>NC_084815.1:11698681-12918056 GCF_963583255.1 Pyrus communis
AAAGAACGAACCTCTCTAACCGAAGTTGGAGAGGGTAAGTGACGTACAAGATCTATTTTGGATTTATCAACTTCAATGCCGTTTTCAGAGATGATATGACCTAAAACTATGCCTTGTTTAACCATGAAATGACACTTTTCCCAATTAAGAACAAGGTTAGTTTCAACACAACGTTTTAGAATCAAACTAAGATTATGCAAGCAACCATCAAAAGAATTACCAAAGACGCTGAAATCATCCATAAAAACTTCAATGATTTTCTCAACATAATCAGAAAATATGTTCATCATGCATCTTTGAAATGTGGCAGGTGCATTACATAAACCAAAAGGCATGCGACGATATGCAAATGTACCAAAAGGGCATGTGAAAGTTGTTTTTTCTTGGTCCTCGGGTGCTATGACAATTTGATTATAACCAGAGTAACCATCAAGAAAACAATAGAAAGCATAACCCGCTAACCTTTCAAGCATTTGGTCAATGAACGGCAATGGGAAGTGGTCCTTCCTTGTGGTGGCATTTAGCTTCCTATAGTCGATGCACACCCTCCAACCAGTTTGAATGCGCGTAGGAACAAGCTCATTCTCGGCATTTTCCACAACCGTCACACCGGATTTCTTAGGCACACATTGAATAGGTGAAACCCACTTACTATCCGAGATTGGATAGATGACTCCACAATCTAGAAGTTTGATTATCTCCTTTTTCACAACTTCCATCATCGGAGGGTTAAGACGGCGTTGAGCCTCTCTAGTTAGTTTGGCCCCCTCCTCAAGAAATATGTGATTCATGCATGTTGTAGGGCTTATACCTTTGATATCGGCCAATGTCCATCCTAGGGCAGATTTGAACTCTCTCAAAACGTGAACTAGTTTCTCCTCTTCTTGGGCCGTGAGGGATGAGTAGATGATGGCAGGTAGGGTCTCATTTTCTCCCAAGAAAATGTACTTCAAATGGCTTGGTAATGGTTTTAGTTCAAGGACGGGTGCCTGAATGATGGACGGAAGCAACTTGTTAGTCGAAATAGGAATTGACTCACGATTAGGAAACTTACCATCATGCGTAGGCAACAACTCAAGGGCAGCAACCATCTCCCTAACTTCCACCATTCAAATCGTCAAGATATCCCTGCGCCAAAGAATCAATTATATCAATAGAGAAACATGAATGGTCCTCACTAGGGTACTTAATAGAATCAGAAAGATTGAAATTAATAACTTCCCCATCAAATTCCATGGACAAAGTTCCGTTAAACACGTCAATCTTGGTCCGGGCCGTTTTCATGAATGGCCTTCCAAGGAGGATGGGTAATGAAGTGGCATGATCCGATTCATCCATGTCAAGAACATAGAAATCCGCCGGGAAGATTAAATGATTAACCTGCACTAAAACATCTTCCAAAACTCCCTTTTGATAGGCGTTAGATCTATCGGTCAATTGTATGATTACACCATCATTTTTCAACACTCCTAAATTCATAGATGCATAAATTGAGTATGGCATAACATTTATAGAGGCACCTAAGTCTAGCATGGCAGATTCAAAGCGAATATTACCAATGACACAAGGAATTGTAAAACTACCTGGATCTTTGCATTTTGGGGGTAGTTTTCGTTGCAAGATGGCGGAGACATTTTCACTTACCTTGACAACCTCCTTGGTCGAAATCCTCTTCCTAGTGGTGCACAACTCCTTCAAAAACTTGGCATAGCATGGAACTTGCTTGATTGCATCCAAAAGGGGTATGTTAACTTGAACTTTCCTAAATGTCTCAAGAATGTCTTTTTCAGCTTCCTCCTTCTTTGTTTGCATGAACCTACTAGGAAAAGGAACATTCGAAGGAAAAACATTAGTAGGAACTGAATTTGACACATTCTTACCTTTATTGGACAGATTGGATGGTTTAGGTGCACTAGAAACTGGCGGCAAAGGGAGTTCCACCCTTGCCGTGGGTTTGGTTGCTTCCCCCTCTTCAAAGTGCAGTTTTTCATCCTTTTTGTGACCTGTTTTTGATGAAGAACCTGCCCCAACTTCTTTTCCACTTCTCAACACAATGGCTTTTGCACTTTCGAACCCTCCTTTTGGATTTGGAATGGTAGAACTAGGGAGTTGGCCTTGGTCTCGAAATTTGCCTACAAAATCTGCAATCTGCCCAATTTGTTTCTCCAAATGATCCACCCTTTTGTCATTGTTTTGCATTGCCTTGGCTTGATTTTCTTGCCCCTGAGACAAGTTAGTTAGTAATTTAAGAAGTGTATCATTGTCTAAAGTGTTACCTGAACTTGTTTGGGCAGATTGTGGAGGTGCTTGTGTGGGTGCGTATGGCTTGTTGTAGAAGCCCGGAGGTTGTTGCCTAAAGCCTCCTTGTGATTGGGGTTGTTGTGGCTCCTTCCACTTGAAGTTTGGGTGATCTCTCCAACCGGGATTGTAAGTGTTGGAATATGGATCGTTGATTGATTTTGGCTTTGAAACCCAATTGCATTCGCGGTCTCCCATCCACCATTCTCAATAAGTTGAGGACACTTGTCAGAAACATGTCCTTGAATAGAACATACGCCACACACCATTGGTCCTTGGATCTTCATACCTTCGGCCATCTGAGACACAATAGAAGTAAGATTAGGTAATTGAGATTGAATATCGGATGAAGAACTTACCTCATTCACTTGTGGCCGTGGGTTATCCCTTTGTCCCACGCCTTCGTATTGTTGTGCATTCAATGCACGGGTTGCAATGAGTGTCTTGGCTGCCATGGGTGTTTTATCTACCAAAGCTCCTCCCGCCGAGGCATCTAGCATTTGACGTTCGATTGGTAGAAGGCCTTCATAGAAATATTGAAGGAGCAACTCTTCCTTCATTTGATGCTGTGGACATGAAGCAACAAGTGATTTAAAAAGTTCATAATAAGATGGAAACGACTCACCTTGATTTTGTTGGATGCCACTAATTCGTTTCCTCAAGAGAATGATCTTTGCAGTGGGAAAGAATTTCTCTAAGAATGCACGTTTCATACTTTCCCAAGAATTAACAGTTCCGGGGGCCAATTCATATAACCAATCTTTGGCCTTGTCCACGAGAGAAAATGGAAAGGCCTTCATCTTCAAAATACTCCCATCCACGTTGATGGGTGTCATACTTGAGCAAACTACTTCAAATTCCTTAAGATGTTTGTTAGGATCTTCCATGGATAGCCCATGGAATTTAGGAACATGATGTAATAAACTAGACTTAAGTTCAAATTCGTCCGTCTTACCTTGAGCCGCCGCGGGGTATTGTATGCATAAAGGAACGGCATTGTCTATACCTGAGGCAGAGAGCTCTTTGATGGTTCGATTGTCCATGGCCATGGTTTGTACTACCTCCACAAACTGTGTCGTGGCCTCTCCTTCCTCACTTCCTTCGTCAAACTCAGATGTAGAGCTAGGAGACGGTGGGTTAGAATTTTATTGATTCTTTTGCTTCCTCAAGGTCCGCTCAAAATCGTCGTCAAAGTTAAGGATGTGTTCATGAACAGGTTTTGAACTCCTAGTCATAAACTAGGACCTAGAAACAAAAACAAGAATAAGGTTAGTAACTAAAACGAAACTATATGAAAAAGAAATAAAAGAATTAACGAGGGATTAGCAAAGTTGCTAATCCCCGGCAACGGCGCCAAAATTTGATGAGAAAATAGTTAAGCACACAAATTAACCCTCTTATTGTCAAATTGTAGTAAGGATGCAAGTAGGGATCGTTCTGGACCGGGGATTAGGAGGGCTTGCTAAAACCTCTAAACTGACTCAAAAACATAAAAACAAAGTTAAAAACGTTCACAAAGACTCAAGGGACTCAAAACAAGTTCAAAAGACTCAAAACTGCCTAAAAACACTAACTAGGCTGTTTCTGACCTTAAACACGATTTTGGACGAATTTAAGAGTATGGGTTGATTTAAAACACTTTAAAACACAAACTAAACAGATTCTAAACACTATAGAACAAGAAAGTAAAGGGGGGTTTTGATTTGACGAAAATTGAAATAACAAAATAAGTTATAAAACTAGGCAGATTGTAAAACGAATTTTGGAAACAAGATGATGGATGGATTAGTTAGAGGTCCATTCTCCACACATGACATATTTGTATATGAATCGATTCTCCAATTGCTTTTCACTAACTATGATGCTCAACACCCCAAGTTAACCATGATGCACTAATTAACCCTCAAATTTCCTTATGTCATTGAATTGGATGATGCATGCGACAATTCAAATCATTCTCCAACGGTCCTCAACATGAATGCATAGAAGAGATACAGTGAGAGATCATTATGCTCCATGAAAATCATTAGTGTTGACGAGGCAATTGTAACTATGAATGCATGATACTCTTGCCAAGAATTCAATTAACGCGGTTGTGACTAGCAACCTTCACTACTCATGTTTATAAACTTGTGACGATTAGGTGAAACTCGTTTATAAACTAGCATCAAGTTCATGCATGAAAACTAAGTATGCATCCTTAATCAACATACAAGAACAAGTTTTGAATAAAACAGATAATTGAATTGCAATCACAACTCAACAAATCACAATTGGAAGAAATCAATTCATATCTCATACATGTTCATGGCTTCAAACTTTCCCCTAACTAATTAGGGGTTTAGCCACTCATGATTACAGCAAACTCAAAAAGTAATAACAAAGTAAACATCGAAAACAAGAACGAAGTACACCTAAGAATGCCCCAATCTGCAAGCATGAAACGTTCAAGGCCTCCTTCCTCTCCTAATTGCTGCGGCACAAAGGTTTTTGGTGAGTTTAGGGGGTTGTGGATGATGTAGAATGATGGATTTAGGTTTGGAATGGATGTAGGGGACGTCAAGGGTTGATTTTAGGCAGAAAATATGGAGATTGGTGAAGTATGGATGTGTTAAAGGGAATGGATGAATTTCTGGCGTGAATGGTGAATGAATGAATAATTTGTGGCTGCAACAAGGAGGTTTATTAATAGGATTTCAGGAATTAAAACCCTAGGTTATTTAGGTAATCAGAATTTAAGTCAAAAGCTTTAAGAAATAGGAAATCAAATCAGAAAAGTGAAGGAAACTACCTAAAATTTGCGGCAAAGGGATTAAACACAAAAGGAATGTGTTTTAATGCAATGAAATAGGAAAGAACCATCTCCCTTGCATGGCAAGGAAGAGGGAAGGTCAAGGGAGGTGCACGACAAGGCTTGCATAGGAAATAAGTAAGTGTTTAATTCCCCAAATCAATTCTAAGAATCAGGAATTAAGTTAAATCCCTTTAGAATAGGTAATTGAAATCAGGAATTAGGGGAAAAGGGCTAAGTCTTGCGGCTAAGGGAGGAAAAGAAAGGGAAAGTGCAAAACTTGCAGATTTTGAGTGAAAGGGAATGTATAGGTGCGACTAAGACTTTTAAGAAAGGGATTGTGACATAATCTTGCAGATTTTGGGAGATAAAAGGAAGGTAAGGTGCGGCACAATTTAGGACATGTCTAGGGCTTCTAGAACATGTGATTTAGGCAACCAACATTATTTGGAAACTTGCACAATTGGAAACCTTTCAAGAATAGAAACTCCCCATAATGGAAACTGGTTTCCAATTCTTGATTCCTCCTTCTTCCTTCGATTCTAGGCTCACTTGGTCTTCAATTTCGTCCAACACTTTAGCTCCAAGCATAAGCTATCCATCCTTAGCCCAAAAGTGCTCCAAAAGGCTCCAAAATGCACTTCTTTGCTCCTTTAGCCCTTAGAACCTGAAAACATACGAAAATGGCTTAAAAGACTTAAAGAACTAAGAAATAACAACGCAAATGCACAAGAACAAGCCAACTAATTCGCCTAAATATGCTCCTATCACCAACAATCTTAACTACTCATGAATATAAGTTCCCAACGATTAGGTGAAGTTTCCTTATACCCTAGCATCAGATTTATGCATGCAAATTAAGTGTGCACTCTCAATTCATATACATAAACAAGTCTTAATTCAAATAGATAAGTAAATTGAATTCACCATTCATGAAATCACAACTGAAAGTAATCAAATCATAATGCAAATATAGCCATGGTTTCGAAATTCCCCCTAGCCAAAAGGGGATTAGTTCCTCATAATCGCAAAGCAAAAATTCTTGAAATTAAACATTGAAAACACAAGAAAGATTACACCTAGAACGTCCAGCAACTCCAAGTCGAATGGCATGCACGTCTAAGGGCTTTCCTCTTTCTTCCTTGTTGCGGCACTTGGTGTGGGTGGTGGTTTTGGGGGTTGTGAATGGTGTGTTCTTGTTTAGAAGGATGAATAATGGTTGATTATGGTGGTAGGGTGCGGCAGGTTATGTATGGAGGTGTATAGAGTGGATGAAGGATGAAGAATGGAGGCTAGGGTGTTGCGGCAAGGTGTTTTCTGTATAGCATAAGGGGTGTTACGAATTTGTGGCTGAAAATATGTTTATATAGTCCTAGGGTTAATTAGATTACGGTTACACTTAGCAGATTTATTGGATTAGGGCCCTAGGGTTTAGCACAAGCAAGTTAAATCCACTTAGGAGAGGGTTTTGCCCAATTAGTTTCATAAAAGGATCTGTATACCCAAATCCACAAGGATTAAGGCCTAACAAATTAGAATCCAAAAGGAAAAAGGTTTAGGAAATTCGTCCAAAATTGGGCCTTCTAGAAACTAGGTGTTTTGTGGCTGATTTTGGGTTTTCTAGAAGAGATAAAAGGGGGAAGGGTGTGGCACCCTTTTAAGGTTAGATAAGGCTTCTAGAAATCATGTTTTTAGGTCCACTTGCAGCTAGGATGAAGGTGGAACAAGATTAGGTTAGGATAGGATAAGATAAGACAAGGTTTTGGATAATGTTGGATAAGGTTTTAGATAATGTTTTGGATAAGGTTTCCTCTTTTGAGCTAATTCCTTATCCATATTGTCTTAAGCTTAGTTCCTTCATCTTCTCATCATATTTCTAGCCTCTTGAACTCCAAATTCGTCCATCCATGTTGGCCCATATACAAGCTATCCATATAGTGCCCAAAACTGCTCCAAAATGCATCAAAATGCACTTTCTTGGTACTTTAACCCTTTGGACCTACAAACACACGAAAATGAGTTGAAATACTACATTAACTAAGAAATAATAACACAAATGCACAAGAATAAGCTAGCTAAGTCGCCTAAATATGCTCCTATCAGAAGGTTCTTCTCCACACATGTCACACTTGCATACAAAATGATTTTCAGTTGGTCTTTCGATGAATCATGAAACTCAACACCCCGGGTTAATTAGGTCCGCTTAAATTAACCTTCAAGTTCTCCTTAAGTTAATGAATTGGATGAGACAGCGCATACACAATTCATAACATTCTCCAAAAATCCTTTACGTGAAAAGCACAATAAAGATACAATCAGAGATCATTAAGCAACATGAAAACTATAAGTGTTGACGAGGCATTCGTTACTATGATGAGCATGAAACTAGTGCCAAGAATTCATTTAACGCGATTGTTTATAAGCAACCTCCACTACTTGTGAATATAAGTTTGTAACTATTAGGTGAAACTCACCTATATTCTAGCGTCATATTCATGCATGAAAACTAAGCGTGCACTCTCAATAAACATACACAAATAAGTTATCAATCAAACAGTTAAATGAATTGAATCCACAACTCATGAAATTCCAACCAAAGGTAATCAATTCATATTGCAAGCATAAACATGGTTTCGAATCACCCCCTAGCTAACTAGGGATTTAGCCTCTCATGTTCACAGAAAGAGAAATAAAATTGAAATTAAACATAAAGAACAAAAGATGGATTACACCTAGAACGCCCAACGAATCCACTTGAATTTCTGCGCGTTTAAGCTCCTCTTTCTTTTTCTCCTTGCTGCGGCAGAGAGGGTTTGGGGTGTTTTTGGATGATTTTATGGGTTATAGATGGGTTTAGGTGGTAAAGTGGTGCAGCAAGGAGGTGGGAAGGTGTATGGAGGTTGGGAATGGTGGCTGGAAGGGTGGAGTGGCTGCGGCAAGGATGGGAAGTGGCTAGAATGGTGGGAGAAGGCTTCGGATGGAAGGGTTTTTGGGTAATGGTTGCTACGGCAAAAGGGAGAGAATGTGGCTGATGAAAAGAATGAAAAATGAGAGAGGAGAGACCCCAGGGTGAGGCTTAGTGATGCGAGATTTATACGCACACAAATTAAACCCTCTTTTCGTCAAATTGTAGTATATGTATAAGTAGGGATCGTTCTGGACCGAGGATTAGGAGGGATTGTTAATCACTTGGATTTGACTCAAAAACGTAAAAACGTAATATAAAACACTAAACTAGACTCAAAGAATGTAAAACTAAACTTTAAAACACTAAAACAAACCAAAAGACTCAAACAGTACCCAAAGCACTCGAAACTGCCTTAAAAACACTTTCTGGGCAATTTTGAGCACCTTGAGTACTTTGGACGAATTTGGGAAACAAAATGAAACAAAACACTTATAAACACAAACTAAATGTATTTCTAACTAATTTGACATTAAAGTAAAGGGGGATTTAGGTTTATACGAAATTAAACTAAAATGTATAGATTGTAAATTAAAGCAAAATGTAAATGTGAATGTGATAGAATGAATGGAATGAAGGCTAGCTAAGGGGTCATCTCCATACATGTTATACTTGCATAATAAAACGATTTCCAATTGCATTTCAATAAATCATTAATTCTCAACACCCCAAGTTAACCGTGATGCACTAATTAACCTTCAAATCTTCCTAACGTTATTGAATTGGATGATTGCATACGACAACCCAAAACATTCCCCACAAGTCCCCTACATGATTGCATAATAGAGATACAAGCAAGAATCATTACGCTCTATGAAAATTATAAGTGTTGATGGGGCATTCGTTACTATGATTGCATGAAACTTATGCCAAGAATTCGTTTAACGCGATTGTTTATAAGCAACCTCCACTACTTGTGAATATAAGTTTGTAACTATTAGGTGAAACTCACTTATATTCTAGCGTCAAATTCATGCATGAAAATTAAGTGTGCACTCTCAATAAACATACATAAATAAGTTATCAATCAAATAGTTAAACAAATTGAATCCACAACTTATGAAACGCAAGTAGAAGTAATCAAATCAAAATGCAAGCATAAACATTTATTTCGAATCCCCCCCTAGCAAAGGGGGGTTTAGTTCCTCATGGTACAAAACAAAGAGAATCAAAGAAACACCTAAACATTCCAACAACTCAAACTTGAATTGTATGAACGTTTAGGCCCTCTTCTCTTCCATTCCTCATTCGTACAAAACAAAGAGTATTGAAATTAAACATTGAAATCGAAGAAACACCTAAACATTCCAACAACTCAAACTTGAATTGTATGAACGTTTAGGCCCTCTTATCTTCCTCTTCGTTGTAGCACAAGGTCTAAGGATAGTTTGATGGTGTGAATGGTTTGGGGAGTGGTGGAGGAATGGAAGAGGAGTGGTGGAAATGGAAGGATGGTGTTTGGATTGTAAGGGAGAGTCACGGCACAAAGATGGTTTGATGGTCTACATTTCTGCAATGGATGAGTGAATATGGAAGAGTGTATGAATGAGTGAAAATCTGGCACAAAGGCCTTATTTTTGTGGTGAATGGATCCCCCATTTGTGGCTGTAATGGATGCATATTTATAGGTGGAAATGCATGTGGGATGATAGGTGTGAATGATTATTGGTGCATGTGACTGAAATAGCATGTGAAAAGGCTGGAAATGCATGTGTTTTGGACGGCACAAGGATGGGTTGAGTGTGTGGCTGCATGGTTAAATGATTAAGAGTGAATGCATGTGCAAATGCATGTGGAATGTGGCTGCAATGAAGGAGTTTTTCTGGGTGCATGTGGGTTGGAAATGATGAAAGAATAAAGGGTGCATGTGCTTGAATATGTGGCTGATTGTTTATGTTGAGAAGTGAATGAATGCACGGGTTGATGAATGGGAAAAATTGCTGAATGATGAAGAGTGTCACGGCTTGGGGAATGCATGATGATGGGTGCATGTGATTGAATTGTTTGTTGGGAAAGAATGGGAGTGACACTAGGTTGAATGATGATGAGTGCATGTGAGTTGGAAATGCATGTGCAATGAATAAGTGGCTGCATGTGCAAGGGAATGTGCTGAAAATGCATGTGATGAAATAATTAGAGAGTGAGGGGATGCACGGCATGGTGTGGAGAAAAGGGGTGAATGGCTGAATGATTAAGAAATGGTGGTATTTTGCACGGCTAGGTGTTGTGTATTTGTGATGCATGTGTTGAAATGGTGGTGCATGTGCTGAAATCAATGTGTTTGCATGTGAATTAAAGCTAGGGTGAATGATGATAAATGCTTGTGGATTAAAGAGTGAATGCATGTGTTGAATGATTAAAGGGGCATGTTAAGTGATAAGTGATAAGTGATGATGATAAGTGGTTATGATAAGTGATAAGTGGTTATGATAAGTGATATGATATGTGATGATGATAAGTGGTTATGATAAGTGATAAGATATGTGATGAAGATAAGTAATGAGAGCATGTGGGTTAATTAATGAAGGAAATGTATGTGCAATGACAATGTGTTAGAATGGAGTGAGGTTATGCATGGCATGATTGGGATTAGGAAAGGTTTAAATGTCCTAAAACTAAAGGGAACAAGGTTCCAACACTTTGGTCTTCAATTAGGTCTTGAATTTCGTCCAACACTTTGGCTCCAAGAATAAGCTATCCATCCTTAGCCCAAAAGTGCTCCAAAAGTCTCCAAAATGCATCTTTTTGCTCCTTTAGCCCTTTGGACCTACAAACACACGAAAATCGCTTAAAGTACTAAAATAACTAAAGAAACATAACGTAAATGCACGAGAACAAGCCATTTAAGTCGCATGAATATGCTCCTATCAAATACCTGAAGGAAAATTTGTGAAAAACAAGTTCATTTGAGCAACATCAACAACATGCAATTAACAATTAAAAGGCGGAATCATGTTTATATGCACTCAAAAACAAAACTTAACCCATGAACTTCAAAGCCTAGTAGATAGGTGAACCAAGACTCAACTCAAAACAAAGTGAGTTGAGAAATCAATACCTTTGTAGATTCCTCTTTGCATAAGCAAAGGCTAATCACCCAAAGAGAGGGCCTTCATTCCTTGCATCTTAGATCCATGGATTTGGATGGATGAAAAGGTTTCTCCAAGTTCCCAAAATTGAGAACCTCTAAGTCTCCACACCAAGGTAAGATTGGAGAAGAAATGAGTGACCTTGAGGAAGTAAGATTGCTAGATGTTTTCCTCAAGAGTGGCCGGCCATTTTAGAGAGAAAGGAGAGTTTGTTCTCATCTTTACTCCTTAGAAAAAACCCTAAGGATGAAATGGCTATAAAGATGTCTTTATACCACCTCACAATGGAGTGGCAAACTTGCAATTAAGCCAAGTTCACTACCCTCCTCTAAATGGCCGAATTTAAGGGGATTTATTGGGCTATTTGGGCCTTTGTGAATCATTATTCATTAAGTTGTCATACAACTTAAGTCAATGGACTTGACGTTCGAAGCCCATTGGGCCTTAAGGTCCAAAACTATCCCGAGGTCTTTAACGAACTTATTCGTTTGATTAATTAACATATTAATTAATCCTTGCCATAAATAATTAAACCATTTAATTATTCTTACTCATCTCCGTTGAATCTTCAATCTCTACCTTACACGGTGTACGATCCATTAGGTTCCTTTTAGCGAGGCAGTGGGCGATTCAAACTCTTTCAAATCGATTGTGAATTGAAACTTATTTTCAATTCTCCCGTTAGTGATAATACACTTTTAGGGCTTCCACAAACCATGGTTGACGCCTAGCAGCATGTCATGGTTACCCAAGCTAATCAGAAGAGGTGGAGAACCTATTCAGTTTTAGGATTACAAATGCAATACGGTCTTTCTCTAATACAATACTCTTGACCACATTGTTTGGTTTGATAGTTTATTCATGTCTACTATCCAATGTGAGTCTTGTGCTTATATGATTACCTTGAATGTGATCTGGAACGCATTCCAACATCTCATTCTTACTCTGGCCAGAGATTCTAAATCATATCATAGAGTATTCTCCCTCAAACAGTTTGAAGGTTAGAGATCCCTTGTTGCGCATTCACTTGCCTCCATGGCTAAGTGGCTTAACCCCAACGATGCCGTGGACACCCTCCTGATGGAGTGACTTTGACATAATCAAAGATTAAGGACCTAACCACAAGACAACTGTGATGCCTCAGGTCAAAAGACTAATTTGCATTATCCCAACCATGAGTTCTCATGTGACATGAATATGAGAACTCTTCGTTGATCGTGTTCAGTGAACTCATTCTCTATTGAGCACCTACGTACTTGTCTTGATGTCACACACACCAATGACTCGAGACTAATCACTCTCCCTGAGAGAAGACATAGCACGTACTGATCTTAACGGACTCTCAATGCCCAATTGACAATCCTATGATCAGGAACGTTTAGGATGTGTCAACGAAAGAATGGTCTCATGAATCTAACTTCTTTAGATCGCATTCTTCCAATCACATATTCCTTGGACTTATCGTTTAAGCATATAACATTTATATGAGACGGCTCAAACAATAATCTTTGCCCTTAATATTAAATTAGATTAGTTTAACATGTGAAATGTCCATAAAGTATCATCATATGATTGGTTTTAGGGCACATTTCCAACAATCTCCCACTTGCACTAGAGCCAATCAGCTTAGTCATCAGTGATGATACCTCTTCTGTAGTCATTTCATAAATGGCTGAGTAGTAGGCCTAGACAATGGATATCTATATGTTATCCATAGAAGCAACCTTGAGAATAACGACGTCACCATTATACATGATTCTCAATCATGTGGTTCAGTCTCTCATTTGAGTTCGGACCTTGATGAGACCTTGATTCCCTGGCTTGAGCTATCGCCCCATTAGTGTCATACACTTTTTGGTTGGAACCGAATGGAGAGTTCATAAATGAACTTTCCCATCCAAACATCAATGTTGTAAGCTTCTATATGGCAATATATTTTGCATACATGATGGAACACATTAAAGTCATTACTTTTAACGTTTCCACCCAAATATCTCTTTTAGTCATAATAAAGAGATATCTCATTATCACTTCATTCATAATGAAGAGATATTCTATGATGGATTAGATTCATAATCTAATACATTTACGCTTCCATTACGTTACTCTAATTCTTCCTCATTCTTGAGGAATCCATCCTTAGTATTTCTTAAATACCTAAGGATTCACTTGACAGTTGCCATGGTTCTGATCCTGGGCTTGCACTGATATCATCTTGTACCGTTCTAGGTACAACTTATATCAATGTTTTCATACAATATGAAATACATAAATCACCTTTCTGCGTATGCATAAAGGATTCTATTTACGCATTATTTCTTTGGGAGTCAAAGGGTACATTCCCTTTGAGAAGAACAACTTCCTAGTCTCACTAGAATTGTCATTCTAATTGAAGTTTATCATCATATGAGAAACTTCCTAGCATCTCTTGTCTATTTTAGGGATTGATATAATCCAATTATATCTTGAAATATATCATTATAGATTTCCATCCCATAGACTATATCTCCCATATACATTCTATCATTATAGAATGTTTAAAGTCATAACTTTAACGATGAAGAATTCCTTTCATTTTCAAAATTAATATATATCATGTATATATATTCAAATTTAGGAATATGATTAACTCCCACTAATCTTTTGTAAACCTAGTAAACAAAAGATTCATTTACATCTTTATGAGAAATCAAACGATTTGATCCTTTTTCTCATAAGATGCTTATAGCTCCCACTAAGTGTAGTCATAAGGATTTTCATTCTTATTTCTTTCGAATTAAGAGGTGTAACTCTATGACATTGTCATAAAGTTCAAACCATTCAATTGAGACGATTTATAAATCCTTCTCGACTACCTTGGAGCTTGTGGTGTAGGAACTAGGTAGTTATATTTGTTGATCATATCAAACAAATATTGCTTATTAGCACACAACCCCAAATCTTAACATGTTTAAGATTTGTCTTTCTTTCCAACTACATCTTATGGAGTTATGAAAATTTTGGAAGATCTTCTAATTGACAATCATATTGTTTTAGAAGTATATATATCCTATATATGGGTAATAGATAACATCCAACGAACTAAATTTTATTCAAGTTCGTTCTTCTCCTAATGGAGAAATTCATTATCTTATGATGCTATTTTCCTTGATATCTTTCAAGGAAACTCATCTAAAGTGTTATCTTTCCTTGGATCAAATCTAAGGAGGTAAATACTTTAGACGTCTTACTCATCTACTTACATTTCTTGAATTCTTTGAAACCTTTTGCAAAGTATTCGGACTTGTGTTTATTCAAAATAAACTATAGTCCAACCGAGAGTGATCTTTGGTGAATGTCATACAGCATGAGTAGTATTATGTTGTGGACAAGTGCCACTAATATCTAAGTGAATTAACCTCAACAACTTTGTGATTCTTTCTTCTTTCCCAAAGAATAAAGATTCGAACATTTCGCCTCTATACAATTTTAACAAGAAGGTATTGGATCCGGATCTAACGATCCAAAGCATCCATCTATGACCAACTCGTAACTTATGTTTTAGAGGTATCACAACTCAGTTGGGATTAGTCACTACCTTGCAACCTTTTGGGTTTTAAGCATCATCGTATTCTAAACAGTTAAACTACCACATCATCTCTACTATAGAGACAACCAATTAAATTACAATAATCCAATTATTGATTAATAAAGAACAATGTTTTGTCAAACAAAACATTTATCCATCTCTACTATAGTGACGGATTTAAGTTCCTTAAAATTGGAATGTAAAGACAATCTTTAGTATTTTCCAATTTCTTTGGTAGTTCATATGAGGAAGTAAGTACAATCCGCTTTCGCAGAGATCTATATTTTATTCACTTTCCGAATGTGAAGTACTTTCTCTTCTCTCATTAATCTTCTACTTTTTATTAGCACACTTTTACAACAATTGTAAAGCATAGTTGCTAATATAGAATCATGTATTCAAGTAGAAGAACCAACTGTTTTGAATTATTCAAGAACATTTTACAACACCTTTGAAAGGTGTGTTCTTGACACTTGCAAGACATTTCTTGCAAATACCCCTTCCAATGTCCATCCTTTCATAAAGAAAGTTTGTTCCCTTGGAGTTATTTTGCCTTCTTCATTTGACTTCCCTTTTGACTACAATAGTCATGGTCCCTAAACTCCCACTATCTCTCTTCAAACTTATTTCAAATGTGTTATACACATCAAACGATTTGGAGAGCGTGCGGTTATTGTTCACTATATAGTTTACAATAAACTTAGTGAACCATTAGGATAGGGACACAAAGGTGAAGTCCTTGCCTAGTTTCCGTCTCGTTAAGTGTTTTGACACTTCAACATTCAATGATTCAAAATCATCATAAGTCCATGTTGATGGACTATTTTTGTCAACCAACCATTATGTTCTCAACATAATTACAAACTTTCAAGAGTTGTTCAAGGCAACTCTCATTTCTTCATACAACAATTTGTAAGTGAAGAATCATGGCACATAAAGTGTCCATGCCCTTGTGCTTACTTCTCAAGTTCCTTGTTCGTGTAACAAAGAGACAAGCACTAGAGTTTGCATTGTCCTCTTCATGGTAGACTTATCTAACATGTTCTTCCATTGATACATTATCAATAGGAAGATTGTGAGGATGAGACTACTTAGGCACTTTTACAATCCATTCAAGACAATCTATGGGATTGTGGTTCCAAGTTCGGAAACTAAAGCGTTCGGTTTTTCTTTGTCAAGTTTTGGATAGCGTTTGCAAATATATTGGTAAACAAATACATAACGAATATAAATTGATTGATTTTAAGCTATTTGATCCGGGTCTTTAAATCAAAATAGCACCACCCACTATTTTTAGCAAATTCCATATCCCTCATCGGAATTCGAGAGTTTTGTTGAACTCTTAGCGGGGTATGGGAGACTCACCATTACCAAGCCCACCTCAGAATTATATCATGTTGGTTAGCAAAAATAATGATGAGAGAATAACACTTTAGTCATTTACAACTCTTGTAATTACCCATCTAGTTTGGCCTCTAGAGAATGAATGCCTCAGAATTATATCATGTTGGCACCATTGCACTTAGTTAAGTTATTCCCACCATGCTTAGTTTATGTAGAGGTTCAAGCACAACCTCAGAATTATATCATGTTGGTCATACTCGTTGTCTACACTCACCTCATCATATGTTTATGGACTCCTCCTGGATGTAAGCACATACTTTGTACTTCCCCATTATAGGGTGAAGCCGGTGCATGAGTCACAAACGATTGGAGCCCACCACGGTGGAAGGCCTACGAAGAGATATTCAAAGCATCTCTCGCTTATCAACTTAATAATCATTTGGTTGAGGGTTTTTAGGTCTCATCACATATAAACATACATTTTAATCCAATTAAAACATTTTGGTCCTATTACAACTATTGGTCCATATGATTGATTTAGTAGTATATAATACTCCCACTATGCTTTTAAAACGGTTTTTAAAGCAAGACTATATGGTACTACTAACATAAGATTTGCATTCATTGATGGACTATATAGTTGCCTTAGGGCCTTAGGATGACTATGAACCTTTGATTTGATTCAACACAAGCCTAGTGTTGAATCTCGGTCTAGGGATGGTGATTGATTTTAGTTACGCGTTTAATCACATTAAGGCGTGTTGTCTTATTGGGCGTTGGACCCAACTACTCCAATTTCATGCATATCGAATAAAACAAGAAATGAGTACTTCAAAGTAAATAAGAGCTTATGCTCTTTTACAACAATTGATCAAATCAAATTACTTTAAAGTAAAGAAGAGCTTATGCTCTTTTACAACAATTGATCATATCAAATTACAACCAAAATTTAATCTACACATTCCCATGGTTCAAACAAATTTGAAACGGCCTTTCACATAGCTCAATTATCGTAGGCTTAGGTTCATAATCACCCTTTCTTTAATTAATTAACGCTTTAACTAATTAAACTTGAATGCAACATTTTCATTTGGTTTTTGTATCCATAGAATTGATTTAAATGGAGCTAAATGAAATGAAAATCCAATTCTCATTTAAAGAGACAAAACAATTTTTGTTCTCATTTTGTTTTGGGCCAAAAACAATGACCACAACAATTTGGGTCACTATGTTAAAACAAAAACTTTTGGGGTCACTTTGTAAAAACACAAAAGTCCACTACTTCATGTAATTACAACTAGAACCCAAAAATTTCCACAAAAGCTAAAACTTCATTAAAGGAGCAAAACAATTTGTCCTTTTAGTGATTTTGGACCTTTACGTAAAAACGTAAACTTTTGGGTCAAAGTACAAATACATAAAAGTATCAAAACTTTATGTAGTTGCATAAAAGCCCCACAAGGACCCTAATTGAGTAGGGTGGCCGGCCATTGAAGCAAAGTATTAAAAAAAAATTTCAAAGTTTTTGTAAGTGGGGTGGGTGAAATGGAATAAATCATTACACACCTACCCACTAAAATTTCTTTAATTTTTCAAAACAAATATCTAAGATATTTAAACATAAGAAATATTTCAAAACAAAAACTTTATGAAATAAATCAAAACACCAAACCTTTTGTTCTTGGCAAGAACATATCAAGAACAATGAAGAACATCCATGAAAACCCATAAGAGCTCCATGAACATTCTTCACCCAAAAAACATACCAAAACCACTCAAACTTAAGGGAAATAACATACAACCATACTAGGCTACATAGGGGTTCCAAAAGTCACTTTAAAACACTTTTAACAAGTCAAACAAGAACCCAAAAATCCACCCTTTGGATTTGGCTGAATTTCCCAAAAAACATGGCACCAAATTTTAGCTCCAAAATTCATGCTCATATGAACTACATCTACAACATTTGAGATGGCAAATTTTCTAACAAAATTTACATTCAAAAAAGCAAGAATAAAGCTTGTAACAATTACAACATTCAAATCACAAACTATGAACTACAAAACCCAAAAGGATTCACCAACTACTAGACCTAGGCTCTTGATACCACTTGAAGGAAAATTTGTGAAAAACAAGTTCATTTGAGCAACATCAACAACATGCAATTAACAATTAAAAGGCGGAATCATGTTTATATGCACTCAAAAACAAAACTTAACCCATGAACTTCAAAGCCTAGTAGATAGGTGAACCAAGACTCAACTCAAAACAAA
Source organism: Pyrus communis (assembly GCF_963583255.1). Lineage (NCBI taxonomy): Eukaryota > Viridiplantae > Streptophyta > Magnoliopsida > Rosales > Rosaceae > Pyrus > Pyrus communis. Next base: position 11,717,010 of record NC_084815.1, read on the forward strand.
GTGAGTTGAGAAATCAATACCTTTGTAGATTCCTCTTTGCATAAGCAAAGGCTAATCACCCAAAGAGAGGGCCTTCATTCCTTGCATCTTAGATCCATGGATTTGGATGGATGAAAAGGTTTCTCCAAGTTCCCAAAATTGAGAACCTCTAAGTCTCCACACCAAGGTAAGATTGGAGAAGAAATGAGTGACCTTGAGGAAGTAAGATTGCTAGATGTTTTCCTCAAGAGTGGCCGGCCATTTTAGAGAGAAAGGAGAGTTTGTTCTCATCTTTACTCCTTAGAAAAAACCCTAAGGATGAAATGGCTATAAAGATGTCTTTATACCACCTCACAATGGAGTGGCAAACTTGCAATTAAGCCAAGTTCACTACCCTCCTCTAAATGGCCGAATTTAAGGGGATTTATTGGGCTATTTGGGCCTTTGTGAATCATTATTCATTAAGTTGTCATACAACTTAAGTCAATGGACTTGACGTTCGAAGCCCATTGGGCCTTAAGGTCCAAAACTATCCCGAGGTCTTTAACGAACTTATTCGTTTGATTAATTAACATATTAATTAATCCTTGCCATAAATAATTAAACCATTTAATTATTCTTACTCATCTCCGTTGAATCTTCAATCTCTACCTTACACGGTGTACGATCCATTAGGTTCCTTTTAGCGAGGCAGTGGGCGATTCAAACTCTTTCAAATCGATTGTGAATTGAAACTTATTTTCAATTCTCCCGTTAGTGATAATACACTTTTAGGGCTTCCACAAACCATGGTTGACGCCTAGCAGCATGTCATGGTTACCCAAGCTAATCAGAAGAGGTGGAGAACCTATTCAGTTTTAGGATTACAAATGCAATACGGTCTTTCTCTAATACAATACTCTTGACCACATTGTTTGGTTTGATAGTTTATTCATGTCTACTATCCAATGTGAGTCTTGTGCTTATATGATTACCTTGAATGTGATCTGGAACGCATTCCAACATCTCATTCTTACTCTGGCCAGAGATTCTAAATCATATCATAGAGTATTCTCCCTCAAACAGTTTGAAGGTTAGAGATCCCTTGTTGCGCATTCACTTGCCTCCATGGCTAAGTGGCTTAACCCCAACGATGCCGTGGACACCCTCCTGATGGAGTGACTTTGACATAATCAAAGATTAAGGACCTAACCACAAGACAACTGTGATGCCTCAGGTCAAAAGACTAATTTGCATTATCCCAACCATGAGTTCTCATGTGACATGAATATGAGAACTCTTCGTTGATCGTGTTCAGTGAACTCATTCTCTATTGAGCACCTACGTACTTGTCTTGATGTCACACACACCAATGACTCGAGACTAATCACTCTCCCTGAGAGAAGACATAGCACGTACTGATCTTAACGGACTCTCAATGCCCAATTGACAATCCTATGATCAGGAGCGTTTAGGATGTGTCAACGAAAGAATGGTCTCATGAATCTAACTTCTTTAGATCGCATTCTTCCAATCACATATTCCTTGGACTTATCGTTTAAGCATATAACATTTATATGAGACGGCTCAAACAATAATCTTTGCCCTTAATATTAAACTAGATTAGTTTAACATGTGAAATGTCCATAAAGTATCATCATATGATTGGTTTTAGGGCACATTTCCAACAATACCCCCACACTTATCTTTTGCTAGTCCTCGAGCAAAACAAAACAACAAAAGAACACGAAACTAGACAAAACGAACAAAACACAACCTACACCTTCCAACAATCGTCTCACGGATTTCCAATGCACATAACAAGTTAAAAATCATTAGTCCCATAGATTTTAGTCATCTTCACACTTGAGTACATTCTTAATCATAGTCACCACATACTATTTCACAATTAAGCATTTAAAACCATGTTTTGAATGTAGTAACATGCCTTAGAGAATTTGCTCAAATCCTTACAAGAATGCACTCTATTTTCACATAGATTTTCTGACTACACACCCTACACTAGTTATATGTGAGAGATTGATGTAAACATGAAAGACTAGTATCTCACATATGTTATAACAAAGAAAGCATTTTCTGGATTTACGATAATGACATGAATATGATCTCATGAATAGAATGCTCCTACTTAGAATGAGAACCAGTGATTCCATAAGCTCATATCAATTCCAAACTCCACACTATTGAAACACATAACACTCAAGATAGAAGTCAAAGGGTTGTAACGGGGCTAGGGTATTGGCAAACAAAGAAGGGATATGGAAAACAAAGGTTCTTAAAGAAATAGCGAGCAAAGCATTTGAATCATCTTAGAATTCACTTTTGAATGAAAACTCAACTTTGAACACCCAAGGGAAAGTCACACAAGACTTAGGGCCATATTCAACTTTTTGGACCCTTTCTTCAACCATCAACGCTCGTGAGTTCATTCTTACTTATTTTCACTCTTTTTTTTTTCTTTTCTTCTTCTTTTTCTTTTGAATCTCAAAACATACATATAAACGTAAGAACAAACTTTTACTCCCCCACACTCATTTTCTTGCATAATGTAACTCAAAAGGAATTCATTTAAGTCATGCTCACTATACTTTAAGAACAAGGGTATAGGAAAGTCCTACTCTAGGCTAGGTAAGGGGTGATGTGGTTAGCAAAGAAAATAGGCTAAACGAGGCTCAACGGGGTTAAAACTAATATATACGAAATATGGGAAGTAAGGCTATTTGGCTATGGTGGCAATTACACAACTTCATCTTGATATATATTATGCAATTCAATGTCATGCTTTGAATGAAACGGATATAAGTTCTAGCATTTAGTTCTATCATGATACAATTGCATTCTAAGTAGCAACCAAGCAAGGAATAATGAGATCATGCAACAACTTTAGAAAACAAAGAATCACAGATAATAACTCTCCAAAGAAGGTAATGGCTCGAGTCTCACAGGGTTGTAGCGTTTGTTTGAGTTCCTTCCTTCAAGCATGTTACAAAAACGAATTTTTCTTTTATGATTGCATGTGCAGTCATACATTATAACCATAACCAAGCATATACCAAGAGTAAATCAAACTTTCATCCATGTTTATAACTCTCCTTAACAGTCATGCAATTACAAACCAAATCCTTGTCATTTTGTTGGAAGGTACCCTAAGACACAAACACACAAAAACGACTCAAAACACTCTTTTTAGGCTTTTCAAAACATGTTTTTTCAAATTTTTATGTGATTTTCGGAGTTATAAAACAAAACACACTAAAACACTCTAAAACAACTTAAAAACACCTTAAAACAGCAAGGAACTGATGCGAGAATTATACGCACACAAATTAAACCCTCTTTTTGTCAATTGTAGTATAAGTATAAGTAGGGATCGTTCTTAACCGGGGATTAGGAGGGATTGCAAATCACTTGGAAACTGACTCAAAAACGTAAAATAAAGTTAAAAACGTTCACAAAGACTCAAAGGACTCAAAACTGCCTAAAAACACTAATTAGGCAGTTTTTGACCTTAAACCCAATGGTTGACGAATTTAAGATTATGGTTTGATTCAAACGTAAAAACACAATATAAAACACTATACTAGACTCAAAGAATGCAAAACTAAACTTTAAAACACTAAAACAAACCAAAAGACTCAAACATCACCCAAAACACTCAAAACAACCTTAAAATCACTTTCTGGGCAGTTTTGAGCACTTTGGTGAATTTGGACGAATTTTGGGAAATAAATTGAATCAAAACACTTTAAAACATAAACTAAACAAAGTCTAAACACTAAAGAACAAGAAAGTAAAGGGGGGTTTTAAATTGACGAGAATTGAAATAACGAAAGAAGTTAATAAACTAGACAGAATGTAAAGATGAATTTGATGGAATTGAATGGATGGGAACCTAGCTAAGGGGTTCATCTCCATACATGTTATACTTGCATAAAATGATTTCCAATTGCATTTCAATAAACTATGATACTCAACACCCCAAGTTAACCGTGATGCACTAATTAACCTTCAAATCTTCCTAACGTTATTGAATTGGATGATGCATGCGACAATTCAAAACATTCCCCACAAGTCCTCAACATGAATGCATAGAAGAGGTACAAGCAAGAATCATTACGCTCTATGAAAATTATAAGTGTTGACGAGGCATTCGTTACTATGATTGCATGAAACTTATGCCAAGAATTTGTTTAACGCGATTGTTTATAAGCAACCTCCACTACTTGCGAATATAAGTTCGTAACTATTAGGTGAAACTCACTTATATTCTAGCGTCATATTCATGCATGAAAATTAAGCGCGCATTCTCAATAAACATACATAAATAAGTTATCAATCAAACGGTTAAACAAATTGAATCCACAACTTATGAAACGCAATTAGAAGTAATCAAATCAAAATGCAAGCATAAGACACAAACATGTAATAACTCTTTTTAACCGTCATGCAATTATAAACCAAATCCTTATCATTGTGTTGGAAGGTACCCTAAGACACAAACACACAAAAACGACTCAAAACACTCTTTTTAGGCTTTTCAAAACATTTTTTTTCAAATTTTTATGTGATTTTCGGAGTTATAAAACAAAACATACTAAAACACTCTAAAACAATTTAAAAACACCTTAAAACAGCAAGGAACAACATTTGAAGTTATGGGTGATAAAATCCCACGAATTTGCATTAACAACATTAGTTACCCCCCCCACACTTAAATCAAACATTGTCCTCAATGTTTTAAGCATAGATTCACACAAAACATAAGTAAACACACAAAAAACAACTAAACATACTAAACATGGCAGAATGTAATTAACAAAGAGAAGAGTTTAGGGACGCAAATCTGGTTATGGAGTGTAAATTCCCTCTTCTCCTTGGTGATTGCATTGAGGCATTGATCTTGGTGATTCCACAGGCATACTCTTGAACTGGGCTGCATGATTCTTTTGGTCTCCGCCACTTGTTGATTTTCCTTTGTGCTACTGGGCTGGAGGATTCATTTGGTCTTCCCCGAAGGTCTGAGCATACCCCTTTGGTCTGTTTCTTTGTTCAATCTTTCCAATTCGTATTGAAAAGGGTTGGAGGATAACTCAGCCTATGTTTGTCTCCACATGCTTCAATGTATCATTTTCACTTGCCTTACTCGCTCCCCTTTGCAGAAGTGGTCCCTTCTCTGGAAGTGTATCAACCGTTGAAGATGACTACTCGAGAGCAACGCTAGGTAAGCAATCAGGAATAGATTCGAGGCAGTTGGCTCCAACTCGGAAGACTGACTCCAAGTGCCGGCTGATTGCTTCTTTCACTTTGCCATGCGAGTAAGAACAAGGACAAAGAAAAAGACAGGGAAAGAGCATGATATGAGATACTTTTGCTTTAGACCTTGATGATATGAGATACCTTTGCTTTTGAAGAAACGGCGAATGAAGCAGCACATGTATTTGTTGTGGTTGTCTCCACATGCTTCGATCGACCGTTTCCTTCTGCCTTATTTGTACTCCAGGTTTCTGGTATCTTCTTTGGGGGAGAAAAAATTGAGTATTTCAAAAGGCGTTGCTGGGAGAGCGCCCTCAGAGGTGCGGAAGAGTTGGACATTTTCTTCAGGTTTGCCTTGCCATAAAAGACGAAGGTCGACATATATAGAGATAATATCAAGTGGTGGTACTGTTCTTTTACCCTTGTCGACAAATGTCTCTTCAATTTCTGAGCAAACGGCTCTTCGATTTCTGAACGGACGCCCCTTCGATTTCTGCACAGGCGCCCCTTCGCTTTTTGAACGACACGTGGTAGTGCGGATGCGGCTCTGTCAGAGCTCTTTTGACAAAGTCGCACGCGTTTTCTGAAAAGCAGAGAAAGCGTCGCCGAAATTTACGCTTGTCGGTAAAAGTGTAGCTGCGATGATGACCTCCACGTGAACTTTTGACAAAGTTGAACGCGTTTTCTGAAAAGCAGAGAAAGCATCACTGAACTTCCGCCGGAAATTCCGGTTTTTTGAATCGGTGGACGCGTCGCCTTGGCTTCTTATAGAGGTATCGATCATCGCCAACAAACACACTCTGAAGATTTCCCATTCTTGAACATCGTCTCCGGCCCTTTGAAATTTTAACTCCATCCATCCCTTCTCTTTTGAACACTTTTGAAAAAAATGGCAAACCCATCGAACCTTAGCTTAGAATTGAGTCTCAGCAGTGATACGGGCGCGCCGCGTCAAGGTAACGTATGGCGCCCTTCTTTCTTATCTCCGTGATGCAGGACGCCACAACAGCTACAATAGTAGCTAGGAACCTCCTCACTCCAAAAGATAGTAGGCTGCTGTCAGGACGGTCCGATGAGTTGGCCGTTCAAGAGTCCCTCGCACTTAGTGTTCAGTGTGCGAGTTCTGTGTCCAACATGGGCCAACGCCTGCTTGCCCGCTCTTGTCAGGTGGAATCATTGATGGCAGAGGTGGAAAGTCTCAAGCAGGAGATCCAGCAGCTTAAGTACAAGAATAGAAGTTTGCACGTGCTTGCAAACAACTATTCGACGGGCATGAAGAGGAAGCTTGATGAGCTGCAAGAGTCTGAAGGTCGGATTCACAGTGACCGTCAAAGGTTTTCGTCTTTCCTCCAGAGGCACCTTTTTCCTGGCTCATCCAGCACTTGGCCAAGTATTGAGGCCTGGAATGCTCTAGCTCCGATGCCTCCCGTTCCGATGCCTTCCGCTCCAATGCCTTCCGCTCCGATGCCTTCCGCTTCGATGCCTTCCGCTACTATGCCTTCCGCTCCAAAGCCTTCTGCTTCGACGCCTCGTAGTGGGGCTTCACGTAAACAACCTTTGTGAAGCTCCATCTTTCTCCATGTTTAGTATTTTATTTAATATATATATATTTTTTTTTTTTTTCTTTTTCGAACATGGTTTGTTTTATTCAGTGCATTGGGTTGCCTCCCAAGTAGCGCTTTCTTTTACGTCTTGCAGCCGGACGAAGAACCCAATCACTCCAGGATATGTTCACGAATCGGACGAGAACTCCGAGTCATAAACTAGTACCTAAAACAAGAAACAAAACAAGATTAAGAATCTGGAATAAAAACAAACAAAAATAAAACAATCCAAGGGATTAGCAAATTTTCTAATCCCCGGCAACGGCGCCAAAATTTGATGCGAGAATTATACGCACACAAATTAAACCCTCTTTTTGTCAATTGTAGTATAAGTATAAGTAGGGATCGTTCTTAACCGGGGATTAGGAGGGATTGCAAATCACTTGGAAACTGACTCAAAAACGTAAAATAAAGTTAAAAACGTTCACAAAGACTCAAAGGACTCAAAACTGCCTAAAAACACTAACTAGGCAGTTTTTGACCTTAAACCCAATGGTTGACGAATTTAAGATTATGGTTTGATTCAAACGTAAAAACACAATATAAAACACTATACTAGACTCAAAGAATGCAAAACTAAACTTTAAAACACTAAAACAAACCAAAAGACTCAAACATCACCCAAAACACTCAAAACAGCCTTAAAATCACTTTCTGGGCAGTTTTGAGCACTTTGGTGAATTTGGACGAATTTTGGGAAATAAATTGAATCAAAACACTTTAAAACATAAACTAAACAAAGTCTAAACACTAAAGAACAAGAAAGTAAAGGGGGGTTTTAAATTGACGAGAATTGAAATAACGAAAGAAGTTAATAAACTAGACAGAATGTAAAGATGAATTTGATGGAATTGAATGGATGGGAACCTAGCTAAGGGGTTCATCTCCATACATGTTATACTTGCATAAAATGATTTCCAATTGCATTTCAATAAACTATGATACTCAACACCCCAAGTTAACCGTGATGCACTAATTAACCTTCAAATCTTCCTAACGTTATTGAATTGGATGATGCATGCGACAATTCAAAACATTCCCCACAAGTCCTCAACATGAATGCATAGAAGAGGTACAAGCAAGAATCATTACGCTCTATGAAAATTATAAGTGTTGACGAGGCATTCGTTACTATGATTGCATGAAACTTATGCCAAGAATTTGTTTAACGCGATTGTTTATAAGCAACCTCCACTACTTGCGAATATAAGTTCGTAACTATTAGGTGAAACTCACTTATATTCTAGCGTCATATTCATGCATGAAAATTAAGCGCGCATTCTCAATAAACATACATAAATAAGTTATCAATCAAACGGTTAAACAAATTGAATCCACAACTTATGAAACGCAATTAGAAGTAATCAAATCAAAATGCAAGCATAAACATATATTTCGAATCCCCCCCCTAGCCAAGGGGGGTTTAGTTGAATTTAAACATTGGAATCAAAGAAACACCTAAACATTCCAACAACTCAAACTTGAATTGTATGAACGTTTAGGCCCTCTTCTCTTCCATTCCTCATTCGTACAAAACAAAGAGTATTGAAATTAAACATTGAAATCAAAGAAACACCTAAACATTCCAACAACTCAAACTTGAATTGTATGAACGTTTAGGCCCTCTTATCTTCCTCTTCGTTGTAGCACAAGGTCTAAGGATAGTTTGATGGTGTGAATGGTTTGGGGAGTGGTTGGAGTGGCTGCAATGGAGGAGAAAAGTGTTTTGGTGGCTGCTGCAAGGGTGTGGAGAGGTTTTGACGAATTTCTGGAATATGGAAGAGTGTATGAATGAAATGTGTATGAATGAGAATGAATGAATGAGTATTTATAGGTGAAATGGGGGGAACATGACAGCTAGGAACTTGGTGGAAATCTGAAATGGTGATGGGAGATGCATGTGGCTGTTTGTGCATGTGATTAAAGGGTGGAAATGCATGTGCTTTGACAGAAATGAAAGGGAATGCACGGTTTTGGTTGATTTCTGGTGGTTGTGAGGTGGAAATCTAGGTGGAAATGCATGTGGACTAAAGCTATGTGAATGATTAAGGTGAATGTGCATGAGTGCATGTGAAATCTGCCAAGATGCATGTGTTATGAAGTGGATTTTCTGCAAATGCAAGGTGAATGTGCATGTGATTAAATTAAAAGATGGAATGCATGTGAATGACAGCTAGATATGTTGATGAATGCATGTGACTTGTTTGTGGTGAGTGAATGCATGTGCAAAGCTTTTTGGGAGAAAGGTGGATGAATGCACATGTGACTTAGGTTGTGAAATCTGATGGAATGATGAAGTGGCTGAAATGATGAAAGAATGAGGGTATGCACGGCACAAGGGAAGTGTTGGGTGATGGATGCATGTGGGTTAATTAATTAAGTGTATGATATGATAAGTGATTGATAAGATAAGTGAATGATATGATAAGTGGTTGATAAGATAAGTGGTGAATGATATGTGGTGAATGATATGTGATAAGTGATAGGTGATGATGATAAGTGGTTATGATAAGTGATAAGTGGTGATGATAAGTAATGGAAGCATGTGAGGGAATGAATAATGAATGCATGTGATAAGGGAATTGGAAAGGTTTAAATGTCCTAAAACTAAAGGGAACAAGGTTCCAACACTTTGGTCTTCAATTAGGTCTTCAATTTTCGTCCAACACTTTGGCTCCAAGCATAAGCTATCCATCCTTAGCCCAAAAGTGCTCCAAAAGTCTCCAAAATGCATCTTTTTGCTCCTTTAGCCCTTTAGACCTACAAACACACGAAAATAGCTTAAAGTACTAAAATAACTAAAGAAACATAACGTAAATGCACGAGAACAAGCCATTTAAGTCGCATGAATATGCTCCTATCAAATACCCCCACACTTATCTTTTGCTAGTCCTCGAGCAAAACAAAACAAAAGAAACCAAAAACAAAACGACACTAAACAAGAAAAACACAACCTAAACCTTCCAACAATCGTCTCACGGATTTCCAATGCACATGACAAGTTAAAAATCATTAGTCCCATAGATTTTAGTCATCTTCACACTTGAATACATTCTTAATCATAGTCACCACATACTATTTCACAATTAAGCATTTAAAACCATGTTTTGAATGAAGTAACATGCCTTAGAGAATTTGCTCAAATCCTTACAAGATATGCACTCGTTTTTCACACAGATTTTCTGACTACACACCCTACACTAGTTATATGTGAGAAGATTGATGTAAATATGAATTCTAACACTCACATATGTTATATCAAAGAAAGCATTTTCTGGATTTACGATAATGACATGAATATGATCTCATGAATGGAATGCTACTACTTAGAATGAGAACTAGTGATTCCATAAGCTCATATCAATTCCAAATTCCACATTTTGAAACACATAACACTCAAGATAGAAGTCAAAGGGTTGTAACGGGGCTTGGGGTGTGTGGCTAACAAAGAAGGATAGGGATAAACAAAAGTTCTTAAAGCAATAGTGAGCAAAGTATTTGAATTAGGCACTTAGAATTCCTTTTAGAACGCAAAAATCAACTTTGAACACCCAAGGGAAAGTCACACAAAACTTAGGGCCATATTCAACTTTTTGGACCCTTTCTTCAACCATCAACGCTCGTGAGTTCATTCTTACTTATTTTCACTCTTTTTTTTTTTTCTTTTCTTCTTCTTTTTCTTTTGAATCTCAAAACATACATATAAACGTAAGAACAAACTTTTACTCCCCCACACTCATTTTCTTGCATAATGTACTCAAAAGGAATTCATTTAAGTCATGCTCACTATACTTTAAGAACAAGGGTATAGGAAAGTCCTACTCTAGGCTAGGTAAGGGTTGATGTGGGTTAACAAAGAATAAAGGCTAAACGAGGCTCAACGGGGTTAAAACTTACAATAAATACGAAATATAGGAAGTAAGGCTATTTGGTTATGGTGGCAACTACACAACTTCATCTTGATATATGTTATGAATTTCAATGTCATGCTTTGAATGAAACGGATATAAGTTCTAGCATTTAGTTCTATCATGATACAATTTCATTCTAAGTAGCAACCAAGCAAGGAATAATGAGATCATGCAACAACTTTAGAAAACAAAGAATCACAGAAAATAACTCTCCAAAGAAGGTAATGGCTCGAGTCTCACAGGGTTGTAGCGTTTGTTTGAGTTCCTTCCTTCAAGCATGTTACAAAAACGAATTTTTTCTTTTACGATTGCATGTGAAGTCATACATTATAACCATAACCAAGCATATACCAAGAGTAAATCAAACTTTTCTCTATGTTAATAACTCTTTTTAACCGTCATGCAATTATAAACCAAATCCTTATCATTGTGTTGGAAGGTACCCTAAGACACAAACACACAAAAACGACTCAAAACACTCTTTTTAGGCTTTTCAAAACATTTTTTTTCAAATTTTTATGTGATTTTCGGAGTTATAAAACAAAACACACTAAAACACTCTAAAACAATTTAAAAACACCTTAAAACAGCAAGGAACAACATTTGAAGTTATGGGTGATAAAATCCCACGAATTTGCATTAACAACATTAGTTACCCCCCCCCACACTTAAATCAAACATTGTCCTCAATGTTTTAAGCATAGATTCACACAAAACATAAGTAAACACACAAAAAACAACTAAACATACTAAACATGGCAGAATGTAATTAACAAAGAGAAGAGTTTAGGGACGCAAATCTGGTTATGGAGTGTAAATTCCCTCTTCTCCTTGGTGATTGCATTGAGGCATTGATCTTGGTGATTCCACAGGCATACTCTTGAACTGGGCTGCATGATTCTTTTGGTCTCCGCCACTTGTTGATTTTCCTTTGTGCTACTGGGCTGGAGGATTCATTTGGTCTTCCCCGAAGGTCTGAGCATACCCCTTTGGTCTGTTTCTTTGTTCAATCTTTCCAATTCGTATTGAAAAGGGTTGGAGGATAACTCAGCCTATGTTTGTCTCCACATGCTTCAATGTATCATTTTCACTTGCCTTACTCGCTCCCCTTTGCAGAAGTGGTCCCTTCTCTGGAAGTGTATCAACCGTTGAAGATGACTACTCGAGAGCAACGCTAGGTAAGCAATCAGGAATAGATTCGAGGCAGTTGGCTCCAACTCGGAAGACTGACTCCAAGTGCCGGCTGATTGCTTCTTTCACTTTGCCATGCGAGTAAGAACAAGGACAAAGAAAAAGACAGGGAAAGAGCATGATATGAGATACTTTTGCTTTAGACCTTGATGATATGAGATACCTTTGCTTTTGAAGAAACGGCGAATGAAGCAGCACATGTATTTGTTGTGGTTGTCTCCACATGCTTCGATCGACCGTTTCCTTCTGCCTTATTTGTACTCCAGGTTTCTGGTATCTTCTTTGGGGGAGAAAAAATTGAGTATTTCAAAAGGCGTTGCTGGGAGAGCGCCCTCAGAGGTGCGGAAGAGTTGGACATTTTCTTCAGGTTTGCCTTGCCATAAAAGACGAAGGTCGACATATATAGAGATAATATCAAGTGGTGGTACTGTTCTTTTACCCTTGTCGACAAATGTCTCTTCAATTTCTGAGCAAACGGCTCTTCGATTTCTGAACGGACGCCCCTTCGATTTCTGCACAGGCGCCCCTTCGCTTTTTGAACGACACGTGGTAGTGCGGATGCGGCTCTGTCAGAGCTCTTTTGACAAAGTCGCACGCGTTTTCTGAAAAGCAGAGAAAGCGTCGCCGAAATTTACGCTTGTCGGTAAAAGTGTAGCTGCGATGATGACCTCCACGTGAACTTTTGACAAAGTTGAACGCGTTTTCTGAAAAGCAGAGAAAGCATCACTGAACTTCCGCCGGAAATTCCGGTTTTTTGAATCGGTGGACGCGTCGCCTTGGCTTCTTATAGAGGTATCGATCATCGCCAACAAACACACTCTGAAGATTTCCCATTCTTGAACATCGTCTCCGGCCCTTTGAAATTTTAACTCCATCCATCCCTTCTCTTTTGAACACTTTTGAAAAAAATGGCAAACCCATCGAACCTTAGCTTAGAATTGAGTCTCAGCAGTGATACGGGCGCGCCGCGTCAAGGTAACGTATGGCGCCCTTCTTTCTTATCTCCGTGATGCAGGACGCCACAACAGCTACAATAGTAGCTAGGAACCTCCTCACTCCAAAAGATAGTAGGCTGCTGTCAGGACGGTCCGATGAGTTGGCCGTTCAAGAGTCCCTCGCACTTAGTGTTCAGTGTGCGAGTTCTGTGTCCAACATGGGCCAACGCCTGCTTGCCCGCTCTTGTCAGGTGGAATCATTGATGGCAGAGGTGGAAAGTCTCAAGCAGGAGATCCAGCAGCTTAAGTACAAGAATAGAAGTTTGCACGTGCTTGCAAACAACTATTCGACGGGCATGAAGAGGAAGCTTGATGAGCTGCAAGAGTCTGAAGGTCGGATTCACAGTGACCGTCAAAGGTTTTCGTCTTTCCTCCAGAGGCACCTTTTTCCTGGCTCATCCAGCACTTGGCCAAGTATTGAGGCCTGGAATGCTCTAGCTCCGATGCCTCCCGTTCCGATGCCTTCCGCTCCAATGCCTTCCGCTCCGATGCCTTCCGCTTCGATGCCTTCCGCTACTATGCCTTCCGCTCCAAAGCCTTCTGCTTCGACGCCTCGTAGTGGGGCTTCACGTAAACAACCTTTGTGAAGCTCCATCTTTCTCCATGTTTAGTATTTTATTTAATATATATATATTTTTTTTTTTTTTCTTTTTCGAACATGGTTTGTTTTATTCAGTGCATTGGGTTGCCTCCCAAGTAGCGCTTTCTTTTACGTCTTGCAGCCGGACGAAGAACCCAATCACTCCAGGATATGTTCACGAATCGGACGAGAACTCCGAGTCATAAACTAGTACCTAAAACAAGAAACAAAACAAGATTAAGAATCTGGAATAAAAACAAACAAAAATAAAACAATCCAAGGGATTAGCAAATTTTCTAATCCCCGGCAACGGCGCCAAAATTTGATGCGAGAATTATACGCACACAAATTAAACCCTCTTTTTGTCAATTGTAGTATAAGTATAAGTAGGGATCGTTCTTAACCGGGGATTAGGAGGGATTGCAAATCACTTGGAAACTGACTCAAAAACGTAAAATAAAGTTAAAAACGTTCACAAAGACTCAAAGGACTCAAAACTGCCTAAAAACACTAACTAGGCAGTTTTTGACCTTAAACCCAATGGTTGACGAATTTAAGATTATGGTTTGATTCAAACGTAAAAACACAATATAAAACACTATACTAGACTCAAAGAATGCAAAACTAAACTTTAAAACACTAAAACAAACCAAAAGACTCAAACATCACCCAAAACACTCAAAACAGCCTTAAAATCACTTTCTGGGCAGTTTTGAGCACTTTGGTGAATTTGGACGAATTTTGGGAAATAAATTGAATCAAAACACTTTAAAACATAAACTAAACAAAGTCTAAACACTAAAGAACAAGAAAGTAAAGGGGGGTTTTAAATTGACGAGAATTGAAATAACGAAAGAAGTTAATAAACTAGACAGAATGTAAAGATGAATTTGATGGAATTGAATGGATGGGAACCTAGCTAAGGGGTTCATCTCCATACATGTTATACTTGCATAAAATGATTTCCAATTGCATTTCAATAAACTATGATACTCAACACCCCAAGTTAACCGTGATGCACTAATTAACCTTCAAATCTTCCTAACGTTATTGAATTGGATGATGCATGCGACAATTCAAAACATTCCCCACAAGTCCTCAACATGAATGCATAGAAGAGGTACAAGCAAGAATCATTACGCTCTATGAAAATTATAAGTGTTGACGAGGCATTCGTTACTATGATTGCATGAAACTTATGCCAAGAATTTGTTTAACGCGATTGTTTATAAGCAACCTCCACTACTTGCGAATATAAGTTCGTAACTATTAGGTGAAACTCACTTATATTCTAGCGTCATATTCATGCATGAAAATTAAGCGCGCATTCTCAATAAACATACATAAATAAGTTATCAATCAAACGGTTAAACAAATTGAATCCACAACTTATGAAACGCAATTAGAAGTAATCAAATCAAAATGCAAGCATAAACATATATTTCGAATCCCCCCCCTAGCCAAGGGGGGTTTAGTTGAATTTAAACATTGGAATCAAAGAAACACCTAAACATTCCAACAACTCAAACTTGAATTGTATGAACGTTTAGGCCCTCTTCTCTTCCATTCCTCATTCGTACAAAACAAAGAGTATTGAAATTAAACATTGAAATCAAAGAAACACCTAAACATTCCAACAACTCAAACTTGAATTGTATGAACGTTTAGGCCCTCTTATCTTCCTCTTCGTTGTAGCACAAGGTCTAAGGATAGTTTGATGGTGTGAATGGTTTGGGGAGTGGTTGGAGTGGCTGCAATGGAGGAGAAAAGTGTTTTGGTGGCTGCTGCAAGGGTGTGGAGAGGTTTTGACGAATTTCTGGAATATGGAAGAGTGTATGAATGAAATGTGTATGAATGAGAATGAATGAATGAGTATTTATAGGTGAAATGGGGGGAACATGACAGCTAGGAACTTGGTGGAAATCTGAAATGGTGATGGGAGATGCATGTGGCTGTTTGTGCATGTGATTAAAGGGTGGAAATGCATGTGCTTTGACAGAAATGAAAGGGAATGCACGGTTTTGGTTGATTTCTGGTGGTTGTGAGGTGGAAATCTAGGTGGAAATGCATGTGGACTAAAGCTATGTGAATGATTAAGGTGAATGTGCATGAGTGCATGTGAAATCTGCCAAGATGCATGTGTTATGAAGTGGATTTTCTGCAAATGCAAGGTGAATGTGCATGTGATTAAATTAAAAGATGGAATGCATGTGAATGACAGCTAGATATGTTGATGAATGCATGTGACTTGTTTGTGGTGAGTGAATGCATGTGCAAAGCTTTTTGGGAGAAAGGTGGATGAATGCACATGTGACTTAGGTTGTGAAATCTGATGGAATGATGAAGTGGCTGAAATGATGAAAGAATGAGGGTATGCACGGCACAAGGGAAGTGTTGGGTGATGGATGCATGTGGGTTAATTAATTAAGTGTATGATATGATAAGTGATTGATAAGATAAGTGAATGATATGATAAGTGGTTGATAAGATAAGTGGTGAATGATATGTGGTGAATGATATGTGGTGAATGATATGTGATAAGTGATAAGTGATAAGTGATAGGTGATGATGATAAGTGGTTATGATAAGTGATAAGTGGTGATGATAAGTAATGGAAGCATGTGAGGGAATGAATAATGAATGCATGTGATAAGGGAATTGGAAAGGTTTAAATGTCCTAAAACTAAAGGGAACAAGGTTCCAACACTTTGGTCTTCAATTAGGTCTTCAATTTTCGTCCAACACTTTGGCTCCAAGCATAAGCTATCCATCCTTAGCCCAAAATTGCTCCAAAAGTCTCCAAAATGCATCTTTTTGCTCCTTTAGCCCTTTAGACCTACAAACACACGAAAATAGCTTAAAGTACTAAAATAACTAAAGAAACATAACGTAAATGCACGAGAACAAGCCATTTAAGTCGCATGAATATGCTCCTATCAGGAACAACATTAGAAGTTATGGTGGATAAAACCCTACGAATTTGCATCAAAACACTTTAGTTACCCCCCCCCCCCCCCACACTTAAATCAAACATTGTCCTCAATATTTTAAGCATAGATTCACACAAAACATAAGTAAACACACAAAAAGCATTTAAACATACTAAACATGGCAGAATGTAATTAACAAAGAGAAGAGTTTAGGGACGCAAATCTGGTTATGGAGTGTAAATTCTCTCTTATCCTTGGTGATTGCATTGAGGCATTGATCTTGGTGATTCCACAGGCATACTTGATGCGTTAATTTTATACGCACACAAATTAAACCCTCTTTTCGTCAAGTTGTAGTAAATGTATAAGTAGGGATCGTTCTGGACCGGGGATTAGGAGGGATTGTTAATCTCTTGGAAACTGACTCAAAAACGTAAAAACAATATAAAACACTATACTAGACTCAAAGAATGCAAAACTAATCTTTAAAACACTAAGACAAACCAAAGACTCAAAATGCTTTTAAAAACACAAACTAAAATGATTTCTAACTAAATTGACATTAAAGTAAAGGGGGATTTAAGTTTATACGAAATTAAATTAAATGAACAAATTAAAACAGAATGTAAATATGGAATTGATGAAATGGAATGAATGGATGATAGAATAGCTAAGGGGTTCATCTCCATACATGTTACACTTGCATAATAAAAAGATTTCCAATTGCATTTCAACAAATCATTAATTCTCAACGCCCCGGGTCAATTAGGTCCGCTTAAATTAACCGTCAAGTTCTCCTTAAGTTAATGAATTGGATGGGTTAGCGCAACGCAATTCACCACATTCTCCAAAAGTCCTTTACGTGAAAAGCACAATAAAGATACAATCAAAGATCATTAAGCATTATGAAAACTATAAGTGTTGACGAGGCATTCGTTACTATGGAATACGCATGAAACTTATGCCAAGAATTCGTTTAACGCGATTGTTTATAAGCAACCTCCACTACTTGTGAATATAAGTTCGTAACTATTAGGTGAAACTCACTTATATTCTAGCGTCATATTCATGCATGAAAATTAAGTGTACACTCTCAATAAACATACATAAATAAGTTATCAATCAAACGGTTAAACAAATTGAACCACAACTTATGAAACGCAATTAGAAGTAATCAAATCAAAATGCAAGCATAAACATTTATTTCGAATCACCCCCTAGCTAAAGGGGGTTTTAGTTCCTCATTACGTTGAAATCAAAGAAACACCTAAACATTCCAACAACTCAAACTTGAATTGTATGAACGTTTAGGCACTCTTCTCTTCCATTCCTTATACGTACAAAACAAAGAGAATTAAAATGAAACATTGAAATCAAAGAATCACCTAAACATTCCAACAACTCAAACTTGAATTGTATGAACGTTTAGGTCCTCTTCTCTTCCTCGTTGTTGTAGCACAAGGTCTAAGGTGAGGTTTGGGGGATTATGGAAATGGTAGAGGAGTGGTGTTGTGAAGTATTGGAATGGTGTTTGGATTGTAAGGGAGATACACGGCAACAAGGGGTTTGTTGCTTGGTGTTTGTGACTGAAATGTGTATGGAAGAGTGAATGAATTTTGAGGAGTGTTGGATGCTTATTTATAGGTGAAATGGGGGGAACATAATAGCTAGGAGGTTGGTGGAAATCTGAAATGGTGATGGGAGATGCATGTGGCTGATTTATGCATGTGATTAAAGGGTGGAAGTGCATGTACTTTGACAGAAATGAAAGGGAACCCACGGCATGGATGGTTTTCTGGAATGATGGCAGGTTGTGTATGTGTTTGGGAAGAGAATAAATGTATGATGGTGGCTGAATGATTAAAGGGAATGAATGGGAGTGACACTAGGTTGGTTATGCATGTGGAATGTGGCTGAATTGTTGGTGAAATGATGAAATGGAATGCTGAAAAGGTAGGGAACTCACGGCAAGGATGGTGTTTGGTGCTGGAAATAAATATGTTTGCATGAGAAATAAAGCTAAAGGTGAATGAATGTGAATGCATGTGAATTAAAGAAGGAATGCTTGTTTGGAAATGAATGTGAAGACATGTGAAAGCTGGAAATGCATGTGAAGATGTTGGAAATGGGAATGAAGGTCACGGCAAAGACTAGTGTTTGAATGTGTAAAGTGTGTGTGAATGCATGTGAAGATGCTAATAAATAATGCATGTAGGGTTAGGAAATAAAATCATAACTTAAAGGGGGATGATTAAAGGGTGTTGAAAGGTTTGAAATGCATGTGTAATGGCTGAAATTGTAAGGGGAATGCATGTGGAAATGTTGGAATGTGAAGGAGTAATGCACGGCTATGGATTAGGGGGAGCATGTGCTTGTAGGGTTGATATGTTTGAAGATGCATGTGTTGAATTGGTGGTTGAATGATGAAAGAATAAGTGAATGATTATGATAAGTGATAAGTGAATGATTATGATAAGTGTATGATATGTCAAGTGATAAATGAATGATAATGATAAGTGTATGATATGTCAAGTGATAAATGAATGATATGTTAAGTGATAAATGAATGATATGTGGTGAGTGATAATTGAATGGAAGTGATAAGTGAATGGTTTGATAAGTGAATGATATGATAAGTGAATGCTTTAAGTGTTTAAAATAGGGAACAAAGCCCTTCCTTGCATGGCAAGGAAGGGAGACACAAGGAAACACACGACAATGTCCTAAGGTTGCAAGGAATGTTGTTTTTGTGTTCTAAAATGCGTAGGAGTCTTCAATGATGCTTAAACATGAGGTCTTTTAGGATTTAACTTTCCTACTTCAAGTCTTTAATTTCGTCCATCCTCTTGGCTCCAAGCATATGATATCCATTCTAATCTCTAATTTGCTCCAAAAGGCTCCAAAAGACATCCTTTTGCATACCTTGCCCTTAGAACCTGAAAACACACAAAAGAAGCATAAAGGATTAAAATAACTAGAGAAACATAACGTAAATGCACGAGAACAAGCCATTTAAGTCGCATGAATATGCTCCTATCAATACTCTTGAACTGGGCTGCATGATTCTTTTGGTCTCCTCCACTTGTTGATTTTCCTTTGTGCTACTGGGCTGGAGGATTCTTTTGGTCTTCCCCGAAGGTCTGAGCTTACCCCTTTGGTCTGTTTCTTTGTTCAATCTTTCCAATTCGTATTGAAAAGGGTTGGAGGATAACTCAGCCTATGTTTGTCTCCACATGCTTCAATGTATCATTTTCACTTGCCTTACTCGCTCCCCTTTGCAGAAGTGGTCCCTTCTCCGGAAGTGTATCAACCGTTGAAGATGACTACTCGAGAGCAACGCTAGGTAAGCAATCAGGAATAGATTCCAGGCAGTTGGCTCCAACTCGGAAGACTGACTCCAAGTGCCGGCTGATTGCTTCTTTTACTTTGCCATGCGAGTAAGAACAAAGACAAAGAAAAAGACAGGGAAAGAGCATGATATGAGATACTTTTGCTTTTGACCTTGATGATATGAGATACCTTTGCTTTTGAAGAAGCGGTGAATGAATCAGCACACTTCAATCTGCCATTTCCTCCTGGGTCATCTGTACTCCAGGCATCCGGTATCATCTTTGGGGAAGAAGAAAAAATTGAGTATTTCAAAAGGTTTTGCTGGGAGTGCGCCCTCAGAGGTGAGAGAGAGTTGGGCATTTTCTTCAGGTTTGCCTTGCCATAAAAGACGAAGGTTGACATATATAGAGATAATATCAAGTGGTGGTACTCTTCTTTTACCCTTGTCAACAAACGTTTTGATCCCGCAAATCCGGCTTTTTGAAATAGTGACGCCTCTTCGATTTTTGAACGACGCCCCTTCGATTTCTGAGCAGGCGCCCCTTTGCTTTCTAAACGACACGTAGTAGTGCGGATGCGGCTCCTTTTGACAAAGCAGAGAATGCGTCGCCGGACTTTGCGCTTGTCGGCTAAAGATGTGTAGTTGCGATGATGGCCTCCACGTGTTTTCTGAAAAGAAGAAATCTTTTGACAAAGTTGAACACGTCTTCTAAAAAGCCGAGAAAGCGTCGCCAAAATTACGCCGGAAATTCCGGCTTTTTGAATCGGTGGACGCGTCGCCTTGGCTTCTTATAGACGTATCGATCACCGCCAACATACACACTCTGAAGAATTCCCATTCTTGAACATCGTCTCCGGCCTTTTGAAATTTTAACTCCATCCACCCCTTCTCTTTGAACACTTTTGAAAAATGGCAAACCCATCGAACCTTAGCTTAGAATTGAGTCTCTGCAGTGAAACAAGCGTGCCGCGTCAAGGTAACGTATGGCGCCCTTCTTTCTTATCTTCTAACGGTCCTCTTACAGGTGAAGACTTCGTGATGCAGGACGCCACAACAGCTACAATAGTAGGTAGGAACCTCCTCACTCCAAAAGATAGTAGGCTGCTGTCAGGACGGTCCGATGAGTTGGCCGTTCAAGAGTCCCTCGCTCTTAGTGTTCAGTGTGCGAGTTCTGTGTCCAACATGGGCCAACGCCTGCTTGCCCGCTCCCGTCAGGTGGAATCATTGATGGCGGAGGTGGAAAGTCTTAAGCAGGAGATCCAGCAGCTTAAGTACGAGAATAGAAGTTTGCATGTACTTGCAAATAACTATTCGTCGGGCATGAAGAGGAAGCTTGATGAGCTGCAAGAATCTGAGGGTCGAATTCAAAGTGACCGTCAAAGGCTTGCGGCTTGTCTCCAGAGGCACCTTTTTCCTGGGTCATCCAGCGTTTGGCCAAGTATTGATGCTTGGAATGCTCTAGCTCCGATGGCTTCCGCTCCGATGCCTCCCGCTTCTATGCCTTCCGCTCCGACGCCTCGTAGTGGGGCTTCACGTAAACAACCTCTGTGAAGGCCCATCTTTCTCCATGTTTAGTAGTTTATTTAATATATAATTTTTTTTTTTTTTTTTTTTTTTATGAACATGCTTCGTTTTATTCAGTGCATTGGGTTGCCTCCCAAGTAGCGCTTTCTTTTACGTCTTGCAGCCGGACGAAGAACCCAATCACTCCAGGATATGTTCACGAATCGGATGAGAACTCCGAGTCATAAACTAGTACCTAGAACAAGAAACAAAACAAGATTAAGAATCTGGAATAAAATAAAAACAAACGAAAATAAAACAATCCAAGGGATTAGCAAATTTTCTAATCCCCGGCAACGACGCCAAAATTTGATGCGAGATTTATACGCACACAAATTAAACCCTCTTTTCGTCAAATTGTAGTGTATGTATAAGTAGGGATCGTTCTGGACCGGGGATTAGGATGGATTGTTAATCACTTGGATTTGACTCAAAAACGTAAAAACGTAATATAAAACACTAAACTAGACTCAAAGAATGTAAAACTAAACTTTAAAACACTAAAACAAACCAAAAGACTCAAACAGTACCCAAAGCACTCGAAACTGCCTTAAAAACACTTTCTGGGCAGTTTTGAGCACCTTGAGTACTTTGGACGAATTTGGGAAACAAAATGAAACAAAACACTTATAAACACAAACTAAATGTATTTCTAACTAATTTGACATTAAAGTAAAGGGGGATTTAGGTTTATACGAAATTAAACTAAAATGTACAGATTGTAAATTAAAGCAAAATGTAAATGTGAATGTGATAGAATGAATGGAATGAAGGCTAGCTAAGGGGTCATCTCCATACATGTTATACTTGCATAATAAAACGATTTCCAATTGCATTTCAATAAATCATTAATTCTCAACACCCCAAGTTAACCGTGATGCACTAATTAACCTTCAAATCTTCCTAACGTTATTGAATTGGATGATTGCATACGACAACCCAAAACATTCCCCACAAGTCCCCTACATGATTGCATAATAGAGATACAAGCAAGAATCATTACGCTCTATGAAAATTATAAGTGTTGACGGGGCATTCGTTACTATGATTGCATGAAACTTATGCCAAGAATTCGTTTAACGCGATTGTTTATAAGCAACCTCCACTACTTGTGAATATAAGTTTGTAACTATTAGGTGAAACTCACTTATATTCTAGCGTCAAATTCATGCATGAAAATTAAGTGTGCACTCTCAATAAACATACATAAATAAGTTATCAATCAAATAGTTAAACAAATTGAATCCACAACTTATGAAACGCAAGTAGAAGTAATCAAATCAAAATGCAAGCATAAACATTTATTTCGAATCCCCCCCTAGCAAAGGGGGGTTTAGTTCCTCATGGTACAAAACAAAGAGAATCAAAGAAACACCTAAACATTCCAACAACTCAAACTTGAATTGTATGAACGTTTAGGCCCTCTTCTCTTCCATTCCTCATTCGTACAAAACAAAGAGTATTGAAATTAAACATTGAAATCAAAGAAACACCTAAACATTCCAACAACTCAAACTTGAATTGTATGAACGTTTAGGCCCTCTTATCTTCCTCTTCGTTGTAGCACAAGGTCTAAGGATAGTTTGATGGTGTGAATGGTTTGGGGAGTGGTGGAGGAATGGAAGAGCAGTGGTGGAAATGGAAGGATGGTGTTTGGATTGTAAGGGAGAGTCACGGCACAAAGATGGTTTGATGGTCTACATTTCTGCAATGGATGAGTGAATATGGAAGAGTGTATGAATGAGTGAATTTCTGGCACAAAGGCCTTATTTCTGTGGTGAATGGATCCCCCATTTGTGGCTGTAATGGATGCATATTTATAGGTGGAAATGCATGTGGGATGATAGGTGTGAATGATTATTGGTGCATGTGACTGAAATAGCATGTGAAAAGGCTGGAAATGCATGTGTTTTGGACGGCACAAGGATGGGTTGAGTGTGTGGCTGCATGGTTAAATGATTAAGAGTGAATGCATGTGCAAATGCATGTGGAATGTGGCTGCAATGAAGGAGTTTTTCTGGGTGCATGTGGGTTGGAAATGATGAAAGAATAAAGGGTGCATGTTGATAAGGCACATTTTGCATGCATTTATATCTTCCTTATTTGGCGTCTTTGTGATGTTTTGGATTAAACTAGTTGCATTTTACATTATTTGGTGTTAGTGTGCAGCTAAGTGTGTAATAAGATCAATTGGAAGGCAAATGAAGCAAAAGCATGCCTTTTGGTAGCTGAGCACTATTACAAACGTGGAAAGGATTCTTGGGAGTTAATTTGAAGTCCAAATGAGGAATCTAGGACTAATGTGGCTGCTGAAATTCAGGAGAAGATGTGTTAGGAAAGTGGTGCATTGGAGTCACATTGGGTGGTTATAAACAAGGCAAAAACATTCGGACACCTTGCTTATTCCACATAACTTGTGCCGTGTATTCCCTTGCCTTGTCCAGCTCCCTTTTGCACCAAAAATATCCACTCCCATTAATTAAACCATTCAGCCACTTTTACATCAACACCACACACCATGCCGTGCATTTTCATCCCTTGTTCCAGCTTGGTACAACCAATTACAGGTTGTCCACTCCCTTGTTGTAGACATTGCACATGCAACTTTGATTAAATAAACCACATACATGCATATTATCTTTGTGCCGTGCATCCACCATCCCAGAAATCCATCCATTCCATGCAGTTCCAGCTCACATTATGCCATTCCAACTCCCTCTTGCCCATGCCGTGCACTTTCATACCCTTTCCAGATTTGTACACCCAATTCCAGGTTGTCCATTTCAGCTTTGCAGCCAATACACATGCATGATCAATTAAAATAGCCAGATGCATGCATATTTCCCTAGTGCCGTGCATCCACCACCCCAGAAACCCACTCATTCCAGCTCACTTATACACTTCCATCTCACATGTGCAATTCCAGCTCCATTCTTAATGATGACAGTGACATTTCCCTTCTATAAAAACCGTGCAAACTCACTTCTCTGTGGTTCTTCGATCATTCCATGATTCACACATTCTAAGCCGCTCCATCTCTGTCCATTTGCTCTCCCATTTGCAGAGAACATCCAACCTTAAGCCGATCCATTTCCTGTACATCACACTTGGAGAACCAACACCGAAGGCCACTCTTAAAGGATTTCAACATCCGTTTTGCTTCAAGGGTTTCTTCTTATTAATTCTATGTTCACTCATGTTATTTATTATTATGTCAAACCTTTTGTAAACATGAAGTGTAACTAATCTCTCTCTAGGGATTCGATGTAACCTTGCAAGATTGCCATGTAGTTAATTCAGAATTCTCAGTTAGTCTATTTATTTCTTGTTTCATTCTCTAGTTTAATTGTGACGTAGTGAGTTGATTTTAATGCTTGATCATCATTTGAGTTAACCACAGGTTGTTTAGCCAAGATTAAAGCACACATCATGCATAATCTTGGTGGATATGTGAATGAACGAAGGGAACGTTTTGCAAACATCCTGCCGAGTGTTCCCTTGGGTTTTATGAAAGTTTCTTGTGCACTACATAATCTTGATTAGGAACCAAAGTTGCACATCACAATTAGGTTCATGATTAGAGACATTTGATCAAATCCACACATCATATGGTTGATCATATCCAAGTGAAACAAACTCAAGAAATAGGTAGATGACTGATTATAAACTGATTTCACAAACATGGACTTGGTTTAGCAATGGTGAAATCGAATCCCTAGCTTCATCTCCATTGATACTATCCCATTTTATTAGTTGTTGATTCATTTATTTGTGTTTACTTCATTTCCTTATGCTTTCAAGTTACAACAACAAATCTGCCTATATTGATTAGTTTTATTTCTCTAGTAACGAGTTCTTGCAAAACAAGTGATTATATAGGTCCAATTAGTCCCTGTGGATTCGACACCCTTACTTGTGCCATTATACTAAACATGTTTTAGCACTAGGAAGGAAGATACCAACACATGTGCTTGAATATGTGGCTGATTGTTTATGTTGAGAAGTGAATGAATGCACGGGTTGATGAATGGGAAAAATTGCTGAATGATGAAGAGTGTCACGGCTTGGGGAATGCATGATGATGGGTGCATGTGATTGAATTGTTTGTTGGGAAAGAATGGGAGTGACACTAGGTTGAATGATGATGAGTGCATGTGAGTTGGAAATGCATGTGCAATGAATAAGTGGCTGCATGTGCAAGGGAATGTGCTGAAAATCCATGTGATGAAATAATTAGAGAGTGAGGGGATGCACGGCATGGTGTGGAGAAAAGGGGTGAATGGCTGAATGATTAAGAAATGGTGGTATTTTGCACGGCTAGGTGTTGTGTATTTGTGATGCATGTGTTGAAATGGTGGTGCATGTGCTGAAATGAATGTGTTTGCATGTGAAATAAAGCTAGGGTGAATGATGATAAATGCATGTGGATTAAAGAGTGAATGCATGTGTTGAATGATTAAAGAGGCATGTTAAGTGATAAGTGATAAGTGATGATGATAAGTGGTTATGATAAGTGATATGATATGTGATGATGATAAGTGGTTATGATAAGTGATAAGATATGTGATGATGATAAGTAATGAGAGCATGTGGGTTAATTAATGAAGGAAATGTATGTGCAATGACAATGTGTTAGAATGGAGTGAGGTTATGCATGGCATGATTGGGATTAGGAAAGGTTTAAATGTCCTAAAACTAAAGGGAACAAGGTTCCAACACTTTGGTCTTCAATTAGGTCTTCAATTTCGTCCAACACTTTGGCTCCAAGAATAAGCTATCCATCCTTAGCCCAAAAGTGCTCCAAAAGTCTCCAAAATGCATCTTTTTGCTCCTTTAGCCCTTTGGACCTACAAACACACGAAAATCGCTTAAAGTACTAAAATAACTAAAGAAACATAACGTAAATGCACGAGAACAAGCCATTTAAGTCGCATGAATATGCTCCTATCACTTAGGGCTTAAAATATATATGGTTTCAGAAATTAAAACCCTAGCTTATGAAAATTAAATCAAAGGCTTACAAAATTAGAAAATTAAATCAGAAATTTAAAAGGGAATTGATTAATAGGTGCGGCTAGGGTTTAATTTGGGAGAGAAATAGGTTTAAATCAGAAATAAAAGGGCAAGGTACGGCTAGGGTTAGGAGCATGTGTTTTAAGTGCAAACCTAGGACAAAATTGCCCCCCCTTGCACGGCAAGGGAAGGGAAGAAGGGTTAAGGCACGGCAAAGGGGTTTAAGGGGGCTAGGGCCTTTGTTTTGTGTCCTAAAGTGCCTACAAGGCCTTCAAAGTGGCTAGAAAATACGGACGTTTAAGATTAGGAAAGGTTACCAAAACGGGAAACCAAGGGTTAACTTTCCTACTTCAAGTAGGAATCCTTGTTGGAGTAGGAATCCTCGTTTGCGTAGGAATTCATCGTTGGAGTAGGAATTCATCGTTTCTTCAAGTCTTCAACTCATTCATTCCTCTTTTGCTCCAAAAGACTCCAATTTGCATCTTCTTGCACACTTTGGCCTTATAATCTGAAAATACACAAAAGTGACTTTAAACACTAAAATAACTAATGACAGGAGCATATTTAGGCGACTTACTTAGCTTGTTTTCGTGCATTTATATTGTTAATTCCTAGTTGTTTTAGTAGTTTAAGCCATTTTCGTGTGTTTTTAGGTTCATATGGCTAAGGAAGCAAAAAGATGCATTTTGGAGCATTTTGGAGCAAAATTGGGCTTGGAATGGATAGCATATGCTTGGAGCCAAAGTGTTGGACGAATTTGAAGGCCTTGTATGCACTTTGGACATAAAACAAAGGGCCTAGCCCAATCAAACAATCCTTTGAGCCATGCAAAACCTCTAGCCCAATCAAACAATCCATCAAAGCTATGCAAAACCACCATCCACACACACTTCACACAAACCACAACCCTTAGCTGTACCTTCCCCTTGCATTTCCAGCATTCCACTTCATCATTACACCACATTCTCCCTCTTTAATCCACATGCATTCATCATCATTCACTCTAGTTTTAATTCACATGCAAACACATGCATTTCCAACACCAAACACACCTTGCCGTGCATCCCATTCTATTTTTCAGTTTTTCTCATTCTCTTTGCAGCCACACTTCCACATGCATTCCCTCTTTTCCTAGCTGTTTTTCCATCATTATTTCATCCACATGCATCTTTAATCATTCACTCACAAGCTTTAACCAACAAACAAATCAGCCACAACACACAAACACACCCATGCCGTGGCCACCCTTGCATTTCCAGCATTCCCATTTGCATTTTTAGATTTCCACCAACCAATCTAGTTGTCATTACACATGCATTCCCTTCTTTAATCATTCCTAGCTGCCATTCACATGTTCTCCCATCCATTCTCTCCCTATAAAACCATGCATTGCATTCATACAATTCATTCCATTCACAACACTTCACACCACCAGAAATTCAACCTTCCCATCCCTCCAAAACACTTCACACAATCACACAACCTATCCTTAGACCTTGTGCCACAACAAAAAGGAAGAAAAGAGGGCCTAAACGTTCATACAATTCAAGTTTGAGTTGTTGGAATGTTTAGGTGTTTCTTTGATTTCAATGTTTAATTTCAATACTCTTTGTTTTGTACGAATGAGGAATGGAAGAGAAGAGGGCCTAAACGTTCATACAATTCAAGTTTGAGTTGTTGGAATGTTTAGGTGTTTCTTTGATTCTCTTTGTTTTGTACGTATGAGGAACTAAACCCTCTTGGCTAGGGGGGGATTCGAAATATATGTTTATGCTTGCAATATGAATTGATTAACTTTGGTTGGAATTTCATAAGTTGTGGATTCAATTTATTTAACCGTTTGATTGATAACTTATTTATGTATGTTTATTGAGAATGCGCGCTTAATTTTCATGCATGAATATGACGCTAGAATATAAGTGAGTTTCACCTAATCGTTATGAACTTATATTCACAAGTAGTGGAGGTTGCTTATAAACAATCGCGTTAAATGAATTCTTGGCACAAGTTTCATGCTCATCATAGTAACGAATGCCTCGTCAACACTTATAGTTTTCATAATGCTTAATGATCTTTGATTGTATCTTTATTGTGCTTTTCACGTAAAGGACTTTTGGAGAATGTTGTGAATTGCGTTGCGCAAACCCATCCAATTCATTAACTTAAGGAAAACTTGACGGTTAATTTAAGCGGACCTAATTGACCCGGGGCGTTGAGTTTCATAATTTATCGAAAGACCAACTGAGAATCAATCTTGTATGTAAGTGTAACATGTGTGGAGAAGAACCCCTTAGCTAGCCTTCATTCCATTCATTAAATCCATATTCGTTTTACAATCTACTTAGTTTATTAACTTGTTTTGTTATTTCAATTTTCGTCAAATCAAATTCCCCCCCCCCATATTTTGTTAAGTCTTTGTCATTTGATTTGTTTTAAGTATTTTACGTTGTTTAGTTTTGCATTCTTTGAGTTTAGTTTAGTGTTTTATATTGTGTTTTTATGTTTTTGAGTCAAATCCAAGTGATTAACAATCCCTCCTAATCCCCGGTCCAGAACGATCCCTACTTATACTTATACTACAATTGTCAAAAAGAGGGTTTAATTTGTGTGCGTATAATTCCCGCATCAAATTTTGGCGCCGTTGCCGGGGATTAGCAACTTTGCTAATCCCTTGGTTCTTTTCTTTTTTGGTTTAGTTGTTTTCGTTTTAGTTTCTAACTTAGTGTTGTTTTCTTTGTTTGTTGTTACTTTTGATATTTGATTTAGTTCTCTTTCTTTGATTTTAGGTACTAGAGAAGTAAGATATGGATTTTGCTAGCATTCAAGGTCAATTGGCAAATCTTACTTCTCAATTGTCGCCGTATGTCGAAAGGACCACAATGCAGAGTGTCCCTACATTTGGTGCTTCATATAGGCAAGGATTTCAAGCCAATCAATGTCCACAAAGAGATTGGAGGGATCATTCAAACTCTATGTGGTGGGAAGATGATGCGAGATTTATACGCACACAAATTAAACCCTCTTTTTGTCAAATTGTAGTGAAGTGTATAAGTAGGGATCGTTCTGGACCGGGGATTAGGAGGGATTGTTAATCACTTGGATTTTACTTAAAAACGTAAAAACATAATATAAAACACTAAACTAGACTCAAAGAATGTAAAACTAAACTTTAAAACACTAAAACAAATCAAAAGACTCAAAATGCTTTTAAAAACACAAACTAAAATGCTATACTAAACTCGAAGAATTCAAAACTAAAAATAAGAAAGATTAAGACTAAGACTTAAACGAAATATGGGGGGATTGATTTTGGACGAATTTAAACTAAAATGGATAGATTGTAAAGAAAACAAATTGTAAATATGAAATTGACGGAAATGAATGGATGGTATGGCTAGCTAAGGGGTTCATCTCCATACATGTTACACTTGCATAATAAAATGATTTCCAATTGCATTTCAATAAACCATGAATTCTCAACACCCCGGGTTAATTAGGTCCGCTTAAATTAACCGTCAAGTTTTCCTTAAGTTAATGAATTGGATGATTGCATACGACAACCCAAAGCATTCCTCACAAGTTCCCTTCATGAATTGCATAATAGAGAAACAAGCAAGAATCATTAAGCATCATGAAAACTATAAGTGTTGACGAGGCATTCGTTACTATGATTGCATGAAACTTATGCCAAGAATTCGTTTAACGCGATTGTTTATAAGCAACCTCCACTACTTGTGAATATAAGTTCATAACGATTAGGTGAAACTCACTTATATTCTAGCGTCATATTCATGCATGAAAATTAAGCGTTCATTCTCAATAAACATACATAAATAGGATATCAATCAAATAGTTAAACAAATTGAATTCACAACTTATGAAACGTAATTAAAAGTAATCAAATCAAAATGCAAGCATAAACATATATTTCGAATCCCCCCCTAGCTAAAGGGGGGTTTAGTTCCTCATACAAAACAAAGAGAATTGAAATTAAACATTGAAATCAAAGAAACGCCTAAACATTCCAACAACTCAAACTTGAATTGTATGAACGTTTAGGCCCTCTTCTCTTCCTCTTTATTGTAGCATAAGGTCTAGGGATAATTGGTTTGGGGGATGGAAGTGTGGAATGGAAAAGGAATTATGGAAATAGGTGAGGAGTGGTGGAGAAAATGGTGCAGAAAATGGAGAGAAACTCACGGCTAGAGAAGGAATGGAAAAGGAATTATGGAAATAGGTGAGGAGTGGTGGAGAAAATGGTGCAGAAAATGGAGAGAAACTCACGGCTAGAGAAGGAATGGAGTGTTTGTGTTGTGGTATCTACAATGGAATGAGATGTTGCTTGAATGAATGAATGCAAGGGTATTTATAGGGGGAATGGGAGAATATGTGGGTGATTGTTTAAGAGTGAATGTGGTTGTTATGATTGAGAGTGCATGTGGATGAAATAATGATGGAAAAAGAGCTAGGTTGTTGGTGTGTGAATGCATGTGTTGAATTGGTGGTGCAATGATGAAAGAGTAAGTGCATGTGTGTGTGAATGGTGGTGCAATGATGAAAGAGTAAGTGCATGTGTGTGTGAAAGAGTAAGTGCATGTGTGTGTGAATGGTGGTGTAATGATGAAATAGGAAGGTGGAAATGCATGTGAGATGTTTGGAAAGGAATAAAGAATGAATGGTGGAAATGTGAGTGAATGATGTGCATGTGTGAGAATGCATGTGGAATTAAGAGGAGTATGGAAGTGAAATAAATGAATGATATGTTAAGTGATAAGTGAATGATATGTGGTGAGTGATAAGTGAATGGTTTGATAAGTGATAAATGAATTAGTTTAAAGGGCTAGGGTTTAAGTACATAGAATGGGCCTAAAATAGGTTGGTTTGTATGGCATAATGTGTTTGATTGGGCTAGAGCCATTGTTTTGTGTCTTCAAGTGCATACAAGGCCTTCAAATTCGTCCATCCTCTTGGCTCCATGGAAAAGCTATCCAATCCATGCCCAAAAATGCTCCAAATGGCCTCAAAATGCACTTTCTTGCTCCCTAAGCCCTTAGAACCTGAAAACACACAAAAGAAGCATAAATAACTAAAATAACTAAAGAAACATAACGTAAATGTACGAGAACAAGCCATTTAAGTCGCATGAATATGCTCCTATCAAATACCCCCACACTTAGCTTTTGCTAGTCCTCGAGCAAAACAGAATAAAAACAAATAAACAAAACGACACTAAACACGTAAAACACAACCTAAACCTTCCAACAACCGTCTTAGGGATTTCCAATGCACATGACACGTTAAAAATCATCATTCCCACAGATTTTAGTCATCTTCACACTTAAGTACATTCTTAATCATAGTCACCATATACTAGTTCACAATTAAGCATTTAAAACCATGTTTTGAATGTAGTAACAAGCCTTAGAGAATTTGCTCAATTCCTTACAAGATATGCACTCGATTTTCACTCAGATTTTCTAACTACACACCCTAATCTAGTCATATGTGAGAAGATTGATGTAAACATGAAAACGAACACTCACATATATGTATCATAAAGAGAGCAATTTCTGGAGTTAATAAGCATGTTTAGGTATGATCTCATGAATGGAATGCTACTACTTAGAAGCGAGAACCAGTGACACCATAAGCTTATACCAAGTTCAAACTCCACAAATTGAAACACATAACAATCAAGATAGAAGTCAAAGGGTTGTAACGGGGCTAGGGTATTGGCTAACAATGAAAGGTGAAGGATAAACAAACATTCTTAAAGCAATAGTGAGCAAAGTATTGAATTAGGTACTTAGAATTCCCTTTAGAACGCAGAAGTCAACTTTGAACACCCAAGGGGAAGTCACAAAACTTAGGGCCATATTCAACTTTTTTGGGCCCTTTCTTCAACAATCACACTTGTGAGTCCATTCTCACTTATTTTCACTCTTTTTCTTTCTTTTCTTCTTCTTTTTCTCACATTTTTTTTTTCTTTTTCCCGTGCCTCCTTTAAGACTTAGGCACATACATACACACAAAAAAAAAATCCCTTCCCCCACACTTATTTTTTGCAACATATTAATCAAAAGGAATTCATTATCCGTCATGCTTACTATGCTTCAAGAACAAGGGTACGGATGGTCCTAATCTAGGCTAGGTGAGGATGATATGGGTTACCAAAGAACATGGGCTAAACAAGGCTCAACGGGGTTAAAACTTACAACATAAACGAAAAATGGGAAGTAAGGCTATTTGGCTATGGTGGCAACTACACAACTTCATCTTGATATATGTTATGCAATTCAATGTCATGCTTTGAATGAAACGGATATAAGTTCTAGCATTTAGTTCTATCATGATACAATTGCATTCTAAGTAGCAACCAAGCAAGGAATAATGAGATCATGCAACAACTTTAGAAAACAAAGAATCACAGAATATAACTCTCCAAAGAAGGTAATGGCTCGAGTCTCACAGGGATGTAGCGTTATTATGAGTTCCTTCCTTCAAGCATGTTACAAAAACGAATTTTTCTTTTATGATTGCATGTGAAGTCATACATTATAACCATAACTAAACATATACCAAGAGTAAATCAAACTTTCATCCATGTTTATAACTCTTTTTAACAGTCATGCAATTATAAACCAAATCCTCATCATAACGTTGGAAGGTTCCCTAAGACACAAAAACAACTCAAAACACTCTTTTTAGGCTTTTCAAAAAAATTGTTTTTTCAAATTTTTATGTGATTTTCGGAGTTATAAAACAAAACACGCTAAAACAGTTTAAAAACACCTTAAAAACATTTAAAACAGCAAGGAACAACACTTGAAGTTATGGGTGATAAAATTCAACGAATTTGCATCAACATACTTAGTTACCCCCCCACACTTAAATCAAACATTGTCCTCAATGTTTTAAGCATAGATTCACACAAAGCATAAGTAAATACACAAAAAGCACTTAAACATACTAAACATGGCAGAATGTAATTAACAAAGAGAAGAGTTTAGAGACGCAAATCTGGTTATAGAGTGTAAATTCCATCTTCTCCTTGGTAATTGCATTGAGGCTTTGATCTTTGTGATTCCACAGGCTTACTCTTGAACTGGTTTCTGCCCATCGTTGATTTTCCTTTGTGCTACTTCTTGAACTGGGCAGCAGGAATCTTTTGATCTCCTCCACTTGTTGATTTTCCTTTGTGCTACTGGGCTGGAGGATTCTTTTGGTCTTCCCCGAAGGTCTGAGCTTACCCCTTTGGTCTGTTTCTTTGTTCAATCTTTCCAATTCGTATTGAAAAGGGTTGGAGGATAACTCAGCCTATGTTTGTCTCCACATGCTTCAATGTATCATTTTCACTTGCCTTACTCGCTCCCCTTTGCAGAAGTGGTCCCTTCTCCGGAAGTGTATCAACCGTTGAAGATGACTACTCGAGAGCAACGCTAGGTAAGCAATCAGGAATAGATTCCAAGCAGTTGGCTCCAGATCGGAAGACTGACTCCAAGTGCCGGCTGATTGCTTCTTTTACTTTGCCATGCGAGTAAGAACAAGGACAAAGAAAAAGACAGGGAAAGAGCATGATATGAGATACTTTTGCTTTTGACCTTGATGATATGAGATACCTTTGCTTTTGAAGAAGCGGTGAATGAATCAGCACACTTCAATCCGCCGTTTCCTCCTGGGTCATCTGTACTCCAGGCATCTGGTATCATCTTTGGGGAAGAAGAAAGAATTGAGTATTTCGAAAGGCTTTGCTGGGAGTGCGCCCTCAGAGGTGAGGGAGAGTTGGGCATTTTCTTCAGGTTTGCCCTGCCATAAAAGACGAAGGTCGACATATATAGAGATAATATCAAGTGGTGGTACTTTTTACCCTTGTCGACAAACGTTTTGATCCCGCAATTCCGGCTTTTTGAAATAGTGGCGCCTCTTCGATCTTTGAATACGCCTCTTCGATTTCTGAGCAGGCGCCCCTTCGATTTCTGAACGACGCCCCTTCTCTTTCTGAACGACACGTGGTAGTGCAGA
This sequence comes from Pyrus communis, assembly GCF_963583255.1. NCBI lineage: Eukaryota > Viridiplantae > Streptophyta > Magnoliopsida > Rosales > Rosaceae > Pyrus > Pyrus communis. The sequence goes on from NC_084815.1 coordinate 11,751,382, forward strand.
TGCGGCTCCTTTTGACAAAGCTGCACGCGTTTTCTGAAAAACAGAGAAAGCGTCGCCGAACTTTGCGCTTGTCGGCTAAAGACGTGTAGTTGCGATGATGGCCTCCACGTGTTTTCAGCTTTGTCAGAAATCTTTTGACAAAGTTGAACGCGTTTTCTGAAAAGCCGAGGGAGCGTCGCCTAACTTACGCCGGAAAATCCGGCTCTTTGAATCGGTGGACGCGTCGCCTTGGCATTTTATAGAGCTATCGATCACCGCCAACATACACACTCTGAAGATTTCCCATTCCTGAAACTCGACTCCGGCCCTTTGTGAAATTTTTAACTCCATCCACCCCTTCTCTTTGAACACTTTTGAAAGAAAATGGCAAACTCATCGAACCTTAGCTTAGATTTGAGTCTCAGCAGCGATCCGGTTGCGCCCCGTCAAGGTAATGTATGGCGCCCTTCTTTTTTATCTTCTAACGGTCCTCTTTCAGGTGAAGACTCTGTGATGCAGGACGCCACAACAGCTACAATAGTAGCTAGAAACCTCCTCACTCCAAAAGATAGTAGGCTGCTGTCAGGACGGTCTGATGAGTTGGCCGTTCAAGAGTCCCTCGCACTTAGTGTTCAGTGTGCGAGCTCTGTGTCCAACATGGGCCTACGCCTGCTTGCTCGGTCCCGCCAAGTGGAATCGTTGATGGCAGAGGTGGAAAGTCTTAAGCAGGAAATCAAACAGCTTAAGTACGAGAATAGAAGTTTGCATGTGCTTGCAAATAACTATTCGGCGGGCATGAAGAGGAAGCTTGATGAGCTGCAAGAATCTGAGGGTCGAATTCACAATGACCGTCAAAGGCTTGCGTCTTATCTCCAGAGGCACCTTTTTCCTGGGTCATCCAGCGCTTGGCCAAGTATTGAGGCCTGGAATGCTCTAGCTCCGATGCCTCCCGCTCTGATGCCTCCCGCTCCGATGCCTCCCGCTTCTATGCCTCCCGCTTCTGCGCCTTCCGCTTCTGCGCCTTCCGCTTCTGCGCCTCGTAGTGGGACTTCACGCAAACAACCTTTGTGAAGCTCCACCTTTCTCCATGTTTAGTATCTTTTTTTTTTTTTTTTTTTTTTTTTTTTTTTTTTTACATAAATAAAATCAAACGGCATGGAATTTATCTTTGAATGGGCGGTGATACTTGAAATGATCCGGTAATAGTTTAAATTCCAGATTGGGTGCCTGAATCATTAACCACATGTTAGTATAAAAGAAAATTGAAATTCGGGGAGGCGGCTTACCTGTGTGCTCCAAAATGAACTCCAGAATAAACACCCCTTCGAAAGTTATGACTTGTCCCGTGTCATAAAATCCAACTTCCTTGGGAATTGTGGTTTCAAATATGTCGTCTTTGATGCCTTCTACATTTTCTCCAGCCACTACCTTCTCTTGAATCATTCTTCTTGGTGTACAAAGTCCTTTGAAGAATTCAACACCATCTAAAACTTGATGTGTTGCACCAAGAATTTGAATAGCATTTTGCACCTTTGGGAAGGCTTCCACGATGTCCTTTTTACTCTCTTCTTGGTTGGGAATCAAAAACCTGCTAGGAAAAGGGACATTGGGTGGAATAACATCAAAATAACATGAAATTGGGACGTCCTTACTGGTGGTGGGTGGTTTAGAGGGCTTAGGGGGCTGCGGCAAGGGTTGTTCTACCCTTGCCGTGTGCATGTCTTCTTCCTCCTCCTCAATTAGCAGCTCTTCATCCACTTCTAGGCTATGTTTGGACATTTTTAGGTCAGCTCCAACCTCCATAGCACTTCCCAAAGTGATAGCATTATGGATTTCAAAATCTTCCTTCGAGTTTTCAATAGTTGAGTTGGAAAGTTCACTTTGCTCTTGAATTTGTTTCATGAACTCCATAATCTGCCCAAATTGCTCGTCCAATTTACCCAACTTCTTGTCTTGATTTTGTTCGTCCTGCGTCAAAGAGGTTAGTAATTGAAAATTTTTATCATTATCCATGGACATACTTGAACTTGATTGGAATTGTTGTGGGGGAGGTTGTGGTGGCTGCATAGGTGTTGTATTGAACTCCTCATATGGTTGCCAATATGCTTCTTGTTGAGCCTCCTTGGCTTGATTTTGTGACCCCTGCGCCAAAGAATTTATTTCATTAAGAATTTGAATATAATCTACTGGCGAACTTGAATTTAATTGAGCATATTGCATATGAAGTTGTGGTGGCTGCATAGGTCTCGAATAGAACTCCTCATATGGTTGCCAATATGCTTCACGTTGAACTTGTTGATCTTCCCACCATATAGAGTTTGAATGATCCCTCCAATCTCTTTGTGGACATTGATTGGCTTGAAATCCTTGCCTATATGAAGCACCAAATGTAGGGACACTCTGCATTGTGGTCCTTTCGGCATACGGCGACAATTTAGAAGTAAGATTTGCCAATTGAGCTTGAATGCTAGCAAAATCCATATCTTACTTCTCTAGTACCTAAAAAGAAAGAGAACTAAATCAAAAATCAAAAGTAACAACAAACAAAGAAAACAACACTAAGTTAGAAACTAAAACGAAAACAACTAAACCAAAAAAAAAAAGAAAAGAACTAAGGGATTAGCAAAGTTGCTAATCCCCGGCAACGGCGCCAAAATTTGATGCGAGATTTATACGCACACAAATTAAACCCTCTTTTTGTCAAATTGTAGTGAAGTGTATAAGTAGGGATCGTTCTGGACCGGGGATTAGGAGGGATTGTTAATCACTTGGATTTTACTTAAAAACGTAAAAACATAATATAAAACACTAAACTAGACTCAAAGAATGTAAAACTAAACTTTAAAACACTAAAACAAATCAAAAGACTCAAAATGCTTTTAAAAACACAAACTAAAATGCTATACTAAACTCGAAGAATTCAAAACTAAAAATAAGAAAGATTAAGACTAAGACTTAAACGAAATATGGGGGGATTGATTTTGGACGAATTTAAACTAAAATGGATAGATTGTAAAGAAAACAAATTGTAAATATGAAATTGACGGAAATGAATGGATGGTATGGCTAGCTAAGGGGTTCATCTCCATACATGTTACACTTGCATAATAAAATGATTTCCAATTGCATTTCAATAAACCATGAATTCTCAACACCCCGGGTTAATTAGGTCCGCTTAAATTAACCGTCAAGTTTTCCTTAAGTTAATGAATTGGATGATTGCATACGACAACCCAAAGCATTCCTCACAAGTTCCCTTCATGAATTGCATAATAGAGAAACAAGCAAGAATCATTAAGCATCATGAAAACTATAAGTGTTGACGAGGCATTCGTTACTATGATTGCATGAAACTTATGCCAAGAATTCGTTTAACGCGATTGTTTATAAGCAACCTCCACTACTTGTGAATATAAGTTCATAACGATTAGGTGAAACTCACTTATATTCTAGCGTCATATTCATGCATGAAAATTAAGCGTTCATTCTCAATAAACATACATAAATAGGATATCAATCAAATAGTTAAACAAATTGAATTCACAACTTATGAAACGTAATTAAAAGTAATCAAATCAAAATGCAAGCATAAACATATATTTCGAATCCCCCCCTAGCTAAAGGGGGGTTTAGTTCCTCATACAAAACAAAGAGAATTGAAATTAAACATTGAAATCAAAGAAACGCCTAAACATTCCAACAACTCAAACTTGAATTGTATGAACGTTTAGGCCCTCTTCTCTTCCTCTTTATTGTAGCATAAGGTCTAGGGATAATTGGTTTGGGGGATGGAAGTGTGGAATGGAAAAGGAATTATGGAAATAGGTGAGGAGTGGTGGAGAAAATGGTGCAGAAAATGGAGAGAAACTCACGGCTAGAGAAGGAATGGAAAAGGAATTATGGAAATAGGTGAGGAGTGGTGGAGAAAATGGTGCAGAAAATGGAGAGAAACTCACGGCTAGAGAAGGAATGGAGTGTTTGTGTTGTGGTATCTACAATGGAATGAGATGTTGCTTGAATGAATGAATGCAAGGGTATTTATAGGGGGAATGGGAGAATATGTGGGTGATTGTTTAAGAGTGAATGTGGTTGTTATGATTGAGAGTGCATGTGGATGAAATAATGATGGAAAAAGAGCTAGGTTGTTGGTGTGTGAATGCATGTGTTGAATTGGTGGTGCAATGATGAAAGAGTAAGTGCATGTGTGTGTGAATGGTGGTGCAATGATGAAAGAGTAAGTGCATGTGTGTGTGAAAGAGTAAGTGCATGTGTGTGTGAATGGTGGTGTAATGATGAAATAGGAAGGTGGAAATGCATGTGAGATGTTTGGAAAGGAATAAAGAATGAATGGTGGAAATGTGAGTGAATGATGTGCATGTGTGAGAATGCATGTGGAATTAAGAGGAGTATGGAAGTGAAATAAATGAATGATATGTTAAGTGATAAGTGAATGATATGTGGTGAGTGATAAGTGAATGGTTTGATAAGTGATAAATGAATTAGTTTAAAGGGCTAGGGTTTAAGTACATAGAATGGGCCTAAAATAGGTTGGTTTGTATGGCATAATGTGTTTGATTGGGCTAGAGCCATTGTTTTGTGTCTTCAAGTGCATACAAGGCCTTCAAATTCGTCCATCCTCTTGGCTCCATGGAAAAGCTATCCAATCCATGCCCAAAAATGCTCCAAATGGCCTCAAAATGCACTTTCTTGCTCCCTAAGCCCTTAGAACCTGAAAACACACAAAAGAAGCATAAATAACTAAAATAACTAAAGAAACATAACGTAAATGTACGAGAACAAGCCATTTAAGTCGCATGAATATGCTCCTATCAGAAGATCAACAAGTTCAACGTGAAGCATATTGGCAACCATATGAGGAGTTCAATACAACACCTATGCAGCCACCACAACTTCATATGCAATATGCTCAATTAAATTCAAGTTCGCCAATAGATTATAATCAAATTCTTAATGAATTAAATTCTTTGGCGCAGGGGTCACAAAATCAAGCCAAGGAGGCTCAACAAGAAGCATATTGGCAACCATATGAGGAGTTCAATATAACACCTATGCAGCCACCACAACCTCCCCCACAACAATTCCAATCAAGTTCAAGTATGTCCATGGATAATGATAACAAATTTCAATTACTAACCTCTTTGACGCAGGACGAACAAAATCAAGACAAGAAGTTGGGTAAATTGGAGGAGCAAATTGGGCAGATTATGGAGTTCATGAAACAAATTCAAGAGCAAAGTGAACTCTCCAACTCAACTATTGAAAACTCGAAGGAAGATTTTGAAATCCATAATGCTATCACTTTGGGAACTGCTATGGAGGTTGGAGCTGACCTAAAAATGTCCAAACATAGCCTAGAAGTGGATGAGGAGCTGCTAATTGGGGAGGAGGAAGAAGACATGCACACGGCAAGGGTAGAACAACCCTTGCTGCAGCCCCCTGAGCCCTCTAAACCACCCACCACAAGTAAGGACGTCCCAATTCCATGTTATTATGATGTTATTCCACCTAATGTCCCTTTTCCTAGCAGGTTTTTGATTCCCAACCAAGAAGAGAGTAAAAAGGACATCGTGGAAGCCTTCCCAAAGGTGCAAAATGCTATTCCAATTCTTGGTGCAACACAGCAAGTTTTAGATGGTGTTGAATTCTTCAAAGGACTTTGTACACCAAGAAGAATGATTCAAGAGAAGGTAGTGGCTGGAGAAGATGTAGAAGGCATCAAAGAGGACATATTTGAAACCACAATTCCCAAAGAAGTTGGATTTTATGACACGGGACAAGTCATAACTTTCGAAGGGGTGTTTATTCTTAAGTTCATTTCGGAGCACACAGGTAAGCCGCCTCCCCGAATTTCAATTTTCTTTTATACTAACATGTTGTTAATGATTCAGGCACCCAATCTTGAATTTAAACTATTACCGGATCATTTCAAGTATCACCTTCCATTCAAAGATAAAGTCCATGCCATTTGATTCAAAAAAAAATAAAAAATAAAAAATAAATAAAAGAAAAATAAAAGAATGTAACTTTCACAAAGGTTGTTTGCTTGATGCCCCACTACTTGGCAAAACTCTCGAAGCAGGAGGCATCAGAGCTAGATCATTCGAGGCCACAATACTTGGTGGAACGCTGGATGACCCAGGAAAAAGGTGCCTCTGGAGATAAGCCGCAAGCCTTTGACGGTCACTTTGAATCCGACCTTCAGATTCTTGCAGCTCATCAAGCTTCCTCTTCATGCCCGTCGAATAATTGTTGGCAAGCACGTGCAAACTTCTATTCTCGTGCTTAAGCTGTTTGATCTCTTGCTTGAGATTTTCCACCTCTGCCATCAACGATTCAACCTGACAGGAGCGAGCAAGTAGGCGTTGGCCCATGTTGGACACAGACCCTGCACACTGAACGCTGAGAGCGAGGGACTCTTGAACGGCCAACTCATCGGACCGTCCTGAAAGCAGCCTACTATCCTTAGGAGTGAGGAGGTTCCTAGCTACTATTGTAGCTGTTGTTGCATCCGTCATCATGGAGTCTTCACCTGAAAGAGGACCATTAGAAGATAAGAAAGAAGGGCGCCATACATTACCTTGACGGGGCGCAACCGGATCGCTGCTGAGACTCAAATCTAAGCAAAGGTTCGATGGGTTAGTCATTTTTCAAAGGTGTTCAAAGAGAAGGGTTGGATGGAGTGAAATTTCAAAGGGCCGGAGAAGATTTTCAAGAATGGGCAATCTTCAGGTGTGTATGTTGGGGTGATCGATACCTCTATAAAAAGCCAAGGCGCCACGACCACCGATTCAAAGAGCCGGATTTTTCTGCGTAAAGTTCGGCGACGATCTCTCGGCTTTTCAGAAAACGCGTTCAACTTTGTCAAAAGATCTCTGACAAAGTTGAAAACACGTGGAGGCCATCATCGCAACTACACACTTTTGCCGACAAGCGCAAAGTTCGGCGACGCTTTCTCTGCTTTTCTGAAAACGCGTGCAACTTTGTCAAAAGATCTCTGACAGAGCCGCATCCGCACTACTACGTGTCGTTCAGAAATCGAAGGGGCGTCGTTCAGAAATTGAAGAGGCGTATTCAAAGATCGAAGAGTCGTCACTATTTCAAAAAGCCGGATTTGTGGGATCAAAACGTCTGTCGACAAGGGTAAAAGAACAGTACCACTTGCTATTGGGAAATCCCTATATATGTCGACCTTCATCTTTTATGGCAAGGCAGACCTGAAGAAAATGCCCAACTCTCCCTCACCTCTGAGGGCGCACTCCCAGCAAAGCCTTTCGAAATACTCAATTTTTTCTTCTTCCCCAAAGATGATACCAGATGCCTGGAGTACAGATGACCCAGGAGGAAACGGTAGATTAAAGCATGTGCTGATTCATTCACCGCTTCTTCAAAAGCAAAGGTATCTCATATCATCAAGGTCAAAAGAAAAAGTATCTCATATCATGCTCTTTCCCTGTCTTCTTCTTTGTCCTTGTTCTTATTCGCATGGCAAAGTGAAAGAAGCAATCAGCCGGCACTTGGAGTCAGTCTTCCGATCTGGAGCCGACAGCCTGGAATCTATTCCTGGTTGCTTACCTAGCGTTGCTCTCGAGTAGTCATCTTCAAACGGTTGATACACTTCCAGAGAAGGGACCACTTCTGCGAGGGGGAGCAAGTAAGGCAAGTGAAAATGATACATTGAAGCATGTGGAGACTGATAGGAGCATATTCATGCGACTTAAATGGCTTGTTCTCGTGCATTTACGTTATGTTTCTTTAGTTATTTTTAGTCCTTTAAGCTATTTTCGTGTGTTTGTAGGTCCAAAGGGCTAAAGGAGCAAAAAGATGCATTTTGGAGACTTTTGGAGCACTTTTGGGCTAAGGATGGATAGCTTATGCTTGGCGCCAAAGTGTTGGACGAAATTGAAGACCTAATTGAAGACCAAAGTGTTGGAACCTTGTTCCCTTTAGTTTTAGGACACTTAAACCTTTCCAATTCTCTTATGCCGTGCATCCCCACCTTTCTCCCAAAACCATACACATGCATTCATTATTCATTCCCTCACATGCTCCCATTACTTATCATCACCACATATCACTTATCATAACCATACACTTACCACTTATCATTCATCACTTATCATTCACCACTTATCATATCATTCACCACTTATCATTCATCAACACATGCATTCACATGTTTTCACAACCTAATTCACATGCACATTCATCCACCTTTCTCCCTAAAACCGTGCACATGCAAACACCTTCACCCACATGCACCCTTTTATTCTTTCATCATTCCATCCACTCATTCATCAAACCACTCCCATCCATTTCATCATTGCAACCATTGCACATTTACATCAACAAACATCTCTTTGCCGTGCCTTTCCCTTAGCCTAGTTGTTTTATGCCATTTTCAGATTTCCACCATTCACACACACATGCACTCATTGTCATTCCCCCTTTAATCAACACATGCATCCCCTCACCAAGAAATCATTCATTCCACATGCATCTCCATAATCAATCAAAAACACCCATGCCGTGGCTCCTCTCCCATTTCCAGATTTCCCCTTTTGCATTTCCCCTTCATAATTCAGCCACATGCACTTTAATCATTCAATCACACCAACACACATTCAATCTCCAACCTTTGCCGTGCATTACTCATCAGATTTCCAACATAATACACATTGCATTTCACATGCATTCCATCTTTTAATTTAATCACATGCACATTCAAACAAACACAATCATTCCAGCCATGCACATTCACCTTGCATTTGCAGAAAATCCACTTCATAACACATGCATCTTGGCAGATTTCACATGCATTCACTCACCACAAACAAGTCACATGCATTCATCAACATATCTAGCTGTCATTCACATGCATTTCATTCATCATTTCCACCCCCATATGTCCATTTAATCCACATACATTTCCACCTAGCTTTCCACCTCACAACCACCAGAAATCTCCCAAAACCGTGCATATCAATCCCCTCACTCTCTAATTATTTCATCACATGCATTTTCAGCACATTCCCTTGCACATGCAGCCACACACTCAACCCATCCTTGTGCCATCCAAAACACATGCATTTTCAGCCTTTTCACATGCTACTTCACCCACATGCACCAATAATCATTCACACCTATCATCCCACATGCATTTCCACCTATAAATATGCATCCATATCAGCCACAAGGGGGGATCCATTCACCACAGAAATAAGGGCTTTGTGCCAGAAATTCATCCATTCCAAACACTCTTCCATAAACTCATCCATTGCAGAAATGTAGACATCAAACCACCTTTGTGCCGTGAGTCTTCCCTACAAATCCAAACACCATCCTTCCATTCCTCAACCACTACCCAAACCATTCACACCATCAAACTATCCTTAGACCTTGTGCTACAACAAAGAGGAAGATAAGAGTGCCTAAACGTTCATACAATTCAAGTTTGAGTTGTTGGAATGTTTAGGTGTTTCTTTGATTTCTATGTTTAATTTCAATACTCTTTGTTTTGTACGAATGAGGCATGGAAGAGAAGAGTGCCTAAACGTTCATACAATTCAAGTTTGAGTTGTTGGAATGTTTAGGTGTTTCTTTGATTCTCTTTGTTTTGTACCATGAGGAACTAAACCCCCTTGGCTAGGGGGTGTTGATGTATATTTCCTTCCTAATGCTAGAATATATTTAGTATAATGGCACAAGTAAGGGTGTCGAATCCACAGGGACTAATTGGACCTATGTAATCACTTGTTTTGCAAGAACTCTATGAAATGAATCAAACTAATCAAATTGAGCAGATTTGTTGTTGTTACTTAAAAGCATAAATAAAAGAAGTAAACACAACTAAATGAATCAACAACCAATATAATGAGATAGTATCAATGGAAATGAAACTAGGGATTCAATTTCACCATTGCTCAATTAAATCCATGTTTGTTAAGTTAGAATATACTCATTCATCTACCTATTTCTTGAGTTTGTTTCACTTGGATATGATCAACCATATGATGTGTGGATTTGATCAAATGTCTCTAATCTTGAACCTAATTGTGATGTGCAACTTTGGTTCATAAACTAGAGTATGTAATGCACAAGAACTGTTCACTAAACCAAAGGGAACACTAGGCAGGATGTTTGCCAAGCTTTCCCTTCATTCATTCACAAATCCACCAATATTAGACATGATGTATGCTTTAATCTTGGCTAAATAACTTGTGGTTAACTCAAATGGAGATCAAGCATACAAATCAACACACAAATTCACAATTATAACAGAGAATGAAGCAAGAACTAGGTAGACAAACTGAGCATTCTAACTTAATTACATAGCAAACTTTGCAAGGTTACATCGAATCCCTAGAGGAAGCTTAGTTACAACTCATGTTTACAAAAGATTTGACATAAAAGTATAAAACATGAATGAACATAGAATTGATAAGAATGAACCCTTGAAGAAAAACTGATGTTGAAGTCCTTGAAGAGTTCCTTGGTGTTGATTCTCCAAATGTGGTGCGGATGAAGTAGATTGGTTTGGTTTAATGGTTTCTGGCCTTGGGGCAGAAATGGAGTGGTTATGGGTGTGTGGAAGAGAATGGAGAGTTTCTGTGAGAGAGGGAGAATGTGTCGAATCTAAGAGGATGGTGAGTGAGAATGAGATAGAATGATGGGCAGAAAAATGGAGCCAATGGAATGTGTGTAATGGAATGGTTTCAGAAGAAAACTTGCGGCCCCCCCTTTTTGTGTCAAGTGAGCATTGTTTATACAAAAAGAATGTGTCTTACACCATCAGATTGGATCTCTCAAATGTTTAATTCAGATGGCAGTGCATAAGTGATGGAATGGCATCAAATGAGCTGGACTTGAATGGGTTTCTGAGGAGTTGTTCCCACGGCATGGACAAGGTCTGCAAGTGTGTGGTTTGTTTAAACAAAATGCATGTGTCCTTGCTGCAACAATTGAGTGGAATCTGCAAAGGTGAATTGTTTGTACAAATTCTGGAAAGGTGAAGAAAGCACACGGCATGGAATGATGGAATGAGTGAATTTCTGGGATAAAGGATGCAAGGAATGGACATGATCTGCAGGTATGTGGTTTATTTAATCCAAGATACATGTGCAAAGCCTGCCACTAGTGAGTGGACAATCTGAAACTAGTTAGAATAATCTGGAATTGGGTAAGGACATGCACGGGCTGGACATGAAGGGATGAGTTGGATTTCTGAAATGATGAAGTGGAGAAGGGAAATGGAATGCACGGCACAAGGTATGAACATGCATGTGAATGCATGTTTTGATGTTTTAGAAGTGCATAATCTGATTTGGAACCAAATGGGAGTGCACGGGCAGGTTGTGGACATGCATGTGATTGCATGTTTTTGCCTTGTTTAGAACCACCCAAAGTGACTCCAATGCATCACTTTCTGTTTAGAACCATCCAATGTGGTCGAATTACACACTTGGCTGCACACTAACACAAAACAATGTAAAACGCAACTAGTTTAATCCAAAACATCACAAAGACACCAAATAAGGGAGATATAGATGCATGCAAAATGTGACTTATCAGGGGGTAATTCGAAATATATGTTTATGCTTGCATTTTGATTTGATTACTTCTAATTACGTTTCATAAGTTGTGAATTCAATTTGTTTAACTGTTTTATTGATAACCTATTTATGTATGTTTATTTAGAGTGCACGCTTAGTTTTCATGCATGAATATGACGCTAGAATATAAGTGAGTTTCACCTAATAGTTACGAACTTATATTCACAAGTAGTGGAGGTTGCTTATAAACAATCGCGTTAAACGAATTCTTGGCATAAGTTTCATGCAATCATAGTAACGAATGCCCCGTCAACACTTATAATTTTCATAGAGCGTAATGATTCTTGCTTGTATCTCTATTATGCAATCATGTAGGGGACTTGTGGGGAATGTTTTGGGTTGTCGTATGCAATCATCCAATTCAATAACGTTAGGAAGATTTGAAGGTTAATTAGTGCATCACGGTTAACTTGGGGTGTTGAGAATTAATGATTTGTTGAAATGCAATTGGAAATCGTTTATTATGCAAGTATAACATGTATGGAGATGAACCCCTTAGCCATTCTATCATCCATTCATTCTATTCTATCACAAATCCATATTTACATTCTGTTTAGTTTATTAACTTGTTTTGTTATTTCAATTTTCGTATAAATCTAAATCCCCCTTTACTTTAATGTCCAATTTAGTTAGAAATCAATTTAGTTTGTGCTTTTAAGTGTTTTGATTCATTTTATTTCCCAATTTCGTCCAGATTCACCAAAGTGCTCAAAAACTGCCCAGAAAGTGATTTTAAGGCAGTTTTGAGTGTTTTGGGTGATGTTTGAGTCTTTTGGTTTGTTTTAATGTTTTAAGTGTTTAGTTTTACATTCTTTGAGTTAGTTTAGTGTTTTATATTGTGTTTTTACGTTCTTGAGTCAAGTTATTACTTAATTTCGTCCAAATTTGTGTTTGTGCTCAAATCTGCCCATAAAGTGGTTTTTAGGCAGATTTGAGTGTGTTTGTGTTGTTTTGAGTCTTTTGGTTTGTCTTAGTGTTTTCAAGTTTAGTTTTGCATTCTTTGAGTCTAGTATAGTGTTTCATATTGTTATTTTACGTTTTTGAGTCAAATTCAAGTGGTTAACAATCCCTCCTAATCCCCGGTCCAGAACGATCCCTACTTATACATATACTACAATTTGACGAAAAGAGGGTTTAATTTGTGTGCGTATAATTCTCGCATCAAATTTTGGCGCCATTGCCGGGGATTAGAAAATTTGCTAATCCCTTGGATTGTTTTATTTTCGTTTGTTTTTATTTTATTCCAGATTCTTAATCTTGTTTTGTTTCTTGTTTTAGGTACTTGTTTATGACTCGGAGTTCTCATCCGATTCGTGAACATATCCTGGAGTGATTGGGTTCTTCGTCCGGCTGCAAGACGTAAAAGAAAGCGCTACTTGGGAGGCAACCCAATGCACTGAATAAAACAAAGCATGTTCATAAAAAAAAAAAAATTAAAAAAAAAAAAAAAAAAAAAAAAAGAAGATACTAAACATGGAGAAAGATGGAGCTTCACAAAGGTTGTTTACGTGAAGCCCCACTACGAGGCGTCGGAGCGGAAGGCATAGAAGCAGGAGGCATAGAAGCGGGAGGCGTCGGAGCGGAAGCCATCGGAGCTAGAGCATTCCAGGCCTCAATACTTGGCCAAGCGCTGGATGACCCAGGAAAAAGGTGCGTCTGGAGATAAGCCGCAAGCCTTTGACGGTCACTGTGAATTCGACCCTCAGATTCTTGCAGCTCATCAAGCTTCCTCTTCATGCCCGACGAATAGTTATTTGCAAGCACATGCAAACTTCTATTCTCGTACGTAAGCTGCTGGATCTCTTGCTTAAGACTTTCCACTTCTGCCATCAATGATTCCACCTGACGGGAGCGGGCAAGCAGGCGTGGGCCCATGTTAGACACAGAGCTCGCACACTGAACACTAAGTGCGAGGGACTCTTGAACGGCCAACTCATCGGACCGTCCTGACAGCAGCCTACTATCTTTTGGAGTGAGGAGGTTCCTAGCTACTATTGTAGCTGTTGTGGCGTCCTGCATCACAGAGTCTTCACCTGTAAGAAGACCGTTAGAAGATAAAAAAGAAGGGCGCCATACGTTACCTTGACGCGGCGCGCCCGTATCACTGCTAAGACTTAATTCTAAGCTAAGGTTCGATGGGTTTGCCATTTTTCAAAAGTGTTCAAAGAGATTGGGTGGATGGAGTTAATTCTCAAAGGGCCGGAGTCGATTTTCAAGAATGGGAAATCTTCAGAGTGTGTTTGTTGTGGTGATCGATAGCTCTATAAGAAGCCAAGGCGACGCGTCCACCGATTCAAAAAGCCGGAATTTCCGGCGTAAGTTAGGCAACACTCTCTCGGCTTTTCAGAAGACGCGTTCAACTTTGTCAAAAGATTTCTTCTTTTCAGACAACACGTGGAGGCCATCATCGCAACTACACATCTTTAGCCGACAAACGCAAAGTTCGGCGACGCTTTCTCTGCTTTTCAGAAAACGAGTGCGACTTTGTCAAAAGAGCTCTGACAGAGCCGCATCCACACTACCACGTGTCGTTCAGAAAGCGAAGGGGCGCTTGTGCAGAAATCGAAGGGGCGTCCGTTCAGAAATCGAAGAGCCGTTTGCTCAGAAATTGAAGAGACGTTTGTCGACAAGGGTAAAAGAACAGTACCACCACTTGATATTATCTCTATATATGTCGACCTTCGTCTTTTATGGCAAGGCAAACCTGAAGAAAATGTCCAACTCTTCCGCACCTCTGAGGGCGCTCTCCCAGCAACGCCTTTTGAAATACTCAATTTTTTCTCCCCCAAAGAAGATACCAGAAACCTGGAGTACAAATAAGGCAGAAGGAAACGGTCGATCGAAGCATGTGGAGACAACCACAACAAATACATGTGCTGCATCATTCGCCGTTTCTTCAAAAGCAAAGGTATCTCATATCATCAAGGTCTAAAGCAAAAGTATCTCATATCATGCTCTTTCCCTGTCTTTTTCTTTGTACTTGTTCTTACTCGCATGGCAAAGTGAAAGAAGCAATCAGCCGGCACTTGGAGTCAGTCTTCCGAGTTGGAGCCAACTGCCTGGAATCTATTCCTGATTGCTTACCTAGCGTTGCTCTCGAGTAGTCATCTTCAACGGTTGATACACTTCCAGAGAAGGGACCACTTCTGCAAAGGGGAGCGAGTAAGGCAAGTGAAAATGATACATTGAAGCATGTGGAGACAAACTTAGGCTGAGTTATCCTCCAACCCTTTTCAATACGAATTGGAAAGATTGAACAAAGAAACAGACCAAAGGGGTAAGCTCAGACCTTCGGGGGAGACCAAAAGAATCCTGCTGCCCATTTCAAGAGTAGCACAAAGGAAAATCAACGATGGGCGGCAGCCAGTTCGAAAGTAAGCCTGTGGAATCATCAAGATCAAGCCTCAATGCAATCAACAAAGAGAAGATGGAATTTACATCACATAACCAGATTTGCGTCCCTAAACTCTTCTCTTTGTTAATTACATTCTGCCATGTTTAGTATGTTTAAATGCTTTTTGTGTGTTTACTTATGCTTTGTATGAATCTATGCTTAAAACATTGAGGACAATGTTTGATTTAAGTGTGGGGGGGTAACTAATGTTGTTAATGCAAATTCGTGGGATTGTATCACCCATTACTTCAAATGTTGTTCCTTGCTGTTTTAAGGTGTTTTTAAGTTGTTTTAGAGTGTTTTAGTATGTTTTGTTTTTATAACTCCGAAAATCACATAAAAATTTGAAAAATATGTTTTGAAAAGCCTAAAAAGAGTGTTTTGAGTCGTTTTTGTGTGTTTGTGTCTTAGGGTACCTTCCAACACAATGATAAGGATTTGGTTTGTAATTGCATGACTGTTAAAAAGAGTTATAAACATGGAAAAAAGTTTGATTTACTCTTGGTATATGCTTCGTTATGGTTATAATGTATGACTTCACATGCAATCATAAAAGAAAAATTCGTTTTTGTAACATGCTTGAAGGAAGGAACTCAAACAAACGCTACATCCCTGTGAGACTCGAGCCATTACTTTCTTTGGAGAGTTATTTTCTGTGATTCTTTGTTTTCTAAAGTTGTTGCATGATCTCATTATTCCTTGCTTGGTTGCTACTTAGAATGCAATTGTATCATGATAGAACTAAATGCTAGAACTTATATCTGTTTCATTCAAAGCATGACATTGAGTTGCATAACATATATCAAGATGAAGTTGTGTAGTTGCCACCATAGCCAAATAGCCTTACTTCCCATATTTCGTATATATTAGTTTTAACCTCGTTGAGCCTCGTTTAGCCTATTTTCTTTGCTAACCACATCACCCCTTACCTAGCCTAGAGTAGGACTTTCCTATACCCTTGTTCTTGAAGTATAGTGAGAATGACTTAAATGAATTCCTTTTGATTAATATGTTGCAGAAAATAAGTGTGGGGGAAGGGATTTTTGTGTGTATGTATGTGCCTAAGTCTTAAAGGAGGCACGGGAAAAAGAAAAAAAAAATGTGAGAAAAAGAAGAAGAAAAGAAAGAAAAAGAGTGAAAATAAGTGAGAATGGACTCACAAGTGTGATTGTTGAAGAAAGGGCCCAAAAAGTTTGAATATGGCCCTAAGTTTTGTGTGACTTCCCCTTGGGTGTTCAAAGTTGACTTCTGCGTTCTAAAGGGAATTCTAAGTGCCTAATTCAATACTTTGCTCACTATTGCTTAAAGAACATTTGTTTTCCCTATCCTTTCTTTGTTAGCCAAACACCTTTAGCCCCGTTTCAACCCTTATGCTTCTATCTTGATCGTTATGTGTTCAATATGTGGAGTTTGGAATTGATATGAGCTTATGGTGTCACTGGTTCTCGCATCTAAGTAGGAGCATTCCATTCTTGAGATCATATCTAAACATGCTTATTAACTCCAGAAAATGCTTTCTTTGTTATAACATATGTGAGATACTAGTCTTTCATGTTTACATCAATCTCTCACATATAACTAGTGTAGGGTGTGTAGTCAGAAAATCTGTGTGAAAATAGAGTGCATTCTAGTAAGGAATTGAGGAAATTCTCTAAGGCATGTTACTACATTCAAAACATGGTTTTAAATGCTTAATTGTGAAATAGTATGTGGTGACTATGATTAAGAATGTACTTAAGTGTGAAGATGACAAAAATCTATGGGACTAATGATTTTTAACTTGTCATGTGCATTGGAAATCCCTAAAACGATTGTTGGAAGGTTTAGGTTGAGTTTTTCTTGTTCAGTGTCGTTTTGTTTTTGGTTTCTTTTGTTTTGTTTTGCTCGAGGACTAGCAAAAGATAAGTGTGGGGGTATTTGATAGGAGCATATTCATGCGACTTAAATGGCTTGTTCTCGTGCATTTACGTTATGTTTCTTTAGTTATTTTAGTCCTTTAAGCTATTTTCGTGTGTTTGTAGGTCCAAAGGGCTAAAGGAGCAAAAAGATGCATTTTGGAGACTTTTGGAGCACTTTTGGGCTAAGGATGGATAGCTTATGCTTGGCGCCAAAGTGTTGGACGAAATTGAAGACCTAATTGAAGACCAAAGTGTTGGAACCTTGTTCCCTTTAGTTTTAGGACACTTAAACCTTTCCAATTCTCTTATGCCGTGCATCCCCACCTTTCTCCCAAAACCATACACATGCATTCATTATTCATTCCCTCACATGCTCCCATTACTTATCATCACCACATATCACTTATCATAACCATACACTTACCACTTATCATTCATCACTTATCATTCACCACTTATCATATCATTCACCACTTATCATTCATCAACACATGCATTCATATGTTTTCACAACCTAATTCACATGCACATTCATCCACCTTTCTCCCTAAAACCGTGCACATGCAAACACCTTCACCCACATGCACCCTTTTATTCTTTCATCATTCCATCCACTCATTCATCAAACCACTCCCATCCATTTCATCATTGCAACCATTGCACATTTACATCAACAAACATCTCTTTGCCGTGCCTTTCCCTTAGCCTAGTTGTTTTATGCCATTTTCAGATTTCCACCATTCACACACACATGCACTCATTGTCATTCCCCCTTTAATCAACACATGCATCCCCTCACCAAGAAATCATTCATTCCACATGCATCTCCATAATCAATCAAAAACACCCATGCCGTGGCTCCTCTCCCATTTCCAGATTTCCCCTTTTGCATTTCCCCTTCATAAATCAGCCACATGCACTTTAATCATTCAATCACACCAACACACATTCAATCTCCAACCTTTGCCGTGCATTACTCATCAGATTTCCAACATAATACACATTGCATTTCACATGCATTCCATCTTTTAATTTAATCACATGCACATTCAAACAAACACAATCATTCCAGCCATGCACATTCACCTTGCATTTGCAGAAAATCCACTTCATAACACATGCATCTTGGCAGATTTCACATGCATTCACTCACCACAAACAAGTCACATGCATTCATCAACATATCTAGCTGTCATTCACATGCATTTCATTCATCATTTCCACCCCCACATGTCCATTTAATCCACATACATTTCCACCTAGCTTTCCACCTCACAACCACCAGAAATCTCCCAAAACCGTGCATATCAATCCCCTCACTCTCTAATTATTTCATCACATGCATTTTCAGCACATTCCCTTGCACATGCAGCCACACACTCAACCCATCCTTGTGCCGTCCAAAACACATGCATTTTCAGCCTTTTCACATGCTACTTCACCCACATGCACCAATAATCATTCACACCTATCATCCCACATGCATTTCCACCTATAAATATGCATCCATATCAGCCACAAGGGGGGATCCATTCACCACAGAAATAAGGGCTTTGTGCCAGAAATTCATCCATTCCAAACACTCTTCCATAAACTCATCCATTGCAGAAATGTAGACATCAAACCACCTTTGTGCCGTGAGTCTTCCCTACAAATCCAAACACCATCCTTCCATTCCTCCACCACTACTGGTGCGAGATTTATACGCACACAAATTAAACCCTCTTTTTATCAATTGTAGTATAGGTGCAAGTAGGGATCGTTCTGGACCGGGGATTAGGAGGGATTGTTAATCACTTGGATTTGACTCAAAAACATAAAAACACAATATAAAACACTAAACTAGACTCAAAGAATTCAAAAATACTTTAAAACATAAACTAAACAGATTCTAAGCATTAAAGAACAAGAAAGTAAAGGGGGGTTTAGGTTTTACGAAAATTGAAATAACGAAACAAGTTAATAAACTAGACAGAATGTAAATATGAATGTGATGGAATTGAATGGATGAATGCTAGCTAAGGGGTTCATCTCCATACATGTTATACTTGCATAATAAAACGATTTCCAATTGCATTTCAATAAATCATTAATTCTCAACACTCCAAGTTAATTAGGTCCGCTTAAATTAACCGTCAAGTTTTCCTTAAGTTAATGAATTGGATGATTGCATACGACAACCCAAAGCATTCCTCACAAGTTCCCTACATGAATTGCATAATAGAGATACAAGCAAGAATCATTAAGTTCTTTGAAAACTATAAGTGTTGACGAGGCATTCGTTACTATGATTGCATGAAACTTATGCCAAGAATTCGTTTAACGCGATTGTTTATAAGCAACCTCCACTACTTGTGAATATAAGTTCATAACGATTAGGTGAAATTCACTTATATTCTAGCGTCAAATTCATGCATGAAAATTAAGTGTGCACTCTCAATAAACATGCATAAATAGGTTATCAATAAAACAGTTAAACAAATTGAATTCACAACTTATGAAACGTAATTAGAAGTAATCAAATCAAAATGCAAGCATAAACATATATTTCGAATCACCCCCTAGCTAAAGGGGGGTTTAGTTCCTCATACAAAACAAAGAGAATTGAAATTAAACATTGAAATCAAAGAAACGCCTAAACATTCCAACAACTCAAACTTGAATTGTATGAACGTTTAGGCTCTCTTCTCTTCCTCTTTATTGTAGCATAAGGTCTAGGGATAATTGGTTTGGGGGATGGAAGTGTGGAATGGAAGAGGAGTGGTGGAGAAGTGGAAGGGGAATGGAAAAATGGTGTTTGGATTATAAGGGGAGAGATGGGAAGCTCACGGCTAGGGAAGGGAGAATGTGTTTGTAATGTGTTGTGTATGAAATGAGATGTTCATGAATGAATGAATGCAAGGGTATTTATAGGAGTAGTGGAGGGAACATATGGCTATGTCATTTGTAGGTGAAGTAGGTGGATGTTGTAGGTGAAGTAGGTGGATGTTGTAGGTGAAGTGGATGTTGTAGGTGAAGTAGGTGGATGTTGTAGGTGAAGTGGGTGGATGTTGTAGGTGAAGTGGGTGGATGTTGTAGGTGAAGTAGGTGGATGTTGTAGGTGAAGTGGATGTTGTAGGTGAAGTAGGTGGATGTTATGTTAAGTGATAAGTGATAAGTGATATGATATGTGGTTATGATATGATAAGTGGTTAAGTGGTGATGATAAGTGATAAGTGATTAAGTGATATGATATGTGGTGATGATAAGTGATAAGTGCATGTGGGTTAACTAATGAAGGAAATGCATGTTCAATGACAATGTGTTAGAATGGATGTGTGTTATGCATGGCATGATTGGGATTAGGAAAGGTTTAAATGTCCTAAAACTAAAGAGAACAAGGTTCCAACACTTTGGCTCCAATTAGGTCTTCAATTTCGTCCAACACTTTGGCTTCAAGCATAAGCTATCCGTCCTTAGCCCAAAAGTGCTCCAAAAGTCTCCAAAATGCATCTTTTTGCTCCTTTAGCCCTTTGGACCTACAAACACACGAAAATAGCTTAAAGTACTAAAATAACTAAAGAAACATAACGTAAATGTACGAGAACAAGCTATTTAAGTCGCATGAATATGCTCCTATCAAATACCCCCACACTTATCTTTTGCTAGTCCTCGAGCAAAACAAAACAAAAGAACACGAAACTAGACAAAACGAACAAAACACAACCTACACCTTCCAACAATCGTCTCACGGATTTCCAATGCACAAGACAAGTTAAAAATCATTATTCCCACAGATTTTAGCCATCTTGACACTTAAGTACATTCTTAATCATAGTCACCACATACTAATTCACAATTAAGCATTTAAAACTATATTTTGAATGTAGTAACATGCCTTAGAGAATTTGCTCAATTCCTTACAAGATATGCTCTCGTTTTTCACACAGATTTTCTGACTACACACCCTAAACTAGTTATATGTGAGAAGATTGATGTAATCATAAAAACGAACACTCACACATATGTATTTCAAAGGAAGCAATTTCTGGAGTTAATAAGCATGTTTAGATATGATCTCATGAATGGAATGCTACTACTTAAACGCGAGAACCAGTGATACCATATGCTCATACCAAGTTCAAACTCCACAAATTGAAATACACAACACTGAAGATTGAAGTCAAGGGTTGTAACGGGGCTTGGGGTATGTGGATAACAAAGAAGGGATATGGAAAACAAAGGTTTTTAAAGAAATAGTGAGCAAAGCATTTGAATCAACTTAGAATTCACTTTTGAATGAAAACTCAACTTTTGAACAAAAAGGGAGAATTTAGACAATTTACGCCCAGAATTGGTGTTTTGGAACCTTTCTTCAATCACTTATTCTTTCATTTTTTTTTTTTTTCTTTTTTTTTTCAAGCTCTTTTTTTTTTTTTTTCTTTCTTTCTTTCTTTCTTTTCTCTTTTTTTTTTTTCTTTTCTTTTGAATCTCAAAACATCAACACTTAAACATTCTCTCCCCCACACTTATTTTCTTTCATAATGTAACTCAAAAGGAATTCAATTAAGTCATGCTCACTATCTTTTAAGAACAAGGGTGGGGATTGTCCTAAACTAGGCTAGGTGAGGAAAATGTGGGTAAACAAAGAATAAAGGCTAAACAAGGCTCAACGGGGTTAAAACTTACAACATATATGAAGTATGGGAAGTAAGGCTATTTGGCTATGGTGGTGGTCACTACACAACTTCTTCTTGAATATGTGTTATGCAAATCAATAACATGCTTTGAATGAAATGGGCATGAGTTCTAGCATTTAGTTCTATCATGATACAATTGCATTCTAAGTAGCAACCAAGCAAGGAATAATGAGATCATGCAACAACTTTAGAAAATAAAGAATCACAGAAAATAACTCTCCAAAGAAAGTAATGGCTCGAGTCTCACAGGGATGTAGCGTTTGTTTGAGTTTCTTCCTTCAAGCATGTTACAAAAACGAATTTTTTTTTCTTTTATGATTGCATGTGAAGTCATACATTATAACCATAACCAAGCATATACCAAGAGTAAATCAAACTTTTCTCTATGTTTATAACTATTTCTAACCGTCATGCAATTATAAACCAAATCCTTATCGTTGTGTTGGAAGGTACCCTAAGACACAAACACACACACAAAAACAACTTTAAAACAACTCTTTTTGGGTTTTTCAAAACAATTTTTCAAATTTTTATGGGATTTTCGAATTATAAAACAAAACACACTAAAACACTCTAAAACAACTTAAAAACACCTTAAAATAGCAAGGAACAACATTAGAAGTTATGGTGGATAAAACCCTACGAATTTGCATCAAAACACTTTAGTTACCCCCCCCCCCCCCCCCCCACACTTAAATCAAACATTGTCCTCAATGTTTTAAGCATAGATTCACACAAAACATAAGTAAACACACAAAAAGCAACTAAACATATTAAACATGGCATAATGTAATTAACAAAGAGAAGAGTTTAGGGACGCAAATCTGGTTATGGAGTGTAAATTCCCTCTTCTCCTTGGTGATTGCATTGAGGCTTTGATCTTTGTGATTCCACAGGCTTACTCTTGAACTGGTTTCTGCCCATCGTTGATTTTCCTTTGTGCTACTTCTTGAACTGGGCAGCAGGATGGTTCTTTTGGTTTCCCCCGAAGGTCTGAGCTTCCTCCTGTTATCTGTTTCTTTGTTCAATCTTTGCAGGAGTGGTCCCTTCTCTGGAAGTGTAACAACCGTTGAAGATGACTACTCGAGAGCAACGCTAGGTAAGCAATCAGGAATAGATTCCAGGCAGTTGGCTCCAGATCGGTAGACTGACTCCAAGTGCCGGGTGATTGCTTCTTTTACTTTGCCATGCAAGTAAGAACAAGGACAAAGAAAAAGACAGGGAAAGAGCATGATATGAGATATTTTTGCTTTTGACCTTGATGATATGAGATACCTTTGCTTTGAAGAAGCGGTGAATGAATCAGCACATGCTTCAATCCGCCGTTTCCTCCTGGGTCATATGTACTCCAGGCATCTGGTATCATCTTTGGGGAAGAAGAAAGAATTGAGTATTTCGAAAGGCTTTGCTGGGAGTGCGCCCTCAGAGGTGAGAGAGAGTTGGGCATTTTCTTCAGGTTTGCCCTGCCATAAAAGACGAAGGTCGACATATATAGAGATAATATCAAGTGGTGGTACCTTTTACCCTTGTCGACAAACGTTTTGATCCCGCAAATCCGGCTTTTTGAAATAGTGGCGCCTCTTCCATCTTTGAATACGCCTCTTCGATTTCTGAGCAGGCGCCCCTTCGATTTCTGAACGACGCCCCTTCGCTTTCTGAACGACACGTGGTAGTGCAGATGCGGCTCCTTTTGACAAAGCTGCACACGTCTTCTGAAAAGCAGAGAAAGCGTCGCCGAACTTTGCGCTTGTCGGCTAAAGATGTGTAGATGCGATGATGGCCTCCACGTGTTTTCAGCTTTGTCAGAAATCTTTTGACAAAGTTGAACGCGTTTTCTGAAAAGCCGAGGGAGCGTCGACTAAATTACGCCGGAAAATCCGGCTCTTTGAATCGGTGGACGCGTCGTCTTGGCTTTTTATAGAGCTATCAATCACCCCAACACACACACTCTGAAGATTTCCCATTCCTGAAACTCGACTCCGGCCCTTTGTGAAATTTTAACTTCATCCACTCTCTTTGAACACTTTTGAAAAAATGGCAAACTCATCGAACCTTAGCTTGGAATTGAGCCTTAGCAGTGATACGGGCGCGCCGCGTCAAGGTAACGTATGGCGCCCTTCTTTCTTTTGTTCTAACGGTCCTCTCACAGGTGAAGACTCCGTGATGCAGGACGCCACAACAGCTACAATAGTAGCTAGGAACCTCCTCACTCCAAAAGATAGTAGGCTGCTGTCAGGACGGTCCGATGAGTTGGCCGTTCAAGAGTCCCTCGCACTTAGTGTTCAGTGTGCGAGTTCTGTGTCCAACATGGGCCAACGCCTGCTTGCCCGCTCCCGTCAGGTGGAATCATTGATGGCAGAGGTGGAAAGTCTTAAGCAGGAGATCAAACTGCTTAAGCATGAGAATAGAAGTTTGCACGTGCTTGCCAACAACTATTCGACGGGTATGAAGAGGAAGCTTGATGAACTGCAAGAGTCTGAAGGTCGGATTCAAAGTGACCGTCAAAGGTTTTCGTCTTTCCTCCAGAGGCACCTTTTTCCTGGATCATCCAGCGTTTGGCCAAGTATTGAGGCCTCGAATGCTCTATCTTCGATGCCTCTATCTCCGATGCCTTCCGCTCCTATGTCTTCTGCCCCGATGCCTTCCGTCTAGATGCCTTCCGCTTCAAGAGTTTTGCCACGTAGTGGGTCTTTAAGTAAACAACCTTTGTGAAGCCTCGCCACTTTTATTATTATTATTATTATTATTATTATTTTTTTTTTTTAACATAAATAAAATCAAACGGCATGGAATTGGTCCTTGAATGGAAGGTGATACTTGAAGTGAACCGGCATTGGTTTGAATTCTAATGTAGGTGCCTGATTCATAAAAAACAACAAGTTAGTATAAAATGTAATGGAATTTGAAAAAAATGACTTACTTGTTTTGTCTGACAAGAACTCAATGACAAACACCACTCCTTTGAAAGTTTCAGGGATATTGGACTTGGCCAGATTGCATGTGATGGTTATGACTTGTCCAATGTCATCAAATTCAACTTCTTTGGGCATTGTTGTCTCAAGTATATCCCCTTTGATGAATTCATGAAATTCCCTACTTTGCACCTTTGGAAGGTCTTCCAATATGTCTTTTTCACTTTCTTCTTCCTTGGAATTCATGAACCTGCAAGGAATAGGGATATTAGGTGGAATGGGGTTAGAACTAATTGGAACAACCTTACTTGAATTAGATGGCGTAGGAGCAATAAGTGCTTCCGGCAAAGGTGCTTCAAATCCTCCCTTCGGATTTACAATGGTTGAACTAGGGAGTTTGCCTTGGTCGCAAAATTGTCCTACGAACTCCGCTATCTGCCCAATTTGCTTTTCCAAGTGATCCAACCTTTTGTCTTCTTGTCGAGCCTCATTGTCTTGATTTTGTGAGCCCTGCACCAAACAAATTAATTCGTTAAGCTTTTGATTATAATCTATTGACGAACTTAAATTTGGTTGGGCATATTGAATATGAGGTTGTGGTGGCTGCCAATATCCTCCTTGTTGAGCATTTTGAGGTTCCCACCACATAGAGTTTGAATGATCACTCCAATCCGAATTGTAAGTATTGGAAAACACGTTATTCCTTGATTGAAGATTAGATATATCAACTCTTTGCATTTGGGACCTTTCCATGAGCTGTGACAAAAGAGAAGCGTTATCAAGTGCCATGTTGTTCTTAACAAACAAAACACAAATAAAAACTAAATCTAAAAGACAATACAGAAACAAACAATCCAAGGGATTAGCAAATTTTCTAATCCCCGGCAACGGCGCCAAAATTTGGTGCGAGATTTATACGCACACAAATTAAACCCTCTTTTTATCAATTGTAGTATAGGTGCAAGTAGGGATCGTTCTGGACCGGGGATTAGGAGGGATTGTTAATCACTTGGATTTGACTCAAAAACATAAAAACACAATATAAAACACTAAACTAGACTCAAAGAATTCAAAAATACTTTAAAACATAAACTAAACAGATTCTAAGCATTAAAGAACAAGAAAGTAAAGGGGGGTTTAGGTTTTACGAAAATTGAAATAACGAAACAAGTTAATAAACTAGACAGAATGTAAATATGAATGTGATGGAATTGAATGGATGAATGCTAGCTAAGGGGTTCATCTCCATACATGTTATACTTGCATAATAAAACGATTTCCAATTGCATTTCAATAAATCATTAATTCTCAACACTCCAAGTTAATTAGGTCCGCTTAAATTAACCGTCAAGTTTTCCTTAAGTTAATGAATTGGATGATTGCATACGACAACCCAAAGCATTCCTCACAAGTTCCCTACATGAATTGCATAATAGAGATACAAGCAAGAATCATTAAGTTCTTTGAAAACTATAAGTGTTGACGAGGCATTCGTTACTATGATTGCATGAAACTTATGCCAAGAATTCGTTTAACGCGA
This sequence comes from Pyrus communis, assembly GCF_963583255.1. NCBI lineage: Eukaryota > Viridiplantae > Streptophyta > Magnoliopsida > Rosales > Rosaceae > Pyrus > Pyrus communis. The sequence continues at coordinate 11,777,414 of NC_084815.1, forward strand.
TTGTTTATAAGCAACCTCCACTACTTGTGAATATAAGTTCATAACGATTAGGTGAAATTCACTTATATTCTAGCGTCAAATTCATGCATGAAAATTAAGTGTGCACTCTCAATAAACATACATAAATAGGTTATCAATAAAACAGTTAAACAAATTGAATTCACAACTTATGAAACGTAATTAGAAGTAATCAAATCAAAATGCAAGCATAAACATATATTTCGAATCACCCCCTAGCTAAAGGGGGGTTTAGTTCCTCATACAAAACAAAGAGAATTGAAATTAAACATTGAAATCAAAGAAACGCCTAAACATTCCAACAACTCAAACTTGAATTGTATGAACGTTTAGGCTCTCTTCTCTTCCTCTTTATTGTAGCATAAGGTCTAGGGATAATTGGTTTGGGGGATGGAAGTGTGGAATGGAAGAGGAGTGGTGGAGAAGTGGAAGGGGAATGGAAAAATGGTGTTTGGATTATAAGGGGAGAGATGGGAAGCTCACGGCTAGGGAAGGGAGAATGTGTTTGTAATGTGTTGTGTATGAAATGAGATGTTCATGAATGAATGAATGCAAGGGTATTTATAGGAGTAGTGGAGGGAACATATGGCTATGTCATTTGTAGGTGAAGTAGGTGGATGTTGTAGGTGAAGTAGGTGGATGTTGTAGGTGAAGTGGATGTTGTAGGTGAAGTAGGTGGATGTTGTAGGTGAAGTGGGTGGATGTTGTAGGTGAAGTGGGTGGATGTTGTAGGTGAAGTAGGTGGATGTTGTAGGTGAAGTGGATGTTGTAGGTGAAGTAGGTGGATGTTATGTTAAGTGATAAGTGATAAGTGATATGATATGTGGTTATGATATGATAAGTGGTTAAGTGGTGATGATAAGTGATAAGTGATTAAGTGATATGATATGTGGTGATGATAAGTGATAAGTGCATGTGGGTTAACTAATGAAGGAAATGCATGTTCAATGACAATGTGTTAGAATGGATGTGTGTTATGCATGGCATGATTGGGATTAGGAAAGGTTTAAATGTCCTAAAACTAAAGAGAACAAGGTTCCAACACTTTGGCTCCAATTAGGTCTTCAATTTCGTCCAACACTTTGGCTTCAAGCATAAGCTATCCGTCCTTAGCCCAAAAGTGCTCCAAAAGTCTCCAAAATGCATCTTTTTGCTCCTTTAGCCCTTTGGACCTACAAACACACGAAAATAGCTTAAAGTACTAAAATAACTAAAGAAACATAACGTAAATGTACGAGAACAAGCTATTTAAGTCGCATGAATATGCTCCTATCAACTACCCAAACCATTCACACCATCAAACTATCCTTAGACCTTGTGCTACAACGAAGAGGAAGATAAGAGTGCCTAAACGTTCATACAATTCAAGTTTGAGTTGTTGGAATGTTTAGGTGTTTCTTTGATTTCTATGTTTAATTTCAATACTCTTTGTTTTGTACGAATGAGGCATGGAAGAGAAGAGTGCCTAAACGTTCATACAATTCAAGTTTGAGTTGTTGGAATGTTTAGGTGTTTCTTTGATTCTTGCTTGTATCTCTATTATGCAATCATGTAGGGGACTTGTGGGGAATGTTTTGGGTTGTCGTATGCAATCATCCAATTCAATAACGTTAGGAAGATTTGAAGGTTAATTAGTGCATCATGGTTAACTTGGGGTGTTGAGAATTAATGATTTGTTGAAATGCAATTGGAAATCGTTTATTATGCAAGTATAACATGTATGGAGATGAACCCCTTAGCCATTCTATCATCCATTCATTCTATTCTATCACAAATCCATATTTACATTATGTTTAGTTTATTAACTTGTTTTGTTATTTCAATTTTCGTATAAATCTAAATCCCCCTTTACTTTAATGTCCAATTTAGTTAGAAATCAATTTAGTTTGTGCTTTTAAGTGTTTTGATTCATTTTATTTCCCAATTTCGTCCAGATTCACCAAAGTGCTCAAAAACTGCCCAGAAAGTGATTTTAAGGCAGTTTTGAGTGTTTTGGGTGATGTTTGAGTCTTTTGGTTTGTTTTAATGTTTTAAGTGTTTAGTTTTACATTCTTTGAGTTAGTTTAGTGTTTTATATTGTGTTTTTACGTTCTTGAGTCAAGTTATTACTTAATTTCGTCCAAATTTGTGTTTGTGCTCAAATCTGCCCATAAAGTGGTTTTTAGGCAGATTTGAGTGTGTTTGTGTTGTTTTGAGTCTTTTGGTTTGTCTTAGTGTTTTCAAGTTTAGTTTTGCATTCTTTGAGTCTAGTATAGTGTTTCATATTGTTATTTTACGTTTTTGAGTCAAATCCAAGTGGTTAACAATCCCTCCTAATCCCCGGTCCAGAACGATCCCTACTTATACATATACTACAATTTGACGAAAAGAGGGTTTAATTTGTGTGCGTATAATTCTCGCATCAGAGACAAGCAACAACTGCATATGGTGAGCTATCCTCTAACCCTCTTCAATACGAATTGGAGAGATTGAACAAAGAAACAGAAAAAAAAAAGAGTAAGCTCAGACCTTCGGGGGAGACCAAAAGAATCCTGCTGCCCAGTTCAAGAGTAGCACAAAGGAAAATCAACGAGTGGAGGAGACCAAAAGAATCCTCCAGCCCAGTTCAAGAGTAAGCCTATGGAATCACCAAGATCAAAGCCTCAATGCAATTACCAAGGAGAAGATTGAATTTACACTTCATAACCAGATTTGCGTCCCTAAACTCTTCTCCTTGTTAGTTACATTATGCCATGTTTAGTATGTTTAAGTGCTTTTTATGTGTTTAGTTACGTTTTGTGTGAATCTATGCTTAAAACATTGAGGACAATGTTTGATTTAAGTGTGGGGGGGTAACTAAGTTTATTTGATGCAAATTCGTGGGATTTTATCACCCATAACTTCAAATGTTATTCCTTACTGTTTTAAGGTGTTTTTAAGTTATTTTAGAGTGTTTTAGTATGTTTTGTTTTTATAACTCCGAAAATCACATAAAAATTTGAAAAACATGATTTGAAAAGCCTAAAAAGAGTGTTTTTAGTCGTTTTTGTGTGTTTGTGTCTTAGGGTACCTTCCAACACAATGATAAGGATTTGGTTTGTAATTGCATGACTGTTAAAAAGAGTTATAAACATAGAGAAAAGTTTGATTTACTCTTGGTATATGCTTGGTTATGGTTATAATGTATGACTTCACATGCAATCATAAAAGAAAAATTCGTTTTTGTAACATGCTTGAAGGAAGGAACTCAAACAAACACTACAACCCTGTGAGACTCGAGCCATTACCTTCTTTGGAGAGTTATAATCTGTGATTCTTTGTTTTCTAAAGTTGTTGCATGATCTCATTATTCCTTGCTTGGTTGCTACTTAGAATGCAATTGTATCATGATAGAACTAAATGCTAGAACTTATATCTGTTTCATTCAAAGCATGACATTGAATTGCATAACATATATCAAGATGAAGTTGTGTAGTTGCCACCATAGCCAAATAGCCTTACTTCCCATATTTCGTATATGTTGTAAGTTTTAACCCCGTTGAGCTTTGTTTAGCCTTTATTCTTTGTTAACCCACATCACCCTTACCTAGCCTAGAATAGGACTTTCCATACCCTTGTTCTTGAAGATAGTGAGCATGACTTAAATGAATTCCTTTTGAGTACATTATGAAAGAAAATGAGTGTGGGGGAGAGAATGTTTTGTTCTTAAGCGTTTATGTATGTTTTGAGAGTCAAAAGAAAAGAAAAAAATTGTGAAAAACATATGAAAAAGAAAAACAGAAAAGAAAAGAAAGAAAGAAAGAAAAAAGAGCTTGTTCTCCCTTTTTGTTCAAAAGTTGAGTTTTCATTCAAAAGTGAATTCTAAGATGATTCAAATGCTTTGCTCGCTATTTCTTTAAGAACCTTTGTTTTCCATATCCCTTCTTTGTTAGCCAATACCCTAGCCCTGTTACAACCCTTTGACTTCTATCTTGATTGTTATGTGTTTCAATATGTGGAGTTTAAAGTGGGTTTGAGCTTATGGTATCCCTGGTTCTCGCGTCTAAGTAGTGGCATTCCATTCATGAGATCATATATATACATGTTAATAATTCCAGAAAATGCTTTCCTTGTTATAACATATGTGAGTGTTCGTCTACATGTTTACATCAATCTTCTCACATATACCTAGTGTAGGGAGTGTAGTCAGAAAATCTGTGTGAAAAACGAGAGTACATCTAGTAAGGAATTGAGGGAATTCTCTAAGGCATGTTACTACATTCAAAACATGGTTTTAAATGCTTAATTGTGAACTAGTATGTGGTGACTATGATTAAGAATGTACTTAAGTGTAAAGATGGCTAAAATATGTGGGAATAATGATTTTTAACATGTCATGTGCATTAAAAATCCATGAGACCATTGTTGGAAGGTGTAGGTTGTGTTTTGTTCATTTGGACTAGTTTCGTGTTCTTTTGTTGTTTTGTTTTGCTCGAGGACTAGCAAAAGCTAAGTGTGGGGGAATTTGATAGGAGCATATTTAGGCGACTTACTTAGCTTGTTTTCGTGCATTTATATTGTTAATTCCTAGTTGTTTTAGTAGTTTAAGCCATTTTCGTGTGTTTTTAGGTTCATATGGCTAAGGAAGCAAAAAGATGCATTTTGGAGCATTTTGGAGCAAAATTGGGCTTGGAATGGATAGCATATGCTTGGAGCCAAAGTGTTGGACGAATTTGAAGGCCTTGTATGCACTTTGGACATAAAACAAAGAGCCTAGCCCAATCAAACAATCCTTTGAGCCATGCAAAACCTCTAGCCCAATCAAACAATCCATCAAAGCCATGCAAAACCACCATCCACACACACTTCACACAAACCACAACCCTTAGCCGTACCTTCCCCTTGCATTTCCAGCATTCCACTTCATCATTACACCACATTCTCCCTCTTTAATCCACATGCATTCATCATCATTCACTCTAGTTTTAATTCACATGCAAACACATGCATTTCCAACACCAAACACACCTTGCCGTGCATCCCATTCCATTTTCCAGCTTTTCTCCTTCTCTTTGCAGCCACACTTCCACATGCATTCCCTCTTTTCCTAGCTGTTTTTCCATCATTATTTCATCCACATGCATCTTTAATCATTCACTCACAAGCTTTAACCAACAAACAAATCAGCCACAACACATAAACACACCCATGCCGTGGCCACCCTTGCATTTCCAGCATTCCCATTTGCATTTTTAGATTTCCACCAACCAATCTAGTTGTCATTACACATGCATTCCCTTCTTTAATCATTCCTAGCTGCCATTCACATGTTCTCCCATCCATTCTCTCCCTATAAAACCATGCATTGCATTCATACAATTCATTCCATTCACAACACTTCACACCATCACACCACCAGAAATTCAACCTTCCCATCCCTCCAAAACACTTCACACAATCACACAACCTATCCTTAGACCTTGTGCCACAACAAAGAGGAAGAAAAGAGGGCCTAAACGTTCATACAATTCAAGTTTGAGTTGTTGGAATGTTTAGGTGTTTCTTTGATTTCAATGTTTAATTTCAATACTCTTTGTTTTGTACGAATGAGGAATGGAAGAGAAGAGGGCCTAAACGTTCATACAATTCAAGTTTGAGTTGTTGGAATGTTTAGGTGTTTCTTTGATTCTCTTTGTTTTGTACGTATGAGGAACTAAACCCCTTTGGCTAGGGGGGGATTCGAAATATATGTTTATGCTTGCAATATGAATTGATTAACTTTGGTTGGAATTTCATAAGTTGTGGATTCAATTTATTTAACCGTTTGATTGATAACTTATTTATGTATGTTTATTGAGAATGCGCGCTTAATTTTCATGCATGAATATGACGCTAGAATATAAGTGAGTTTCACCTAATCGTTATGAACTTATATTCACAAGTAGTGGAGGTTGCTTATAAACAATCGCGTTAAATGAATTCTTGGCACGAGTTTCATGCTCATCATAGTAACGAATGCCTCGTCAACACTTATAGTTTTCATAATGCTTAATGATCTTTGATTGTATCTTTATTGTGCTTTTCACGTAAAGGACTTTTGGAGAATGTTGTGAATTGCGTTGCACAAACTCATCCAATTCATTAACTTAAGGAAAACTTGACGGTTAATTTAAGCGGACCTAATTGACCCGGGGCGTTGAGTTTCATAATTTATCGAAAGACCAACTGAGAATCAATCTTGTATGCAAGTGTAACATGTGTGGAGAAGAACCCCTTAGCTAGCCTTCATTCCATTCATTAAATCCATATTCGTTTTACAATCTGCTTAGTTTATTAACTTGTTTTGTTATTTCAATTTTCGTCAAATCAAATTCCCCCCCCCCCCCCCCATATTTTGTTAAGTCTTAGTCATTTGATTTGTTTTAAGTATTTTACGTTGTTTAGTTTTGCATTCTTTGAGTTTAGTTTAGTGTTTTATATTGTGTTTTTATGTTTTTGAGTCAAATCCAAGTGATTAACAATCCCTCCTAATCCCCGGTCCAGAACGATCCCTACTTATACTTACACTACAATTGTCAAAAAGAGGGTTTAATTTGTGTGCGTATAATTCCCGCATCAACTAAGGAAACACAACAAAAATGCACGAGAACAAGCTAATTAAGTCGCATGAATATGCTCCTATCAAATTCCCCCACACTTAACTTTTGCTAGTCCTCGAGCAAAACAAAACAACTAAAGAAAATAAGACGAAACAAAACAAACAAAACAAAACCTAAACCTTCCAACGTTTGCCTCAGGGATTTCCAATGAAACATGATATATTAAAGATCATTACTCACATAGCTTTTAGTCTTCCTTCCCCTCGAGCACATACTTAATCATAGTCACCATTCACTAGTTCGCATTTAATCAATTAAAACACATTTTGAATGTAGTAACATGCCTTAGAGAATTCCCTCAATTCCTCACTAGTTATGCACTCAATTTTCACTCTAATTTTCTGACTACACACCCTACAATAGTTATATGTGAGAAGATTGATGTAAACATGAAAGACTAGTACTCATATATGTTATAACAAAGAACACAATTTCTAGAGTAATTAAACATGTTTAGATATGATCTCATGAATGGAATGCTACTACTTAGATGCGAGAACCAGTGACACCATATGCTCATACCAAATTCAAACTCCACAATTGAAATACACAACACTCAAGATGGAAGTCAAGGGTTGTAACGGGGCTTGGGGTATTGGCTAACAAGGAAAGATAGGGATAAACAAAAGTTCTTTAAGCAATAGTGAGCAAAGTAATGAAATTGAGACTTAGAATTCACTTAGAACGCAAAAATCAACTTTGAAAACCCAAGGGGAAGTCACACAAAACTTAGGGCCATATTCATTGTTTTGGGCCCTTACTTCAACACACAATACTTTGGAACTCTTTTCACTTCTTTTTTTTTTCTTTTCTTTTTTTTTTCTTTTTTTTTTCACAACTTTTTTTTTTCTTCTTATAGCCGTGCCTATGGCACATAAACTCACATATATACTCCTTCCCCCACACTTATTTTCTGCAACACCTTAATCAAATGGAATTCATTTTCAGTCATGCTTACTATGCTTCAAGAACAAGGGTATGGGTGATCCTAATCTAGGCTAGGTGAGGATGATATGGGTTAACAAAGAACATGGGCTATCACGGCTCAATGGGGTTAAACTTAAACACAAAATGAGTGAAGGGCACACGGCTATTTGGTTTTTATGGTGGTCACTACATAACTTCATCTTGAATATGTGTTTATGCAATTCAATAACATGCTTTGAATGAAATGGGCATGAGTTCTAGCATTTGGAACTAAGTGATGAAACGCCTTCTAAGTAGTAACCAAACAAAGAATAATGAGATTATGCAACGACTTTAGAAAACAATAATGCACAGATTTTAACTCTCCAAATAACGTTTAGGCTTAAGTCTCACAAGGTTGTAGCGTTAGTTTGAGTTCATTCCTTCAAGCATGTTACAAAAACTAATTTTCCTTTGTGATTACATGTGAATTCGTAAACTATAACTACAAACAAGCATAAACCAAAGAGTATATCAAACGTCCATCCATGTTTGTAACTTTCTTTAACCATCATGCAATTAAAAACCAAATCCTCATCATTGTGTTGGAAGGTAACCTACGACACAAACAAACACACAAAAACAACTCTTTTTGGGTTTTTCAAAACAATTTTTCAAATTTTTATGGGTTTTTCGGATTTTTAAGTCAACACACTCTAAAACACTCTAAAATAGCTTAAAAACACTTAAAAACAGCAAGGAACAACATTGGAAGTTATGGGTGATAAAATCCCACGAATTTGCATCAACAACATTAGTTACCCCCCCACACTTAAATCAAACATTGTCCTCAATGTTTTAAGCCTAAAATCACACCAAACACAAGTAAACACAAAAACAGCAACTAAACACACTAAGCATGGCAGAATGTAAATAACAAAGAGAAGAGGTTAGGGACGCAAATCTGGGTATGGAGTGTAAATGCCATCCTTTCCTTGGTGATTGCATGGGTTGCCTCCCACGAAGCGCTTGCTTTAACGTCGTGCAACCGGACGATGGTATGCTTATGCCCCATTGGAGCCCACGGCATGCAATGGGATCTCCTCCACAACATGCCCTTCAACACTTTCATGATATGGCTCAATGAATGGGAGGGGATAGTGATCCTCCCTGATGGTGGTGTTTTAGTTCCGAAAGTCCATGTACATGCTCCCACCACCTTCAAATCGGTTGGTCACCTGCACCACAGAAGGTAACAACCTATTATTTGAAATGGGAATTGAAATTGGGCTTGACGACTTACAAACATATTGTAGTGAAGGCTCAAGATCGGCAGCCCTATCAACAATGTCACCATGGCTACTTTCGGCCATATTGGGTGGTTGTAGGGCAATCACTCCAAGTTCTTCTCCAATGGTGGTTCTTGATACATCCTTCGTGATAAGTGTGGATCCTTTCGGCCCTATGTCCTTATGCACATCTATGACAAAACAAGAATGACTATCATTAGGATTCTTAATAGAGTCATAAACATTGAATTTAATTACATCACCACCAAACTCCATTGTTAGTGCTCCTTTGGCCACATCAATCTTAGTTTGGGCCGTTTTTATGAATGGTCTTCCAAGTAGGAGTGGCAAGGGTGGAGAATGACTCGAATCCTCCATTTCTAAGACATAAAAATCTGCAGGAAAGATGAGATGATTGACCTGCACTAAAACATCCTCAAGGACTCCCTTGGGATAAACATTAGAACGATCGGCCAATTGAATTATAATGCCATCTTGTTTTAACTCACCAAGGTTCATAGATGCATAAATGGAATATGGCATGACATTAATAGAAGCACCTAAATCTAACATGCATTGTTCCAATCTAGTGTTTCCAATTATGCATGGGATAGTAAAGCTCCCTGGATCCTTACATTTTTGAGGTAACTTTCGTTGCAAAACCGCGGATACATTTTCACTTACTTTCACAACTTCTTTGTTTGAAATTATTTTCCTAGTTGTGCATAACTCTTTTAAAAACTTTGCATACCTGGGCACTTGCTTAATGGCATCAAGTAAAGGAATGTTTACTTGAACCTTCCTAAACGTCTCAAGAATGTCTTTCTCGGCTTATTATTTCTTTGTTTGCATGAACCTACTAGGAAAAGGCACATTCAAAGGAAAAACATTAGTAGGAACCGAATTTGACACATTCTTACCCTTTTTGGACAAATTGGACAGTTTGGGGTCACTAGAAGCTTGCGGCAAAGGTATTTCCACCTTTGTCATGGGTTGGCTTGCTTCCCCCTCTTCAATTCTCAGTTTTTCATCCTCGTTAGGACCTGATGGTGATGGTTTGGATGTAATGCCAACTTCTTTTCCACTTCTCAAGGTGATTGCTTTGGCCGTTTCGAACCCTCCCTTTGGGTTTGGAATAGTAGAGCTTGTGAGCTTGCCTTGGTCTCGGAATTGCCCTAGAAAATCTGCAATCTGCCCAATTTGTTTCTCTAATTGATCCACCCTTTTTTCTTGATTTTGCATTGCTTTGGCTTGATTCTCTTGCCCCTGAGACAAATTAGTTAGTAACTTAAGAAGTGTATCATTGTCTAGGGACGTACCTGAAGCATTTGGGGCAGATTGTTGTGGAGCATGTGTGGGTGTGTATGGCTTAGTGAAGAAACCCGGGGGTTGTTGTCTAAAGCCTCCTTGTTGTGGTGGTTGTTAGGGCTCCCTCCACTTGAAGTTCGGGTGGTCTCTCCAACCTGGATTATAGGTGTTAGAATACGGATCGTTCCTTGGTTGGTTTTGGCCTTGAAATCCAATTGCATTTGCGCTTTCCCATCCACCATTTTCAATGAGTTGTGGGCACTTCTCAGAAGCATGTCCTTGGATAGAACACACTCCGCATACAATTGGTCCTTGCATCCTCATTCCTTCGGCCATCTGAGACACAATGGAAGTAAGATTAGCTAATTGTGAATGAATGTCTGGTGTGGAACTTACCTCATTTACTTGCTGCCGTGGGGGTCCTCTTTCGCCTACTCCTTCGTATTGTTGAGCGTTCAACGCTCGGTTAGCAATCAAGACCTTGGCCGCCATGGGTGTCTTGTCCACCAATGCTCCACCCGCCGAGGCATCGAGCATTTGAAGTTCAATTGGTAGGAGCCCCTCGTAGAAGTATTGTAGAAGTAACTCCTCCTTCATCTAATGCTGTGGACAAGAAGCAACAAAGGATTTAAAACGTTCATAATACGTAGGAAAAGACTCACCTTCTTCTTGCTGAATTCCACTTATCCTTTTACGTAAAAGGATGATTCGAGAAGTTGGGAAAAACTTCTCCAGAAATGCCCTCTTCATACTCTCCCATGATGTGACGGTCCCAGGAGCTAATTCGTACAACCAATCTCTGGCTTTGTCCATTAAAGAGAATGGAAAAGCCTTCATCTTCAAAATGCTTCCATCGACGTTGACGGGAGTCATGCTTGAACACACCACCTCGAATTCCTTCAGATGCTTGTTCGGATCCTCCATGGACAACCCATGGTATTTCGGAATATGGTGGAGCAAACTTGACTTCAACTCGAACTCTTCGGTTTTCCTTTGGGCAGGTGGGGGATATTGGATACACAAAGGTGCGGCATTATCCAATCCCGAAGCAGAAAGCTCCTTGAGTGTCCTGTTGTCCATGGCCATGCCTTGTGGTTCTTCAAAAACCCTTGCTGTGGGTTCCTCCTCCTCTTCTAGGTCAGGTTCCGGGCTTGGTGGATTTGATTCGTGTTGCTTCCTCTTTCGTCTCAAAGTCCTCTCAAAATCGCTGTCAAAGTCTAAGATATGCTCACGAATCGATTGAGAACTCCGAGTCATACACTAGTACCTAAAACAAGAAAAACAAAACAAGGTCAGAAACTTAAACAATTAAAATAAACAGAAAATAACAATCCAAGGGATTAGCAAAGTTGCTAATCCCCTGCAACGGTGCCAAAAATTTGATGCGAAATAATTAAGCACACAAATTAAAACCCTCTTTTGACAATTGTAGTATATGTATAAGTAGAGATCGTTCTTAACCGGGGATTAGGAGGGATTGCTAAATCACTTGAAAATGATAGGAGCATATTTAGGCGACTTACTTAGCTTGTTTTCGTGCATTTATGTTGTTAATTCATAGTTGTTTTAGTATTTTAAGGCATTTTCGTATGTTTTTAGGTTCTAATGGCAAAGGGAGCAAGAAAGTGCATTTTGAGGCTATTTGGAGCATTTGTGGGCATGGATTGGATAGCTTAACCATGGAGCAAAGAGGATGGACGAAATTGAAGACAAGAAGAGCTAGGAAAGGCTACAAATCTGGTGGAAGAAGTTCTATTCCAATGAAGATAAGGAAGAAGCAAGAAACAAGGAACCTTATCCAACCTTATCCAAACCTTATCTTATCCTATCCTAGAAACCTTATCCTATCCTAACTCTAACATTATCCTATTCTATCCTATCCAAATCAGATTGGGACTTAAACCTAGCTAATTAGGGGGAATCAATTACACATCTAAACACCTATTTCAGTTTCTAGAAGACTTATCCATACCAATGCCGCAAAACACCATTCCTTGTAGGTTTAGGAATCACAATCCTTTTCCTACTCTTATATCACATGTCCTAGGCCCTTTAGGATTAGGAATCTGCCTTAAACACAGTTTCTAGAACACCTTATCCTATCCCTACATGTGTGCCGCACCTAGCCTTCTAGAACTCCCTAAATCCTAGCCGAAATTCCTATTCCCAATCCCACTTGATTTCTGCCTTGAATTGACCCTTTTTCAATAGGATTAGGCAATCCTTTTCCTTCACTAAGTGTGCCAAACTAGCCTATATAAGCAGCCCTTGCCGCACCAATTAGTCCACCACCCCTTCACACAACATTTATACATTCCTTCAGAAATCAACCCTTTGCCGTGACCTTGCAACCACCCATCCATCATTCCCCTACTTCCACACCTCCATCCCAACCTCCATACACCACCATCAACCCTTGCCGCACCACCATACATACCTAAATCCATCCAAAACCCAGAAAATCATCCACAAACCTACCATAGACCTTGTGCCGTGACATAGCAAGGAAGAGGAGAATGAAGACCAAGCCTTGGGCGTTTGGGCATTCGAGTTGGAGTGTTGGACGTTTCTAGGTGTAATCCATCCTTTAATTTCAATGTTTAAATCTATGTTGCTTTGTTTTGTCATGAACATGAGAGGCTAAACTCGTTTTAGCCTAGGGATGCTTTGAAACCATGATTACATTTATAATATGAGTTGATTAAGTCCAGTTGTGATTTCATAAGTCGTGAACGCAATTTACTTAACCGTTTGATGGATAACTTATTCTTGTATGTTTATTAGGGAGGCCTACTTAATTTGCATGCTTGAATTTGGGGCTAGAATATAAGGGTGTTTCACATAATCGTCACAAACTTATATTCACAAGTAGTTAAGGTTGTTTTCACAATCATGTTAAGTAAATTCCTAGCATGCGTATCATGATGTCATAGTTACAAGTGCTTTGTCAATACTTATGATTTCCATTGAACGTAATGATCTTTGACCGTATCTCTATTACGATGTCATGTAGGGGACGTTTTGAAGAATGCTTTGGGTTGTCGTATGATGTCATCCAATCCACTAACTTAAGGGAAATCTGAGGGTTAATTAGTGATGTCACGGTTAATCTGGGGTGTTGAGGTTCATGGTTTATCGGAAAAGCAACTGGAAATCAATTTATGTTAGAAAGTATCATGTGTGGAGAAGTATCCCTTGGCTATCCCATCATCCATTAGTTTTTCTTAAAATCGTCCAAAATCTGTTTTAAAGTTTTAAGTTACTTGTTTTCTTTTAAATTCGTCCAAAATCAAAACCCCCTTTCTTATTTGTTCCAAATCTGTCCAAAATAGTCTTTTTGAGTCTTTTGAGTCAAAACCAAGTGTATTTTCGTCCAAATTAAGTCCTAGAGTCTAAATTGAGTCTTTTTGGTTGTTTTGAGTTGTTTTGAGTCTTTAAAGTTTGTTTTTGGTCATATAAGTTAGTAAGAGTCTTGTGAGGTCATTTAAAGTGTTTTAAAGCATATTTTCACATCTTTGAGTCAATTTTCATTAGATTAGCAATCCCTCCTAATCCCCGGCCTAGAACGATCCCTACTTATATCTATACTACAATTGTCAAAAAGAGGGTTTAATTTGAGTGCTATCTTTTATCACATCAGAAAACTGACTCAAAAACGTAAAACAAAAGTTAAAACACTAAACTAGACTCAAAGAATGCAAAACTAAACAATAAAAACACTAAAACAAACCAAAAGACTCAAAACAGCACCAAAACACTCAAAACTGCCTTAAAAACACTTTTTGGGCAGTTTTGAGCACTTTCACTAATTTGGACGAATTTGGGTAATAACTTGAATCAAAACACTTAGAAACACAAACTAAGACACTTTCTAACTAAATTGAACACTAAAGTAAAGGGGGATTTAGTTTTTGACGAAATTAAACAAAATGCACAGATTGTAATTAAAACAGATTGTAAAGATGAATTTGATGAAAATATGGATGAAATGCTAGCTAGAAGGTTCTTCTCCACACATGTCACACTTGCATACAAGATGATTTTCAGTTGGTCTTTCGATGAATCATGGAACTCAACACCCCGGGTTAATTAGGTCCGCTTAAATCCGCCTTCAAGTTCTCCTTAAGTTAATGAATTGGATGGGACAATGTATACACAATTCATAACATTCTCCAAAAGTCCTTTACGTGAAAAGCACAATAAAGATACAATCAGAGATCATTAAGCAACATGAAAACTATAAGTGTTGACGAGGCATTCGTTACTATGATGAGCATGAAACTAGTGCCAAGAATTCATTTAACGCGATTGTTTATAAGCAACCTCCACTACTTGTGAATATAAGTTTGTATGACACACCCCGACCGAGATCAAGGCGTGCTGGCCGTCACACGGAGGTGACGTAACCATGTGCACGTGCGGAAGCTAATGAAAAAGTAATATAAAAAGTACGCATAATTAAAAACTAGCATACAGAGTACTAAAACAAATGCTAGCGTAAGTGAGACATAATTTCAGAGCAAGTCTACAACAGTCCAAAAGAAAAGATGCGACAATAGTACACCCGAAGGCGACCCTACGCTGGTGAGTGTCTGTCAGAAAAGCCGGAAGAACCCTCTGGGAAACCACCGAATCTGCTAAGCAACTTGAACCTAGAGGGGCGCAAAACAAAAGCGTGAGTGGGCAATAACAAAGCTTTTCTAAAACCATTTAGTAAAGTACATTCTAACCCCTCGCCGTAAAACCTGTATACTTCCCAGAAAATAACATATGTACGTATGTATAGTTATGCCAATCATGCTCAAGGATATGCCATGTCAAAGCCTCAAAATGAAATGCAAGTGCTCAAGTATAAATCTTAACAACAACATATAATCTGGCAGCCGGAGTCACCTAACGTTACCTGTACGGCTGCATGTAGAGCTCAAATCTCAAACTCAATAATTGAACCTGCCCACGAGTCGGAACTACCTAAAGTGGTCTGTACGACAGGCCTGGGTGTAACATATATATACGCTCTAGTGCTACGATCACGTGAAGGCTATGCGAATAATCGCGGGTCACCTACGAGTCGGAACCACCTAATGTGGTCTGTACGACAGGACTGTGCACCTAACTTGGATCCAAGCTGAGCGTGTGGTGCGGGAGGTGAACATCACGTGAAGGATTGTGCCCTATTCTGGGCGGGAGCACTAACACCGGGGGTGCAGTTTATGAGCACTCTAAGCATCTCAAACCACTACTGAATGTAAATATGAATATCACTTACCTGGCACTTACCTGTGCGTCCACAACACCCAATATGCATATGTAAATATATATGCAACTAACAACGTAACCACTGATGCATGAATAACGATAATGTAATGCATGGCATAAAACTAATAAACATTAAGTCAATTTCTGGGAAAAATATAGTATATAGGTATATACGGAAAACCAAAAGCCCACTCACTGATAGGTGGAAGGGTCGTAGCCCCCCTGTCTCGAGTGACCACGCTCATCCTCGGGATACGTATCACCTATATGCGAAACAACTATAAAAACGTTAATTTTAAAGCACATAACCAACTTCTCGTAATAACTTCTCATACATTGCTCAAAATGGACAAATGAATATACCAACGTGCTCTACACAACCTCAGGATCACACCCATATTTTTAGAAAAATTTTCCACCGCCACACGCGCAGGCACGTGCCTGGCACGCTGACGGCGTCAACTGACGCCGTAAGGAATATTCCGTTAGTTCTAACGGAATCCGTTAACGGCGTTAGGAATATTCCGTCAGATTTGACGGAATATTCCGTCTCCTTCTCCGGCGAACCTCCGGTGCCGTCGCCGGCGCCAGAAAATCGCGAAACCTGCAAACCTTCTTTTCTCTCTCGTTTTTCAACCATTTTTCACGATTCTTGCACCAAAATGAAGCCTAAGACTAGTAGAACATGACCATACAATTTTTAAGGGTCAAAAACTACTAGATCATACCTGTCCAAACCTCTCAACTCCGGTCAACTTCAAACGCAGTGATTCCGACGTCAAAACTCTTCCAATGAAACACTCCGAGGCTCCCTGAGACCTCACCAAGTCACCTACGAGCTTCAAAATCCCAAAAACGTGCTAAATTATTTTTGCATGAATAGTACTCGAAACTGACATCGTCGAATCGACGTGAAAATGGTGGTTTTCTCAACTGGAAATGGTATGACTATACTCCTCTCAGCCTCACGAGCTCGACAATGGGTTTAGTTCCCTCGATCTGCAAAGATTTGATGGGTTCTTGGTGTGTCCGTACGTATATGGTGAAAGGGAAGGGAAATGGAGCTCGGGAGAGAGAGACAGGGAAAGAGACAGAGAGATGTGGAGTGTGTGGGAGTGTAAGTGTGGTTCCAAACGTGCCAACAAAGCTCACCACGACAATTAAACGTAAAAGAAACGAACTAGGGGTATAAGTGTCCTTTCACACGTACGTTTTCAAAATCTTCGGGACGGGATGTTACATTGTAACTATTAGGTGAAACTCACTTATATTCTAGCGTCATATTCATGCATGAAAACTAAGCGTGCACTCTCAATAAACATACACAAATAAGTTATCAATCAAACAGTTAAACGAATTGAATCCACAACTCATGAAATTCCAACCAAAGGTAATCAATTCATATTGCAAGCATAAACATGGTTTCGAATCACCCCCTAGCTAACTAGGGATTTAGCCTCTCATGTTAACAGAAAGAGAAATAAAATTGAAATTAAACATAAAGAACAAAAGATGGATTACACCTAGAACGCCCAACGAATCCACTTGAATTTTTGCGCATTTAAGCTCCTCTTTCTTCTTCTCCTTGCTGTGGCAGAGAGGGTTTGGGGTGTTTTTGGATGATTTTCTGGGTTATAGATGGGTTTAGGGTGGTAAAGTGGTGCGGCAAGGAGGTGGTAAGGTGTATGGAGGTTGGGAATGGTGGCTGGAAGGGTGGAGTGGCTGCGGCAAGGATGGGAAGTGGCTGGAATGGTGGGAGAAGGCTGCGGATGGAAGGGTTTTTTGGGTAATAGTTGCTGCGGCAAAAGGGAGAGAATGTGGCTGATGAAAAGAATGAAAAATGAGAGAGGAGAGACCCCAGGGTACGGCTTAGGGCTTAAAATATATATGGTTTCAGAAATTAAAACCCTAGCTTATTAAAATTAAATCAAAGGCTTACAAAATTAGAAAATTAAATCAGAAATTTAAAAGGGAATTGATTAATAGGTGCGGCTAGGGTTTAGTTTGGGAGAGAAATAGGTTTAAATCAGAAATAAAAGGGAAAGGTGCGGCTAGGGTTAGGAGCATGTGTTTTAAGTGCAATCCTAGGACAAAATTGCCCCCCCTTGCACGGCAAGGGAAGGGAAGAAGGGTGAAGGCATGGCAAAGGGGTTTAAGGGGGCTAGGGCCTTTGTTTTGTGTCCTAAAGTGCCTACAAGGCCTTCAAAGTGGCTAGAAAAGACGGACGTTTAAGATTAGGAAAGGTTACCAAAACGGGAAACCTAGGGTTAACTTTCCAACTTCAAGTAGGAATCCTTGTTGGAGTAGGAATCCTCGTTTGAGTAGGAATTCATCGTTGGAGTAGGAATTCATCGTTTCTTCAAGTCTTCAACTCATTCATTCCTCTTTTGCTCCAAAAGACTCCAATTTACATCTTCTTGCACACTTTGGCCTTATAATCTGAAAATACACAAAAGTGACTTTAAACACTAAAATAACTAAGGAAACACAACAAAAATGCACCAGAACAAGCTAATTAAGTCGCATGAATATGCTTCTATCAATTGCATCCAAAAGGGGTATGTTTACTTGAACTTTCCGAAACGTCTCAAGGATGTCCTTCTCGGCTTCTTCTTTCTTCGTTTGCATGAACCTACTAGGAAAAGGCACATTCGAAGGAAAAACATTAGTAGGAACCGAATTTGACACATTCTTACCCTTTTTGGACAAATTGGACAATTTGGGGTCACTTAAAGCTTGCGGCAAAGGTGTTTCCACCTTTGCCGTGGGTTGGCTTGATTCCTCCTCTTCAATTCTCAATTTTGCGTCCTCGTTAGGACCTGATGGTGATGGTGTAGGACCTGCCCTAACTTCTTTTCCACATCTCAAGAGTATGGCCTTTGCACTTTCGAAGCCTCCCTTTGGGTTTGGAATGGTAGAACTAGGAAGTTGGCCTTGATCACGAAACTTCCCTACAAAATCTGCAATCTGCCCAATTTTTTTCTCCAATTGCTCCACCCTCTTGTCTTGGTTTTGCATGGCTTTGGCTTGATTTTCTTGCCCCTGAGACAAATTAGTTAGTAACTTAAGAAGTGTATCATTGTCTAGGGACGTACCTGAAGCATTTGGGGCAGATTGTTGTGGAGCATGTGTGGGTGCGTATGGCCTAGTGAAGAACCCCGGGGGTTGTTGTCTAAAACCTCCTTGTTGTGGTGGTTGTTGCGGCTCTCTCCACTTGAAGTTTGGGTGGTCTCTCCAACCTGGATTATAGGTGTTAGTGAAGGAAGATTTGTGAAAAACAAGTTCATTTGAGCAACATCAACAACATGCAATTCACAATTAAAAGGCGGAATCATGTTTATATGCACTCAAAAACAAAACTTAACCCATGAACTTCAAAGCCTAGTAGATAGGTGAACCAAGACTCAACTCAAAACAAAGTGAGTTGAGAAATCAATACCTTTGTAGATTCCTCTTTGCTTAAGCAAAGGCTAATCACCCAAAGAGAGGGCCTTCATTCCTTGCATCTTAGATCCATGGATTTGAATGGATGAAAAGGTTTCTCCAAGTTCCCAAAATTGAGAACCTCTAAGTCTCCACACCAAGGCATATTGTAGAAGAAATGAGTGACCTAGAGGAAGTAAGATTGCTAGATGTTTTCCTCAAGGGTGGCCGGCCATTTCTAGAGAGAAAGGAGAGTTTTTGTGTTTCTCCAATTTCCCCAAAAACAACCCTCTTAATGAATTTTGGCTATTAAGTCACACTTATACCTTAATTCATTTGAGTGGCAAACTTGTAAATAAGTCCAAAACCCACTCTTTCTATAAATGGCCGGCCTTAGGGTATTCATTGGGCTATTTGGGCCTTTGTGAATCATTATTCACTAGCCTCTCTGCACGCACTAACGTGCGTGCGAGAGACATTTTTGCATCACGGGCGCTACGCGCCCCTAAAGGTGTATTGTGTTAGTTTTTCCCATTGTAATTGTCAAGATATACTTTAAATGTATTGTGCAAAGAGGAACTTTTTTTATCATGCACGTCCTAAAAAGTTATCATGTTTTTTGTTTTTACTTTGTGTAAAGTAATGATTTAAATGTTATTCATGCACTTATCAAACAACATACGATTTTAGATGCAAGTTCCTACCTAAAGCCTATGAACAATAGCAAGTACATGTAAATAAAAAAAAAATAGTAGATGAAAACAGTAAGTACTCGTAGCAAAATACAAAACAATTTAAATGTCAAAATATAAATCCTACATAACAATATGTACATTATTCACAATACTCATAGAGTCTATATGTCACTGTTTCTTTTGAAAAGAAAGTTTACATATTGACATCAATGCTGCAATTTCCACCCATTTGTTCATGATTGATGCTTCAAATTTTCATTGCCAATCTACAAACGATAGTGAGAAAATTAAAAATCAAATAAAAATAGTTAATTGATAAGTGAGAAATGCATACTGAAAGGTTATCGTTAATAAAGCTGTTACCTATTAGGAATCACCATAATTAGCTGGAATGAAGCAAGACTTCTTTGTATACTACATTCCGTGTAAATACACCTTGTTGGCCTACTATGGAGCCACTTTTTACTAACACGGTTGTGGTTGACTTTGAGACCCCCCTCGATAAAGCCACATATAATTGTCCATGGCTGAAGACATGATCTGGAAGGTAAATGCCAACATGTGGTATTGTCTGACCTTGAGATTTGTTTATAGTGATGGAGAAACTTAGTTTTATTGGAAATTGCTTTCTTGTAAGTTCAAATGGAAGCCCAGCAGTATCAGTACTTTTGAGAGGGATTCTTGGTAAGAAAACTCTGGATCCGGCAAATTGTCCAGTTAGAATTTCAGCATCAATAAGATTTCGGTAAGAACCACGACACAATAATCTTGTACCATTACACAATCCCAATTTCGGATCAATATTTCTTAAAAGCATGATTGGAGCACCTTTTTTTCAGAGTTAACTTGTGCGGAGGCAAACCACCAAGTGAGATTGAATTCAAGAACTCTGGCTGATACAAATTCCTTGCGTCATCCTCAACTGAATCAAATGAATACATTGTCTCTTCTAAACCCGGAAACATATTGATTATCTTTTCATTCAACATATCAACGTCTTCATTTGTGGGAGTTACCACTGCCCTTTCCACCATGTAGGTTGCATCATTTATATGATCCTCTAAGTCAGGGAAGATTTTGGCAATTAATTGATTAATGGAATGCTCACTCTCCCATGGTATCACCATGCATTCAGGTAGTTTTACCATATCATCCATAATAACATCTTCATTTCCATCACCAACACGAAGTAAAAATTCTGAAAATTCACAATCATTTATGGATCTCATGTTTTGTTTGAGTTTTAAAATCTTTACTTGTGACCAAAATGATGCCTTAACAACAGTTGCTTGGATTAGTTCGGACTTGGTTCCTTTTCGGATAACAGGAAGAACTTGTCGAAAATCTCCCCCAAATATCATTATCTTCCTCCCAAATGGTAAGTCAATATCTGTTAAGTCTCTGAACGTTCGATCGAGTGCTTCAAATGCATGACGATGCGTCATTGTTGCTTCAACCCAAATAATTGCCTTTGCCTTTTGTATTAGCTTTGCTAAATTAGATTGTTTACCGATCGAACACATCGATGATGCATCGAGACTAAGTGGTATCTTGAATTTAGAATGTGTTGTCCTCCCACCAGGCAATATCGTAGCTGCTATTCCAGATGATGTTGTTGCTAATACTATGTGCCCCAACCTTCTCAAGCTTGCTAACAATACGCGATATAAGTAAGTTTTTCCAGTTCCACCGGGACCATCCACAAAAAAAGTTGCATTATCCGATCGTTGAACTGCACCCATTATTATGTTAAACGCACTTTTTTGGTCATCATTTAAGCGTTCAATTGCATCAAGATCTTGTTGTGGAATACATATGGATATTTCATCTTCAATACATCCGGTCATTCCTGAACTTGATTCATTTCCTCTTGTCATTTGGGGCAAATCAAACTCGTTTATACTCTTGTTAAATTGAACCAAAAGTATGTTCAACTCACGCAAGAGTATGTTGGTAGCAAGTGTGGGAGTTATGTTAGTCATGGAAACATAATCTTCCATCATGAATGGACAGAACTCATCCCATAACCCTCGAACACCAATTGGTGCACAATATACCAATATGGTGACGAATAATCTTCTTAAAGCCGACGGCATCTGAATTGTGGAGGCCTCTAACAAACATTGTCGAATACTGTCATCTCTTTCTAACAAACCTCGTTGTTCTGCTGCCTGCTTAAATGTTGGATGCAAAACCCCATTAACTGTTCTCAAGTTTGTGAAGGATGTTGGTCCTCTAACATGATTAAGAAGATCCGAAGGTAAAATTTTTCGCCTTCAGCAGGTGAAACTGCATATATTCGCCCAATAACCTTGTTACGATTCTTTCTTTTAGACCACTTTCTTTGAGCTTGAATCCATCTGTAATGTGATGGTATCTCCATGTATAAATAATGTCGCGCTTCTGCATCCACATGATTAAGTGTAAAAAATTCAGTCAACATTGTCTTTCTTGTACTCTCATCATGTAGAATATTTGTTATGCTTTCATCGGCACGAAACTGAACTTGGTGCATATTAGGAAGATGTATTTGCATTCGCTCAACAGATGGATAAATTCGATTAATAATGAACTTGAATATTTTCCATAATGCCTCTGGTGCGCAAACCCATCTTGCATCCTGAAACTGCTTTATTTCATCGTATTGAGGGTCTGATTGCACTTCAACTGTCACTCTGTCTGGGCCTTTGTAAACATACTTATATAAGTACTTGACACTTTTTATGCTTGCGCAAATTTCGACATTGATGTGACAATCATACCTTAACAGCAACCATGGATTATATGGAATGACCCAACTATTATCAACCATTATGTTTCCTTGTCGATTAAGTGAGACGGGCAATCGATTTCCTCGCCTTTGATAAATTGGATACGAATCATTCCCTTGAACGGTGACTGGTGCAAATGGTTTGGGAAACTTTCTCTTACAACTCCCATTTTTCATACATGGAGATAGAGGATTATGAATCCCACACGGGCCATGAATCATATGCTTTAACACCACATTATAAAGTTGAGGCTCTACATCTTCATTTGGTATTTCAGCTCTAACAATTCGGTCATACTCATCTGGGTTATTGATCTTATCATTTTCATCTAACACAACCAGCATATGCACATGTGGAAGACCACGTTTCTGAAACTCAATAACGTATGCGTAAGCAACAACACTGCCCAATACCCCCTTTTCAATGATGTCTTCTTTTAGTTGCTCAAGTTTTGCACGAAATACTCTAGTGAGTAAGTCAGGGCGATCTTGTGGAGTTTGTCCAGAGAGCAATTCGCTTTTGATTTCTTCCCAACTTGGGTTACATGTCATGGTAATAAAAAGATCTGGCTTTCCGAATCTTTGAACCAAAGTCATTGCGTCTTGATATCGTTGGTACATGTCACGTGGGCTTCCAACAAATGATGATGGTAAAATAATTCTACGCCCGATGCTACCTAATAATATTTTATTTTCAATTAGCTGTATATATTGTACACACTTTAAACAAAGTTATATTTCTAAATAACGATGACTGAAACGATATATATACCTGCATTGTGTTGACCTGCATTTAGAGAGTCTTCAAGTCCTTTGTAGAGATCCGCTCTAACTGTGGCTTGATTAGAACGCAACCATCTAAGTTTTTGTGATTCAATTTTAATGCAGTTATCTATAGCATATTGTTGCAAGAGACGTCCACCTCGAAGCAAAAGTGATGATCCATTATGGCGTATCTACAAAAGCAAATTTCATATATTGCTTTTAATATAGGAATCATCATTCATCTATATATACCGGGAAGTAAATTATGTTATTAGTACAAACCTGTAACATATAAGCATAATAGTCGCAACATGTTATTGCTCTTCCACCATCATCACGACTGTTAACATCCCATCCATATGTACCGTAAGGCAACAATAGTGGATATTGTAAGGGATCATAAAATCCAACATAGTCTCGGACGTGAGAAAGTCTTCCACTAATTGTCTCCACCACGATATCCCTTCCATTCGCAATTGTGGCATTATCTCCATCTATTATAATTGCCGCAACTTGTGATGCTGATGGTAGACTATACTGACGCCGATCTATTGGTTGCTCTTTTAGGATCAACTTGCAATTCGGCAAATCTTGGCGTTGTCCGAGGCTTCGCAATGTATGAACAAAAGGATTATGGTTGTTCAACATATGTTGTATCTTTTCAACCACACGTCTATCTAAAACTTCACTTTCACACATTCGGTTTTCAACTTCATGCTCAGTGTCATATATATAAGCTTGTAAAAATCGCGGTCTGTTCCCTTCATTTGGTAAAAGTCCACCAATCTTATGATATAATGCACCTTGAGCACGAAATGTGTAAATCCCACGACCACCAATATTAATTCTTTCATCCACGTGTACTCCCATTGAAGTGAATGCAAATGCATGATTGTAAGCTCGAATATTTTGCCTGAAGTGTCTACCCTCATTTGTTTGGTCAGAGAAAAGAGCAACCATTTCTGGTGGGGATTGTATTGGGGGTAAAACAATTCTTCCTTTCAAGCAACACATATTCAAAGTTTCTCGAGCAAACAATCGTGCATAGCAATACGGACATGTGGTTGGAGCAGATAATTGGCAACCTAGGATACCCCGATTCTCATTATAATTTCTAGCACAATTGTGGTTTCTTCTTCCTCTGGTTTGGCGCACATGACAATTGGTTCTATTTGCATGTTCTTCTTCTGATATTTTTACATGAATATCCAACATTCAGTATAAGAATTTTCTTTGTAACTAATCATATATCTATATAAAGATAAAATTTTATACTAAGCTCACCATTGTGGGGAGGAATTGAGAGCATCCCATAAGATATCTGTGACCTATTTGAATGTGCCAATTGTCCCATATAAGTACGCATTCTAGTAGAAGTTTGGTCATCATGATTTGTGATATCTGACAAAACCCTTGAATTCGCGCTTTCATGCTCAATTTGTTCTAATAAATAGACCACATTATAATACGATTAGTTAAAAATTTTGTCTTTAATATTTAATATATTTAGTTGTGAGTCTAATATTTCGTAAGACTACCACTAAAAATAACTACAACATTGAGATCAATATGAAAGTATCGAAGAAAAGAATACAATGAGATTTCAATTCACTAAATTTTGTTCTTAAAAAATAACCTAATTTTTTATGTGTGAAACAAATACAAATAAAGAAATTGAAATAAATACCAGGAATTTGTTGTTCTATATTACTGGGGTCGACCTCAACATCATAGTTAGCCAACTGAACCTGTTCTTGTATATTATTGGGACCTACTTGTTGCATAGTTAAAAGAAAAATTAGAAATTAGATTTTTTTTTTTTTTTTTTGCATTAGTATGAGTTAAAGAAAAAGGAATATGAAATAAATACCAGGAATTTCTTGTTGTATGTTACTGGGGGATGTCATAGTATGATCATCATATAGAGTTGGAATTTGTTGTCTTTTTTCTTGTGCTATTAGACGTCGTCGAGCTAGATATCTTTGATGTTCTTCAGGACTCAATGATTGACGCCATTGTCTTGCACGATTTTGGCCACGCTCCATGGAAAAATTTATCTAAAAAATTAAAAAATAAATGAACCTAAATTGAATACAAATTCTGTTACATTCCATAAATACGAAAAAGTCTACGTAGATGCCTATGAACAGAAGAAGAAAAAACATTTATCTACACATCACTATAATATATACAAAAGAACAAAATAAAATGATCACAAAATACTTTTGAAGTGTAATAGGTATTAGTGCAACGAAATGACGGGCCTATATACACTTCTCGGTTGGTGTTAGGATTTGGATATGATTTAGCTTTCATGTTATTTTCTTTTATAAATTAGCATTGTTTATAGAGTTATAATTTTTATGTCAACTGGATGAGTAGAATTTTAAATTTTTTTAATACCCCTAAACCCTATCATAAATGACGGATGTGGGCTAGACATAATATAAAAAGTTTTTAGAAATGTGTAACCCGTAATAAGAGAACGTGGGTTGTACATGAAGATGACAGTTGCCGTTTGTTTGGATAGTTGGATAGTGCTTATATCAAAAATCGGAGTGATGTTTTCATCGTCCATTTTTTTAATCTAAGGGGCCACATTCATTGATGACATTTAGGATGAAGCTTTGAGGGAGGGTTTGATTCATCCAACGAATAAAAACAATCTTGGCTAAGAGTGTAGAAAAAGTATATCTCACGTAACCATCTTCCATGTGTGTTGTGTTTCATTTCACTATGTTACCCCTATTATAAGCAGTTACTTTTGTGTTGTCTTTTTTATTGAATGAGTACTTAATGTTGTCATCTACTATTTTTTATTTATTTACATATACTTGCTATTGTTCATGGTCTTTAAGTAGGAACTTGCATCTAAAAATGGTTTTGCGTTAAGATATTTTGGGATCTTATCTATTGTTAAGATGTTTGGTACGTGCCCCTAAAAATGGTTTTGGGTTAAGATTTTTTGCGTTTGTAAAAACACGGGGTATTTCTAAAAAATTAGGACAAAGTAGGTTCTTCGAGCAAAGTACAAATGCTAAATTTGTGCCAATTTAAGTGGTGTGCAAATTTTACCCTTTAATTTAATACAAATTCATTTGAGATCAGGCCATGAAAACAGCCTTTTTTGTTTCAATTAATGGTTGTTTGTTTTCTTACACCTAACGCTAGAGTACAATGGAACACAAAATAGGCTAGGAAATCATTCATCATATAAGAAAGAACTTCGTACATAAGCAGGACCATCCAAATAAGATTTCAGGCAAAAAGGATGGTGATACACGAAATACATAGTTATTCTAATTGTATATAGGAATGATAAATATGTATTCGTCCATAAAAAAAAATGAAAAATAGGAGAAAAGTGTCAACTAACAGAACCGAAGGGAGCTAATGTATTTACCCTCTATTCTTTATTTGTCCCTCTTCTTTCTGTTGCATTTATGTTGGCGTCTTCAACCGCAGCATACAATCTCAGTTTCCTATTGAGAAAAACAAAGGCATAAATATCATCTTATCCTCACAATACCACAAAATACAGCTTACTACATATTGGATTCTATTTGAACACTTTATTTTACCAAAATCTGTTAAAGATGAGTTGATTAAAGCTATAATTTGTTCTATTTTTGTAGACCTATATATTGAGTTGGTTAGATTGGGGATTCCAATTATTGGCTGGAATTTGGATGTAGAATTGTTGGATAAGATCTAAGTCTTATTGATAATAAGGATCATTAGATGTATCACACATATGTTTTTAATGATAATAATGATCATGAGGCTCCCCTAATGTAGTGTTCTGAGGAAAGTGGAAAAGATAAACTAAGTTCATGATGATACAGATAGAATATGTATTCATGGATAAGATACCTTAATGATGTTATGTGCATTTTTCTGGATAGGTCTTCATCTATTTACCTAACTATTGTGATAGTTAAAAGTTGCTTAATATGCTCTAAAATTAATGTAATTTAGTAAGGCTAAGTAAAAGCCAAAACCAAAATGACATAGTAAATTCAGTGCATAATATATGTCCATAAATGCAAATAGATGCTTCTAATTTAATTGATCTGTAAATGACATTGCAAGCAATACTTATATGGAACAAAGAAATAATACAAATAAATGGCTAATAGTTAGGTATATAAGAGCCAGAAACCTTTCTCTGCATACAAAAAATCTAACAATGCGAAAATTAACCCACAAATACTTAATGTTAGCCTCTTCAATCAAATTCTACTTAACCCAAGACAAATCCAATCCTAATCAGCGAATATGACTTGAAAATTTGCTGGCTTTCTTTATCGTCATGTATGGCAAATAGACAGCAAGCGAATGCTCAAACCTGGAATGTGTAGCCACTGGTATTCTCCATGTGTATCACTCCCGAAACACGTTAAAAGCTTTGGCAAGTAAGCAAACTGCAACATCGATACAATGACAAACAGAACTTCAGTTTCTCATTGCCAAACCGTCCAAAACTTTTCTCAGTAAGAGAGCAATTAAAACATCATATTCTAATAAAAAAATTGTAAGGCTACATCCAAACTGAATCGTGCATCTTTAGCAAAAACTTATAAATAAATAAAAAAAATTAGATTGCAAAACTGTCTATGTAAATACTTAAAGTCATTGTAAAAGAATATACTATAATCGAACGAAGAGCATAAAACTCACCACGTTGCTTCAAGTCATTAAGCCTGAAATGCAATGAAATCAATTCATTTGCAGCAAACAACATACACATATTTCTTTCGACACAGAGGTATACAAAAACCAACCTACCTATAAACTCCTATGTATCAATAAACCGTACCCGACACCAATGGGCCACCAGTCTCAGCAACAATGAAGCTGAAGCCGCCAATCTCCGGTGGGATGAAAACTCAGGATGAAAAGTAGGTTCCTAAAGCTGTAAACATCTTTAAAATGAAACGGTGGGAGAATTTGACTAATCTTGTCTTTTTTGCAGATTTTCTTTCCTTGTTCTTCCATAAAGAAAAGCATGATAAGAATCAAGCAGGAAATCTAACCTCAGGGAGTCTGGCAGCAAAATATTTGATATAATCCCTTCCAATATTCTTTACAATACCGTCCAAAAGATAAAGTGACGGTAAGTTCTGCTCACTGGGAACCTGCAAATTACTATCTAGAATTAGATACCATACATTAGATGCAGCCAATATTATTTAGACAAATAAGCGATTAACACACCAAAGGCCTGGAACCAATGTTTTCCAGGAGTGTGGAAGGGGGAAGGAGAATTTGTGTCAGTTTAGACTCTTCAAAGTTTAGACTCTTCAAACACATTTAAAAGATATCAAAAGCAACACAACTGCACGAATCATCACTTCTAAACTATCCCAGTGGCAGCAAACTTAGGATCATTAGGAGAAATACAGATACTAAATAATGCGAGTAATATTTATTTCATTCGGAACCAAACGGCGTCAAAGATGGAAACCAGATAGTCATTTAACAGAAACTTCAGGTCCCTCAAGAACTTGAACAGACCCACAAAAATCAAGAAAAATACAGAAAATCTGACATAGAGTAGCGGGGAAAATGCTTACCAAATGGTTCTTCAAGGTTAGCGATTTCAGGGGTTTTTTTTCTAAATACAGAAAATCTGACAGAGTGTGTAAGAGTTCGTCCTCATTATAATATTTGAGAGAGAGAGAGAGAGAGAGTGATGGAAGGTACCTAATGACAGAGAAGTAAAGAGTTGGGGAAATACTCGAGGATTTGTGTAAATCCTCACATTTATTTTTCAGATTGCAGGTTTCAGATGAAGAAATCATACGGAAGCAGGGTCTGTACGCAACACGAAAGTAATTAACATGTATTAGTTTAAATAACAGAATTCAATTCAAACATTACCCAAGGCATTAGTAAAACAGAAACACCAACTGGTAATTCAGCAACTCCTTAAATGTCTCTGGCGTTCCATAGAAGCAAAAATTAAGCCAGAAACTGAATAACCAATTTAAAAAATTGGTCCAAAACCCATTTAAAAAATCTGGTAAATATAAATAATTTTGAATAGTTCAAATGACAATCGAGTTAAAAACTTCAAATTAGTATATATGAAAATAAGGTCGTGATGAACAATTCAATTAAGCATAGAGTACCTAGATTGAAGCAGAAAGTGAAAATCTCAAGCGAAAACCCATTTCAAAAATCTGGCCAAGATAAGGATAATATTGTTCGAGAAAATTATCCAATTTATCTAATGTTTTCAAAGCTACCTGCCAATGACAAACACAAAAATAATACAAAGTTTAATAGGAATCAGAACATATGTATACATATACATGAGCATATAAGTTCTTCCAACCTTCCAGTAGACACAATAATATTAAATTTACTTCCTGCAAATACTCAAAAACCACAAACAATCAAATTTATTTGCTACTCAGTAACCCAATTTCCCAGCAACCAAACAGTAATGATAAAATATCCAAAAATTGCTTTTTTGACAAAGAGAATAATAAAAAATAACTCACATTTTTTCCTTTTACATTCGCTCCTTTTTTCTTCACCGATCTCCTTCTTTGCTTCTTAGTCTTCAATTTTCCGACTCCACAAAACCCGAAATTGACTACAATAAACTTAAAACCCATTAAAAATGTGAACAAACGCAAAAAACTAAGGAAAGCACAGAAAATATGAGAGTGAGTATTAGAGAAAATGCTTACCGGATCGTCCTTGAAAGTTAGGATTTCTGGGTTTTTAGTCTAAAAGAATGAGTGTGCATAGAATGTATAGACAGAATAAATAGTGTGCAGATGATGGGACTGAAAAAAAAAAAAAAAAAAAGGCTATCGAATAAAGAGGGATTGTACTGACCGATTTGTGCAAATCCTAAAATTTATTTTCAGGTTTGTCAGTTTCAGATGAAGAAATCATACAGAAAAGGCGTGGAGGAGGGCGTTTTGTATGGAAGACAAAAATGAGTTTGAGAAAATCATCCAATTTTCCCTTTTGTATGCTCTGTGGGGATCGAGAACGTGCAATAAATGGCGGTTCCATGTCGGGTCTGTCAACCGCTGCAGTTGCTGCTTTGATCGTGCGAAAGATGGTTTCCGTCTTTCTATCTGTAAGTGTTTCTTCACACAGGATGTGATCCAAATTGGTTTTAAATTCCATTTTCTTTTTTTATTTATTTATTTAGATTTCCAATATAGCTTTTTTTTTAGTTATGGTATTTTACCAGTTTGTCCTTATTTTTTGAATTTTTTGGACTTTGATTGTGAAGGAAAGAAATGACCATTTTTGGCATTTTGGAAAGCTTCACCAAACTGGGGCTCTCCCTTAATATATATAGATTAAGTTGTCACACAACTTAAGTCAATGGACTTGACGTTCGAAGCCCATTGGGCCTTAAGGTCCAAAACTATCCCGAGGTCTTTTAACGAACTTATTCGTTTGATTAATAATCATATTAATTAATCCTTGCCATAAATAATTAAACCATTTAATTATTCTTACTCATCTCCGTTGAATCTTCAATTTCTACCTTACACGGTGTACGATCCATTAGGTTCCTTTTAGCGAGGCAGTGGGCGATTCAAACTCTTTCAAATCGATTGTGAATTGGAACTTACTTTCAATTCTCCCGTTAGTGATAATACACTTTTAGGGCTTCCACAAACCATGGTTGACGCCTAGCAGCATGTCATGGTTACCCAAGCTAATCAGAAGAAGTGGAGAACCTATTCAGTTTTAGGATTACAAATGCAATACGGTCTTTCTCTAATACAATACTCTTGACCACATTGTTTGGTTTGATAGTTTATTCATGTCTACTATCCAATGTGAGTCTTGTGCTTATATGATTACCTTGAATGTGATTTGGAACACATTCCTAAATCTCATTCATACTTTGGCCAAAGATTCTTAATCATATCATAGAGTGTTCTCCTTCAAACAGTTTGAAGGTTAGAGATCCCTTGTTGTGCATTCACTTGCCTCCATGGCTAAGTGGCTTAACCCCAACGATGCCGTGGACACCCTCCTGATGGAGTGACTTTGACATAATCAAAGATTAAGGACCTAACCACAAGACAATTGTGATGCCTCAGGTCAAAAGACTAATTTGCATTATCCCAACCATGAGTTCTCATGTGACATGAATATGAGAACTCTTCGTTGATCGTGTTCAGTGAACTCATTCTCTATTGAGCACCTACGTACTTGTCTTGATGTCACACACACTAATGACTCGAGACTAGTCACTCTCCCTGAGAGAAGACATAGCACGTACTGATCTTAACGGACTGTCAATGCCCAATTGACAATCCTATGATCAAGAACGTTTAGGATGTGTCAACGAAAGAATGGTCTCATGAATCTAACTTCTTTAGATCGCATTCTTCCAATCACATATTCCTTGGACTTATCGTTTAAGCATATAACATTTATATGAGACGGCTCAAACAATAATCTTTGCCCTTTACATTTAAACTACATTAGTTTAACTTTGTGAAATGTCCGTAAAGTATCATCATATGATTGGTTTTAGGGCACATTTCCAACAATCTCCCACTTGCACTAGAGCCAATCAGCTTGGTTATCAGTGATGATACCTCTTCTGTAATTCATTTCATAAATAGCTGAGTAGTAGGCCTAAACAAGATGGATATCTATATGTTATCCATAGAAGCAACCTTGAGAATAACGACGTCACCATTATTCATGATTCCTAATCATGTGGTTCAATCTCTCATTTGAGTTCGGACCTTGATGAGACCTTGATTCCCTGGCTTAAGCTATCGCCCCATTAGTGTCATACACTTTCTGGTTGGAACCGAATAGAGAGTTCATAAATGAACTTTCCCATCCAAACAACATTGTTGTAAACTTCTATATGGCAATATATTTTGCATTCATAATGGAACACACTAAAGTCATTACTTTAATGTTTCCATCCAAATATCTTTTTAGTCATAATAAAGAGATATTTGTTTATCTCTTCATTCATAATGAAGAAATATCCAATGATGGATTAGATTCATAATCTAATCCATTTACGCTTCCATTACGTTACTCTAATTCTTTCTCAATTATTGAGTAATATATCCTTTAGTATTTCTCAAATACTTAAGGACTCACTTGACAGTTGCCATGGTTCTGATCCTGGGCTTGCACTGATATTGTCTTGTACCTTTCTAGGTACATCTTATATCAATGTTTTTCATACAATATGAAATACATAAATCACCTTTCTGCTTATGCATAAAGGATTCTATTTACGCATTATTTCTTTGGGAGTCAAAGGGTACATTCCCTTTGAGAAGAACAACTTCCTAGTCTCACTAGAATTGTCATTCTAATTGAAGTTTATCATCAAATGAGAAACTTCCTAGCATCTCTTGTCTATTTTAGGGATTGATATAATCCAATTATATCTTGAAATATATCATTATAGATTTCCATTCCATTATATAGACTATATCTCCCATATACATTCTATCGTTATAGAATAACTTTAACGAAGAAGTACTCTTTTCATTTCCAAAAATTAATATATCATATATATATATATATATATATTTAAATTTAGGAATACGATTAACTCCCACTAATCTTTTGTAAACCTAGTAAACAAAAGATTCATTTACATCTTTATGAGAAATCAAACAATTGATCTTTTCTCATAAGACGCTTATAGCTCCCACTAGCTTGCTAAGATCCATGATGGATGGATCTCTACAACTAACCTGTCTTGTGATTTATAGTTTTAGACATATATTATCAAGACTATCTTAATAATGGTTTCGGAAACCCATATTATGTCCAAGCATTAAATCACCATTTAGTTGTAGCTAGCAATCTTCGAATTAATTGAAACCAAGACTACGTCAAAGATGGTTTCTTCAAAGTCAACCATTCTCTTTGAGTGTAGTCACCTTAAGCTACCAATTAGCTGTGAAGGTTTCATTATTTCGGGTCAAATGGTACTTTACCATTTCCTTGAGTATATATCGTATATACACTCAATGTAGTCATAAGGATTTTCATTCTTATTTCTTTCGAATTAAGAGGTGCAACTCTATGACATAGTCATAAAGTTCAAACCATTCAACTGAGACGGTTTATAAATCCTTCTGGACTACCTTGGAGCTTGTGGTATAGGAACTAGGTTGTCTTAGAAGTATATATCATATATATATGGGTAATTGATAATGTCCAACGAACTAAATCTTATTCATGTTCATTCTTCTCCTAATGGAAAAATTCATTATCTTACGATGCTACTTTCCTTGATATTTTTCAAGGAAATTAATCTAAAGTGTTACTTTTTCCTTGGATCAAATCTAAGGAGGTAAATACTTTAGACGTCTTACTCATCTACTTACATTTCTTGAATTCTTTGAAACCTTTTGCAAAGTATTCGGACTTGTGTTTATTCAAAATAAACTATAGTCCAACCGAGAGTGATCTTTGGTGAATGTCATACAACATGAGTAGTATTATGTTGTGGACAAGTGCCACTAACATCTAAGTGAATTAACCTCAACAACTTTGTGATTCTTTCTTCTTTCCAAAAGAATAAAGATTCGAACATTTCGCCTCTATACAATTTTAACAAGAAGGTATTGGATCCGGATCTAACGATCCAAAGCATCCATCTATGACCAACTCGTAACTTATGTTTTAGAGGTATCACAACTCAGTTGGGATTAGTCACTACCTTGCAACCCTTTGGGTTTTAAGCATCATCGTATTCTAAACAGTTAAACTACCACATCATCTCTACTATAGAGACAACCAATTAAATTACAATAATCTAATTATTGATTAATAAAAAACAATGTTTTGTCAAACAAAATATTTATCCATCTCTACTATAGTGACGGATTTAAGTTCCTTAAAATTGGAATGTAAAGACAATTTTTAGTATTTTCCAATTTCTTTGGTAGTTCATATGAGGAAGTAAGTACAATCTGCTTTCGCAGAGATCTATATTTTATTCACTTTCCGAATGTGAAGTACTTTCTCTTCTCTCATTAATCTTCTACTTTTTATTAGCACACTTTTACAACAATTGTAAAACATAGTTACTAATACGGAATCAAACATTCAAGTAGAAGAACCAACTGTTTTGAACTATTTCAAGAACATATTACAACACCTTCGAAAGGTGTGTTCTTGACACTTGCAAGACATTTCTTGCAAATACCCCTTCCAATGTCCATCCTTTCATAAAGAAAGTTTGTTCCCTTGGAGTTATTTTGCCTTCTTCATTTGACTTCCCTTTTGACTACAATAGTCATGGTCCCTAAACTCCCACTATCTCTCTTGAAACTTATTTCAAATGTGTAATACACATCAAACGATTTGGAGAGCGTGCGGTTATTGTTCACCATATAGTTTACAATAAACTTAGTGAATCATTAGGATAGGGACACAAAGGTGAAGTCCTTGCCTAGTTTCCGTCTCGTTAAGTGGTTTAACACTTCAACACTCAATGATTCAAAATCATCATAAGTCCATGTTGATGGACTATTTTTGTCAACCAACCATTATGTTCTAAACATAATTACAAACTTTCAAGAGTTGTTCAAGGCAACTCTCATTTCTTCATACAACAATTTGTATTTGAAAAATTATGACATTAAAAGTGTTGTCCTTCTCATGTTAGACTTATCTAACATATTCTTCCAATGATACATTATCAATAGGAAGATTGTGAGGACGAGACTACTTAGTTACATCTACAAGCCATTAAAGACAATCTATGGGATTGTAGAACTAAGTCCGGAAATTAAAGCATTCGGCTTTTCTTTGTCAAGTTCTGGATAGCGTTTGCAAATATATTGGTAAACAAATACATAACGAATATAAATTGATTGATTTTAAGCCATTTGATTCGGGTCTTTAAATCAAATAGCACCACCCACTATTTTTGGCAAATTCCATATCCCTCATCGAAATTCGAGAGTTATGTTGAACTCTTAGCGGGGTATGGGAGACTCACCATTACCAAGCCCACCTCAGAATTATATCATGTTGGTTAGCAAAAATAATGATGAGAGAATAACACTTTAGTCAATGGACTTGACGTTCGAAGCCCATTGGGCCTTAAGGTCCAAAACTATCCCGAGGTCTTTTAACGAACTTATTCGTTTGATTAATAATCATATTAATTAATCCTTGCCATAAATAATTAAACCATTTAATTATTCTTACTCGTCTCCGTTGAATCTTCAATTTTTACCTTACACGGTGTACGATCCATTAGGTTCCTTTTAGCGAGGCAGTGGGCGATTCAAACTCTTTCAAATTGATTGTGAATTGGAACTTACTTTCAATTCTCCCGTTAGTGATAATACACTTTTAGGGCTTCCACAAACCATGGTTGACGCCTAGCAGCATGTCATGGTTACCCAAGCTAATCAGAAGAGGTGGAGAACCTATTCAGTTTTAGGATTACAAATGCAATACGGTCTTTCTCTAATACAATACTCTTGACCACATTGTTTGGTTTGATAGTTTATTCATGTCTACTATCCAATGTGAATCTTGTGCTTATATGATTACCTTGAATGTGATTTGGAACACATTCCTAAATCTCATTCATACTTTGGCCAAAGATTCTTAATCATATCATAGAGTATTCTCCTTCAAACAGTTTAAAGGTTAGAGATCCCTTGTTGCGCATTCACTTGCCTCCATGGCTAAGTGGCTTAACCCCAACGATGCTGTGGACACCCTCCTGATGGAGTGACTTTGACATAATCAAAGATTAAGGACCTAACCACAAGACAACTGTGATGCCTCAGGTCAAAAGACTAATTCGCATTATCCCAACCATGAGTTCTCATGTGACATGAATATAAGAACTCTTCGTTGATCGTGTTCAGTGAACTCATTCTCTATTGAGCACCTACGTACTTGTCTTGATGTCACACGCACCAATGACTCGAGACTAGTCACTCTCCCTGAGAGAAGACATAGCACGTACTGATCTTAACGGACTGTCAATGCCCAATTGACAATTCTATGATCAGGAACGTTTAGGATGTGTCAACGAAAGAATGGTCTCATGAATCTAACTTCTTTAGATCGCATTCTTCCAATCACATATTCCTTGGACTTATAGTTTAAGCATATAACATTTATATGAGACGGCTCAAACAATAATCTTTGCCCTTTACATTTAAACTGCATTAGTTTAACTTTGTGAAATGTCCGTAAAGTATCATCATATGATTGGTTTTAGGGCACATTCCCAACAGTTAGAATATGGGTCGTTCCTTGGTTGGTTTTGGCCTTGAAATCCAATTGCATTTGCGTTTTCCCATCCACCATTTTCAATGAGTTGTGGGCACTTCTTAGAAGCATGTCCTTGGATAGAACACACTCCGCATACAATTAGCCTTGCATCCTCATTCCTTCGGCCATCTGAGACACAATGGAAGTAAGATTAGCTAATTGTGAATGAATGTCGGGTGTGGAACTTACCTCATGTCCTTGCTGCCATGGGGGTCCTCTTTAGCCTACTCATTCGTATTGTTGAGCGTTCAACGCTCGGTTAGCAATCAAGACCTTGGCAGCCATGGGTGTCTTGTCCACCAATGCTCCACTCGCCGAGGCATCGAGCATTTAACGTTCAATTGGTAGGAGCCCCTCGTAGAAGTATTGTAGAAGTAACTCCTCCTTCATCTGATGCTGTGGACAAGAAGCAACAAGGGATTTAAAACGTTCATAATACGTAGGAAAAGACTCACCTTCTTCTTGCTGAATTCCACTTATCCTTTTACGTAAAAGGATGATTTGAGAAGTTGGGAAAAACTTCTCCAGAAATGCCCTCTTCATACTCTCCCATGATGTGTCGGTTCCGGGAGCTAAGTCATACAACCAATCCTTGGCTTTGTCCATTAAAGAGAATGGAAAAACCTTCATCTTCAAAATACTTCCATCGACGTTGACGGGAGTCATGCTTGAACACACCACCTCGAATTCCTTCAGATGCTTGTTCGAATCCTCCATGGACAACCCATGGTATTTTGGAATATGGTGGAGCAAACTTGACTTTAACTCGAACTCCTCGATCTTACCTTGGGCAGGTGGGGGATATTGGATACACAAACGTGCGGCATTATCCAATCCCGAAGCCGAAAGCTCCTTGAGTGTCCGGTTGTCCATGGCCATGCCTTGTGGTTCTTCAAAAATCCTTGCCGTGGCCTCCTCTTCCTCTTCTAGGACTTGTTCTTCAAGGTCAGGTTCCGGGCTTGGTGGATTTGATTCGTGTTGCTTCCTTTTTCGTCTCAAAGTCCTCTCAAAATCGCTGTCAAAGTCCAAGATATGCTCACGAATCGATTGAGAACTCCGAGTCATACACTAGTACCTAAAACAAGAAAAACAAAACAAGGTCAAAAACTTAAACAAACTAAAATAAACAGAAAATAACAATCCAAGGGATTAGCAAAGTTGCTAGTCCCCGGCAACGGCACCAAAAATTTGGTGCGAATTATATAAGCACACAAATTAAAACCCTCTTTTGACAATTGTAGTATATGTATAAGTAGGGATCGTTCTTAACTGGGGATTAGGAGGGATTGCTAAATCACTTGAAAACTGACTCAAAAACGTAAAACAAAGGTTAAAACACTAAACTAGACTCAAAGAATGCAAAACTACACACTTAAAACGCTAAAACAACCCAAAAGACTCAAAACAGCACCAAAACACTCAAAACTGCCTTAAAAACACAATCTGGGCAGTTTTGAGCACTTACACTAATTTGGACGAATTTGGGTGATAAATTGAATCAAAACACTTAGAAACACAAACTAAGACACTTTCTAACTAAATTGAACACTAAAGTAAAGGGGATTGAGTTTTTGACGAAATTAAACAAAATGCACATATTGTAATTAAAACAGAATGTAAATACGAATTTGATGAAAATATGGATGGAATGCTAGCTAGAAGGTTCTTTTCCACACATGTCACACTTGCATACAAGATGATTTTCAGTTGGTCTTTCGATGAATCATGGAACTCAACACCCCGGGTTAATTAGGTTCGCTTAAATTAACCTTCAAGTTCTCCTTAAGTTAATGAATTGGATGGGACAGCGCATACACAATTCAAAACATTCTCCAAAAGTCCTTTACGTGAAAAGCACAATAAAGATACAATCGAAGATCATTAAGCAACATGAAAACTATAAGTGTTGACGAGGCATTCGTTACTATGATGAGCATGAAACTAGTGCCAAGGATTCATTTAACGCGATTGTTTATAAGCAACCTCCACTACTTGTGAATATAAGTTTGTAACTATTAGGTGAAATTCACTTATATTCTAGCATCATATTCATGCATGAAAACTAAGCGTGCACTCTCAATAACACATACACAAATAAGTTATCAATCAAGCAGTTAAACCAATTGAATCCACAACTCATGAAATTCCAACCAAAGGTAATCAATTCATATTGCAAGCATAAACATGGTTTCGAATCACCCCCTAGCTAACTAGGGATTTAGCCTCTCATGTTCACAGAAAGAGAAAGAAAATTGAATTTAAACATAGAGAACAAAAGATTGATTACACCTAAAACACCCAACGAATCCACTTTGAATTTCTGCACGTTTCAAGCTCCTCTTTCTCCTTTCTTCTTGCTGCGGCAGAGAAGGTTTTACGGGTTTTTGGATGATTTTCTGGTTTGTAGATGGGTTTATGGGGATATGGTGGTGCGGCAAGGGGTGTGAGTGGTGGAGGAAGGTTGGGAATGGTGGCTGGAAGGGTGGAGTGGCTGCGGCAGAGAAGAATAATGGCTGGAATGGAAGGGGGAAGGCTACGGATTGAAAGAGAAGGGTGATGGTGGCTGCGGCAAAGGGGAGAGAATTAGGGTGAATGATGAAGAGAGTCGCGGCTGAGATGCTTTTGTGGCTGAAATATGAAAAATGAATGAATAATCTCCCTAGGGTGCGGCTAAGTGGTGGAATACCTAGGGTTTTCAGAAAATCCAACCCTAGCTTATTTTTATTAACTAAAATTAATTCAAAGGCTGCTAGAATTAGGAAATAAAATCATAAATTAAAAGGGAATTGATTAATAGGTGCGGCTAGGGTTTATTTGAAAGGGAAATAGGTTTAAGTTCAGAAATTAAAGGGAGAGTGGCTGCAAGGTGTGGCTAGGGAAAAGGGTTTGGGTTTAGGTGCATAAAATGGGACAAAAATGCCCCCCCTTGCACGGCAAGGGAAGGGGAGAAGGGGAAAGGCCACGGCAAAGGTTGGAAAGTGGGCTAGGGCCTTTGTTTTGTGTCCTAAAGTGCATACAAGGCCTTCAAAGTGGCTAGAAAATATGGACATTTCAGATTAGGAAAGGTTACCAAAACGAGAAACCTAGGGTTAACTTTCCTACTTCAAGTAGGAATCCTCGTTGAAGTAGGAATCCATCGTTCTTCAAGTCTTCAACTCATTCATTCCTCTTTTGCTCCAAAACACTCCAATTGCATCTTCTTGCACACTTTGGCCTTATAATCTGAAAATACACAAAAGTGACTTTAAACACTAAAATAACTAAGGAAACATAACATAAATGCACGAGAACAAGCTAATTAAGTCGCATGAATATGCTCCTATCAGCGGCAGATTGGATGGGATGATTTCTGGATTATGATGTAGAATGGATTATGGGGGGTGTAGAGGCACCCCCCATAATGGAATATGATTGGATGGGATGATGTAGAATGGATTATGGGGGGTGTAGAGGCACAGCAAGGGGTGTAGGTTGGGTGTGGATGAGTGTTTTATGGTTGGAAGGTGGTGGAGAACTCGGCAAAGAGGGTGGAAGAAGGTGGAGTGGCTGGTTGTATTTCTGGGCTGCAGAATGGTGTTTTGGGATGAATGGATGTGTATGTGAGTGAATAGACGAATTTCTGTGGTGAATGATACTCTAGGGTTTGGCCAAGCGCTGATTATATGTGTTTTGGGAAGTTAAAAACATACCTAATTAAGTTATGATTCAGATTTCCTAGTCTAAATAGAAAAGGTAAGTGAATAAAGTCCAAATAAAATCAGAAAAAGGGGATGCACGAATTTAAACAAATAAGGAATGTCCTTGCCTTGCAAGGAATCAGAAATTAAACCCCTTGCACAGCAAGGAAAGGGAATTTAAGGTAAGAAATGAAATTGGTGCAAAAGAAGGAAGGAAAAGTCAATTCCTTGCAAGAAATCAGAAATTAGGACTTTAGTGAAAGTTTTAGAACTAGGAAAGTGACTTAAACTAGGAAATAAGAAATTGAAATCAAGAAACACAAGGGAAGGTGCGGCACAAAGCTTAGGGAAAGGTCCTAACACATATGAAAAATAGGGAAGTTTGCACAAAGAAAGGGAAACAACCTTCCTTGCACGGCAAGGAAGGGAAAGTTGCAAAGAACCTTTGTTTGTTGTCCAAGGGTGCTCGGGAGCCATCTTAAGTGCTAAAACTTAGAGCGTTCTTGATTTAGGAAAGGTCAACCACAATAGGAAACTTTGGCTTAACTTTCCTACTTCAAGTAGGAATCCTTGTGTGATTAGGAATCCTCGTCCAACTAGGAATCCTTATGTGAGTGGGAAACCTCCTTCAATTTGAAAACCTTCTCGTAATTGGAATCCTCGTCGTAGTAGGAATCCTTGTGACATCAACTCTTCAATTTCGTCCATTCCTTTTGCTCCAAGCATAAGCTATCCAATTTGTGCCCAAAAGAGCTCCAAAAGGCTCCAAAATGCATCCTTTCGCCAAATACGTCTTATGAACCTGAAAACACACAAAAGAAGCTTAAAGAACTAAAATAACTACGAATTAATAACAAAAATGCACGAAAACAAGCAAACTAAGTCGTAATACGCTCCTATCAAATTCCCCCACACTTAGCTTTTGCTAGTCCTCGAGCAAAACGGAAAAACAAAACAAAACCTAAACCTTCCAACAATGGTCTCAGGGATTCTTAATGCACATGACATGTTCCAGATCATTACTCACATAGATTTTAGTCATCCTTATGCTTAGGCACATACGTAATCATAATCACTACTTACTAGTTCTCATTTAATCAATTTAAAACAACATTTGAACGTAGTAACATGCCTTAGAGAATTCACTTAATTCCTTACAAGATACTCTCGTTTTCACACAGAATTTCTGATTACACACCCTACACTAAGTATATGTGAGATGATTGATGTAAATATGAAACTAAACACTCACATATGTTTATAACAAGGAAAGCACTTTTCTGGAATGTATATGAATATGATCTCATGAAAGGAATGCTACTAATTAGATGCGAGAACCAGGGACACCATATGCTTACATCAATTCCAAACTCCACATTATTGAAAACATAATGATCAAGATTGAAGCATAAGGGTTGTAACGGGTTAAGGGTATTTGGCTAACAATGGAAGGTAAGGGTACAAACGTTCTTTAAGCAATAGCAAGAAAAGTAATGAAATTTGACACTTAGAATCACTTATGATTGCAGAAACTCACTTAGACACACAAGGGGAAAATTCACACAACTCTTAGGGCCATATTCAACGTTTTGGACCCTTTCTTCAACTACCACAAACATGTGAGCTTATTTTCACTTATTTCATACTCTTTTTCTTTCTTTTCACAACTTCTTTTCTTTTCTTTTTCTTTTTCCACGAATTTTTTTTTTCTTTTTTTTTTCACTCATGCCTTATTTCTTTTCGTGGCATATCAACACACACACACAAATTCCCCCACACTTGTTGTTTTGCATAATCGAAAGGATTCCCTCTAAGTCATGCTTACTATGCTTCAAGAACAAGGGTATGGGTGGTCCTAATCTAGGCCTTCCAACATGTACCTCAGGGATTTCCAACGAACATGACACATTAATGAACCAAAACAAAACACATTCTAGACCTTCCAACATGTACCTCAGGGATTTCCAACGAACATGACACATTAATGAACATCATTCCCACGGTTTTTAGCTTTCTTTACACTTCAACAAACACTTAATCATAGTTACTACTTATTAGTTCACATATAATCAATTAAAACAATGTTTTGAATGTAGTAACATGCCTTAGAGAATTCCCTCAATTCCTCACTAGAATGCACTCTATTTTCACACAGATTTTCTAACTTCACACCCTACACTAGGTATATGTGAGAAGATTGATGTAGATATGAAGACTAACACTCACATATGTTATATCAAAGAAAGCATTTTCTGGATTTACGACAATGACATGAATATGATCTCATGAATGGAATGCTACTACTTAGAACGAGAACCAGTGATTCCATATGCTTATACCAAATCGAAACTCCACATATTGAACTCATAACATCAAGATAGAAGTTGAGGGTTGTAACGAGGCTAAGGTATTGGCTAACAAAGAAAGGTAAGGATAAACAAAAGTTCTTAAAGCAATAGTAAGCAAAGTAATGAATTTGACACTTAAACTCACTTCTAATGGCAAAAACCAACTTTTAAACACAAGGGAAGATTTGATGTGAAATAAGATAGCACTCAAATTAAACCCTCTTTTTGACAATTGTAGTATAGA
The DNA here is from genome assembly GCF_963583255.1 of Pyrus communis. NCBI lineage: Eukaryota > Viridiplantae > Streptophyta > Magnoliopsida > Rosales > Rosaceae > Pyrus > Pyrus communis. The sequence goes on from NC_084815.1 coordinate 11,820,017, forward strand.
TATAAGTAGGGATCGTTCTAGGCCGGGGATTAGGAGGGATTGCTAATCTAATGAAAATTGACTCAAAGGTGTGAAAATATGCTTTAAAACACTTTAAATAAACTCACAAGACTCTTTCTAACTTGTATGACTCAAAACGAACTTTAAAGACTCAAAACAACTCAAAACAACCAAAAAGACTCAATTTAGACTACAGGACTTAATTTGGACGAAATACACTTGGTTTTGACTCTAAAGACTCAAAAAGAATCTTTTGGACAGATTTGGAACAAGTAAGAAAAGGGGTTTTGATTTTGGACGAATTTAAAAGAAAACAAGTAACTTAAAACTTTAAAACAGATTTTGGACGAATTTAAGAAAAACTAATGGGTGATGGGATAGCCAAGGGATACTTCTCCACACATGATACATTCAAACATAAATTGATTTCTAGTTGCTTTTCCGATAAACCATGAACCTCAACACCCCAGATTAACCGTGACATCACTAATTAACCCTCAGATTTCCCTTAAGTTAGTGGATTGGATGACATCATACGACAACCCAAAGCATTCTTCAAAAAGTCCCCTACATGACATCATAATAGAGATACGGTCAAAGATCATTACGTTTAATGGAAATCATAAGTATTGACAAAGCACTTGTAACTATGACATCATGATACGCATGCTAGGAATTTACTTAAAATGATTGTGAAAACAACCTTAACTACTTGTGAATATAAGTTTGTGACAATTATGTGAAACACCCTTATATTCTAGCCCCAAATTCAAGCATGCAAATTAAGTAGGCCTCCCTAATAAACATACAAGAATAAGTTATCCATCAAACGGTTAAGTAAATTGCGTTCACAATTTATGAAATCACAACTGGACTTAATCAACTCATATTATAAATGTAATCATGGTTTCAAAGCATCCCTAGGCTAAAACGAGTTTAGCCTCTCATGTTCATGACAAAACAAAGCAATATAGATTTAAACATTGAAAATAAAAGATAGATTACACCTAAAAACGTCCAACACTCCAACTTGAATGCACAAACGCCCAAGGCTTGGTCTTCCTTCTCCTCCTCCTTGCTAAGTCACGGCACAAGGTCTAGGGTGGTTTTGTGGATGATTTTCTGGGTTTTGGATGGATTTAGGTAGGTGGGGTGGTGCGGCAAGGGTTGATGGTGGTGTATGGAGGTTGGGATGGAGGTGTGGAAGTAGGGGAATGGTGTAAAGTGGTTGTAAGGTCTCGGCAAAGGGTGGATTTCTGAATGAATGTATGAATGTTATGTGAAGTGGTTGTTAGGGATAGGATAAGGTGTTCTAGAAACTGTGTTTAAGGTAGATTCCTAATCCTAAAGGGCCTAGGACATGTGATATAAGAGTAGGAAAAGGATTGTGATTCCTAAACCTACAAGGAATGGTGTCTTGCGGCATTGGTATGGATAAGTCTTCTAGAAACTGAAATAGGTGTTTAGATGTGTAATTGATTCCCCCTAATTAGCTAGGTTTAAGTCCCAACCTGATTTGGATAGGATAGAATAGGATAATGTTAGAGTTAGGATAGGATAAGGTTTCTAGGATAGGATAAGATAAGGTTTAGATAAGATTGGATAAGGTCCCTTGTTTCTTGCTTCTTCCTTATCTTCATTGGAGTAGAACTTCTTCCACTAGATTTGTAGCCTTTCCTAGCTCTTCTTGTCTTCAATTTCGTCCATCCTCATTGCTCCATGGTTAAGCTATCCAATCCATGCCCAAAAATGCTCCAAATAGCCTCAAAATGCACTTTCTTGCTCCCTTTGCCATTAGAATCTAAAAACATACGAAAATGTCTTAAAATACTAAAACAACTATGAATTAACAACATAAATGCACGAAAACAAGCTAAGTAAGTCGCCTAAATATGCTCCTATCAAATTCCCCCACACTTAGCTTTTGAGTATTTTGAGTCCTAATTAGTTGTGTCAAATCTGTCCTAATTAGTGTTTTTGAGTATTTTGAGTCAAAACCAATTCTATTTTCGTCCAAATTGAGTCCTAGAGTCTAGTTTGAGTCTTTTTTATTGTTTTGTGTTGTTTTGAGTCTTTTATGTGCCAAAGAAGTGTGGGGGAAGGATTTTTGTGGGAATCTAGGGGGATGGATGATTTATGTGCCAAAGAAAAGAATAGGGCATGAAAAAAAAAAAAAAAAAAACGTGAAAAAGAAGGAAAAGAAAGAAAAAGGAGTTGAATATAAGTGAGAATGAACTCACAAGTGTTGATTGTTGAAGAAAGGGTCCAAAAGTTTGAATTTGACCCTAAGTTTTATGTGAATCGTCCCTTGGTGTTCAAAGTTGTTTTCTGCATTCAAAAGTGAATTCTAAGTGTTTATTTCATTACTTTGCTTACTATTGCTTTAAGAACTTTTGTTTATCCTTACCTTTCTTTGTTAGCCAATACCTTAGCCCCGTTACAACCCTTTGACTTCGATCTTGATTGTTATGTGTCTCAATATGTGGAGTTTAAAATTGGTTTGAGCATATGGTATCCCTGGTTCTCGTATCTAAGTAGTGGCATTCCATTCTTGAGATCATATACATGTTAATAATTCCAGAAAGTGCCTTCTTTGATTATACATATGCGAGTATTAGTCTACATGTTTACATCAATCTTCTCACATATACCTAGTGTAGGGAGTGTAGTCAGAAAATCTGTGTGAAAATAGAGTGTATCCAGTGAGGAATTGGGGGATTCTCTAAGGCATGTTACTACATTCAAAATCATGTTTTAATTGATTAAATGGGAGCTAGTGTGTGGTAACTATGGTTAAGTATATGCTCGAGGGTAGGGATAACTAAAATCTATGTATGTGGTGTTCTTTAATGTGTGATGTTCATTGGAAATCCCTGAGGCACATGTTGGAAGGTCTAGATTGTGTTTTGTTTGTTTTGTTTATTTCGTTTGCTCGAGGACTAGTAAAAGCTAAGTGTGGGGGAATTTGATAGGAGCATATTTATGCTACTTAGTTATGTTGTTTCCTTGCATTTAGTTACTTAATTACTATCTATTTTAGTCTTTAAAGCTATTTTCGTATGTTTTTAGGTCCTAATGGCAAAAGGAGCAAGAAAGTGCATTTTGAGGCTATTTGGAGCAGTTTTGGGCATGGATTGGATAGCTTAACAATGGAGCAAAGAGGATGGACGAAATTGAAGTCAAGAAGGGCTAGGAAAGGCTACAAATCTGGAGAAAGAAGTCCAAATGCAAAGAAGATAAGGAAATAGCAAGAAATAAGGAACCTTATCCAACCTTATCTTATCCTATCCTAACCAACATTATCTTATCTTATCCTATCCTAATCTTTTCCTACCTTAATTCCAACTTCAAAGAGGACTCCTTTTCACATTAAATCACCTAAATATCAAGTTCTAGAAGCCCTATTTTCGTGCATTAAGTTTATGCCACATGTAACCCTTCTAGAAGTTCTAGAATCTACCACAAGGACCATTCCTTGTCCTCCTTGGAATCTAATTGAAAGTATCCTTGTTCTTTGGTGATTTGGAGTCCTAATTCCTCTCCTTTTCAGCCCAAATTCGTGCCTCCCCTTCACCCTATAAATACTTGATGCCACAACACTAAAAAACCACCACCCTCTACCACAAATTCACACCACACCATCCACCACACCTCAAGAGCCTAAATTCACACAAATCCCCATTGTTGGCAGCAAGGAAGGAAGAAGGAGCCACCTGGAGCGTTTCTAGGTGTATTCAATCTTTGTTTTCAATGTTTAATTTATATTCTCTTTGTTTTGTTGTAAACATGAGGAACTAATTTTGTTTTGGCTAGGGGAGACTTTGAAACCATGATTATATTTGCAATATGAATTGATTAATTCCAGTTGTGATTTCATAACTTGTGAATGCAATTTACTTAACTGTTTGATGGATAACTTATTCTTGTTTGTTGATTAAGGGTGCACACTTAGTTTGCATGCATGAATTTGGGGCTAGAATATAAGAGAGTTTCACATAATTGTTACAAACTTATATTCACAAGTAGTTAAGGTTGTTTTCACAATCATGTTAAGTAAATTCCTAGCATGAGTATCATGATGTCATAGTTACAAGTGCTTTGTCAATACTTATGATTTTCATAGAACGTAATGATCTTTGATTGTATCTCTATTATGATGTCATGTAGGGGACTTTTGAAGAATGCTTTGGGTTGTCGTATGATGTCATCCAATCCAATAACTTAAGGAAAATCTGAGGGTTAATTAGTGATGTCACGGTTAATCTGGGGTGTTGAGGTTCATGGTTTATCGGAAAAGCAACTGGAAATCAATTTGTATGCAAGTGTGTCATGTGTGGAGAAGAATCCTCTAGCTATCTAATCATCCATCGTTTTTCCCAAATTCGTCCAAATCCTATTCAAGTCTTTTAGTTACTTGTTTTTATCTTAAATTCGTCAAAAACCCAATCCCCTTTATTTAGTTGTGTCAAATCTGTCCTAATTAGTGTTTTTGAGTATTTTGAGTCAAAACCAATTCTATTTTCGTCCAAATTGAGTCCTAGAGTCTAGTTTGAGTCTTTTTGATTGTTTTGTGTTGTTTTGAGTCTTTTAAGTTTGTTTTGAGTCATATAAGTTTAGTTAAGAGTCTTTTGAGTTTATTTAAGTGTTTTTAAGTTTAGTTTTATGTTTTTGAGTCAGTTTAGAGTAGATTAGCAATCCCTCCTAATCCCCGGCCTAGAACGATCCCTACTTATATCTATACTACAATTGTCAAAAAGAGGGTTTAATTTGTGTGCTATTATATATCACATCAACCTAAGACACAAACAACCACACAAAAACAACTTAAAAACAACTCTTTTTGGGTTTTTCAAAACTATTTTGCAATTTTTTTTGTAAATTTTCGGATTTTCTAACCAAAAGACATAAAAACACTCTAAAGACACTTAAAAACAGTGAGAAACAACATTATAAGTGATAGGTGATAAAATCCCACGAAAATCATGTAAAATCATACAAAAGCACTTGTTTACCCCCCCCCCCCCCCCCACACTTAAATCAAACATTGTCCTCAATGTTTCACACAAAGACTCACATCCAAACAAACAATATAAACGAACTAACATGACAAAATAAAAATAATAAAGAGATAGAGATTGAGGAACGCAAATCTGATTTTGTAGCTTGAATTGGTGAATTGCCCACATCCTCTCTCGTTGAATGCATGGGTTGCCTCCCAAGAAGCGCTTGCTTTAACGTCGTGCAGCCGAACGAACATTCTTCTTATCCTCTCTTGGAGCCCACGGCATGGAGTGGGATGTCCTCCCCAACTTGCCCTTCAACACTTTCGTAATATGGCTCTATGAATGGGAGGGGATAGTGATCCCCTCCCTAATGGTGGTATTTTGGTTCCGGAAGTCCATGTAAATGCTCCCACCACCATGAAATCGGTTGGGCACCTGCACCAAAGAAGGTAACAACCTATTAGTTGAAATGGGAATTGAAATTGGGATTGGAGACTTACAAACATATTGTGGTGAAGGCTCAAAATCGGCAGCCCTATCAACAATGTCACTTTCGGCCATATTGGGTGGTTGTAGGGCAATCACTCCAAGTTCCTCTCCAATTGTGGTTCTTGATACATCCTTCTTGATAGGTGTGGATCCTTTCGGCCCTATATCCTTATGCACATCTATGGCAAAACAAGAATGACCATCATTAGGATTCTTAAGAGAGTCATAGACATTGAATTTAATTATATCACCACCAAACTCCATTGTTAGTGCTCATTTGGCCACATCAATCTTTGTTTGGGCTGTTTTCATGAACGGTCTTCCAAGTAGGAGTGGCAAGGGTGGAGAATGAACCGAGTCGTCCATTTCAAGCACATAAAAATCCGCCGGGAATATCAAGTCATTCACCTGCACTAAAACATCTTCCAAAACTCCCTTTGGATAGGCATTAGATCGATCGGCCAATTGAATAATCACACCATCATTTTTCAATTCCCCAAGGTTCATGGATGCATAAATAGAGTATGGCATGACGTTAATTGAAGCTCCTAAGTCTAACATAGCATGTTCAAACTTAGTTTGACCAATAATACAAGGGATTGTAAAGCTACCTGGATCTTTGCACTTTGGTGGTAACTTTCTTTGTAAAACAGCGGAAACATTCTCACTTACCCTTACTACCTCTTTATGTGACGCCCTCTTCGTTGTAGTGCACAATTCCTTTAAGAACTTAGCGTATTTGGGCACTTGCTTTATGGCATCTAGGAGCGGGATATTGACTTGAACTTTCCTAAACGTCTCAAGAATGTCCTTCTCATGCTCCTCCTTCTTTGTTTGCAAAAATCTGTGAGGAAAAGGAACATTGGGTGGAACGGGGTTAGAATTAATCAAATTTGAACCCAACTTACCTTTGGTGGCCGAATGGGATGGCATGGATGAGTTTTGGTCCTTTTGGGCTTGCGGCAATGGAAGTTGTGTCCTTAGCGTGGGCTTCCCTTCAGCCTCCTCGTCATGTTGCAATGTTTCTTCTTCGTTAGGACTTGTTTTGGGTGGTGTGGATGTGGTGCAAACTTCTTTTCCACTCCTCAAAGTGATTGCTTTGGCAGATTCGAACCCTTGGTGTGAAAATTATGTTAACATACAAATTAAACCCTATTTGTGACAATTGTAGTATATATGCAAGTAGGGATTGATGCGAGAATTATATGCGCACAAATTAAACCCTCTTTTTTGACAATTGTAGTATGAGTATAAGTAGGGATCATTCTGGACCGGGGATTAGGAGGGATTGCAAATCTCTTGGAAACTGACTCAAAAATGTAAAATAAAGTTTAAAACACTAAACTAGACTCAAAGAATGCAAAATTAAAGTTTAAAACACTAAGACAAACCAAAAACTCAAAATGCTTTAAAAACACAAACTAAATTGAATTCTAACTAAAATGAACATTAAAGCAAAAGGGGGATTGAGGTTTTTACGAAAATTGAAATAACGAAACAAGTTAATAAACTAGACAGAATGTAAATATGAAATTTATGGATGAATGCTAGCTAAGGGGTTCATCTCCATACATGTTACACTTGCATACAAGATTGATTCTCAGTTGGTCTTTCGATAAATTATGAAACTCAACACTCCGGGTTAATTAGGTCCGCTTAAATTAACCGTCAAGTTTTCCTTAAGTTAATGAATTGGATGGGTTAACGCAACGCAATTCACAACATTCTCCAAAAGTCCTTTACGTGAACAGCACAATAAAGATACAATCAAAGATCATTAAGCATCATGAAAACTATAAGTGTTGACAAGGCATTCGTTACTATGATGAGCATGAAACTCGTGCCAAGAATTCATTTAACGCGATTGTTTATAAGCAACCTCCACTACTTGTGAATATAAGTTCATAACGATTAGGTGAAACTCACTTATATTCTAGCGTCATATTCATGCATGAAAATTAAGCGCGCATTCTTAATAAACATACATAAATAAGTTATCAATAAAACGGTTAAACAAATTGAATCAACAACTTATGAAATTCCAACGAAAGTTAATCAATTCATATTGCAAATATAAACATAGTTTCGAATCACCCCCTAGCTAAAGGGGGATTAGTTCCTCATTACTTTGAAATCAAAGAAACACCTAAACATTCCAACAACTCAAACTTGAATTGTATGAACGTTTAGGCACTCTTCTCTTCCATTCCTCATACGTACAAAACAAAGAGAATTGAATTTAAACTTTGAAATCAAAGAAACACCTAAACATTCCAACAACTTAAACTTGAATTGTATGAACGTTTAGGCCCTCTTATCTTCCTTGTTGTTGTAGCACAAGGTCTAAGGTGAGGTTTGGGGGATTATGGAAATGGATGAGGAGTGGTGTAGAAGTGGAAGGGGAATGGAAAAATGGTGTTTGGATTATAAGGGGAGAGATGGGAAGCTCACGGCTAGGGAAGGGAGAATGTGTTTGTAATGTGTTGTGTATGAAATGAGATGATCTTGAATGAATGAATGCAAGGGTATTTATAGGAGTAATGGAGGGAACATGACAGCTAGGAGGTGGGTGGAAATGTGGCTGCAAGTTTGGTGATTGATTATGAGTGAATGCATGTGAATGTGGCTAGGTTGGAAAGCTGGAAATCTGAAAATGCAAATGGGAATGCTGAAATGCAAAGGTGGCCACGGTTTTGAGTGTGTTTTGTGTTGGAAATGCATGTGAATGCATGTGAATGTTGTTTGTGTGAAGTGTGTGTGGGTTAAAGAGTGAATGGTGGTGTAATGATGAAGTGTGATGGCTGAAAATGTCAAGGGAAATGCATGTGATTGCACGACAAAGAATTTCAGGATGCATGTGTGTTGGTGTGTTGTGTGATTGTTTTGTGGTTGAATGATTAAGTGGCTGAATTAAAGAATGGGAGTGCATGTGGCTTAGGTGGTGTAATGATGAAGTGGGAATTGAAAGAATGTGGTTGGAAAGTGGAAGGGAAGGCACGGCACAAAGGGGGAAGTGTTGGAAATGCATGTGATGCATGCCAATGAGTTGAAATGCATATGTTTAAATGGTTGAAATGTGTAGATGATTATGAGTATGATAAGTGATAAGTGAATGATGTATTAAGTGATAAATGAATGATATGTTAAGTGATAAATGAATGATATGTGGTGAGTGATAAGTGAATGGAAGTGATAAGTGATAAGTGAATGGTTTGATAAGTGAATGATATGATAAGTGAATGCTTATAATAAGTGAATGATATGATAAGTGAATGCTTTAAGTGTTTAAAATAGGGAACAAAGCCCTTCCTTGCATGGCAAGGAAGGGAGACACAAGGAAACACACGACAATGTCCTAAGGTTGCAAGGAATGTTGTTTTTGTGTTCTAAAATGCGTAGGAGTCTTCAATGATGCTTAAACATGAGGTCTTTTAGGATTTAACTTTCCTACTTCAAGTCTTTAATTTCGTCCATCCTCTTGGCTCCAAGCATATGATATCCATTCCAATCTCTAATTTGCTCCAAAAGGCTCCAAAAGGCATCCTTTTGCATACCTTGCCCTTAGAACCTGAAAACACACAAAAGAAGCATAAAGGACTAAAATAACTAGAGAAACATAACGTAAATGCACGAGAACAAGCCATTTAAGTCGCATGAATATGCTCCTATCAGGGATCGTTCTAACCGGGGATTAACTAGGGATGCTAATCTACTCTAAACTGACTTAAAAACACAAATTTAAACTTTAAAACACTTACCTAGACCTATATGACTCAAAACAACTTAAAAAGACTCAAAACAGCCCAAAACACTCAAATAGACTCAAACTAGACTCTGAAGGGTGATTTGGACGAAATTTAACTAACTTAGACTCAAAACACTAATCTGGACAGATTCAAACACTTTTCTAACTAATCTAACACACTTAATAAAAGGGGGAATTGATTTGGACGAAATTAATTAAAATGGACAGATTGCAATTTAAACAGATTAGGCACTAAACTAGGTGAATTGAATGGGAGAAAGGCTAGTTAGGGGGTTCTTCTCCACACATGCACATATGTAACATAAATTGATTTCCAGATTTTATTCCTTTTAAACCATGAATGACAATGAACCAAATTAATTGTGAAAAGCACAAATTAACTCTCAGATTTTCCTAGTTCAATTGAATTGGATGGAATACGCATCGACAATCAAATTATTCTTATCAAATTCCCTACATGAACTGCATAATAGAGATAAAATCAAAGATCATTAAGCTTTTTGAAAACCCTAAGCATTGACTAGGCATTCGTAACTATGAATTGCATGATACTCTTGCCTAGAATTTACTTAATACAATCATGACTAGTGATTTCCACTACTTATGAATATAAGGTCATAACGATTAGGTGAAATTTCCTTATATCCTAGCATCAAATTCATGTACGCAAACTAAGTATGCATCCTTAATCAACACACAAGAACAAGTTCTCAATAAATCAATTAAGTAAATCACATCCACAATTCAAGAAACAAAATCTGGAGGAAATCAATTCATATAAAACATATGCCCATGGTTTCGAATTCACCCCTAACTAAGAAAAACTTAGTTACACATGTTCATAACAATTGAAAAGCAAATTAAAATAAACATGGAAACGAAACGAGGAAAGAAAGAACTCCCAAAGTCTCCAATGGATGCAGATTTCTTGCGGCACAAGGTCTCCTCCTCCTATGGAAGCCACGACACTCCTTCTTCTCCCTAGGACTTGCGGCACAAGATGTGATTTCTGATTAATGGTGGCTGATGTGAAGGGATGAATGAATTGAATGTTGAATGGCTGTCTAGGGTCTCTCCCAAGGTGTGGCAACTTTAAGTTTTATATATATATAGCATGGCAAAACCCTAGCAATCAGATTTAGGGTTAAACCTAGCCAATATAAGTGTTTAGGGCCCCTAGGTTGCGGCATGGGTTTGGGGAATTAAATCCTAGCCCAATCAATCTCAGATATGGACTTATACAATCCAAATCCAAGAGAAAAAGGGCCAAATAAAATCAGAATCCAATCAGAAATAGGTTTAAGAATTTTCGTCCAAAATTGGGCCTTCTAGAAACTAAGTGTTTTATGGCTGATTTTGGGTGTTCTAGAAGGCCTAAAAAGGGGGGAAGGTGTGGCACCCTTTTAGGGTCAGATAGGGCTTCTAGAAATTAGGTTTTTATGTCCACTTGGAGCTAGGATTAAGGTGGAACAAGATTAGGTTAGGATAAGATAGGATAAGGTTTGGATAAGATAAGATTGGATAAGGTTTTGGATAATGTTTCCTCTTTTCCTGCACTTTCCTTATCTTCTTTGTCATGAACTTTCCTTTTCTGATTTGTAGCATGTTTCTAACCTCTTTTGACTCCAAATTCGTCCATCCATGTTGCTCCATATACAAGCTATCCAAAATAAGCCCAAAACTGCTCTAAAAGGCTCAAAATTGCCTTTTCTTGCCAAGTTTGTCATTAGGACCTACAAACAAACGAAAATAGCTCAAAACACTATAATAAGTAGTAATTAGCTCACTAAATGTAAGGAAATAACATAACTAAGTAGCATAAATATGCTCCTATCAAATTCCCCCAGACTTAGCTTTTGCTAGTCCTCGAGCAAAACGAAATAAACAAAACAAACAAAACACAACCTAAACCTTCCAACATTATCTCAGGGATTTCCAATGCAACATGACATATTAATGATCATCACTCCCATAGATTTTAGTTATCCCTACCCTCGAGCACATACTTAATCATAGTTACCACTCACTAGCTCGCATTTCATCAATTAAAACATGATTTTGAATGTAGTAACTTGCCTTAGAGAATCCCTCAATTCCTCACAAGATATACTTTCTATTTTCACACAAATTTTCTGACTACACTCCTTACACTAGGTATATGTGAGAAGATTGATGTAAATATGTAGACGAACACTCACATAAGTTATAACAAGGAAAGCATTGTCTGGAATTACGACAATGACATGTATATGATCTCATGAATGGAATGCTACTACTTAGACGCGAGAACCAGGGATACCATATGCTCAAACCCATTTTAAACTCCACATATTGAAACACATAACAATCAAGATAGAAGTCTAAGGGTTGTAATGGGGCTATGGTATTGGCTAACAAGGAAAGGGAGAGGAAACAAACGTTCTTAAAGCAATAGTGAGCAAAGTAATCAATTAGGCACTTAGAATTCCCTTTAGAATGCAGGAATCAACTTTGAACACCCAAGGGGAAGTCACAAAACGTAGGGCCATATTCAACTTTTTGGACCCTTTCTTCAACCATCAACGCTTGTGAGTTCATTCTCACTTATTTTCACTCCTTTTCTTTCTTTTCTTCTTCTTTTTCTTCTTTTTCACACATTTTTTTTTTCTTTTTTTTGTTTTTCCCGTGCCTCCTTTAAGACTTAGGCACACACATACACATAAAAATCCCTTCCCCCACACTTGTTTTCTGCAATAATGTCACTCAAAAAGGAATTCCTTCTAAGTCATGCTCCACTATACTTCAAGAACAAGGGTATGGAAAGTCCTATTCTAGGCTAGGTAAGGGGGATGTGGTTAACAAAGAAAATAGGCTAAACAAGGCTCAAAGGGGTTTAATCCTACAATACAAATGACAAGGGTGGATTCGGCTATTTGGCTATGGTGGTGACTACTAAACAACTTCATCTTGTTATTTGCTATGCTAATCAATTTCATGCTTTGACTGACACGGGTATGAGTTCTAGTATTTGGAACTATAGTGATGAAACGCATTCTAAGTAGCAACCAAGCAAAGAATAATGAGATCATGCAACGACTTTAGAAAACAAGAAATCAAGATTAATAACTCTCCAAAGAACGTTTTGGCTCAAGTCTCTCAGGGTTGTAGCGTTAGTTTGAGTTTCTTCCTTCAAGCATGTTACAAAAATTGATTTTTTTCTTTTGTGATTACATGTGAATTCGTAAATGTCAACTACAACTAAGCATAAACCAAAGAGCATATCAAACTTCCATCCATGTTTGTAACTTTCTTTAATAGTCATGCAATTAAAAACCAAATCCTCATCATTGTGTTGGAAGGTACCCTAAGACACAAACAAACATAAAAAACAAAAACGACTCTAAAAACAACTCTTTTTGGGTTTTTCAAACACTTTTTTCGATTCTTTTTTCAAATTTTTCGGATTTTCTGATTAAGACACATAAAAATACTTCAAAACACACTAAAAACACTTAAAAACAGTGAAAAACAACTTTAGAAGTATAGGTGATAAAATCCAACGAATTTTCATGTAAAAACAACTTGTTTACCCCCCCACACTTAAACCAAATATTGTCCTCAATGTTTTAAGCATAGACTCACAAGCAAATAAACAAATAACGCAACTAACACATGACAAGGATGGCAAGGTAAAAGCAATAAAGGGTAGGGTTTAGGAATGCAAATCTGGTTGTGGAGCTAGAGTTCCATCATCTCCTCGTTCGAACACATGGGTTGCCTCCCAAGAAGCGCTTTCTTTAACGTCTTCCAACCGGACGATACCTCCTTTTAATCTTCACTAGGGCTCACGGCATGGAGGGGTATGTCCTCCACGGTATGCTCCTTGAAATTCTCGTAGTATGGCTCAATGAATGGGAGGGGATAGTGATCCTCCCTGATTGTGGTGTTTGGGTTCCTAAAGCCCATGTAAATGCTCCCACCACCTTGAAACTGATTGGGTACCTGCACCAAAGAAGGTAACAACCTATTAGTTGAAATGGGAATTGGAATTGGGATTGGAGACTTACTAGGATGTTGTGGCAATGTCCCTAGGGCCGCCACCATCTCCCCAATTTTATCACTAGGCACGACCATATTGTGTGTTTTTAGGGTAGTGGCGTGCTCCTTGTGCTCCACTCCAATTCCTTCCTCGTTGGTGGTTCTAGATGCATCATTCTTGATTGGTGCTGAACGTTCCTGCCCTAAATTTTTAATTTTACCAATGGCAAAACAAGAACGAACATCATTAGTATTCTTAATAGATTCAGAAACTTTAAAGTTAATCATATCACCACCAAACTCCATAGTTAAGGCTCTTTTGGCCACGTCAATCTTGGTGTGGGCTGTTTTCATGAAAGGTCGTCCAAGTAAGAGTGGCGATGGTGGAGAGTGGGTTGAATCCTCCATGTCAAGCACATAGAAATCTGCAGGAAAAATCAAGTGGTCTACCTGCACCAAAACATCTTCCAAAACTCCTCTCGGGTATGCATTAGACCGATCGGCTAATTGAATAATAACACCATCATTTTTAAGCTCTCCTAGATTCATAGATGCATAAACAGAGTATGGCATGACATTAATTGATGCACCTAAATCTAGCATAGCATGTTCGAACCTTGTATTACCAATTACACAAGGGATAGTGAAACTACCTGGATCTTTGCATTTAGGTGGTAGCTTTCTTTGCAATATTGCAGAGACATTCTCACTTACATGTACCACCTCTTTCTCCCGAATCTGTTTCCTTGTTGTACAAATCTTCTTCAAAAACTTAGCGTACTTTGGAATTTGCTTTATTGCATCATGGAGAGGGATATTGACATGCACCTTCCTAAACGTCTCCAGGATGTCGTTTTCATCCTCCTCTATCTTTGATTGCCTAAACCTGCTAGGGAAAGGCACATTTGGTGGAATCACATTAGAAACAATTGAGTTTGGACCTACCTTACATTTGTTGGACGGCCTAGGAGCTTGAAGTGGTTGCGGCAAAGGTTGCTTCACCCTTGCCGTGGCTTTGCCCTTGCTCTCTTCCTCTTGCAGCAGCCTTTCATCCTCTTCTTGGCTTGATTTTTGTGGTTGTGGGGTGGTTCCAACTTCCTTACCACTTCTTAAGGTGATTGCATTGGCGGTTTCAAAGCCTCCCTTCGGATTGTCAATTGTTGAACTAGGCAATTTGCCTTGGTCTCAGAATTCTCCTACAAACTCTGCTATCTGCCCAATTTGTTTCTCCAACTGGTCCACCCTTTTTTCTTGATTTTGCATCGCTTTGTTTTGATTCTCTTGCCCCTGAGACAACTTGGTAAGTAACTTAATAAGTGTATCATTGTCCAAAGACGTACCTGAGTTTGGTTGGGCAGATTGTGGTGGAAGTTGTGGTGGTACGTATGGCCTTTGATAGAGCCCAGGGGGTGGCTGTCTATATCCTTCTTGTTGTTGAGGTTGTTGAGGCTCCCTCCACATGAAGTTTAGATGATCTCTCCAACTCGAATTATATGTATTTGAGTATGGATCATTTCTTTGCTGATTTTGGCCTTGATAACCTATGGCATTGGCGCTTTCCCATCCTCCATTCTCTATCAATTGAGGACATTGATCATTGAGATGCCCTTGAATGGAGCACACTCCACAAATGGCCGCACCTTGCACTTTGGATCCATCGACCACCTGAGACACAAGCATAGTGAGATTAGCTAATTGAGATTGAATTTCAGAAATTGCGCTTACCTCATTCACTTGTTGCCGTGGGGGGTCCCTTTGCCCAATTCCTTCATATTGTTGTGCATTTAGAGCACGGTTTGCAATTAGGGTCTTGGTTGCCATAGGAGTTTTATCCACCAATGCACCTCTCGCCGAAGCATCGAGCATTTGCCTTTCAATGGGAAGAAGGCCCTCATAGAAGTATTGAAGTAGAAGCTCCTCCTTCATTTGATGTTGAGGACATGATGCAACAAGGGCTTTAAAACGCTCATAGTACGCTGGAAAAGATTCTCCTTGACTTTGTTGGATTCCACTAATTTTCTTCCTCAAGAGAATGACTCTTGAAGTAGGGAAGAACTTCTCCAAGAACGCTCTCTTCATGCTTTCCCAAGAAGTAACGGTCCCAGGTGCCAATTCATAAAGCCAATCCTTAGCCTTTTCCACAAGAGAGAATGGAAAAACTTTCATCTTCAAAATATTCCCATCGACGTTAATGGGTGTCATGCTTGAGCATACAACTTCAAACTCCTTCAAATGCTTGTTTGGATATTCCATGGATAGCCCATAGTACTTGGGAATATGATGCAGCAAGCTTGACTTCAATTCGAACTCATCGGTCTTGCCTTGGGCCGCCCTAGGATATTGAATGCACAATGGCATGGCATTATCTAATCCCGAGGCAGAAAGCTCCTTGATTGTTCGATTATCCATCGCCATGACTTGTTCTTCTTCCTCCACTTCTTCTTCTTCAGATTCGGCCTCAGAACTAGAACTAGGTGGATTAGGTTCTGGTTGCTTCCTCTTTCTTCTCAAAGTTCGTTCAAAATCGTCGTCAAACTCCAAGATATTCTCATGAACGGGATGAGAACTACGAGTCATACACTTGTACCTAGAACAAGGAAACAAAACAAATCAGCAACCCTTATAGAGGGTACGGCAAACACACAAAAACTATGAAATAAGGCACGGTAAACACTAAAATAAAGAACAAATAAACACACGACACTCTTGACCTTAAGACACACTTTGACACGACGCAAACACAAGGGATTAGCAAGTTTGCTAATCCCCGGCAACGACGCCAAAATTTGGTGTGAAAATTATGTTAACACACAATTTAAACCCTATTTGTGACAATTGTAGTATATATGCAAGTAGGGATCGTTCTAACCGGGGATTAACTAGGGATGCTAATCTACTCTAAACTGACTTAAAAATACAAAATTAAACTTTAAAACACTTACCTAGACCTATATGACTCAAAACAACTTAAAAAGACTCAAAACAGCCCAAAACACTCAAATAGACTCAAACTAGACTCTAAAGGGTGATTTGGACGAAATTTAACTAACTTAGACTCAAAACACTAATCTGGACATATTCAAACACTTTTCTAACTAATCTAACACACTTAATAAAAGGGGGAATTGATTTGGACGAAATTAATTAAAATGGACAGATTGCAATTTAAACAGATTAGGCACTAAACTAGGTGAATTGAATGGGAGAAAGGCTAGTTAGGGGGTTCTTCTCCACACATGCACATATGTAACATAAATTGATTTCCAGATTTTATTCCTTTTAAACCATGAATGACAATGCCCCAAATTAATTGTGAAAAGCACAAATTAACTCTCAGATTTTCCTAGTTCAATTGAATTGGATGGAATACGCATCGACAATCAAATTATTCTTATCAAATTCCCTACATGAACTGCATAATAGAGATAAAATCAAAGATCATTAAGCTTTTTGAAAACCCTAAGCATTGACTAGGCATTCGTAACTATGAATTGCATGATACTCTTGCCTAGAATTTACTTAATAAAATCATGACTAGTGATTTCCACTACTTATGAATATAAGGTCATAATGATTAGGTGAAATTTCCTTATATCCTAGCATCAAATTCATGTATGCAAATTAAGTATGCATCCTTAATCAACACACAAGAACAAGTTCTCAATAAATCAATTAAGTGAATCACATCCACAATTCAAGAAACAAAATCTGGAGGAAATCAATTCATATAAAACATATGCCCATGGTTTCGAATTCACCCCTAACTAAGAAAAACTTAGTTACACATGTTCATAACAATTGAAAAGCAAATTAAAATAAACATGGAAACGAAACGAGGAAAGAAAGAACTCCCAAAGTCTCCAATGGATGCAGATTTCTTGCGGCACAAGGTCTCCTCCTCCTATGGAAGCCACGACACTCCTTCTTCTCCCTAGGACTTGCGGCACAAGATGTGATTTCTGATGAATGGTGGCTGATGTGAATGGATGAATGAATTGAATGTTGAATGGCTGCCTAGGGTCTCTCCCAAGGTGCGGCAACTTTAAGTTTTATATATATATATAGCATGGCAAAACCCTAGCAATCAGATTTAGGGTTAAACCTAGCCAATATAAGTGTTTAGGGCCCCTAGGTTGCGGCATGGGTTTGGGGAATTAAATCCTAGCCCAATCAATCTCAGATATAGACTTATACAATCCAAATCCAAGAGAAAAAGGGCCAAATAAAATCAGAATCCAATCAGAAATAGGTTTAAGAATTTTCGTCCAAAATTGGGCCTTCTAGAAACTAAGTGTTTTATGGCTGATTTTGGGTGTTCTAGAAGGCCTAAAAAAGGGGGAAGGTGTGGCACCCTTTTAGGGTCAAATAGGGCTTCTAGAAATTAGGTTTTTATGTCCACTTGCAGCTAGGATTAAGGTGGAACAAGATTAGGTTAGGATAAGATAGGATAAGGTTTGGATAAGATAAGATTGTATAAGGTTTTGGATAATGTTTCCTCTTTTCTTGCACTTTCCTTATCTTCTTTGTCATGAACTTTCCTTTTCTGATTTGTAGCATGTTTCTAACCTCTTTTGACTCCAAATTCGTCCATCCATGTTGCTCCATATACAAGCTATCCAAAATAAGCCCAAAACTGCTCTAAAAGGCTCAAAATTGCCTTTTCTTGCCAAGTTTGTCATTAGGACCTACAAACAAACGAAAATAGCTCAAAACACTATAATAAGTAGTAATTAGCTCACTAAATGTAAGGAAATAACATAACTAAGTAGCATAAATATGCTCCTATCAACCCTCCCTTTGGATTGACAATGGTTGAACTTGGAAGCTTGCCTTGGTCTCGGAATTGGCCACAAATTCCGCAATCTGCCCTATTTGCTTTTCTAAGTGGTCCACCCTTTTGTCTTGGTTTTGCATTGCCTTGTTTTGATTTTCTTGCCCCTGAGACAAACTAGTAAGTAACTTAAGAATTGTAGCATTATCTAAAGACGTACCTTGATGGTTTCGGGCGGATTGGGGTTGGTTTTGGTCTTGGCCGTGGGTTTTGGTGTAAAACCCCGGGGGTTGCTGCCTAAAGCCTCCTTGTTGGTAAGGTTGTTGAGGCTCCCTCCACTTGAAATTTAGATGGTCTCTCCAACCCGGATTGTATGTATTGGAATATGGATCATTCCTTGGCTGATTTTGGCTTGGAAATCCAATGGCGTTTGCACTCTCCCATCCCCCATTCTTAATCAATTGAGGGCACTTTTCTGAAGGATGACCTTGAATAGAACACACGCCACATACAATT
Organism: Pyrus communis; assembly: GCF_963583255.1. NCBI lineage: Eukaryota > Viridiplantae > Streptophyta > Magnoliopsida > Rosales > Rosaceae > Pyrus > Pyrus communis. The sequence continues at coordinate 11,838,579 of NC_084815.1, forward strand.
GGACTTTGGATCTTCAGTCCTTCGGCCATCTGAGACACAAGAGAAGTAAGATTAGCTAATTGAGTTTGAATGTCGGATTGAGAACTTACCTCATTCACTTGTTGCCGTGGGGGGCCCTTTTGCCCAATTCCTTCATATTGTTGTGCATTGAGAGCCCGATTCGCAATGAGGTTCTTGGCTGCCATAGGGGTTTTATCCACCAACGCTCCTCCCGCCGAAGCATCAAGCATTTGCCTTTCAATGGGAAGAAGACCTTCATAGAAGTATTGAAGTAGAAGCTCCTCCTTCATTTGATGTTGAGGACATGATGCAACAAGGGTTTTAAAACGCTCATAGTATGTTGGAAAAGACTCCCCCTGACTTTGTTGAATTCCGCTAATCTTCTTTCTCAAGAGAATGACTCTTGAAGTAGGAAAGAACTTTTCAAGAAACGCCCTCTTCATGCTCTCCCAAGAAGTGACCGTTCCGGGTGCTAACTCATATAACCAATCTTTGGCCTTCTCCAATAGGGAGAACGGGAAAGCCTTCATCTTCAAAATACTACCATCAACGTTGATTGGAGTCATGCTTAAACATACCACCTCGAACTCTTTCAAATGCTTGTTGGGATCCTCCATGGACAATCCATGGAACTTCGGAATGTGGTGTAACAAACTTGACTTCAATTCAAATTCATCAGTTTTGTCTTGAGTTGCCCTTGGGTATTGGATGCATAAGGGTACGGCATTGTCCATTCCCAAGGCGGAAAGCTCCTTGATTGTACGATTGTCCGCTGCCATGGTTTCTTCCTCCCTTTCCGTGGGCTCTTCTTCCTCCTCAAGGTTAGGAGCCGAACTAGAACTTGATGGGTGAAGTTCTGGGTTCTTCTTCTTCTTTCTCAAAGTGCGCTCAAAATCGTCGTCAAAATCCAAGATGTTTGCACTTATAGGTTGAGAACTCCGAGTCAAAAACTAGTACCTACAAACAAGAAAAGAAACTAGGTCAGTAGCTAAAACAAAAAGAAAACAAAAAGAAAAAAAAAGAAACAATGGGGGATTAGCAAAATTGCTAATCCCCGGCAACGGCGCCAAAAATTTGATGTGAAATAAGATAGCACTCAAATTAGACCCTCTTTTTGACAATTGTAGTATGGATATAAGTAGGGATCGTTCTAGGCCGGGGATTAGGAGGGATTGCTAATCTAATGAAAATTGACTCAAAGGTGTGAAAATATGCTTTAAAACACTTTAAATAAACTCACAAGACTCTTACTAACTTGTATGACTCAAAACGAACTTTAAAGACTCAAAACAACTCAAAACAACCAAAAAGACTCAATTTAGACTACAGGACTTAATTTGGACGAAAATACACTTGGTTTTGACTCTAAAGACTCAAAAAGACTCTTTTGGACAGATTTGGAACAAGTAAGAAAAAGGGTTTTGATTTTGGACGAATTTAAAAGAAAACAAGTAACTTAAAACTTTAAAACAGATTTTGGACGAATTTAAGAAAAACTAATGGGTGATGGGATAGCCAAGGGATACTTCTCCACACATGATACATTCAAACATAAATTGATTTCCAGTTGCTTTTTGATAGGAGCATATTTAGGCGACTTACTTAGCTTGTTTTCGTGCATTTATGTTGTTAATTCATAGTTGTTTTAGTAGTTTAAGCTATTTTCGTGTGTTTTTAGGTCCTAATGGCAAAAGGAGCAAGAAAGTGCATTTTGAGGCTATTTGGAGCGTTTTTGGGCATGGATTGGATAGCTTAACAATGGAGCAAAGAGGATGGACGAAATTGAAGACTAGAAGAGCTAGGAAAGGCTACAAATCTGGTGGAAGAAGTCCTAATACAATGAAGATAAGAAAGAAGCAAGAAACAAGGAACTTTATCCAACCTTATCCAACCTTATCCAACCTTATCTTATCCTATCCTAGAAACCTTATCCTATCCTATCTCTAACATTATCCTTTTCTCTCCTATCCAAATCAGGTTAGGACTTATTCCTAGCTAATAATAGGGAATTAACTACACATTTAAACACATAATTCAGTTTCTAGAAGCCCTATCCACTCAATTGCCGCAAGAACTCCATTCCTTGTAGGATTAGGAATTGCAATCCTTTTCCTACACAAATATCATGTATCCTTGGTCCTTTAGGTTTAGGAATCTGCCCTAAACCTTCCCTTCTAGAAACCTTATCTCATCCCTACATGTGTGCCGCACCTTCCCTTCTAGAATCCCTAAATCCTAGCCGAAATTCCTATTCCAAATCCCACTTGATTTCTGCCTTGAGTTAACCTTTTTCCAATGGGATTAGGCAATCCTTTTCCTTCACTAAGTGTGCCAAACTAGCCTATATAAACTCCTTGCCGTGCCATTTAATCACCACCACCCTTTCACACAACAATCATTCATTCATAAACACAACCATCCTTTGCCGTGACCTTACAACCACCCATTCATCATTCCCCTACTTCCACACCTCCATCCCAACCTCCATACACCACCATAGACCTTGTGCCATGACTTAGCAAGGAAGAGGAGAAGGAAGACCTAGCCTTGGGCGTTTGTGCATTCGAGTTGGAGTGTTGGACGTTTCTAGGTGTAATCTATCCTTTATTGTTAATGTTTAAATCTATGTTGCTTTGTTTTGTCATGAACATGAGAGGCTAAACTCGTTTTAGCCTAGGGATGCTTTGAAACCATGATTACATTTATAATATGAGTTGATTAAGTCCAGTTGTGATTTCATAAATTGTGAACGCAATTTACTTAACCGTTTGATGGATAACTTATTCTTGTATGTTTATTAGGGAGGCCTACTTAATTTGCATGCTTGAATTTGGGGCTAGAATATTAGGGTGTTTCACATAATCGTCACAAACTAATATTCACTAGTAGTTAAGGTTGTTTTCACAATCATGTTAAGTAAATTCTTGGCATAAGTTTCATGCAATTCATAGTAACGAGTGCTTCGTCAATGCTTATGGTTTTCAAAGAACTTAATGATTCTTGCTTGTATCTCTATTATGCAATTCATGTAGGGAACTTGTGGGGAATGCTTTGGGTTGTCGTATGCAATCATCCAATTCAATAACGTGAGGAAAATCTGAGGGTTAATTAGTGCAATTCACGGTTAATCTGGGGTGTTGAGGTTCATGGTTTATCGGAAAAGCAACTGGAAATCAATTTATGTTAGAAAGTATCATGTGTGGAGAAGTATCCCTTGGCTATCCCATCATCCATTAATTTTTCTTATTTTCGTCCAAAATCTGTTTTAAAGTTTTAAGTTACTTGTTTTCTTTTAAATTCGTCCAAAATCAAAACCCCTTTTCTTACTTGTTCCAAATCTGTCCAAAAGAGTCTTTTTGAGTCTTTAGAGTCAAAACCAAGTGTATTTTCGTCCAAATTAAGTCCTAGAGTCTAAATTGAGTCTTTTTGGTTGTTTTTGGGTGTTTTGAGTCTTTAAAGTTTGTTTTGAGTCATATAAGTTAGTAAGAGTCTTGTGAGTCTATTTAAAGTGTTTTAAAACATATTTTTACATCTTTGAGTCAATTTTCATTAGATTAGCAATCCCTCCTAATCCCCGGCCTAGAACGATCCCTACTTATATCTATACTACAATTGTCAAAAAGAGGGTTTAATTTGTGTGCTTATATATTTCGCATCAAATTTTTCCGATAAACCATGAACCTCAACACCCCAGATTAACGGTGACATCACTAATTAACCCTCAGATTTCCCTTAAGTTAGTGGATTGGATGACATCATACGACAACCCAAAGCATTCTTCAAAAAGTCCCCTACATGACATCATAATTGAGATACGGTCAAAGATCATTACGTTTAATGGAAATCATAAGTATTGACAAAGCACTTGTAACTATGACATCATGATACGCATGTTAGGAATTTACTTAACATGATTGTGAAAACAACCTTAACTACTTGTGAATATAAGTTTGTGACGATTATGTGAAACACCCTTATATTCTAGCCCCAAATTCAAGCATGCAAATTAAGTAGGCCTCCCTAATAAACATACAAGAATAAGTTATCCATCAAACGGTTAAGTAAATTGCGTTCACAATTTATGAAATCACAACTGGACTTAATCAACTCATATTATAAATGTAATCATGGTTTCAAAGCATCCCTAGGCTAAAACGAGTTTAGCCTCTCATGTTCATGACAAAACAAAGCAATATAGATTTAAACATTGAAAATAAAAGATAGATTACACCTAAAAACGTCCAACACTCCAACTTGAATGCACAAACGCCCAAGGCTTGGTCTTCCTTCTCCTCCTCCTTGCTAAGTCACGGCACAAGGTCTAGGGTGGTTTTGTGGATGATTTTCTGGGTTTTGGATGGATTTAGGTAGGTGGGGTGGTGCGGCAAGGGTTGATGGTGGTGTATGGAGGTTGGGATGGAGGTGTGGAAGTAGGGGAATGGTGTAAAGTGGTTATAAGGTCACGGCAAAGGGTGGATTTCTGAATGAATGTATGAATGTTGTGGGAAGGGGTGGTGGTCTAAATGGTGCGGCAAGGGTTGTTTATATAGGCTAGTTTGGTACACTCAAGGCAGAAATCAAGTGGGGTTTGGAATAGGTAGTACGGCTAGGAATTAGGGAGTTCTAGAAGGCTAGGTGCGGCACACATGTAGGGATAGGATAAGGTGTTCTAGAAACTGTGTTTAAGGCAGATTCCTAATCCTAAAGGGCCTAGGACATGTGATATAAGAGTAGGAAAAGGATTGTGATTCTTAAACCTACAAGGAATGGTGTCTTGCGGCATTGGTATGGATAAGTCTTCTAGAAACTGAAATAGGTGTTTAGATGTGTAATTGATTCCCCCTAATTAGCTAGGTTTAAGTCCCAACCTGATTTGGATAGGATAGAATAGGATAATGTTAGAGTTAGGATAGGATAAGGTTTCTAGGATAGGATAAGATAAGGTTTAGATAAGATTGGATAAGGTCCCTTGTTTCTTGCTTCTTCCTTATCTTCATTGGAGTAGAACTTCTTCCACCAAATTTGCAGCCTTTCCTAGCTCTTCTTGTCTTCAATTTTGTCCATCCTCATTGCTCCATGGTTAAGCTATCCAATCCATGCCCAAAAATGCTCCAAATAGCCTCAAAATGCACTTTCTTGCTCCCTTTGCCATTAGAACCTAAAAACATACGAAAAATGTCTTAAAATACTAAAACAACTATGAATTAACAACATAAATGCACGAAAACAAGCTAAGTAAGTCGCCTAATTCTTTTGATTTTTCCACAAATTTCTCTTCTTTTCTTCTTCTTTTTCTTTTTTTTTTTTTTTCTTTCCTTTTCGTGCCCTATCATCTTCCCCCACACTCGTTTTCCGCCATATATTGACCAAAGGAGTTCACTCTAAGTCGTGCTTCACTATCCTTTAAGAACCAAGGTATGGAAAGTCCTAATCTAGGCTAGGTGAGGATAATGTGGCTAACAACGAAAATAGGCTTTGAAAAGGCTCAAGAGGGTTAATCCTATAATACATATGAAAAGGGATAGGCTTTTTGGCTTTGGCTTGACTAACAACTTCATCTTATTGTATGTTATGCAATCAATACCATGCTTTGAATGAAATGGGCATGAGTTCTAGTATTTGGAACTATAATGAAATGCATTCTAAATAGCAACCAAGCAAAGAATGATGAGATCATGCAACGACTTTAGAAAACAAGAATTCACATATTATACTCTCCAAATAACGTTATAGGCTCAAGTCTCTCAAGGATGTAGCGTTAGTTTGAGTTTCTTCCTTCAAGCATGTTACAAAAATTGATTTTCTCTTTGTAATTACATGTGAATTCATAGGCTATAACCATAACCAAGCATAAACCAAAGCATAAATCAACTTCCAGCCATGTTTACAACATTCTTTAATAGTCATGCAATTAAAAACTAAATCCTCATCATTGTGTTGGAAGGTGACCTAAGACACAAACAACCACACAAAAACAACTTTAAAAACAACTCTTTTTGGGTTTTTCAAAACTATTTTGTAATTTTTTTTTTTTTTTTTGTAAATTTTCGGATTTTCTGATCAAAAGACATAAAAACACTTCAAAACACTTTAAAAACACTTAAAAACAGTGAGAAACAACACTATAAGTGATAGGTGATAAAATCCCACGAAAATCATGTAAAATCATGCAAAAGCAATTTGGTTAACCCCCCCACACTTAAATCAAACATTGTCCTCAATGTTTCACACAAAGACTCACATCCAAACAACAATATAAACAAACTAACATGACAAAATAAAAATAATAAAGAGATAGAGATTGAGGAACGCAAATCTGATTTTGTAGCATGAATTGGTGAATTGCCCACATCCTCTCTCGTTGAATGCATGGGTTGCCTCCCAAGAAGCGCTTTCTTTAACGTCGTGCAGCCGGACGAACATGCTTCGCATCCTCACTTGGAGCCCACGGCATGGATGGGATGCCCTCCACAACTTGCCCTTCAACATTTTCATAATAGGGCTTCAAACGATGCCCGTTCACCTTGAATTCTTGGCCATTCCTTAAGCTTTGGATTTGAACTGCGCCATGTGAAAAGACATTAGTAACAACAAAAGGTCCAATCCACTTAGAACGTAACTTACCAGGAAATAAACGAAGGCGGGAATTAAAAAGTAAAACTTTTTGCCCTATGGAGAATGTTTTGCTTCGGATCATCTTGTCATGGAAAGCTTTGGTCTTTTCCTTGTAAATGCAAGCATTCTCATATGCTTCACGCCGAAGTTCCTCAAGTTCATTCAATTGCAACTTTCTATGCATTCCAGCCGCATCTATGTCCATGTTGAATGTCTTGATCACCCACTGAGCCTTGTGCTCCAACTCCACGGGGAGATGACATGGCTTGCCATACACTAGCCGAAAAGGGGACATGCCTATTGGTGTCTTGTATGCCGTCCTATAGGCCCATAATGCATCCTCCAAACGCACACTCCAATCTTTTCTTGTTGGTCCAACGGTCTTCTCCAAGATTTGCTTGATTTCTCTATTGGACACCTCGGCTTGGCCATTGGTTTGGGGATGGTAAGGTGATGCGAAAATTACTTAACACACAAATTAAACCCTCTTGTTGACAATTGTAGTAGATATGTAAGTAGGGATCGTTCTTAAACCGGGGATTAGGAGGGATTGCTAAACACTCTAAACTGACTCAAAATCGTAAAAACAAAGTTTAAACACTCAACTAGACTCAAAGAATGCAAAACTAAACTATAAAAACACCAAAACGAACCAAAAGACTCAAAACAGCAAACAAACACTCAAAACTACCTTAAAAACACTTTCTGGGCAGTTTTGAACACTTTACTCAAATCTGGACGAAATTAAGTTGTCACTTGACTCAAAACTCTTAAAAACATCAACTAAATTGATTTCTAACTAATCTAACACTTTAAATTAATGGGGGAATTGGTTTTGATGAAAATTAAGTAAATTAAGACAAGAACAAAGAAAACAGATTCTTTAGACTAAATTAGGTGAATTGATGAATGATGGGCTAACTAGAGGGTTCTTCTCCACACATGACACACTTGCATTCAAATTGATTTCCAATTGCTTCTTTCAATAAATCATGAAACTCAATACCCCAAGTTAACCGTGAATAGCACTTTTTTAACTTTCAAGTTTTCCTTAAGTTATTGAATTGGATGGGAATGCGTATACAACAATTCAAAACATTCTCTAAAAGTCCCTTACGTGAAAAGCACAATAAAGGTACAATCAAAGATCATTAAGTTTCATGAAAACTATAAGTATTGACGAGGCAATTGTTACTATGAAAAGCATGAAACTTTTGCCAAGAATTCACTTAACGCGATTGTCGATAAACGACCTCGACTACTAGCAAATATAAGGTTATAACTATTGGATGTAATCAATTCATCTTGCAAGCATAATCATGGTATTGAATAGCCCCCTAGCCAAAAGGCTTAGTTCCTCATGTTCACAAAACAAAGGAAAACAGATTTATACATTGTAAATATAAGAAAGAGAACACCTAAATACTCCAACGATCCAATGTTGAATAGCTAGAATCTTCAAGCAATCTTCTTCCTCTCCTTTGCTACGGCACAAGAGGTTCTAGTGAGTTTAGGGGGTTATGGATGATGTAGAATGATGGATTTAGGGTTGGGATGGATGTAGGGGATGGCAAGGGTTGGTTTTGGGCAGAAAATATGGAGAATGGTGAAGTATGGATGTGTTAGAGGGATGGGATGATTTTCTGGCGTGAATGGTGAATGAATGAAACTTTGTGGCTGCTACAAGGATGTTTATTTATAGGATTTCAGGAATTAAAACCCTAGGTTATTTAGGTAAATAGAAATTAAGTCAAAAGCTTCTAGAAATAGGAAATCAAATCAGAAATTTAAAGGAAACTTAATTAAAAGTTGCAGCAAGGGCTTGTAAGAAAGGAATGCTTTTTATTTCTGAAATTAGGCAAGAATTTTGGAATAGAAAAGGGTATGTGAGTTATGGCTGAGCTTGGTATGAAAAAGGAATGTGTTTAAATGGTTTAAAACAGGAAACAAGGCCCTTCCTTGCACGACAAGGAAGGGAAACACAAAGGGACACACGGCATGGTTTAAGGTTGCAAGTTTTGTGACCTAGAATAGGTAAGATCCTTTGATATTGCTGAAATATGGAGTCATTAAGGCTTAGGAAAGATTAAACCAAAATAGGAAACCTTGGCTTAACTTTCCTACTTCAAGTAGGAAACCTTCTTTGACTAGGATTCCTCATTTGATTAGGAATCCTCTTGTGATTAGGAATCCTAACTTCATTAGGTCTTCAATTTCGTCCATTCCTTTTGCTCCAAACATAAGCTATCCATTCCAAGCCCAATTTTGCTCCAAAATGCTCCAAAATGCATCTTTTTGCTTCCTTAGCCATATGAACCTAAAAACACACGAAAATGGCTTAAACTACTAAAGCAACTATGAATTAACAATATAAATGCACGAAAACAAGCTAAGTAAGTCGCCTAAATATGCTCCTATCAAATTCCCCCACACTTAGCTTTTGCTAGTCCTCGAGCAAAACAAACAAACTAAACAAAACGAAACGAAACAAAACAAACAAAAGACAATGTAAACCTTCCAACGTTGCCTCAGGGATTTCCAATGCACATAACATGTTAAAATTCATTATCTCCACAGATTGTAGTCATCTTCACACTTAAGTACATTCTTAATCATAGTCACCACATACTAGTTCACAATTAAGCATTTAAAACCATGTTTTGAATGTAGTAACATGCCTTAGAGAATTTGCTCAATTCCTTACAAGATATGCACTCAATTTTCACTCAGATTTTCTAACTACACACCCTAATCTAGTTATATGTGAGAAGATTGATGTAAACATGAAAACGAACACTCACATATATGTATCACAAAGAAAGCAATTTCTGGAGTTAATAAGCATGTTTAGATATGATCTCATGAATGGAATGCTACTACTTAGACGCGAGAACCAGTGACACCATATGCTCATACCAAATTCAAACTCCACAAATTGAAACACATAACACTCAAGATTGAAGTCAAGGGTTGTAATGGGGCTTGGGGTATTGGTTAACAATGGAAGGATAGGGATAACAAACATTCTTGAAGCAATAGCAAGCAAAGTAATGAAATTGAGACTTAGAATTCACTTTAAAACACAGAAATCAACTTTTAACACAAAGGGAAGATCTAAGCAACACTCAGGGCCATATTCAACATTTTGGACCCTTTCTTCAACTACCATAAACATTGATGTGAAAATTATGTTAACACACAAATTAAACCCTATTTGTGACAATTGTAGTATATATGCAAGTAGGGATCGTTCTAACCGGGGATTAACTAGGGATGCTAATCAACTCTAAACTGACTTAAAAACACAAAATTAAACTTTAAAACACTTACCTAGACCTATATGACTCAAAACAACTTAAAAAGACTCAAAATAGCCCAAAACACTCAAATAGACTCAAACTAGACTCTAAAGGGTGATTTGGACGAAACTTAACTAACTTAGACTCAAAACACTAATCTGGACAAATTCAAACACTTTTCTAACTAATCTAACACACTCAATAAAGTGGGGAATTGATTTGGACGAAATTAATTAAAATGGACAGATTGCAATTTAAACAGATTAGGCACTAAACTAGGTGAATTGAATGGGAAAAAGGCTAGTTAGGGGGTTCTTCTCCACACATGCGCATATGTAACATAAATTGATTTCCAGATTTTATTCCTTTTAAATCATGAATGACAATGCCCCAAATTAATTGTGAAAAGCACAAATTAACTCTCAGATTTTCCTAGTTTCATTGAATTGGATGGAATACGCATCGACAATCAAATTATTCTTATCAAATTCCCTATATGAACTGCATAATAGAGATAAAATCAAAGATCATTAAGCTTTTTGAAAACCCTAAGCATTGACTAGGCATTCGTAACTATGAATTGCATGATACTCTTGCCTAGAATTTACTTAATACAATCATGACTAGTGATTTCCACTACTTATGAATATAAGGTCATAACGATTAGGTGAAATTTCCTTGTATCCTAGCATCAAATTCATGTATGAAAACTAAGTATGCATCCTTAATTAACACACAAGAACAAGTTCTCAATAAATCAATTAAGTAAATCACATCCACAATTCAAGAAACAAAATCTGGAGGAAATCAATTCATATAAAACATATGCCCAAGGTTTCGAATTCACCCCTAACTAAGAAAAACTTAGTTGCACATGTTCATAACAATTGAAAAGCAAATTAAAATAAACATGGAAACGAAACAAGGGAAGAAAGAACTCTGAAAATCTCCAATGGATGTAGATTGCTTGCGGCACAAGATGATCCTTCTCCTATGGAAGCCACGGTGCTCATTCTTCTCCCTAGGACTTGCGGCACAAAGTGTGGGTGATGGAATTGGGGGTTTTGGATGGTGTTTCCTTGTTTAGAGGGATGGAGGATGGTTGATTATGGTGGGGAAGGGTGCGGCAGAAGTGTATGGATGTGTAAGGAGGTGTATGGAGGCTTAGAATGTGGAATGGAGGTGCTACACAAGGGTTTCTGAATAGCATAAGGGGGTGGTACGAATTTTTGGCTGAATTTAAGTTTACATAGTCCTAGGGTTAAGTAGATTAGGGTTAGGCTTAACAGATTTAGTGGACTAGGGCCCTTGGGTTCGGCTATGGTTAATCAAATCCACTTAGGAGGAGGTTTTGGCCCACATAGCTTTATAAAAGGATTTGTATACCCAAATCCACAAGGATTAGGCCTTGGAAATCAGAATCCCAAAGGCATTGGGCCTAGGAAGGTGCGGCAGATTTAGGGGAGAGGGTTACTTGGCTTGCAAGGCAAGGGAAAGCCTTCTAGAAAGGTTTGGGGCGCCACTTTTCTAGGGTTTCTAGAAAGAATAGGTTTTGTGGCAAATTTAGGCCTTCTAGAATAGGATGCTTCTAGAAATAGGTTCTCGAATCATCCATTTAGGTCCCCTTGCAATTAGGATTAAGACATGATAAGGTTTGGATAGGATAAGATGAGATAAGGTTTGGATAATGTTTTGGATAATGTTGGATAAGGTTAGATAAGGTTAGATAAGGTTTTGGATAACATTTTGGATAATGTTTCCTCTTTTGAGCTCCCTCCTTATCCACTTTGTCCTTAGCTTAGTTCCTTCCTCTTCTATCACATTTCCAACTTCTTCAAGTCCAAATTCATCCATCCATGTTAGCCCATATGTAAGCTATCCACATAGTGTCCAAAATAGCTCCAAAATGCACCAAAATGCCCTTTCTTGATACTTTACCCCATAGGACCTACAAACACACGAAATTAAGTTGTAATACAACATTAACTAAGATCTAATAGCACAAATGCACAAGAATAAGCTAGTTAAGTCGCCTAAATATGCTCCTATCAAATTCCCCCACACTTATCTTTTGCTAGTCCTCGAGCAAAACAAATAAACAAAAGAAACAAAACATAACTCTAAACCTTCCAACGTTTGCCTCAGGGATTTCCAATGCAACATGACATATTCAAGATCATCACTCCCATAGATTTTAGTTATCCCTACCCCCGAGCACATACTTAATCATAGTTACCACTCACTAGCGCGCATTTCATCAATTAAAACCTGATTTTGTATGTAGTAACATGCCTTAGAGAATCCCTCAATTCCTCACAAGATATACTCTCTATTTTCACACAGATTTTCTGACTACACTCCCTACACTAGGTATATGTGAGAAGATTGATGTAAACATGTAGACGAACACTCACATATGTTATAACAAGGAAAGCAATTTCTGGAATTATTAACATGTATTTGTATATGATCTCATGAACGGAATGCCACTACTTAGGCGCGAGAACCACGGATACCATATGCTCAAACCAATTTTAAACTCCACATATTGAAACACATAACAATCAAGATAGAAGTCAAAAGGGTAGTAACGGGGCTAAGGTATTGGCTAACAAGGAAAGGTAGAGGAAACAAACGTTCTTAAAGCAATAGTGAGCAAAGTAATGAATTAGGCACTTAGAATTCCCTTTAGAACGCAAAAATCAACTTTGAACACCCAAGGGGAAGTCACACAAAACTTAGGGCCATATTCAACTTTTTGGACCCTTTCTTCAACAACCAACACTTGTGAGTTCATTCTCACTTATTTTCACTCCTTTTCTTTCTTTTCTTCTTTTTCACAATTTTTTTTTCTTTTTCTTTTCGTTTTTTTTTCTTTCTCTTTCTCTTTCTCGTGCCTCTTTTAAGACTTTGGCACACACACACTCACAAAATCCCTTCCCCCACACTCGTTTTCTGCACAAATGTCACTCAAAAGGAATTCCTTCTAAGTTATGCTCCACTATACTTCAAGAACAAGGGTATGGAAGGTCCTATTCTAGGCTAGGTAAGGATGATGTGGTTAACAAGAAAATAGGCTAAATAAGGCTCAAAGGGGTTTAATCCTACAATACAAATGACAAGGGTGGATTCGGCTATTTGGCTATGGTGGTGACTACTAAACAACTTCATCTTGTTATTTGTTATGCTAATCAATTTCATGCTTTGAATGAAACGGGTATGAGTTCTAGTATTTGGAACTATGTGATGAAACGCATTCTAAGTAGCAACCAAGCGAAGAATAATGAGATCATACAACGACTTTAGAAAACAAGAAATCAAGATTAATAACTCTCCAAAGAACGTTTAGGCTCAAGTCTCTCAGGGTTGTAGCGTTAGTTTGAGTTTCTTCCTTCAAGCATGTTACAAAAACTGATTTTTTTCTTTTGTGATTACATGTGAATTCGTAAATGTCAACTACAACTAAGCATAAACCAAAGAGCATATCAAACTTCCATCCATGTTTGTAACTTTCTTTAATAGTCATGCAATTAAAAACCAAATCCTCAGCATTGTGTTGGAAGGTACCCTAAGACACAAACAAACATAAAAACAAAAACGACTCTAAAACAACTCTTTTTGGGTTTTTCAAACACTTTTTCGATTTTTTTTTCAAATTTTTCGGATTTTCTGATTAAGACACATAAAAATACTTCAAAACACACTAAAAACACTTAAAAACAGTAAAAAACAACTTTAGAAGTATAGGTGATAAAATCCAACGAATTTTTATGTAAAAACAACTTGTTTACCCCCCCACACTTAATCCAAACATTGTCCTCAATGTTTTAAGCATAGACTCACAAGCAAATAAACAAATAACGCAACTAACACATGACAAGCATGGCAAGGTAAAAGCAATAAAGAGTAGGGTTTAGGAACGCAAATCTGGTTGTGGAGCTAGAGTTCCATCATCTCCTCGTTCGAACACATGGGTTGCCTCCCAAGAAGCGCTTGCTTTAACGTCTTCCAGCCGAACGATACCTCCTTTTAATCTTCACTAGGGCTCACGGCATGGAGGGGTATGTCCTCCACGGTATGCTCCTTGAAATTGTCGTAGTAGGGCTTCAAACGGTGTCCATTCACTTTAAATTCATGTCCCGTCTTCAAGCTTTGAATTTGGACTGCACCATGAGGAAAGACCTTAGTAATAACAAAAGGACCTATCCATTTAGAACGTAACTTACCTGGGAACAAGCGAAGGCGAGAATTGAAAAGTAACACTTTCTGCCCTATTGAGAATGTCTTGCTCCGAATCATCCTGTCATGGTAAGCCTTTGTTTTCTCTTTGTAAATGCGCGCGTTCTCATACGCCTCATTCCTTATCTCCGCCAGCTCATTCAATTGAAGCTTCCTATGAACTCCAGCGGCATCAATGTCCATATTGAATGTCTTTACGGCCCAATGTGCTTTATGCTCCAATTCAACGGGAAGATCGCATGGTTTCCCATAAATGAGCCGAAATGGAGACATTCCAATTGGTGTTTTGTAGGCGGTACGATATGCCCACAACGCGTCATTCAAACGCAAGCTCCAATCCTTCCGAGTTGGCCCAACAGTCTTTTCTAAAATCTGCTTGATTTCTCGATTAGAAACCTCGGCTTGCCCACTTGTTTGAGGATGATAAGGTGTTGACACCTTATGTGTGACATTGTACTTCTTGAGCAACGCCTCTGTGGTTCGATTACAAAAGTGAGAGCCTCCATCACTTATAAGAACCCTTGGCATTCCAAATCTTGCAAATATGTTAGTTTTCACAAATTCTGCAACCACTTTGGAATCATTAGTACGGGTGGCTTTAGCTTCCACCCATTTCGAAGCATAATCAACCGCAAGTAAAATATAAACACAACCATAAGATGAAGGAAAAGGACCCATAAAATCAATGCCCCAAACATCAAAGATTTCGACAGAAAAGATGGGATGTTGCGGCATTTGGTCTTTGGCACCTACATTGCCCGTCCTTTGACAACGATCACAAGTCACACAAAAAGTTCTAGCATCCTTAAATATAGTAGGCCAATAAAATCCACATTCTAAAACTTTATGTGCTGTTCTTTGAGTGCCAAAATGACCCCCACATGCATAAGTGTGACAGAAAGTTAAAATTGAATTAAACTCCGTTTCATGAACACACCTACGTAAAATCTGATCAGGGCAATATTTCCACAAATATGGGTCATCCCACACATAAAAACGTGCATCCTTTTTAAGTTTATCACTTTGTTGCTTGTTTAGGGTGCTTGGAACTTGTTTAGACACTAAATAGTTCACTAAATCGGCATACCATGGTGCACTTACCCCGATGGACAGCAACTGCTCATCTGGGAATGTCTCTGGGATAGGCACGGCATCCTCCTCATGCACCATACGGCTTAAGTGGTCAGCCACCACGTTTTCACTTCCTTTCTTGTCCCAGATTTCGATGTCGAACTCTTGAAGTAGGAGCATCCAACGAATAAGTCTTGGTTTGGCCTCCTTCTTCGTAAGTAAGTACTTCAATGCTGCATGATCAGAATAGATTATAACTTTAGTACCAAGTAAATAAGAACGAAACTTATCTAAAGCAAAAACAACAGCAAGAAGTTCTTTTTCCGTTGTGGAGTAGTTCAATTGAGCATCATTTAGGGTCCGAGATGCATAGTATATGACATGCGGCTGCTTGTTCTTCCGTTGGCCTAAAACAGCTCCTAATGCATAATCTGAGGCATCACACATAAGCTCAAAAGGAAGGCTCCAATCTGGTGGAACTATGATAGGGGCTGAAGTAAGCATCTCCTTTAGGTGTTTGAAGGCCTTCTCACATTCCTCGTCGAACTTGAATGGCACCTCCTTTTGGAGAAGTCGGCATAGGGGTTAGGAAATCTTAGAAAAGTCTTTGATGAATCGCCTATAAAATCTTGCATGTCCAAGAAAAGAACGAACCTCTCTAACCGAAGTAGGAGAGGGTAAGTAGCGTACAAGATCTATTTTTGATTTATCCACTTCAATACCCTTGGCCGAAACAATATGTCCTAGAACTATTCCTTGTTTTACCATAAAATGACATTTTTCCCAATTTAAAACCAGGTTAGTTTCAATACATCGTTTCAAGATTAATGTGAGATTATCTAAACAATCATCAAACGAATCACCAAACACGCTAAAATCATCCATGAAAATTTCAATAATCTTTTCTACAAAATCTGAAAAGATACTTACTATGCATCTTTGAAAGGTGGCTGGTGCATTACATAAACCAAATGGCATTCGACGATAAGCAAAAGTACCAAATGGACAAGTAAAAGTAGTCTTTTCTTGATCATCTGGAGCTATAACAATTTGATTATATCCCGAATAACCATCAAGAAAACAATAAAAAGAATGACCGGCTAACCTTTCAAGCATTTGATCAATGAATGGCAAAGGGAAGTGATGTTTCCTTGTGGTGGCGTTAAGCTTCCTATAGTCAATGCACACTCTCCAACCTGTTTAGGTGATTTAATGTGAAAAGGAGTCCTCTTTGAAGTTGGAATTAAGGTAGGAAAAGATTAGGATAAGATAAGATAAGATAAGGTTGGATAAGGTTTGGATAAGACAAGGAAATTTGGATAAGGTTCCTTATTTCTTGCTCTTTTCCTTATCTTCTTTGCATTTGGACTTCTTTCTCCAGATTTTTAGCCTTTCCTAGCATCTCTTGACTTCAATTTCGTCCATCCACATTGCTCCATAGTTAAGCTATCCAATCCATGCCCAAAGCTGCTCCAAATAGCCTCAAAATGCACTTTCTTGCTCCTTTTGCCATTAGGACCTAAAAACATACGAAAATAGCTTAAAAGACTAAAATAGATAGTAATTAAGTAACTAAATGCAAGGAAACAACATAACTAAGTAGCATAAATATGCTCTTATCAGGGTTGGGGGTTAACACTTAATTTGCATGCATAAATTTGACGCTAAAATATAAAGGGGTTTCACGTAATAGTTATTCACTTATATTCACGAGTAGTGGAGGTTGCTAGTGACAATCGCGTTAAGTAAATCCTTGGTATGAGTCTCATGCATTTCATAGTAATGAATGCCTTGTCAATGCTTATAGTTTTCACAAAACTTAATGACTTTTGATATGTATCTTTGTTATGCGTCTCATATAAAGAACTTGAAAAAGATAATTTGGTTTAAATGCGTATTCCATCTAACTCAATGAAATAAGGAAAACTTGAGGGTTAGTTATGCGATGCAACTAATTTGGGGCGTTGTCATTCATAGTCTAAAGGAATAATAACTGGACATTGGTTTGTATGCATATATCATGTGTGGAGAAGGACCCTCTAACTAGCCTTTCACCCATTTATTTTACTTAAATTCGTTTTTCAAAAGTGTTTTCTATAAAGTTTTTGTTTTAAGTTTAAAATTCGTCAAAAACAATCCCCATTTCACTTAGTCTTCATATTTGAGTGAAAACTTGTTTTCCTTGAGTCTTTTGAGTCAAGTGAAGTCCTATTTTGGTCCAAACCACTTATAGAGTCTAAAATTGAGTCTTTTTTATTATTGTTTGCTATTTTAAAGTGTCTAGAGTTAGTTTTGAGTCTATAGAGTCTAGTTTAGTGTTTTTGAGTCTTATTTATATAGATTAGCATCCCTAGTTAATCCCCGATCTAGAACGATCCTTACTTACATATCTACTACAATTGTCACAAATAGGGTTTAATTTGTGTGTCAAGTTAATTTTCACATCAAATTTTGGCACCGTTGCCGGGGATTAGCAAAATTGCTAATCCCTTTTGTTTGTGTCGTATCAAAGTGAGTCTTAAGGTCAAGTGTGTCGTGTGTTTTCTTTTCTTTTGTGTCTTTTTGTGGTGTTTGCCATGCCCTTTAAAGTGGTTACTGATTTACTTTTGTTATTTGTCTCAGGTACTAGTTTATGACTCGTCGTTCTCAACCCATTCGTGCAAACATATTGGAATTTGACGACGATTTTGAACGAACTTTGAGAAGAAAGAGGAAGCAACCAGAACCTAATCCACCTAGTTCGAGTTCAGATTCCGAATCTGAATTTGAAGAAGAAGAAAGCATGGTGGTGGACAATCGAACGATCAAAGAACTTTCGGCCTCGGGGTTGGACAATGCCGTGCCTATTTGCATTCAATATCTTAGGGCAGCCCCGGACAAAACCGATGAGTTTGAATTAAAGTCAAGCTTGCTGCATCATATTCCCAAATACCATGGGCTGTCCATGGAAGATCCAAACAAGCATTTGAAGGAGTTTGAAGTTGTATGCTCATGCATGACACCCATTAACGTGGATGGGAATATTTTGAAGATGAAAGCCTTTCCATTCTCTCTTTTGGAAAAGGCTAAAGATTGGCTATACGAATTGGCGCCCGAAACCGTTACTTCTTGGGAAAGTATGAAACAAGCATTCTTGGAAAAATTCTTTCCAACTTCAAGAGTAATTCTTTTGAGAAAGAAAATTAGTGGCATTCAACAAAACCAAAGGGAGTCTTTTCCAGCATATTATAAGCGTTTCAAAGCCCTTGTTGCATCTTTCCCACAACACCAAATGAAGGAAGAGCTTCTAATTCAATACTTTTACGAAGGACTCCTTCTAATTGAGAGACAAATGCTAGATGCTTCAGCGGGAGGTGCTTTGGTTGACAAAACACCGGTGGCTGCCAAGGTCCTAATTGCAAATCGAGCCTTGAATGCACAACAATACGAGGGAGTTGGACAAAGAGACCCCCCACGACAACAACAAATGAATGAGGTAAGTGCAATTTCTGAAATTCAATCTCAATTAGCTAATCTCACTGTGCTTGTGTCTCAGGTTGTTGAAGGATCCAAAATGCAAGGTGCGGCCATATGTGGAGTGTGCTCTATGCAAGGACATCTTAATGATCAATGTCCTCAATTGATAGAGAATGGAGGATGGGAGAGTGCCCATGCCATGGGGTACCAAAGTCAAAATCAACCAAGGAATGATCCATACTCAAATACATACAATCCGGGATGGAGAGATCATCCAAATTTCAAGTTGAGGGAGCCTCAACAACCTCAACAACAAGGAGCAATTCGACAGCCACCCCCTGGGATATATCAAAGGCCATTTGCACAATCTCAACCTCAATCACAAACTGCCCAACAAAACTCAGGTTCGCTAATTGATAATAATGATCAAACTTTTCAATTACTAACTTCTATATCACAGGGATTACAAAATCAAAATAATAGAATAGCGAACCAAGAAAAAGAGATGAGTGACATAAAGAAGCAAATAGGGCAGATTTCAGAGTTCCTTGGGCAGTTTAGAGAACAAGGCAAACTTCCCAATTCAACCATTGTGAATCCAAAAGGAAGCTTTGAAACTGCCAAGGCCATTACGTTGAGAAGTGGTAAGGAGCTTGGAAATCATCCAAAACCATCCAAACAAAGCCTTAATGAGGAGGAAAAGTTGTTGCAAGAAGAAGAACATGGAGCAAAGGCCATGGCAAGGGAAGCCAAAACCTTGCCGCAACCCTCTAGTGCACCAAAACCATCCCAAACCACCAAGGTGAGTCCAAATTCGAATTTGTCTAGTTCTATTCCACTAAATGTGCCCTTTCCTAGCAGGTTTATGCAATCTAAGACAGAGGAGGATGAAAAAGACATCCTGGAAACGTTTAGGAAGGTGCATGTCAATATCCCGCTCCTTGATGCAATAAAGCAAATTCCAAAGTACGCTAAGTTTTTTAGGAAGATTTGTACAACAAGGAAACGGATTCGGGAGAAAGAGATGGTACATGTAAGTGAGAATGTCTTTGCAATGTTGCGAAGAAAACTGCCACCTAAATGCAAAGATCCAGGTAGTTTCACTATCCCTTGTGTAATTGGTAATACAAGGTTCGAACATGCTATGCTAGATTTAGGTGCATCAATTAATGTCATGCCATACTCTGTTTATGCATCTATGAATCTAGGAAAGCTTGAAAATGATGGTGTTATTATTCAATTAGCCGATCGATCTAATGCATACCCGAGAGGAGTTTTGGAAGATGTTTTGGTGCAGGTAGACTACTTGATTTTTCCTGTAGATTTCTATGTGCTTGACATAGAGGATTCAACCCACTCTCCACCATCGCCACTCTTACTTGGACGACCTTTCATGAAAATAGCCCACACCAAGATTGAAGTGGCCAAGGGAGCCTTAACTATGGAGTTTGGTGGTGATATGATTAATTTTAAAGTTTCTGAATCCATTGAGAATCCTAATGATGTTCGTTCTTGTTTTGCCATTGGTATAATTAAAAATATCGGGCAGGAACGTTCAACACCAATCAAGAAGGATGCATCTAGAACCACCATCGAGGAAGGAATTGGAGGGAGCACAAGGAGCAC
Organism: Pyrus communis; assembly: GCF_963583255.1. Classification (NCBI taxonomy): domain Eukaryota; kingdom Viridiplantae; phylum Streptophyta; class Magnoliopsida; order Rosales; family Rosaceae; genus Pyrus; species Pyrus communis. The sequence continues at coordinate 11,858,885 of NC_084815.1, forward strand.
GCCCCGACCCTACAAACACCCAATTTGGCTGTGCCTAAGGAGAAAATTGGCGAGATGGTGGTTGCCCTAGAGGCATTGCCACAACATCCTAGTAAGTCTCCAATCCCAATTCCAATTCCCATTTCAACTAATAGGTTGTTACCTTCTTTGGTGCAGGTTCCAAATCGATTTCAAGGTGGTGGGAGCGTCTACATGGACTATAGGAACCAAAACACCACAATCAGGGAGGATCACTATCCCCTCCCATTCATTGAGCTCATAGTCGAGGATGGTGCAAGCTTCCATGTCGTGGGCCCAAATGAAGCTTAAGAGGAAGGATCATCCGGCTGGAAGACGTTAAAGCAAGCGCTTCTTGGGAGGCAACCCATGCATTCAAATAAAGAAGACCTAGGAATCTCCGGCTCTACAACCAGATTTGCGTTCCTAAACCCTACTCTTTATTGCTTTTATTTTGCCATGTTTGTTAGTTGTGTTATTTGGTTGTTTGTTTGTGAGTCTATGGTTAAAACATTGAGAACAATGTTTGGTTTAAGTGTGGGGGGGGGGGGGGGTAAACAAAGTGTTTTTCATGCAAATTGGTGGGATTTTATCACCCATCATTTCTAAAGTTGTTTTTCACTGTTTTAAGTGTTTTTAGTGTGTCTTAAACTGAAAATCCAAAAATTTGAAAAAAATCGAAAAAGAGTGTTTTAGAAAACCCAAAAATAGTTGTTTTTGTTTTTATGTTTGTTTGTGTCTTAGGATACCTTCCAACACAATGATGAGGATTTGGTTTTTAATTGCATGACTATTAAAGAAAGTTACAGACATGGATGGAAGTTTGATATGCTCTTTGGTTTATGCTTAGTTGGAGTTGACATTTACGAATTCACATGTAATCACAAAGGGAAAAAAAATCAGTTTTTGTAACATACTTGAAGGAAGAAACTCAAACTAATGCTACAACCCTGAGAGACTTGAGCCTAAACTTTATTTGGAGAGTTATTAATCTTGATTTTTTGTTTTCTAAAGTCGTTGCATGATCTCATTATTCTTTGCTTGGTTGCTACTTAGAATGTGTTTCATCACTATAGTTCCAAATACTAGAACTCTTGCCCATTTCATTCAAAGCACAAAATTGAGTGCATAACATAAAACAAGATGAAGTTGTTTAGTTAAACCAGAGCCAAAAAGCCTTACCCTTTGCATATGTATTGTATGTCAACCCCTTTGAGCCTTTGTTAGCCTATTGTCTTTGTTAGCCCACATTATCCCTACCTAGCCTAGAATAGGACTATCGATACCCTTGTTCTTAAAGTATAGTGAAGCATGACTTAGAAGGAATTCGTTTTGATCTAAAAATTGCAGAAAAACAAGTGTGGGGGAAGGATTTTCGTGGGAATCTAGGGGGATGGATGATTTATGTGCCAAAGGAAAGATTGGGGCACGAAAAAGAAAAAAAACGTGAAAAAGAAAGAAAAAAGAAGAAAAAGTTGAAGAAAAGAAAGAAAAAGAGTCGAAAATAAGTGAGAATGAACTTACAAGTGTTGATTGTTGAAGAAAGGGTCCAAAAGTTGGAATTTGACCCTAAGTTATGTGTGAATCTTCCCTTCATGTTTAAAGTTGGTTTCTGCGTTCAAAAGTGAATTCTAAGTGTTTATTTCATTACTTTGCTTACTATTGCTTTAAGAACTTTTGTTTATCCTTACCTTTCTTTGTTAGCCAATACCTTAGCCCTATTACAACCCTTTGACTTCAATCTTGATTGTTATGTGTTTCAATATGTGGAGTTTAAAATTGGTTTGAGCATATGGTATCCCTGGTTCTCGCATCTAAGTAGTGGCATTCCATTCATGAGATCATATACAAGTTAATAATTCTGGAAATTGCCTTCTTTGTTATGACATATGTGAGTATTAGTTTACATGTTTACATCAATCTTCTCACATATACCTAGTGTAGGGAGTGTAGTCAGAAAATCTGTGTGAAAATAGAGTGTATCCAGTGAGGAAATTGGGGGATTCTCTAAAGCATGTTACTACATTCAAAATCATGTTTTAAAATGATTAAATGGGAAATAGTGTATGGTAACTATGGTTAAGTATATGCTCGAGGGTAGGGATAACTAAAATCTATGTATGTGGTGTTCTTTAATGTGTCATGTTCATTGGAAATCCCTGAGGTACATGTTGGAAGGTCTAGATTGTGTTTTGTTTATTTCGTTTTGCTCAAGGACTAGCAAAAGCTAAGTGTGGGGGATTTTGATAGGAGCATATTTATGCTACTTAGTTATGTTGTTTCCTTGCATTTAGTGAGTTAATTACTATTTATTTTAGTCTTTTAAGCTATTTTCGTATGTTTTTAGGTCCTAATGGCAAAAGGAGCAAAAAAGACCAGATGAAGTCCTAAATCAAAGAAATAAGGAAATAGCAACAAATAAATAACCTTATTCCACCTTATCTTATCCTATCCTAACCAACCTTATCCTTTCCTAACTCTAACATTATCCTATCCTATCCAATGTTATCCAAATCAGGTTAGGACTTAAATCTAGCTAATTAGAGGGGATTAATTACACATTTAAACACCTATTTCAGTTTCTAGAAGCCTTATCCATTTGTTTGCTGCATGTGGACCATTCCTTGTAGGTTTAGGAGTTGCAATCCTTCATCTACACCTATATCATGAGTCCTTATCCATTTAGGTCCAGAAATCTACCCTTTATCTCTTCTAGAAGTCTAAATTCTACCAAAAAATACCTAGTTTCTAGAAGCCCTTAATTTCTGGCGAAAATTACCTATCCCTTTCCCCTTTGGTTTCTACCTAGACTTAACCCTTTTTCCATGGGATTGTGCAATCCTTTTCCTTCACTAAGTGTGCATAATCAGCCTATATAAACAGCCCTACGCCGCACCATTCAATGCATCCATTCACTCACTCATTCATTCATACTTTTAGCCATCAAACACCATAATTCATCCTACACCACCCTAGTGCCGCAAGCAAGGAAGGAAGGAGAAGAAGACTTGTGCAATTTGCCATCCAAGGAGGGTTCGAAATCTGCCATTGGAGTGTGGAGCGTTTCTAGGTGTATTCTATCCTTAGTCTTAGTTCAATGTTTAAATTTAATTATCTTCGTTTTACGAACATGAGGAACTAATTTCTTTTTAGTTTGAGGTGAATTTGAAGCCATGATTATATGTTTTATATGAATTGATTACATTCGGTTATTGTTTCTTAAGGCATGAATGTGATTTGCTTATCTAAGTTATAAAAACTGGTTTATGTATGTGGGTTGGGGGTTAACACTTAATTTGCATGCTGATAGGAGCATATTTAGGCGACTTACTTAGCTTGTTTTCGTGCATCTTTGTTGTTAATTCATAGTTGTTTTAGTAGATTAAGCCATTTTCGTGTGTTTTTAGGTTCATATGGCTAAGGGAGCAAAAAGATGCATTTTGGAGCATTTTGGAGCAAAATTGGGCTTGGAATGGATAGCATATGATTGGAGCCAAAGTGTTGGACGAATTTGAAGACCTTGTATTCACTTTGGACATAAAACAAAGGGCCTAGCCCATTCTCTCTTAAACCAACCCCAAGGCCATGCATTTCCTTCCAATTCCAAAACCCACAATCACTTCAAAAGCCATGCAAATCCATATTCAACACCCTAAACTACAACCATGCATCATTACACCACCTTCTCCATCTTCATTCCACATGCATTTCAACTCACATACACTCATCATCATTCAACCTAGTGTCACTCCCATACTTTTCCATTGTATAATTCATCCACATGCATCTTTAATCATTCACTCACAAGCTTTAACCAACAAACAAATCATCCAACACATGCACCCATCTTCATTGCCGTGGCTTTCCCCCTTAATTCCAGCTTCACAACCATGCACAACACATGCATTCCCACCCTTACAAGACCCTAATCATTCATCCATACAATCTTGCATAATTCACAAACACATAATCATTCACCCTAGCTTTAATTCACATGCATTCACACACTAACAACAACTCAATGCCGTGTATTCCCTTGCCTTTCCACAACTTTTCCTAGCTAATTTTCACATGCATTCACTTCATCATTACACCACCACTCATTCTTTAAAAATCCACATGCACATTCAATCATTCATTCAAGCCCCCTTGTGCCATGTTTCCCCCTTTTGTTCCCACCCATCACATGCATCATCATCAAACAAACACTCAATGTCGTGGGTTCCCTTTGCTTCCCTTGTGCAATTCCAGTTTTCACATGTGTCCTAGCTGTTTTTCCATCATTCCTCCACACAAATACTTAAACAAACAGCCATATGTTCCCTCCACTACCCCTATAAATACCCTAGCATTCATTCATTCAATTGATATCTCATATTTCCATTCACAACACTTCACACAACACAAATACACATCCATTGCCGCAATTCCCCTTCCATTTTCTGTGCAGTTTTTCCCCTTCATTACAGCCACTATCCAACCACTTCCCATCCCTCCAAAACACTTCACATAATCCCCAAAGCTCACCTTAGACCTTGTGCTACAACAACGAGGAAGAAAAGAGTGCCTAAACGTTCATACAATTCAAGTTTGAGTGTTGGAATGTTTAGGTGTTTCTTTGATTTCAAAGTTTAAATTTAATTCTCTTTGTTTTGTACGTATGAGAAGGGAAGAGAAGAGTGCCTAAACGTTCATACAATTCACGTTTGAGTTGTTGGAATGTTTAGGTGTTTCTTTGATTTCAAAGTTATGAGGAACTAAACCCCCTTTAGCTAGGGGGTGATTCGAAACTATGTTTATATTTGCAATTTGAATTGATTACGTTTGGTTGGAATTTCATAAGTTGTGGATTCAATTCGTTTAACTGTTTGATTGATAACTTATTTACGTATGTTCATTGAGATTGCAAGCTTAATTTTCATGCATAAATATGACGCTAGAATATAAGTGAATTTCACCTAATCGCTATGAACTTATATTCACAAGTATTGGAGGTTGCTTATAAACAATCGCGTTAAACGAATTCTTGGCATAAGTTTCATGCGTATTCCATAGTAACGAATGCCTCGTCGATGTTTATGATTTCCGTTGAACTTAATGATCTTTGTTGAATGTCTCTATCATGCGTATTCCATAGTTAGGGACTTTGATTAAGAATAATTTGGTTGTAATGCGTATTCCATTCAATCCAACGAATTTAGGGAAATCTGAAAGTTAATCTAAGCGGATCTAATTAACTTGGAGCATTGAGTTTCACAACTTATCGAAAGACCAACTGAGAATCAATTTTGTTTTGCAAGTGTAACATGTGTGGAGAAGAACCCCTTGGCTATTCCATCATCCATATTTTTATCACATTCATATTTACATTTTGCCTTTAATTATATTCTGTCTTTTTAATTTAATATCGTCCAACCACAATTCCCCCCCTATTTTGTTAAGTCTTAATCATTCGTATTTGTTTTATTTTTGTATCTTTAAGCTTTTGGAGTCATAAACAATTGCAAATTCGTCTAAATCAAGTTCTAGCTTCTATTTGAGTCAATTTGATTGTTTTAGACAATTTGAGTTTTTCAAAGCCTTTCTGAGTCATAGTAGTCTTGTTAAGAGTATTTTAATTTAGTTTTTATGTTTTTAAGTCAATTTAGAAGGTTTTAGCAAGCCCTCCTAATCCCCGGTCTAGAACGATCCCTCACTTATCCATTCTACTACAATTGTCAAACGAGGGTTTAATTTGAGTGTCAAGTAAATCTCGCATCACATGCATAAATTTGACGCTAGAATATAAGGGGGTTTCACGTAATAGTTATTCACTTATATTCACGAGTAGTGGAGGTTGCTAGTCACAATTGCGTTAAGTAAATCCTTGGTATGAGTCTCATGCATTTCATAGTGATGAATGCCTTGTCAATGCTTATAGTTTTTAAAAAACTTAATGACTTTGGATATATATCTTTGTTATGCGTCTCATATAAAGAACTTGAAAAAGATAATTTGGTTTATATGCGTATTCCATCTAACTCAATGAAATAAGGAAAACTTGAGGGTTAGTTGTGCGATGCAACTAATTTGGGGCGTTGTCATTCATAGTCTAAAGGAATAATAACTGGACATTGGTTTGTATGCATATATCATGTATGGAGAAGGACCCTCTAACTAGCCTTTCACCCATTTATTTTACTTAAATTCGTTTTTCAAAAGTGTTTTCTATAAAGTTTTTGTTTTAAGTTTAAAATTCGTCAAAAACAATCCCCATTTCACTTAGTCTTCATATTTGAGTGAAAACTTGTTTTCCTTGAGTCTTTTGAGTCAAGTGAAGTCCTATTTTGGTCCAAACCACTTATAGAGTCTAAAATTGAGTCTTTTTTATTATTGTTTGTTGTTTTAAAGTGTCTAGAGTTAGTTTTGAGTCTATAGAGTCTAGTTTAATGTTTTTGAGTCTTATTTATATAGATTTGCATCCCTAGTTAATCCCCGATCTAGAACGATCCCTACTTACATATCTACTACAATTGTCACAAATAGGGTTTAATTTGTGTGTCAAGTTAATTTTCACATCAGGATAAAAGGGGAAGGGTGCAGCACCCTTTTAAGGTTAGATAAGGCTTCTAGAAATCATGTTTTTAGGTCCACTTGCAGCTAGGATTAAGGTGGAACAAGATTAGGTTAGGATAGGATAAGATAAGATAAGGTTTTGGATAATGTTTCCTCTTTTGAACTAATTCCTTATCCACTTTGTCTTGAGTTTAATTTCTTCATCTTCTTATCAAATTTCTAGCCTTTTGAACTCCAAATTCGTCCATCCATGTTGGCCCATATACAAGCTATCCACTTAGTGCCCAAAACTGCTCAAAAATGCACAAAAATGCACTTTCTTGGTATTTTAACCCTTTGGACCTACAAACACACGAAAATGAGTTGAAATACTACATTAACTAAGAAATAATAACACAAATGCACAAGAATAAGTTAGCTAAGTCACCTAAATATGCTCTTATCAATGGCATACTTGCATACAAAACAATCTCCAATTGCTTTTTCAATGAATCATTAACCTCAACACCCCAAGTTAAATAGGTACGCTTAAATTAACCCTCAGATTTTCCTTAAGTCATTGAATTCAATGGAATTAGCGCATTGCAATCAAATTATTCCTCAAAAGTTCTCTACATGAAAGCGGATAATAGAGAAACAATCAAAGATCATTAAATTCTATGAAAATCATAAGTGTTGACGAGGCATTCGTAACTATGAAAGCGCATGATACCTATGCCAAGAATTTACTTAACATGATTGTGACTAACAACCTTTACTACTTACGAATATAAGTTCCCAACGATTAGGTGAAGTTTCCTTATATCCTAGCATCAGATTTATGCATGCAAATTAAGTGTGTACTCTTAATCTATATACATAAACAAGTTTTAATTCAAATAGATAAGTAAATTGAATTCACAATTCATGAAATCACAACTGGAAGTAATCAAATCATAATGCAAATATAGCCATGGTTTCGAAATTCCCCCTAGCCAAAAGGGGATTAGTTCCTCATACTCGCAAAGCAAAGATTCTTGAAATTAAACATTGAAAAACACAAGAAAGATTACACCCAAAATGTTCCAACAACTCCAAATCGAATGGCATGCACGTCTAGGGCTCTCCTCCTTCTTCCTTGCTGCGGCACAAGATGTGGGTGGTGGTTTTGGGGTTATGAATGATGTATTCTTGCTTGGGATGATGAATGATGGCTGATTGTGGTGGTAAAGTGCGGCAGGTTGTATATGGAAGTGTATGGAGTGAAAGAATGAAGGAGAATGGAGGCTAGGGCTTGCGGGAAGGAGTTTCTGAATAGCATAAGGGGTTGATACGAATTTGTGGCTGAAAATATGTTTATATAGTCCTAGGGTTAATTAGATTAGGGTTACAACTTAGCAGATTTATTGGATTAGGGCCCTAGGGTTCGGCACAAGTAACTTAAATCCACTTAGGAGAGGGTTTGGCTCAATTAATTTCAGAAAAGGATTTGTATAACCCTAATCCATAAGGAATAAGGCCTAACAAATCAGAATCCAAAAGGAAAAAGGTTAAGGAAATTCGTCCAAAATTGGGCCTTCTAGAAACTAGGTGTTTTGTGGCTGATTTTGGGTTTTCTAGAAGAGATAAAAGGGGGAAGGGTGTGGCACCCTTTTAGGGTCAGATAAGGCTTCTAGAAATCATGATTTTAGGTCCACTTGCAGCTAGGATTAAGGTGGAACAAGATTACGTCAGGATAAGATAAGATAAGGTTTTGGATAAGATAAGGTTGTTAGGATAAGTTTCCATATTTCTTGCTCTTTCCTTATCTTCTTTGTCCTGAACTTTCCTTTTCTGATTTGTAGCATGTTCCTAGCCTCTTTTGACTCCAAATTCGTCCATCCACGTTGCTCCATATACAAGCTATCCATTTAGTGCCCAAAACTGCTCCAAAATGCACCAAAATGCACTTTCATGGTACTTCAACCCTTTGGACCTACAAACACATGAAAATGACTTGAAATACTACATTAACTAAGAAATAGCAACACAAATGCACAAGAACAAGCCAACTAAGTCGCATAAATATGCTCCTACCAATAAGGGAGCTTCACCTAATCGTTGTAAACTTATATTCATAAGTAGTAAAGGTTGTTAGTCACAATCATGTTAAGTAAATTCTTGGCGTAAGTATCATGCGCTTTCATAGTTACTAACGCCTCGTCAACACTTATTATTTTCATAGAATTTAATGATCTTTGATTGTTTCTCTATTAGGCGCTTCCATGTAGAGAACTTTTGAGGAATAATTTGATTACAATGCGCTAATTCCATTCAATTCAATGACTTAAGGAAAATCTGAGGGTTAATTGAAGCATACCTAATTAACTTGGGGTGTTGAGGTTCATGGTTCATTGGAAAAAGCAACTGGAGATTGTTTTGTATGCAAGTATGTCATATGTGGAGAAAGACCTCCTAGCTAGCCCATCATCCATCTATTTCCACCAAATTCGTGCAAATCTGCATAGTTCTAATTTCTGTTTTGTTTACTTTATTTTCGTCCAAAACTAAATCCCCATTTATTTTAGAGTGTCTAACTAGTTAGAATCTGTTTTAGATTGTGTTTTCAAGAGTTTTGAGTCAAGTTAAAACCAAAATTCGTCCAAAATTGTGTTTGGAGTCAAATCTGCCCAATTTGTGTTTTTAGGCAGTTTTGAGTGTGTTTCGCTTATTTTGAGTCTTGTGAACTTGTTTTGAGTCTTTTAAGTTACGTGTTTTAAAGCTTAGTTTTATCTATTTGAGTCAGTTTAAAGTGTTTAGCAATCTCTCCTAATCCTCAGTTTAAGAACGATCCCTACTTGCTTATATACTACAATTGTCAAAAGAGGGTTTAATTTGTGTGTTAAGTTAATTTTCGCATCAAATTTTTGCGCCGTTGCCGGGGATTAGCAACTTTGCTAATCCTTTGTTATTTCTTTTTGTTTATTTTCGTGTGTTTTTTGTTTTAGTTGCTGACCTTGTTTGTTTCTTGTTTTTAGGTACTAGTTTATGACTCGAAGTTCTCAACCGGTTCGTAAGAATATCTTAGACTTTGACGGCGATTTTGAGCGAACTTTGAGAAGGAAGAAGAATCAACAAGAGCCTCAACCACCTCAACCTGCACCAGATCTTGAAGAAGACGAAGTACAAGTGGAAGTGGAGGCCACGGCTCAGATTTTTGAGGAAGAACAAGCTATGGCAGCTGATAATTGAACAATCAAGGAGCTTTCCGCTTCGGGATTGGACAATGCCATGCCTCTATGCAATACCCAAGGGCAGCCCCAGACAAGATCGACGAGTTTGAATTAAAGTCTAGCTTATTGCACCATATTCCTAAGTTCCATGGATTGTCCATGGAAGATCCTAATAAACACTTGAATGAGTTTGAGGTTTTTTGCTCAAGCATGACCTCGGTGAATGTTGATGGGAGCATTTTGAAGATGAAGGCTTTTCCCTTTTCTCTCTTGGAAAAGGCTAAAGATTGGTTGTATGAACTAGCCCTCAGAACTGTCACATCATGGGAGAGTATGAAACGGGCATTTTTGGAGAAGTTTTTCCCAACTTCTCGAGTCATTCTTTTACGCAAAAGGATTAGTGGCATTCAGCCAAAATCAAGGTGAATCATTTCCAACTTATTATGAACATTTTAAAACTCTTGTTGCTTCATGTCCACAGCACCAAATGAAGGAGGAGCTTATTCTTCAATATTTCTACAAAGGGCTTCTACCAATTGAACGCCAAATGCTAGACGCCTCAACAGGAGGAGCTTTAGTGGACAAAACACCCATGGCTGCCAAGACTCTCATTGCCAATCGAGCTTTAAATGCTCAACAATATGAAGGCGTGGGTCAAAGAGACATACCACGACAGCAACAAGTTAATGAGGTAAGTGCTATTTCCGAACTTCAAAATCAAATGGCTAATCTTACTTCTCTTCTTTCGCAGGTGGTTGGAATACCAAAGGTACAAAGTGCGCTTGTTTGTGGCGTGTGCTCAATGAATGGACATTTCACGGATAAGTGCCCTCAATTGATAGAGAACAGAGGGTGGGAATCTGCCAATGCTGTGGGTTATGGGAGTCAAAACCAACCAAGGAGTGATCCTTTCTCTAATATATACAATCCCATTGGAAAGATCATCCAAATTTCAAATGGAGGGAGCTCCAACAACCCCAACAACAAAGTGCATTTAGGCAGCAACCTCCGGGATTCTACCAAAGGCCGTATGCACCCACACAACCCCAAGCACAACCTGTCCAATCCAAATCAAGTTTGTCCATAGATAATGAACAAATTTTTCAATTACTAACTTCTATGGTGCAGGGAATGCAAAATAGGGACAAAAAGGTTGATGAATTAGAGAAGCAAGTGGGGCAGATTGTGGAGTTCATGGGCCAATTCAGAGAACAAGGCAAGTTGCCTAGTTCAACCATTGTCAACCCAAAAGGAGGATTCGAATCTGCCAAAGCAATCATGTTGCGAAGTGGAAAACAAGTTGGAACGGCCTCACAACCATCTAAATCAACCCCAACTGAGGATGAAAAGTTGCAATTTGAGGAGGAGGAACAAGAGCAAGCCACGGCAAGGGTAACACCACCCATGCCGCAGTCACCCAAACACTGCCATTCGTCTTCCAAAGGTAAAGGGGTTCCAAATTCTATTATTTCTAATGTTATTCCCCCAAATGTACCCTTTCCTCGCAGATTCATGCAATCGAAGAATGAGGAGGCTAAAAAGGACATTTTGGAGACATTTAGAAAAGTACAAGTCAATATACCACTGTTGGATGCAATTAAGCAAGTTCCAAGGTATGCTAAGTTTTTAAAAGAACTTTGCACTACTAGGAAGAGAATTTCGAACAAAGAGGTTGTCAAGGTAAGTGAAAATGTCTCAGCCATCTTACAACGTAAAATGCCCCCTAAATGCAAAGATCTGGGTAGTCTTACAATTCCTTGTGTTATTGGCAATAATCGTTCTGAACATGCCATGCTAGACTTAGGTGCATCTATTAATGTCATGCCTTACTCAATTTATGCATCTATGAACCTAGGTGAGTTAAAAAATGATGGTGTGATTATTCAATTAGCCGATATATCTAATGCCTATCCAAAGGGTGTTTTGGAAGATGTTTTGGTGCTGGTTGATCATTTAATCTTTCCGACTGATTTTTATGTGCTTGAAATGGAAGACTCGGTTGATTCTCCACCCTTGCCACTCCTACTTGGAAGACCATTCATGAAAACAGCCCAAACAAAGATTGATGTGGCCATGGGAGCATTAACAATGGAGTTTGGTGGTGATATAATTAAATTCAATGTTTATAACTCTATTAAGAATCCTAATGATGTTCGTTCTTGTTTTGCCATTGATGTGCATAAAGATATAGGGCAGGAACCACACCTATCAAGAATGATGCATCAAGAACCACCATTGAAGAGGGAATTGGAGTGGTTGCCCTAAAACCACCCAATCTGGCCGAGAGTAGCCATAGTGACATTGTTGATAGGGCTGCCACTTTTGAGCCTCCATCACAATATGTTTGTAAGTCTCCAACCCCAATTCCAATTCCCATTTCAACTAATAGGTTGTTACCATCTTTGGTGTAGCTACCCAATCGATTTCAAGGTGGTGGGAGCATTTACATGGACTTTAGGAACCAAAACACCATAATCAAGGAGGATCACTATCCCCTTCCATTCATAGAGCCATACTATGAGCACCTTAAGGAGCATGTTGTGGAGGATATGCCCCTCTATGCCGTGGGCTCCAATGAAGCCTAAAAGGAGGCATCGTCCCACTGGAACACATTAAAGCAAGCGCTTCTTAGGAGGTAACCCATGCATTCAACAAGGAGAAGATGGAACTTCCAAACCCAAATTTGCCTTTCTAAACCCTTCTCTTTGCTGCTTTATTTTATCACGCTTAGTTGTTTGTTATTTGTTTGCTTTTGTGTGAGTCTTCGTGTGAAACATTGAGGACAATGTTTGATTTTAAGTGTTGGGGGGGGGGGGGGATAAACAAGTGTTTTTATGAAAATTTGTAGGATTCTATCACCTATCACTTCTAATGTTGTTTCTCACTGTTTTTAAGTGTTTTAAGTGCATTTTGAGCTGTTTTGGTGTGTTTTGAAGTAAAAATCCCAAAATTTGAAAAAATTGAAAGAAGTATTTTGAAAAAGCCAAAAAGAGTTATTTTTGTGTGTTTGTTTGTGTCTTAGGGTACCTTCCAACACAATGATGAGGATTTGGTTTTTATTGCATGACTGTTAAAGAGAGTTACAAACATGGATGGAAGTTTGATATGCTATTTGGTTTCTGCGTGGTTGTACTTATAGTTTACGAATTCACATGTAATCACAAGGATAAAATCAGTTTTTGTAACATGCTTGAAGGAAGGAACCCAAACAAACGCTACATCCCTGAGAGACTTGAGCCTAAACGTTTATTTGGAGAGTTATTAATCTGTACATTCTTGTTTTCTAAAGTCATTGCATGATCTCATTATTCTTTGCTTGGTTGCTACTTAGAATGCATTTCATCATTATAGTTCCAAATACTAGAACTCATGCCCATTTCATTCAAAGCATGATATTGATTGCATAACATACTATAAGATGAAGTTGTTTAGTTAAACCAAAGCCAAAAAGCCTTACCCCTTTGAATATGTATTGTAGGATTAGCCCCTTTGAGCCTTATTTAGCCTATTTTCTTTGTTAACCACATTATCCTCACCTAGCCTAGAATAGGAATCCCATACCCGTGTTCTTAAAGGATAGTGAAGCATGACTTAGAGGGAATTCCTTTTGTTCTACAAATTGCAGAAAAACAAGTGTCGGGGAAGGGTTTATATGAAAAAGAAAAAAAAGAACAGAAAAAAAAAAAGAGTTGAAAATTAGTGAAAATGAACTCACAAGTATTGGTTATTGAAGAAAGGGTCCAAAAGTTTGAATTGGACCCTAAATGTTGCTTGAATCTTCCCTCTGTGTTTAAAAGTTGATTTCTGCATTCAAAAGTGAATTCTAAGTGTTTATTTCATTACTTTCCTTACTATTGCTTTAAGAACCTTTGTTTATTGATGTGAAAATTAACTTGACACACAAATTAAACCCTATTTGTGACAATTGTAGTATATATGCAAGTAGGGATCGTTCTAACTGGGGATTAACTAGGGATGCTAATCAACTCAAATAAGATTCTAAAACACCGAACTAAACTTAAAAACACTTAACTAGACCTATATGGCTCAAAACAAATTAAAAAGACTCAAAACAGCACAAACCAATCAAATAGACTCAAACTAGACTCTAAAGATTGATTTGGACGAAATTTAACTAACTTAGACTCAAAACACTAATTTGGACCGATTCAAACACTTTTCTAACTAATCTAACACACTTAATAAAAGGGGGAATTGATTTGGACGAAATTAATTAAATTGGACAAATTGTAAACTAAACAGATTAGGCACTAAATTAGGTGAATTGAATGGGAAAAAGGCTAGTTAGAGGGTCCTTCTCCACACATGCACATATGTAACACAAATTGATTTCCATATTTTATCCCTTTAAACCATGAATGACAATGCCCCAAATTAATTGTGAAAAGCACAAATTAACTTTCAGAATTTCCTAGTTTCATTGAATTGGATGGAATACGCATCGACAATCAAATTATTCTTATCAAATTCCCTACATGAACTGCATAATAGAGATATAATCAAAGATCATTAAGCTTTTTGAAAACCCTAAGCATTGACTAGGCATTCGTCACTATGAATTGCATGATACTCTTGCCTAGAATTTACTTAATACAATCATGACTAGTGATTTTCACTACTTGTGAATATAAGTTCATAACGATTAGGTGAAATTCTCTTATATCCTAGCATCAAATTCATGCATGAAAACCAAGTATGCATCGTTAATCAACACACAAGAACAAGTTCTCAATAAATCAATGAAGTAAATCACATTCACAATTCAAGCAAATTAAATCCACCTCTAAGCAAATTCAATCAATTCATATAAAACATATGCCCATGGCTTTGAATTCACCTCTAACTAAGAAAAACTTAGTTACACATGTTCATAACAATTGAAAAGCAAATTAAATAAACATGGAAACCAAACGAGGGAAAAAAGAACTCCCAAAGTCTCCAATGGATGCAGATTCTTGCGGCACAAGGGTCTCCTTCTCCTATGGAAGCCACGACACTCCTTCTCCCTAGGATTTTGCGGCCCAAGGGTCTATTTCTGAATGGATGGTGAATGATGTGAATGAATTGAAGGATGAATGGCTGCCTAGGGTGTGTATGGGGTGCTGCAACTTAAGTTCTATATATATATATATATAGCATGGTAAAAACCCTAGGAATCAGAATTAGGGTTAAACCTAGCAGATACAAGTGATTTGGGCCCCCTAAGTTGTGGCAAAGGTTTTAATATCAAGTCCTAACCCAATTAATTTCAGATATGGACTTATACAATCTAAATCCAAGAGGAAAAGGGCCAAATTAAATCAGAATCCAATCAAAAAAAGGTTTAAGAATTTCGTCCAAAATTGGGCCTTCTAGAAACTAAGTGTTTTGTGGCTGATTTTGGGTGTTCTAGATGGCATAAAAAGGGGGAAAGGTGTGGCACCCTTTTAGGGTCAGATAAGGCTTCTAAAATTAGGTTTTTAGGTCCACTTGCAGCTAGGATTAAGGTGGAACAAGATTAGGTTAGGATAAGATATGATAAGGTTTGAATAAGATAAGGTTGTTAGGATAAGTTTCCATATTTCTTGCTCTTTCCTTATCTTCTTCGTCTTGAACTTTCCTTTTCTGATTTGTAGCATGTTTCTAACCTCTTTTGACTCCAATTTCGTCCATCCACCTTGCTCCATATCCATAATAAGCCCAAAACTGCTCTAAAAGGCTCAAAATTGCCTTTTCTTGCCAACTTTGTCATTAGGACCTACAAACAAACGAAAATAGCTTAAAACACTATAATCAGAAGTAATTAGCTCACTAAATGTAAGGAAATAACATAACTAAGTAGCATAAATATGCTCCTTTCATTTATCCTTTACCTTTCTTTGTTAGCCAATACCGCAGCCACGTTATAACCCTTAAACTTCTATCTTGATTGTTATGTGTTTCAATATGTGGAGTTTAAAATTGGTTTGAGCATATGGTATCCCTGATTCTCGCGTCTAAGTAGTAGCATTCCATTCATGAGATCATATATATACATGCATTATTAATTCCAGAAAGTGCTTCCTTTGTTTAAAACATATGTGAGTGGCTCGTCTACATGTTTACATCAATCTTCTCACATATACCTAGTGTAGGGAGTGTAGTCAGAAAATCCGAGTGAAAATAGAGAGTGTATCCGGTGAGGAATTGAGGGAATTCTCTGAGGCATGTTACTACATTCAAAATGTTGTTTTAATTGATTAAATGTGAGCTAGTGAATGGTGACTATGATTAAGTATGCTCGAGGGTAAGGATTGCTTAAATCTATGTGAGTGGTGATCTTTGACATGTTATGTTTCATTGGAAATCCCTGAGGCAAACGTTGGAAGGTTTAGATTATATGCTTCGTTTCTTTTGTTTGTTTGTTTTGGTCAAGGACTAGCAAAAGCTAAGTGTGGAGGAATTTGATAGGAGCATATTTATGTGACTTAGTTGGCTTGTTCTTGTGCATTTGTGTTGCTATTTCTTAGTTAATGTAGTATTTCAAGTCATTTTCGTGTGTTTGTAGGTCCAAAGGGTTGAAGTACCATGAAAGTGCATTTTGGTGCATTTTGGAGCAGTTTTGGGCACTAAATGGATAGCTTGTATATGGAGCAAGGTGGATGGACGAATTTGGAGTCAAAAGAGGCTAGGAACATGCTACAAATCAGAAAAGGAAAGTTCAAGACAAAGAAGATAAGGAAAGAGCAAGAAATATGGAAACTTATCCTAACAACCTTATCTTATCCAAACCTTATCCTATCTTATCCTAACCTAATCTTGTTCCATCTTAATCCTAGCTGCAAGTGGACCTAAAAACATGATTTCTAGAAGCCTTATCTGACCCTAAAAGGGTGCCGCACCCTTCCCCCTTTTATCTCTTCTAGAAAACCCAAAATCAGCCACAAAACACCTAGTTTCTAGAAGGCCCAATTTTTGACGAATTTCCTAAACCTTTTTCCTTTTGGATTCTGATTTGTTAGGCCTTATTCCTTGTGGATTTGGGTTATACAAATCCTTTTCTGAAATTAGTTGGGCCAAACCCTCTCCTAAGTGGATTTAAGTTACTTGTGCCGAACCCTAGGGCCCTAATCCTTAAAATCTGCTAAGTTGTAACCCTAATCTAATTAACCCTAGGGTTGTTTGAACTATATAATCATATTTTCAGCCACAATTTCAGAGCAACCCTTTATGCTATTCAGAAAACCCTTGCCGCAACCTTCCACCCTAATTCTCCATCATTCATTCAATCCTCACACCTTCATACATAATCTTCCGCACCCTTTCACCCTAATCAGCCATCATTCATCATCCTAAGCAAGAATACATCATTCATAACCCCCAAAACCACCACCCACACCTTGTGCCACAACAAGGAAGGAGGAGGAAAGCCCTAGCCGTGCATGCCATTCGAATTGGATTGCTGGAACGTGTTAGGTGTAATCTATCTTGTGTTTTCAATGTTTAAATTCAATAATCTTTGTTTTGTGAGTATGAGGAACTAATCCCCTTTTCGCCAGGAGGAATTTCGAAACCATGGCTATATTTGCATTGTGATTTAATTACTTCCAGTTGTGATTTCATGAATTGTGAATTCAATTTACTTATCTATTTGAATTAAAACTTGTTTATGTATGTGGGTTGAGAGTGCACACTTAATTTGCATGCATAAATCTGATGCTAGGACATAAGGGAGCTTCACCTAATCGTTGTGAACTTATATTCATAAGTAGTAAAGGTTGTTAGTCACAATCATGTTAAGTAAATTCTTGGCATAAGTATCATGCGCTTTCATAGTTACGAACGCCTCGTCAACAGTTATGATTTTCATAGAATTTAATGATCTTTGATTGTTTCTCTATTATGTGCTTTCATATAGAGAACTTTTGAGGAATAATTTGATTGCAATGCGCTAATTCCATTCAATTCAATGACTTAAGGAAAATCTGAGGGTTAATTTAAGCGTACCTAATTAACTTGGGGTGTTGAGGTTCATGGTTCATTGAAAAAGCAACTGGAGATTGTTTTGTATGCAAGTATGTCATGTGTGGAGAAAGACCTCCTAGCTAGCCCATCATCCATCTATTTCCACCAAATTCGTGCAAATCTGCCTAGTTCTAATTTCTGTTTTGTTTACTTTATTTTCGTCCAAAACCAAATCCCCATTTATTTTAGAGTGTCTAACTAGTTAGAATCTGTTTTAGATTGTGTTTTCAAGAGTTTTGAGTCAAGTTAAAACCAAAATTCGTCCAAAATTGTGTTTAGAGTCAAATATGCCCAGTTTGTGTTTTTAGGCAATTTTGAGTGTTTTTAGCTTATTTTGAGTCTTGTGAACTTGTTTTGAGTCTTTTAAGTTAAGTGTTTTAAAGCTTAGTTTTATCTATTTGAGTCAATTTAAAGTGTTTAGCAATCCCTCATAGTCCCCGGTTTAAGAATGATCCCTACTTACTTATATACTAGAATTGTCAAAAGAGGGTTTAATTTGTGTGTTAAGTTAATTTTCGCATCACTTGGCTTTTGCTAGTCCCTGAGCAAAACAAAACAAACAAAACACAACGTAAACCTTCCAACAATTGCCTCAAGGATTTCCAATGCAACATGACATGTTAAAAATGTGACAACCTGTTCCAAATTTTACGTTTTTATTTTATTTTAAAAGCATGAATTTACGAAAATGCCATAGAGACAAAGATTTTGACTTATGTTGACCATTGTCTAGAGAGACATATGACTTATTCTTTTAACATATTCTCGTAGTACTTGTTGGTGTGAACGCATAGGCGAAAGCCGTTTACGAGTCCGGATTATAACGCTTTAGTTATGGACGTTTGAAATTGGTTATTTAAATAGTTGAATTCCCACCTTGTGGGATTAGTGGACCAATTAAATTAAAGGGACAAGGAACCAATTAGAAGAGAGGAGGAAAGCCTGCAGCCAATCAGAAAGAAAGAAGCAAAAAAAATAAAAAAATAAAAAGATAAAAAAATAAAAAAAATGGGAAAGCTTCCCGTGCACCCGTGCCCGACCTATGTGACCACCCATTTTCCAAGGCCGATTTCGGCCAACTCCGATGGAATTTTTTGACGCCACCACCACTATCTTGAAGCTCTCATTCCCCTCTACAAAATCCACCCAAGAACCACCTTGATTAACCACGATATGAGGCGGTTTGAGGCCACGAAAGTTGGCGGTTCTCACGGTGCTCCGTGCACCCTTTTTGATTTTCCGGCAAATCGGAAAAGTGTTGGCCGATGCCACCACTTGGGCTTTGTAGCCCATCATCCCAGGAGAAAAACCCAACCAACCTTGACCCCGTTGGACCACTGTAGAAGACGAATCAACACCGGGAAGTTTTAGGCACCCGACGGCTTTGTGGGAAAAATTGACCATCTTCCGTCCACTTTTGGACTTTGTGGAAGGTATGAAAGTTTCTCCACTCACTGAGATCTTCATTTCTGTGAAGTTTGAGAATTTTTGGAAATAGTTGGATTTTCCGGTGAGTCGGGGCGGCCGACTGCCACCCGCGGCAGCGCGTGGCCAGTGAGCTGCCAATGCTATTTTTAGGCTATGTCGAATGTCATGAATTTAGTTTTGTCATTTGAATGATGTAGGTTGATCGTTGGAACCTAAATTCGTTACGATACGTTACTTGATAAAAATGTGAATCGACGATCCGACCATTGGATCGTCACCAAAATTGGATACATTATAATACGTAATATTTAAAGATCATAGGAATTTATGGATCGGGAATCCGACTTACGGATCTTCCTGAATTGGATTTGTAAGTTAGTAAAATAAATGTTCACGGCCACTTGTTTTAGGCAATTGGCGGAGATCTGACCATTGGATCGTAATGAAATTTTAATATGTTATTCTAGAAACATATTGTGGATCGTTGGGAGTTTTGGATTGGAAATCTAATATGCAGATCTTCCGGGTCAAGTTATACAGGGTTGTAGACCCTACCGTCGATCTTTGATCGACTGTTAACTTGTGGTCAATGGGTCTCAAACTATTTTAGAATGCCGTTGAGGTTGTGTTTTATGTGAATTACGTATTCTACGGATAAGAGTTCTGAGATGTGATTTGATAATTGGTCACAGGGACCAATCATTCAGGACGCCTCGATGCGTGCGCTAGAGAATCATTGCGTGGACTCCAGGTGAGTGGATCTTTTCCTTTTTATCGTACATATTATTGAGAGTTCTATCGACACTTTTAAATTGATTAGGTATATTACCTTCATATATAATTATTGTGAATGCTTGAAGTACTATATAAACTACGAATGGCTTGATCCCTGTTTAGGGTACGTAGGCAGTCTAGCGAGATGTTAGATGCAGCCATAATATATTTGAGACAAAAGCCTTATTTGGGAAATTGAGTAATGTGAAAGAAATTGGTAAAGGCAAGTTTTATTTTGTGAATTAGTTAGTTAAATTAGTGTTATAATTTTAGCAACAAATTATAAGTCAACAAAGCTAAATTTTGTCGGCACAAGAGTCATTTCTCGACAAAATTTTAATTTGCCGGCTGAATACTTTTGCTAGAACCAATTTACAATGCCAATCTTAGCCTAGAAAATTCAAACGTTAGCTGATGATCATTTTGTAAGTGTAAATGCAATGTCCCGACGAATTTAGTTTTGACGAGTAAACTATGGCAGAAACCTTTCCCTCTGTCTTGGAATATTAGTTGACGATGTGTGGCAACAAATACTTTCATTGGCAAATTGATAAGAGAGGTAACAAAGTATTTCATTAGCAAACTGATAATTACTCTACGTGATAAGAACAAACTTATCAAATTCCCAAAGGCAATCCTAATCCTGTTTTGTCAGTTCACGTCTCCCCAATTGCTCATGATCTTCCTCCCATATTCTTCCTAATCCTATTTTGTTGGCTCACATCCCAATTGCTCATGATCTCCTTCCCATATTGTTCACTCTCAGTGCGCCCTTTCATTCTACTTTTGTAAGTAAGAATTCCTATTTAGTCTTGTAACAACTTGGCGAGATCTTTCTTACTCAAAAACAATCTTGACATTCCTAAATCCTTAAGTTTATATATTAGGGTTCTCACCCTCTTAACTAACTCTCATCCACATCTCTACTCCTATCATCTCTCTCTCGCTTCTCTTGTTCTCACAATCATCTCCATTTTTTCTCACTCTATCCTTTCTTCAGCTATCTCATTTGTCCCCTTGCATGCATCAGAATCCCCAACAATTGGACCAATTGTTTTATACTCTCACTCATTTGGTATGTATTTAATTTTAACTAAATTCAATCGTTCATAGCTAGATTGGTTTTGTCGAATTATTTTTATTTCACAAATTGGTTTTCAAATTTTACATGAATTCTTATCCAGATGTGGAAGCTAATATCATTGTATGTATATATATTTTTTTACCAATAAATTCTTATAAATGTTGATTCTTACAAACTGGCCCATAAATATGTTATGATCTCAGTAAGTCTGTGTTTTATTTTCTAGTTAAACCAATAATTTTGCAAAAGCAGCAACCACAGATAACCAGGCTTAATGGTGAAGATATAACCAAACTATTTAATATATTGCTTAGTTATAGTTTTGTTCAAAACTTTAGGCTACCATTACTTTTTGTTCTAATTTTTTCTTGGTCAGGGCAATTATTGTTCGTCTTTTGTAACTTAGGGTGCACTACAAATTGTAGTAAAGTTTTTTATTTGGATTTTTTGTGCATCAATATCTTTGCTTTTTATTCTTACCAATGAATTCCAATGCACTATGTGATAGCCCGTCCCAGATTATTTGTACCGTATGTGTGAAATGACAGTTTTGCCCCTAGGGGTTATGTTTCGTTGTGTGGTTGTTTTGCGGTTTTGGTTGGCTGCATCTGGACCACACACACACCCACACTCTCATCCTCATCTTCTGCCCTGTCCCGTGTCTCTCTCTTTCTTTCTCTTCTTCTTCTTCGTACGGACCAAGACCAAAACCTTCAAAAACATTGTAGATTGAGGTGGAAAGTTATACCTTTGTGTTCGTGAGGTTCATACAAGTTTAACCATACCCATTTTAGGTAGGAAATCCTTCGATTTCATGTCGAACCAAGGAACCCCGATTTTGGTCATTATTCATGCATACGTGAAATGTTGTTTTTTCAGGGAATTTGAAGCTTGTAGGAAGCTTAGTGAGGTCCTTAGGAAGCTTAGGGTGGTTCGTTGGAAGGTTTTGGACGTCGGGATCATGAGTTGCAGGTTTGGCCGGAATGTCGTGGGTTTTTCCGGCGAGATTCCTTTAGTTTTAGGGCTCCAAAGTGGTAAGGTTTTGTTCTACTTGTTGTAAGCTTCATTTTGGAACCAATTTCGTGGAATTTGGTTGAGAAATGAAGAAGATATGAAGTTTTGAAAATTTTCCCAGTTTTCGGCAACGCAGACGGCGGCTCCGGCGAGACTCACCAGAGAAGACAGGGGAATATTCCGTTAAGTTAACGCAATATTCTTAGCGGCGTCAAGTTAGTTTTAATGGAATATGCTTACAGTTGGATGGAATATTCCCTAACGTCGTTAGGGATTCCATCAGCGTGCCAGGCACGTGCCTGCGCGTGGGCGGCGCGTGTGGCCGTGCCTTGGCCAGAGTGTGGGGGCGCGTGAGACGTCGAAAAATTATTTGAAAAATATGGGGATGTTCGTGAGGTTGAGTAGATCACGTTGGTGTATTCATACACCCCATTTGAGCATTGTATGAGAAGTTATTACCTAGTTTTGGTTATGTGCTTTAAATTAACGTTTTTATAGTTGTTTCGCATATAGGTGAGACCTATCCTGAGGACGAGCGCAGCCACTCGAGGCAAGGGGGTTACGACCCTTCTACATACCAGTGAGTGGGCTTTTGGTTTTCCGTATATACCTCTATACTGTGGTTTTTCCCAGAAAATGAAATGAAATGTTTATATGTTTTAAATGTCATGCATCGTGTTTGCCAATCTATTCATGCATTAGTAGTTGCACATTAGTATGTTTGGTGTTGTGGACGCACAGGTAAGTGCCAGGTAAGTTATGGTTTATGAATTTTAATTAGTAGTTATGTGAAATGCATAGAGAGCTTATAACCTGCACCCCCAGTGTTAGTGCTCCCGCCCAGAGTAGGGCACAGTCCCTTCACGTGATGTTCACCTCCCGCACCACACGCTCATCTTGGATCCAAGTTAGGTGCACAGTCCTGTCGTACAGACCACTGTAGGAGGTTCCGACTCATAGGTGACCCGCGATTATTCGCCCAGTCTTCACGTGATCATAGCACTTGAGCGTATTCATTTACACCCAGTCCTGTCGTACAGACCACTTTAGGTGGTTCCGACTCGTGTGCAGGTATAGTTAGTGAGTTGGAGATTTGAGCTCTAAATTCAGCCGTACAGGTCACGTTAGGTGACTCCGGCTGACATGTTACTTGCATTGATTGGCATTACCTGGTCTACTTACATTTTATGTGGAGGCATTCGACATGGCATATTTTTTTGAGCATATTTTCTATATATGTGTATATTCTATTTTTCTAGGAAACCATACAGGTTTTACGGCGAGGGGTTGGAACTTTGATAATGAAATGATTTTGAAAAGCTTTGTTTTTGCCCACTCACACTTTCTGTTTTGCGCTCCTCCAGGTTCTAGTTTGGATTGCTCTTTTGGTAGCTCTCGAGGGATTCACGGCATATCTGACAGATTCTCACCAGTGTAGGACCCACTCTGGGTGTGTTTTAGTTGGTGTTTGTTCCTCCGGATTGCACAAGGTTTTCTGTGCTTTGAATATTATTTTTCACGTGTACGCTTGCACATGTATGTTAATTACTTTGTGTGTAGTTTGGTTTTACTGTGCACATAGTTACGTCACTCTCACGTGACGGCCAACACGCCCTGATTTCGATCGGGGTGTGTCACACTGCATATATGTATTTACATTTAACTTAGACTTTTTATTTTTTATTTATTTTTTATTTTTTTATTTTTTTTTATTTGTAGATGCCAATAATTAGCCAAAAAAGGAAACGACTTGTTGTGTCAACAAGTTCAATCCCACCTTTGTCATCCCAGTCGCGGTCTACATCAGAGCTGCTCCTACTTTTCATCGAGACAGGAATAAGCCTGGTATTTTGAGACAGACTTATCTTTCTTGCACACAAACTCATTCCATAGGCGGTGGGACCGGGAGTGATGCTCTTTAGTTGGATCCAAGACACATGGATCCTCTAATACCTTAGTGGGAAAACACCACCTTGTTCGCCTTATACTCGTTCCCATACCATAAGTAGTGCTAGTGGGACCTCTCTTCATCGCACTTAATCTTAATCCGTAATTGGTACTAAGGAAACTTCATATCAATATCGAGACACAGCAGGATCCCAACTTGATGATGCTTGATGAGACTTATAATGATTTAACTACTCAAGCACCTACTAGAAAAAGGAGTGCAGATCATTGTCAACATGGGAGTAAGAAATTAAAAAAAACTAATATTATGTACCATGATCAACAATGTCATTACATTACACCAATTATTATTGCCTGTTAATGCCTTTTTGCTTTTCCATTGTGGGCGTTGATGGTTCTGTACTAGACTTACTAGATGAAAGACCAGTGTGCAGGACATGTCGGTAGGTTAAAACCAATCATATTGTTCGTATTACGCAAGCAAACATCAAGGCCATAAAGACCCAGTGCATAGGTGAGCAATTGATAAAGTTGTTAATAACTTGTTCGCACATAATAAGACCATCTCCAATCCTGACCTATAACCTACTTTTCTCCTTGTATTCCCCCCACCCCCCCCCCCCCACCCCAACTCCAACCCAGCCCAAGTGTAAAATTGGACCTAAGACTGACACACCCCGACCGAGATCAGGGCGTGCTGGCCGTCACACGGAGGTGACGTAACCATGTGCACGTGCGGAAGCTAATGAAATAGTAATATAAAAAGTACGAATAATTAAAAACTAGCATACAAAGTACTAAAACAAGTGCTAGCGTAAGTGAGACACAAGTTCAGAGCAATAAGTCTACAGCAGTCCAAAAGAAAAAGATGCGACAACAGTACACCCGAAGGTGACCCTACGCTGGTGAATGTCTGTCAGAAAAGCCGGGAGAACCCTCTGGGAAACCACCGAACCTGCTAAGCAACTAGAACCTGGAGGCGCTCAAAACAAAAGCGTGAGTGGGCAAAAACAAATCTTTTCTAAAACCATTTAGTAAAATACATTCTAACCCCTCGCCGTAAAACCTGTATACTTCCCAGAAAATAAACATATATACGTATGTATAGATATGCCAACCATGCTCAAGAATATGCCATGTCAAAACCTCATAATGAAATGCAAGTGCTTAGGTATAAATCATATCAATAACATATAATCTGGCAGCCGGAGTCACCTAACATGACTTGTACGGCTGCATGTAGAGCTCAAATCTCAAACTCAATAACTGAACCTGCCCACGAGTCGGAACCACCTAAAGTGGTCTGTATGACAGGCCTGGGTGTAACATATATAAACGCTCTAGTGCTACGATCACGTGAAGGCTGTGCGAATAATCGCGGGTCACCTACGAGTCGGAACCACCTAATGTGGTCTGTACGACAGGACTGTGCACCTAACTTGGATCCAAGCTAATGTGGTCTGTACGACAGGACTGTGCACCTAACTTGGATCCAAGCTGAGCGTGTGGTGCGGGAGGTGAACATCACATGAAGGACTGTGCCCTACTCTGGGCGGGAGCACTAACACCGGGGGTGCAGGTTATGAGCTCTCTAAGCATCTCAAATCACTACTGAATGTAAATATGAATAACACTTACCTAGCACTTACATGTGCGTCCACAACACCAAATATGCATATATATATGTATGCCACTAATAATGCACGTGATGATGCATAAACAATGATAATATGGTGCATGGCATAAAACAAATAACCCTTTTCAACTCATTTCTGGGAAAATAAATGTATATAGGTATATACGGAAAACCAAAAGCCCACTCACTGGTATGTGGAAGGGTCGTAGCCCCCCTGCCTCGAGTGACCACGCTCGTCCTCGGGATACGTATCACATATATGCGAAACAACTACAAAAACGTTAATTTTAAAGCACCTAACCAACTTCTCGTAATAACTTCTCATACATTGCTCAAATTGGACAAATGAATATACCAACGTGCTCTACACAACCTCAGGATCACACCCAAATTTTTAGAAAAATTTTCCACCGCCGCACGCGCCCCCACGCACCGGCCAAGGCACGGCCACACGTGCCTGGCACGCTGACGGCGTCAACTGACGCCGTAAGGAATATTCCGTTAGTTCTAACGGATTCCGTCAACGGCGTCAGGAATATTCCGTCAGATTTGACAGAATATTCCGTCAGATTTGACGGAATATTCCGTCTCCTTCCCCGGCGAACCTCCGGTGCCGTCGCCGGCGCCGGAAAATCGCGAAACCTGTAAACTTCGATTTCTCTCTCGTTTTTCAACCAATTTTCGTGATTTTTGCACCAAAATGAAGCCTAAGACTAGGAGAACACGACCAAACAACTTTTAAGAGTCAAAAACTACGAAATCTTACCTGTCACCAAACTCCAAATCCGGCCAACTTCGAATACGGCGATTCCGACGTCCAACTCCTTCAAACGAAGTACTCCGAGACTCCTTGGGACCTCACCAAGCCACCTACGAGCTTCAAAATCCCTAAAACGTGGTAAATTACGTTTGCATGAATAGTACCCAAAACGGACATCGTCGAATCGACGTGAAAACGACGGAGTTCTCACCTGAAAATGGTACGACTGGACTCCCACGAGCTTCACGATCTCGACTGTGACCTTGGTTTCCTCGATCTGTAAAGGTTTGGTGTAGTTGTGTGTGTGTCCATACGTTTCCAAAGAGAAAGGGAAGGAATGGAGCTCTGGAGAGAGACAGGGAAAAAGACAGAGGGTGAGGGAGAGTGACAGTGTGAGTGTGTGGCCCAGCACATGCCAACACCACACAAAACGACCAATAAACGTAAAAGAACTAACTAGGGGCAAAGTAGTCATTTCACACGTACGTTTTCGATATTTTCGGGACGGGATGTCACAAAGACCATCTCCAACCCTTGGCCTAAAACCTAAAATTTTTAGCCCAGAAAATTTAGGTTTTAACCCCGAAAATAGATTTTATGCTCCAACCCTTATGACCTAATTTTTTTAGCCGTTGGATTTAATTGTATTTGATTATATTTGATTTCAGCCGTTGGATTCAATAAATCCTAGGGGACATGCCCACACTAGTTTTTGGGCTAAATCCTGGGTTATTTTTGGCTTTGATTTAGGTTTTAGGTCCAATTTTAAACTTGGGTTAGGTTGGATTTGGGTTGGGGGGGCGGGGGGGAATAAAAGGGGAAAAAATAGGTTATAGGCTAGGGTTGGAGATGGTCTAAAACCTAAAACAAAACCAGAAATAGCCCAGGATTTTGCACATAAAATAGTGTGGGCACCACTAGTGGGACCCCACCCACGTGGGCATGTCCCCCAGGATTTATTGAATCCAACGGCTGAGATTGAATACAATTAAATCTAATGGTAACAAAAAAAAGATCTAACAGCCCAAATTTAAATCCAACGGCTAAAATAATTTAAAAAATGATTTAACTCAAAATTCACCCAAATTTAGTGATTTTTCAATGTTTATCGGAATCTGATTATTTTTAGGTTAAGATGTTCATAAAATTAAATTAGGATAGTGTACATAATTTTTTTAGTCAGAGAAGTTTCTGGTATTAATTGTTTTAGTTGATTCATGCCTGCATTTAGTCTTAATTTTTTGTCAGTTGATGCGTGATTTATGCGCACACAAATTAAACCCTCTTTTTGACGATTTGTAGTATAAGTGCAAGTAGGGATCGTTCTGGACCGGGGATTAGGAGGGATTGCAAATCTCTTGGAAACTGACTCAAAAACGTAAAATAAAGTTTAAAACACTAAACTAGACTCAAAGAATGCAAAATTAAAATTTAAAACACTAAGACAAACCAAAAACTCAAAATGCTTTAAAAACACAAACTAAATTGAATTCTAACTAAAATGAACATTAAAGCAAAAGGGGGATTGAGGTTTTTACGAAAATTGAAATAACGAAACAAGTTAATAAACTAGACAGAATGTAAATATGAAGTTTATGGATGAATGCTAGCTAAGGGGTTCATCTCCATACATGTTACACTTGCATACAAGATTGATTCTCAGTTGGTCTTTCGATAAATTATGAAACTCAATGCTCCAAGTTAATTAGGTTCGCTTAAATTAACTTTCAGATTTCCCTAGATTCGTTGGATTGAATGGAATACGCATTACAACCAAATTATTCTTAATCAAAGTCCCTAACTATGGAATACGCATGATAGAGACATTCAACAAAGATCATTAAGTTCAACGGAAATCATAAACATCGACGAGGCATTCGTTACTATGGAATACGCATGAAACTTATGCCAAGAATTCGTTTAACGCGATTGTTTATGAGCAACCTCCACTACTTGTGAATATAAGTTCGTAACGTTTAGGTGAAACTCACTTATATTCTAGCGTCATATTCATGCATGAAAATTAAGCTTGCAATCTCAATGAACATACATAAATAAGTTATCAATCAAACAGTTAAACGAATTGAATCCACAACTTATGAAATTCCAACGAAAGTTAATCAATTCATATTGCAAATATAAACATAGTTTCGAATCACCCCCTAGCTAAAGGGGGGTTTATTTCCTCATAACTTTGAAATTAAAGAAACACCTAAACATTCCAACAACTCAAACTTGAATTGTATGAACGTTTAGGCACTCTTCTCTTCCATTCCTCATACGTACAAAACAAAGAGAATTGAATTTAAACTTTGAAATCAAAGAAACACCTAAACATTCCAACAACTCAAACTTGAATTGTATGAACGTTTAGGCCCTCTTATCTTCCTCGTTATTGTAGCACAAGGTCTAAGGTGAGGTTTGGGGGATTATGAAAATGGTAGAGGAGTGGTTTGGAGGGTTGGGAAGTGGTGGAAATGGAAAGATGGTTTTGGATTCTAAGGGGACTCACGGCAAAGAGAAGGAATGGAAGTGTTTGTGGTGTGTTGTGTATGAAATGAGATGATGTTGAATGAATGAATGCAAGGGTATTTATAGGAGTAGTGGAGGGAACATATGGCTGTTTGTTTAAGATGCAAGTGGCTAATTAATGATGGAAAATCAGTTAGGAAAACATGTGAAAACTGGAATTGCATGTGAAGGTGTTGGAATGTGCTGAAATGGTGAAGGGGATACACGGCATTGAGAAGCTTTCTTGCTCATTTTCTGAATGCAATGATGAAGAGTTTAATAATTAATGCATGTAGGTGGCTGAAATGATGAAGAATGAGTGGTGGAAATGAAAGGGAAAGCTAGAAGACATGTGAAGATGCTGGAATTGATGAAGGGGATACACGGCAATGTTTGGAATGTGGAGAAAAGGGTGCATGTGGTTGTAATGTTTGTTGGTTAAAGATGCATGTGGATGTATTATACAATGGGAAAGTATGTGATTGAATTAAAGGATGCAAAGTGAATGAATCATGAATCATTGTGGATGAAAGGTGGAAGTGCATGTGTTGATGACTAGGTTAGTGGGTGAAAATCTGAAAATGGCATAAAGGAATGGGAGCTCACGGTTTGGCTAGTGTTTGAATGTGTAAAGTGTGTGTGAATGCATGTGAAGATGCAATAAATAATGCATGTAGGGTTAGGAAATAAAATCATAACTTAAAGGGGGATGATTAAAGGGTGTTGAAAGGTTATGCATGGCTTTGAAGTGAATGTGGATTGGGCTAGAGTTTAAGTACATGAAATGGACCCAAATTGCTCCTCCTTGCATGGCAAGGAATGGTGTTTGTGTTAAGCCCATGGCAAGGTGTTATGTGATTGGGTTAGAGCCATTGTTTTGTGTCTTCAAGTGCATACAAGGCCTTCAATTTCATCCAACACTTGGGCTCCAAGTATAAGCTATCCATCCTTAGCCCAATAGTGCTCCAAAACACTCCACAATGCATCCTTTCGTCAAACACGTCTTATTATCCTGAAAACACACAAAAGAAGCATAAAGGACTAAAATAACTAAAGAAACACAACGTAAATGCACGAGAATAAGCAAAGTAAGTCGCCTAAATAAGCTCCTATCAAATACCCCCACACTTATCTTTTGCTAGTCCTCGAGCAAAACAGAAAGAAAAACAAAACAAAACCAAACTAAACAAGTAAAACATAATCTTAAACCTTCCAACGTTGCCTCAGGGATTTCCAATGCACATGACAAGTTAAAAATCATTATTCCCACAGATTTTGGTTATCTTTACACTTAAGTACATACTTAATCATAGTCACCACATACTAATTCACAATTAAGCATTTAAAACTATATTTTGAATGTAGTAACATGCCTTAGAGAATTTGCTCAAATCCTTACAAGATATGCACTCATTTTTCACACAGATTTTCTGACTACACACCCTACACTAGCTATATGTGAGAAGATTGATGTAAAAATGAATTCTAACACTCACATATGTTATATTAAAGAAAGCATTTTCTGGATTTACGACAATGACACGAATATGATCTCATGAATGGAATGCTACTACTTAGACGCGAGAACCAGTGACACCATAAGCTCATACCAAGTTCAAACTCCACAAATTGAAATACACAACACTCAAGATAGAAGTCAAAGGGGTGTAACGGGGCTAGGGTATTGGCTAACAGTGAAAGGTGAAGGATAAACAAACATTCTTAAAGCAATAGTGAGCAAAGTTTTTGAATTAGGCACTTAGAATTCCCTTTAGAACGCAAAAATCAACTTTGAACACCCAAGGGTAAGTCACACAAAACTTAGGGCCATATTCAACTTTTTGGACCCTTTCTTCAACCATCAACGCTCGTGAGTTCATTCTTACTTTTTTTCACTCTTTTTTTTTTTCTTTTCTTCTTCTTTTTCTTTTGAATCTCAAAACATACATATAAACGTAAGAACAAACTTTTACTCCCCCACACTCATTTTCTTGCATAATGTAACTCAAAAGGAATTCATTTAAGTCATGCTTACTATACTTTAAGAACAAGGGTATAGGAAAGTCCTACTCTAGGCTAGGTAAGGGGTGATGTGGTTAGTAAAGAAAATAGGATAAACGAGGCTCAACGGGGTTAAAACTAATGTATACGAAATATGGGAAGTAAGGCTATTTGGCTATGATGGCAACTACACAACTTCATCTTGATATATCTTATGCAATTCAATGTCATGCTTTGAATGAAACGGATATAAGTTCAAGCATTTAGTTCTATCATGATACAATTGCATTCTAAGTAGCAACCAAGCAAGGAATAATGAGATCATGCAACAACTTTAGAAAACACAGAATCACAGATTATAACTCTCCAAAGAAGGTAATAGCTCAAGTCTCACAAGGTTGTAGCGTTTGTACGAGTTCCTTCCTTCAAGCATGTTACAAAAACCAATTTTTCTTTTATGATTGCATGTGAAGTCATACATTATGATGCGAGATTTATACGCACACAAATTAAACCCTCTTTTTGTCGATTTGTAGTATAAGTATAAGTAGGGATCGTTCTGGACCGGGGATTAGGAGGGATTGCAAATCTCTTGGAAACTGACTCAAAAACGTAAAATAACAATATGAAATACTAACTTAGACTCAAAGAATGCAAAACTAAAAATAAGAAAGATTAAGACTAAGACTTAAACGAAATATGGGGGGGATTGATTTTGGACGAATTTAAACTAAAATGGATAGATTGTAAAGAAAACAAATTGTAAATATGAAATTGACGGAAATGAATGGATGGTATGGCTAGCTAAGGGGTTCATCTCCATACATGTTACACTTGCATAATAAAATGGTTTCCAATTGCATTTCAATAAACCATGAATTCTCAACACCCCGGGTTAATTAGGTCCGCTTAAATTAACCGTCAAGTTTTCCTTAAGTTAATGAATTGGATGATTGCATACGACAACCCAAAGCATTCCTCACAAGTTCCCTACATGAATTGCATAATAGAGAAACAAGCAAGAATCATTAAGCATCATGAAAACTATAAGTGTTGACGAGGCATTCGTTACTATGATTGCATGAAACTTATGCCAAGAATTCGTTTAACACGATTGTTTATAAGCAACCTCCACTACTTGTGAATATAAGTTCATAACGATTAGGTGAAACTCACTTATATTCTAGCGTCATATTCATGCATGAAAATTAAGCGCGCATTCTTAATAAACATACATAAATAAGTTATCAATCAAACGGTTAAACAAATTGAATCCACAACTTATGAAACGCAATTAGAAGTAATCAAATCAAAATGCAAGCATAAACATATATTTCGAATCCCCCCCTAGCTAAAGGGGAGTTTAGTTCCTCATACAAAACAAAGAGAATTGAAATTAAACATTGAAATCAAAGAAACGCCTAAACATTCCAACAACTCAAACTTGAATTGTATGAACGTTTAGGCCCTCTTCTCTTCCTCTTTATTGTAGCATAAGGTCTAGGGATAATTGGTTTGGGGGATGGAAGTGTGGAATGGAAAAGGAATTATGGAAATAGGTGAGGAGTGGTGGAGAAAATGGTGCAGAAAATGGAGAGAAACTCACGGCTAGAGAAGGAATGGAGTGTTTGTGTTGTGGTATCTACAATGGAATGAGATGTTCTTTGAATGAATGAATGCAAGGGTATTTATAGGAGTAATGGAGGGAACATGACAGCTAGGAGGTGGGTGGAAATGTGGCTGCAAGTTTGGTGAATGATTATGAGTGAATGCATGTGAATGTGGCTAGGTTGGAAAGCTGGAAATCTGAAAATGCAAATGGGAATGCTGAAATGCAAAGGTGGCCACGGTTTTGAGTGTGTTTTGTGTTGGAAATGCATGTGAATGTTGTTTGTGTGAAGTGTGTGTGGGTTAAAGAGTGAATGGTGGTGTAATGATGAAGTGTGATGGCTGAAAATGTCAAGGGAAATGCATGTGATTGCAAGGCAAAGAATTTCAGGATGCATGTGTGTTGGTGTGTTGTGTGATTTGTTTTGTGGTTAATGGGAATGTGGTTGAATGATTAAATGGACATGTGGGGTGTAATTGCAAAGGGAATGCAAAGTGAATGAATAATGAATGCATGTGCACTGTTTTTGGGAGAAAGGTGGCTGAATGTGCATGTGAATTAGGTTGTGAAAACATGTGGAATGTGGCTGGAATTGATGAGTAATGCACGGTTTTGTTGTTGGTTCTTTGGTGATGAATGCAATGATGAAATGGATGGGAGTGCATGTGTGTTAGGTGGTGTAATGATGAAGTGGGAAGTGGAAGAATGTGGTTGGAAATGGCTAAGGGGATGCACGGCTAGGAAGAAGAATGAATGATGTGCATGTGTGTGAATGCATATGTTTAAATGGTTGAAATGTGTAGATGATTATGAGTATGATAAGTGATAAGTGAATGATATGTTAAGTGATAAATGAATGATATGTGGTGAGTGATAAGTGAATGGAAGTGATAAGTGATAAGTGAATGGTTTGATAAGTGATAAGTGAGTGGAAGTGATAAGTGATAAATGAATGATATGTTAAGTGATAAATGAATGATATGTGGTGAGTGATAAGTGAATGGAAGTGATAAGTGATAAGTGAATGGAAGTGATAAGTGAATGGTTTGATAAGTGATAAGTGAGTGGAAGTGATAAGTGATAAATGAATGATATGTTAAGTGATAAATGAATGATATGTGGTGAGTGATAAGTGAATGATATGATAAGTGAATGCTTTAAGTGTTTAAAATAGGGAACAAAGCCCTTCCTTGCATGGCAAGGAAGGGGGACACAAGGAAACACACGACAATGTCCTACGGTTGCAAGGAATGTTGTTTTTGTGTTCTAAAATGCGTAGGAGTCTTCAATGATGCTTAAACATGAGGTCTTTTAGGATTTAACTTTCCTACTTCAAGTCTTTAATTTCGTCCATCCTCTTGGCTCCAAGCATATGATATCCATTCCAATCTCTAATTTGCTCCAAAAGGCTCCAAAAGGCATTCTTTTGCATACCTTGCCCTTAGAACCTGAAAACACACAAAAGAAGCATAAAGGACTAAAATAACTAGAGAAACATAACGTAAATGCACGAGAACAAGCCATTTAAGTCGCATGAATATGCTCCTATCAAATACCCCCACACTTATCTTTTGCTAGTCCTCGAGCAAAACAGAAAGAAAAACAAAACAAAACCAAACGAAACAAAACAAGTAAAACACAACCTAAACCTTCCAACAACTGTCTTAGGGATTTCCAATGCACATGACACGTTAAAAATCATCATTCCCACAGATTTTAGTCATCTTCACACTTAAGTACATTCTTAATCATAGTCACCATATATGATGCGTGGTTTATACGCACACAAATTAAACCCTCTTTTTATCAATTGTAGTATAGGTGCAAGTAGGGATCGTTCTGGACCGGGGATTAGGAGGGATTGTTAATCACTTGGATTTGACTTAAAAACGTAAAAACATAATATAAAACACTAAACTAGACTCAAAGAATGTAAAACTAAACTTTAAAACACTAAAACAAATCAAAAGACTCAAAATGCTTTTAAAAACACAAACTAAAATGCTATACTAAACTCGAAGAATTCAAAACTAAAAATAAGAAAGATTAAGACTAAGACTTAAACGAAATATGGGGGGATTGATTTTGGACGAATTTAAACTAAAATGGATAGATTGTAAAGAAAACAAATTGTAAATATGAAATTGACGGAAATGAATGGATGGTATGGCTAGCTAAGGGGTTCATCTCCATACATGTTACACTTGCATAATAAAATGGTTTCCAATTGCATTTCAATAAACCATGAATTCTCAACACCCCGGGTTAATTAGGTCCGCTTAAATTAACCGTCAAGTTTTCCTTAAGTTAATGAATTGGATGATTGCATACGACAACCCAAAGCATTCCTCACAAGTTCCCTACATGAATTGCATAATAGAGAAACAAGCAAGAATCATTAAGCATCATGAAAACTATAAGTGTTGACGAGGCATTCGTTACTATGATTGCATGAAACTTATGCCAAGAATTCGTTTAACACGATTGTTTATAAGCAACCTCCACTACTTGTGAATATAAGTTCATAACGATTAGGTGAAACTCACTTATATTCTAGCGTCATATTCATGCATGAAAATTAAGCGCGCATTCTTAATAAACATACATAAATAAGTTATCAATCAAACGGTTAAACAAATTGAATCCACAACTTATGAAACGCAATTAGAAGTAATCAAATCAAAATGCAAGCATAAACATATATTTCGAATCCCCCCCTAGCTAAAGGGGGGTTTAGTTCCTCATACAAAACAAAGAGAATTGAAATTAAACATTGAAATCAAAGAAACGCCTAAACATTCCAACAACTCAAACTTGAATTGTATGAACGTTTAGGCCCTCTTCTCTTCCTCTTTATTGTAGCATAAGGTCTAGGGATAATTGATTTGGGGGATGGAAGTGTGGAATGGAAAAGGAATTATGGAAATAGGTGAGGAGTGGTGGAGAAAATGGTGCAGAAAATGGAGAGAAACTCACGGCTAGAGAAGGAATGGAGTGTTTGTGTTGTGGTATCTACCATGGAATGAGATGTTTTGAATGATGGGAATGCAAGGGTATTTATAGGAGGAGTGGAGATGTATATGGCTATTTGTTTAAGGTGTTTGTGTGGAGGAATGATGGAGAATTGCATGTGGAATGGCTGCAATGATGAAGAATGAAAGCTGGAAAATAAAAGGGAAAGCTGGAAATCTGAAAATGCAAATGGGAATCCTGAAATGAAAAGGTGGCCACGGTTTTGAGTGTGTTTTGTGTTGGAAATGCATGTGAATGCATGTGAATGTTGTTTGTGTGAAGTGTGTGTGGGTTAAAGAGTGAATGGTGGTGTAATGATGAAGTGTGATGGCTGAAAATGTCAAGGGAAATGCATGTGATTGCATGGCAAAGAATTTCAGGATGCATGTGTGTTGGTGTGTTGTGTGATTGTTTTGTGGTTTAAGTGGCTTAATTAAAGAATGGGAGTGCATGTGGCTTAGGTGGTGTAATGATGAAGTGGGAATTGAAAGAATGTGGTTGGAAAGTGGAAGGGAAGGCACGGCACAAAGGGGGAAGTGTTGGAAATGCATGTGATGCATGCCAATGTTGTCTTTTGGTGCATGTGTGTGTTGAATGGTGTCCTTTAATTATGCACGGTTTAGGGCTGTTAAGGGGAGAGAAATGGGAGTGAATGTGGTTTAATGATGAAGGGGGAAAGCTTGGAAAGCATGTGGCAAGGTTGGTTGCATGATGATGATGCATGTGAGTTGAAATGCATATGTTTAAATGGTTGAAATGTGTAGATGATTATGAGTATGATAAGTGATAAGTGAATGATGTATTAAGTGATAAATGAATGATATGTGGTGAGTGATAAGTGAATGGAAGTGATAAGTGATAAGTGAATGGAAGTGATAAGTGATAAGTGAATGGAAGTGATAAGTGAATGGTTTGATAAGTGAATGATATGATAAGTGAATGCTTATAATAAGTGAATGATATGATAAGTGAATGATTTAAGTGTTTAAAATAGGGAACAAAGCCCTTCCTTGCATGGCAAGGAAGGGAGACACAAGGAAACACACGACAATGTCCTAAGGCTGCAAGGAATGTTGTTTTTGTGTTCTAAAATGCGTAGGAGTCTTCAATGATGCTTAAACATGAGGTCTTTTAGGATTTAACTTTCCTACTTCAAGTCTTTAATTTCGTCCATCCTCTTGGCTCCAAGCATATGATATCCATTCCAATCTCTAATTTGCTCCAAAAGGCTCCAAAAGGCATCCTTTTGCATACCTTGCCCTTAGAACCTGAAAACACACAAAAGAAGCATAAAGGACTAAAATAACTAGAGAAACATAACGTAAATGCACGAGAACAAGCCATTTAAGTCGCATGAATATGCTCCTATCAATATACTAGTTCACAATTAAGCATTTAAAACCATGTTTTGAATGTAGTAACATGCCTTAGAGAATTTGCTCAATTCCTTACAAGATATGCACTCGATTTTCACTCAGATTTTCTAACTACACACCCTAATCTAGTCATATGTGAGAAGATTGATGTAAACATGTAGACGAACACTCACATAAGTTATAACAAGGAAAGCATTTTCTGGATTTACGATAATGACATGAATATGATCTCATGAATGGAATGCTACTACTTAGAATGAGAACCAGTGATTCCATAACCTCATATCAATTCCAAACTCCACAAATTGAAACACATAACACTCAAGAGAGAAGCATAAGGGTTGAAACGGAGCTAAAGGTGTTTGGCTAACAAAGAAGGGATATGGAAAACAAAGGTTCTTAAAGAAATAGCGAGCAAAGCATTTGAATTAACGTAGAATTCACTTTTGAATGAAAACTCAACTTTTGAACAAGGGGGAACAAGCTCTTTTTCCTTTCTTTCTTTTCTTTTCTGTTTTTCTTTTTCATATGTTTTTCACAATTTTTTTTTTTTTTTTTCTTTTCTTTTGACTTCTCAAAGCATACATAAACACTTAAAAACAAAACATTCTCTCCCCCACACTTATTTTCTTTCATAATGCAACTCAAAAGGAATTCAATTAAGTCATGCTCACTATCTATTAAGAACAAGGGTGGGGATTGTCCTAAACTAGGCTAGGTGAGGAAAATGTGGGTAAACAAAGAATAAAGGCTAAACAAGGCTCAACGGGGTTAAGACTTACAACATATACGAAGTATGGGAAGTAAGGCTATTTGGCTATGGTGGTGGTCACTACACAACTTCTTCTTGAATATGTGTTATGCAAATCAATAACATGCTTTGAATGAAACGGATATAAGTTCTAGCATTTAGTTCTATCATGATACAATTGCATTCTAAGTAGCAACCAAGCAAGGAATAATGAGATCATGCAACAACTTTAGAAAACAAAGAATCACAGAAAATAACTCTCCAAAGAAGGTAATGGCTCGAGTCTCACAGGGATGTAGCGTTATTATGAGTTCCTTCCTTCAAGCATGTTACAAAAACGAATTTTTCTTTTATGATTGCATGTGAAGTCATACATTATAACCATAACTAAACATATACCAAGAGTAAATCAAACTTTCATCCATGTTTATAACTCTTTTTAACAGTCATGCAATTACAAACCAAATCCTCATCATAACGTTGGAAGGTTTCCTAAGACACAAAAACAACTCAAAACACTCTTTTTAGGCTTTTCAAAAAAATGTTTTTCAAATTTTTATGTGATTTTCGGAGTTATAAAACAAAACACGCTAAAACAGTTTAAAAACACCTTAAAAATATTTAAAACAGCAAGGAACAACACTTGAAGTTATGGGTGATAAAATTCAACGAATTTGCATCAACATACTTAGTTACCCCCCCCCCCCCCCACACTTAAATCAAACATTGTCCTCAATGTTTTAAGCATAGATTCACACAAAGCATAAGTAAATACACAAAAAGCACTTAAACATACTAAACATGGCAGAATGTAATTAACAAAGATAAGAGTTTAGAGACGCAAATCTGGTTATAGAGTGTAAATTCCATCTTCTCCTTGGTAATTGCATTGAGGCTTTTGATCTTTGTGATTCCACAGGCTTACTCTTGAACTGGTTTCTGCCCATCGTTGATTTTCCTTTGTGCTACTTCTTGAACTGGGCAGCATGATGGTTCATTTGGTCTCCCCCGAAGGTCTGAGCTTATCCCTTTTATCTGTTTCTTTGTTCAATCTTTCCAATTCGTATTGAAAAGGGTTGGAGGATAACTCAGCCTATGTTTGTCTCCACATGCTTCAATGTATCATTTTCACTTGCCTTACTCGCTCCCCTTTGCAGAAGTGGTCCCTTCTCCGGAAGTGTATCAACCGTTGAAGATGACTACTCGAGAGCAACGCTAGGTAAGCAATCAGGAATAGATTCCAGGCAGTTGGCTCCAGATCGGAAGATTGACTCCAAGTGCCGGCTGATTGCTTCTTTTACTTTGCCATGCGAGTAAGAACAAGGACAAAGAAAAAGACAGGGAAAGAGCATGATATGAGATACTTTTGCTTTTGACCTTGATGATATGAGATACCTTTGCTTTGAAGAAGCGGTGAATGAATCAGCACATGCTTCAATCCGCCGTTTCCTCCTGGGTCATATGTACTCCAGGCATCTGGTATCATCTTTGGGGAAGAAGAAAGAATTGAGTATTTTGAAAGGCTTTGCTGGGAGTGCGCCCTCAGAGGTGAGGGAGAGTTGGGCATTTTCTTCAGGTTTTCCCTGCCATAAAAGACGAAGGTCGACATATATAGAGATAATATCAAGTGGTGGTACTTTTTACCTTTGTCGACAAACGTTTTGATCCCGCAACTCCGGCTTTTTGAAATAGTGGCGCCTCTTCGATCTTTGAATTCGGCTCTTCGATTTCTGAGCAGGCGCCCTTTCGATTTCTGAACGACGCCCCTTCGCTTTCTGAACGACACGTGGTAATGCAGATGCGGCTCCTTTTGACAAAGCTGCACGCGTTTTCTGAAAAGCAGAGAAAGCGTCGCCGAACTTTGCGCTTGTCGGCTAAAGACGTGTAGTTGCGATGATGGCCTCCACGTGTTTTCAGCTTTGTCAGAAATCTTTTGACAAAGTTGAACGCGTTTTCTGAAAAGCCGAGGGAGCGTCGCCTAACTTACGCCGGAAAATCCGGCTCTTTGAATCGGTGGACGCGTCGCCTTGGCATTTTATAGAGCTATTGATCACCGCCAACATACACACTCTGAAGATTTCCCATTCCTGAAACTCGACTCCGGCCCTTTGTGAAATTTTTAACTCCATCCACCCCTTCTCTTTGAACACTTTTGAAAAAAATGGCAAACTCATCGAACCTTAGCTTAGATTTGAGTCTCAGCAGCGATCCGGTTGCGCCCCGTCAAGGTAATGTATGGCGCCCTTCCTTTTTATCTTCTAACGGTCCTCTTTCAGGTGAAGACTCTGTGATGCAGGACGCCACAACAGCTACAATAGTAGCTAAAAACCTCCTCACTCCAAAAGATAGTAGGCTGCTGTCAGGACGGTCCGATGAGTTGGCCGTTCAAGAGTCCCTCGCACTTAGTGTTCAGTGTGCGAGCTCTGTGTCCAACATGGGCCTACGCTTGCTTGCCCGCTCCCGTCAGGTGGAATCGTTGATGGCAGAGGTGGAAAGACTTAAGCAAGAGATCCAGCAGCTTAAGTACGAGAATAGAAGTTTGCATGTGCTTGCAAATAACTATTCGTCGGGGATGAAGAGGAAGCTTGATGAGCTGCAAGAATCTGAGGGTCGAATTCACAGTGACCGTCAAAGGCTTGCGTCTTATCTCCAGAGGCACCTTTTTCCTGGGTCATCCAGCGCTTGGCCAAGTATTGAGGCCTGGAATGCTCTAGCTCCGATGCCTCCCGCTCCGATGCCTTCCGCTTCGATGCCTCCCGCTTCTATGCCTCCCGCTTCTGCGCCTTCCGCTTCTGCGCCTCGTAGTGGGACTTCACGCAAACAACCTTTGTGAAGCACCACCTTTCTCCATGTTTAGTATCTTTCTTTTTTTTTTCTTTTTTTTTTTTTTTTTTTTTATTAACATAAAATAAAATCAAACGGCATGGAATTGGTCCTTGAATGGAAGGTGATACTTGAAGTGAACCGGCATTGGTTTGAATTCTAGTGTAGGTGCCTGATTCAAAAAAATAGCAAGTTAGTATAAAATCTAATGGAATTTGGAAAAAAATACTTACTTGTTTTGTCCGACAAGAACTCAATGACAAATACCACTCCTTTGAAAGTTTCAGGGATATTGGACTTGGCCAGATTGCAAGTGATGGTTATTACTTGTCCAATGTCATCAAATTTAACTTCTTTGGATTTTGTGGTTTCAAGAACGTCCTCTTTGATGGATTCATGACATTCCCTACTTGTCACCTTTGGAAGGGCTTCCAAGATGTCTTTTTCACCTTCTTCTTCCTTGGAAGTCATGAATCTGCAAGGAATAGGGATACTTGTTGGAACGGGGTTAAAAATAATGAAATTTGGAACAACCATACCTGTATTAGATGGCATAGGAGCAATAGGTGCCTCCGGTAAAGGTGTTTCCACCCTTTCCGTGGGTTGGGTGTATTCCTCTTCCTTGTGATTTGATTTTGATGGTTGAGGGTCCGTTCCAACCTCCTTGTCACTTCTCAACATGATAGCATTGGTGGTTTCAAATTCTCCCTTCTGATTTGCAATGGTTGAACTAGGGAGTTCTCCTTGGTCGCAAAATTGTCCTTCGAACTCCGCTATTTGCCCAATTTGCTTTTCCAGAGTAGTAAGTAATTGAAAAATCGTATCATTATCATTTGAATTACCTACATTACTTTGGGCAGGTTGTGGTGGCTGCATAGGCGTTGAATAGAACTCCTCATACGGCTGCCAATATCCTTCTTGTTGAGCCTCATTGTCTTGATTTTGTAAGCCCTGCACCAAACAAATTAATTCATCAAGCTTTTGATTATAATTTATTGACGAACTTGAGTTTGGTTGGGCATATTGAATATGAGGTTGTGGTGGCTGCCAATATCCTCCTTGTTGAGCATTTTGAGGTTCCCACCACATAGAGTTTGAATGATCACTCCAATTCGAATTGTAAGTATTGGAAAACACGTTATTCCTTGATTGAAGATTCAATATATCAACTCTTTGCATTTGAGACCTTTCCATGAGTTGTGACAAAAGAGAAGCATTATCAAGTGCCATCTTGTTCTTAACAAACAAAATAATAAAAAAAAAACTAAATCTAAAAGACAATACAGAAACAAACAATCCAAGGGATTAGCAAATTTTCTAATCCCCGGCAACGGCGCCAAAATTTGATGCGAGATTTATACGCACACAAATTAAACCCTCTTTTTGTCGATTTGTAGTATAAGTATAAGTAGGGATCGTTCTGGACCGGGGATTAGGAGGGATTGCAAATCTCTTGGAAACTGACTCAAAAACGTAAAATAACAATATGAAATACTAACTTAGACTCAAAGAATGCAAAACTAAAAATAAGAAAGATTAAGACTAAGACTTAAACGAAATATGGGGGGGATTGATTTTGGACGAATTTAAACTAAAATGGATAGATTGTAAAGAAAACAAATTGTAAATATGAAATTGACGGAAATGAATGGATGGTATGGCTAGCTAAGGGGTTCATCTCCATACATGTTACACTTGCATAATAAAATGGTTTCCAATTGCATTTCAATAAACCATGAATTCTCAACACCCCGGGTTAATTAGGTCCGCTTAAATTAACCGTCAAGTTTTCCTTAAGTTAATGAATTGGATGATTGCATACGACAACCCAAAGCATTCCTCACAAGTTCCCTACATGAATTGCATAATAGAGAAACAAGCAAGAATCATTAAGCATCATGAAAACTATAAGTGTTGACGAGGCATTCGTTACTATGATTGCATGAAACTTATGCCAAGAATTCGTTTAACACGATTGTTTATAAGCAACCTCCACTACTTGTGAATATAAGTTCATAACGATTAGGTGAAACTCACTTATATTCTAGCGTCATATTCATGCATGAAAATTAAGCGCGCATTCTTAATAAACATACATAAATAAGTTATCAATCAAACGGTTAAACAAATTGAATCCACAACTTATGAAACGCAATTAGAAGTAATCAATCAAAATGCAAGCATAAACATATATTTCGAATCCCCCCCTAGCTAAAGGGGGGTTTAGTTCCTCATACAAAACAAAGAGAATTGAAATTAAACATTGAAATCAAAGAAACGCCTAAACATTCCAACAACTCAAACTTGAATTGTATGAACGTTTAGGCCCTCTTCTCTTCCTCTTTATTGTAGCATAAGGTCTAGGGATAATTGGTTTGGGGGATGGAAGTGTGGAATGGAAAAGGAATTATGGAAATAGGTGAGGAGTGGTGGAGAAAATGGTGCAGAAAATGGAGAGAAACTCACGGCTAGAGAAGGAATGGAGTGTTTGTGTTGTGGTATCTACAATGGAATGAGATGTTCTTTGAATGAATGAATGCAAGGGTATTTATAGGAGTAATGGAGGGAACATGACAGCTAGGAGGTGGGTGGAAATGTGGCTGCAAGTTTGGTGAATGATTATGAGTGAATGCATGTGAATGTGGCTAGGTTGGAAAGCTGGAAATCTGAAAATGCAAATGGGAATGCTGAAATGCAAAGGTGGCCACGGTTTTGAGTGTGTTTTGTGTTGGAAATGCATGTGAATGTTGTTTGTGTGAAGTGTGTGTGGGTTAAAGAGTGAATGGTGGTGTAATGATGAAGTGTGATGGCTGAAAATGTCAAGGGAAATGCATGTGATTGCAAGGCAAAGAATTTCAGGATGCATGTGTGTTGGTGTGTTGTGTGATTTGTTTTGTGGTTAATGGGAATGTGGTTGAATGATTAAATGGACATGTGGGGTGTAATTGCAAAGGGAATGCAAAGTGAATGAATAATGAATGCATGTGCACTGTTTTTGGGAGAAAGGTGGCTGAATGTGCATGTGAATTAGGTTGTGAAAACATGTGGAATGTGGCTGGAATTGATGAGTAATGCACGGTTTTGTTGTTGGTTCTTTGGTGATGAATGCAATGATGAAATGGATGGGAGTGCATGTGTGTTAGGTGGTGTAATGATGAAGTGGGAAGTGGAAGAATGTGGTTGGAAATGGCTAAGGGGATGCACGGCTAGGAAGAAGAATGAATGATGTGCATATGTTTAAATGGTTGAAATGTGTAGATGATTATGAGTATGATAAGTGATAAGTGAATGATATGTTAAGTGATAAATGAATGATATGTGGTGAGTGATAAGTGAATGGAAGTGATAAGTGATAAGTGAATGGTTTGATAAGTGATAAGTGAGTGGAAGTGATAAGTGATAAATGAATGATATGTTAAGTGATAAATGAATGATATGTTAAGTGATAAATGAATGATATGTGGTGAGTGATAAGTGAATGGAAGTGATAAGTGATAAGTGAATGGAAGTGATAAGTGAATGGTTTGATAAGTGATAAGTGAGTGGAAGTGATAAGTGATAAATGAATGATATGTTAAGTGATAAATGAATGATATGTGGTGAGTGATAAGTGAATGATATGATAAGTGAATGCTTTAAGTGTTTAAAATAGGGAACAAAGCCCTTCCTT
Source organism: Pyrus communis (assembly GCF_963583255.1). Lineage (NCBI taxonomy): Eukaryota > Viridiplantae > Streptophyta > Magnoliopsida > Rosales > Rosaceae > Pyrus > Pyrus communis. Next base: position 11,902,989 of record NC_084815.1, read on the forward strand.
GCATGGCAAGGAAGGGGGACACAAGGAAACACACGACAATGTCCTAAGGTTGCAAGGAATGTTGTTTTTGTGTTCTAAAATGCGTAGGAGTCTTCAATGATGCTTAAACATGAGGTCTTTTAGGATTTAACTTTCCTACTTCAAGTCTTTAATTTCGTCCATCCTCTTGGCTCCAAGCATATGATATCCATTCCAATCTCTAATTTGCTCCAAAAGGCTCCAAAAGGCATTCTTTTGCATACCTTGCCCTTAGAACCTGAAAACACACAAAAGAAGCATAAAGGACTAAAATAACTAGAGAAACATAACGTAAATGCACGAGAACAAGCCATTTAAGTCGCATGAATATGCTCCTATCACATTATAACCATAACTAAGCATATACCAAGAGTAAATCAAACTTTTCTCCATGTTTATAACTCTTTTTAACAGTCATGCAATTACAAACCAAATCCTTATCATTGTGTTGGAAGGTGACCTACGACACAAACACAAAAAAACAACTTTAAAACAACTCTTTTTGGGTTTTTCAAGACAATTTTTCAAATTTTTATGGGATTTTCGAATTTTTAAGTCAAAACACACTAAAACAGTTTAAAAACATTTTTAAAACAGCAAGGAACAACACTTGAAGTTATGGGTGATAAAATTCAACGAATTTGCATCAACATACTTAGTTACCCCCCCCACACTTAAATCAAACATTGTCCTCAATGTTTTAAGCATAGATTCACACAAAGCATAAGTAAATACACAAAAAGCACTTAAACATACTAGACATGGCATAATGTAATTAACAAAGAGAAGAGTTTAGAGATGCAAATCTGGTTATAGAGTGTAAATTCCATCTTCTCCTTGGTAATTGCATTGAGGCTTTTGATCTTTGTGATTCCACAGGCTTACTCTTGAACTGGTTTCTGCCCATCGTTGATTTTCCTTTGTGCTACTTCTTGAACTGGGCAGCAGGATGGTTCATTTGGTCTCCCCCGAAGGTCTGAGCATACCCTTTTGGTCTGTTTCTTTGTTCAATCTTTCCAATTCGTATTGAAAAGGGTTGGAGGATAACTCAGCCTATGTTTGTCTCCACATGCTTCAATGTATCATTTTCACTTGCCTTACTCGCTCCCCTTTGCAGAAGTGGTCCCTTCTCCGGAAGTGTATCAACCGTTGAAGATGACTACTCGAGAGCAACGCTAGGTAAGCAATCAGGAATAGATTCCAGGCAGTTGGCTCCAGAACGGAAGACTGACTCCAAATGCCGGCTGATTGCTTCATTTACTTTGCCATGCGAGTAAGAACAAGGACAAAGAAAAAGACAGGGAAAGAGCATGATATGAGATACTTTTGCTTTTGACCTTGATGATATGAGATACCTTTGCTTTTGAAGAAGCGGTGAATGAATCAGCACATGTATTTGTTGTGCTGTTTCCTCCTGGGTCATCTGTACTCCAGACATCTGGTATCATCTTTGGGGAAGAAGAAAGAATTGAGTATTTCGAAAGGCTTTGCTGGGAGTGCGCCCTCAGAGGTGAGGGAGAGTTGGGCATTTTCTTCAGGTTTGCCCTGCCATAAAAGACGAAGGTCGACATATATAGAGATAATAGCAAGTGGTGGTACTTTTTACCTTTGTCGACAAACGTTTTGATCCCGCAACTCCGGCTTTTTGAAATAGTGGCGCCTCTTCGATCTTTGAATTCGCCTCTTCGATTTCTGAACGACGCCCCTTCGCTTTCTGAACGACACGTGGTAGTGCAGATGCGGCTCCTTTTGACAAAGCTGCACGCGTTTTCTGAAAAGCAGAGAAAGCGTCGCCGAACTTTGCGCTTGTCGGCTAAAGATGTGTAGTTGCGATGATGGCCTCCACGTGTTTTCAGCTTTGTCAGAAATCTTTTGACAAAGTTGAACGCGTCTTCTGAAAAGCCGAGAACGCGTCGCCTAAATTACGCCGGAAATTCCGGCTTTTTGAATTGGTGGACGCGTCGCCTTGGCTTCTTATAGAGCTATCGATCACCACAACAAACACACTTTGAAGAACTCCCATTCTTGAAAATCGACTCCGACCCTTTGAAAATTTACTCCATCAACCCCTATCTTTGAACACCTTTGAAAAAATGGCAAACTCATCGAACCTTAGCTTGGAATTGAGCCTTAGCAGTGATACGGGCGCGCCGCGTCAAGGTAACGTATGGCGCCCTTCTTTTTTATCTTCTAACGGTCCTCTTTCAGGTGAAGACTCTGTGATGCAGGACGCCACAACAGCTACAATAGTAGCTAGGAACCTCCTCACTCCAAAAGATAGTAGGCTGCTGTCAGGACGGTCTGATGAGTTGGCCGTTCAAGAGTCCCTCGCACTTAGTGTTCAGTGTGCGAGCTCTGTGTCCAACATGGGCCTACGCCTGCTTGCCCGCTCTCGTCAGGTGGAATCGTTGATGGCAGAGGTGGAAAGACTTAAGCAAGAGATCCAGCAGCTTAAGTACGAGAATAGAAGTTTGCATGTGCTTGCAAATAACTATTCGTCGGGGATGAAAAGGAAGCTTGATGAGCTGCAAGAATCTGAGGGTCGAATTCACAGTGACCGTCAAAGGCTTGCGTCTTATCTCCAGAGGCACCTTTTTCCTGGGTCATCCAGCGCTTGGCCAAGTATTGAGGCCTGGAATGCTCTAGCTCCGATGCCTCCCGCTCCGATGGCTTCCGCTCCGATGGCTTCCGCTCCGATGCCTCCCGCTTCTATGCCTCCCGCTTCTGCGCCTTCCGCTTCTGCGCCTTGTAGTGGGGCTTCACGTAAACAACCTTTGTGAAGCTCCACCTTTCTCCATGTTTAGTATCTTTCTTTTTTTTTTTTTTTTTTTTTTTTTTTTTTTTTATTAACATAAATAAAATCAAACGGCATGGAATTTATCTTTGAATGGGCGGTGATACTTGAAATGATCCGGTAATAGTTTAAATTCCAGATTGGGTGCCTGAATCATTAACCACATGTTAGTATAAAAGAAAATTGAAATTCGGGGAGGCGGCTTACCTGTGTGCTCCAAAATGAACTCCAGAATAAACACCCCTTCGAAAGTTATGACTTGTCCCGTGTCATAAAATCCAACTTCCTTGGGAATTGTGGTTTCAAATTTGTCCTCTTTGATGCCTTCTACATCTTCTCCAGCCACTACCTTCTCTTGAATCATTCTTCTTGGTGTACAAAGTCCTTTGAAGAATTCAACACCATCTAAAACTTGCTGTGTTGCACCAAGAATTTGAATAGCATTTTGCACCTTTGGGAAGGCTTCCACGATGTCCTTTTTACTCTCTTCTTGGTTGGGAATCAAAAACCTGCTAGGAAAAGGGACATTGGGTGGAATAACATCAGAATAACATGAAATTGGGACGTCCTTACTGGTGGTGGGTGGTTTAGAGGGCTTAGGGGGCTGCGGCAAGGGTTGTTCTACCCTTGCCGTGTGCATGTCTTCTTCCTCCTCCTCAATTAGCAGCTCTTCATCCACTTCTAGGCTATGTTTGGACATTTTTAGGTCAGCTCCAACCTCCATAGCACTTCCCAAAGTGATAGCATTATGGATTTCAAAATCTTCCTTCGAGTTTTCAATAGTTGAGTTGGAAAGTTCACTTTGCTCTTGAATTTGTTTCATGAACTCCATAATCTGCCCAAATTGCTCGTCCAATTTACCCAACTTCTTGTCTTGATTTTGTTCGTCCTGCGTCAAAGAGGTTAGTAATTGAAAATTTTTATCATTATCCATGGACATACTTGAACTTGATTGGAATTGTTGTGGGGGAGGTTGTGGTGGCTGCATAGGTGTTGTATTGAACTCCTCATATGGTTGCCAATATGCTTCTTGTTGAGCCTCCTTGGCTTGATTTTGTGACCCCTGCGCCAAAGAATTTATTTCATTAAGAATTTGAATATAATCTACTGGCGAACTTGAATTTAATTGAGCATATTGCATATGAAGTTGTGGTGGCTGCATAGGTCTTGAATAGAACTCCTCATATGGTTGCCAATATGCTTCACGTTGAACTTGTTGATCTTCCCACCATATAGAGTTTGAATGATCCCTCCAATCTCTTTGTGGACATTGATTGGCTTGAAATCCTTGCCTATATGAAGCACCAAATGTAGGGACACTCTGCATTGTGGTCCTTTCGGCATACGGCGACAATTTAGAAGTAAGATTTGCCAATTGAGCTTGAATGCTAGCAAAATCCATATCTTACTTCTCTAGTACCTAAAATCAAAGAAAGAGAACTAAATCAAAAATCAAAAGTAACAACAAACAAAGAAAACAACACTAAGTTAGAAACTAAAACGAAAACAACTAAACCAAAAAAAAAAAAGAAAAGAACCAAGGGATTAGCAAAGTTGCTAATCCCCGGCAACGGCGCCAAAATTTGATGCGTGATTTATGCGCACACAAATTAAACCCTCTTTTTGACGATTTGTAGTATAAGTGCAAGTAGGGATCGTTCTGGACCGGGGATTAGGAGGGATTGCAAATCTCTTGGAAACTGACTCAAAAACGTAAAATAAAGTTTAAAACACTAAACTAGACTCAAAGAATGCAAAATTAAAATTTAAAACACTAAGACAAACCAAAAACTCAAAATGCTTTAAAAACACAAACTAAATTGAATTCTAACTAAAATGAACATTAAAGCAAAAGGGGGATTGAGGTTTTTACGAAAATTGAAATAACGAAACAAGTTAATAAACTAGACAGAATGTAAATATGAAGTTTATGGATGAATGCTAGCTAAGGGGTTCATCTCCATACATGTTACACTTGCATACAAGATTGATTCTCAGTTGGTCTTTCGATAAATTATGAAACTCAATGCTCCAAGTTAATTAGGTTCGCTTAAATTAACTTTCAGATTTCCCTAGATTCGTTGGATTGAATGGAATACGCATTACAACCAAATTATTCTTAATCAAAGTCCCTAACTATGGAATACGCATGATAGAGACATTCAACAAAGATCATTAAGTTCAACGGAAATCATAAACATCGACGAGGCATTCGTTACTATGGAATACGCATGAAACTTATGCCAAGAATTCGTTTAACGCGATTGTTTATGAGCAACCTCCACTACTTGTGAATATAAGTTCGTAACGTTTAGGTGAAACTCACTTATATTCTAGCGTCATATTCATGCATGAAAATTAAGCTTGCAATCTCAATGAACATACATAAATAAGTTATCAATCAAACAGTTAAACGAATTGAATCCACAACTTATGAAATTCCAACGAAAGTTAATCAATTCATATTGCAAATATAAACATAGTTTCGAATCACCCCCTAGCTAAAGGGGGGTTTATTTCCTCATAACTTTGAAATTAAAGAAACACCTAAACATTCCAACAACTCAAACTTGAATTGTATGAACGTTTAGGCACTCTTCTCTTCCATTCCTCATACGTACAAAACAAAGAGAATTGAATTTAAACTTTGAAATCAAAGAAACACCTAAACATTCCAACAACTCAAACTTGAATTGTATGAACGTTTAGGCCCTCTTATCTTCCTCGTTATTGTAGCACAAGGTTTAAGGTGAGGTTTGGGGGATTATGAAAATGGTAGAGGAGTGGTTTGGAGGGTTGGGAAGTGGTGGAAATGGAAAGATGGTTTTGGATTCTAAGGGGACTCACGGCAAAGAGAAGGAATGGAAGTGTTTGTGGTGTGTTGTGTATGAAATGAGATGATGTTGAATGAATGAATGCAAGGGTATTTATAGGAGTAGTGGAGGGAACATATGGCTGTTTGTTTAAGATGCAAGTGGCTAATTAATGATGGAAAATCAGTTAGGAAAACATGTGAAAACTGGAATTGCATGTGAAGGTGTTGGAATGTGCTGAAATGGTGAAGGGGATACACGGCATTGAGAAGCTTTCTTGCTCATTTTCTGAATGCAATGATGAAGAGTTTAATAATTAATGCATGTAGGTGGCTGAAATGATGAAGAATGAGTGGTGGAAATGAAAGGGAAAGCTAGAAGACATGTGAAGATGCTGGAATTGATGAAGGGGATACACGGCAATGTTTGGAATGTGGAGAAAAGGGTGCATGTGGTTGTAATGTTTGTTGGTTAAAGATGCATGTGGATGTATTATACAATGGGAAAGTATGTGATTGAATTAAAGGATGCAAAGTGAATGAATCATGAATCATTGTGGATGAAAGGTGGAAGTGCATGTGTTGATGACTAGGTTAGTGGGTGAAAATCTGAAAATGGCATAAAGGAATGGGAGCTCACGGTTTGGCTAGTGTTTGAATGTGTAAAGTGTGTGTGAATGCATGTGAAGATGCAATAAATAATGCATGTAGGGTTAGGAAATAAAATCATAACTTAAAGGGGGATGATTAAAGGGTGTTGAAAGGTTATGCATGGCTTTGAAGTGAATGTGGATTGGGCTAGAGTTTAAGTACATGAAATGGACCCAAATTGCTCCTCCTTGCATGGCAAGGAATGGTGTTTGTGTTAAGCCCATGGCAAGGTGTTATGTGATTGGGTTAGAGCCATTGTTTTGTGTCTTCAAGTGCATACAAGGCCTTCAATTTCATCCAACACTTGGGCTCCAAGTATAAGCTATCCATCCTTAGCCCAATAGTGCTCCAAAACACTCCACAATGCATCCTTTCGTCAAACACGTCTTATTATCCTGAAAACACACAAAAGAAGCATAAAGGACTAAAATAACTAAAGAAACACAACGTAAATGCACGAGAATAAGCAAAGTAAGTCGCCTAAATAAGCTCCTATCATCAGTATCTGGCACTAGCTAAAATATGACAACCCGTCCCTAATTTTATGATTTTATAAATTTTAAAATGTGAATTTACGAGAATACCCTAGTGGCGAGGGTATTGATTTTCGTTGATCGCTAGTTCATGACGCGTATGAACTATTACCTTACTGTATTTCAAAAGTATGTTGGTAAGGATTGTTATTTATTATTTCATTTCATATTATTATTATTATTATTATTAAGGGTGGTTGGAAAAGAAAGGGAGAAAGGGGGGCTGCCTGATGGCAACGAGGAAAAGGGAAATGAAGAGGGAATTGTGAACTATGAATGACTTGATCCCTGTTTAGGGTATGTTGGCAGTCTAAGGAGACGTTAGATGCAGCCATATAATAATTGAGACAATAGCCTTGTTTGGGGAATTGAACAATATGAGGAACATTGGTGGAAAATGTGAGATTTAACCTCATGATTTGGTGGTTAGATGTTGGTCATAAATCAATATGTGAGGAATCAAGGAAATGAAGTAAGGAAACGTAAGTAATGATGGTTAATTAAATTATCTAGTTGGGCTTATAACTGATAATTATTCTCGAAAATAAATTGTTCGGGAGTAGAGCGTTATAGATTGTGCATTTTACGCCGTATTATATATATTTATTTATACTTGAAAATGATATGGTATGGTTGAGTTTTAGATTGCATCATGGCATATCCATATGTATATTACTGGCACATAATTATTGTGAATGCTTTGAAGTGCGAAGGTGAACGCAGAACGCACAGGTAAGTTCAGGTGAGTATATGTTGTGAACTGTGAGATGCATGGTTATGATTACATTTTATTTGAAATGATGGGGTTATGACATGGCTATATTTATGCTTTAGGAAACTCCAACCTTGTCGTATAGGTTGCAATGATAGACAACTCCGACATTATTGTACAGGTTGCCCATGAGTCGTACATGTTATAATAGATGCAGTTAGAGCTCATAAACCTGCACCCCGGTGTTAGTGCTCCCACCTGTGGCCAAGGCACAGTCCTGATGTGTTATATAATAGCACTCAACTTAAACCTTCTTTTTGACAATTGTAGTATATGAATAAGTAGGAATCGTTCTAGGTCGGGGATTAGGAGGGATTGCTAATCTACTCTAAATTGACTTAAAAACACAAAACTAAACTTAAAAACACTTAACTAGACTTATATGACTCAAAACAAACTAAAAAGACTCAAAACAGCACAAAACAATCAAATAGACTCAAACTAGACTCTAAAGCGTGATTTGGACGAATATTAACTTAACTTTGACTGAAAACACTAAAGGAAACAAACTAAAACAGGTTTTAACTAAGTGAAACACGAAATAGTAAAGGGGGGGGGATTGATTTTGACGAATTTAAAGTAAAACAAACAGATTTAAAGACTTAAACAAGTTTGGACGAAATTAGGTGTTTTTATGGGTGATAAGCTAGCTAGAGGGTCCTTCTCCACACATGACACACTTGCATACAAATTGATTTCCAGTTGCTTTTCCAATAAACCATGAACCTCAACACCTCAGATTAACAGTGAACAGCACTAATTAACCCTCATATTTTCCTTAAGTCATTGAATTGGATGGAATACGCATCGGCAATGAAATTATTCTTCAAAAATTCCCTATATGAACAGCATAATAAAGATACAATCAAAGATCATTAAGCTTTGTGAAAATCATAAGCATTAACAAGGCATTTGTAACTATGAACAACATGATACTCCTGCTAGGAATTTACTTGACACGATTGTGACTAGCAACCTCCACTACTTATGAATATAAATTCATAACAATTAGGTGAAACTCCCTTATATTCTAGCATCAAATTCATGCATGCAAACTAAGTATTCATCCTTAATCAATATATAAGAATAAGTTATCAATCAAACAGTTAAGTAAATTGCATTCATGATTTATGAAATCACAACTGGAGGTAATCAATTCATATTGCAAATATAATCATGGTTTCAAAGTCTCCTTTAGCCAAAACGAAATTAGTTCCTCATATTCACAACAAAACAAAGAAAACTTAAATTAAAAATTGAAAACAAAAGATGGATTACACCTAAGAACGCTCCAACAATCCAATCTTGAATGGCAAGCACCTCCCAATGTCCTCCTTCTTCTCCTTTGCTGTGGCACAAGGTGTGGGTGAAGGTTTGAGTGATGAATTGTATGAAAGAATGGATGAAAGGTTGAATGGTAGTGAATGCATCCCCCAAAAGCTACGGCAAGGGCCTTTATTTATAGGTTTAAGAAAAACAAGGCCTAACTTAATTTGGTAAACAGGTTTTGGTCCCAAATCCACAAGGAAAAGGAGAAATAAATGTCAGAATCCTAGGGATAAAGGGAAATGATATGCGGCAACCTAGAAAGAAAAGGGAATGTGCTTCCTTGTGCGGCAAGGAAGGAATTTCAAAGGGATAGGTGTGGCATCCCTCTTTGACTGGGATTAGGGCTTCTAGAACTTATATTTAAGTGTCCTAAATTAATTAGGGATGATAAGAGCATATTTATGCGACTTTGTTAGTTTAATTCCTTGCATTTACTTAGTTAGTTCTTAGTTATTTTAGTATTTTAAGCTATTTTCGTGTGTTTGTAGGTCCAATTGGCTAAAGTGGCAAGAAAGTGCAATTTGGAGCATTTTGGAGCAGTTTTGGGCATGGAATAGTTAGCACATGCTTGGAGCAAAATGGATGGACGAAATTGAAGACCAAAGGAGGCTAGGAATCTACTAAAGAGATGGAAGAAATTAATTCAAGACTTGGAAGAAAAGGAATCAGTTACAAAGAAAGAAACATGAGTCAAACTTCCTTATTTTGACTTAGCCAATCCTAATCTTTTCCTACTTTTGTTCCAGCTATTAAGGGGGGTTCCTAATTGATTTAGGACACTTAAATATAAGTTCTAGAAGCCTTAATCCCAGTCAAAGAGGGATGCCGTCACTTTCCCTTTCCCTTTCCCTTGCCGTGCAAGGCATCACCTTTCCTATTTTCCTTCCTTGCCGCAACTTCCCTTCCCTTTCTCTCTTGGGATTCTGATTTGGAGTCCTAAATCCTTCCCAAATTAATCAATTAATGCCTCACCCTTTTTCCCTAATCTGCCGCACAAAAGGATTTAACCATACAACCATACAACAATTCATTCATTCATCCTCTACCACTAGAATTCGCACCATCCATCCACCACAACCCAATTTCATACCCAAACACCCTTGTGCCCCAATTTTGCAAGGAAAAAGGGGAGAAGACCCCTTGGAGCCGTGCCTGCCATTCAAGATTGGATTGTTGGAGCGTTTCTAGGTATATTCAATCTTTGTTTTCAATGTTTAATTTAAGTTTTCTTTGTTTAATTGTGAACATGAGGACCTAAACTTGTTTTAGCTAGAGAGACTTTGAAACCATGATTATATTTGCAATATGAGTTGATTACTTCCAGTTATGATTTCATAAATCATGAATGCAATTTACTTAACTGTTTGATTAAGAACTTATTCTTGTGTGTTGATTAAGAAGGCCCGCTTAGTTTGCATGCATGAATTTGATGCTAGAATATAAGGGAGTTTCACAAAATCGTTATGAACTTATATTCATAAGTAGTGGAGGTTGCTAGTCACGATCGTGTTAAGTTAAATTCCTGGAATGAGTATCATGATGTCATAGTTACGAATGCCTTGTCAATGCTTATGATTTTCACAAAGCTTGATTTCAGCCGTTGGATTCAATAAATCCTAGGGGACATGCCCACATAGGTGAGGTCCCTCTAGTGGTGCCCACACTAGTTTTTGGGCTAAATCCTGGGTTATTTTTGGCTTTGATTTAGGTTTTAGGTCCAATTTTAAACTTGGGTTAGGTTGGATTTGGGTTGGGGGGGGGGGGGGGGGGCGGGGGGGGGGGGAATAAAAGGGGAAAAAATAGGTTATAGGCTAGGGTTGGAGATGGTCCAAAACCTAAAACAAAACCAGAAATAGCCCAGGATTTTGCACATAAAATAGTGTGGGCACCACTAGTGGGACCCCACCCACGTGGGCATGTCCCCCAGGATTTATTGAATCCAACGGCTGAGATTGAATACAATTAAATCTAATGGTAACAAAAAAAAGATCTAACAGCCCAAATTTAAATCCAACGGCTAAAATAATTTAAAAAATGATTTAACTCAAAATTCACCCAAATTTAGTGATTTTTCAATGTTTATCGGAATCTGATTATTTTTAGGTTAAGATGTTCATAAAATTAAATTAGGATAGTGTACATAATTTTTTTAGTCAGAGAAGTTTCTGGTATTAATTGTTTTAGTTGATTCATGCCTGCATTTAGTCTTAATTTTTTGTCAGTATCTGGCACTAGCTAAAATATGACAACCCCTAGGAATATACAGAAACTAAGCCCTTCTAGGAATATACAGGCGCAATCCGCCTCGCATCTAGATTTTTAGCTATGTAGCCGAGGCTCCAACCAGGGGTTTACAATGTGGTTCAAAACTCCGAAAGATCAAACCGTTGAAAGATAAATGAGTAGGACAAGCCCAACTTGGTTAGCTCTGGATCAATAAGAAGTTTGAAGGTCATTTGAGCGCATTTTAAAGAAGTTATTCTAAGATGATTAACTCATGGTCCATTGGTGAACTATCCATCTTTGAAGCAGAGCTCATTCTCAGAAGCATAGTTAGGGGCAATTGTGAGACCATGATTTGCTGGGCCCATGACACGTGGAAAGAATGATAGGAATGCCCAAAGCCCATGGAGCGTAGTCCTAGGATATGTTTAGGCCTATTAAAGATATTATTTATCTCTTAAGTAAGAAAACCCTAATTGAGGTCAAATTAGGAATTAGGCTGTCACATCCCAGAACGGCTCCGCCGTAGCATGATATTGTCCTCTTTGGGCCTCGGCCACGCCCTCACGGTTTTGTTTCTGGGAACTCACATGAGAACTTCCTAGTGGGTCACCCATCCTGGGATTGCTCTCGCTCAAACTAGCTTAACTTTGGAGTTCCAATGGAATCTAAAGCCAATGAGTTCTCAAAATGCCTCATGTTATGTGGAGGTGGGCATGTACATATAAAGCACATCACCTCCTCTCTGTTAGTCGATGCGGGATCTTACATAGGCAATATAATCAAGATTCTAGAGAGATTAGGTACTTTATCCTAATTTTCTCCTAGATAGTCTCCCACTTTGATGAAGATTACCTTCCTACAAAAACTCTCAAGATCCTTATAATACACTAGCCCGGTATTAAGTAGGGGACATAAAAGATTAAGTACTGCAGAACATAAAGTACACATAGGTTTTTGGTTGAATGTTTGGATCATCTCCATTGATCTCAGTATATAGTATTTATACAATTTCACATAGACTTTACAAGTGTTGACAACTTGTACAAGGAAAGATTTTACAATTAAAAATGTGCATACAATTAGGAAGCTTAATAAGGTAAATGAATGTGATCATGAAATCATCTTTTGGACTAATGATTTCATGGGCTGATGAGCTTGATTATCTCCATCTTGTTTATCACACCCTCGCAAGCTGACGGGGCAAAGAAGCACTGGAAGCTTGGACAGGAGATAGTGAAACGAGTAACGGACATGCCCTTGGTAAAGACCTCAACAATCTGATCATGTGTAGAAAGATAAAAAACTTTAAGAACATTACGAACAACCTTTTCACGAATATATTGATAATCCACCTCAACATGACAAGTGCGGGCATGAAAAACAGGATTTGAGGCCAAAAGATATGGCACTAATATTATCACAATGGACTGTTGGACAATACAGCAGAAGTCGAAGATCATGAAAAAGCTTATGGAACCATGAAATTGCAGCAACTATGTAGGTGAGCTGGCGGTACTCCGCTTCGGTACTCGAACAGAAACCCTACCTTGTTTCTTGATGCTCCAAGAAACAAGGTTGGAACCAATGTAAATGCAATATCCACAAGTGGAACGCCGGTCATCAGGATTGCCGGCATAATCGTTGTCAGAATAGGCAGTGAGAATAATGGAGCCAGGTTTATATGTAATACCGTGAGAAGGAGTACCAACCAGATATCGTAGGATACGTTTGACAGCCAACCAATGGATAGAAGTAGGTTGATGCATAACTGACAGACTTGGTTGACTGTAAACACAATGTCAGGACAAGTGAGAGTAAGGTATTGGAGAGCACCTACAACACTTCGGTATTCTGTCGGATCAGGAAGAAGGTCTCCATCTTGAAGGCTGAGCCTGCGACCGCTGACAGCAGGGGTCTGAATAGGTTTAGCTGCCGCCATTTTGGTAAGCAATAGAAGATCATGCACATATTTATGTTGAGAAATAAATAAGCCATCCGATTTCCTGCCAATCTCCATGCCGAGAAAATAATTAGCGGGGCCCAAATCTTTCATAGAGAATCGATGGCCTAAGTCAGCAATCAACTGAGCAATATGAGACATATCATTGCATATTTGCATGTGATCAAAATATCATCGACATAGATAAGCAGATAAATACGTACGGAGCTAATAAGATAAATGAAAAGAGACGTGTCGGCCTGAGATGGTGTGAAACCCAAGTCCTTCAAGTGCAAAGAGAAACGTTGAAACCACGCCCGAGGGGCTTTGTTTAAGGCCATAAAGAGATCGCTAAAGTTTACAAAAATGATCAGGGAATTGGGAATCCACAAAACCACTTGGTTGGCGCATATAGACTTTTTCAGATAAAAACCATGTAAAAATGTATTTTGAACGTTAAGTTGACGGACGGGCAACCAAAACTGAACGGAAAGTGCAAGGATGAATGGTGGAATGGTTGACCACAGGGCTAAAGGTTTCACTGTAATCGAGTCCAGGCTGCTGATGGAATCCATTTGCAACAAGGCGAGCTTTGAAACGTTGGATAGAGCTATCAGAGTTCCTCTTGATATGAAAGACCCATTTGTTTGGCAAAATGTTCATTGAACGAGTACGGGGAACAAGAACCTAGGTACGGGCTCGTTGAAGAGCATTGAATTCATTTACCATAGCCTGACACCACTCAGGAAATTTGTTTGCTTGATTGAAACAAGTAGGCTCAATGAAAGTATTAGTAAATACAGAATAATCCGCATAATGAGCATATTTGGAATTAGACTTAGGATTACCAGCTTTACTCCGAGTCACCATGGGGTGAGCATTTATCTCTCTTACCGAAGACGTGGCGGGGATAGGTGGATGTCTTGAGGAACTTGGAGAAATGGGTTTGGAATGTGTAATTACATCAGTAACGGGAAATGGTGCAAGGCCTGCAGGACGATGGGTTTTACGGTGATAAAGTTGTAAAGGAGCAGGAGCATTTGGTTGCGAGATTATAGGTGAGGATTGGGTTGTTGAAGTATCAGGATGTGCTACTAGGGTGGTGGAGAGGACGGCAGGGGAAGAGTTTGGCATTTGGCTAATGGGATTAGGAATGGGTAGGATCTGATGAGTTGGATTGGTAGGCACCGACTCAGAGGTAGATGGCATTTGGCTAGTAGAATTAGGAAGGGGTGATGTTTGATTGGTTGGATTTGTAGGCAATTTGGTGCTGATGGATGTGGTTGTTGGATTATGGGTATACACACGGCGGTAGCCCAATAATTTCGAGTGTAGGATCTGGGGATGAACTTGTCTTTTGGGAGGCAAAAGTCAAGGATAGCTCAGAAAATGGAAAATTTAACTTATAAAAAAAAACATGGTGTGACAAAAAAATGCGGTTAGTAGAAATGTTTAAGCATCTATGTCCTTGGTAATTCAAAGAATACCTTAAAAAAACATATTTGGTAGAACGATAACATAGTTTATTATTATGGTATGTCCGCACGTATGGAAAACATGCACAACCAAATGTTTTCAAAAAAAATATAATATGGTTCTTTGCCAAACAATTTGTGGAAAGGAGTATCACAATTCAAAACTGAATAATTAGAATAATTGTAATACTCATACGTTCGTAAACACAGAAGAAATAATGAAAATTGCGCATTAAAATTATTCACATTCGAACCTATTCCACATAATGAAACATGCCATTAATTATAGTTTAAATCAAAGAAAAAAATGTCCAATAATTTTTCTCATTTTAGGGTAACTTTGTTTTGAGGCAGGGGTATCATTGTAAAATTAATATTGGTTTTGGGCGCGAGAGAAGCGGTGGGATTTGGAAGCCGGAGACCCCTTTGCATGTTCGTTGGGGAGGGAGTGTAAGATAGATTCATGCGGGTGAGAAAATTGTGATTACGGGGGATGGGTGGGTGGGGGGTGGGTTCGCGGGGCACAGGCACAGGCTGCTGTTTTTTGGTCCAAATTAAACGGGTAATAAAATCATAAGAATTAAAAATAATAATAATAAATAAAAAAGAAACACAGAGAGAGAGAGGGGAGGAGAGAGGAAGCCACAAACCTAACCCAGATGATAATGTAAAAGAGAGCATCCTCCTCCTGCAATCACAGCTGCGTTTTAATCTCATTTCATTCGCTTATTAACTCGCAGATCAAAAATGGTGCTATCATTTTGACGCAGGTATATATGCGAATAAAAGGAGATTGTTGAAGATACCAAAAAATCAAAATCAAAATTAAAAGAAGAAATGAACAGGGAAAAGGGCCAAGTTTGCGATGCTCCCTTCGACGACACAGCCCCGGCGGCCCCTCCTCCTGAAAGAGAAAGGCTATACCTAGTGTGGCAGGGTAACAATGTATGTATGGTTTATCATTATTATTATGTTTAATTACCCCATATATGATTATGATTATTATCTCTTATCTTCTTGTTTTAATTAATTTGTTGCTCTCATAGGATAGAACAACGTAGCTTGCTAGAGAGAGATCTTGTTCATGCCCGCCGAATCATTCTTTTAGTTAATTTAACAAACTGCTCCCCCTTTGATACCTCTTTTATGATTAAGGAAGGTTGAAGCTTGGATTACATGATTTTTATAAAATAATTTCATCAACTATTTATCATTTGGATATAGGATTTTAAAAATTTATATATGATCTGGGTCATGTGTTGTTTTTGTGGGTTATGAGGAGGATTAGCTAGGTTGTTTAATTTCAAATTAAGTTGTGATAACACTGGGATTAATTAATAATGTTGTCCTCCTAATGACCTGCAAAGGCAGTAATCAAGAATGAACATAAATATATAGTTATTTTGTTCACGATGAATGCTTTTACGCACATACAATGATTATCAGTCATTTCTTTTTCATGCAAAATTGTTCCCTCAAACTCTGAAGGCAACTAAAACTAAAACTGAAAACTAATTGTACATGTAGTGCATGGATATCGATGTCAAATGTGTGTAGTACCTAGTTCCTAGCTGCGTACAAGTATGTATATACGTTCGTAGAAGAAACAAATGAAATCATTAATGAATTTCACACTTGATTATCATAAATAATTACATAAATATGGACTAAAAGTGGTGAAAAACTTGTACGTGTTGTCAGAAATTTTTGTGCAGTGGAAGAATAGTATTTGGTCATGACGCTGCATCACTGTTTCTAACAAGCTTTTTGATTGGATGTCCTGCACTAACATTCTGCATAAGAATGTTTGTAAAGATGAGACGACAAGATGGACATTATGACTATTCCGTACTAGCTGGGGGAATAATCCTCACTGTTTTGGTTGGTAAATTGTCATTCTTTCTTTTAATTTATTTATTTAATTCCTGCTTAATTATATTATAAATGAATGAAATTAATTAAGCAAATTAATCTAATCTGACTTGACTTGGCTTAAGAGAGGTTTTATAATACTATTATATATACTTATATATACATGCAGGATTTTACCTTTCTGTATTTGACTTCCGGTAGAGATCCTGGTATAATTCCGAGGAACGCACGACCACAAGAATCAGACGTGGCATATGACGGTTCTACCCCTTCAATGGAGTGGGTCAACAACAAAGCCTCCAGTTTGAGAATACCTCGAATAAAGGATGTAACGGTCAATGGCCACACAGTGAAGGTCAAATTTTGTGACACCTGTTCGCTGTATCGTCCACCACGTGCCTCTCATTGTTCCATCTGCAACAACTGTGTTCAGAAATTTGATCACCACTGTCCATGGGTGGGTCAGTGTATTGGATTAGTAAGTTACTGCTACGTACTACGATTTACGTCACCTTCATATTCATGCATGCACATGTTAATCAAATATTAACTTTTCGAATACAAGAGATGTTTTACTTCAAACTAAACTAAACGATATTAATTAATGTTTCTGTTGTAACTTAAACTTGTTTGGCTTGGTTGCAGCGCAACTATCCGTTTTTCATTTTATTTATTTCGTCATCGACGTTGCTGTGCATATATGTGTTTGTGTTTTCGTGGATCAACCTTGTCCGAGAAAGTGGCAATCTGTGGAGGGTCATGGCGCGAGACATCGTATCAGTTATTCTTATAGTGTACTGCTTTGTAGCAGTCTGGTTTGTTGGTGGCCTTACAGTTTTCCATATCTATTTAATTTGCACAAACCAGGTACGTATTTCTTATTACTCTTTGTTTTTTTCGATCTCATCCTAGTTCTACATCGTCTTATGTACATATATATTCTAACCACTAATAGCTGCTTGTTTTAATTAATTTCCCAATTAAACAGACAACTTATGAAAATTTTCGATACCGTTACGATAAGAACGAAAACCCCTATACAAAAAGACTACCAGAAAACCTGAAAGAAGTGTTCTGCTCAAGGATTCCTCCCTCGATGGTTAACTTCAGAGAATGGGTTTTGGTTAAGGACATCGACGTCGACATGGGAAGGGCATCCATCGCTTCAGAAAGCAACAGAGGCTTCATCGCCTCGAAAGAGAAATTTGCCATAGAGATGGGAAATAAGTATGGAAGGGATCATCGCGGAGTTCCAAGTATTTTGCAGAAACTGGACTACAGTGGCATTGATGATGGTAACATGAAGAAGAAACGGAACAATAATAATTTGAGTGGCGGGGGTTTTAACGATAATAATCTAAAGAAAGGGACTAAGGCGGCTGAAGAAAAAACAAGTTCAGATGACCATCGGGAGAGGATGAGTAGTTCGGACCTAGGATCAGTTAATTCATCTACTAATGGTAATGAAAAGAAGACTACTCATCAACACTAGTTCCAATACTAATGGACTCCATCCATCCATCCATCCATCACTAGCATGCTTGTTTTCCAGACAAATTAAGGTAGTGTTTCTCGATCTTTTTCTCTGTGTAACTTTCCATCAAGAATTCAAGATTGATCAAGACATATATTATATATATTAGCAGATGATAAAATTTCTCACACTACAAGAAATATGAGCACTGCGCACAATAAATTATATGTGCCCTTTGAGGCCAAAGAGCACCAATATATGCATCCATAGACCAATAGCAACAGTGTATCAACAATATTTGTATCTATGCCCTCTAAGGGTGTCACCTTTGCTAAAAGGGCACAATACAATGTTTGGTGCTCAAAGAGGCATGCACAAATGGACCACTATTTGTGCCTATTTCTAACAACTTTATCAGAAGACATTTTCCAGTCATATTGACACTTATATTATAATTGTGCCAACAAGAACTAAATATTAAAAAAAAAATCAAAATTTAAAAAACTGAATTGAGATTTTTTTTTTCCTTCATAAAATGTAGAAAGCCTACAACACATTCTCAATCTCAGAAACATATATTGTAATGTTACATATTTCATCTCTAATTCTGGACATCAGTAAGTGGATAAGCAAGACAAAAGTTGATACTTCTTTGTAGTAAATTGCTACTTACAGCGACTAAAGTTGATAATTATCCTAAATAATGTCAGTTTGGCCTACAAGAGATCGCAGACCAAGTCACATTTTCACCAAGGATGGGAAGTTCAGCAGTTGGAGGGCAAACATATTTCATAGCGGTCAGAGAAAGTAAACTTTAGAAAAAGAAATGTGCAAGGTTTTGAGAGGATAGATGTACATATGTCTCACCTGGCTTGCAACAAGGGGAACTGCATTGGCATTTTCTTTCTAGGAAAACACTAATCGACTGCCACCAGAGAGTTGAAACGCCCTTTATCGCAAGAGCATTAAAGACTAACAAGTTGATGTGTAGAATTTGCAAATAGATGCCAATTCATTTATCCCATCAAGTTATTAAGACACCATCTAGAGACTGCTAAATTCAAATTCATCAAATGAATTTTGCTTCTCACCCATAATATAAGTCTGGTTCATCTTAAGACGAAGAATGTCCAACAATTCTACTCAGTTTGAACACACCATGGGATTTAAAGATATTGGATACAAAGGCAATTCAAAAGATCACCTAATAACTTTTGGATTATTATTTTTGAGAAAAGACACCTTTTGTTTATGTAACAAAAATTACACATCATTGGTCAAGGAGTGCACCCTAAGAACATACAAAAAACATCATTACTTTGATAACAATTGTACTATCTGTCTTTGAGTTCATGTTTGAGAAAACATCTGACTTGCCTATAAAAATTCATTACCAACTTTAGCTACTTGCAGAGTATGTGAAGTGGGGTCACTTACAAACTGTATAAAAAAACTTAACTCCCCAACAAGTAAATATAAAGTCCTAGAATTGGATGCATGGTAATTGTTAATTCTAAAAGTGACTTAATTGAAATAAACTAAAGGAGCATAAATTTCCATTTCTATTATAGTATTAAAGCATTAATCTCGTGATAACAGAAAAACACAACGAAATAGGGCGAATTTCATACCTTCCCATTCCAACAACCACAAGGAAAACTAGAGGCTTAACCATTAACAGCAGTGACAGGGACCTGCTAACTTGTACCCATGGCGCCTGAACAACCAACACACATTTACAAGTATACAATCGTACTTTAAAAATGAAAGGAGATAAAGATCAAAGCACTATCAAGCGTACTTTATATTTCACTCTTACTTTAGGTTAAGTTCGTAGAACTTTTCATGGAATTCTATCAAATGAAGACAAAACACAGAAAGCTTACATGGATGTACTCACTAGGTACTTGAGTTTCCATAGATGGCAAAAATGCATCATCATCAAGCATCAGATTAGCCATCTACATTGCAAATTGCAAATGAAGTGTAATCAACAAGAACTATTCATTTACACCAATGAATATACAGTTAACACCAAACAACTATTCATTTACACTAATGAATATACAGTCAATAAGAATATACATTTACACCAGTGAATATACAAACAACAAGAATTATTACCTGTTTAAAGTTCATGACTTTACACACGTCAGTTTAAAATATTTCAAAAACTGAAATTTAGCAGTGCCACTGCCAACGATTCATTGTTACCATGCATTGATGGTCATTGGGCAAAAAAGTTGGGTTTGGACTACCCATACCCATGATGTGATACAAAATAGCACACAAATTAAACCTTTTTTTTTATAGTTGTAGTATGTGAAAGTAAGAATCGTTCTAGGCCAGGGATTAGGAGGGCTTCTAATCTACACAAATTAAACTCTAAATCACTAAACTAGACTCAAAAATAGAAAACTAAACTTAAACTGACTCAAAACAAGCACTAAGGGGTGATTTGGATGAAAATCTAACTAAATTGAGTCAAAACATGAAAGGGGGGGGGGGTTACTTTGACGAATTTTAACTAAAACTAAGTAGTTTGTAGAAACAAACTAAAGGTTGCACGAAATTAAGGTGACTAAAGGGGTGAAAGGCTAGCTAGAGGGTCATTCTCCACACATGACACATATGCATACAAATCGATTTCCAGTTATTATTCCTATACACCATGAATGACAATGTCCCAAATTAATTGTGACCTGCCCAAATTAACTCTCAGATTTTCCTAATTTCATTGAATTGGACTCAGCGACCCAATCAAATTATTCTTATCAAGTTCCCTATATGAACTGCACGATAGAGATACATATCAAAGATCATTAATTTTTATGAAAATCATAAGCATTGACAAGGCATTCGTAACTATGAACTGCATGATACTCTTGCCATGGATTTACTTAACACAATCATGACCAATGACTTCCACTACTTATAAATATAAATTCATAACTCTTAGGTGAAATTCCCTTATATTTTAGCATCAGATTCATGCATGCAAACTAAGTGTGCACCCTTAATCAACATACAAGAATAAGTTATCAATCAAACAGATAAGTAAATCACATTCATGTTTTGTGAAACAATAACTGGATGTAATCAATTCATATCACACATATGTTCATGGCTTTGAATTCACCTCTAACTAACACGAAATTAGTTCCACATGTTTTCAATTAAACAAAACCAATCTAATTTAAACATTGAACTAAAACTAAGGATAGAAAGAACCCAGAAACACTCTAGCACTCCAATGGTCTTGGATAGCAGGTCACGGCGGAAAGCTCTTCTTCTGCTTCCTTCCTTGCAAAGCTGCGGCACAAAGTTATTTTTTTTATTTTTTCTCTAAAATCTCCTTTGAAAATTGCGGAACAAAGTGTGTATTTATAGCGTAGGTTTCACGGCACCAATCCTTGGAGGACAAGGATAGGGCACGACACAATTCTAAGAGAAGAAAGATTAGGTTATTTGCATGTTTCAGGACTTCTAGAATCAGATATGCATTGTAAAACATGATAAGGACTCCTAAATTCAGATGGGAAGGATTTAGAATAGGATAAGGACTCCTATTGCAGCTGGAGATGGGTTTAGATAATGTTGGATGAAATAGGATAATGTTTGGATAATATTAGGTAAAATATGATAAAGTTGGATAAGATCTCCTTGTTTTCAGCTGATTCCTTGTCTTCCAAGCCTTAATCTAATTCTTCCAGATTTGTAGCACATTTTTAGCATCATTTAAACACCAAAAACGTCCAGCCATTATGCTCCATGCATGTTCTATCCATTCCAAGCCAAAAACTGCTCTAAAATGCTCCAAATTGCCTTTTCTTGCCAACTTTGCCATTTGGACCTACAAACACATGAAAATGGATTAAAACACTCTAATAAATAGAAACTAACTGAGTAAATGCAAGGAAATAGGCTAACAAAGTCACATAAATATGCTCTTATCAAATTCCCCCACACTTAGCTTTTGCTAGTCCCCGAGCAAAACAAAGAAAATAAAACACAACCTAAACCTTCCAACAATTGCCTCAGGGATTTCCAATGAAACATGACATGTTAAAAATCACCACTCACAAAGATTTTAGCTATCCTTACCCTCGAGCTTATACTTAACCGCAGTAACCAATCACTAGCTCGCATTTAATCAATTAAAACAATATTTTGAATGTAGTAACATGCCTTAGAGAATTCACACAATTCGTCACCGAAATTCGTCACCGAATATACTCTCTATTTTCACACAGATTTTCTGACCACACTCCCTATACTAAGTATATGTGAGAAGATTGATGTAAACATGTAGACTAGCACTCACATATGTTATAACAAGGAAAGAACTTTCTGGAATTATTAATATGAACATGTATATGATCTCATGAACGGAATGCCACTACTTAGAGGCGAGAACCAAGGATTCCATATGCTCGTACCAATTTCAAACTCCACATATTGAAACACATAACAATCAAGATAGAAGTCTAAGGGTTGTAACGGGGCTAAGGTATTGGCTAACAAAGAAAGGTAAGGATAAACAAAAGTTCTTAAAGCGATAGTAAACAAAGTAATGAAATAAACACTTAGAATTCAACTTTTGATTTCGGAAATCAACTTTAAACACCCATGGGAGATTCACACAACACTTAGGGCGGATTCAACTTTTTGGACCCTTTCTTCAACAACCAATACTTGTGAGTTCAATCTCACTTATTTCTCAACTCTTTTCCTTTCTTTTCTCAACTTCTTCTTCTTTTTCTTTCTTTTTCCACGTTTTTTTTTCATGTGCCCTTTTCTTTCTTTGGCACACAAAACGTACATCCTCATAGATTTCCAATGAAAAACCTTCCCCCACACTTGTTTTTCTGCAATTTGTAGATCAAAAGGAATTCCCTCTAAGTCATGCTTCCCTATCCTTTAAGAACAAGGGTATGGATAGTCCTATTCTAGGCTTGGTAAGGATAATGTGGGCTAACAAAGAAAATTGGGCTAACTAAGGCTCAAAGGGTTAAACCTACAATACATATGCAAAGGGTAAGGCTTTTTGGCTCTGGTTTAACTAAGCAACTTCATCTTATTATATGGTATGCAATCAATTTTATGCTTTGAATGAAATGGGCATGAGTTCTAGTATTTGGAACTAAAATGATGAAAACGCATTCTAAGTAGCAACCAAGCAAAGAAATAATGAGATCATGCAATGACTTTAGAGAACAAAAACATCACAGATTAATAACTCCCCAAACAAAGTTTAGGCGCAAGTCTCTCAGGGTTGTAGCGTTAGTTTGAGTTCCTTCTTTCAAGCATGTTACAAAAACTGATTTTTTTTTCTCTCTGTGATTACATGTGAATTCGTAAACGACAACTACAGCTAAGCATAAACCAAAGAGCATATCAAACTTCCATCTATGTTTGTAACTTTCTTTAACAATCATGCAATTAAAAACCAAATCCTCATCATTGTGTTGGAAGGTACCTTAAGACACAAACAAACAAACAAAAATGACTCTTTTTTGGTATTTTCTCAAGCTTTTTCGAATTTGTTTTCAAAATTTTCAGATTTTCTGTTATAGGACACATTAAAACACTTCAAAACACAATAAAAACACTTCAAAACAGTGAGTAACAACTTTTAGAAGTGATAGGTGATAAAATTCGAAAATAAGTCATGGAAAGACCCCCCCCCCCACACTTAAACCAAACATTGTCCACAATGTTTCAAAAGTAGACTCACACGCAAACAATCAAACAACACAACTAACAAATATGACAATTATGGCAAAGTAAAAGCAATAAAGAGTAGGGTTAAGGAACGCAAATTTGGTTTTGGAGCCGGAGATTCCTAGGTTTTCTTTTTTTAAACGCATGGGTTGCCTCCCAAGAAGTGCTTGCTTAAACATCTTCCAGCCGGATGATACCTCCTTTTAAGCTCCATTAGGGTCCACAGCATGGAAGGGTATTTCCTCCATGACATGCTCCTCAAAGTACTCATAATAAGGATCTATGAGCGGAAGGGGATAGTGATCCTTCCTGATTGTGACATTGAGCTTCCTAAAGTCAATGTAAACTGTCTCACCACCTTGGATTTGATTGGGTACTTACACTAAAGAAGGTAATAACCTATTAATTGAAATGGGAATTGGAATTGGAATAGGTGGCTCACCAATATATTGCGACGAAGGCTCAAAAGTAGCAGCACTGTCAACAAATTCCCTAAGGATGCTTTCGGCCAGATTGGGAATTTTGAGGGCAGTGGCGTAATCCTTGTGCTCCATTCCAATTCCCTTTTCGATGGTGGTTCTAGATGCATCCTTCTTGATTGGTGCTGTTGAACGTTCCTGCCCTAAATTTTTAATCACATCTATGGCAAAACAAGAACGAACATCATTAGGATTCTGAACAGATTCAGGAACCTTGAATTTAATAATATCGCCACCAAACTCCATTGTTAACGCTCCCTTGGCCACATCAATCTTGGTTTGGGCTATTTTCATAAAAGGTTGTCCAAGTAAGATTGGCAACGGCGGAGAGTGGGCTGAATCTTCCATCTCAAGCACATAGAAAACGGCTGGAAAGATCAAATAGTTAACCAGCACCAAAACATCTTCCAAAACTCCTTTCGGATATACATTAGAACGATCGACTAATTAGATAATAACTCCATCATTTTTAAGCTCTCCTAGATTCATAGATGCATAAACAGAATATGGCATGACATTAATGGAAGCATCTAAATCTAGCATAACATGTTCAAACCTTGTATTACCAATTACACAAGGTATAATGAAACTACCTGGATCTTTGCATTTAGGTGGCAGCTTCCTTTACAACATTGCAGAGACATTTTCACTTAGATGTACCACCTCTTTCTCCCGAATTCGTTTCTTTGTTGTACAAAGCTTCTTCAAAAACTTAGCATACTTCGGAATTTTCTTTATCGCATCAAGGAGCGGGATATTGACTTGCACTTTCCTGAAGGTCTCTAAATGTCTTTTTCATTCTCTTCATTCCTAGATTGCATAAACATGCCAGGGAAAGGCACATTTGGTGGAATAACGTTAGAAGGAATTGAATTTGGACCCACCTTAGTTGAGTTGGACGACATAGGGTGCTTAGGGGGCTGCGGCAAGGGGTGTTCTTCCCTAGCCATGGATGGCTCTTTCTTCTTATTGCAGCAACTTTTCGTCTTCCTTTTGACTTGATTTGGGCGTTTGTGGGTTGGTTCCAACCTCCTTGCCACTTCTCAACGTGATAGCCTTAGCGATTTCAAAGCCTCTCTTCAGATTTACAACGGTTAAACTAGGTAATTTGCCTTGTTCCCTAAATTGTCCCATGAATTCTGCCATTTGCCCTATTTGATTCTTCAATTTGCCCATCTCCTTGGCTTGGTTTTGTAAGCCTTGCGTCAAAGAAGTTAGTACTTGAAGAATTTTATTATTATTATCCGATGATGAACCTGAATTTGGTTGGGTAGATTGTGGTTGAGGTTGTGTTGGTGCGAATAGCCTTTGAAATATCCCTGGGGGTGGCTGTCTAAATCCGCCTTTTTGTTGAGGTTGTTGAGGTTGTTGAGGTTATTGAGGCTCCCTTCACTTCATGTTTGGGTGATCTCTCCAGCCTAGATTGTAAGTGTTGGAGTATGGATTATACCTTGGTTGATTTTGGCTTTGATAACCTACGGCATTGGCACTTTCCCATCCCTCATTCTCTATCAATTGAGGGCATTAATCAAAAGGGTGTCCTTACATAGAGCACACGCTACAAGTACTTGTTCCTCGCATTTTGGATGCTTCAACAACCTATGACACAAGAACAGTGAGATTAGCCAATTGAGATTGAATTTCAGCCATTGAACTTACTTCATTAACTTGGTGTTGCCGTATCGGGTCTCTCTGTCCAGCTCCTTCGTATTGTTGTGCATTCAAAGCTCGATTCACAATTAAGATTTTTGCACCAACTGGTGTTTTATCAACCAAGGCAACTCCTGCCGAGGCATCTAACATTTATCTCTCAATTGGAAGAAGTCCTTCATAGAAATATTGAATCAAAAGTTCTTCCTTCATTTGATGTTGAGGGCATGATGCAACTAGAGTCTTGAAACACTCATAATACGCTAGAAAGGATTCTGGCTTTGTTGAATTCCACTAATCTTTTTCCTCAAAAGAATGACTCTTGAAGTTGGGAAGAATTTCTCTAAGAATGCTCTCTTCATGCTTTCCCAAGAAGTGACGGTTTCAGGTGCCAATTCAAAGAGCTAATCCTTAGCCTTTTCCAAAAGAGAGAATGGAAAGGCTTTCATCTTCAAAATATTGCCATCCACGTTGATTGGTGTCATACTCGAACATACCATTTCAAATTCCTTCAAATGCTTGTTCGGATCTTCCATGGACAGCCCATGGTATTTGGGAATATGATGCAACAAACTAGACTTCAATTCAAACTCATCGATCTCGCCTTGAGCTGCCCTAGGGCATTTAATGTAAATAGGCACGGCATTGTCCAATCTCGAGGCTGAAAGTTCCTTGATTGTTCGATTGTCCACAGCCATATCCTGTTCTTCCTCCTCTTCTTCTTCCAATTCAGATTCAGAGCTAGAACTAGGTGGATTGGGTTTTGGTTGCTTCCTCTTCCTTCTCAAAGTTCCTTCAAAATTGTCGTCAAACTCCAATATATGTGCATGAACAGGTTGAGAACGTCGAGTCATAAACTAGTACCTAAATCAAAGAAAACAAAATAAACAAAATCAGAAACACAAGAAAAATCGAAAACCGAAACAAAAGGGAGATTAGCAATTTTGCTAATTCCCCGGCAACGGCGCCAAAATTAGATGTGATATAAACTAACACACAAATTTAACCCTTCTTTTGATAGTTGTAGTATGTGAAAGTAGGGATCGTTCTAGGCTGGGGATTAGGAGGGCTGCTAATCTACACAAATTAAACTCTAAATCACTAAACTAGACTCAAAAACAGAAAACTAAACTTAAACTAACTCAAAACAAACTAAACTGACTCAAATAATTCAAAACAAGCACTAAGGGGTGATTTGGACGAAAATCTAACTAAATTGACTCAAAACATGAAAGGGGGGGTTACTTTGACAAATTTTAACTAAAACTAAGTAGATTGCAGAAACAAACTAAAGGTTGCACGAAATTAAGGTGACTAAAGGGGTGAAAGGCTAGCTAGAGGGTCATTCTCCACACATCACACATATGCATACAAATCAATTTCAAGTTATTATTCCTATACACCATGAATGACAATGCCCCAAATTAATTGTGAACTGAACAAATTAACTCTCAGATTTTCCTAATTTCATTCAATTGGACTCATCGACGCAATCAAATTATTCTTATCAAGTTTCCTATATGAACTGCATGATAGAGATACATATCAAAGATCATTAAGTTTTATGAAAATCATAAGCATTGACAAGGCATTCGTAACTATGAACTGCATGATACTCCTGCCAATTTACTTAACACAATCATGACTAGTGACTTCCACTACTTATAAATATAAGTTCATAACTATTAAGTGAAATTCCCTTATATTTTAGCATCAGATTCATGCATGCAAACTAAATGTGCACCCTTAATCAACATACAAGAATAAGTTATCAATCAAACAGATAAGTAAATCGCATTCATGTTTTACGAAACAATAACTGGATGTAATCAATTCATATCACATATATGTTCATGGCTTTGAATTCACCTCTAACTAAAACGAAATTAGTTCCACATGTTTGCAATTAAACAAAACCAATCTAATTTAAAACATTTAACTAAAACTAAGGATAGAAAGAACCCAGAAATGCTCCAGCACTCCAATGGTCTTGGATAGCAGGTCACAGCACAAAGCTCTTCTTCTCCTTCCTTCCTTGCAAAGCTGCAGCACAAAGTTATTTTTCTGATTTTCTCTCTAAACCTCTCTCTATGTCCTCTGAAAATTGCGGAATAAAGTGTGTATTTATAGGGTAGGTTTCACGGCACCAATCCTTGGAGGACAAGGATAGGGCATGGCATAATTCTAAGAGAAGAAGGATTAGGTTATTTGCATGATTTTAGGACTTCTAGAATCAGATATGCGTTGTAAAACATGATAAGGACTCCTAAATTCAGATGGGAAGGATTTAGAATAGGATAAGGACTCCTATTCCAGCTAGAGATGAGTTTAGATAATGTTGGATTAAATAGGATACTGTTTGGATAATATGGGATAAGACAAGATAAGATAAGGTTGGATAAGATCTCCTTGTTTTCAGCTGATTCCTTGTCTTCTAAGTCTTAATCTAATTCTTCTAGATTTGTAGCACATTTTTAGCATCATTTTGATGTGATATATAATAGCACACAAATTAAACCCTATAATTGTAGTATATGAAAGTAGGGATTGTTTTAGGCCGAGGATTAGAAGGGATACTAATCTACTCAATTTAAACTCTAAATCACTAAACTAAGCTTAAAAACACTTAACTAGACTCTAATGACTTAAAACAAACTAGAATGACTCAAAATAGCACAAAACAACCAAATAGACTCAAACTAGACACTAAAGGATGATTTTGACGAAAATTACTTTTAACTTGACTCAAAACACTTAAAAACACAAATTTGGATAGATTCTAACTAATTTGACACAACAAAGTAAATGAGATTGAGTTTTTGACGAATTTAAAGTAAAGACAAGCAGATTAAAGACTCTTAAACAACTTGGATGAAATTGGGTGAAATATGGGTGAATGGCTAGCTAGAGGGTTCATCTCCACACATGACACATATGCATACAAATAATCTATTTCCAGTTATTATTGCTTTAAACCATGAATGACAATGCCCCAAATTAATCGTGAAAAACACAAATTAACTTTCAGATTTTCCTAAATTCATTGAATTGGATGGAATACGCATCAGCAACCAAATTATTCTTATCAAGTTCCCTACATGAACAGCATAATAGAAATACAATCAAAGATCATTAAGCATTGACATGAGATTCGTAACTATGAACTGCATGATACTCCTACCATAGATTTACTTAACACGATTATGACTAGCAACCTCCACTACTTATAAATATAAGTTCATAACTATTAGGTGAAATTCCCTTATATTCTAGCATCAAATTCATGCATGCAAACTAAGTGTGCACCTTTAATCAACATACAAGAATAAGTTATCAATCAAATAGATAAGTAAATCGCATTCATGTTTTACGAAACAATAACTGGAGGAAATCAATTCATATCACATATATGCTCATGGCTTTGAATCCACCTCTAGCTAAAATGAGTTTAGCTCCTCATGTTCGCAATTAAACAAAGATAACTTAATTAAACATTGAAAGCAAAAGATAGAATACACCTAGGACGTTCTAGCAATCCAAACTTGAATGTGTTGGGACGGCTAAAGCTCTCATCTCTTTTCTCCTTGCAAAGTTGCTGCACTATAGGGAATTTTCTGAATTTAGGCTCTTGAGGTGTGGTGGATGGTGTGGTGTGAAATTGTGGTAGAGGGTGGTGGTGAATGATGGGTGCAACATCTTGTATTTATAGGGTGAAAGGAAGGCACGAAATTGGGCTGAAAATGAAAGGAATTAGGACTCCAAATCACCAAAGAACAAGGTCACATTCAATCAAATTCCAGGGAGGACAAGGAATGGTCCTTGTGGCTGATTCTAGAACTTCTAGAAGGGTTACATGTGGCATAAACTTAGGGCACCAAAATAGGGCTTCTAGATCCTGATATTTAGGTGATTTAATGTGAAAATGAGTCATCTTTGCAGCTGGAATTAAGGTAGGAAAAGATTAGGATAGGATAAGATAAGATGAGGTTGGATAAGGTTTGGATAAGATAAGGTTGTTTGGATAATGTTCCATGTTTCTTGCTCTTTCCTTATCTTCATTGTCTTGAACTTGTTTCTCCAGATTTCTAGCATGTTCCTAGCCTTTTTTAACTTCAAATTCGTCCATCCACCTTGCTCCATACATGTGTTATCCATTCCAAGCCCAAAACTGCTATAAAATGCTCCAAATTACACTTTCTTGCCAACTTTGTCATTAGGATCTACAAACACATGAAAATAGCTTAAAACACTATAATAAGTAGTAATTAGCTCCCTAAATGCAAGGAAACAACATAGCTAAGTAGCATAAATATGCTCCTATCACATTTAAACACCAAAAACGTCCATCCATTATGCTCCATGCATGTGTTATCCATTCCAAGCGCAAAACTGCTCTAAAATGCTCCAAATTGCCTTATCTTGCCAACTTTGCTATTTGGACCTACAAACACACGAAAATGGCTTAAAACACTCTAATAAATAGAAACTAACTGAGTAAATGTAAGCAAATAGGCTAACAAAGTCGCATAAATATGCTCCTATCAACCCATTAACTAAATGACAAATAGTGGTCCATAATTCATCATATCATACCCATCTATTAACTTAGTGCGTCTAACCATGCCCACTTAAAAGACAAGTGGTATCGGTGAAGACCACTGGGTTATGGCTACCTAGGTTCAAGTTAATGGTTTTCTAAGCTGCTTTTCTTTTTCTTTTTCTTTACAAGTACAGTTTTAGTTCCAATACTTTAGTAATAAAAAATAGTTTAAAAACATAAAACAATGAAAAAGATATAAAACTTAAAAAGCCCAAATGTTTTGTCATTGTAGTTATTAAATGTTAGATACGTGTATCCATCAAATTAAAGCCTTATCCGTTGACCATGATATGCATTTGACAGCATCTGATAAGTTTTGGATTTCATGAAGTATCAAATACGAAATAATCCACAACAAAAGACCCTTTTAGGAAGAGTGTGAGGGGTAGGAATTGATCATAGATTGTGTGGTCAGTAGGGATTTGAGTTAGAGCAAAACCAGAAGTGTGGAGGGAGAAGTGCGGCCTCTGGTGGCGGAAGGGTGGCCCATCGCACTGGAGGTTGACTCTTTTTGACGTTACCAAGCAAATAAAGTTGTAAGAGTCATTTTCTGACAATTTATAAGAATGAAATTCTAATTTATCCGTAACATCAAAAAAAGGAGAAAACTCAAACTACATAATCAATCATATTTGTCAATTTCACATAAACATAATCAGCACTACAATTTCATAAACATAAACATAATCAACCCTAGTTCTATTTGTCAATTTCATACCAAGCAAAAAAGCTACAGTCGTTGCACCCACCCACCCTAAACCTAAACCTATGAACCGTTACCTACCCACCCTCCCAATAACCTCCAGGTCCTGCACCTACCCTAAACTGGAGCACACCCAACTTAAAACCCTTCCAATCCCAAAGACATGTACCCATTCTAGATTCCTAATGCCAAAACCCACTGTCCTCAAACATAAACCATATTCGACAAAATAAACATCCAATTTGACCCTAAACCCTAAAGAACAAAAACCCATTGAAAAATTGAATTTAAGAAACCTTACCTATATTTTGGGCCTCATGTGTCTCTGTGTGTGTCGTCAGAGGAATGCCTTTGAACTGGACAGAGGAGCGACGTTGAAGTGGATGGACTCGACATAGAAGCGGGTTCGAATTGGACGGAGGAGCGGGGATGAGCGGCGTTCGAATTTTTGGAGAGGGAGGGTGAGACGGACTGAGAGACAGAAGGGACCCAAGATAGAGTTAGGGTAGAATTTAATTATTATTATTATTATTATTATTATAAGAGTTAGTGTGACACACCCCGTCCCGAAGGAGGGCATGCTGGCCGTCACGTGAGAGTGACGTAACCATTTACACAGTACGGAAGCTTTAAAATATACAACTTCTAAAATGAAACACCCGAAAGTGAGTCCTTATTTGGTTCATTCTGTCAGAACACCGTTGAACTTCCTCGTAGTCACCACACCTTTGCATTTCCTTAAACCTGGAGGGGCGCAAAACAAAATTGAGTGGGTCAGCAAAACGAACGTATTCAAAACCTTCTTTTCTCTTTTGCATATACTAACCCCTCGCTGTAAAACAAGTATAGTTTCCCAGAAAATAACATATATACGTATGTATAGATATGCCAGTCATGCTCAAAGATATATCATTCATGCTCATAAATATGCCATTCATGCTCGAGAATATGCCACAACGGAAACTCATAATCAAATGTAAGTGCTCAAGCGTAATTCACATCAATAACATATAATCTGGCAGCCGGGAGTCACCTAACGTGACCTGTACGGCTGCAGATAGAGCTCCAATCTCAACTCAATATCTGAATCTGCACACAAGTCGGAACCACCTAACGTGGTCTGTACGACAGGCTGGGTGTAATATATATATGCTCTAGTGCTACGATCACGTGAAGCTGTGCGATAAATCGCGGGTCACCTACAAGTCGGAACCACCTAATGTGGTCTGTACGACAGGCTTGCACCTAACTTGGATCCAAGACGAGCATGCGGTGCTGGTGAACATACACGTGAAGGCTGTGCCCTGGCCCTGGACGGGAGCACTAACACCGGGGGTGCAGATTATGAGCTCTCTAAACCTCTCAAACTACCATTGCATAATAAACAGGAATGCATAACCACATGAATACCGCTTACCTGGCACTTACCTGTGCCTCCTCAGCACCATGCAACAGTATGCATAATTATGGTAATGCACATATTAAAATATGATGCATATATGACAGGATATATAATTCGTATTTCTTTTAAAATACGTTTTCTGGGAAATACGTCAAGCATACGTATATATATATACTGAAAAATAACTGCCCACTCACTGATCACATCGACGTCTCATAGGTCCCTGAACCTCCCCTAGCTTGGTTACATTCTTCCTCTGTACAATTTTCACCTATACAAAAAGTAACCAAATTGACGTTATTTAACGCACATACACCAAACATTCGTCCATAACTTTCTCATACGTTTCTCAATTTGGGTGTATGAATATACCACGGTGATCTACACGACGTCACGAACGCGTGACAATTTTCAGAACTCAATTTGGAGCTCTCACGCGCCCCCACGCGCACTGTTCACGCGCTGCCCACGCGCGCGTCTTCTTCCTCGCGTCGCCGGACTGGTTTCGCCGGAGATGGTGTTTTGCCGGAATTTCTGGGTAAATTTCAAAGTGTCATAACTTCTTCATTTCTTAACCATTTTCAACGTACTATATATCAAAATGAAGGTATTGACGAGACGAACACATCCATACCTGTCTCGACCCCTAACTCGCCGTGGTTTCGCCGGAAAAAGCCCCGACAGCTCCGGCCAAACTTTGAACTTATCGTTCTCCGTGTTCCTACGTCCATTTTTCACGTAATTTATACCAAAATGAAGCCCTAATCATAATCTACCACGTTGGACTAGTTTTAGGGCCTAAAAACAACGGAATCAAACTTTTCCAAAAATACGAAAATTCGGCCGGACTTACAGTTCGTGATCCCGACGTCCAAATCCTTCAAACGAAGCACTCCGAGCTTCCTTAGGACCTCACCAAGCTTCCTACAAGCTTCAAAATCCCAGAAAACATCAAGTTTTACGTGTGCATGAACAGTGCACACGCACAGTGAAATTGAAATCCATGTTTTCCGAAGTGAAACTCACCTGAAATTGGTACCATCGTGTTCGTGTGGTCTTCAGGAGTACGATGGTGGTCTTAGATCCTTCGTTGGCATAGTTTTGGGGTGGTTTGTGGGTGGTCTGTGTGAGTTCGAAGGAGAGAGAGAGAACTCTCAGAGAATGAGAGATTTGTGAGGGAGGAGAGAGAGAGACAAGGTACGGGAATGAGGGAGAGATTTGAGGGAGGTGGGATCCTACCCAATCCCCAAATCATCAAGTTACAACATATTTTACGCCCCTTAGTCCCGTTTAAGGGCATTTTCATAACTTCACGTCCTCGGAATTAAAATTCCGGGACGGGTTGTGACAAGTGGGCACAATTATTATTATAACAACTATTTTTTAATTATTATTATAAGAGTTTGTGGGCACAATTGTGTAATGCGGTGGTGGAAACCCAATTTTTTGAATTTGGTAGTGGGAAACCAAACTTGCACCATAAAATAGAGGGTGAAGTCCAATTTAGAGAAGGGAAACTTAATATAAATCCAATTTTATAAGTCTGTCACGCCCCAATCCCGACATACGTCTCGAATCGACATGTGACGTCATCATACCCCGCCTCCGAGGTATGGCAAAGCACAACTCAAGCATCGATTCACATAGTAATTTTTTTTTTCTTCCTGATTTCTGATTGGTTGCTCACCCCCCCTAAATTCTGATCGGTCCTCCACCGTTTAAATGATTGGTTCCTTCCCTTTGGCCTGAATGGTGTCTTTCCCACAAGGTGGGAGTTTATATTCCTTTAAATCTATAGTTTAGTGAAACGACTTCAAATGTCCGTAACTATACTGTTATAATCCGGACTCACAAACGACTTTCGTCTATGCGTTCGTGGTTTCGAGATCTATCTGAAAACATCAATTGTGAATTTGAAAGGTCAACGAATTTTAAAGATTGATTATGAAAATTCAAACCCGATAATTATTCGATTTAATTCCAAAAATCAACGGAATTAAAATGAACTAATGAAAATAACGTAAACATGAAATACGAATTTAAATAACAAGATACGTAATTAATAGTGAAATTCCAGGGACGGGATTTCCAAAGCCCTTATTAGTTATAGATCAATTTTGTTTTAATTTTGAAGTTCTATCGAAGGTTAATTGTGTTTAGCATGATAATTAAAAGGCTTACGTTGTTCTTTTTGCTTTTCTTTTCTTTTTTCTTTTCTTTTACTGGCAACGTGTCATAAGGCTTGCGTTGCCACGCTATGAATTCACTGAATTGTGTGGTGTGAACCAGATGGGAAACATAATTATACATTGCTGGGATTATCTATATCATGGGCCAATTAGAAAGAAAACATTATTATATTGTAATACTACTACATAAGTTGATAAAAGGACCCAAGAGGAGTCCAGCATAGCATAAGATAATTATATTTTCACACACCAGTGAAATATAACATAATACAAAATATATTTATTATCCTCGTCATCTTTGCTTAAAATCTCAACGGTAACATTTTGCATATTTTGTGAGCTCCTCTATGAGAGAGACAGGCCTCTAGGACGAATTTGTGCTTGATAAGTGTGTGGTTCTTCAATAATAACAATAGAACTAGTAGACTCTTCAATTGTTGTTTCAGCAGAAATTAAATTGACAGGGTATTGTTCTGTCCTATCTGGGTTTGCCCATGCTGGTAATACACGTCCTTGAGGTACGCATACGCATCCGTTATTGGAGGGTGTGTAGCCAAGGTGACCATTAGAAACAATAGTAAAAATGTATTGATTATCAATAGAATGAGGTATATGCCTGGTATTAACAGGATGTCGTGGACGTTGAGTTGGAGGATTCATTGTGGAATTTGCTGTTGTAATGTTGAAAGCAATAGACGAATGTAACGCTGGAGATTCAGTTCCAATTCTAACTTTGCGATGTCGCATGTTCGCCATTCTTAATGACGTAGAACTTGATCAAATTCAAAAGAAACACAAGTGTATGAAGCAACCTTCTAATTTTCCATATACAAATTAGTAAGGGAGTGTGGACGTTTTATACTAGAATAAAGGCACAAATCCATAATTGTGCTAGCATATTCTTTTGCTATAGAGTGATTTATTATTTATTAATATTTACTGGACACAATTTCTAACATTTGTGTCACAAAAAGGAATATATAATTATTAAGATATATTGTCTATTTGAAGACCCAATGAGATGTAGAGTGATTTATTATTTATTAATATTTGGTGGACACAATTTCTATCATTAGTGTCATGAAAAGGAATCTACAATTATTAACTCATTTGTCTATTTGAAGACCAACTAACTTTTGCACGAAGACCGACCTTAAGGGCACAATTGTTGGTTATGTGTCACTGCATGAAGGACTTTTAATACAATAAAAAAAAAAATAAACACTTACTATAAGACAAAAAACCATATCACCAAGTATAAAAAACAAACTTGGAGGAAGATAACAATCTAAAAAGCAGTTCAAAAAGATACGAATCTAACAAAAATTCATTGCAGCTGGAAATGATCCATTGTAAATCTAAAACACACCACATAGTACTACAGTGTAACGGTATTCTTCTTTACTTGTAAGTGAGAAATCTAAGGTTCGGCTCTCATGAAGAACGAATTTGAACAACATTATTGCTAACTTATTTTGAGGCTAAAATATTGCACAGTAATAAACAGCTCCATACCATTATTTACCACAATTTTATAAATTTTAATTATTGGTGTGCTAGAGGAGGTAAAGACAAACGAGAGAGAACATATAGTGCCTATAATAAATAGTTTTTATAGACACAAAATGTTTTTTGTGCCCATCTTCAATAAAAAAAGTTGTCATCTGACCCCACTTGGCATGGTTTCTGTGCCCATTATTGTTTTGTGTCTTCTTTTTTTAACATTGGGCATAATAAACGGTGCCCTGTATGGAATGGGAACTGTTTAAGCTTTTTGGTGGTCAAACAGACACAACCTTCTCAATTATGCCCTTTGTTTTATACCCAAAGCTCATTTTTCTTGTAGTGTCATCCGATCATTACTATATATAATATATGTATATACATACATATATATAGTGTTATCTTGTAGCTAGCTAGGATACTTAATTAATTCATAGTAATTAAAACTTGGATAAGCAAAGACCTTTAGTTTATTCTAATGTGA
The DNA here is from genome assembly GCF_963583255.1 of Pyrus communis. Taxonomy (NCBI): domain Eukaryota; kingdom Viridiplantae; phylum Streptophyta; class Magnoliopsida; order Rosales; family Rosaceae; genus Pyrus; species Pyrus communis. Next base: position 11,939,618 of record NC_084815.1, read on the forward strand.
ATTTGTTTGTTTTATATATAGCGAACTTCATTTAATTTGGCACAATTCAATGCTAGCAACTTATCATTGGACCTTCTCGTTGTTGGATTTAGTATAAAATTGGAATTGTATTCCTAACTAAAGTAGGAATCCTAGTTGTAATGAGTATAGGAAACTTGAACGCAAGTTTCCAGGTGATGTTTGGATTCTAACTTAGTTTAGGATTAGGTTTGTGGCTAGGTTGTCTATTATAAATATGTGTAAACCTTAACGTTAGGGTGTGAATTTGAGAGACTTGAAAGGCAAGAGAACTATTGTGAAGATTAATGTGAGTTCTTTTGTAATCCTTTATTAATTAATAAAGTGAGTTTCCGTTGTTCATATCTTTGTGTGATTGTTTTGGTTTAGTCATCTTGCTTGTGTTACAACAAGTGGTATCAAGAGCTTGGTTCAGTGATTAAGCCAAAACAATGACAAAACCTGAAGACTCTAGCAAGAGTAGAGATCATGGGGGCACTGAGGTTACCAAAACATCAGTGCAAAGTGCTAGGTTCAAGATCGAGAAGTTTGTCGGGACTAATAACTTCGCTATGTGGCAGTGCGAAGTTAAGGATGTGTTGATACAACAAGGACTACTTGTAGTACTTGAAGATATGCCTTATGTCTTGGCAAGGCACAAAAGTATGGTGTGACGAATATTTCATCGGCCAAAGAACTATGGGATACACTGGAGTCCAAATATTTGAAAAAGAGTGCAGAAAATAGACTTTATCTTAAAAGTAAGCTTTATCGATTCCAATATAAGGAAGGAACGAAGATAATTGATCATCTCGAAGAGTTTAACAAAATGATTGCTGAATTGTTGAATTTAGAAGAGACGATCAAGGATGAAGACAAAGCGTTGATCTTGATGAATTCTTTGCCTGAATCCTATGAATCATTTGTTACAACATGGATTTATGGTAGAGAAACTATTAAATTTGATGAGATCTCAAGTGCTGTGATGAATCATGAAGTTCGAAATCTTGATAGACAAAAGAGGAACAACTCTGAAGCACTAATGGTGAGAGGAAGATCAAAAGAAAGAAAGTCTGCAAATAGGAAGAAAAGCAAGTCTCGCACAAGAGGTAACTCAAGCAACAGAAAATTCTTGGATAAAGATGAGTGCGCTTTTTGCCCTGAGAAGGGACATTGGAAGAAGGATTGTCCTAAAATCAAGGCTAAAAACAAGGAATGGAAATATGAGGATTCAGAGGTAAACATTGTTGAAGCTGATGATGAGGATTTTGTTTGTGCCCTAACATCAGCGGAAAGCATAGACTATGTAAATCAATGGGTGCTTGACACTGGATGCACTCATCATATGACTTCCCAACGTCATTGGTTCTCATCTTTCAAAAGTATCACTGGAACTGTGTATATGGGTGACGATAATCCATGTTCAACGCAAGGGATTGGCAGTGTTATGATTAAGCATCATGATGGTGTAGTTCGAGAGTTACAAGGAGTAAGATATGTTCCAAACCTCAAGAAGAATTTAATTTCCTTAGGCACCCTTGAATCCCAAGGTTGCAAATTTTATTCTGAGAATAATATACTTAAGGTAGCTAGAGGGGCATTAGTGATAATGAAGGCTCCAAGAAGAGGTTTACTTTACTTGTTGGAGGGCAAAACCACGGAAAAACAGGTGGCTATGGTGGCAGAATGTGATCAAGAGGATACATCTTCTCTATGGCATATGAGGTTGGGGCATGTGGGAAACAAAGCACTGCAAGGGTTGATTAAATAAGGGATTTTAAAGGGAGCCAATAGTGGAAAAATAGATTTTTGTGAACACTGCATTCTTGGCAAACAAACAAGGGTAAAATTTGGCACTGCAATACATCAAACTGAGGGTATTTTGGAGTATGTACACTCAGATGTCTGGGGACCTGCAAAGAATGAATCTTTAGGAGGGAAGAGATGGTTTGTGTCCTTTATTGATGATTACTCATGGAGATCATGGATTTACACGATACGATGAAGCACAAACATGAGGTGTTGAATATTTTTTTGGAATGGAAAAACATGGTTGAAAAGAAGACTGGCAAGAAGTTGAAAGTCTTAAGAAGTGATAATGGCGGGGAATATACTTCTGATCCCTTCTTCAAGATATGCAAAAAGGAAGGTATTACTCGTTACTTTAGTGTTAGAGAAACTCCCCAACAAAATGGCATTGCAGAGAGGTTAAATCGAACATTGCTGGAAAAGGTGAGATGTATGCTTTCACAAGCAAAATTGCATAAGAGATTTTGGGCAGAAGCATTAAATTATGCATGCCATATTTTGAATCGTCTACCTTCTGTAGCTTTAAATGGTAAGACTCCAATGGAGTTATGGTCAGGAAAAATAGCTCAAGACTATGAAAGACTAAGGGTTTTTGGGTGTGATGCTTACTACCACGTGAAAGAAAACAAACTGGATCTGAGAGCAAGGAAAGCTATTTTTTTAGGGTTCAATAGTGGCGTCAAGGGATTCAAGTTGTGGAGCACAGAACTTAAGAAGGTAGTAGTGAGTAGAGAAGTGACATTTAATGAATCCCATATGAAACTTAGAGAGGACAAGAATGTTGTCCATGAGGTGGAGCTATCAACAGATAATTCTCAAAAATCAAGTATTGAGAATGACGAACAAAATAGGGACAACCAAGAAGAAAGACAAGACGAAGAAGTTGTGGTTGACGATATTCAAGAAGAATGCATTGCCAAGAGGAGAGGAAGAAGAGATGTTGTGCTTCCTGCCAGATTCAAAGATTGTGTTGCATGTATGGCATACGCATTACTAGTAATTGAAGTTGATATCCCTACAAGTTTTATTGAAGCAGCGAGTAGTGGAGAAGCAAAGCATTGGCATGAAGCTATGGATGATGAGATGCTGTCACTCAAGAAGAATAAAACCTAGGAATTGGTGGAGTTGCCTAAAGGAAGGAAGGCCATTGGGTGCAAGTGGGTATATGCAAAGAAAGATGGAATAGATCATGCAAGTCCAGTAAGGTTCAAAGCCAGACTAGTGGCTAAAGGTTATGCTCAGAAGGAAGGAGTAGATTATAACGAAATCTTTTCTCCTGTAGTGAAACATTCATCCATCCGAATTCTACTTGCATTAGTGGCACAATTTGATCTTGAGTTAGTCCAGTTAGATGTAAAAACTGCTTTTTTACATGGAAATCTGTCTGAAGAGATTTACATAAGGCAACCTGAAGGTTATGAAGAACAAGGAAAAGAGGGTCTAGTCTGCAAGCTCAACAAGTCACTATATGGTTTAAAGCAATCACCGAGGCAATGGTATTTGAGGTTTGATAAGTTTATGAAGGATCAGGACTACACTAGAAGTCATTACGACCATTGCGTGTATCACAAGAAATTAAGTGAAGGTACATATGTCTACTTCTTAATTTATGTGGATGATATGCTTATTGCCTCTAGTGATATAACCGAAATTACAAAGCTCAAAGGTCAGATGCAGAAAGAGTTTGAGATGAAAGATCTTGGTGAAGCAAGGAAGATTTTGGGGATGGAGATCACTCGAAACAGGAAGGAGGGATTGGTGTATTTATCGCAGAAACAGTACTTGGAAAAACTGCTACACAAGTTTGGCATTAGTGAGGAAACCAAATCTGTGAGTACACCTCTTGCTCCTCATTTTAAGTTGAGCACTCAACTATGCCCTAAGCGTGATGAAGAAAAAGCTAGGATGAAAGATGTTCCTTATTCCAGTTTGGTTGGAGGGTTGATGTACGCTATGGTATGTACTCGGCCCGATATTGCTCATGCAGTGGGAATTGTAAGTAGGTTTATGCATAATCCTGGAAAAAATGCATTGGGATGCTGCTAAATGGATATTGAGATACCTTCATGGAACAAGGAATACAGGAATTTGTTTTGAACATAATGACAGAGAAATTGATAAGTTCTCCATTGGTTATGTGGACTCTGATTTTGCTAGTGATTTAGACAAAAGAAGGTCTACCACATGGTATGTATTCACTATGGCAAAAGGTCCTATATGTTGGAGATCAATACTACAACCAACCGTTGCTTTATCAACCACAGAAGCTGAATATATGACGATGGCTGAGGCTATTAAGGAGGCCATTTGGACACTTGGTTTGATAGAAGATTTGGGTGTAAACCAACACAAGTTGGATGTGTATTGTGATAGTCAAAGTGCCATTTACTTGGCAAAGTATCAAGTACATCATGCGAGGACCAAACATATAGATGTGCGATATCATTTTGTTCGAGAGATTATAGCCGAAGGTGAGATTCGTGTTAAGAAGATTGCTACGGCTGATAATCCTGCTGATATGTTAACAAAGGTAGTTGGTGTATCAAAGTTCAAGCATTGCTTAGATTTGGTGCATGTTAGACAAGTTTGAAACTTGACAATGGTGGAGCAACGGAAGCAGATGAAGTCTCTGATGGAATTTCTTACCAAGGTGGAGATTGTTGGATTTGGTATAAAATTGGAATTGTATTCCTAACTAAAGTAGGAATCCTAGTTGTAATGAGTATAGGAAACTTGGACGCAAGTTTCCAGGTGATGTTTGGATTCTAACTTAGTTTAGGATTAGGTTTGTGGCTAGGTTGTCTAGTATAAATATGTGTAAACCTTAACGTTAGGGTGTGAATTTGAGAGACTTGAGAGGCAAGAGAACTATTGTGAAGATTAATGTGAGTTCTTTTGTAATCCTTTATTAATTAATAAAGTGAGTTTCTGTTGTTCATATCTTTGTGTGATTGTTTTGGTTTAGTCATCTTGCTTGTGTTACAACACTCGTTCTACCTACTTAACTCTCCTTTTCATCCTGCTATGTTGCTTGATGATCACAACCAACTAATTTCTAAATCAACCAACCAAATCAAATTGTTTAACCGTTCGATTGACATTGTAAAACTTTTAATCTTTAAAATATAAACATAGTTCGTTTATTTATTAGAAACCTATCAGATAACTAATTAACAATTTTCAGAATTGGTTAATCTTTTGCATAAATGACTTTTAAAAGCTGATCTAGAGAGTGGGTGGTTTCAATCGTTAATCAACATTGTGTGAAAAGGAGAGGTGAAAGGGTCCAGATGAGAAGATTTTGGGAGTTTCTATTTCGCGTTTTCCATTCCAGATTAATCCACCTAATTGAATGGCTGAAATTAATGGTACGTGCATGCATCGTAATACGTAAATGAGCTGACCATGTCTTACTGTTTTACTCAGGTTTTGCTGGAGAAAATTTTTGTCAGTGCATGTGTGCCATAAATCTTATTGACTCAACTTGATGGGGGCTTAAAATGCTAAATTACTTATACGACCGAAGTCAAAGTAGAAGATCAATGATGTAAATATATGCGATGGAATGTAGAAAACGCAATGGATCATTATTCTTCTGCACATTCTTGTGTCTTCAAACTCGCCCAAACACCTATTCTATCCTCCTTAATTCAGTACGTACTCCAACTGCAATACTAGAAGACTTGTGATATGGATATGGCACAAACAAGTCCAGTAAATAATTAAAGTAATGAAGCTGCTACATAAATACTAAAATTAGAAAGAAAAGAAAAAAGTTTATTTCACAGAGTTGAGTTATTTCATTTTTAGCTTTTAGGAATTGTATTTTATCATTTTTTTTCTTTTGGGATTAGGAACTCGATCATGTAATTTATGATTTTTCTTTTTCTTTTCCCTTTTGGGATTAAAAATGGGGCACGCAATACACCGGCTTTACATGTTTATGTATGAAGGGTAAAATGCAAAACTGTGACCCAAGTGAGAAGGTAATCAATGGTCAAGATCAATGTCACTTGTCAAGAGATTAAATAGGTTGTTAGTTAGTTAGAATATGTTGATTTGTTAGAAATGTAGTTAGTTGGAATAAGGAGGTTAGAGTAACTTGCTCCACAAGTATTATAATAGCAACACCTATATAGGTGATGATTGTAATCCATTGTAATTCAAACGAAGTAAAACTTTTCTAGCTACAAATCTCTCAATCTCTCTTCTTCTCTCTGTCTGGTTTTCTGCATTTCTACAGCCATCTTCATATGGTATCAGAGCCAAGTACAGTTTCACGATCTTCCACAAAAGTTGAGTATAGGGTTTTAGCAATCACTGCTGCTAAACTTGCCTAGAATCGACAACTCTTATGTAATGTTCATATCCCTTTATATTCATCTCCAATGATATACTGTGATAATGTCTCAGCCATTGCACTCTTTACAAACCCTACGTTTCATGCTAAATCAAAACATATTGAAATAGACTACCACTTTGTACGTGAGAGAGTCACTCGAGGAGATCTTCAAGTTCAACATGTTTCCTTTGCAAACCAATCAGCAAACATTCTTACAAAGGGCTTATCTGCACCATTGTTCCAATAGCATTGTAGCAATCTCATGTTCAGTTCCCTCGAGCATCAGATTGAGGGGGGATGTAAGAAGGATAAAATGCAAAACTGTGATCTAAGTGAGAAGGTAATCAATGGACAAGATCAATGCCACTTGTCAAGAGATTAAATAGACTATTAGTTAGTTGGAATAGGTTGTTTTGTTAGAAATGTAGTTAGTTGGAATAAGGAGGAGGTTAGAGTAGCTTGCTCCACAAGTATTGTAATAACAACTCCTATATAGGTGATTATTGTAATCCATTGTAATTAAAACGAAGTAAAATGATAGGAGCATATTTATGCGACCTAGTTAGCTTGTTTTCTTACATTTATGTTGTTAGTTCCTAGTTATTTTAGTATTTTAAGCTATTTTCGTGAGTTTGTAGGTCTAATTGGCTAAAGTGGCAAGAAAGTGCAATTTGGGGCATTTTGGAGCAGTTTTGGGCTTGGAATGGCTATCACATGCTTGGAGCAAGGTCGATGGACAAAATTGAAGACCAAAGGAGGCTAGGAATCTGCTAAAGAGATGGAAGAAATTAATTCAAGACTTGGAAGAAAAGGAATCAACTACAAAGAAGGAAACATGAGTCAAACTTCCTTATTTTGACTTAGTCAATCCTAATCTTTTCCTACTTATGTTCCAGCTATCAAAGGGGTTCCTAATCAATTTAGGACACTTAAATATAAGTTCTAGAAGCCTTAATCCTAGCCAAAGGGTCCTTGCCACACCAACTCCCCCTCTCCCTTTCCCTTGCCGTGCAAGCCATGATCATTTCCCTAAAATATATCCACTTTGCCGCACCTATACATAGATATATACAATCACATACACAATTCAGCCATCATCCATCACATAGCCGCACCATACATCCACCCATTCTTCAACCAAAATCCACACCACCTATTCACCATACACCACAACCCAATTTCACACCCATTCACCCTTGTGCCGCAGCAAAGAAGAAAGAGAGAAGACCCCTTGGAGCCATGCTTGCCATTCAAGATTGTTGGATTGTTGGAACATTTCTAGGTGTATTCAATCTTTGTTTTCAATGTTTAATTTATATTTTCTTTGTTTTGCTGTGAACATAAGAGGCTAAACTTGTTTTAGCTAGAGGAGACTTTGAAACCATGATTATATTTGCAATATGAATTGATTAACTCCAGTTGTGATTTCATAAATCGTGAATGCAATTTGCTTAACTGTTGGATTAAGAACTTATTCTTGTATGTTGATTAAGGGTGCACACTTAGTTTGCATGCATGGATTTGATGCTAGAATATAAGGGAATTTCACATAATTGTTATGAATTTATATTCATAAGTAGTGAAGGTCGCTGGTCACGATCGTGTTAAGTTGAATTCCTGACATGAGTATCATGATGACATAGTTACGAATGCCTTGTCAATGCTTATGATTTTCACAAAGCTTAATGATCTTTGATTGTATCTCTATTATGTTGTTCATGTAGGGCACTATTGAAGAATAATTTGGTTGCCAATGCGTATTCCATCCAATTCAATGACTTAAGGAAAATCTGAGGGTTAATTAGTGATGTCGTAGTTAATCTGGGGTTTTGAGGTTCATGGTTTATTGGAAAAGCAACTGGAAATCAATTTGTATGCAAGTGTGTCATGTGTGGAGACTGACCCTCTAGCTAGCTTATCACCCATCCATTCACTCAATTTCATGCCAAACTTTGTTTAAGTCTTTAAGTTACTTGTTTTTACTTTAAATTCGTCAAAAACCTAATCCCCTCTACTTTGTTGTGTCATATTAGCTAGAATCTGTCCAATTTATGTTCTTAAGTGTTTTGAGTCATAGTTAAGTTAGAATTTGCCCAAAATCATTCTTAGTTTCTGTTTTGAGTCTATTTGATTGTTTTGTGCTGTTTTGAGTCTTTTAGTTTGTTTTGAGTCATATAAGTCTTGTTAAGAGCCTTAGAGACTAGTTAAGTGTTTTTAAGCCTAGTTTTGTGTTTTTGAGTCAGTTTTTAGGTAGATTAGCAATCCCTCCTAATCCTCGGCCTAGAACGATCCCTACTTGCATCTTTACTACAATTGTCAACAAGAGGGTTTAATTTGAGTGTTATTATATATCACATCATAAAACTTTTCCAGCTACACATCTCTCTCTATCTCTTCGTCTCTTTGTCTGGTATTCTACATTTCTGAAGCCATCTTCATAGTTTAATGGAGTAGTGGATTTCACATAATGAAAATTATCACGCTATGTTACAAAGAATCCAATCTAGAGTCTCTATTACATGGCTACATGCTAAAGTTACAAACAACTTAGCATATGGTTTCACAACTTTAATGTCAGTCTTTACATTTGAATTCTGTTCAAATCGTTGTTAGTTATACAAAATGTATGCTCTAAAAACCAAACATCTCCCCTATAAAGTTTTGATTGATTTCATTTTAGAAAAATACGAAAGTATGCTCTAAGAATAATCTAAATCAAGAGTATGGATTTTCATTTAGAAAAAGTTATCTTTAGAAATGGAACCCAAATGTTAGTTACAAAATGTATGCACTAAAAGTAATCTAAATTGGACATCTACTCCTGAGATTTTGATAGATTTATTTTTCTCAATTCTCTGATGATATACTCCAGCATCCACCACAATGCAATGACTATAATTATCCACTTCAACCACCATATCGCTGATGCGAGATTTTTATACGCGCACAAATTAAACCCTCTTTTTGTCAAATTGTAGTATAGGTGCAAGTAGGGATCGTTCTGGACCGGGGATTAGGAGGGATTGTTAATCTCTTGGAAACTGACTTAAAAACGTAAAAACAATATAAAACACTAAACTAGACTCAAGGAATTCAAAAAATACTTTAAAACATAAACTAAACAGATTCTAACAAGTTCAAAAGACTCAAAACTCTTAAAAACACAAACTAAATTGATTTCTAACTAATTTGACATTAAAGTAAAGGGGGATTTAGGTTTTGACAAAATTAAACTAAATGAACAAATTGCAATTAAAACAGAATGTAAATATGAATGTGAATAAAATATGGATGATGGAATAGCCAAGGGGTTCTTCTCCACACATGTTACACTTGCATACAAGATTGATTCTCAGTTGGTCTTTCGATAAATTATGAAACTCAACGCCCCGGGTTAATTAGGTCCGCTTAAATTAACCGTCAAGTTTTCCTTAAGTTAATGAATTGGATGGGTTAGCGCAACGCAATTCACCACATTCTCCAAAAGTCCTTTACGTGAACAGCACAATAAAGATACAATCAAAGATCATTAAGCATTATGAAAACTATAAGTGTTGACGAGGCATTCGTTACTATGATGAGCATGAAACTCGTGCCAAGAATTCATTTAACGCGATTTTTTTATAAGCAACCTCCACTACTTGTGAATATAAGTTCATAACGATTAGGTGAAATTCACTTATATTCTAGCGTCATATTTATGCATGAAAATTAAGCGCGCATTCTTAATAAACATTCATAAATAAGTTATCAAACAAACGGTTAAACAAATTGAATCCACAACTTATGAAATTCCAACGAAAGTTAATCAATTCATATTGCAAATATAAACATAGTTTCGAATCACCCCCTAGCTAAAGGGGGTTTAGTTCCTCATAACTTTGAAATCAAAGAAACACCTAAACATTCCAACAACTCAAACTTGAATTGTATGAACGTTTAGGCACTCTTCTCTTCCATTCCTCATACGTACAAAACAAAGAGAATTAAATTTAAACTTTGAAATCAAAGAAACACCTAAACATTCCAACAACTCACACTTGAATTGTATGAACGTTTAGGCCCTCTTATCTTCCTCGTTGTTGTAGCACAAGGTCTAAGGTGAGGTTTGGGGGATTATGGAAATGGATGAGGAGTGGTGTTTGGATTATAAGGGAAGGGAGAATGTGTTTGTAATGTGTTGTGTATGAAATGAGATGTTTGGCTAGGGAAGGGAGAATGTGTTTGTAATGTGTTGTGTATGAAATGAGATGTTTGGCTAGGGAAGGGAGAATGTGTTTGTAATGTGTTGTGTATGAAATGAGATGTCCATGAATGAATGAATGCAAGGGTATTTATAGGAGTAGTGGAGGGAACATATGGCTATGTCATTTGTAGGTGAAGTAGGTGGATGTTGTAGGTGAAGTAGGTGGATGTTGTAGGTGAAGTAGGTGGATGATATGTTAAGTGATAAGTGATAAGTGATATGATATGTGGTTATGATATGATAAGTGGTGAATGATAAGTGGTAGTGTTTAAGTATTTAAAATAGGGAACAAAGCCCTTCCTTGCATGGCAAGGAAGGGAGACACAAGGAAACACACGACAATGTCCTAAGGTTGCTAGGAATGTTGTTTTTGTGTTCTAAAATGCGTAGGAGTTTTCAATGATGCTCAAACATGAGGTCTTTTTAGGATTTAACTTTCCTACTTCAAGTCTTCAATTTCGTCCATCCTTTTGGCTCCAAGCATATGATATCCATTCCAATCTCTAATTTGCTCCAAAAGGCTCCAAAAGGCATCCTTTTGCATACTTTGCCCTTAGAACCTGAAAACACACAAAAGAAGCATAAAGAACTAAAATAACTAAAGAAACATAACGTAAATGTACGAGAACAAGCCATTTAAGTCGTATAAATATGCTCCTATCAAATACCCCCACACTTAGCTTTTGCTAGTCCTCGAGCAAAACAGAAAAACAAAACAAAAAGAACAAAACACAACCTACACCTTCCAACAATCGTATCAGGGACTTCCAATGCACATGACAAATTAAAAATCATTATTCTCACAGATTTGAGCCATCTTTACACTTAAGTACATTCTTACTCATAGTCACCACATACTAGTTCACAATTAAGTATTTAAAACCATGTTTTGAATGTAGTAACATGCCTTAGAGAATTCCTTCAATTTCTTACTAGATGTACTCTCGTTTTTCACACAGATTTTCTGACTACACACCCTACACTAGGTATATGTGAGAAGATTGATGTAAACATGTAGACGAACACTCACATATGTTATAATAAGGAAAGCATTTTCTGGAGTTAATAAGCATGTTTAGATATGATCTCATGAATGGAATGCTACTACTTAGACGCGAGAACCAGTGACACCATAAGCCCATACCAAGTTCAAACTCCACAAATTGAAATACACAACACTCAAGATAGAAGTCAAGGGTTGTAACGGGGCTTGGGGTATGTGGATAACAAAGAAGGGATATGGAAAACAAAGGTTTTTAAAGAAATAGTGAGCAAAGCATTTGAATCAACTTAGAATTCACTTTTGAATGAAAACTCAACTTTTGAACAAAAAGGGAGAGTTTAGACAATTTACACGCAGAATTGGTGTTTTGGAACCTTTCTTCAATCACTTATTCTTTCATTTTTTTCTTTTCTCCTTTTTTTTTTTTTTTTTTTTTTTTTTTTTTTTTTTTTTTCTTTTCTTTTGAATCTCAAAACATCAACACTTAAACATTCTCTCCCCCACACTTATTTTCTTTCATAATGTAACTCAAAAGGAATTCAATTAAGTCATGCTCACTATCTTTTAAGAACAAGGGTGGGGATTGTCCTAAACTAGGCTAGGTGAGGAAAATGTGGGTAAACAAAGAATAAAGGCTAAACAAGGCTCAACGGGGTTAAAACTTACAACATATACGAAGTATGGGAAGTAAGTTATTTGGTTATGGTGGTGGTCACTACACAACTTCTTCTTGAATATGTGTTATGCAAATCAATAACATGCTTTGAATGAAATGGGCATGAGTTCTAGCATTTGGAACTATATGATGAAACGCCTTCTAAGTAGCAACCAAGCAAGGAATAATGAGATCATGCAACAACTTTAGAAAACAAAGAATCACAGAATATAACTCTCCAAAGAAGGTAATGGCTCGAGTCTCACAGGGATGTAGCGTTATTATGAGTTCCTTCCTTCAAGCATGTTACAAAAACGAATTTTTCTTTTATGATTGCATGTGAAGTCATACATTATAACCATAACTAAACATATACCAAGAGTAAATCAAACTTTCATCCATGTTTATAACTCTTTTTAACAGTCATGCAATTACAAACCAAATCCTCATCATAACGTTGGAAGGTTCCCTAAGACACAAAAACAACTCAAAACACTCTTTTTAGGCTTTTCAAAAAAAATGTTTTTCAAATTTTTATGTGATTTTCGGAGTTATAAAACAAAACACGCTAAAACAGTTTAAAAACACCTTAAAAACATTTAAAACAGCAAGGAACAACACTTGAAGTTATGGGTGATAAAATTCAACGAATTTGCATCAACATACTTAGTTACCCCCCCCCCCCCCCCCCACACTTAAATCAATGTTTTAAGCATAGATTCACACAAAGCATAAGTAAATACACAAAAAGCACTTAAACATACTAAACATGGCAGAATGTAATTAACAAAGAGAAGAGTTTAGAGACGCAAATCTGGTTATAGAGTGTAAATTCCATCTTCTCCTTGGTAATTGCATTGAGGCTTTTGATCTTTGTGATTCCACAGGCTTACTCTTGAACTAGTTTCTGCCCATCGTTGATTTTCCTTTGTGCTACTTCTTGAACTGGGCAGCATGATGGTTCATTTGGTCTCCCCCGAAGGTCTGAGCTTACCCCTTTGGTCTGTTTCTTTGTTCAATCTTTCCAATTCGTATTGAAAAGGGTTGGAGGATAACTCAGCCTATGTTTGTCTCCACATGCTTCAATGTATCATTTTCACTTGCCTTACTCGCTCCCCTTTGCAGAAGTGGTCCCTTCTCCGGAAGTGTATCAACCGTTGAAGATGACTACTCGAGAGCAACGCTAGGTAAGCAATCAGGAATAGGTTCCAGGCAGTTGGCTCCAGATCGGAAGATTGACTCCAAGTGCCGGCTGATTGCTTCTTTTACTTTGCCATGCGAGTAAGAACAAGGACAAAGAAAAAGACAGGGAAAGAGCATGATATGAGATACTTTTGCTTTTGACCTTGATGATATGAGATACCTTTGCTTTTGAAGAAGCGGTGCATGAATCAGCACATGTATTTCCTCCTGGTCATCTTTACTCCAGGCATCTGGTATCATCTTTGGGGAAGAAGAAAAAATTTAGTATTTCGAAAGGCTTTGCTGGGAGTGCGCCCTCAGAGGTGAGGGAGAGTTGGGCATTTTCTTCAGGTTTGCCCTGCCATAAAAGACGAAGGTCGACATATATAGAGATAATATCAAGTGGTGGTACTTTTTACCCTTGTCGACAAACGTTTTGATCCCGCAATTCTGGCTTTTTGAAATAGTGGCGCCTCTTCGATCTCTGAATACACCTCTTCGATTTCTGAGCAGGCGCCCCTTCGATTTCTGAACGACGCCCCTTCGCTTTCTGAACGACACGTGGTAGTGCAGATGCGGCTCCTTTTGACAAAGCTGCACGCGTCTTCTGAAAAGCAGAGAAAGCGTCGCCGAACTTTGCGCTTGTCGGCTAAAGATATGTAGTTGCGGTGATGGCCTCCACGTGTTGTCTGAAAAGAAGAAATCTTTTGACAAAGTTGAACGCGTCTTCTGAAAAGCCGAGAAAGCGTCGCCAAAATTACGCCGGAAATTCCGGCTTTTTGAATCGGTGGACGCGTCGCCTTGGCTTTTTTATTGAGCTATCGATCACCACAACAAACACTCTCTGAAGATTTCCCATTCTTGAAGATCGACTCCGGCCCTTTGAAATTTAACTCCATCCCTTTTCTTTGAACACTTTTGAATAATGGCAAACTCATCGAACCTTAGCTTGGAATTGAGCCTTAACAGTGATACGGGCGCGCCGCGTCAAGGTAACGTATGGCGCCCTTCTTTCTTATCTTCTAACGGTCTTCTTACAGGTGAAGACTCCGTGATGCAGGACGCCACAACAGCTACAATAGTAGCTAGGAACCTCCTCACTCCAAAAGATAGTAGGCTGCTGTCAGGACGGTCCGATGAGTTGGCCGTTCAAGAGTCCCTCGCACTTAGTGTTCAGTGTGCGAGTTCTGTGTCCAACATGGGCCAACGCCTGCTTGCCCGCTCCCGTCAGGTGGAATCATTGATGGCAGAGGTGGAGAGTCTTAAGCAAGAGATCCAGCAGCTTAAGTACGAGAATAGAAGTTTGCATGTGCTTGCAAATAACTATTCGTCGGGCATGAAGAGAAAGCTTGATGAGCTGCAAGAATCTGAGGGTCGAATTCACAGTGACCGTCAAAGGCTTGCGGCTTGTCTCCAGAGGCACCTTTTTCCTGGGTCATCCAGCGCTTGGCCAAGTATTGAGGCCTGGAATGCTCTAGCTCCGATGGCTTCCGCTCCGATGCCTCCCGCTTCTGCGCCTTCCGCTCCTATGCCTTCCGCTTCTATTCCTTCCGCTTCTATTCCTTCTGCTTCGACGCCTCGTAGCGGGGCTTCACGTAAACATCCTCTGTGAAGGCTCCATCTTTCTCCATGTTTAGTATCTTTTTTTTTTTTTTTTTTTTTTTTACATAAATAAAATCAAACGGCATGGAATTTATCTTTGAATGGGCGGTGATACTTGAAATGATCCGGTAATAGTTTAAATTCCAGATTGGGTGCCTGAATCATTAACCACATGTTAGTATAAAAGAAAATTGAAATTCGGGGAGGCGGCTTACCTGTGTGCTCCAAAATGAACTCCAGAATAAACACCCCTTCGAAAGTTATGACTTGTCCCGTGTCATAAAATCCAACTTCCTTGGGAATTGTGGTTTCAAATATGTCCTCTTTGATGCCTTCTACATCTTCTCCAGCCACTACCTTCTCTTGAATCATTCTTCTTGGTGTACAAAGTCCTTTGAAGAATTCAACACCATCTAAAACTTGCTGTGTTGCACCAAGAATTTGAATAGCATTTTGCACCTTTGGGAAGGCTTCCACGATGTCATTTTTACTCTCTTCTTGGTTGGGAATCAAAAACCTGCTAGGAAAAGGGACATTGGGTGGAATAACATCAGAATAACATGGAATTGGGACGTCCTTACTGGTGGTGGGTGGTTTAGAGGGCTTAGGGGGCTGCGGCAAGGGTTGTTCTACCCTTGCCGTGTGCATGTCTTCTTCCTCCTCCTCAATTAGCAGCTCTTCATCCACTTCTAGGCTATGTTTGGACATTTTTAGGTCAGCTCCAACCTCCATAGCACTTCCCAAAGTGATAGCATTATGGATTTCAAAATCTTCCTTCGAGTTTTCAATAGTTGAGTTGGAGAGTTCACTTTGCTCTTGAATTTGTTTCATGAACTCCATAATCTGCCCAAATTGCTCGTCCAATTTACCCAACTTCTTGTCTTGATTTTGTTCGTCCTGCGTCAAAAAGGTTAGTAATTGAAAATTTTTATCATTATCCATGGACATACTTGAACTTGATTGGAATTGTTGTGGGGGAGGTTGTGGTGGCTGCATAGGTGTTGTATTGAACTCCTCATATGGTTGCCAATATGCTTCTTGTTGAGCCTCCTTGGCTTGATTTTGTGACCCCTGCGCCAAAGAATTTATTTCATTAAGAATTTGATTATAATCTATTGGCGAACTTGAATTTAATTGAGCATATTGCATATGAAGTTGTGGTGGCTGCATAGGTCTTGAATAGAACTCCTCATATGGTTGCCAATATGCTTCACGTTGAACTTGTTGATCTTCCCACCATATAGAGTTTGAATGATCCCTCCAATCTCTTTGTGGACATTGATTGGCTTGAAATCCTTGCCTATATGAAGCACCAAATGTAGGGACACTCTGCATTGTGGTCCTTTCGGCATACGGCGACAATTTAGAAGTAAGATTTGCCAATTGAGCTTGAATGCTAGCAAAATCCATATCTTACTTCTCTAGTACCTAAAATCAAAGAAAGAGAACTAAATCAAATATCAAAAGTAACAACAAACAAAGAAAACAACACTAAGTTAGAAACTAAAACGAAAACAACTAAACCAAAAAAAAGAAAAGAACCAAGGGATTAGCAAAGTTGCTAATCCCCGGCAACGGCGCCAAAATTTGATGCGAGATTTTTATACGCGCACAAATTAAACCCTCTTTTTGTCAAATTGTAGTATAGGTGCAAGTAGGGATCGTTCTGGACCGGGGATTAGGAGGGATTGTTAATCTCTTGGAAACTGACTTAAAAACGTAAAAACAATATAAAACACTAAACTAGACTCAAGGAATTCAAAAAATACTTTAAAACATAAACTAAACAGATTCTAACAAGTTCAAAAGACTCAAAACTCTTAAAAACACAAACTAAATTGATTTCTAACTAATTTGACATTAAAGTAAAGGGGGATTTAGGTTTTGACAAAATTAAACTAAATGAACAAATTGCAATTAAAACAGAATGTAAATATGAATGTGAATAAAATATGGATGATGGAATAGCCAAGGGGTTCTTCTCCACACATGTTACACTTGCATACAAGATTGATTCTCAGTTGGTCTTTCGATAAATTATGAAACTCAACGCCCCGGGTTAATTAGGTCCGCTTAAATTAACCGTCAAGTTTTCCTTAAGTTAATGAATTGGATGGGTTAGCGCAACGCAATTCACCACATTCTCCAAAAGTCCTTTACGTGAACAGCACAATAAAGATACAATCAAAGATCATTAAGCATTATGAAAACTATAAGTGTTGACGAGGCATTCGTTACTATGATGAGCATGAAACTCGTGCCAAGAATTCATTTAACGCGATTTTTTTATAAGCAACCTCCACTACTTGTGAATATAAGTTCATAACGATTAGGTGAAATTCACTTATATTCTAGCGTCATATTTATGCATGAAAATTAAGCGCGCATTCTTAATAAACATTCATAAATAAGTTATCAAACAAACGGTTAAACAAATTGAATCCACAACTTATGAAATTCCAACGAAAGTTAATCAATTCATATTGCAAATATAAACATAGTTTCGAATCACCCCCTAGCTAAAGGGGGTTTAGTTCCTCATAACTTTGAAATCAAAGAAACACCTAAACATTCCAACAACTCAAACTTGAATTGTATGAACGTTTAGGCACTCTTCTCTTCCATTCCTCATACGTACAAAACAAAGAGAATTAAATTTAAACTTTGAAATCAAAGAAACACCTAAACATTCCAACAACTCACACTTGAATTGTATGAACGTTTAGGCCCTCTTATCTTCCTCGTTGTTGTAGCACAAGGTCTAAGGTGAGGTTTGGGGGATTATGGAAATGGATGAGGAGTGGTGTTTGGATTATAAGGGAAGGGAGAATGTGTTTGTAATGTGTTGTGTATGAAATGAGATGTTTGGCTAGGGAAGGGAGAATGTGTTTGTAATGTGTTGTGTATGAAATGAGATGTCCATGAATGAATGAATGCAAGGGTATTTATAGGAGTAGTGGAGGGAACATATGGCTATGTCATTTGTAGGTGAAGTAGGTGGATGTTGTAGGTGAAGTAGGTGGATGATATGTTAAGTGATAAGTGATAAGTGATATGATATGTGGTTATGATATGATAAGTGGTGAATGATAAGTGGTAGTGTTTAAGTATTTAAAATAGGGAACAAAGCCCTTCCTTGCATGGCAAGGAAGGGAGACACAAGGAAACACACGACAATGTCCTAAGGTTGCTAGGAATGTTGTTTTTGTGTTCTAAAATGCGTAGGAGTTTTCAATGATGCTCAAACATGAGGTCTTTTTAGGATTTAACTTTCCTACTTCAAGTCTTCAATTTCGTCCATCCTTTTGGCTCCAAGCATATGATATCCATTCCAATCTCTAATTTGCTCCAAAAGGCATCCTTTTGCATACTTTGCCCTTAGAACCTGAAAACACACAAAAGAAGCATAAAGAACTAAAATAACTAAAGAAACATAACGTAAATGTACGAGAACAAGCCATTTAAATCGCATAAATATGCTCCTATCAATCGCCACCATCACCTTACCATGACCATTATTATAACCTCTCCCCTTAAGATTGTCTTATGGATAAGTTTGTGACGTGAGTCCAGGATTAGCAACGTGAGTGATTATGTGAATCAAGTGTTAGGCTTGGTCGTGTTTAGTGAATCCACGATTAGCAACGTGAGTGATTATGTTGCCCCTGGTTGAGTGATTCTCAGGTTCCATCCCCCATCTCTTCGAGAACCCTTGGCTTCTACTACATCACAAGGACTAATTGACTAAAAACCTGCAAAACACCATTGTTAGGTTAATTGACAAACACTCGATGGGAGGGGTGTTTTCTAAAAGGTCTCTATGCTTTTGTCAGAAAAAGGTTCAAGATAAAATGAATTCAAAGTGTAATGAGGAGTAAAGTGGTGATTACCGATTTCTCCAGCTAAATTGGCTATTCATAGGAAAAGTAGTCCATATTTTGCGTACTAGCAGAAGGGCTTTGTGCTAGGCAGACTAATGAAGCAAACCTCAAGTAGAAAACTTGTCATTTGGAAGGTGGCTTGTCGTAGCAAGAGAAACACCCAAGGGGACTCTGAAGAGCCATTCCCAACATGCTCAAGCCCAATGGGCAAAAAGATGGGAAAGAAACTTCATAGGCCAAAAAAATGTCATGATGTCTGGAATACACCAGAATAGCCTATTGGCGATGGACATTTCTGCTAAATCCATTGAGATGGAGAACATGGTCTGCTCACAACATCAAGAATTAACTGTTATTTTGAGCTAGTAATCCACACAACGTATTCTTATTGTATATAAATTAATGTCTTTACAAATGCCCCCACATCTTCTTGTGTTTGGAATAAGAGACGCAAGGAGATGTAATTCCTTTCCTATTTGGCTTTTCTTTCCAACCAAGGTAGAATCCAAAGTCTTATCGGAAAACGATTCCATCATGTGACTACATATAAATATGATTCAACCCTTGTAAAGATTCTCACAAAATATTCTGCAAATATCAATGTTGAGTACAAAAGTTTAAGACAAAAAATTTAGGATTTTTTTTTTCTTTTTTTCTTTGTTCTTCCATTCTATATGACAAGGTGACTAGGGTGACCGCAAACCACAACATAGAAAGTACACTTTTGAATGCGATAGGATCATTGCCTAAGGCATAAAAAATGGCGATGAAGCATATTTGAAATCATTATGATGAATAAATCCTTTGAATATAGGTGCAATGGACAAGGAGTGATCAATTTGCAAAATAAAAGTTATGACCAATATTTGGATGGGATCGACAATTTTATTCAATTTGCAAGCAACCAGGTCGATGCTCAAAAACATATTTAGTGTATGTGCGTGAAATGTAATAATTGTGTTTAGATGGCACTAAATGAAGCCCGATTTCACTTGTATTTGAATGGGATGGTACACTCTTACTCCAAGTGGACTTATCATGGAGAATCACCTAGTACAACGTCAACGTCTCCCGGGAGTTTGGCATGAATCTTCCAATATTTTTGCGTTGACCAAGGGATGGACATATTGAATGATGCCTTCGCTAATGATTCACTCAATATGGATGAAGAGCCATCCACAGAACTCGAGAAGTATGATAAATTGTTAAAGGAAGCTGAGGGAAAATTGTACCCTGGTTGTGAAGATTTTTTTTGTTCTAACAGCCGTTGTAGAGTTGATGCACATGAAAGTCCAATGTAATTTGACTAATCAGAACTATGATACGGTGATGGGAATTTTTAAAAGTATGCTTTTAAAACCAAATACATTACCTGCAAATCATTCTAGGTCAAAAAGATCTTGAAAGATCTCAGGTTAGGATATGATAAGATCCGCGCAAGCACAAACAATTGTGTTTTGTTTTATCGTGAGTTCGAGAAGTTGGATAAATGTCCCAAGTGAAATGAGTCGAGATATCAAAAAAACAAGATACCGAATAAGGTGTTGCGTTATTTTCCCCTTACACCAAGATTATAGAGATTGTACATGTCTACCCTAATTTTGCAAGAAATGTCATACTAGGACTTGCTTATGACGGTTCTAATATGTTTGGGAATTTTTCAAGTGGGCATAGCATTTGGTCGATGGTCGTTCTTTCTTCTAGCTTGCCCCTGGAGGTACATGAAGAAATTTATGATCATAAGTCTTTTAATACTTGGGCCAAAGTCACCAGATGATTCCATTGATGTTTATTTGTGGCTGTTGATTGATGAGTTAATAAATTTATAGAAAAAATGATGTGTGTCCGACGGATATATGGGGAAATGTTCACTCTGAGAGCTGTTGTTATATGAAAAATTAATGATTTCCTAGCTTATGGTATGTTGTCAAGCTAGAGCACCAAAGGTTATATGGCATGCCCAACATGCAGAAGGAACATTGTCCTTTTGGCACGTTGGAAAGGTAGGCTACTTGTCACTGAAGATGGCTCCCCTGAAATCATGAGTGGAGTGATAAGCTTGAAACATTCGATGGGATAACATAGTATAGAACTAGATTAAGAGAATTATCAAAGATAGATGTGGGCCAAGTTAAATACACTCTAATTTGAAGAAAGCTCGAGACAAGTGAAATAGCTGAATCGGACAAAAAAGAGTATTCTTTAACTTGGAATACTGGTCGAAATTGAAAATCAGACACATTATTGATCCCATGGATAGTAAGAGGAATGTATGCGACACTATGGTGGGAACAACTTTGCCTATCGAGGGAAAATCGAAGGACACCATGAAGATTCGTATTAACATACAGGCAGTAGGGATAAAGTCCAACATGTGACCGACATTCGTCAATGGTAAATACAAGAAAAAGAACTCCAATTTTACCTTCAAGCTGGAAGGCAAGAATGAGTTCTTGAAGTGGCTACAAAGTGTAAAATTTCCAAACAGGTATGCTAGCAATATCGTAAAACATGTTAAAATCGACACTAGGACACTGTCAAATTTGAAGAGTCATGATTGTTATGCCTTACTCCAATGGTTACTTTCGATGGTACTTGGTCATACTTGGCTCCGAGGTTATCAAGATGATAACATATTTGTGTTGGTTTTTCCAGCAAATATGTTGTAAAACGTTGCGCAAGTTCAATGTATAAGATACGGAAGAAGATATTGTGTACATCATATGTTGGCTAGTGCAGAGATTTCCATTGGAATTTTTCATAAGTATGGTTCACATACTGATACATCTACTGTATGAGGCAAAGCTTACTGGGGCAGTGCATAATTGTTGGACATATCCAATTGAGAGGTAATATTGTCAATACGTTAATTTGTTAATATTATATATTAAGGGCTTGAAATTAAAAAAAAAAAAAATTCATATTATGTTATGATTTGTCAGACTACTAGGCGGTTACAAGCAGTTTGTTTGTAATAAGGCACAACCTGAAGTATCCATAGCAGAGGCGATCAATGTACAAGAATCCCTCATATTTTATGTGAGGTACCCACCGAATGGTGAAACTTCCTACAATAAGTGTCGTATAATTTTGATAAGGGTGAGCATATTGAAATGTTAACTGTCTTTGCTCAACCTACACACCGATTCGGCGCAAGACCTTCATCTGAGCCTTTCAAAGAAGTCGGCTTGAAGGTGGCTCACTAGTTCATATTAAACAACTTCAATGAAATCGAGCCATTCATTGAACAACATGAAGCATTAATGAAGACCCGTTATCCTTCAACGTGGATTGAAATACACGGACGAGGGTGCAATATCTACTTTTAGATATCCTCTAGGATTCTTCCAGCTTAGAACAAGGATTATATCCTAAAAAGGTCTTCCTCCCAATGGTATAAATACTCCCATCATCACCAAGCAAGATAGAAAACTAAAGGGTATGTATTCCAACTTACTCTAAAGGGCATGATCTTTGGATAACTACCCATCCTCAAAGGGAACAAGTTCCCTCAGATAAATAGTTAGGGGTAATTGATGGACCATGGTTTTATAAGGTTGAAGTAAAACAGATTGGAATACAAGTACATCAGAAGTCCAGTCATAGACTCAACAACTACGAACGTAGCTGGATTAACGAACTAGTGGTGCCACCATCATCCTATTCGAGGGCAGTGGGTGAAGTCCAAAGGACTTCGATGAGATTGAACATACTTGTTCCTCAAGACATGGGAACTTGATCCAACACAAAATCAATCAAGTTTCCTATATTCTTAAAGTTCTTACAATCTAGGAATTGCTTTAGCTGCAAGTAATCACGCCCTTACAATGATGCAATACCTACTCCTAGATTTCCTCTAGGATTTTCATGGCTTCATACAAGATTATATCCTTAAAAAGGTCTATCTCCTAACTATTATAAATACACCCTTATAGGGTTCATCTCTGGTAACGCAATAATTGCACTCTAACTGTCTTGCCTATTGCTTAAGTCATAACATTACTTACTAACTTGACCATCAGAGAGTCTTTGGCCGACACATTCCCTTCTTCTCTAGTATTTGGCTTGCTCACAGTATTTTGCTCTTTTACAAGTAATTCGGATTTGTGTGATAATTTGGTTCCAATAGCTATAGTAATCATTACACTAATAAACATTAATGTAAAGAACCTAATTTTCCTTTGTTTACACAATAACAAGATTGAAAGTGCTCGAAAAGTGTTCCTTTCAAGTGCAAATATAAGTATAGTATGATGGCACAAGTAAGGGTGTCGAACCATAGGGACTAATTAGAACTCTACAAATTACTAGCTTTATGTGAACCCTAACTAAGCAATGAAAATGAAAATTGAATTTAGATTTTTGTTTTTGAAAGCTAAAGTAACTTAAAATGCAAGACAAGATAAAGATGAATGATAGATTGATTCAGAAACGATGGGAACGGAACTAGGGATATCGATTTCACCATTACAAGTCAATTCCATGAAAATTAGGTCAAAATGCATTCAACTCTCCAATCTACAACAAGGGTTCGTTTTACTTATTTATGATCATCCATTTGGTGTGTGGTTGCGATCAAGTACTCCTAATCTACAACCTAGTTGTGATGTTCAACTTAGATTACCAAGTAAGAATCCATTAAGAACAAGAAAAATTCAAAGAACCAGAGAAGGCACTTGGCAGGATGTATGCATAGCAGCTTCTTCATTCATTCACATGTACACCAAGATTAAGCATGATGGGTACTATAACCTTGATCAAATAATTCATAAACAGCCCTAATGGTGATCAAACTGATAGGAGCATATCTATACGACTTTGTTAGCTTGTTTCTTTGCATTTAGTAAGTTAGTTTCTATTTATTAGAGTGTTTTAAGCCATTTTCGTGTGTTTATAGGTCCAAATGGTAAAGTTGGCAAGAAATGGCATTTTGGAGCAATTTAGCGTAGTTTTGGGCTTGAATGGATAACTTGCGTATGGAGCACAAGGAATGGATGTTTTTGTGCTTAAAAGGTGCTAGGAAAGTGCAAGGAATCATGAAGAATTAATTAAGGCTTGAAATCAGCTGAAAACAAGGAGACTTTATCCAATCCTATGTTATCCAAACCTTATCCAAACTAACCTTATCTTATCTTATCTTATCCTAATCCTATCTTACCTTATCTCCAGCTGCAAGGGGGATTCCTTATCAAATTAAACTGCTTCCTATTTGATTTAAGGAGTCATAAAATCATGCAAACAACTAACCCTTTTCCTCCTATAAGTCTGCCAAGTTTATCCCTTTCCTTCCAGGATTTAGAGCTGTGTCTGCCCTATACATGTGCATACATTGTGCCACAACATAGGGGGAGATAGGGAGAGATTTTCAGAGAGTTTTTAGAGAGTTTAAAGATTGTGCCATGAAAAGAAGGAAGAAAAGCTTTTGTGCCGCAGCCTGCCATTGTAGTGCTGGAGCGTTTCTAGGTGTATTCTATCCTTAATTTTAGTTCAATGTTTATTTTAATTTGGTTTTCAATTATGATGGACATGAGGAACTAATTTCGTTTTAGCTAGAGGTGAATTCAAAGCCATGAACATATATGTGATATGAATTGATTACATCTAGTTATTGTTTCATAAATCGTCAATGCAATTTACTTAACCGTTTAATTGATAACTTATTCTTGTGTGTTAATTAAGGGGGCCCACTTAGTTTGCATGCATGAATTTGATGCTAAAATATAAGGGAGTTTCACCTAATAGTTATGAACTTATATTTACAAGTAGTGGAGGTTGCTAGTCACGATCGCGTTAAGTAAATTCCTGGCAGGAGTATCATGCAGTTCATAGTTACGAATGCCATGTCAATGCTTATGATTTTCATAGAACTTAACGATCTTCGATATGTATCTCTATTATACAGTTCATATAAAGAACTTGATAAGAATAATTTGGTTGCGTCGCTGAGTCCAATTCAATGAATTTAGAAAAATCTGATGGTTAATTTGTGCAGTTCATGGTTAACTTGGGGCAATGTCATTCATGGTTTATAGGAAGAATAACTGAAAATCGATTTATATGCATATGTGTCATGTGTGGAGAAGGACCCTCTGGCTAGGCTTTCACCCCCTTAATTCACCCAATTTCGTACCCCTTAGTTTGTTTCTACAAGTTTGTTTGTTTAAATCTTAAATTTGTCAAAACAACCCCCCCCCCCCCCATTTAGTATTCTGAGTCTTTTTAGTTTAATATTCGTCCAAACTTCCCTTTAGTTCCTGTTTCGAGTCAATTTAACTTAGTTTGTGTGTTTTGAATCAATTTACCTTATTTTGAGTAGTTTAAGTTTAAGTTTTTGTTTTTGAGTCTAGTTTAGTGATTTAGAGTTCAATTTGTGTAGATTAACAGCCCTCATAATCTCTGGCCTAAAACGATCCCTACTTTCATATACTACAACTATCAAAAAGTGGGTTTAAATTTGTTTGTTATTTTATATCACATCACAAACATTAAGATTAACAAACAAATTATACTATAAAATCAGTGAATGAAACAAGAACACAGATTGGTAATTTGAATACTTTAACTTAATAACATAAAGTAGGTTTGCAAGGCTACATCGAATTCCCCAGCTATAAACTTAATTACACAACATGATTACAAAATATATAAATATCAAGAACAACATGAGTGAAATTAAAGTTCATAGAAGAAATCCCCCTAAAGCAATTCTGATGTTGAATTTCTCCAAGAACAGTGCGGCTGCGTGGTTTCTTCAGTGGCAACTGATGGCAAAGGGAAATAGGGTTTTGTTTCTGGAAGATGATATAAGCATATTTATGTGACTTAGTTAGCTTATTTCCTTGCATTTATTTTGTTAGTTCCTAGTTATTTTAGTATTTTAAGCTATTTTCGTATGTTTGCAGGTCCAAAGGACTAAAGTGACAAGAAAGTGCAATTTGGAGCATTTTGGACCAGTTTTGGGCTTGGAATGGATAGCACATGCTTGGAGCAAGGTGGATGGACGAAATTGAAGTTCAAGAAAGGCTAAGAATTTGCTAAAGAGATGGAAGAAATTAATTCAAGACTTGGAAGAAAAGGAATCAGCTATAAAGAAGGAAACATGAGTCAAACTTCCTTATTTTGACTTAACTTTCCTAATCTTTTCCTACCTAAGTTTTAGCTGCCAACGGATCCCTAATTAATTTAGGACCCTTAAATATATCTCTAGAAGACTTAGTCCTACTTCCTAGTCCTTGCCACACTTAAATATATCTCTAGAAGACTTAGTCCTACTTCCTAGTCATTGCCGCACCTCCTTGCCCTTTCCCTTTCCCTTGCCGTACAAGGCATCCTCTTTCCTATTTCCTAGTCATTGCCGCAAGTTTCCTACCCTTCTTCCCTTAGGATTCTGACTTTAATTATCCTTTTCCTTGAGGATTTGGGGTCCAATTCTTTCCCAAAACATTTAATAAAAGCCATGATCCTTTACCTAAAAGATACACATTATGCCACACCCAATTATTGACCCATTCAACCTTTTTAGATATCATCCACCATTCAGCGGCAACACTGACCCATATACACCATTCAACCATCCTTCATATAGATATCCGCACCTTACATTTGATAGGAGCATATTTAGGCGACTTACTTAGCTTGTTTTCGTGCATCTATGTTGTTAATTCATAGTTGTTTTAGTAGTTTAAGCCATTTTCGTGTGTTTTTAGGTTCATATGGCTAAGGAAGCAAAAAGATGCATTTTGGAGCATTTTGGAGCAAAATTGGGCTTGGAATGGATAGCATTTGCTTGGAGCCAAAGTGTTGGACGAATTTGAAAGCCTTGTATGCACTTTGGACATAAAACAAAGGGCCTAGCCCAATCAAACAATCCTTTGAGCCATGCAAAACCTCTAGCCCAATCAACAACCCTTAGCCACATGCATTCACACACACATGCACTTACTCTTTCATCATTGCACCACCATTCACACACACATGCACTTACTCTTTCATCATTGCACCACCAATTCAACACATGCATTTCCACCTTCCTACTTCATCATTTCAACCACATATTCACCCACATGCACTCTAATCATTCAACACATGCATTCACACACCAACAACCTAGCTCTTTTTCCATCATTATTTCATCCACATGCACTCTCAATCATAACAACCACATTTACTCTTAAACAATCACCCACTTATTCTCCCATTCCCCCTATAAAAACCCATGCATTCATACACAAAAAACACATCTCATTTTCATACACAACACATCACAAACACATCCAATCTTCCCTCATTGCCGTGAGCTACCATTCCCTTATAATCCAAACACCACTCCTCATCCATTTCCATAATTCCCCAATCCATTCAACACACCAACAACATCCCTTAGACCTTGTGCTACGACGAAGAGGAAGATAAGAGGGCCTAAACGTTCATACAATTCAAGTTTGAGTTGTTGGAATGTTTAGGTGTTTCTTTGATTCTCTTTGTTTTGGTACCATGAGGAACTTCCTCTCGGCTTCATTCCATTAGATACACTCTCCCATTTCTTAAAGGATTTCGACATCAGTTTTGCTTCAAGGGTTCTTTCTTCTTAATCCTATGTTCACTCATGTTATATATTTTTATGTCAAACCTTTTGTAAACATGAAGTGTAACTAATCTCTCTCTAGGGATTCGATGTAGCCTTGCAAGATTGCCATGTAGTTAATTCGGAATTCTCATTTAATCTATCTATTTCTTGTTTCATTCTCCGATTTAATTGTGACTTAGTGTGTTGATTTTAATGCTTGATCATCATTTGAATTAACCACAGGTTGTTTAGCCAAGATTAAAGCACACATCATGCATAATCTTGGTAGATATGTGAATGAATGAAGGGAATGTTTTGCAAACATCCTGCCGAGTGTTCCCTTTGGTTTTGTGAAAGTTTCTTGTGCACTACATAGTCTTGATAAGGAACCAAAGTTGCACATCACAATTAGGCTCATGATTAGAGACATTTGATCAAATCCACACATCATATGGCTGATCATATCTAAGTGAAACAAACCCAAGAAATAAGTAGAGGGATGAGTATAATCTGACTTAACAAGCATGGACTTGGCTTAGCAATGGTGAAATCGAATCTCTAGCTTCATCTCCATTTGTGCTATCTCTTTTTATTAGCTGTTGATTCATTCATTTTGTGTTTACTTCATTTCCTTATGCTTTAATTTACAATCTGTCATTTTGTTTAATCAAAACCTAAATCCCCCTTTACCTTATTGTTCAATTTAGTTAGAAATCAATTTAGTTTATGCTTTAAAGCATTTTGAGTCTTTGGTTTGTCTTAGTGTTTTAAAGTTTAGTTTTGCATTCTTTGAGTCTAGTATAGTGTTTTAGATTGTGTTTTTAGCGTTTTTGAGTCAAATCCAAGTGATTAACAATCCCTCCTAATCCCCGGTCCAGAACGATCCCTACTTACATACTTACTACAATTGTCAAAAAGAGGGTTTAATTTGTGTGCGTATAATTCTCGCATCAACATTCACCCATCCAAACATCCAAAACCTGCACCACCCTTCCATAACATAAAACAACCTAATTTCACACCATAACCACCTTGTGCCGCAGCCTAGCAAGGGAGAATAGGAGGAGGAGCAGCCTTGGACGTTTTTCTTATTCAAGTTGGATTGTTGGAACGTTTTTAGGTGTAATCCATCTTTTGTTTTCAATGTTTAATTTAAGTTTTCTTTGTTTTGCTGTGAACATGAGGAACTAATTTCATTTTGGCTAGAGGAGACTTTGAAACCATGATTATATTTGCAACATGAATTGATTACCTCCAGTTGTGATTTCATAAATCATGAATGCAATTTACTTAACTGCTTGATTGATAACTTATTTGTGTTTGTTGATTAAGGATGCATAGTTAGTTTTCATGCATGAATTTAATGCTAGAATATAAGGGAGTTTCACCTAATTGTTATGAACTTATATTCATAATTAGTGGAGTTGCTAGTCACAATCGTGTTAAGTGAATTCTTGGCAGGACTATCATGTTGTTCATAGTTACGAATGCCTTGTCAATGTTTATGATTTTCAAAAAGCTTAATGATTGTATCTCTATTATGCTGTTCATGTAGGGAACTTTTGAAAAATAATTTGGTTGCCGATGCATATTCCATCCAATTCAATGACTTAAGGAAAATCTGAGGGTTAATTAGTGTTGTTCACAGTTAATCTGGGGTGTTGAGGTTCATGGTTTATTGAAAAAGCAACTGGAAATCAATTTGTATGCAAGTGTGTCATGTGTAGAGAAGGACCCTCTAGCTAGCTAATCACCCATCAATTCACCCAAATTCTTATTCCTTTACTTAGTTTCTGCAATTTACTTGTTTTTACTTCAAATTCGTCAAAAACCCAATCCCCTTTATTTAGTTGTGTCAAATTAGTTAGAATATGTCATAATTTGTGTTTTTAAGTGTTTTGAGTCAAAACCAAATAAATTTTCGTCCAAAGTAAGTCCTAGTGTCTAATTTGAGTCTATTTGATTGTTTTGTGCTGTTTTGAGTCTTTTTAGTTTGTTTTGAGTTCTTTGAGTCTAGTTAAGTGTTTTTAAGTCTAGTTTTGTATTTTTGAGTCAGCTTTTAGTAGATTAGCAATCCCTCCTAATCCTCGGCCTAGAACGATCCTTACTTGCATCTTTACTACATTTGTCAACAAGAAGGTTTAATTTGAGTGCTATCTTTTATCACATCAAATTTTTGGCACCGTTGCCGGGGATTAGCAACTTTGCTAATCCCCCGATGTTTCTTTTTGTTTCTTTTTTGTGTCTTTTAATCTAGTTTCTGACTTTGTTTAGTTTTCTTGTTTTTAGGTACTAGTTTGTGACTAAGTTCTCACCCTATTCGTGCAAATATCTTGGATTTTGACGATGATTTTGAAAGGAACTTTGAGAAGGAAGAGGAAGGAGCCAGAACCTAATCCACCTAGTTCTAGCTCAGAATCTGATTTTGAGGATGAAGAAGAGGCCACAGCTCAAGTGGAAGAAGAAGCACAAGTCATGGTAGCGGACAATCGAACAATCAAGGAACTTTCAGCCTCAGGATTGGACAATGCCGCACCCTTATGCATTCAATATCCTAGGGCAGTTCAAGACAAGATTGATGAGTTTGAATTGAAGTTTAGCTTGCTGCATCACATTCCAAAATACCATGGGTTATCCATGGAAGATCCAGACAAGCACTTGAAGGAATTTGAAGTGGTATGTTCAAGCATGACCCCAATCAACGTGGATGCCAACATTTTAAAGAAGAAAGCTTTTCCATTCTCTCTTTTGGAAAAAGCTAAGGATTGGTTGTACGAATTGGCACCTGGAACCGTCCCATCTTGGGAGAACATGAAGAGAGCTTTCTTAGAGAAATTCTTCCCCACTTCAAGAGTCATTCTTTTGAGGAAGAAAATTAGTGGCATTCAACAAAACCAAGGAGAGTCATTCCTAGCGTATTATGAGCGTTTCAAGACCCTAGTTGCATCATGCCCTCAACATCAAATGAAAGATGAACTTCTAATTCAATATTTCTATGAAGGACTTCTTCCAATGAAAGACAAATGCTAGATGCATCAGCGAGATGAGCTTTGGTTGACAAAACACCAATTGATGCCAAGACCCTAATTGCCAATCGAGCCTTGAATGCACAACAATACGAAGGCGTTGGACAAAGAGACATCCCATGGCAGCAACATGTGAATAAGGTAAGTGCAATATCTGAAATTCAATCTTAATTGGCTAATCTCACTTTTCTTGTGTCACAGGTTGTTGAAAAACCCAAGTGCAAGAAAACCCAATATGTGGTGTGTGCTCTATACAAGGACACCAATCTGAAAAGTGCCCTCAATTGATTGAGAATGGAGGATGGGAAAGTGTCAATGTCATGGGTTATCAAGGCGAAAACCAGCCAAGGCATGATCCATAATCTAACACTTACAATTCGGGATGGTGAGATCACCCAAACATAAAGTGGAGGGAGCCTCCACAACATCAACAACGAGGAGGATTTGGTCTAACACCCCCTAGGATTTTTCAAAGGCCATATGCACCAATGCAATCTCAACCACCTCTAGTTCAACCAAGCTCAGGTACATCTTTGGATAATGATAAAGTTATTCAATTACTCATGTCTTTGACGTAGGGGTACAAAATCAAGCTAAAGAGGTGGATGAATTGAAGAAGCAAATGGGGCAAGTGGCAGAATTCATGGGACAATTTAAAGACCAAGGACAATTGTCTAGTTCAACCATTGTCAACCCGAAGAGAGGATTTGAAAATTGCCTAGTTCAACCATTGGAACTAACCCAAGACCATCCAAATCAAGTCAAAAAGAGGATGAAAAGCTGCAATTTGAGGAAGAGGAACAAGGCCAAGCCACGACAAGTGTAGAACCACCCTTGCCGCAACCACTTAAAGATCCAAATTCATTCAATTTTTCCACTTTAGGTCCAAATTCACTTATTTCTAACCCTATTCCACCCAATGTACCTTTCCCTCGCAGATTTATGCAATCAAAGAAAGAAGAGAGGGACAAGGACATTCTTGAGACATTTAGGAAGGTGCAAGTCAATATTCCACTCCTTGATGCAATCAAACAAGTTCGAAATGATGCCAAATTCTTGAAAGAGCTTTGCACAACAAGGAAGAGGATTTCGAACAAGGAAGTGGTGAGGGTAAGTGAGAATGTTTTCGCTGGTTTACAAAGGAAATTGCCTCCTAAATGCAAAGATCCAGGTAGTTTCACAATCCCTTGTGTTATTGGCAATACTAAGTTTGAGCATGCCATGTTAGACTTAGGTGCATCCATTAATGTCATGCCATACTCTATTTATGCATCTATGAATTTAGGAGAGCTGAAAAATGATGGAGTTATTATTCAATTAGCCGATTGTTCTAATGCATATCCAAAAGGAGTTTTGGAAGATGTTTTGGTGCAGGTTAATAGCTTAATCTTTCCAGATGATTTTTATGTGCTTGACATGGAAGATTCAGCTCATTCCACCTCTTTGCCGATCCTCCTTAGAAGACCATTCATGAAAACAGCCCGCACTAAGATAGATGTGTTCAAGGGGACGTTAATAATGGAATTTGATGGCGAGATTATTGATTTTAATATTTCTGAAACTATGAGGTATCCTAGTGATGATCATTCATGTTTTTCTATTGATATTATTGATTCATTGGCGTAGGAACATCTTAAACAATTACATGAGGATGCATTTGAAACGGTCATACAAGTGGAATGGAAATCAAAAGCCAAGGGGCAACAGCAAACAAAACCCACGGCATGCATGAAGCCATTCTTGCCGTGCACCCTAATGATGAAGAAGTTGAGATGGTGGCTGCCTTTGAATCATTGCCACAACATGTTAGTAAGTCTCCTAACCCAGTTCCAATTCCCATTTCTACTAATAAGTTGTTACCCTCAGTGATTCAGGCACCCTCCCTCGAGCTTAAACCATTACCAAATCATTTGAAGTATGTTTACTTGGGAGACCAAGAGACTTTGCCGGTCATAATTTCTTCATCATTCACGGCACTGGAGGAAGACAAACTAGTTCAAGTGTTAAAGGAGTACAAAACAGCCATTGGATGGACCTTGGTCGACATTAAGGGGATAAGTCCTACAACATGCATGCATCGCATACTTCTAAAGGAAGGGGTTAAACCAACTAAAGAGGCTCAACGTCGACTCAACCCTCCAATGATGGAAGTTGTGAAGAAGGAGATTATCAAGCTTCTTAATTGTGGAGTGATTTATCCAATTTCAGATAATCGTTGGGTTCCACCAAGCCAAGTTGTTCCAAAGAAATCCGGAGTCACTGTAGTGAAGAATGAAGAGAACGAACTTGTGCCCACCTGTATCCAAACAGGTTGGAGAGTTTGCATTGATTATAGGAAGCTCAATGCCATCACAAGAAATGATCACTTCCCTTTGCCATTCATTGATCAAATGCTCGAAAGGTTAGCCGGTCATTCTTTTTATTGTTTTCTTGATTGTTATTCGGGATATAATCATATTGTTATAGCTCCGGATGACCAAGAAAAGACCACATTCACGTGTCCTTTTGGTACCTTTGCCTATCATTGCATGCCATTTGGTTTGTGCAATGCACCAGCCACATTTCAAAGGTGAATGGTAAGTATATTCTCAGATTTTGTGGAAAAGATCATTGAGGTATTTATGGATGATTTTAGTGTCTTTGGTGATTCATTTGATGATTGCTTATCTAATCTCACTTTAATCTTGAAAAGATGCATTGAAACTAACCCTGTTTTAAATTGGGAAAAATGTCATTTCATGGTAAAACAAGGCATAGTTTTGGGTCACATAATTTCAGAAAGGGGAATTGAGGTTGATAAATCAAAAATAGATCTTGTACGCTACTTACCCTCTCCTACTTCGGTGAAAGAGGTTCGTTCTTTTCTTGGACATGCAAGATTCTATAGACGAGTCATCAAGGACTTTTCAAAGATTGCACAACCTCTTTGCCGTCTCCTTTAAAAAGATGTGTCATTTATGTTCGATGAAGCATGTGAAAAGGCCTTCAAACACCTCAAGGAGATGCTAACTTCAGCCCCCATCATTATTCCACCAGATTAGAGTCTTCATTTTGAGCTTATGTGTGATGCTTCAGATTATGCATTAGGAGCTGTTTTAGGCCAAAGGAAGAACAAGCAACCCCATGTTATCTATTATGCATCCCGGACCTTGAATGATGCTCAATTGAACTATTTTACCACTGAGAAAGAACTTCTTGCTGTTGTGTTTGCTTTAGAAAAGTTTCGTTCTTATTTGTTTGGCACTAAAGTTATTGTTTATTCTGACCATGCAGCGTTGAAGTACTTACTCACCAAAAAAGAGACCAAACCAAGGCTAATTCGATGGATGCTTCTCCTCCAAGAGTTTGACATCGAAATTAAAGACAAGAAAGGAAGTGAAAATGTGTTGGCTGACCAGATGAGTCGTTTGGTCCACAATGAGGAGTCTCTACCCATCCTAGAAGCATTCCCAGATGAGCAGATGTTATCCATTAAGGTAAGTGAACCATGGTATGCCAATTTAGTGAATTTTTTGGTGTCTAAACAAGTTCCAAGCACCCTAAACAAGCACCAACGTGATAAACTCAAAAAGGATGCACGGTTTTATGTGTGGGATGACCCATATTTGTGGAAATGCCCAGATCAGATTCTATGTAGGTGTGTGCATGATTTCGAATTTCATTCAATTTTAACTTTTTGTCACACTTATGCATGTGGGGGTCATTTTGGCACCCAAAAGATAGCATTTAAGGTTCTTGAATGTGGATTTTATTGGCCTACTTTATTTAAGGATGCTAGAACTTTTTGCATAACATGTGATCATTGCCAAAGAACAGGAAACATAGGTCAAAGAGACCAAATGCCGCAAACATCCATACTTTCTGTCGAAATTTTTGATGTGTGGGGCATTGATTTCATGGGTCGTTTTCCTCCCTCACATGGTTTTAATTATATTTTGCTTATTGGTGATTATGTGTCGAAATAGGTGGAAGCAAAAGCCACCCGTACTAACGATTCTAAAGTGGTCACAGATTTTGTTAAAACGAACATCTTTTCCAGATTTGGGATGCTAAGAGCTCTCATAAGTGATAGAGGTTCCCACTTTTGTAATCGAACCATTGAGGCGTTGCTCAAGAAGTATAATGTCACACATAAGGTTTCTACACCTTATCATCCTTAAACAAGTGGCCAAGCCGTGGTTTCAAATAGAGAAATCAAGCAGATTTTGGAGAAGACCGTTGGGCCAACAAGAAAGGATTGGAGCTTGCATTTGGAGGATGCACTGTGGGCATATCGTACGGCCTACAAAACACCCATTGGAATGTCCCCATTTCGCTATCTATGGAAAACCAGGCCATTTTCCCGTGGAATTAGACCACAAGGCACATTGGGCTGTCAAAACATTCAACATGGACATAGATGCTGCTGGAATGCATAGGAAGCCTCAATTAAATGAACTTGAAGAGATTAGGCGTGAAGCTTATGAGAATGCTAGAATTTACAAGGAGAAAACAAAGGCATTCCATGACAAGATGATTTGTAGCAAGACATTCTCCATTGGGCAGAAAGTGTTTCTTTTCAACTCTCGCCTTCGTTTGTTTCCCGGTAAGTTACGTTCTAAATGGATTGGTCCTTTTGTTGTTACTAATGTCTTTCCTTATGGTGCAGTCCAAATTCAAAGTTTAAAGACCGGATAAGAATTCAAGGTGAATGGGCATCGTTTGAAGCCTTACTATGACCTTTTTGAGAAGCATATGGTGGAGGAAATACCCCTCCATGCCGTGGGCTCCAATGAAGCTTAAAGGGAGGTATCGTCCGGCTGGAAAACGTTAAAGCAAATGCTTTTTGGGAGGCAACCCATGCATTCAAATAAAGAAGACCTAGGAATCTCCAACAATCCACAACCAAATTTGCGTTCCTAACCCCTACTCTTTATTGCTTTTACATTGCCATGATAGTTATGTTTGTTAGTTTGTGTTGTTTGATTGTTTGAGTGTGAGTTTTCATTTGAAACATTGAGGACAATGTTTAATTTAAGTGTGGGGGGGGGGGGGGGGTAAACAAGCTGTTTTTGCATGATTTTCGTGGGATTTATTCACCTATTACTTCTAATGTTGTTTCTCACTGTTTTTAAGTGTTTTTAGTGTGTTATGAAGTGTTTTTATGTATCTTAAACAGAAAATACGAAAATTTGAAAAAAATTTGAAAACAGTTTTGAAAAACCCAAAAAGAGTTGTTTTTGTGTGTTTGTTTGTGTCTTAGGGTACCTTCCAACACAATGAGCAGCATTTGGTTTTTAATTGCATGACTGTTAAAGAAAGTTACAAACATGGATAGAAGTTTGATTTACTCTTTGGTTTATGCTTAGTTGTAGTTATCATTTACGAATTCACATGTAATCACAAAGAAAACATCAGTTTTTGTAACATGCTTGAAGGAAAGAACTCAAACTAACGCTACAACCCTAAGAGACTTAAGCCTAAACTTTGTTTGGAGAGTTATAAATCTGTGGATTTTTGTTTTCTAAAGTCGTTGCATGATCTCATCATTTCTTTACTTGGTTGCTACTTAGAATGCGTTTTCATCATTATAGTTCCAAATACTAGAACTCATGCCCATTTCATTCAAAGCATGATATTGAGTGCATAACATACGATAAGATGAAGTTATTTAGTTAAATCAAAGCCAAAAAGCCTTATCCCTTTACATATGTGTGACACCCCACATCGCCCAGAGGAGTGATCCTTAAATGTATATTCCCATCTCTACCTAGCACAAGGCCTTTTGGGAGCTCACTGGCTTCGGGTTCCGTAGGAGCATATTTGTGCAACTTAGTTAGCTTGTTCTTGTGCATTTGTGTTGTTATTTCTTAGTTAATGTAGTATTTCAAGTCATTTTCGTGTGTTTGTAGGTCCAAAGGGTTAAAGTACCAAGAAAGTGCATTTTGGTGCATTTTGGAGCAGTTTTGGGCACTAAATGGATAGCTTGTATATGGGCCAACATGGATGGACGAATTTGGAGTTCAAAAGGCTAGAAATCTGATAAGAAGATGAAGAAATTAAACTCAAGACAAAGTGGATAAGGAATTAGCTCAAAAGAGGAAACATTATCCAAAACCTTATCTTATCTTATCCTATCCTAACCTAATCTTGTTCCACCTTAATCCTAGCTGCAGTGGACCTAAGAACATGATTTCTAGAAGCCTTATCTAACCCTAAAAGGGTGCTGCACCCTTCCCCCTTTTATCTCTTCTAGAAAACCCAAAATCAGCCACAAAACACCTAGTTTCTAGAAAGCCCAATTTTGGACGAATTTCCTAAACCTTTTTCCTTTTGGATTCTGATTTATAGGGCCTCATTCCTTGTGGATTTAGGTTACACAAATCCTTTTATGAAACTAATTGGGCCAAACCCTCTTCTAAGTGGATTTAACTCACTTGTGCGGAACCCTAGAACCCTAATCCAATAAATCTGCTAAGTGTAACCCTAATCTAATTAACCCTAGGACCATATAAACATATTTTCAGCCACAAATTCAGATAAACCCCTTATGCCATACAGAAAATCCTTGCCGCAAGCCCTAGCCTCCATTCTCCATCATTTATTCACTCCATACACTTCCATATAAAACCTGCCGCACTCTACCACCATAATCAGCCATCATTCATCATCCCAAGCAAGAATACATCATTCATAACCCCCAAAACCACCACTCACATCTTGTGCCGCAGCAAGGAAGAAGGAGGAGAGCCCTAGACGTGCATGCCATTCGACTTGGAGTTGCTGGAACGTTTTAGGTGTAATCTTTCTTATGTTTTTCAATGTTTAATTTCAATAATCTTTGCTTTGCGAGTATGAGGAACTAATCCCCTTTTGGCTAGGGGAATTTCGAAACCATGGCTATATTTGCATTATGATTTGATTACTTCCAGTTGTGATTTCATGAATTGTGAATTCAATTTACTTATCTATTTGAATTAAAACTTGTTTATGTATATGGATTGAGAGTGCACACTTAATTTGCATGCATAAATCTAATGCTAGGATATAAGGAAACTTCACCTAATCGTTGGGAACTTATATTCATAAGTAGTAAAGGTTGTTAGTCACAATCATGTTAAGTAAATTCTTGGCATAAGTATCATGCGCTTTCATAGTTACGAGTGCCTCGTCAACACTTATGATTTTCATAGAAATTAATGATCTTTGATTGTTTCTCTATTATGCGCTTTCATGTAGAGAACTTTTGAGGAATAATTTGATTGCAATGCGCTAATTCCATTCAATACAATGACTTAAGGAAAATCTGAGGGTTAACTTAAGCGTACCTAATTAACTTGGGGTGTTGAGGTTCATAGTTCATTGAAAAAGCAACTGGAGATTGTTTTGTATGCAAGTATGTCATGTGTGGAGAAAGACCTCCTAGCTAGCCTACCATCCATCTAATTTCACCAAATTCGTGCAAATCTGCCTAATTTAAATTCTTGTTTTGTTTACTTTATTTTCGTCCAAAACCAAATCCCCCTTTATTCTAGAGTGTCTAACTAGTTAAAATCTATTTTAGATTGTGTTTTCAAGTGTTTTGAGTCAAGTTAGAACCAAAATTCGTCCAATTTTGTGTTTAGAGTCAAATCTGCCCAGTTTGTGTTTTTTAGGCAGTTTTGAGTGTTTTTAGCTTATGTTGAGTCTTGTGAACTTGTTTTGAGTCTTTTAAGTTTAGTTAAGTGTTTTAAAGCTTAGTTTTATCTATCTAAGTCAGTTTAAAGTGTTTAGCAATCCCTCCTAATCCCCGGTTTAAGAACGATCCCTACCTACTTATATACTACAATTGTCAAAAGAGGGTTTAATTTGTATGTTAAGTTAATTTTCGCATCAGGTGACCCACTGGGAAGTTGCTCGTGAGTTCCCAAAAACAAAACCGTGAGGGAATGGTAAGCCCAAAGCGGACAATATCGTGCTACGGTGGTGGAACGGGCCTGGGAAGTGATCCGCCCCGGGCCGGGATGTGACATATGTATTGTAGGTTTAACCCTTTTGAGCCTTATTTAGCCTATTTTCTTTGTTAACCACATTATCGTTACCTAACTTAGATTAGGGCTATCCATACCCTTATTCTTAAAGAATAGTGGAGCATGACTTAAAAGGAATTCTTTTTTACCAACATATTGCTAGAAAAACAAGTGTGGGGGAAGGGTTTTCATTGACAAAAGAAGGAAAAAAAAAAAAAAAAAAAAAAGAGTTAAGAAATAAGTGAGAATGAACTCATTAGTGTTGGTTGTTGAAGAAAGGGTCCAAAAGTTTGAATTTGACCCTAAGTGTTACATGCATTTTCCCCTTGTGTTTAAGTTAATTTCTGCCATCAAAAATGAATTCTAAGTGTCAATTTCATTACTTTGCTTACTATTGCTTTAAGAACCTTTGTTTTTCCTTAACTTTCTTTGTTAGCCAATATCTTATCCCCATTACAACCCTTAGACTTCTATCTTGATTGTTATGTGTTTCAATATGTGGAGTTTGAAATTGGTATGAGCATATGGAATCCCTGGTTCTCGTTCTAAGTTGTAGCATTCCATTCACGAGATCATATACATATCATATTAATAATTCCAGAAAATGCTTTCTTTGTTATAACATATGTGAGTGCTAGTCTACATGTTTACATCAATCTTCTAACATATACCTAGTGTAAGGAGTGTAGTCAGAAAATCTGTGTGAAAATAAAGAGTATATCTAGTGAGGAATTGAGGGAATTCTCTAAGGCATGTTACCACATTCAAAATGTTGTTTTAATTGATTAAATGTGAACTAGTAAGTGGTGAATGTGGTTAAGTGTTTGCTCAAGTGTAAAGAGAACTAAAATCTGTGGGAGTAGTGATTTTTAATATGTCATGTTCATTGGAAATCACTGAGACAAATGTTGGAAGGTCTAGATTGTGTTTTGGGGGTTTTGTTTGTTTGATTTTACTTGAGGACTAGCAAAAGCTAAGTGTGGGGGAATTTGATAGGAGCATATTTATGCGACTTAGTTAGCTTATTTCCTTGCATTTATGCTGTTAGTTCCTAGTTATTTTAGTATTTTAAGCTATTTTCGTGTGTTTGTAGGTCCAAAGGAATAAAGTGGCAAGAAAGTGCAATTTGGAGCATTTTGGAGCAGTTATGGGCTTGGAATGGATAGCACATGCTTGGAGCAAGGTGGATGGACGAAATTGAAGTTCAAGAAAGGCTAAGAATCTGCTAAAGAAAGGGAAGAAATTAATTCAAGACTTGGAAGAAAAGGAATCAGCTACAAAGAAGGAAACATGAGTTAAACTTCCTTATTCTGATTTAACTTTCCTAATCTTTTCCTACCTAAGTTTCAACTGCCAAAACGGGTCCCTAATTAATTTAGGACACTTAAATATATCTCTAGAAGACTTAGTCTTACTTCCTAGTCCTTGCTGCACCTCCTTGCCCTTTCCCTTTCCCTTATCGTGCAAGGCATCATTTTTCCTATTTCCTAGTCCTTGCCGCAGGTTTCCTACCCTTCTTCCCTTAGGATTCTGACTTTAATTATCCTTTTACTTGAGGATTTGGGGTCCAATTCTTTCTCAAAACAGTTAATAAAAGCCATGATCCTTTACCTAAAAGATACACATTCTGCTGCACCCAATTATTGACCCATTCAACGTTTTCAGCCATCATCCACCATTCAGCCGCAACACTGACCCATATACACCATTCAACTATCCTTCATACAGATATCCACACCTTACATTCACCCATCCATCATCCAAAACCCGCACCACCCTTCCATAACACAACACAACCTAATTTCACACCATAACCACCTTGTGCCGCAGCCTAGCAGGGGAGAAGAGGACAAGGAGCAGCCTTGGACGTTTTTGCTATTCATGTTGGATTGTTGGAACGTTTTTAGGTGTAATCCATCTTTTGTTTTCAATGTTTAATTTAAGTTTTCTTTGTTTTGCTGTGAACATGAGGAACTAATTTCGTTTTGGCTAAAGGAGACTTTGAAACCATGACTATATTTGTAGCATGAATTGATTACCTCCAGTTGTGATTTCATAAATCATGAATGCAATTTACTTAACTGCTTGATTGATAACTTATTTGTATTTGTTGATTAAGGATGCATACTTAGTTTTCATGCATGAATTTGATGCTAGAATATAAGGGAGTTTCACCTAATTGTTATGAACTTATATTCATAAGTAGTGGAGGTTGCTAGTCACAATCATGTTAAGTGAATTCCTGGCAGGACTATCATGTTGTTCATAGTTACAAATGCCTTGTCAATGCTTATGATTTTCAAAAAGCTTAATGATCTTTGATTGTATTTTTATTATGCTGTTCATGTAGGGAACTTTTGAAGAATAATTTGGTTGCCGATGCGTATTCCATCCAATTCAATGACTTAAGGAAAATCTGAGGGTTAATTAGTGTTGTTCACGATTAATCTGCTGATGTGAAAATTATATTGACACACAAATTAAACCCTATTTGTGACAATTGTAGTATAAATGCAAGTAGAGATCATTCTAACCGGGGATTAACTAGGGATGCTAATCTAC
The DNA here is from genome assembly GCF_963583255.1 of Pyrus communis. NCBI lineage: Eukaryota > Viridiplantae > Streptophyta > Magnoliopsida > Rosales > Rosaceae > Pyrus > Pyrus communis. The sequence continues at coordinate 11,980,477 of NC_084815.1, forward strand.
TCTAAACTGACTTAAAAACACAAAATTAAACTTTAAAACACTTACCTAGACCTATATGACTCAAAACAACTTAAAAAGACTCAAAACAGCCCAAAACACTCAAATAGACTCAAACTGGACTCTAAAGGGTGATTTGGACGAAATTTAACTAACTTAGACTCAAAACACTAATTTAGACAGATTCAAACACTTTTCTAACTAATCTAACACACTTAATAAAATGGGGAATTGATTTGGACGAAATTAATTAAAATGGACAAATTGTAAACTAAACATATTAGGCACTAAATTAGGTGAATTGAATGGGAAAAAGGCTAGTTAGGGGGTCCTTCTCCACACATGCACATATGTAACATAAATTGATTTCCAGATTTTATCCCTTTAAACCATGAATGACAATGCCCCAAATTAATTGTGAAAAGCACAAATTAACTTTCAGATTTTCCTAGTTTCATTGAATTGGATGGAATACGCATCGACAATCAAATTATTCTTATCAAATTCCCTACATGAACTGCATAATAGAGATAAAATCAAAGATCATTAAGCTTTTTGAAAACCCTAAGCATTGACTAGGCATTCGTAACTATGAATTGCTTGATACTCTTGCCTAGAATTTACTTAATACAATCATGACTAGTGATTTCCACTACTTATGAATATAAGGTCATAACGATTAGGTGAAATTCCCTTATATCCTAGCATCAAATTCATGTATGAAAACTAAGTATGCATCCTTAATCAACACACAAGAACAAGTTCTCAATAAATCAATTACGTAAATCACATCCATAATTCAAGAAACAAAATCTGGAGGAAATCAATTCATATAAAACATATGTCCATGGTTTCGAATTCACCCCTAACTAAGAAAAACTTAGTTACACATGTTCATAACTATTGAAAAGCAAATTAAAATAAACATGGAAACAAAACAAGGGAAGAAAGAACTCTGAAAGTCTCCAATGGGTGCAGATTTCTTGCTGCGCAAGATGATCTTTCTCCTATGAAAGCCACGGCACTCCTGCTTCTCCCTAAGAATTGCGGCACAAAGGTCTATTTCTAAATGGATGGTGTGTGGGTTGAATGAATGAATGATTTTAATGATGAATGGCTGCCTAGGGTGTCTAAGGGGGTGCGGCACAATAATAGGCATATATATATAGCACGGCCAAAAACCCTAGGAGTCAGAATTAGGGTTAAACCTAGCTGATATAAGTGTTTAGGGCCCCTAGGTTGCAGCAAGGGTTTGGGAATTAAGTCCTAGCCCAATTAATCTCAGATATAGACTTATACAATCCAAATCCAAGAGAAAAAAAGGCCAAATAAAATCAGAATCCAATCAGAAAAAGGTTTAAGAATTTTCGTCCAAAATTGGGCCTTCTAGAAACTAAGTGTTTTATGGCTGATTTTGGGTGTTCTAGAAGGCATAAAAGGGGGAGAGGTGCGGCACCCTTTTAGGGTCAGATAGGGCTTCTAGAAATTAGGTTTTTAGGTCCACTTGCAGCTAGGATTAAGGTGGAACAAGATTAGGTTAGGATAAGATAGGATAAGGTTTGGATAAGATAAGGTTGGATAAGGTTTTGGATAATGTTTCCTCTTTTCTTGCACTTTCCTTATATTCTTTGTCATGAACTTTGCTTTTCTGATTTGTACCATGTTTCTAACCTCTTTTGACTCCAAATTCGTCCATCCACCTTGCTCCATATACAAGCTATCCAAAATAAGCCCAAAACTGCTCTAAAAGGCTCAAAATTGCCTTTTCTTGCCAACTTTGTCATTAGGACCTACAAACAAACGAAAATAGCTTAAAACACTATAATAAGTAGTAATTAGCTCACTAAATGTAAGGAAATAACATAACTAAGTAGCATAAATATGCTCCTATCAAATTCCCCCACACTTAGCTTTTGCTAGTCCTCGAGCAAAATGAAATAAACAAACAAACAAACAAAACACAACCTAGACCTTCCAACATTACCTCAGGGATTTCCAATGCAACATAACATATTAAAGATCACCGCTCACATAGATGTTAGTTATCCCTACCCTCAAGCATATACTTAATCATAGTTACCACTCACTAGCTCGCATTTCATCAATTAAAACATGATTTTGAATGTAGTAACATGCCTTAGAGAATCCCTCAATTCCTCACAAGATATACTCTCTATTTTCACATAGATTTTCGGACAACACTCCCTACACTAGGTATATGTGAGAAGATTGATGTAAACATGTAGACGAACACTCACATATATTATAACAAGGAAAGCAATTTTTGGAATTATTAACATGTATATGTATATGATCTCATGAATGGAATGCCACTACTTAGACGCGAAAACCAGCGATACCATATGCTCAAACCAATTTTAAACTCCACATATTGAAACGCATAACAATCAAGATAGAAGTTTAAGGGTTGTAACGGGGCTAAGGTATTGGCTAACAAAGAAAGGTAAGGATAACAAAAGTTCTTAAAGCAATAGTAAGCAAAGTAATGAATTGAACACTTAGAATTCACTTTTGAATGCAAAAATCAACTTTTAACAGCAAGGGAAGATTCACACAAAACTTCGGGCCGGATTCAAACTTTTGGACCCTTTCTTCAACAACCAATACTTGTGACTTATTTTCAACTCCTTTTTTTTTTTTTTTTTTCTTTTCATCTTCATTCTCTTCTTTTTCACATTTTTTTTTTCTTTCTTTTTTTTTTTTTTTTCCCGTGCCTCCTTTAAGACTTTGGCACACACATACACACAAAAATCCCTTCCCCCACACTTGTTTTCTGCAAGAATGTCACTCAAAAAGACTTCCTTCTAAGTCATGCTCCACTATACTTCAAGAACAAGGGTATGGAAATTCCTATTCTAGGCTAGGTAAGGATAATGTGGTTAACAAAGAAAATAGGCCAAATAAGGCTCAAAGGGGCTAATCCTACAATACAAATGACAAGGATGGATTCGGCTATTTAGCTATGGTGGTGCCTACTAAACAACTTCATCTTGCTATTTGTTATGCTAATCAATTTCATGCCTTGAATGAAACGGGTATGAGTTCTAGTATTTGGAACTATAGTGATAAAACGCATTCTAAGTAGCAACCAAGCAAAGAATGATGAGATCATGCAACGACTTTAGAAAACAAGAAATCAAGATTAATAACTCTCCAAAGAACGTTTAGGCTCAAGTCTCTCAGGGTTGTAGCGTTAGTTTGAGTTTCTTCCTTCAAGCATGTTACAAAAACTAATTTTTTTTCTTTTGTGATTACATGTGAATTCGTAAATGTCAACTACAACTAAGCATAAACCAAAGAGTATATCAAACTTCCATCCATGTTTGTAACTTTCTGTAATAGTCATGCAATTACAAACCAAATCCTCATCATTGTGTTGGAAGGTATCCTAAGACACAAACAAACATAAAAAACAAAAACAACTCTTTTTTGGGTTTTTAAAACACTTTTTTCGATTTTTTTTTCAAAATTTTCGTATTTTCTGATCAAAATACATTAAAACACTTCAAAACACACTAAAAACACTTAAAAACAGTGAAAAACAACATTAGAAGTGATAGGTTATAAAATCCCACGAAAATCATGCAAAAATAACATGTTTACCCCCCCCCCCCCCCCACACTTAAACCAAACATTGTCCTCAATGTTTTAAGCATAGACTCCCAAGCAAACAAACAAATAACACAACTAACAACATGATAGCATGGCAAAGTAAAAGCAATAAAGAGTAGGGTTTAGGAACGCTAATCTGGTTGTGGAGCTAGAGTTCCATCATCTCCTCGTTTGAACACATGGCTTGCCTCACACGAAGCGCTTGCTTTAACGTCTTCCAGCCGGACGATACTTCGTTTTAATCTCCAATAAGGCTCACGGCATGGAAGGATATATCCTTGATAGGAGCATATTCATGCGACTTAAATGGCTTGTTCTCGTGCATTTACGTTATGTTTCTTTAGTTATTTTAGTACTTTAAGCTATTTTCGTGTGTTTGTAGGTCCAAAGGGCTAAAGGAGCAAAAATATGCATTTTGGAGACTTTTGGAGCACTTTTGGGCTAAGGATGGATAGCTTATGCTTGGAGCCAAAGTGTTGGACGAAATTGAAGACCTAATTGAAGACCAAAGTGTTGGAACCTTGTTCTCTTTAGTTTTAGGACATTTAAACCTTTCCTAATCCCAATCATGCCATGCATAACACACATCCATTCTAACACATTGTCATTGCACATGCATTTCCTTCATTAGTTAACCCACATGCTCCCATTACTTATCATCACCACTTATCACTTATCATCACCACATATCATATCACTTATCACTTATCACTTATCATCACCACTTATCACTTATCATAACCACATATCATATCACTTATCACTTATCATCATCACTTATCACTTATCACTTATCATCATCACTTATCACTTATCATTTAACATGCACCCATCACCTAACACAACACCTTTAATTCACATGCATACCTATTCTTTAAATCAGCCACATGCATTCATATTCACCATCATTGCCGTGCACATTCCTTCCCATTTCCACCTTTCATTTCAGCCACATGTCTTCATCATTGCAACCACCATTCACTCTTTAATCCACATGCATTCACACACACTTCACACAAACAGCAATCACATGCAAACACATGCATTTCCAACCCCAAACACCCATTGCCGTGACTCTTCACTCCCATTTCCAGCTTTTCCTTTGCATTCCCCATTTAATCAACACATGCATCCCCTCACCAAGAAATCATTCATTCCATATGCACCCAGAAATCACTCAATGCCGTGAGTTCCCATTGCATTTCCAGCTTTGCACATGCATTCACGCACCACAAACAAGTCACATGCTATCACCATGCATTCACATGCACTTGTTCCTCCATCATTCCATCCTTTAAAACATTGCACATGCACTTTAATCATTCAACACATGCACTTCCCACTCTTTAATTCATTTCAGCCACATGCATTCCCCCTATAAGCCACATGCACTCCCATCCATTTCATCATTGCAGCCACATATAGCTTTAATTCACATGCTTTCACATGCATTTTCAGCACATTTCCATTCACACACCAACACATCCCATTTGTGCCGTGCAATAATCATTCAATTCAGCCATTCCACATGCTATTGCAGCCACATGCATTTCTCTTTTCATTTTCAGATTGTCCCCTTGCACATGCAGCCACATATTCATTGCACATGCAATTCCAACCCACATGCATCCTTTAATCATTCAAACATGCAGCCACATTCCCTCCTAGCTGTCATGTTCCCCCCATTTCACCTATAAATAAGCATCCATTGCATTCATACTCATTCATACACATTTCAGTCACAAACACCTCAATTCTCTCTTCCATTTCAGAATGTAGACATCACAAACTGCCCTTGGTGTCGTGGCCTTGAGGAACCACTCCCTATCAATCCAAACACCATCCCCCTTCCATTTTCACCACTCCCCAAACCATTCACACCATCAAACTATCCTTAGACCTTGTGCTACGACGAAGAGGAAGAGAAGAGTGCCTAAACGTTCATACAATTCAAGTTTGAGTTGTTGGAATGTTTAGGTGTTTCTTTGATTTCTATGTTTAATTTCAATACTCTTTGTTTTGTACGAATGAGGCATGGAAGAGAAGAGGGCCTAAACGTTCATACAATTCAAGTTTGAGTTGTTGGAATGTTTAGGTATTTCTTTGATTCTCTTTGTTTTGTACCATGAGGAACTAAAACTCCCCTTTAGCTAGGGGGTGATTTGAATATATGTTTATGCTTGCATTTTGATTTGATTACTTCTAATTGCGTTTCATAAGTTGTGGATTCAATTTGTTTAACCGTTTGATTGATAACTTATTTATGTATGTTTATTGAGAATGCGCGCTTAATTTTCATGCATGAATATGACGCTAGAATATAAGTGAGTTTCACCTAATAGTTACGAACTTATATTCGCAAGTAGTGGAGGTTGCTTATAAACAATCGCGTTAAACGAATTATTGGCATAAGTTTCATGCGTATTCCATAGTAACGAATGCCTCGTCAATACTTATAATTTTCATGATGCTTAATGATCTTTGATTGTATCTTTATTGTGCTGTTCACGTAAAGGACTTTTGGAGAATGTTGTGGATTGCGTTGCGCTAACCCATCCAATTCATTAACTTAAGGAGAACTTGACGGTTAATTTAAGCGGACCTAATTAACCCGGGGTGTTGAGTTTCATGGTTTATTGAAATGCAATTGGAAATCATTTTATTATGCAAGTGTAACATGTGTGAGATGAACCCCTTAGCTAGCATTCATCCATTTCAATTCCATTCATTCTATTTCAATTTCATATTTACTTTCTGTCTAGTTTATTGACTTGTTTATGTTTTCATGTTTAATTTAACTTGTTGTTCAATTATGTTAAACATGTGGAACTAATTTCTTTTTTTAGTTAGAGGTGAATTTGAAGCCATTTACATATGTTGGTTATGATTTGATTTACTCCAGTTATGAATTCACAAACTTTAGATGTGGTTTACTTTTCTGTTTTGATTAAGAACTTGTTTATGTATGTGGGTTGAGGGTCGACACTTAATTTGCATGCCTAAACTTGATGCTAGGATATAAGGGAATTTCACCTAATCGTTATGAACTTATATTCATGAGTAGTAAAAATCGCTAGTCACGATTGTGTTTAGTAAACCCTAGGCTGGATTAACATGCGTATTCCATAGTTATGAATGCCTAGTCGATGTTTATGTTTCCGTTGAACTTAATGATCTTTGTTGAATGTCTCTATCATGCGTATTCCATGTTAGGGACTTTGATTAGGAATAATTTGGTTGTAATGCGTATCCCATTCAATCCAATGAATCTAGGGAAATCTGAAAGTTAGTTTAAGCAAACCTAATTAACTTGGAGCATTGTCATTCATCGTTTGTTGAAGTCATAACTGGGAGTCGAATTATATGCTTATGTTCATGTGTGGATGAGGAACCCTCTAACTAGTTTTTCATCATTCTATTCCATCAATTTCGTTTGTACAATCTGTTTTGTTTCCAAGTTTCTGTTTTAGTTTAATTTCATCCAAAACCAATCCCCCATTTATTTTAAAGTGTTAGATTAGTTGGAAATACATTTAGTTTGTGTCTATAAGTGTTTTGATTCATTTTGTTTCCCAAATTCGTCCAAAGTACTCAAGGTGCTCAAAACTGCCCAGAAAGTGTTTTTAAGGCAGTTTCGAGTGCTTTGGGTACTGTTTGAGTCTTTTTTGGTTTGTTTTAGAGTTTTAAAGTTTAGTTTTACATTCTTTGAGTCTAGTTTAGTGTTTTATATTGCGTTTTTACGTTTTTGAGTCAAATCCAAGTGATTAACAATCCCTCCTAATCCCCGATCCAGAACGATCCTTACTTATACATATACTACAATTTGACGAAAAGAGGGTTTAATTTGTGTGCGTATAAATCTCGCATCAATCCTCCACTCCATACTCCTCAAAGTGCTCATAGTATGGCTCAATGAATGGGAGGGGATAGTGATCCTCCCTGATTGTGGTGTTTGGGTTCCTAAAGTCCATGTAAATGCTCCCACCACCTTGAAATTGATTGGGTACCTGCACCAAAGAAGGTAACAACCTATTAGTTGAAATGGGAATTGGAATTGGGATTGGAAACTTACTAGGATGTTGTGGCAATGCCCCTAGGGCAGCCACCATCTTGCCAATTTTATCACTAGGCACGGCCATATTGGGTGTTTTTAGGGTAGTGGCGTGCTCCTTGTGCTCCACTCCAATTCCTTCCTCGATGGTGGTTCTAGATGCATCCTTCTTGATTGGTGCTGAACGTTCCTGCCCTAAATTTTTAATTATGCCAATGGCAAAACAAGAACGAACATCATTAGTATTCTTAATGGATTCAGAAACTTTAAAGTTAATCATATCACCACCAAACTCCATAGTTAAGGCTCCTTTGGCCACGTCAATCTTGGTGTGGGCTGTTTTCATGAAAGGTCATCCAAGTAAGAGTGGCGATGGTGGAGAGTGGGTTGAATCCTCCATGTCAAGCACATAGAAATCTGCAGGAAAAATCGAGTGGTCTACCTGCACCAAAACATCTTCCAAAACTCCTCTCGGGTATGCATTAGATCGATCGGCTAATTGAATAATAACACCATCATTTTTAAGTTCTCCTAGATTCATAGATGCATAAACAGAGTATGGCATGACATTAATTGATGCACCTAAATCTAGCATAGCATGTTCGAACCTTGTATTACCAATTACACAAGGGATAGTGAAACTACCTGGATCTTTGCATTTAGGTGGCAGCTTTCTTTGCAATATTGCAGAGACATTCTCACTTCAATGTACCACCTCTTTTTCCCGAATCCGTTTCCTTGTTGTACAAATCTTCTTTAAAAACTTAGCGTACTTTGGAATTTGTTTTATTGCATCAAGGAGCGGGATATTAACATGCACATTCCTAAACGTCTCCAGGATGTCTTTTTCATCCTCCTCTGTCTTAGATTGCATAAACGTACTAGGAAAAGGCATATTTAGTGGAATAGAACTAGACAAATTTGAATTTGGACTTACCTTGGTGGTTTGGGATGGTTTTGGTGCACTAGGGGGCTGCGGCAAGGTTTGTTCCACCCTTGCCATGGCTTTGTCCAATTCCTCCTCTTCGAACAACAGTTTTTCGTCCTCTTTTTTACTTGATTTGGTTGGTTTGGGGTTAGTTCCAACTTCCTTTCCACTTCTCAAGGTGATAGCCTTAGCGGTTTCAAAACCTCCTTTTGGATTGACGATGGTCGAGCTAGGTAGTTTGCCTTGGTCTCGGAATTGTCCTACAAACTCCGCTATCTACCCAATTTGTTTCTCTAACTGGTCCACCCTTTTGTCTTGATTTTGCATCGCTTTGTTTTGATTATCTTGCCCCTGAGACAAATTGGTAAGTAATTTAATAAGTGTATCATTGTCTAAAGACGTACATTGGTTGTTTTGAGCAGGTTGGGATTGGTTTGGATTGGAGCCGTATGGCTTGGTGTAGAACCCTGGGGGTTGTTGCCTAAAGCCTCCTTGTTGTTGAGGTTTTTGAGGCTCCCTCTACGTGAAGTTTGGATGGTCTCTCCAACCTGGATTGTATGTGTTGGAATATGGATCATTCCTTGGCTGATTTTGGCTTGGAAATCCAATGGCATTTGCACTCTCCCATCCCCCATTCTCAATCAATTGAGGGCACCTTTCCGAAGGATGTCCTTGTATAGAACATACACCACATATAATTGGTCCTTGTATCTTCATTCCTTCGGCCATCTGAGACACAAGAGAAGTAAGATTAGCTAATTGAGATTAAATGTCGGATTGAGAACTTACCTCATGCAATTGTTGCCGTGGGGGGTCCCTTTGCCCAAGTCCTTCATATTGTTGTGCATTTAGAGCACGGTTTGCAATTAGGGTCTTGGCTGCCATAGGAGTTTTGTCCACCAATGCACCTCCCGCCGAAGCATCGAGCATTTGCCTTTCAATGGGAAAAAGGCCTTTATAGAAGTATTGAAGTAGAAGCTCCTCCTTGATTTGATGTTGAGGACATGATGCAACAAGGGCTTTAAAATGCTCATAGTACGCCGGAAAAGATTCTCCTTGACTTTGTTGGATTCCGCTAATTTTCTTCCTCAAGAGAATGACTCTTGAAGTAGGGAAGAACTTCTCCAAGAATGCTCTCTTCATGCTTTCCCAATAAGTAACGGTCCCGGGTGCCAATTCATAAAGCCAATCCTTAGCCTTTTCCACAAGAGAGAATGGAAAAGGTTTCATCTTCAAAATATTCCCATCAACGTTAATGGGTGTCATGCTTGAGCATACAACTTCAAACTCCTTCAAATGCTTGTTTGGATCTTCCATGGATAGCCCATGGTACTTGGGAATATGATGCAGCAAGCTTGACTTCAATTCGAACTCATCGGTCTTGCCTCGGGCCGCCCTAGGGTATTGAATGCATAATGGCATGGCATTATCTAATCCCGAGGCAGAAAGCTCCTTGATTGTTCGATTATCCACCGCCATGACTTGTTCTTCTTCCTCCACTTCTTCTTCTTCAGATTCGGCCTCAGAACTAGAACTAGGTGGATTAAGTTCTGGTTGCTTCCTATTTCTTCTCAAAGTTCGTTCAAAATCGTCGTCAAACTCCAAGATATTCTCACGAATGGGATGAGAACTACGAGTTTGGATAAGATAAGGTTAGATAAGGTTTTGGATAATGTTTCCTCTTTTCTTGCACTTTCCTTATCTTCTTTGTCATGAACTTTCCTTTTCTGATTTGTAGCATGTTTCTAACCTCTTTTGACTCCAAATTCGTCCATCCACCTTGCTCCATATACAAGCTATCCAAAATAAGCCCAAAACTGCTCTAAAAGGCTCAAAATTGCCTTTTCTTGCCAACTTTGTCATTAGGACCTACAAACAAACAAAAATAGCTTAAAACACTATAATAAGTAGTAATTAGCTCACTAAATGTAAGGAAATAACATAACTAAGTAGCATAAATATGCTCCTATCATCTGCGGTGTTGAGGTTCATGGTTTATTGAAAAAGCAACTGGAAATCAATTTGTATGCAAGTGTGTCATGTGTAGAGAAGGACCCTCTAGCTAGCTAATCACCCATCAATTCACCAAAATTCATATTCCTTTACTTAGTTTCTGCAATTTACTTGTTTTTACTTCAAATTCGTCAAAAACCCAATCCCCTTTATTTAGTTGTGTCAAATTAGTTAGAATCTGTCCTAATTTGTGTTTTTAAGTGTTTTAAGTCAAAACCAATTCAATTTTCGTCCAAAGTAAGTCTTAGCGTCTTGTTTGAGTCTATTTGATTGTTTTGTGCTATTTTGAGTCTTTTTAGTTTGTTTTGAGTTCTTTGAGTCTAGTTAAGTGTTTTTAAGCCTAGTTTTGTATTTTTGAGTCAATTTTTAGTAGATTAGCAATCCCTCCTAATCCCTGCCCTAGAACGATCCTTACTTGCATCTTTACTACAATTGTCAACAAGAGGGTTTAATTTGAGTGCTATCTTTTATCACATCAGAAGAAAGGCCAAAGAATGAGAAGAGAGAGAGCTCTGGGCAAACCCAAGGGGGGCTTGTGTAAAAGTAATCTCAAACCCTAATATTTATATGCTAAATGGGGCTACAAGATATTCCAAAGTGATCACAGCAACTTAGCCTTTATTTTGCACATTTTTGCCTTATTTGAGACCTCCACATCAGGCTAGACATCCCAATTCCTTTCCCATTCTATTCCTGGTCTTTTAACAAGCCAGATTCATCTTGGATTCTTTATTTGGGCTTCAAAACAAACCACTAAACTTCTTTCCACATTTGAATAAGGATCAACCCCAAAAGTGGCATGTTTTCATTTCTTTTGCCTTCAAATTGATCCTAAAGTACATGATGCGATATTTATACGCACACAAATTAAACCCTCTTTTTGACAATTGTAGTAATGATGTAAGTAGGGATCGTTCTGGACCGGGGATTAGGAGGGATTGTTAATCACTTGGATTTGACTCAGAAACGTAAAAACACAATATAAAACACTATACTAGACTCAAAGAATGCAAAACTAAACAAACGTAAAAGACTTAAAACAAATCAAATGACTAAGACTTAACAAAATATGGGGGGGGGGGGGGAGTTTGATTTGACGAAAATTGAAATAACAAAACAAGTTAATAAACTAAGCAAATTGTAAAACGAATTTGGATTTAATGAATGGAATGAAGGCTAGCTAAGGGGTTCTTCTCCACACATGTTACACTTGCATACAATATTGATTCTCAGTTGGTCTTTCGATAAATTATGAAACTCAACGCCCCGGGTCAATTAGGTCCGCTTAAATTAACCGTCAGGTTTTCCTTAAGTTAATGAATTGGATGGGTTTGCGCAACGCAATTCACTACATTCTCCAAAAGTCCTTTACGTGAACAGCACAATAAAGATACAATCAAAGATCATTAAGCATTATGAAAACTATAAGTGTTGACGAGGCATTCGTTACTATGATGAGCATGAAACTCGTGCCAAGAATTCATTTAACGCGATTGTTTATAAGCAACCTCCACTACTTGTGAATATAAGTTCATAACGATTAGGTGAAACTCACTTATATTCTAGCGTCATATTCATGCATGAAAATTAAGCGCGCATTCTCAATAAACATACATAAATAAGTTATCAATCAAACGGTTAAACAAATTGAATCCACAACTTATGAAATTCCAACGAAAGTTAATCAATTCATATTGCAAACATAAACATAGTTTCGAATCACCCCCTAGCTAAAGGGGGTTTAGTTCCTCATAACTTTGAAATCAAAGAAACACCTAAACATTCCAACAACTCAAACTTGAATTGTATGAACGTTTAGGCACTCTTCTCTTCCATTCCTCATACGTACAAAACAAAGAGAATTGAATTTAAACATTGAAATCAAAGAAACACCCAAACATTCCAACAACTCAAACTTGAATTGTATGAACGTTTAGGCACTCTTCTCTTCCTCTTCGTTGTGGCACAAGGTCTAAGGAGATGTTTAGGGCTTTAGGTGTATGTGGAATGGAGTGGGGAATGGTTGGAGTGGCTGCAATGGAGGAGAAGAAATGGTGCAGAAATGGAAGGTGATGCACGGCACAAGGTTGTGTTTGTGTTGTGTTTTGTGTTGTGAATGGAATGAATCAATTGTGGCTGCAATGGATGCTTATTTATAGGTAAATAAGAGGGAACATGACAGCTAGGAGGTGGGTGGAAATGTGGCTGCAAGGTGAGTGAATGATTATGAATGAATGCATGTGAAAAACAGCTAGGAAAACTTGGTGGAATGCTGGAATTGCATGGTGATGTGCACGGCAAAGGGTGTGTTTGTGTGTTGTGGCTGATTTGTTTGTTGATTAAAGATGCATGTGGATGAATTATACAATGGGAAAGTATGTGATTGACAACTAGGGTGAATGGTGGCTGCAATGATGAAGTGTGATGGCTGAAAATGGCAAGGGAGGTGCACGGCAATGATGGTGTTTTTGGAGATGAATGTGGCTGCAAGGTGTAAATGATTATGGCTGCAAGGTGTAGATGATTATGGGTATGATAAGTGATAAGTGTATGGTTATGATAAGTGATAAGTGTATGGTTATGATAAGTGATAAGTGAATGATTATGATAAGTGATGATAAGTGAATGATATGTGGTGATGATAAGTGTATGATATGTTGTTATGATAGTTTGGTCTTCAATTTCGTCCATCTACTTGGCTTTAAGCATATGCAATCCATTTAATGCCCCAAACTACTCCAAAATGCATCCTTTCGTCAAACACATCTTATGATCCTTAAAACACACAAAAGAAGCATAAAGGACTAAAATAACTAAAGAAACATAACGTAAATGTACGAGAACAAGCCATTTAAGTCGCATGAATATGCTCCTATCAAATACCCCCACACTTAGCTTTTGCTAGTCCTCGAGCAAAACAGAAAAACAAAACAAAACGAAACGAAACAAACCAAACACAATCTTAAACCTTCCAACGTTGCCTCAGGGATTTCCAATGCACATGACATGTTAAAAATCATCATTCCCACAGATTTTGGTTATCTTTACACTTAAGTACATACTTAATCATAGTCACCACATACTAATTCACAATTAAGCATTTAAAACCATGTTTTGAATGTAGTAACATGCCTTAGAGAATTTGCTCAATTCCTTACAAAATATGCACTCAATTTTCACTCAGATTTTCTGACTACACACCCTAATCTAGTTATATGTGAGAAGATTGATGTAAGCATAAAAACGAACACTCACATATATGTATCATAAAGAGAGCAATTTCTGGAGTTAATAAGCATGTTTAGGTATGATCTCATGAATGGAATGCTACTACTTAGATGCAAGAACCAGTGACACCATATGCTCATACCAAGTTTAAACTCCACAAATTAAAACACATAACACTCAAGATTGAAGTCACGGGTTGTAATGGGGCTTGGGTTGTTTGGATAACAAAGAAGGGATATGGAAAACAAAGGTTCTTTAAGCAATAGTGAGCAAAGTAATGATTTAGACATTTAGAATTCCCTTTAGAACGCAAAAATCAACTTTGATCACCCAAGGGGGAATCACACAAAACTTAGGGCCATATTCAACTTTTTGGACCCTTTCTTCAACCATCAACGCTTGTGAGTTCATTCTTACTTATTTTCACTCTTTTTCTTTCTTTTCTTCTTCTTTTTCTTTTGAATCTCAAAACATACATATAAACTTAAGAACAAACTTTTACTCCCCCACACTCATTTTCTTGCATAATGTAACTCAAAAGGAATTCATTTTCCGTCATGCTTACTATGCTTCAAGAACAAGGGTACGGATGGTCCTAATCTAGGCTAGGTGAGGATGATAAGGGTTAACAAAGAACATAGGCTAAACGAGGCTCAACGGGGTTAAAACTAATAAATACGAAATATGGGAAGTAAGGCTATTTGGCTATGGTGGCAACTACACAACTTCATCTTGATTTATGTTATGCAATTCAATGTCATGCTTTGAATGAAACGGATATAAGTTCTAGCATTTAGTTCTATCATTATACAATTGCATTCTAAGTAGCAACCAAGCAAGGAATAATGAGATCATGCAACAACTTTAGAAAACAAAGAATCACAGATTATAACTCTCCAAAGAAAGTAATGGCTCGAGTCTCACAGGGATGTAGCGTTATTATGAGTTTCTTCCTTCAAGCATGTTACAGAAACGAATTTTTCTTTTATGATTGCATGTGAAGTCATACATTATAACCATAACCAAGCATATACCAAGAGTAAATCAAATTTTTCTCCATGTTTATAACTCTTTTTAACAGTCATGCAATTACAAACCAAATCCTCATCATTGTGTTGGAAGGTATCCTAAGACACAAAAACGACTCAAAACACTCTTTTTAGGCTTTTCAAAACATGTTTTTCAAATTTTTATGTGTTTTTCGGAGTTATAAAACAACAAATACTAAAACACTCTCAAACAACTTAAAAACACCTTAAAACAGCAAGGAACAACATTTGAAGTTAAGGGTGATAAAATCCAACGAATTTGCATCAAATATACTTAGTTACCCCCCCCCCCCCCCCCCACACTTAAATCAAACATTGTCCTCAATGTTTTAAGCTTAAAATCATACCAAACAAAAGTAAACATAAAAACAGCAACTAAACACACTAAACATGGCAGAATGTAAATAACAAAGAGAAGAGTTTAGGGACACAAATCTGGTTATGGAGTGTAAATTCCATCTTCTCCTTGGTTGAATGCATGGGTTGATCTTGGTGATTCCACAGGCTTAATCTTGAACTGGTTTCCTCCCATCGTTGATTTTCCTTTGTGCTACTCTTGAACTGGGCAGCAGGATTCTTTTGGTCTTCCCCGAAGGTCTGAGCTTACTCCTTTTATCTGTTTCTTTGTTCAATCTCTCCAATTCGTATTGAAGAGGGTTAGAGGATAGCTCAGCATATGCAGTTGTTGCTTGTCTCTACATGCTTCAATGTATCATTTTCACTTGCCTTACTTGCTCCCCTTTACAGAAGTGGTCCCTTCTCTGGAAGTGTATCAACCGTTGAAGATGACTACTCGAGAGCAACGCTAGGTAAGCAACCAGGGAATAGATTCCAGGTAGTCGGAACCAGATCGGAAGACTGACTCCAAGTGCCGGCTGATTGCTTCTTTCACTTTGCCATGCGAGTAAGAACAAGGACAAAGAAAAAGACAGGGAAAGAGCATGATATGAGATACTTTTGCTTTTGACCTTAATGATATGAGATACCTTTGCTTTTGAAGAAGCGGTGAATGAATCAGCACATGCTTCAATCTACCGTTTCCTCCTGGGTCATCTATACTCCAGGCATCTGGTATCATCTTTGGGGAAGAAGAAAAAATTGAGTATTTTGAAAGGCTTTGCTGGGAGTGCGCCCTCAGAGGTGAGGAAGAGTTGGGCATTTTCTTCAGGTCTGCCTTGGCATAAGAGATGAAGGTCGACATATATAGGGATTTCTCAATAGCAAGTGGTGGTACTGTTCTTTTACCCTTGTCGACAAACGTCTCTTCGATATCTGAACGACGCCTCTTCGATTTCTGAATGACGCCTCTTCGATTTCTGAACGAGCGCCTCTTTTTGACAAAGTTGCACGCGTTTTCTGAAAAGCAGAGAAAGCGTCGCCGAACTTTGCGCTTGTCGGCAAAAGATGTGTAGTTGCGATGATGGCCTCCACGTGTTTTCAACTTTGTCAGAGATCTTTTGACAAAGTTGAACGCGTTTTCTGAAAAGCCGAGAGATCGTCGCCGAACTTTACGCAGGAAAATCCGGCTCTTTGAATCGGTGGTCGCGGCGCCTTGGCTTTTTATAGAGGTATCGATCACCTCCAACATACATACTCTGAAGATTGCCCATTCTTGAAAATCGTCTCCGTCCTTTTGAAATTTTACTCTATCCAACCCTTCTCTCTGAACACCTTTGAAAAATGACTAACCCATCGAACCTTTGCTTAGATTTAAGTTTCAGCAGCGATCCGATTGTGCCCCGTCAAGGTAATGTATGGCGCCCATCTTTCTTATCTTCTAACGGTCCTCTTACAGGTGAAGACTTCATGATGACGGATGCAACAACAGCTACGATAGTAGCTAGGAACCTCCTCACTCCTAAGGATAGTAGGCTGCTTTCAGGACGGTCCGATGAGTTGGCCGTTCAAGAGTCCCTCGCTCTCAGTGTTCAGTGTGCAGGCTCTGTGTCCAACATGGGCCAACGCCTACTTGCTCGCTCCCGTCAGGTTGAATCGTTGATGGCAGAGGTGGAAAATCTCAAGCAAGAGATCAAGCAGCTGAAGTATGAGAATAGAAGTTTGCACGTGCTTGCAAACAACTATTCGACGGGCATGAAGAGGAAGCTTGATGAGCTGCAAGAGTCTGAAGGTCGGATTCAAAGTGATCGTCAAAGGCTTGCTGCTTATCTCCAGAGGCACCTTTTTCCTGGGTCATCCAGCGTTCCACCAAGTATTGTGGCCTCAAATGATCTAGCTCCGATGCCTCCCTCTTCGATGCCTCCCGCTTCTATGCCTCGTAGTGGGGCTTCACGTAAACATCCTTTATGAAGGCTCCATCATTCTGCCATTTTTATTTTGATTTACTTTTTTTTTTTTTTTTTTTTTTTTTTTTTTTTGAATCAAATGGCATGGAATTTATCTTTTTGAATGGAAGGTGATACTTGAAATGATCCGGTAATAGTTTAAATTCAAGATTGGGTGCCTGAATCATTAACAACATGTTAGTATAAAAGAAAATTGAAATTCGGGGAGGCGGCTTACCTGTGTGCTCCAAAATGAACTCAAGAATAAACAGCCCTTCGAAAGTTATGACTTGTCCCGTGTCATAAAATCCAACTTCTTTGGGAATTGTGGTTTCAAATCTGTCCTCTTTGATGCCTTCTACATCTTCTCCAGCCACTACCTTTTCTTGAATCATTCTTCTTGGTGTACAAAGTCCTTTGAAGAATTCAACACCATCTAAAACTTGCTGTGTTGCACCAAGAATTGGAATAGCATTTTGCACCTTTGGGAAGGCTTCCACGATGTCCTTTTTACTCTCTTCTTGGTTGGGAATCAAAAACCTGCTAGGAAAAGGGACATTGGGTGGAATAACATCAAAATAACATGGAATTGGGACGTCCTTACTTGTGGTGGGTGGTTTAGAGGGCTTAGGGGGCTGCGGCAAGGGTTGTTCTACCCTTGCCGTGTGCATGTCTTCTTCCTCCTCCTCAATTAGCAGCTCCTCATCCACTTCTAAGCTATGTTTGGACATTTTTAGGTCAGCTCCAACCTCCATAGCACTTCCCAAAGTTATAGCATTATGGATTTCAAAATCTTCCTTCGAGTTTTCAATAGTTGAGTTGGAGAGTTCACTTTGCTCTTGAATTTGTAAGCCCTGTACCAAACAAATTAATTCATCAAGCTTTTGATTATAATCTATTGAGGAACTTGAATTTAATTGAGCATATTGCATATGAAGTTGTGGTGGCTGCATAGGTCTTGAATAGAACTCCTCATATGGCTGCCAATATGCTTCACGTTGAACTTGTTGAGCTTCCCACCACATAGAGTTTGAATGATCCCTCCAATCTCTTTGTGGACATTGATTGGCTTGAAATCCTTGCCTATATGAAGCACCAAATGTAGGGACACTCTGCATTGTGGTCCTTTCGGCATACGGCGACAATTGAGAAGTAAGATTTGCCAATTGAGCTTGAATGCTAGCAAAATCCATATCTTACTTCTCTAGTACCTAAAATCAAAGAAAGAGAACTAAAAAATATCAAAAGTAACAACAAACAAAGAAAACAACACTAAGTTAGAAACTAAAACGAAAACAACTAAATCAAAAAGAAAAGAACCAAGGGATTAGCAAAGTTGCTAATCCCCGGCAACGGCGCCAAAATTTGATGCGAGATTTATACGCACACAAATTAAACCCTCTTTTTGACAATTGTAGTAATGATGTAAGTAGGGATCGTTCTGGACCGGGGATTAGGAGGGATTGTTAATCACTTGGATTTGACTCAGAAACGTAAAAACACAATATAAAACACTATACTAGACTCAAAGAATGCAAAACTAAACAAACGTAAAAGACTTAAAACAAATCAAATGACTAAGACTTAACAAAATATGGGGGGGGGGGGGGGGAAGTTTGATTTGACGAAAATTGAAATAATAAAACAAGTTAATAAACTAAGCAAATTGTAAAACGAATTTGGATTTAATGAATGGAATAAAGGCTAGCTAAGGGGTTCTTCTCCACACATGTTACACTTGCATACAATATTGATTCTCAGTTGGTCTTTCGATAAATTATGAAACTCAACGCCCCGGGTCAATTAGGTCCGCTTAAATTAACCGTCAGGTTTTCCTTAAGTTAATGAATTGGATGGGTTTGCGCAACGCAATTCACTACATTCTCCAAAAGTCCTTTACGTGAACAGCACAATAAAGATACAATCAAAGATCATTAAGCATTATGAAAACTATAAGTGTTGACGAGGCATTCGTTACTATGATGAGCATGAAACTCGTGCCAAGAATTCATTTAACACGATTGTTTATAAGCAACCTCCACTACTTGTGAATATAAGTTCATAACGATTAGGTGAAACTCACTTATATTCTAGCGTCATATTCATGCATGAAAATTAAGCGCGCATTCTCAATAAACATACATAAATAAGTTATCAATCAAACAGTTAAACAAATTGAATCCACAACTTATGAAATTCCAACGAAAGTTAATCAATTCATATTGCAAACATAAACATAGTTTCGAATCACCCCCTAGCTAAAGGGGGTTTAGTTCCTCATAACTTTGAAATCAAAGAAACACCTAAACATTCCAACAACTCAAACTTGAATTGTATGAACGTTTTGGCACTCTTCTCTTCCATTCCTCATACGTACAAAACAAAGAGAATTGAATTTAAACATTGAAATCAAAGAAACACCCAAACATTCCAACAACTCAAACTTGAATTGTATGAACGTTTAGGCACTCTTCTCTTCCTCTTCATTGTGGCACAAGGTCTAAGGAGATGTTTAGGGCTTTAGGTGTATGTGGAATGGAGTGGGGAATTGTTGGAGTGGCTGCAATGGAGGAGAAGAAATGGTGCAGAAATGGAAGGTGATGCACGGCACAAGGTTGTGTTTGTGTTGTGTTTTGTGTTGTGAATGGAATGAATCAATTGTGGCTGCAATGGATGCTTATTTATAGGTAAATAAGAGGGAACATGACAGCTAGGAGGTGGGTGGAAATGTGGCTACAAGGTGAGTGAATGATTATGAATGAATGCATGTGAAAAACAGCTAGGAAAACTTGGTGGAATGCTGGAATTGCATGGTGATGTGCACGGCAAAGGGTGTGTTTGTGTGTTGTGGCTGATTTGTTTGTTGATTAAAGATGCATGTGGATGAATTATACAATGGGAAAGTATGTGATTGACAACTAGGGTGAATGGTGGCTGCAATGATGAAGTGTGATGGCTGAAAATGGCAAGGGAGGTGCACGGCAATGATGGTGTTTTTGGAGATGAATGTGGCTGCAAGGTGTAAATGATTATGGCTGCAAGGTGTAGATGATTATGGGTATGATAAGTGATAAGTGTATGGTTATGATAAGTGATAAGTGATAAGTGAATGATTATGATAAGTGATGATAAGTGAATGATATGTGGTGATGATAAGTGTATGATATGTTGTTATGATAGTTTGGTCTTCAATTTCGTCCATCTACTTGGCTTTAAGCATATGCAATCCATTTAATGCCCCAAACTACTCCAAAATGCATCATTTCGTCAAACACATCTTATGATCCTGAAAACACACAAAAGAAGCATAAAGGACTAAAATAGCTAAAGAAACATAACGTAAATGTACGAGAACAAGCCATTTAACTCGCATGAATATGCTCCTATCTGTACATGTAACTGCACACTAACATAAGGTAAAATGTAATTAGTTTAACTCAAAAACATCACAAAGAGACTAGAGATGGATGGTATAAATGCATGAAATATATAAGTTATCAAATACCCCAAAACCTGGTTTTTGCTAGTCCTCGAGCAAAACTATAACTAATAACACACAAAAACAATAAAATCTAACTATACCACTTTCACTGGCTAAACGATTGCATTGAGCATGTGCAACAAGCCTTTAAACCTCTAGGTGTCCCTAGTCGAATGAGTTGTTTCTCCTGAGGGTTTACAGTGATGACGCCCACAAACATCTACATACTCTGCAAACAAATTGGTTAAAGCATACTTGAAACAAACATAAGAACCAATGAAAGCTTAATCATACATCTAAACCAAAAATCTACCACTTCAAAGAATCGTATCATGTGTAAAGTGTAAAAATATTACTCTATGACTCATTACTTCAAAGACACCATACTCAAATGCCAAAGATAGAATTCGCCTCAACTCTAGTCCTCAAAGATATCACTCAAATTTTCACTCAGTTCCTAAGGTGTAGTCTCTCCACAAACACGTGAGTGAAATTATGTAAAGGGGATTAAAATTTTCTCACATATGAAATATGTAATAAAAGCACAATTTCTGAACAGATCTCATGAAATGAATCAAATACTAAGAATAGGGATGGCACACGTACTTACCAGCACCTATGAATACATCCTCAAAGATTAGCTAGGTCTTTCACAAGGTTGTAATGTAAGGCTTAGGCTATAGGCTATGAAAGAAAGGATAGGAAATACTAGAGCTTGGGATATACCAAAGAGTCTTTGTTATGAAATAAGCATGCTCTTCACTTGAATTGGTCTTTGTTATTTGTTCTTGGCGTCCAGGATCCATGCATGATAATAGGAAGATTTGGGAATTGCATCTTCTTCAATTTTTCTTTTCTGTAACTTTTATTTTTTTTTATTTGCAATTCCAGCACATGTTACCTTGGTACACGCCACATTCTTAATCTAGAGCTTAATATATATGTGTCTTCATCACTTTAGTATTCCCCAAACTATAAGGTATGGCTGTAATGGACTAAGGTGGGTAGAGTTTGGTGTAGGTGATGAAAGAACTAGGCTAAAAGTGTTTGGCTGCAATAAGGGTGAATGGAGCACACAAAGGGATGGGAATTAGGCCTTTTAGTGGTTAAAACATGCATAGCCTAGCATCGCCTCAATGAGTTCATTCATAGGTGATAATAAACACATAGTATCTGCAACATAGGATTATTCTTAGCATTCAATCAAAGAGAAATAATGAGATCATTTAAAGTGAAATTGAAAGAAAAAGATAGGAGCAGAAACACCTAACACTTTAAACCTTCTCAAAGAAGCAAATAGGCTCAAAATAACTCACTAGGGTAGTCTCCACCATTCTTCTTCCAGAATTTGAGCATGGTACTTTTACCATCATAATTCCAAGAGTAACAACTTTGTAAAAGAAAAATAAGATACGAAACTTTTTCATGATAACACTGTAGTTTTGATTGTAAACATAACCCTCATATATATTCACATTAGTAAGCAAAAGCAAACTTAACTAGAACTAAAAACAAATGAAAATTTTCAATCCCACAACCCCAAACCTAAACTAAGCATTGTCCTCGATGCTTAAAAATGAATGGAATACATGCAATGCAAATAGGCAAAGTGTGTGGAATGGAGATAAAATAAAACTAAAAGACACGAATAAAAGGAAAGAACCCAAACCCAGCTAGGTTGCCTCCTAGCAACTGCTTTATTTAATGTCTAGGTGAGACATGGTACCATGATAGATGAACGCCTATGGTGGCAAGAAGTCAAGGTACCTCCAAACCTTGGTTGGAAGAAGTGGTTTCTTTCAAGGGACTTTGAATATGGTGCGTTGAATTTCCAAAAAGACTTGATTGTGATGGCGTTTTTGTCTCTCCTTGTGAATAAAATGCGAGACCATATCATCTTCCTTTGTTTGACATGGCAGCAAGGTCTCGTTATCAAACTTCAATTTTTTTTCCCTCTTGAAATGTTAGAAAATCATTTTCCAAAGACTCCAAATATGGCACCTGAAAAGATGTAAAACAACATGGAGAATCCGACACAGATTTTGAAAAACAATAAATTGAATTAGAAGATAAAGGAAGAGCTTCAAACACTATGTCTGGCAGAGTTTCACCAAGCATATCTATAGGTGGTTCATCATGCTGTTGTTTGACAAATCTCCTTGGAAAAGGAATTGGTAGAACATATGGCTTGGGAAGAATGTAAAGTTCTTCATCTTTGTAAAGCTCAAGATCCTCACTATGAAAATACGCACAACAAGCTTCCTTTGGCTGTTCTT
This sequence comes from Pyrus communis, assembly GCF_963583255.1. Lineage (NCBI taxonomy): Eukaryota > Viridiplantae > Streptophyta > Magnoliopsida > Rosales > Rosaceae > Pyrus > Pyrus communis. The sequence continues at coordinate 12,003,415 of NC_084815.1, forward strand.
TCTCCTCTTCTTGATCATCACCACCAGATTAATGTTCATTTAATGCTTGAACAATCTACCCCAACTGAATTTCCAACTTGGTAAGTGCAGTCGAGTGTTCTTGAATCATGCTATTCGTTGATTGTTAAAATTGTAAGGTGCTTTGAGCAAGTAGCTCCAAAGTGTCCTCCAATGAAGTGTCAAAAGGGGTCTGTTGTGGGGGATGACACACCCCGACCCGGAATGTCCACTAGGATCCCAAATTGAGCTGTGTTGGCTTCGTCACCTGGAACATCGCCCAAGGGAGTGATCCTTAAATGTATATTCACATCCTTACCTAGCACGAGGCCTTTTGGGAGCTCACTGGCTTCAGGTTCCATGGGAACTCCGAAGTTAAGCGAGTAGCGCGCGCGAGCATTCCCAGGATAGGTAACCCATCGAGAAGTTCTTGTGTGAGTTCCCAGAAACAAAACTGTGAGGGCGTGGTCGGGGCCCAAAGCAGACAATATCGTGTTATAGTGGTGGAGTGGGCCCAGGAAGTGGTCCCCCCTCGGGCCGGGATGTGACAATTTGGTATCAAAGCCTAACCCTGGCCGCGTGTGTGCCGACGAGGACGTCGGGCCCCTAAGGGAGGTGGATTGTAACATCCCACATCGCCCAGGAGAGTGATCCTTAATTGTATATTCTCATCCCTACCTAGCATGAGGCCTTTTGGGAGCTCACTGGCTTTGGGTTCCATAGGAACTCCGAAGTTAAGCGAGTAGCGCGCGAGAGCATCCCCAGGATGGGTGACCCATCGAGAAGTTCTCGTGTGAGTTCCCAGAAACAAAACCGTGAGGGCGTGGTCGGGGCCCAAAGTGGACAATATCGTGCTACGATGGTGGAGTGGGCCCGGGAAGTGGTCCTCCCCGGGCCGGGATGTGACAGAAGAGGTTTGATTTGGAGCTTGTATGTTGTTCCAAGAGTCAATATTAAGGTTTCTCCAAATAGGGTTATATGTGTTTAACAATGGTTGTTGTGGTCCTTGGTTAGAGAAACACATGCGATGTGAGTGCTCTCTGACAAATGTAGGAAACTCGTCTCTCCTTGGGCAGAATTGAAAAGGATAACAAGTTTTAGCACATAATGGACATTCATCATACATTTCTCTATACCATCTAAAAGCCAACAACCTAAAATGTAGATTAAAAATCTAAACTAAGAAAGTAAAACAGATAGGGTTTATAAAGCAAGCAATTATAAAGGACTGAAATTAGTCCCCGGCAACGGCGCCAAAATTTTGTTGTGTTCCTTTCAAGTGTAAATATAAAGATAGTATGATGGCACAAGTAAGGGTGTCGAACCACAAGGACTGATTAGAACTCTACAAATTACTAACTTTATGTAAACCCTTACTAAGCAATGAAAATGAAAATTGAATTTAGATTTTTGTTTTGAAAGCTAAAATAACTTAAAATGCAATACAAGATAAAGACAAATGATAGATTGATTCAGAAATTATGGAATGGAACTAAGGATATCGATTTCACCATTACAAGTCAATTCCATGAAAATGAAGTCAAAATGCGTTCAACTCTTGGTAGAATTAAAAGCACACCACAAAGTAGCACACAAATGTCCTATTGATTTTCCTTTTACCACTAAGATTTGTCAATTGTAGCATATGAAAATAAGGGTCTTTCCCGTAGAAGATTGTTTTATCTAACTATTTAAAATGTCACAAAAACTGGGTTACTGTCCCTATTGACCAGCCACTGAAAAATAATTATTAGACCGACTTACACTTATCTAAAGTCTACAAAATTTTATATGCAGACACTAGACAGAAAGAGCTACACTTACACAATGTTTTGGGATTTTTGGAGTTGATTTGCTATTTAAATTAAATCGAACAGAAACAAAACAGAAACAGATTTTAAGTAGTTCACAAATTAAGAAAAACGAGTTAAGGGAATTGCTATCCACCACCAAATAATCATACAAACATGTTATGTTTCATTCAAATTCCTTTTATTTCCGGATGAAGATGCTCAAGTTGGCTCAATGTTACAACTCAACCTATTACTCTTTCTTATGTAGTATGTTAAAATAATGGCGTTTTCAACTTAACTTAGCCCCTAACATGCAATCTAGAATGGCATGTTCATAGATTTAACAAGTAGAAATCATTAAGAACAAAAAGAATTTGAGTCATCACAAGGCATCGTAAGCACTGGCGTTGTCTTACTTATCTAGAATTGGTTCACATGTTAATCACAATTAACAAGTACTACTCTAGAACATATGTAGGTCCTCATTTGACAAGGGCAGGCACACACATATTCATAGCATTAGAATCCTATATATGCTTACTAAGTATGCATCCGTAGAAAACACATAAAGAATTCATCAATGAGACAAGTAGTGAACCAATTTTCATCCATTCATAAAAGTAATTCAAACGAAATGTCATAACAAACTTGCAATCATATTCGGGGCTTCAAAACAACCCCTAACTACTAAAAATTTAGTTACACATAATCCTTAAATAAAACCAAATGAAAGACATGAGTTTGAGAAGATAAAACCAAAAGAAGAGAATGCCAAGATTTCCTCCTTCCTCTTCTTCCTTCCCCAACGCAACTGCCTTGTCTTTTTTTTTCCTTGCTTTCCTTCCTTTTTTCTTTTTCTATCTTTTTTTCCTATCTTTTTTTCCCCCTTTCCCGTTGCAACCTACTGATAGGAGCATATTCATGCGACTTAAATGGCTTGTTCTCGTGTATTTACGTTATGTTTCTCTCGTTATTTTAGTCCTTTATGCTTCTTTTGTGTGTTTTCAGGTTCTAAGGGCCTAGGGAGCAAGTAAGTGCATTTTGAGGCCATTTGGAGCATTTTTGGGCATGGATTGGATAGCTTATCCATGGAGCCAAGAGGATGGACGAATTTGAAGGCCTTGTATGCACTTGAAGACACAAAACAATGGCCCTAACCCAATCACATAACACATTATGCCATACAAACCAACCTATTTTAGGCCCATTCTATGTACTTAAACCCTAGCCCTTTAAACTAGTTCATTTATCACTTATCAAACCATTCACTTATCACTCACCACATATCATTCACTTATCACTTAACATATCATTCATTTATTTCACTTCCATACTCCTCTTAATTCCACATGCATTCTCACACATGCACATCATTCACTCACATTTCCACCATTCATTCTTTATTCCTTTCCAAACATCTCACATGCATTTCTTCATTATTTCCTAACCCTACATGCATTATTTATTGCATCTTCACATGCATTCACACACACTTTACACATTCAAACCGTGAGCTCCCATTCCTATATGCCATTTTCAGATTTCCACCCACTAACCTAGTCATCAACACATGCACTTCCACCTTTCATCCACAATGATTCATGATTCATTCACTTTGCATCCTTTAATTCAATCACATACTTTCCCATTGTATAATACATCCACATGCATCTTTAACCAACAAACATTACAATCACATGCATTCACACACCATCTTCCTTTTTACAAAACACATTGCCGTGCCTTCCCTTCACAATTTCAGCTTTCCTCCTTTTAATTCCACATGCATTCACTTCATCATTACACCACCACTCATTCTTTAAATCCACATGCACATTCAATCATTCATTCAAGCCCCATTGTGCCATGTTTCACCCTTTGTTCCCACCTATCACATGCATCATCATCAAACAAACTCTAATTGCCGTGGGTTCCCTTTGCTCCCCTTGTGCAATTCCAGTTTTCACATGTGTCCTAGCTGTTTTTCCATCATTCCTCCACACAAATGCTTAAACAAACAGCCATATGTTCCCTCCACTACCCCTATAAATACCCTAGCATTCATTCATTCACTCCCCATTCAATTCATATCTCATATTTCCATTCACAACACTTCACACAACACAAATACACATCCATTGCCGCAATTCCCCTTCCATTTTCTGTGCAGTTTTTCTCCTTCATTGCAGCCACTATCCAACCACTTCCCATCCCTCCAAAACACTTCACATAATCCCCAAAGCTCACCTTAGACCTTGTGCTACAACAACGAGGAAGAAAAGAGTGCCTAAACGTTCATACAATTCAAGTTTGAGTTGTTGGAATGTTTAGGTGTTTCTTTGATTTCAAAGTTTAAATTTAATTCTCTTTGTTTTGTACGTATGAGAATGGAAGAGAAGAGTGCCTAAACGTTCATACAATTCACGTTTGAGTTGTTGGAATGTTTAGGTGTTTCTTTGATTTCAAAGTTATGAGGAACTAAACCCCCTTTAGCTAGGGGGTGATTCGAAACTATGTTTATATTTGCAATTTGAATTGATTACGTTTGGTTGGAATTTCATAAGTTGTGGATTCAATTCGTTTAACTGTTTGATTGATAACTTATTTATCTATGTTCATTGAGATTGCAAGCTTAATTTTCATGCATAAATATGACGCTAGAATATAAGTGAATTTCACCTAATCGTTATGAACTTATATTCACAAGTAGTGGAGGTTGCTTATAAACAATCGCGTTAAACGAATTCTTGGCATAAGTTTCATGTGTATTCCATAGTAACGAATGCCTCGTCGATGTTTATGATTTCCGTTGAACTTAATGATCTTTGTTGAATGTCTCTATCATGCGTATTCCATAGTTAGGGACTTTGATTAAGAATAATTTGGTTGTAATGCGTATTCCATTCAATCCAACAAATTTAGGGAAATCTGAAAGTTAATCTAAGCGGATCTAATTAACTTGGAGCATTGAGTTTCACAACTTATCGAAATTAACTTGGAGCATTGAGTTTCACAACTTATCGAAAGACCAACTGAGAATCAATTTTGTTTGCAAGTGTAACATGTGTGGAGAAGAACCCCTTGGCTATTCCATCATCCATATTTTCATCACATTCATATTTACATTTTGCCTTTAATTATATTCTGTCTTTTTAATTTAATATCGTCCAACCACAATTCCCCCCCCCCTATTTTGTTAAGTCTTAATCATTCGTATTTGTTTTATTTTTGTATCTTTAAGCTTTTGGAGTCATAAACAATTGCAAATTCGTCTAAATCAAGTTCTAGCTTCTATTTGAGTCAATTTGATTGTTTTAGACAATTTGAGTTTTTCAAAGCCTTTCTGAGTCATAGTAGTCTTGTTAAGAGTATGTTAATTTAGTTTTTATGTTTTTAAGTCAATTTAGAAGGTTTTAGCAAGCCCTCCTAATCCCCGGTCTAGAACGATCCCTCACTTATCCATTCTACTACAATTGTCCAACGAGGGTTTAATTTGAGTGTCAAGTAAGTCTAACATCACCTACATCCTTTTTCTTCTTGCTTGCTGCCCCAGTTTCTTCTCCATAACTTACCCCACTAACAGCTATTTAGTGATGACAATAAGTGAGAGGAAATGGTAAAACAATTGTAACTCTTTAAGTAGCCTTTATGCCCATTACTCCCACTTAATTTTCCATTTCCTCTGATATTTGAATAGGTGTCAGTTGAAGTTCTTGGCTGCATCAGTTTTGGCTGCTAGAGTTTTGGATTTATTGCTTTCAATGCTTTCTTGTCAGTTACAAACTGCTCAACCTCTTGAGAACCTTTCAGTGTTAAAACGGTCATAACTTCTTCTAGAAAAATGATATTAACAATTTGTGAAATGCTCCAGAAAATAGACAACCGTAGCTTTCCAAACATATAAGGCTCATTCTCTAATTCATTCTGAGCTGTCCCCAACTTGCTTCCAAAGTCAGCTGATCTGCACAGACAGTTTTGACAAATTTGTTACTTAAAATTCCACTTGTGCTATTTTTTTTTTTTCTTTGCTTGACAAATCCTACAAAACACAAAAACAAAGTAAATAGCTCAAAAATATAAGGAACTAACTAAGAAAAGACAAGTGAATTTGATGTAAAATATATATAAATATGAGCTTATCAACTCTCCAATCTACAACTAGGGTTCGTTTTACTTATTTATGATCACCATTTGGTGTGTGGTTGTGATCAAGTACTCCTAATCTGCAACCTAGTTGTGATGCTCAACTATGATTACCAAGTAAGAATCCATTAAGAACAAGAAAACTTCAAACAACCAAAGAAATCACATGGCAGGATGCATGCATAGCAGCTTCTTCATTCATTCACATGTCCACCAAGATTAAGCATGATGTGTACTATAACCTTGATCAAATAATTCATAAGTAGCCCTAATGGTGATCAAACATTAAGATTAATAAACAAATTATACTATAAAATTAGTGAATGAAACAAGAACACAGATTGGTAAGTTGAATACTTTAACTTAATAACATAGAGTAGGTTTGCAAGGCTACATCGAAATCCCCAGCAATGAACTTGATTACACAATATGATTACAAAATATATAAATATCAAGAACAACATGAGTGAAATTAAAGTTCAAAGAAGAAACCCCTTTGAAGCAATTATGATGTTGAACTTCTCCAATAACAGCGCAGCTGCGTGGTTTTTTCGGTGGCAACGGATGGCGAAGGGAAATAGGGTTTTGTTTCTAGAAGAAAGGCCAAAGAAAGAGAAGAGAGAGAGTTATGGGTGACCCCAAGGGGGCTTGTGTAAAAGTAATCTGAAACCTTAGTATTTATATGCTAAATGGGGCTGCAAGATATTCCAAAGTGATCCCAGCAACTTAGCCTTTATTTTGCACGTTTTTGCCTTATTTGGCACCTCTAAATTAGGCCAGATATCCCAATTCCTTTCCTATTGTGTTCCTAGTCTTCTAACAAACCAAATTCATCTTGGATTCTTTATTTGGGCTTCAAAACAAGTCACTAAACTTCTTTCCACGTTTGAATAACATAGAGTAGGTTTGCAAGGCTACATCGAAATCCCCAGCTATGAACTTAATTACACAACATGATTACAAAATATATAAATATCAAGAACAACATGAGTGAAATTCAAGTTTAAAGAAGAAACCCCTTTGAAGCAATTATGATGTTGAACTTCTCCAAGAACAGCGCAGCTGCGTGGTTTCTTCGGTGGCAACGGATGGCGAAGGGAAATAGGGTTTTGTTTCTGGAAGAAAGGCCAAAGAAAGAGAAGAGAGAGAGCTATAGCCGACCCCAAGGGGGCTTGTGTAAAAGTAATCTGAAACCTTAGTATTTATATGCTAAATGGGGCTGCAAGATATTACAAAGTGATCCCAACAACTTAGCCTTTATTTTGCACGTTTTTGCCTTATTTAGCACCTCCAAATCAGGCCAGATATCCCAATTCCTTTCCCATTGTGTTCCTGGTCTTCTAACAAACCAGATTCATCTTGGATTCTTTATTTGGGCTTCAAAACAGGTCACTAAACTTTTTTCCACATTTGAATAAGGGTCAACCCCAAAAATGGAATGTTTTCATTTCTTTTGCCTTCAAATTGATCCTAAAGTACATGTAACTGCACATTAACACAAAATAAGGTAAAATATAACCAGTTTAAGTCAAAAGCATCACAAAGAGACTAGAAATTGATGGTATAAAGCATGAAATAGTCACTCACCGATACACGCTGGAGATGGAATATTTGGTCACCAGATTGAGTGTTCAGTTACCAGAGTAGAATATTTCGTCATCGCACAGAATATTCTGTCACAGTTAACGGTATACACACCGTTAATAGAGTATTCCATCTTCTTCTCTGGTGAGTCCAATTTTTTAGAATGTCATAACTAGTTGAATTCTCAACTAAAATTCACACAATTCATATCAAATTGAAGCTAAAGACGAGGAATCAAAATATACCTATCTCGAGGTCTAAAAGTGATGGAAGTTGATCATAATTTAGCCTGAACGCCATGGCCAAATTGGAGTTTGTTGAGACAAAGGCAGGTTCGAGCACATGCTCGAATCTTGGGATATAAGTGATAGGGAGTTGTCTGGTGTTCTCGAACTCGCACAATTCGGTGATATTTGGCCAAAAAACGCGACAGGGAAACCTTGGTCAGAAAGGCAGAATTCGTCGGAGTTCCTCTCGGTTCAAACATGAGTTCTTCGTTGTTGAGTTTGATGACTAATTCAAGAATTTTCTTGGGGTTTCTGGACTCGTGGTGAGTCGGGGAGAACAATGATGATGGTTTGGTGGTGTGGGTTCGAAGGTTGGGTGGTGAATGGTGGTAGTGGCTTACGATGTTGCATTGTGCAACATAGAAAGATGGTGAGTGCAGAGAGTGAGAGAGGAAGAGAGACTATAGAGAAAGTGAAAGAGAGTTAGTGTTTGATTAATGTGTGTGTGCATGTGTATTTGGGTCAGATCCAAACAATAACTTTATAGGCTCTAGGCTCAAATAAAATAATTATCAAAGACAACCCACTTGCCCCACTTGCAAACCTAATTTGAAATTGTAATCAGACAGGTAGTTAGAAGCTTGCAGCCTGTAATAAAGATGGCAACCCAGCCGCCTTGAAAACGGTTTTGCAAATTCTTTAATGTGCAAATTACCATTTTGCCCCTCATCATGAAACGTTCATAACTTGTTCGTTACATGTCAGAATTATGTCCTCTTTGTGCCCACATGTTCGAATTGATGAGAATAGTATAGAAAATGGAAAGATTATGTAAGAAATTTAGAGGTACACGTAAGAATACCACTTAGTTCATCATGGGCATTTAGGTAATTTCATTGCTTCTAGGAATAAAGTACAATAAAATTTGGGACGGGATGTTGCAAAGCTGCATCCTTAAGTTGAGCTCTCAAATAGGTAATACAAATGCGATTTGGAAAGATTAATATGCAAGGAGACTGAAAAATTTTAATTTAGGCAATTAAGAAAAAGATACGAGTTCTGTGGTAGATTTCATCTATTATCAAGAATACTTGACATTTATTGAAGCTGATTTTCTACTACACAATTTATCACATGTTTTGAGAAGTTAACATGACCGCTGATTGTAACATCCCGTCCCGAAACTAACGAAACGTACGTGTGAATTTACGATTTTACCCCTAGATCGTTTTTGTCACGTTATTGGTTGTTGGTGTGGTGTGGAATGTATTGGATCACACCCACACACACACTCATACCCTTTCTTTTTCTCCTGGGATTCCCTCCCTCTTTCCCTTACTTTCTGTCACTCTCTCTCTCTCTCTCTCTCTCTCTCTCTCTCTCTCCCCGAGTTCTCCTTCTTCTTCATTCAACACACGGACACACATACAAACATACTCAAATCTTCACCAATCGAGAAACCAAGACCACCCTCGTGCTCGTGAGGCTGAGAGGAGTCCAGTGGTGCCATTTCCAGGTAAGAACTTTGACGTTTTCACGTCGATATCACCATGGCCGATTTGAGCACTGTTCATGCAAACCTAAACTAGTGTGTTTTTGGAATTTCTAAGCTTGTAGATGTGTTTGTGAGGTCCCAAGGAGCCTCGGAGTGGTTCGTTGGGTGAATTTGGACGTCACGATCGTTGGATGTAAAGTTGGCTGAACTTGGATCGTTGTTGCAGGTATGATCGTGTGATTTTTAGGCCTTAAAACTAGCCTATCGTGATTCTACTAGTCCTAAGCTTCATTTTGGTATAAAGATCGTGAAAAATGGTTGAAAAACGAAGGAGAAAACTAAGTTTGAAAATTTCTCAGTTTTCCGGCGCCATCGCCGGCGCCGGAGGCTCGCCGGAGAAGAAAGGGGAATATTCCGTTAAGTTTAATGGAATATTCCTAACGGCAGTTGATGGCGTCAGTTAAGGTTAACGGAATATTCCGTCAGTTTAACGGAATATTCCTGACGGCGTCAGTTGACGCCGTCAGTGTGTATGGCACGTGGCCGCGCGTGGGGGCGCGTAGGTCCGTGCCTAGGACGGCGCGTGGGGGCGCGTGCGTGGTCCAAAAATTATTTTAAAAATATGGGTGTGATCCTGAGGTTGTGTAGAGCACGTTGGTATATTCAATTGTCCAAATTGAGTAATGTATGAGAAGTTATTACGAGAAGTTGATTATGTGCTTTTAAATTAACGTTTTCGTAGCTTTTTCGCGTATAGGTGATACGTATCCCGAGGACGAGGGTACACACTCAAGGCAGGGGGGCTACGACCCTTCCACTTATCAGTGAGTGGGCTTTTGTTTTCCGTATATACCTATATACATATTAATTCCCAGAAATTAAATAGAAAAGGTTATTTGTTTTATGCCATGCATCATATGAATGTTGTTTACGCATCATCGCATGTATTAGTAGTGGCATACATATATATATATATATATATATATATATATATATGTGTATTTGGTGCCGTGGACGCACAGGTAAGTGCCAGGTAAGTGGTATTCATGTTGTTATGCAATAGTAGTTTGAGATGTTTAGAGAGCTCATAATCTGCACCCCCGGTGTTAGTGCTCCCGCCCAAGGCCAGGGCACAGCCTTCACGTGTATGTTCACCCGCACCGCATGCTCGCCTTGGATCCAAGTTAGGTGCAAGCCTGTCGTACAGACCACATTAGGTGGTTCCGACTTGTAGGTGACCGGCGATTTATCGCCCAGCTTCACGTGATCGTAGCACTAGAGCATACATATATATATATTACACCCAGCCTGTCGTACAGACCACGTTAGGTGGTTCCGACTCGTGTGCAGATTCAGATATTGAGTTGAGATTGGAGCTCTATATGCAGCCGTACAGGTCACGTTAGGTGACTCCCGGCTGCTAGATTATATGTTATTGATGTGATTTACGCTTGAGCATTTACATTTGATTATGAGATTATGTTGTGGCATATTATCGAGCATGAATGGCATATTTTGGAGCATGATTGACATATCTATACATACGTATATATGTTCATTTTCTGGGAAGTATACAGGTTTTACGGCGAGGGGTTAGAATGTATTTTGCTAAAGAGTTTTCAAAGAACTTTGTTTTTGCCCACTCACGCTTTTGTTTTTGCGCCCCTCCAGGTTCTAGTGGTCTAGCAAGTTCGGTGGTTTATCCCAGAGGGCGTCCCGGCATTTCTGACACACTCACCATTGTAGTGTCACCTTCGGGTGTATATATGTCGCATTTTTTTCCTTTTTGACTGCTGTAGACTTGCTCTGAAATTGTGTCTCACATACACTAGTACTTTGTATGCAAGTAGGTTTTAATTATTCGTACTTTTATATTACTATCTTAATCGCTTCCGCACACGCACATGGCTACGTCACCTTCGTGTGACGGCCAGCACGCCCTGATCTCGGTCGGGGTGTGTCAGCTTGGTATCAGAGCCTAGGTTTGGCAGTCCTGTGTCTTTGTGAGTATTCTAATAGTTGGTGTCTTCTGTCAGAATCATGCCGCCTCGTCGGGAACCACGTCGCTCTAATGAGTCTAGTTTCCCCGATCTTACTCAGTTGGGGGAAGTTATTGCTACAGCCCTTCAGACAGTGATGCGCCCTCCCCAGAGGACCCCTCTGGAGACTATGTATAATCTGAAGTTGGAAAAGTTTAAAGGTAGTGAGGGTCACGAAGGCGCAGAACGTTGGTTGGAACACATAGAGAAGACTTTTCGTGTGTTGCATAACCAGGGGAACCTTCCTATGGAGAGGTGGGTCGAGACAACCTCATGGTTTCTGGAGATGGAGTCTGCAGCCTGGAGGGAACAGGAGCTTCGTAGGTTGACTCCAGTTCAGAGGACTGATTGGAATGTTTTCAAGGATGTGTTTCAGAGGAGGTTTGTACCCCCTGAGTATATTGATCGTAAGAAACAGGAATTCACCGAGTTGAAACAGCGAAAGATGACGGCTAACGAGTATTATCGTAAGTTCACTGATTTGTCTCGTTACTATCCTGACGTCGCTGGTAATCCGGCAGAGATGCTTCGTCGTTTTCGCTTAGGCACTAGGAAGAGATGGCGTTCTATGGCGACTACTACTCACTGTGAGTCCTACCAGGATTTCTATGAAATACTATTGAGGATAGAGGACTCAGAGAATATGTCGAGTGACAGTGATGAAAAGAAAGATGACAAAGGGAAAGGTCAAGTGTTGCTTGGGCCTCGCCAGACTCAAAACTTCAAGAGGGGTGGTATTAGTTCAAGTTCATCTAGTGGTGGTTTCAGTACCTCTGGACAAGGACGAGGAGGTAGGTTTTATGGAGGTGCTCGAGGCCAGAGACAAGGTGATGGTGGCCGAAACCGACCCCCAGTTTGCCGTAGGTGTAATAACCGACATTTCGGCGAGTGCAGGCGTGGCGGAGGTGGTTGTTACACATGTGGGCAGATGGGACATATAGCTGTGAATTATCCTCAGGGTTAGCAGCAGAAGCCGCAGCAGACCTTTATGCTGCCACCTGCACCGATTCGGCAAATCCAGGGTCCGAGTAATTATGGTCAAGCAGGTAGAGGTGGTGCCTATCACTATCAGGGTGATGTTGTTCCTTATGCTCCGGGACAATATCAGTACCCCCAGGACCCGTATTCACAAGGTGGTTATCCCCCGTATCCCAGCAACTACATGCCGTATCCTCCAGCTCCAACAGGTGGTTCTCAATGGTACCAAGGAGGACAGTATCAGCAAGGTGAGATTGCCACTAATAGTGCAGGGTCTTCGAGACAGATGGGTCAGCCCAGTCAGGGGCGTGGAGCTCAAGGTCGCGGTGTTCAAGCGAGCAGAGGTCGTGGCGGACGACAGCAGGGCCAGGGGCGTATTCACAATATTTCCCTGCAGGATGCTCAAAACAACCCGGACTTGATAATGGGTACGTTAAACATTCTTGGTTATTTTGCTAGAGTCTTAATTGATTGTGGAGCTACACATTCCGTTATTTCTCATACATTTGCTCAAGTAACGCAACCTCGCCCCACACCTCTAGGGTACGATTTAGAATTCGCTATGCCTAGAGGAGAGAAATGTGTTGTAGATTGTATGTACCCAGGATGTCCAGTGATAGTAGAGGGTGTTGTTATGCCCGCTGATCTTATCCCGTTAGATATTGTCGATTTTGATGTGATTTTGGGCACAGATTGGTTGCACTTCTATCGTGCCAACATTGATTGTTACGGGAAAGTAGTTACGTTTCACCGTCCTGGATTACCTGAGGTTACTTTTGTGGGTGAGCAGAGTGGGGTAAGACACGGCGTTATTTCGGCTTTGCGAGCAAAGAAGTTGTTGTCTAAAGGTTGTCAGGGGTATCTAGCTCATGTGGTGCTAGAGGAGACCGTTCCTAGCAGAATTGAGGATGTGAGAGCGGTTAGACACTTCCCTGATGTTTTTCCTGAGGATTTACCTGGTTTACCCCCAGATCGAGATGTGGAGTTCACTGTTGAGTTGCTTCCAGGTACTAATCCTATTTCATTAACTCCTTATCGTATGGCTCCCGCTGAGTTAAGGGAATTGAAAGTGCAGTTACAGGAATTAGTGGATAAGGGATTCATTCAGCCTAGTACTTCGCCTTGGGGCGCTCCAGTGTTGTTTGTGAAAAAGAAAGATGGGACTTTGAGGCTTTGTATCGACTACAGACAATTGAATCGGGTGACGATTAAAAACCGTTATCCATTGCCTCGTATCGACGATTTGTTTGATCAGCTAAGAGGTGCTTGTGTATTTTCTAAGATAGACTTGAGGTTTGGGTACTATCAGCTGAAGATTAGTAGGGATGATGTTCCTAAGACGGCGTTCAGGACTCGTTACGGTCATTACGAGTTTCTGGTTATGCCGTTTGGGTTGACGAATGCACCAGCAGCTTTTATGGATTTAATGAACCGGGTATTCCAGCCTTACTTGGATAGATTTGTTATTGTCTTCATTGACGATATTCTGGTGTATTCTAAGTCCAAAACAGAGCATGTTCGACATCTTACTTTAGTGTTGAAGAGGTTGAGGGAACACCAATTGTATGCTAAGTTTAGCAAGTGCCAGTTCTGGTTAGATCAAGTCGCATTTTTGGGGCACATCATTTCTGCTCAAGGTATTCTGGTTGATCCTCAGAAGGTTGCAGCTGTGGAGAGTTGGGAGCAACCACGAACCGTCACTGAGGTGAGAAGTTTCATTGGTTTGGCGGGATATTATCGGAGATTCGTTAAGGATTTTTCGGTAATTGTCTTGCCATTGACGAGGTTAACAAGGAAAGACGTTAAGTTTGAGTTGAATGATAAGTGTGAGCAAAGTTTCCAGCAGTTGAAGCATTGTCTCACTTATGCACCTGTTTTGGCACTCCCGGACGATAGTGGTGATTTCGAGGTTTATAGCGATGCTTCCTTGAATGGTCTGGGATGTGTATTGATGCAGCATGGTAGGGTGATTGCTTATGCTTCGCGGCAGTTGAAAACCCATGAGATGAATTACCCTACACATGATTTGGAGTTGGCTGCTATCATCTTTGCGTTGAAGTTGTGGAGACATTATCTTTACGGAGAGAAGTGTAGGATCTTCACAGATCACAAGAGTCTTCAGTATCTCTTCACCCAGAAGGAACTTAATCTTCGTCAACGGAGGTGGTTGGAGTTGCTCAGCGATTACGATTGCACGATTGATTATCACCCTGGTCGTGCGAACGTAGTGGCCGATGCACTTAGCAGGAAGTCACAGGGCCGTATCAATGCGTTGTACGCTAGTCGTATTCCTCTTTTGGTGGACTTGCGTGCTACGGGTGTAAGGTTAGAAGCAGAAGATCAAGAAGTGGCGTTACTTGCTAATTTTCAAGTTAGACCAATCTTGGTTGATCGGGTGCTTGAAGCTCAAGTAGCTGATGAACAGATTCAAGAACTAATTCGAGCTCGAGATCAAGGAAGGAGGCGAGATCTCAGAGTTCGTGATTCTGATGGCATGTTGATGTTAGAGGGTAGAATGTTCGTGCCTAGTAATGCGGATTTGAAGAAGGAAATTCTCGATGAAGCACATATCTCGGCTTATGCCATGCACCCAGGGGCAACTAAAATGTATCATACCATTCGACCATTTTATTATTGGCCGGGTATGAAAAGGGAGATAGCTGAGTATGTGAGCAGTTGTGCTGTTTGTCAGCAGGTTAAAGCAGAAAGAAAGAAGCCGTTTGGATTGTTGCAGCCGCTTCCCGTTCCAGAGTGGAAATGGGAAAATATCACTATGGATTTTGTGTACAAGTTGCCGCGTACACATAATGGCTTTGATGGCATTTGGGTGATCGTTGATCGGCTCACTAAGTCGGCACATTTCATTCCAGTGAGAGAGAAGTACTCTTTGAGCCGGTTAGCAGAATTGTTTATCTCAAAGGTTGTGAAGTACCATGGTGTCCCTGTAAGTATTGTCTCGGATCGTGATCCACGATTTACATCGAAGTTTTGGGTAGCTTTTCAGGAAGCTTTGGGTACGAGACTACTTTACAGTACGGCATATCATCCACAGACGGACGGACAGTCTGAGAGAACTATTCAGACCTTGGAAGATATGCTGCGAGCTTCAGTGTTACAGTTCAGTGATGCTTGGCACCAGCGGTTAGATTTGATGGAATTTGCTTACAACAACAGTTTCCATTCGAGCATTGGCATGGCGCCATTTGAAGCCTTGTATGGTAGATCTTGTCGCACTCCATTGTGTTGGTCCGAGGTTGGAGAAAGAGTCTTAGTGGGTCCGGAGATTGTCGAGGAGACTACTCAAAATGTTCAGGTAATTAGGTCTAACCTGAAAGCAGCTCAGGACAGGCAGAAAAGTTTAGCAGATCGGCATGCTACGGACAGAGTGTATAAGGTCGGAGATTGGGTATTTCTGAAGCTTTCACCGTGGAGAGGTGTTGTGCGGTTTGGAAAGAAGGGGAAGTTGAGTCCCAGGTACATCGGACCATACATGGTCACAGAAAGGGTTGGTGAGGTAGCTTACAGGTTGGAGTTGCCTCCGGAGTTGGCTAAAGTGCATAACGTTTTTCACGTGTCTATGCTCCGACATTATGTTTCTGATTCGTCGCATGTGATACCTCCTCAACCGTTAGAGATTAATCCTGATTTGACGTATGACGAGGAACCGTTAACGATCTTAGATTGGAAAGAAAAGGTTCTGAGGAACAAAACGGTGAATTTGGTGAAAGTTTTGTGGAGGAATCATTCAGTCGAGGAAGCGACATGGGAGACAGAAAATAGGATGAGGGATTTGTATCCTAGATTGTTCTTTGACCATTAGGGGTGTATTTAGTTATTTTGAATTTCGGGACGAAATTCTATTAAGGTGGGTAGGTTGTAACCTCCCGTCTCGAAACTAACGAAACGTACGTGTGAATTTACGATTTTACCCCTAGATCGTTTTTGTCATGTTATTGGTTGTTGGTGTGGTGTAGAATGTATTGGATCACACCCACACACACACTCATACCCTTTCTTTTTCTCCCGGGATTCCCTCCCTCTTTCCCTCACTTTCTGTCACTCTCTCTCTCTCTCTCTCTCCCCGAGTTCTCCTTCTTCTTCATTCAACACACAGACACACATACAAACATACTCAAATCTTCACCAATCGAGAAACCAAGACCACCCTCGTGCTCGTGAGGCTGAGAGGAGTCCAGTGGTGCCATTTCCAGGTAAGAACTTTGACGTTTTCACGTCGATATCACCATGGCCGATTTGAGCACTGTTCATGCAAACCTAAACTAGTGTGTTTTTGGAATTTCTAAGCTTGTAGATGTGTTTGTGAGGTCCCAAGGAGCCTCGGAGTGGTTCGTTGGGTGAATTTGGACGTCACGATCGTTGGATGTAAAGTTGGCCGAACTTGGATCGTTGTTGCAGGTATGATCGTGTGATTTTTAGGCCTTAAAACTAGCCTATCGTCATTCTACTAGTCCTAAGCTTCATTTTGGTATAAAGATCGTGAAAAATGGTTGAAAAACGAAGGAGAAAACTAAGTTTGAAAATTTCCCAGTTTTCCGGCGCCGGAGGCTCGCCGGAGAAGAAAGGGGAATATTCCGTTAAGTTTAACGGAATATTCCTAACGGCAGTTGACGGCGTCAGTTAAGGTTAACGGAATATTCCGTCAGTTTAACGGAATATTCCTGACGGCGTCAGTTGACGCCGTCAGTGTGCATGGCACGTGGCCGCGCGTGGGGGCGCGTAGATCCGTGCCTAGGACGGCGCGTGGGGGCGCGTGCGTGGTCCAAAAATTATTTTAAAAATATGGGTGTGATCCTGAGGTTGTGTAGAGCACGTTGGTATATTCAATTGTCCAAATTGAGCAATGTATGAGAAGTTATTACGAGAAGTTGGTTATGTGCTTTTAAATTAACGTTTTCGTAGCTTTTTCGCGTATAGGTGATACGTATCCCGAGGACGAGGGTACACACTCAAGGCAGGGGGGCTACGACCCTTCCACTTATCAGTGAGTGGGCTTTTGTTTTCCGTATATACCTATATACATATTAATTCCCAGAAATTAAATAGAAAAGGTTATTTGTTTTATGCCATGCATCATATGAATGTTATTTACGCATCATCGCATGTATTAGTAGTGGCATACATATATATATATATGTGTATTTGGTGCCGTGGACGCACAGGTAAGTGCCAGGTAAGTGGTATTCATGTTGTTATGCAATAGTAGTTTGAGATGTTTAGAGAGCTCATAATCTGCACCCCCGGTGTTAGTGCTCCCGCCCGAGGCCAGGGCACAGCCTTCACGTGTATGTTCACCCGCACCGCATGCTCGCCTTGGATCCAAGTTAGGTGCAAGCCTATCGTACAGACCACATTAGGTGGTTCCGACTTGTAGGTGACCCGCGATTTATCGCCCAGCTTCACGTGATCGTAGCACTAGAGCATACATATATATATATATTACACCCAGCCTGTCGTACAGACCACGTTAGGTGGTTCTGACTCGTGTGCAGATTCAGATATTGAGTTGAGATTAGAGCTCTATATGCAGCCGTACAGGTCACGTTAGGTGACTCCCGGCTGCTAGATTATATGTTATTGATGTGATTTACGCTTGAGCATTTACATTTGATTATGAGATTCTGTTGTGGCATATTCTCGAGCATGAATGGCATATTTTGGAGCATGATTGACATATCTATACATACGTATATATGTTCATTTTCTGGGAAGTATACAGGTTTTACGGCGAGGGGTTAGAATGTATTTTGCTAAAGAGTTTTCAAAGAACTTTGTTTTTGCCCACTCACGTTTTTGTTGTTGCGCCCCTCCAGGTTCTAGTGGTCTAGCAAGTTCGGTGGTTTATCCCAGAGGGCGTCCCGGCCTTTCTGACAGACACTCACCATTGTAGGGTCACCTTCGGGTGTATATATGTCGCATTTTTTTCCTTTTTGACTGCTGTAGACTTGCTCTGAAATTGTGTCTCACATACACTAGTACTTTGTATGCTAGTAGGTTTTAATTATTCGTACTTTTATATTACTATCTTAATCGCTTCCGCATGCGCACATGGCTACGTCACCTTCGTGTGACGGCCAGCACGCCCTGATCTCGGTCGGGGTGTGTCACTGATGGTTTTGCTGATTTGGCATATACCTACAGTTAGTCTTGTATCTTGTTCACTAATTTTCCTCGTGTAACTGTACCTAGGTCACTTTTTGATAAAATTGGAAATAGGATCCGTAGAGAATTTCTTTGTATAAATTTTCTTCTTTAAAAAAAATTTACAATTTTAATTTAATATGTTCAATCCATATGACATGTCACCACATCAACCTTGAAGTCACATGAATAAATTTAACAGTTATTTAAAGGATTTGACAAAATCTAGGCAACGTGCGATAAGATGAGAGAGAGAAGAAAAGTGAGACGGTAGTAGGAGAGAAACGGGGTGGGTAGGGTAGGGGAAAGTTTGTTGGGCTTTTTCAAATTTTTTTTATTTGTTATCTTTTCTTTGAGCTAAACATTTTAATGAATTTTCATAAATAAGGATCTAAAAGTTTAAAGAATAAATAATTACTTCATTAACATTTCGATTAAAATGTAGGTGAGAAAATACGACAATATGGGTGTGTTTGTTCCATTGGACTATCTTCGAATGGACTAACTTCAAGGACTAAGCTGGACTGACTTAGACTAGACTAAACTGGACTGACTTAGAGAAGCTTTTGGTGCAGTGTCAGACTAAGAAGCATGATAATGAAAATAATTCTATTTTAATTTCTTTTCTATTAAGATTATCAAAATTAATATTATTGGAT
Source organism: Pyrus communis (assembly GCF_963583255.1). Taxonomy (NCBI): domain Eukaryota; kingdom Viridiplantae; phylum Streptophyta; class Magnoliopsida; order Rosales; family Rosaceae; genus Pyrus; species Pyrus communis. The sequence continues at coordinate 12,022,489 of NC_084815.1, forward strand.
GAGTGAGCCTTAATAGAAAAAAAATAGCGACCAAATTTAGAAAAGAACTCATGAACATAACAAAAGAACTGTGTATTGGAATCTCAAAACAAATAGATTGGTTATACAATGGAAGTTACAACATGAAAACTTGTTTTTTGGTCTCGCCATACAAGATGTTATACCATGTAAGGCCCTTCAAGAAATAACAACAATCTTTTTCGATGTATGTTCCCTGCTAGTGATTCGCTTGGCCTCCTCCATAAAAGGGTACCATAACCCTGTTTGAAACACTTAGGGAATGGAGTTTGATGAGGCATACTACCCCCAATATATTCATCTTAAGACTTACGCTTAAGATAAAACACTTGATGTACAAGATACATTACCTAATGTTACAACTCATCAAAATCCCGCCCTGAACTGGAATAGCAGTGAAAACGAGAATATCAAGTTTATGTAAAGGATAAAAATAAAATCATGTGAAGTCTCAGTATACACAACTTGCTCACTAGGGAAAACTCGAGCCATATGACTTTCACAAATCAATATGCAAATCAAATAAAGAGCAAGTTCTAAAACAGTAAGATTCTAAGTTCATCTATATATGCTAAAGCAAAAATTAGATATGATACTCAATTTTACATTCATCATCTCCTCAAGCATTCATCTTTCATCAGCTTAAAACATTTGCATATAGCTAGAATAGAATGATGATTTGGTGTGAAGAATAACTCTCTCACATATTGTTGACTCTAAAAATTACAAAAACCTACGTGGCGCGCAGGCCGAGTAACTAATAAGCTAACTACGTCCTTCGGTCGAATGCGGGGCGTGCCAACTCGTCGGCCGAGCTTGGCCGAGGAGTAAATTTTGTTGATGTAGCTTTGAGCGCGTCGTTGACTTCTCTATCTTGCGATTGCGACCGAGGAAGGAACACTCTCGGTCTCTGGGTTCTACAGCCTGAAGACAAGGCTACCAATTCTGCGGAGTTCACAAATCGTCGAAGCCCGATTCGGTCACTGTGATTATATTCGTGAGAGTATAAGCACGTCGAATCGAGACCAAACTGTATGGGCATAGGTACTCAAACGTGATGTATGTCTTGATGGTAAAAGTAGTTCGGCCGTCTGAATGCCGAACCCTGAAACTTACTTGCGAGTATCCAATCATAAAATCACTCGGCGTCCAATACACCGAGCAATGTAATTCGTAACACCTGACTATGCCGAGAAGGCTAGTAAGGTGACCTCTGCCAACAAAGGTTCGAAAACCCTTCTCGGCCGAGACTTAGATAGATAACCGGTCGACCTTGTCGCAGTGCTGTTTATCCAAACTGAAGATGCTTCTCGGTCGGCTGATCCTGCGGCAGCAGTGCTGTTTATCCAAACTGAATATGCTCGCCGGGTGCTTCCACAGTGCTGTTTATCCAAACTGAAGGTGTGTCGGCGGGAAAAGAAAAGGAAAAATCTCAAGATGTTTGAGAGGTTTTGCGCAGGGCAATTGTATGCTGATTTTTGAAGGGCCTTTCTGTTGCATGATTTCTTGTATTTATAGTACCCCATTCCTTGAAACCAATTCTGATTTGGATTGGGAGTCCTTGTCCCATTTCGACTCTAACTCGAACAAACCTACTCCCACTGGGATTCTGAATTTTCCTTCTTTCCTAGACTCCATTCCTTGCCGGTCGAGAATCCTGGTCGCACCAGGACTTCCTCGCCCTTTTCTATTCATCCGGACTACTTAGGATAGGATTTGGCCAACCCTGCCAGCTGGCCCGAGATTTATTATTCGGCCCATAGTATTTGTCATCACCTTGGGCCGAGCACATCCTGCTGCTCGGCCCAACAATAGTATTTTGGGCCCAAACATATATACAAGGAATACCAACACAAATTATTCATCATAAATCATACATTATAAAATAAAGTGTAATTCAATTTCAAGATTCATAAACACTATTGCAAGTCTGCAACCCCAAAGGCACACCTTGAATTTGGGGCTTGGGTATAGGAGCATCACTGGTAGCTCTTAAATGAACAATCACTGCACAAAATGGAAAACCTATAAAAATAAAAACACCATTGATAAATAAAATAAAATAAAATAAAGAAACTAAAAACTCAAACTAAACTAAACAGTTCAAAAGAATTTAATTAATGGGATTTTTTTCAAAAAAAAATCCAAAGCATTCGGAGACTCCAATGTAGCCATTTCTAGACGACCTCGGAAATTGGAATTTCAATTTGATTTTGCGGGGGACGGGAATCTGGGAAAAAGGTTTGAAAGAGATTTTCTTATAATCGATATATGAATACGATTGCTTAAGAAATCCAAATCCAAATCCCAATCAGCAGGATATCGAAATCTAAATCAAGACAAAATCAAATCCAAGTATTTCTTTTTACCTTTTAGAACAAGAAAATATGGCTGCAGAAGATTTCAACGGAAACCCATCGGCAACCATGTAAGTTCGTCGTCGATCGTCTACTTGTTGGACGACTGCAAGGACAGTGCGAAGATGATGAAACGAGTCTAAGGCGAAGCAAAGCAGATGGGACGAGTCGGAAGCGAAACAAATGGGATGAGTCGAAGGCAAAGCGAAACATACGGTCTTAGGAATCCGCTGCCCCTTAGGGGCGCTCGCTAAGACCGGCTAGCGAGGTAATTAGTTGGGGCGAGTCCCCTTTAATCTTATTAAACTTTGTACTTGCATGTAACAAACATGGATTAGACTAACTCTTAGTCTAGTCTAGTCCAGTGAAGGTGATTAATTGAATTATAATCAATTTGGATTTCAGAAGATTTTAATAGATATTTTTTAAGTGACTGATTTCAAACGATTTTAATAGACTCTACAATTATATATGGATTTTGGTAGATTTATATGGATTTGTAGGGATTTCTTGCATGAATTTCTTAGGATTTTGTAGTTGACTTCTACAACAAAAAAATGAATTACTTTCTTAGTGCACAATCTGAAAATAAATAAATAAAATAAAATAAAATAACATAAACATACATATATTAATATAGAAATACAAACCAAACAAATATGTCTTTTCCGTTTCTCATTTGACTTACAATTAAAAAAAAATTCAACAAACCAAAACAAGCATCATTGACTCAATCACCAGGAACCATCCACTTCAAACCCAATCAATCATAAAATTAAACTTGAAAATAATAACTTCAACCCACAAAATTAAAATAAGGAATGAAGCCATTCAACTAAATTTAAAATCTACTACAAACGCATACACACACAAAAGGAAAGTCAAAGAATAAGTTGTCTATATTCTAAGTTTTGTCCCATCCATTCTATGTGGGATATTGCTTTTTATTTTCCATGGGTGCTCCTGCACAAGTAGAATCCATTTCATATGCCCTGGGTTTTGTAAATGCTTCTATAACTGAAGAAATATTTTCAAAATATATTGGCAATGACCCATTCATAATCACTGAAGTTAGGGGGACCTCTACGCAGCTTGAAGAACTCCCACTGTTATCTCATGTGGTTTGGATTGGAATTGTACATGGCAGAATGTCAGTGGGTGGGTTGCTGGGATGAGGGGTGGCGAAAGGCTATTTCTACAGAGAGAATTCTTTGGCCTTGAAAAGAAATCCTTGCAGTGAAGTTTTGATAAGCCTATATTTATATATTTTTTATATCAAATTCACTTGTCTTTTCTTAGTTAGTTCCTTATATTTTTGAGCTATTTACTTTGTTTTTGTGTTTTGTAGGATTTGTCAAGCAAAGAAAAGAAAAACAGCACAAGTGGGATTTTAAGTAACAAATTCGTCAAAACTGCCTGTGCAGGTCAGCTGACTTTGGAAGCAAGTTGTGGACAGCTCAGAATGAATTAGAGAATGAGCCTTATATGCTTGGAAAGCTACGGATGTCTATTTTCTGAATCATTTCACGGATTACTAATATCATGTTTCTAGAAGAAGTTATGGTCATTTAAACACTGAAAGGTTCCCAAGAGGCTGAGCAGTTTATAACTAACAAGAAAGCATTGAAAGCAATAAATCCAATAAATCTAGCAGCCAAAACTGATGCAATCAAGAACAAACCAGCTGACACCTATTCAAATATCAGAGGAAATGGAATTAAAGATGAGGATTAAGAGGGAGTAATTGGCATAAAGGCTACCCCAAGGAGTTACAATTGTTTTACCATTTCCTCTCATTTATTGTCATCACTAATTGGCTATTGTGGGTGAGTTAAGGAGAAGAAATTGATGCAGCAAAAATTGGTTTAAAAGTAGCGTTGGGGAATGAAGGAAAGGGGAGGCCTCAGTCAATTTCTTTCGGTTCTATTTTCTCAAACTCATGTCTATCTTTTGTTTTAACTTAAGGATTGTGTAACTAAATTTTTAGTAGTTAGGGGCTGTTTGAAGCCCCGAATATGATTGCAAGTTTGTTATGACATTTCGTTTGAATTACTTTTATGAATGGATGAAAATTGATTCATTACTTGTCTCATTGATGAATTCTTTATGTGTTTTCTACAGATGCATACTTAGTAAGCATATCTAGGATTCTAATACTATGAATATGTGTGTGTCTGCCCTTGTCGAATGAGGACCTACATATGTTCTAGAGTAGTACTTGTTAATTGCGATTAACATGTGAACCAATTTCTAGAATAAGTAAGACAACGCCAGTACTTACGATGCCTTGTGATGACTCAAACTCTTTTTGTTCTTAATGATTTCTACTTGTTAAATCTATGAACACGCCATTCTAGATTGCACGTTAGGGACTACGTTAAGTTGAAAACGCCATTCTCTTAACATAGTACATAAGAAAGAGTAATAGGTTGAGTTCTAACATTGAGCCAACTTGAGCATCTTCATCCGGAAATAAAAGGAATTTGAATGAAACATAACATGTTTGTATGATTATTTGGTGGTGGATAGCAATTCCCCTAACTTGTTTTTCTTAATTTGTGAACTACTTAAAATCTATTTCTGTTCTATTTTTGTTCGATTTAATTTAAATAGCAAATCAACTCCAAAAATCCCAAACATTTGTGTGAGTGTAGCTCTATGTGTCTAGTGTTTGCATATAAAATTTCATAGACTTTAGATAAGTGTATGTCGGTCTAATAATTATTTTTCGGTGGCTGGCCAGTAGGGACAGCAGCCCAGTTTTTGTGACATTTTAAGTAGTTAGATAAAACAATCTTCTGCAGAAAAGACCCTTATTTTCATATGCTACAATTGACAAATATTAGTGTTAATAAGGAAAATCAATAGGACATTTGTGTGCTACTTTGTGGTGTGCTTTTAATCCTATCAAGTTTGGATTGTTGAAAGTATTTGGTATTTATACCATCTACCCTCAAATCCATCAAAATCCTTCACCCATTAAAATCCTAGCAAATCTTTGATATTCTCACCACCTAGAATGTGTGGCCTTTTTTAGAATTCTACGACCATCTCCGAAGATGTCAAATCCTAAGTAGAATGTCATGTAATCAAATTTGAAGGTAGGAGCAAGCTCCAACCGATATATCAATCCTATGTGGATTGACATATGAGTTTTCATATGTCAAATTTGACATATGATAAAACGCGGTGTCAAATTATTTTTAATTATTTTATTGTGTGGGTTCCATTAATGCATCAATTATAGATCGTCAAAATTTATTTTAATTGATTTCTTTTTAAAGTGGGTCATACAAATATCATTTATAACAAAAAAACATATCGGTTAGAAAAAGAAAAAATTTAACATTGCCACATCAGCCATCAAATTAACATATGACATTTATCTTTTGACATCTCTTTTGGAGATGCTCTAATCGACTATCGTTGGATTTGGATGTATTCTTAAAATCCTCTCAAATCCTAACTTGACTACACTATGATTTCAAAATCTTTTAAAATCCTCTTTTAAGACTATAATTGACTACACCTGTATTTTCAAGTCTATTAAAATTCTATCAAATTCTAATTCAACTACCCCTAACCCTCACTCTTCATTAATTACCGAAATATGAGATTTAGAAGGTTTGAAAAAGTGAAATTTACATCGAGTTAGAAGGACAAGTGGCAAATTTGACAAAAAAAAAAAAAAAAAAGGACAAGTGGCAAAAGGTAGGGTAATTTATAGGCCAAAAAAATATAACACTTATCATGTCCTTTAGGTACCATTTGATACGTGTGATGGGACGGAACGCGCTCATCCCATGTTTGGTGCACCAAAGAGAGTGGGACGCGCTGTCCCACAGAACGAATTTTGATTAAATTTTTGTTCCAGCTCCCCCTTTAGAACAACTCGTTCCACTCCCGTGGAACACAAAATTATAAAATTTTAAGACAAAAATGCCCCATATCTTTCTCAATATTTACACCATCCAAATCATAAAACAAACCCAAAATTCTAGGGAAAATTTCGAAAAATAACCATAATATGGACCCCATAGAGAATTATAACCATCCTTTTAAGTTTATGATAATTATAACCAAAATTTGATATGCAAGTACTAATGTACCCCTAATGGGTGAAAAGTTATAAACTTCCTCATGTTCTTAACCGTGAAAAAATTAAAACAACTAATCGCTCTTTGCACTAGCTCGTCCCTTCCCGGAAAGCTGGTTACCAACAAGATCAATGAACGACTTAAATGCTGATAACTAAAGTTGGATCTCAACCAATCAGCTATGTTAATTCTATCCTTATTGCCTAGGAAACGAGAATGGAAAACCTATAACATTTCAGAGCCCATTCAGTAAACTTTTGAATCTTAGCAGTAGCTTCTCCCTTCAAGACCTCATCTTCATTGCTGGAGGCACTATGCAACTTATCAAAAATAAAAAAGGGTAACCAATAAAGCAAATGGCACATCAATTCCAGGATTAAAAGGAATAGACAACAAAGGTGCTTAGCAGGCACAATAAATAATACCACACTACACTTGTAGTTCAAAGAAAATTAATAAAATAAAAGGACATCCAAGGACTTTAGGGCACGTTTGTTTGGTCTTGTTAAGTTTTCACTGGACTGGACTGGATTAGACATTAGTGTAGGCTTGTGTTTGTTCTAGGCAGGATTAAGTTTAATGGGACAAAGGAGGACTCGCATCGACTAAGTCCCTCACTAAGAGGTCTTAGCGAGACCCCCTTAGGGCTGGGTTCGGTTTGAAATGGTTCAATTTTTTGCCAAAACATAAACAGTTTGGTTCGGTTCAATTTTTTCGATTTTTTTTTGTTCGGTTTTTTTTCGGTTCGGTTTTTTCCGGTTCGATTTTATTTTTATTTTTTAAATGAATAAAAATTGAAATCTAAAATTCTAACAACTCCAAGACAATCATAACATAACAAAGTCCACATTTTACAGAAATATTCCACTTAACTAAAATCATAAACTCAAATAAACCTTCAAGATTTCATGTCTTCCACGCACTTCTTCTCTTCAACTCCTCAAGCTCAACGCTTAGGTGGCCTAGGAGGCAACATAGCAAATTCACAATGCAACCGTTATCTCAGTACGTGGTTAATCAGCATATATATATATATATATATAAGAGGGAGGTTAACAATGCAACGGTTGCTATGAAAGAGAGCTCTACTTTAAGTTTGTAAAATTCCCCAAGTCAATATAAACGGGGAAGTCATACATTGTACATGTATTTAAGTTTGTAAAATTCACAAGTCAAGAACTGAAGCATGGTGAATACAGATAAACCATTTACCATCAATTTTCTCAAACACATTTGTTGCAAATTGTCCACCCCGTTAATCAGCATACATGTACAATGCAATCGTCTATACATGTACAATGTATAGAGCTCTACTTCATTAGTGGGGGATCAGCCTAAACTTGACTTATTTATAGAAACTAATTAGTTGACAATTAACTGTCTAGCTTTCTAATTAGGGAGTGATCCATTGCCCAATTGTTCTAGCTCTCCCATTGGACTGGTAGCACACTCAAACATGACAAACAGATAATAGTTTGCTCGCAAGATTAAATCCAGTTGCCCAGTTCTAGCTCTCCCATTGCCCAGTTGTTTTAGGTTGCCCAGTTATTCTTTAGCCTACTGTTTTTTAATTTGCTAGCAAGATTAAAATCCAGAAAATAGAAAAACAATCACATTGAATTTTAAAGGTAGATATGGAGTCACAAAGTCTTATCCTTCTAACCATAATTCGAAAAGTGGTAGTAACGGCAGAAAGAAACCCATAAACAATCACACTGAAAATGAGCACACATTCATAGATCTCTCAGTCACTTCATAACACTAATAAATCCAAGAATAAGTAGTAATAGCAGAAAGAAACCCAGAAAATCGGTAGATTAATAGAAAATGCAAAGTATGAAATGAATCTTTCTCTAATAAGAACCAATTTCAATGGATAAATAGAACATAAAATTAAACACAGAGAAATGAGAGTATAAGACTAACCTTTTGCAGTGGAGACTCGAAACGGCAAGAAGAAGCTCACGGCGAGATGAGAGACTGACGACGAGGGCGAGGTGTGAGAGATTGAGAATGTGAAGGGTCGCGCCGTCGCGGGTCACCTGGGATTCAAGACCGAGAGAGACAGAGAATTTGAGAGAGATAAAGAGTTATTGAAGTTGAAGACCGAGAGAAAGAGATGAGGCTAACCTTTTGCTGTCGAGACTCGAAACGGCAAGAAAGAGCTGACGGCGAGATGAGAAACTGATGGCGAGGTGTGAAAGATTAAGAGTGAGAAGGGTCGCGCCGTAACGAGTCGCCTGAGAGATTGAGAGAGACAGAGCTATTGAAGTTAAAGACCGAGCGAGAGAGAGGAGGCTCAGGCTGCGTGAGAGGGTCACTGGGTTAGGGTTACACTTGGGGTAAAACGACACTGTTCTAGCAACACAAATTTGCAAGAATTTGGAGGCATGGACATGGAAGGTCTCACAAATATGAAGCTTGGAATAGAAAGGAAGATGCAAGTTATGGAGAAGAATGGAGAAATTGGAGGAATGGATAGAACGAGAGAGAGAAGAGGGGAATGAAAAATAGAAAAGGTGTGGCTACTATTACTGGTGGCTAAGGTTAAAGATCATAGAACGAGAGAGAGGAGAGGGGAATGAAAAATAGAAAAGGTGTGGCTACTATTACTGGTGGCTAAGGTTAAAGGTTTTTGTTGATTTCTCAAAAAAATTAAAAAAATTCTCTGAAATCCTAAAGGCAGGGTTCGAACCCATGCACTCTAACTTGAAAAGTTTCACTGAAACCAACTTGGCAATAGGTTTTGTTTTGCTATGATTGTATGACTAAACTATTTATAAATATTGAAACAAATAATTAAATATATATATCGGTTCGGTTCAATTTCCAAACCTCAAAAACCGAAATCGAATTGGGCAGATCCGGTTCAGTTTTTTCAACCTTGGTCCGGTTTGGGTTTCAGTTTTTTTCAGTTTTCGATTTTTTTAAACCCACCTCTAGACCCCCCCCCCCCCCCCCCAAAAAAAAAACAATGGGATTGCTAGTCCCCTCTCCTTTGTCTACAAGCAACAAACCCAATCCTTCTCCTTCGTACATGAGCAACAGCTGCATCCCCCTTCTCTAGTGACCAGAGTAGAGACAACTCTCGCCGATCTCCACCATCCCGCAAACCCAACGTCGGTTTGTCTTCCACCATCTGGGTTGACCCGAACACAGCAAAGACGGGTCTTTTACTATCTCATACTACATGCACATCACTCTCAAAACCTCACAAACGCCTAAATTTCCACCCTTACCAAATACCTGCTTTCGCTGATTCTCCCTCACCAATCGCGTTTCATCGCCAAAATTCAGCGAACCATAATTTGAATTTGTGCGACAGATAAGGTGAGCAATTAGTAGGAATAGGGAATTTTGAAAGGTGTTCAATTGGTGAGAAAATTAATAGAGAAAATGGAATGGCAATTAGTAGGAATTGGGGATTTTGAAATGTGATTTTTAGCATATGGGAATCTGTGCAAATGGGAATTCCATGAAATCATGGTTGATAAAGGTAAAACGATTTGTGTGTCTGAATTGGAAAGCTTTCAATAGCATGGTTGATGTTGGCTCTGATGGTTGATGAAGGAAAAAAAAAAATGTGTCTGAATTGGAGAGCTTTGAAAAGCATGGTTGATGTAGGCAAGGATGGTTGAGATTTCGAGAGAGATATAGGAAAAAATAGAATTAATAATAAAATGTTAATAGATAAGAATTAAATAATATAATTGGAGAGTTTGTTTATAATTCTGTTTTTTTTGTCTGACAATGCACCAAATATTTCACTAAATTAATTCTTTTTAATCTAGTTTATGTCAGTTCAGCTTAGTTCCTGAAGTTAATCTACTCCGAAATAATCCGATGTAATAAACACACCCTTAACTAAAATTTGTTGTATTAATGATATATTAGTATTTTTCATATCAAATTTTATTTATAATTACCATAAATTTTAAAGGCTGATTATAATTCTATACAGGCTCTAAATTTTGGTTACTTCTCCAAATTTCCGAAAATTCGTTCATCTTCTTTCCATCTTCTCTGCCGCTGCCTTTCTTTTCCCGTAGGCCTTCCTCCTCATCCTCTCCCGTAGCCGCTGCATCTCCAGATTCGATCTTGATTTCTTCCTTAGCAGCTGCATCTCCAGGTTCGATCTGATCTTCTCCCGTAGCCGCCGTAGCCGCTGCATCTCCAGGTTCGATCTTGATCTCTATGGATCTTTAATTTTTCTTTTTTGATTGGGTTTTACTTTTTCGTTTTCTTGATTATTTTCTGAGAAAATAGGATGATTATGAGAAAATAAGTTAGTTTTCTTGGTTTCACTGGTTTACCTTGTGAATTAAAGGTAACTTTTCTCACTTAGTTTTACGTTATGCCTCATATCCTTTGTTTGGTTGCTGAGAGAAGTCTGAAAAGTGAAAACCGTTTTAGTTTTGATTTCATTTTCTCATTATACAACTTAATTGAAGGTAATTTCTCACTTGTTGGAAGTCTGGGAAATTAAAGTGAAAACTGGGAAATAAAAAGAATTTTAGTTGAATGATGTGTTGCATGTGGTTTCTGGGTTCGGATGAGCAAAAATCATTTTGTCAACTTAGCTTAAACTTAAAGCGAGTTATTATTTCAATTTACTATATTTTCCACCAACAAAAAAGTGTAGTAGTTGGATTTACCTCTTTCTTTTCACCCTATGAAAATCTATTAATTTTGGGTAAATTTAGTTTTTATCGTCTCTCTAATTTATTTAAAACTTTGCATGTTGCAGGAGATTAGTCAACTTTGTATCCTCAAGAACTCTGCAAAGATTACTGCTTATTTTGCAATGTATTCTGGTTGAAATGGTTGCAATTTGATTCTGTGACAAGTTTATGTTGTGGCTGCTTTCGTAGTGGAGGCAGTCTTTCTTACCGCATTTGTCGTAGCTGAAAACCGTGCTTCTTGCCTGAAACGATTTAATGGAACAAAGTTTAGGTCAAGAGTCTGTTCCTGGTTTTGGGTCACTTGACAAGTCTAAGGTTTTAGATGTAAGGCCTTTGAGACGTCTTGTTCCGTTGTTCCCGTCAGCTTCTAATAATACTTCATTTTCAACTCCACAAGGTGCTGCTCCTTTCGTTTGTGTTTCTCCTGCTGGCCCTTTCCCACCCGGGGTTGCCCCATTTTTTCCGTTCTTCATTTCACCGGAGTCGCAAAGGCCACTTGAACAAAATCTGCAAACACCAAGTGGTAATGCATCTTTTGTCTTCAACAAACCAATATCAAATGCAGTCCCAATTAATTCATTTAGGACGCCTCCATCCGCAGACGCTAATGGAGATACGAGGACAGCAAGAAGGCTTGCTCGAAGTCGTGGTCAGCCACAATCCCAAAGTGGGAATGCAGAGGAAGATGGTTTTGATGGAGAAAATACAAGGAAGGTAGGGAGCTCAAGGAGTAAGTTCCGGTCCCAAAAGAGGACAAGGGGTGGCCAGGACATTAATGTTGCTTTGCCTGATGTTGACATTGATGCAATAATTGATAATGTTCTTACAACATATACCAATACATTCCAACAAACTGATGGTGACAGGGAATCGGTTGTATATGCACTCACGTCCTATGACTTGGTGCGAAGAAGGATTACACAAATTGAAGAGATGAAGGAAAGAATACCAGGAGCCCCAAGAACAGGACGCCCTGATCTAAGGACAGGAACACTCTTCATGAATAAGGGAATTAGGACAAATGCCAAGAAGAGGACTGGTGCAGTGCCTGGTGTTGAAGTCGGGGATATTTTCTTTTTCCGAATGGAACTGTGCTTGGTTGGATTACATGCTCCAACTATGGGTGGAATTGATTACATGGGAGTCAAGAACAGTACAGAGGAAGAGCCTTTAGCATTGAGCATTGTTTCTTCTGGAGGATATGAGGATTCTGTGGAGGATTCGAATGTGTTGATATACAGTGGCCAAGGTGGTAATGCTAGCAATGATTTCAGGAGAGATAAGGAAATGAAGGATCAGAAGCTTGAAAGGGGTAATCTTGCTTTGGAGAAAAGTTTGCATCGGGGTAATGATGTCAGAGTAATTCGAGGTTTAAGGGATGTATCTAATCCAACTGGGAAGGTATATGTCTATGATGGTCTATATAAAATTCACGAATCATGGGTCGACAAGGGGAAGAGTGGTTGCAATGTATTTAAGTATAAATTGGTAAGGTTACCTGGCCAGCCTGAAGCATTTAACATTTGGAAATCAATTGAACAGTGGAAAGAAGAAACTACTACTACAAGGGTTGGACTTATATTGCCCGACCTTACTTCCGGAGCTGAAAATTTACCTGTTTCTCTCGTAAATGATGTTGATGGCGAGAAAGGTCCTGCACACTTCACATATATTTCTAGCCTGCAGTATTCTAAACCGGTGAATCTTACAGAACCCTCTGATGGATGTCTCTGTATTGGTGGGTGTCTCCCTGGTAATTCCAATTGCTCTTGCATTAAGAAAAATGGAGATTTTCTCCCATATACTGCAAATGGGCTTCTTGTGAACCAAAAATCCTTACTGCATGAATGTGGTCCATCCTGTCAGTGCCCTCCTAATTGTCGGAATCGAGTGTCTCAAAGTGGCCTGAAAGTTCGTCTGGAGGTGTTTAGAACTAAGGATAAAGGTTGGGGTCTGCGGTCTTTGGATCCCATCCGCGCTGGTTCTTTGTTATGTGAATATGCAGGACAAGTTCTTAATATTTCTGGGGTAGAAGAAATGGGGAGTGATTATGAAGACGATTACATTTTCGATGCTACTCGTACCTGTCAGCCACTCGGGGTTCTGCCTGGTGATTCTACTGAGACTTCAAAGGCCCCATTTCCTCTAATTATAAGTGCAAATACTGATGGAAATGTTGCTCGTTTTATGAATCACAGCTGTTCTCCAAATGTACTTTGGCAGCCAGTCTTAAGGGAAAACAAAAATGAGTCTGACCTCCATATTGCGTTTTATGCGGTTGGACACATACCTCCTATGACAGAGTTGACATATGATTATGGGATGGTCCCTCAAGAGAAAGCATACCATAGGAAGAAAGTGTGCCTTTGTGGGTCAATAAAATGCAGAAGCTTCTTTTACTAATGGGTGTACCATATGAGGATGAACTTTGATAAATTATCCTTCTAGAAAAAGGTTAGAGGCCTTCAGTTTCCTGACTGAGTTTATTTCTTACTATGATACTTTTTCTGTTTGTCTTGTTTTCTTGTTTTATCATATAAATGCTTCTTAAATTAACCGGACTTCAAAGAATGATTAAATCTTGAACGTAGCATGAATGATCATGAAAACAGTTTACGTTTGGCACTTAGTAGTGGTTTTACGGTTCATGTTATCTTGAAATATGTTGATTTGGCATGAATATCTCACGTGTTCGAAGACAAAATATGTAGAAGGAACATTCTTTTCCTAAAATGTTGGTTCAGAAAATGTGTGAAGGATTCGATTCTGTGTGTTGTGTCTTGGTTGAATCAATTTTTGTCTCAGATTCCAAAGTAAAAGTGTGTCATTAACACCCGTCTAGTATTTGGCGTTCACTTGGGTCCTGTTTATCCATGATCCATCTTTATTGTATATCTACATCCCTTCCACCTTCAGGCCAGCAATCCTTATCTTTATTGTTGAATCCTGTATTTAATAGTTCAATGCCATAGCCACCCATGCGTTAAATTTTCAAGGAACTGTCTTCACTTATTACGCACTTCATGGTGAGAAGTGAGAATATCATAAACCAGACGCAGAAAAGTAAAACTAGGTCACAGCCCATCTGGCATTGATCTATCAAATTTTGTGTCTTGTAAACTTATATAATGTAACTATGTCGCTATGGGCATATATGATTTGCTCTATTTCCATACTGACACTTCTCAGTGTCCAAATATTTATACGCGACTTCATGTTTTTTCTATTTAAATGAAGTTCTTACCCTTCCATATTGCCTTGCCCCTTGTGCAGTTGGTTTGTATTACTTTGGCAGAAAGAAGGGGGTGATGCGGTATGTGTGTCCATTTGCTGTTTTCATTACCTTGGAAGGCATCTGGTTTTCAGGTATTGAGGAACATCATACTTCCCCCTTGTGACTTTAGTTAATGGGCACATGCGAGATCCGTTCTCAGCATTGTCAATGTACTATTAATGTATGAAGTTTGTAACATTAAAATTACTAGGAGATTTCCTGTGGATTAGTTTATTTACTTGTGTGTGGTTTCCTTTTTAGTGGAAAAGTAGGTTTCTTCTTTGTTTATTAACGACTTGCTTTGTGGAATCGGAGGACCTAAGCCCCATGTGCTTGTGCACAGGGTTATAAGTGCATTTGCTCTAGGGCATGCACCGGCTTCCATCTGTGCGCGGGCTCGTGTTTTCCTTCAGGCCCCAAGCTTGTTAGACCGGAGCCTGGTGATGGTTACTCAAGTCATTTTATCGTACAAAATCATATTGTCCATTAGTCCATCTTTGAGAGCATGTAAGCGAGGTTCATAGTTGCGGTTTGTAGAGCTTCTTCTGGTAGAAGAGGAGGTTGTTGTGACTTGTACCCTAGGAGTAGGAGGTTGGCATTTGTACGACGAGGTCTGCTTTAGGTGTGTGGTTTCAAATTCAAGCGGTAATTTCGTGTGAACGATTCTACGGTACATTTTAATATTAGTGGGCGAATAAAATGATTTAGTGTTTTGCTTGGCCGCTCGCGCACACTGATTCTCTCATGGTGAGTTTGGTTCGTCGACTATAATGGGGGCAGGACAGTAGCAGAAATTCTGTATGAGTTATTTTGTGCTAGTTTTTTTACTTGGAAATGATGTATCTACATGTCGTTTTCAATTGTCACAGTTGGGTTATGTCTTTCCAAGTCCAATGGGGCAGGCCATCATAAATTCTTTACGAGTTATTTTCATTCATCTTTATAAGTTTCGATTCAAAGATTGCACATTCATTATGCCCTCCTAAGACAGGACTAATCTGTTTGATAGTCTTAAAGCAATGTGATTAAAGTGTTACTAAACAAGAGAATGACTTACATGTCACCGTGGTAGTGTTCCGTGACTCCTCTTTAATTTCTTTAAAACCAAAATTTGGATGAATTGAGTGAGAACTGACGTAAAAAAGAAAGAGTAGTGTTACATTTACCATCTACTTATACCATCATTTATATTCTTTGTATTATCATTTGTATCGTTTCTCTAATAAAGGTAGGGTCTGTCAATGTACGTGGATTCCATTTTTATAAGAGAGTTAGTACGAATGATGTACAACTAGATAACATTTTTTAAAAAGAAAACTGAAAACGACCATGTATATGGTATTTTTGTTTGGTTGGAAAGGACTAGACTTATCCCAAATCCAATGATGATGTGGAATGTTCCATATACGGCAGGTGCCGTGCAAGCCGTTTCGTCATCCGTCAGCCGGATAAACGGATGAATGTTGGGGTCCACGGGATAAGATCAAGACATTTTTCATGTATCCATCTCGGTACGTCATGAGTTTAGCCACTTTCAGTGGACAGTGCTGAACGTTCAAAAACCAAAACCTAGTTTAATTTGTATAAAAACTCATCAATAACCAATGACAGGCTATAATTCTATGGAGTCTAAAGCCATCTGCAACCCAAGGAGGGTCATAATCCCCTTAATAATTTATTATTTTAATTAAATTAATATAGTTAATTAAATTAAACTACCATATTAAAATAAAATTTTCGGATATACTAAAATATAGTTATATAATCTTAATAATTTTTCGGATAGTATGGAATAGTGAAAAGTATGTAAAAATGGTGTAGAAATAGTTTAGGTATTTATAGGAAAAAAAAATTAGAAATTTATTATTATTATTATTATTTTAAATTCGTCCAGAAAAAAAAAATTCAAATTCCAACGGTAACCTGACGTTAGCTAGTTGTTGCTAACTGGCGTTATGCTGACGCTAGGTAGCTGTTGGAGGGCAAGTGGGCTGGGCCAGAGGGCTAGCTGGCAGGCTGAAAATGGCTAGTATGCTGGCCTAATTTGGGTGTTTTGGCCCGGTGGGGCCCAAAAGCCCTTTAGCCAGGTTTGTTGGAGATGGCCTAACTTGCCATTATTTGACTAAAGGGACATCAAGCTGGCCAAATATAACTCCCTCTTAGCCCTTTTTGGGTAGCTCTTCAATTGTAATAATTGATTTAAATCCAAAGACTAGATTTGAAAACATTCAAAGGTAATTTAATTAAACTAACCAATAAATTTAAAATTAATAAATTATTAAGAGAGCTATATTTAGCTCCTTCAGTTGGGTTGGAGATAGTATATAAGTATGGCATAACACTACTTATCAAAATAACTTTTTTACAGTGCTATTGTGAACATGGAAATTTTTTGAAACAAGAACACGTGTACAAAATAATATTTGTGTTTAATGATTTTGGGGTTACGATCTTTCTCAAATTTGGTCCTCTGATTTGATCTTCGTCGGATGTAGATTTGTTGATTCAAGGGTCGTCGAGGCTTGATCTTGGATGAACGGTTGGAAGTTTCTTCAAGGGCCTTCAAGGCTTTGGTCTTGAAGTTTGATGGAAGTTTCTTCAAGGGTCGTTGGGCTTGATCTTGAAGGTTGATAGAAGTTTCTTCAAGGGCCGTTGGGCTTGATCTTGAAGGTTAGGAAGTTTCTTCAAGGGCCTTCGAGGCTTGATCTTAAAGTTTGATGGAAGTTTGTTCAAGGGCCATTGGGCTTGATCTTGAGGGTTGTCAGATGTGTTGATCCAAGGGCCTTCGGGGCTTGATCTTGGAGGAATGGGTGTGTTGATCCAAGGGCTTTTGGGGCTTGATCTTAGATTGTGGTTGTGTTGATCCAAGGGCCCTTGGGCCTTGATCTTGATGAATAGATGAACGGATCTTCAAGGGCCTTTGGGGCTTGATCTTGAAGAACTGTTGTTTGTTGATGCAAGGGCCGTCGGGGCTTCATCTTGGATGAACGATTGCCTCAAGGATTTGACTAAGAACGAAGAGTGCTTTCTCGATCCTTCGGAATTCTTGGGAGTTTGGATGCTTGAGAGCTTTGGAGTTTCAAAGCTTCAAGGATTTGGATGTGTGTGGAGCATTCTCTTCCATTTTGGGAGTAGAGAAATGTATTGGTGAATTGGTTGATTTAGGATCCTTGATACCTTGATGGAGAAGCCTATTTATAGGCTTTGAGAATGAATCACCACCACAAATTTTCTTTGTGAAGTAAGTGAATGATGTAGGTGAAGTGAGTGGAGATTGTAGATGAAGTCAGTGGATGTTGTAGGTGAAATGAGTGGAGGTTGTAGGTGAAGTAAGTGGATGTTGTAGGTGAAGTAAGTGGATGATGTAGGTGAAATGAGTGAAGGTTGTAGGTAGGTGAAATGAGTGGATGTTGTAGGTGAAGTAAGTGAATGATATAGGTGAAATGAGTGGAGATTGTAATTTTAATGCATTGGTCAACATTTATTTTACCGAAATTTCGATTTCTACCGCTATAATTCTGAACGGAGTTATATTTAGCTCTTTTTGTTACAGGTAAAGACACATGAATGGACCCACAAAAGATTTTTCTTAAACAAAGCAAAATGGTTTGGTATTGGTTTTGCTTGCAATCCATTCCACTGAGCGAGCGAGCCCAATGAGTGTGCCGCGGCTAGCTAGCTTCATTGCTTGCTTGGTGCATTTGTTTACGTGAAAGCAAGGCAAATCCCGGATGCTCCGCTATATATACACACACGTATATCTATAGGCTGTAGCACCAGATAAGGATAATTATACAGAATCATCGAGTCAACGCACTCTCCCTCTTGCCTCTTGCCTCTTGGAAATATCGATTTTATAAACTAATCTTTCTTACTTTGATTGGAGTTGGAGACTTGGAGTCTTGGAGACCGAACACCCAAAACGAAACGACGATAATTTATTAGGTAATTTCTTTGCATAGTTTTTGAAACAAAATTCACCATCTTTCTGGGTATTCTGCTGGGTTTTTATTTAAATTTTTTTTAATTTTTATATGTAATTTGTAAATTCGGTAAATAGTAGCTTCAGTTCAATGAATTAATGGTTGGTGGAAGAAGTAATTCCTGTTAATTGTCTTAGTTTGATTGAGCTTCTGTGTATAGTATAGCTGCCTTAATTATATCTAATCTAATCTAATCACCTGAAACACCATTTTGCACTTTGTGTTTGTTCTTTCTGTGTGGTTAATTGGTAAGAATGTAACTAAATTATCTCGGAAATCGATACTTTATTAGGCTGTAGGCAGAAGTGGGTGTGGGAAGGGAGCAATGGGCTCTTGCAAGTCCCCTCACATTGTTCTTCTGCTATATGTCTTGCTTTGCTCCGTCTATCGTTGCTTTGCCATTGGAGTCGATGCAAACCAGACAGCAAACCTGCTTATCGATGCTTCTCAAGCATCTGCACGCCCAATATCTGACACGCTGTTCGGAATTTTCTTTGAGGTTGCGTTATTCATCTTTGGTTTCAGTTCCAATAACTTGAATTTCAGAATTGTGCAGAATTATCAGCTTTCTAAAACTTGTTCACTGCAGGAGATTAACCATGCTGGTGCTGGCGGGGTGTGGGCTGAGCTTGTAAGCAACAGAGGTTACTTCCAAACTCTCTGAACTCCAGCTAATAAAATAAGTGAAATTATAGCAAATGCAGGAAAATGTTTTCTCCACAAACTGTCCGGCAATATCAGATGCTTATCTTTGTGTTGCTAAGTTATGAATGTAGACCATTTATTAGATTAATTGCAGCATGAACGTGTGGTTCAAATTGTCTGGTGACACAAGCACTTCTTTCGCTAGCAAGAGAACATTACCAAACTATTTATAGTCAGCTTCTTTAAAGGGATCCCACCATTGCAGGATGTCTCACAGCATAATTGGAATGCTGAGAGAAATGAGTCCTCTTTGATTGAGGTCCGTTGAAAAAATCAAAGAGGACTCATTTCCAGTCTGAAAAGAAAGGAAAGGGATCGCATGTGGTCCCATCCGATCCTTCTTTCTGTTGAGTTGTCGTACTTGGTTTTATATGTTTCTATCAGGTCACGCTTCAATGTGCAAATAGAGATGGACTAGGCTGTACTTCACCAAAATAAATTTTCTTGATGCAAAACCATTGTATTTGAGTTAATAAGTGTTCTACCGCTTGTGCAAGTGTGGTTGGTGGACGACAATCAAGAAATTTTCTCCTTTTTGTGTGACACCTATTTCCTTCTTTATCTATCTGACTCTCTGCATTGAATACGTACCACCAGATCCCTCTTTTTTTTCAACCCTTCGATTTTTTCGTCTGCCTTGTCAGTTTTAAGTTTGTTTGAAGTGTCGGAATGAGTTTGGATTATTCAGTATGAGGTTACCGAGTTTTTGTTGAAAATTCTGCATTCAATACAGAGAGAAGAAATATTTTGTATCAAAGATTATAATGAGCTATCCTGCTTTGTTATGTTAACTGCATGCTTAAAGCTGGGCTTCTCATTAATTTTTTCCCACAGGTTTTGAAGCTGGGGGCCCTAACACTCCTTCTAACATTGATCCTTGGGCGATAATTGGAAATGAGTCCTTTTTGATTGTGTCAACGGACCGTTCATCATGCTTTGACCGCAATAAGGTTGCACTCCGAATGGAGGTGCTATGTGACACCCAAGGTGCCAATAGCTGCCCTGCTGGGGGTGTTGGAATTTATAACCCTGGGTTCTGGGGCATGGTATGAACTTTTACACCTAATTTGAATGGGTTCAGTTTTCCACCTAGTGCTTTAGGTCTCCCATTTACAAGTTGGGAAAAGTTTCCCCTTTGTCCATTTGCGAGGGGTTTTTTGGGCAGTAATGTTATTCGCTGTAATGCCTAACCTTCGCAACTTACATGCACACATATGGAAATGTTCTCTTGACAGACTGGCTGGCAACCTAAGCTGTGAACTTGATCATTCATCAAGTTGATTTTGCCAGAATTTGTGGTCCAGATTCATGGTTTAGCAACGCGACCATTTTTATCGCAAGATAATACACACACACACACACAACTACAACTACTGCATATTTTCCTTTTTGCTCTTTGGTACTGTCTTTTTATTTATGTTTTTTGTTCAGAATATAGAAAAAGGGAAGACATACAATGCTGTTCTTTATGTTCGTTCATCTGGATCAATCAATGTATCCGTATCACTGACAGGCTCAGATGGGTTGCAGAAACTTGCTGCTGCGAACATTATGTACGCACCTCTCTTCTAATATATTTTGCAATCAACAGTTTCTTACTAAAATTTTTTTATTCTGCATTTAAGATTCATATTTCCATTTTCGTTGAATATGCAGTGCTTCTGGTTCAGAAGTTTCAGACTGGACAAAATTCGAGGTTCAGTTGATAGCCCAAGGAACAAATCCTAACTCAAGACTGCAATTGACAACAACCAGTAAAGGGGTGATATGGTTTGATCAAGTGTCAGCCATTCCCTTGGATACATATAAGGTACCTTTTTATTTCCCCTTGTTTTCCAAGGTCATTACAATTTACAAATATAAGGTTTTCTCATGTGATTCTATGCTAGAGATAACCTCAATTCTTTCCAACTGAGATTGTTGTGTTCCATAGTTCACCTATTTATTCATTGTCCGGTCGCTTGGGTGTTATGGATAAAGTTGTGTGAGGAAGGAAAAGAATCCACACTTGAGGGATTTTTTTGTTTTTTCTTGGTGTTTTATAATTGGAAAGCTGTAGTGATCTAATCTAGTTGTTGTGGCTTGACCTTGTATCCTTTGTTTTCATACCTTGTCTATGTTATTTTGTGCTTTTTTATTAGTAAAATTATGTTCTTATAAATAAATGGAATTGTTATTGCCACTCCAAACTTTCTATGTTTAAAATAATCCTAAATGGTTTAACTTAGATTTTACTCTTCTTCCTTTTTTTTTTTTTTTGTTTTTTTTTTTTTTTTGAAATTGGTAATGCTAACTTGTAAAGAACTTATTGATATCCTTATACAACTTATTACTCATTATGAATCTATTATTTTGGCATAGGGACATGGATTTCGGAAGGACCTTGTCCAAATGTTGGCTGATTTAAAACCTCAGTTTTTCAGATTTCCAGGTAAATCTGGATTCTTGATACTTGACTGCTGCTAAACTTGAGCTCGTCGTATGTAATTCTCACTTAAAATATATGGGAGCTGAAACATGCAAGCTGTAGTGGGGCCACCTTGCCTAAACTGTTGATATATGATTTAGTAGTGAATTTTCAAGGTTGGAAAGTATTAACGATCTTACAGAAATATATTGTTGATGAAGAAATAAACACTGTTTATATTCGCTTTATTGTGTGTAAATTAGTTACAATCATACCAAGAGGGCGGTATTTTCTATGAATAATGTGAAGAAAACATCTATGCTATGGCAGGTCAATTGATGAACTGTATGTACATATGTATTTTTGTGTGTGTGATCGCAAAGTTACTATACAACACTTGCCAAACTTAAAAGCTCCTGAAGGATGATTACTCATCAAACGGAAGTCTAATATTTCCAATCCTGACGTTTATGTACGTATATTATGAGTTCAAACTCTTTTTTATGCTCCCTAATGTACCGTCAAAGTAAATTAGGCTCCAAAATTGATGGAAGATTCTAGGTTTGACATTTTCGTTGCCGAGGTTCATGTTTTTCATATGTTTTAACTATATTATCACATAAGACATCTATGATGGCTCATTTTCTTTCATATTTGCATTTGGTTACATGGTCTTTAGTGACACCTATCCATTATGCTTAATTTTCTCAATCCTCTTAGCAATGAACACTTCACAGAGCAAAGTTTAGCAAAATATTTAATAAATTAAAAGAATCTTTGTTTGTTTCAAAAACAATAAGCAGATCTTTATAAAACAAGCTCAAATAGAAGTAACCTTGTCCTACTTTGCCTGCTATCGATTTTTTTCTGCAGATATAAAATTACATTCACCGTTTTCTTTGGACTTTTAGTTTTTTTCGTTTTTGGACATGATATTTTTTTTTCTTATTCCGGAACCTTAATGCTTGGTGTCCTGACCTCTTGACAAAGATAATCTGGGGAAGCTTAATTAAATTCCAAACAGTGCTAAGAATCCTTGATTTTTCTGTAAATAGATAAGTCTTATATATACACTAGTTCCTTAGAATTCAACCTAATACAGTTGGCTTTTATATTTGTGTTGGTTAGGTGGCTGTTTCGTTGAAGGTGAATGGTTACGCAATGCATTTCGTTGGAAAGAAACAATTGGACCCTGGGAAGAGAGACCTGGACACTTTGGTGATGTTTGGATGTACTGGACTGACGATGGACTTGGTTATTTTGAGTTTCTCCAAGTAGGTATCTTGTTATTGTTGTGGAATGATCGGGGTCCCCGGTTAATGCTGCTACCCTATGTAACAATTAGTAAAGAAAACTTTTGTTTCTGCAGCTATCAGAGGACCTTGGCTCATTACCAATATGGGTGTTCAATAACGGTACACATTTCATTAACGCTTTATATCATCACATATGTACGTCATTATTAACTTTCTCAATTTGTAGGAATCAGTCACAATGATCAAGTTGATACTTCCAGTGTCTTACCATTTGTACAGGTATGCCCGAACAGCTGCCCATTTCTCCGTAACTAATGAGTAACTGGCTCGCTGTTACCGAAATTGATATATCATCACATTAACTACTTTATCTGTGTTATATCTTCTCAATTGAAGTGAATATATGCCGATGACAACAGTTTTTCAAATTATGTTTAAGCCTTGAAAATGAACGACTTTACTTTATGTGCTTTGGTGTAAGACGCATAAGATTTGCCAAATATGATATGAAGATATCAAATTTAGTTGTTTTTTTTTTTTTGGTTTTCAAGTGAATTCACTGTTCTCAAAGCCCAACTTCATTATTCACATAGGAGGATGTGAACCTCTTAAAATGTAGTCTCTTCAGAAGCCAAGTAGGGTTGCTTTGGCAAGGGTAGGGCAGAGCTTCGAGCCCCAAATTGCCACTCAAGGAGTACATCAAACATTGTAAAAAACTGCAGTACAAAGCATGTGATGCATTGTTTGTTACTAGGAATCTCTGCAATACGCTCTAACTTCTCAATGATTTTATTATAAATATCAGTTGTATATATCTGTTGAATGCTGGTTTAGTGCATAAACAAAAAGAACCACACATAAAATAAACGTTTTTGGTGTCAATATTGGATAACTATTGTTATTCAATTCTCAGTCTTGTTATTTATGCACAGTATGTGCTGATAGATCTCAAATTTATGGATTACCTTTCACATTTCTTGTTTACAGGAAGCTCTCGACGGTATAGAATTTGCTAGAGGCAGTCCTAATTCCACATGGGGTTCTCTTCGTGCTGCAATGGGACACCCCGAGCCCTTTGACTTGAGATATGTTGCTATAGGGAATGAGGATTGTGGAAAAAAGAACTACCGAGGTTTGTATGTTTTGTAGTTCATGCTTCTTGTTGAGATGGAACTGATTGATTATTATCAGTGTTTTAAAAGACTCGCCTCAGGGCGCGCCTAGGCGGCCTTGGAGGTGGGGCTGCAGCATTTTTGCCTCTGTTTTGTGGGAGCCTGTTTTGTGCAGCATGTCAAGACTTATGCTTTCCCTCTTTCTCTTGACCAGGAAATTACCTTAAGTTCTTTAGTGCTATAAGAAATGCCTATCCTGACATCAAAATGATTTCAAACTGCGACGGTTCTTCTCGTCAGTTGGATCATCCAGCTGATATGTATGATTTTCATGTAAATATCATAACACCGCTACTTGTATTCCACTTGACAATAATCTTCTTTACCATTCGACATATGGGGCCATTGAAAATTTGGCTACATGGATAACATTTGCGATAGTCCTCTTACCTTCTGTTTTTTGGTTAGATCTATACATCTGCTAGCAACTTGTTTTCTATGGCCAATCATTTTGATCACACGTCACGTAACGGCCCCAAGGTAGTTCATGAGCTTTTGTATGATTTAATCTGCTCTAAGTTCCTACCTGTTTTTCCATTCTTAGTATTCAATATGATCCAGGCTTTTGTGAGCGAGTATGCCGTGACTGGAAAAGATGCTGGGAGAGGAAGTCTTCTAGCAGCATTAGCTGAAGCCGGATTTCTTATTGGACTGGAGAAAAACAGGTCTGTTGTGCATATGTTCTACAAAACATTAAAGATTGGACTTCTTTATATATATTTACAAGTACAGTATTTCTTCTTGAAAAAGTGTATATCATTCCTGCATTTCTGCATGTCACAACCACGTAGTTTGTTACAAGATCTCCTTGTGTAAGACCAGCTGCACATGTTTTCTTTGCATTCGAATCTTTCTGGTATTTCCCAACCCGATCCAATAGAATAGTACTGAACTGACTAAGAGATGGAAAGTCCTTGGAGGTGGTCTGGGAATCTGATAAATAAAGATGGTATTCATGAAAGAGTTCTCAGTGGCATGGATAATTGAATAAATTTAAAGTTGGAGGATGCCCCGATATACCTGTAGCATAGGATTTCACCGTGATACTACTAAAATATGTAGAAATCACAGTTTCCCGTCATAATTTCACTGTAAATCTTTATAACTCCTTCCCTAAGCATTTTTATATGTACACCGGGATTCTGAGGTTGTCATCTTTACATCTAATTTTTGCAAAAGTATACATCTGTAATTGTTAAAATGGCAGCTATTGAGTACTTATTTTTGTCTGTCTACGTACGAATGCAGTGATATTGTTGAGATGGCAAGCTATGCACCACTCTTTGTCAATACCCATGACAGGCGGTATACTTTTCCTCTCATTCCTTTTGTATAATGCAACTTTTATGTATTACGGTGGATTGATGCTGTTTTCAAAAGAGGATCGGATCAATGCTGTTTATTATTACTAAAATTGAAACTTTTCTTTCATCAAGGTGGAATCCGGATGCAATTGTCTTCGACTCCTCACAGCTCTACGGGACTCCTAGCTACTGGGTGCAATGTCTGTTCAACGAATCTAGTGGAGCAACTCTTTACAACTCAACACTCCAAATGAATTCTTCTACTTCACTTCTTGCATCTGCAATTTCGTGGCAAAATTCAGAAAACGAGAATACTTACCTAAGAATAAAGGTATTACTTTTTTATGCTTAATTGAGTTTGTAGCTTATAACATGTCGATACCATTAAAGTGTTTGTAGCCATCTAATATTAACATACTTGGAATGCCTAGAACAGAAACAAACAAACTCGTTTATCACATTGCTCTTAAACTCGTATGTTGTTTGTTGCTTCAGAATAACGTATATTATACTTTGACTGGAGTATTCTACTCTTTATTTTCGTTATAAATACGTATCTTGTCTATTTTTTTCTTCATTTCTGCTCAGCCTTGGAATTCCGTACATATCTTGACTGAAGCAACTGCATGTTAACTGCTTCTCCTATCACCGAGTTAAAATACAGTTTCTACCAGTATGACGCATATCGTATTCTGTTACGTTTTATTACTCTGATGATTATTGCCCTTGTCCAGGTTGTGAACTTGGGAACCAACACAGTGAATCTGCAGGTTTTTGTGGATGGGTTGGAGCCAAATTCTATTAGTCTGTCTGGGTCAACAAAAACTGTGCTTACATCAAACAACCAGATGGACGAGAATTCGTTTAACGACCCAACGAAGGTAACCGAATCGACCTTGTAACGTTACTATTTTCGTCTTTCATATCCTTGGGTTGCCTGCATGTTAGGATGAGAAATCGACGATGATATGATTTTAATTGGCCTTACTTGAATGCAGGTGATGCCCAAACAGAGCCTGCTAGAGTCCGCGGGTGAGGAAATGGAGGTTGTAATCTTTCCGCGTTCATTCACCTCCATTGATTTGTTAATGGAATCGAGCGATATCATCAGGACTACTGGAGCTGATTCTGTCTCTGTATCTTCTATTTAAACATTGTATCGTATGTAGTATGTAGTCACTCGAGTGACTCGAGTAACTCAGTCCCAGTGTAATCAAATACAAACTAATCCCATGTAATTATATGAAATAATCCAACTAAAACGGTTTATCTTTGTTGGAACCGCTAATCACACCTTACACTAGTCTAACTCTACAAATAAGCTATGAAGTCTCGTCGCTGGAAAATCCGGCGTTTGTAGTAACAAACTAGGGAAGAAGATGCGAACGAAATATGAGAGGGTAGGTGCAGCAAAATCCACTACTCCAACACTAAAAAAGTAAAGCACTAGTTAGGCTAAACTTGCAGCATTTATTTTCAAGAAAACCAATATAAATACGCTCCAACAGATGGGAATCATAAACAAGAGTTCCAAGTACATGTGATGGGGCAAAGCACACAACATTTAAGCAGGGACTTACCACAAAAAGCAATGGTCCCTGTTTAAACTTGTCATGAAATGAAAATGCCACAGGTTTTGGATCGTCGCCGGGTCCTCTAATAAACCCACTGAATTTATATCATGGTAAATCGTTAGTAACAATTCAGCATTCGGCTAATGTTTTAAAAGAAAAGAAAAAATAATTGGTAAATAATCAACTCACATCAATGATGCAGATATTAGAGGAGTCCTCCTAACGTCGTAACTGAAACTGCAATTATCAGTTTGAGGACGGGTTAGTCGGATCAATATTCCATCCTCATGAAGAACGTTTAATCTCGTCCTAACTGAAACTGAAACAGAAGCAGAAACAGAAAGAGCAGGCGGGAACATAATATGGTAGAAAGAAGAGTGGAAGGATGAAAACGATTGCAATCTGTAACCTTAAATCTATTCGTTTACATATCGAGCAATGTGAAAAGCGTATATCAATATGCTGGGTGAGGGATGGTAAATATGATGGGTGAATTGACAAAGTAAGATTTAATGCAGTAAGCATTATAAGCACTCCGAAACAGACTGTAGAAAACCCGACTTCACCTCTGACTACCTAATAAAGGCAGCTGGCTACTAGACAGTTCATAAATTAAGAAAGTTAACATGGATACCATAAAAATAATGACAAAATAAAATAAACTAGATTCTGACATCCAACTTGTCAAGAAATAATGCCAAATAAAATTGTCTTTTCCAATGAACTCGTAAAGAAAGCCTATTAAACGAGATGTAGCCGATCAAACAATCATAGAGTAATCAGAATAGTGAAAAATAGAAACAATAAAAATGATTTAATGTCTACCTATTTGTTAAGGACATCATCTCTGGTAGTTCAACAGGTAATAAGCGCGCATCTGCAAAATTCAAACATCACTTTACCAGCAAGATTCAGGATAGTGTGTAAAAAACTGTCATCTGTCATGACACTATTGACATTTGTTTCAAAATCGAATTTCACAAGTTCTATTTCCCCTTGACAACCATCACATTACCAATCTGTCAAAAAGAACAGAGTCTGTACATGAAAATGCTTCTTTTAAAGATAACAGTCAGTATTAGCGCTGAAGGGGTACACTGCTCACACCAAGCAAGGAAATGTATTCAGAGAATTTTAATTCTTTTGAAATAAAGAAATCTTCGTATTGAGGGATATCACGGTGCAGATTGTGCAGGTTCTCCAACAAAGAGAACATCACAACTGCCTACACACTAAAGTGGCATCAGAAAAGGTTTTGACTCAATTATCCCCACTGAAAAATATTTAGCTGACGTCTTCATTAAGGCATATCAAAAGACTTTTATTCTACTTGCACCAGTGTCAAGTTCTATACTTATACTTCAGAAGTGTCATTACTGCATGAAATTATAACTAAATTACTTGATTTAACCTCCTGATTTCTCAAGTTAACAGACTTGTAATTGCTTATTAGCTTAATTTAGGGGTTGAATTCTACAGCAGATTTTCATGGAGATTTGATTCTATATTTTTTTAAAAGCTCTTGAATTCCATTCCTTTTGCAATACAATAAATATATTGTTCTCCCTTTCTGAAGTTTTCCTTTTCATAATCATAGATCATAATGACAAGTGCGATATTCAATCTTTGCATATCTTAATAACACTAGACGATACCGAGTACTAACTCAAGTCAAGTAGATATCAGCTTAATATCAAAAACTTCCTCCAAAGCAGTAAACTATTGTTGCTAAGCTTTTTCTCAAATTTCATCTTCTATATCCACAGTTTTACTTTCTTTCCGAGATTTCTATTTCTAGTTTCCACTAGAAATAGGAGAACCTTAACTTATTATGCAAGACAATAAATAGAGATAAAAAGGTACTAGATGTCAATAACTAAAACATAGCTTTTATGTAAGGTTGCATACAAAGTGATGGAGGCTTTGAAGCAAAGTGAATGGAAACCAATGTTGAAGATTTAGAGAAAGCGAGAAGTATCATATGCCCATCAGGATCCCATGATGCTCCCTAGTATAACAAGACACAATGAGGATAAATATAAATAAAAAAATAAAACTTCAACCATTATAGTACTTTTTGCTGCCATTAAATGAGCTTCATGAGTGAATAATTAGTCATATGAGAGTGAGTGAGAGAGAGAGAGAGAGAGAGAGAGAGAGAGAGAGGTGTAAAATGTTTAGACCAACATAGTACTAAACTTCAAAACTCTTGCAAGGAATTTGAAGTGGCCGCTTTAATATTTCTATGCAACACAACGTGGACAAAAAAACAGAGCAAAGAAAATACAGAATAATGGCCCATAGGCTGACACCTCAATCATCAAAATGTTTTCAAAGCAGTATGTAAGGGTCATCAATTTAGAAAATAAAAAATAAAGACAAAAAATGTTCCATCACTGAAAAGAACAGAAGGATCATCTTACTCATCCTAAACTGGTCCCATTTTCAACCAAGATTATGAAAATGAATGTGCAAATAATCAAATCATGACAGTACAATTTTGCTGAAAAAAAGTAATCCCCAGTTGGCGACCACTTCAGCATTGATATGCCGCCTAGTCCTCCTCTAATAGGAGTACCAAGCCCTGAGAAAACAGTTAAGCAAATGAAATCATAAGTTTCAAAATAAGAGTTTACTTTTTCTGCTTCAAGAAATAAAACCATCTCAAAAATAATAGATACCGGATCACGGATAGAATGGTTTCGGGGATGAGGCGCTGGGACAGATCCGCATATATTCACTCAATATCAATAATGCTAGTCTGCTCAAGTACAAGCAGCTTTTAGAAAGTACTTCCTGTAATGTTTTGTAAAAGTACCAAAAACACAGCAAAAGCACAAGAAAAAGAACCTAGGCAAGATACCGAAATAATTCATTTCTTTTTTAAAAGAAAAGTAAAAGAAAAGCACATGCCAGCTGTTAAAAGCAGTATCAAATGAAGTCTTTGCCTTTTCATTGTTTTTGCCCAATTTTCTGAGTATCTATCAAACAATTTATTGAAAAGGATTCATTACCAGTTTACTAACCAATGTCAGTTCTCCATCAGTATGTGCAACTATGATTAAGTCACAAATACTTGAGGTTTAAGTTGAGCAAAACGTAGATCAGATCAAGTTAGTTTGAAAGAAAAACAAAATCAATAAACTAGCTACAATGTGTCACTTTACAGTGACATGCATGTTTTAACATGAATGTGTGTAATATACACATAATATGTATATATATATGTGTGTGCGTGTGTCGCAGTCTTTAAGGGAAGAAATCCCTTTTTTTATCAAAAAATAGGGATTACCAAACCGTCTATTTTTCAAGTTGCACCTTAAAGATATCTTTGCAAAATATTAGCCAAATTGGAAATATTTGAGGCATCTAATTGAGTTCAAAGAAATTGACGAACACTATGTTCTTAGAAACATTGAAATTTCATTGTGATGATAAATAGGCAAATGATTTCGGATTGAAATGAATTTTTGCAAGGATGATCTATGAATCGATATTTACAAAATAGACGGTTCGGATCGTTGAAATTCGATGTGAAGTGAGTCCCATAACTAGTCAGAAAATGAGGATCCTTTCCCTTAAAGGGCCTGGACAAAAAGAAAAGCCAGCAGAGAAACAATGGAACAAAAAGACTATCCCGGTGCAGAAACAAACAGATAGCTGAGAAAGATCAACCCCGGAACTCTTTGGATATAGAGGCCCAAAGCACGGACCAAAAACCGAACTTTTTCTTTAAAGCTCCTTAGCACCTAAGCCAACCTAATCTTCTAAGACCCTTATATTTCTCTCCATCAAACCACCCAAATCATAAGCAAAAATCAAACAGCCCCATATGATTTTGGCTTTCTTACCTCCCAAAACAACTTAGGATTTCACAGAGAAAGGAAAACCAACCACTTGGGATGACCCAACTTATTTGCATCTCCCTGAACAGCTTATGCCACATACAATGTCAAGGGGCAATGCTAGAAAGTATGATCAACCAATTCCATATTCTTCTTACACATAACACACCAACTGGGGACAAACAAGAATTTGGCCTTCTTCTTTGGACCACGTGGCAAGTATTCACCTTAACGTGAGACACAAGCCAAGACAGAATCATCACCCAGGAAACAGCTCTAGATTTCCAGATCAAACCTTAGGGGTGAAACGAAGGCGCTGAGCCTGAATTACAAAGGTAGTTGAAACAAGACTTACTGGGAATCTAGACGCCACTTTCTTAAATCAATCCTTGAGAGTGAATGGCAACATTTTCAGGACCACCCAACAAAGAAGATGACTCTTCCACCTAGGCCTCATTCAACTTTCTCCTTAAACCGAAATTCCAGTTCCTCAAACCACTAGAACAGTCGAGGATGCTATAAATGGCTTTAATACACATTGTAAAGACTGAGGAAAAAACATTCAGAGAACTTTTCCCTACCCACGCATCTTCCCAAAACTTATTTCTTCCTCTGTTTCCCACAACAAACTGAAAGCAGCTTAAGAAAGGAGCATGCCTGTGGGAAATGTCTTTCCATGGGTTACAACTAAAGCCATGCACCATAGTTGCACCACTTTAACATGAATACTTGATTGAAGTTTCAATCCAATAAACAGACATAGATGGAGGAAGGTCAAAGGAGTATTTATCATTAATAATTCTAATATGGTTGTGGTAATGTAGGAACTAACGTGCTAAAGCTGATTACTGAAACATTAAATAATACAGAAAAGCACACATAACAATTTCATGTAATAGCCAACAAAGTCATTTAGAAAGCTGGAGAACATGTTGTAAGGTGAGCATTCAAAACAGAACCCATAATGAAGGTTAGTAGCAACCAAAGCGAGTGATATATGAATACCTTGAGAAACATCCCATATGGTAAATGATGAGCTCTCATGAGAACCAGATGCCAAATATGTAAGTACACGTCAAGGACATGCAGTGAGCGAAATCTAGCACATGCAGTGAGAGAAATTCAGCTTTACAACTTATAGCCTATCAAAATAAATAAATGTAGAAATAGATCTTGAGCAGCAAAATTAAGGTACGTGCTTGCATGCTACAGCAAGTTGTCTCCCACCGTTTGGCCTCCATTCAAGTACTTTGACCTCTCTTTGGGACTCATTGGCCAAAATGCATGGCTCCTTCCCTTCTGTTAAAGTACAAATTGAATTGGCAAGGCAACAAAATTAGCAGAGAAAGAACTTAAATAATTGAAACCAGTAACTAGTTAAGCATCTTACCGAAATCCCAAACTATAACTTGATTTGGGCCAGATATAAGCGCTACAACAAGTTTATGTTGGTGCCAGCTCACTCCTTTAAGATCAACTTCTGGTAATAAGCTTACCTGCAAGTTCAGTAAGGATGTTTAAGAAGCCTTTCACCACTTTATCATTTACAAGTCATCATGAACTTGCTTCATAACTGTTGTCTCCATTTTTTTTTTTTTTTAGAAGAAACGATAGAATTTTATTAAAATAATAGAAGGTAAGACCTTTCAAGTAGTACTACTTTACTAGTAGCTAAAATGAACCAAATTCATTTTACGGCTGCTACCACATATCCATGACTATATATGAGAACGAGAATAATCCTACCCCATAGTCCCTCTACTTCCACTCCCCTATAATCCTAAAAAATTATGCTCCAACCAAATGTTCCAAAAGAACTGGCAACACCAAACAGCCCCACGAAGCTTTAGCTTTCTTCCCCTTTCCTAAAGCCTCAAACTTGGTGGTTAGAAGCTCAAAACATCCCTTTGGAATAACCCAACTGGCTCTAACTTCCTTGAACAATTTCCACCAAAGTTGTATCGAGTAAGAACAATGGAGAAAAACATGATTAACACTCTCCTCTGACTTACACAAACTGCACCACTGAGGAGAAATCAAATAAAAGGTCTTCGCTTTTGAACTTGATCACAGCTGTTGACCCTACCAATTTCCAAATCTGAGAATAGGGTGGAAAATGTTGCACAGTTCCATTGTTGCACAAGGAGCTATGGGATTTGCAAGTGAACAATCCTGACCCGTCTAGTTTCCACCAGCTATTATCTGCTCTTGACTGAATCAAATGAACATCTTCCACCTTCTCTAATAACCTAGCCGGCTAACTCCAGCTCATCCAACCGTTGTCTCTCATATGAAGCTTATTGCTATCTAAGACATACTAAGAAGAAGTTTAGCTAGCAGAGCTAATCAAGGGTTAAAGTCATGTCTTTGGCCCATGCTACAAGCTTTCTAATACCAATAACATACTGTATTGGTAGTTGTGGCCCTAACTCTACAAATTTATGATACTGTTAGGACAAGGAATTTCAACATTTACTTATCCCGTTTCTGGAGAATTAGAGTCAACTTGTAATTCAATGGTCACATCTGCATTCAATGAATTTTGAGGGACATGTCTTGACACCAGTGAACACATAGGCAGCGGCACAAAAAGAAATTCCACTTTAAAGAATATTGGATGCAATGTAACAGCAGCAGATGAGCCATCCTACAAATGGGTGAGCATTATTGCTACTACACTCAGATTATTTGTTAGTCTTGCCCAATAATTCTCATGTTCAAGATGATATGTGTACTCTTAGTTAACGCCTAACACAATTCCCACGGTAATCACTCACCCAAAAGGAACAGACACTAATTCAACAACCATTAATGCAAATTGGGCATTTAGTAATTGTAAAGAAAATATTACATACATGATTAGGACGGAAGAGAGGTGTGAGGTTAAGAATCCCCTGCAAATTTTGTAGAATTCCCTTTGTTGGAGTTGTTACATGATGCGAAATATATAAGCACACAAATTAAAACCCTCTTTTGACGATTGTAGTAAAGATACAAGTAGGGATCGTTCTAGACCGGGGATTAGGAGGGATTGCTAAATCACTTGAAAACTGACTCAAAAACGTAAAACAAAGGTTAAAACACTAAACTAGACTCAAAGAATGCAAAACTAAACAATAAAACACTAAAACAAACCAAAAGACTCAAAACAGCCCCAAAACACTCAAAACTGCCTTAAAAACACTTTCTGGGCAGTTTTGAGCACTTTCACTAATTTGGACGAATTTGGGTAATAACTTGAATCAAAACACTTAGAAACACAAACTAAGATACTTTCTAACTAAATTGGACACTAAAGTAAAGGGGGATTTAGTTTTTGACGAAATTAAATAAAATGCACAGATTGTAATTAAAACAGATTATGAAGATGACTTTGATGAAAATATGGATGGAATGCTAGCTAGAAGGTTCTTCTCCACACATGTCACACTTGCATACAAGATGATTTTCAGTTGGTCTTTCGATGAATTATGAAACTCAACACCCTGGGCTAATTAGGTCCGCTTAAATTAACCTTCAAGTTCTCCTTAAGTTAATGAATTGGATGGGATAGCGCATACACAATTCAAAACATTCTCCAAAAGTCCTTTACGTGAAAAGCACAATAAAGATACAATCAAAGATCATTAAGCAACATGAAAACTATAAGTGTTGACGAGGCATTCGTTACTATGATGAGCATGAAACTAGTGCCAAGAATTCATTTAACGCGATTGTTTATAAGCAACCTCCACTACTTGTGAATATAAGTTCGTAACTATTAGGTGAAACTCACTTATATTCTAGCGTCATATTCATGCATGAAAACTAAGCGTGCACTCTCAATAAACATACATAAATAAGTTATCAAGCAAGCAGTTAAACGAATTGAATCCAAAACTCATGAAATTCCAACCAAAGGTAATCAATTCATATTGCAAGCATAAAAATGGTTTCGAATCACCCCCTA
This sequence comes from Pyrus communis, assembly GCF_963583255.1. Classification (NCBI taxonomy): domain Eukaryota; kingdom Viridiplantae; phylum Streptophyta; class Magnoliopsida; order Rosales; family Rosaceae; genus Pyrus; species Pyrus communis. Next base: position 12,057,112 of record NC_084815.1, read on the forward strand.
GCTAACTAGGGATTTAGCCTTTCATGTTCACAAAAAGAGAAACAAAATTGAATTTAAACATAAAGAACAAAAGATTGATTACACCTAAAACGCCCAAGGAATCCACTTGAATTTCTGCACGTTTTAAAGTCCTCTTGCTCATTTCTTCTTGCTGCGGCAGAGAGGGTTTTTAGATGATTTGGGATGATTTCTGGGTTGTAGATGGGTTTATGGGGATTTGGTGGTGCGGCAAGGGGTTGTGGAAGGTGTATGAAGGTGTGGATGGTGGCTGGAATGGAGGGAGTGGCTGCGGCAAGGTTGGGAAGTGGCTGGAATTGATGGAGGAGGCTGCGGCAAAGGGAGAAGATGAATGGGTGGCTGCGGCTTAGGTTAAACATACACAAATAAGTCATCAATCAAGCAGTTAAATGAATTGAATCCAAAACTCATGAAATTCCAACCAAAGGTAATCAATTCATATTGCAAGCATAAACATAGTTTCGAATCACCCCCTAGCTAACTAGGGATTTAGCCTCTCATGTTCACAGAAAGAGAAACAAAATTGAAATTAAACATAAAGAACAAAAGATTGATTACACCTAGAACGCCCAACGAATCCACTTAAATTTCTGCGCGTTTAAGCTCCTCTTTCTTCTTCTCCTTGCTGCGACAGAGATGGTTTAGGGGGTTTTGGATGGTGTTTTCTTGTTTAGAGGGATGGAGGATGGTTGATTATGGTGGTAGGGTTGTGGCAGATGTGTATTGGAGGTTTATGGAGGTTGAGAATGGAGGCTAGGGTGTTGCGGCAATAGGTTTCTGAATAGCATAAGGGGGTCTATGTGGCTGAATGTGAGAGAATGAATAATGAATGAATGAAGAGAGACTAGGGTGGAATAAAGGGTGATGGAGGCTACGGCTTAGAGTGAATATTAGGGTTTTGTGGTGACTGAATGATATTTGAATAATAATCAATCTAGGGTGCGGCTAGGGTTTTGTTTGGGAGAGAAATAGGTTTAAATCAGAAATAAAAGAGCAAGGTGCGGCTAGGGTTTATTTGAAAGGGAAATAGGTTTAAGTTTCAGAAATAAAAGGGAGAGTGGCTGCAAGGAAAAAGGGTTAAGGTTTAGATGCATAAAAGGGGGCAAAAATGCCCCCCCCTTGCACGGCAAGGGAAGGGAGTTAGGGTTAAGGCACGGCAAAGGGTTTAAAGTGGCCTAGGGCCTTTGTTTTGTGTCCTAAAGTGCCTACAAGGCCTTCAAAGTGGCTAGAAAATACGGACGTTTCAGATTAGGAAAGGTTACCAAAACGGGAAACCTAGGGTTAACTTTCCTACTTCAAGTAGGAAACCTTGTTTGAGTAGGAATCCTCGTTTGAGTAGGAATTCATCGTTGGAGTAGGAATTCATCGTTTCTTCAAGTCTTCAACTCATTCATTCCTCTTTTGCTCCAAAAGACTCCAATTTGCATCTTCTTGCATACTTTGGCCTTATAATCTGAAAATACACAAAAGTGACTTTAAACACTAAAATAGCTAAGGAAACACAACATAAATGCACGAGAACAAGCTAATTAAGTCGCATGAATATGCTCCTATCAAATTCCCCCACACTTAACTTTTGCTAGTCCTCGAGCAAAACAAAACAACTAAAATAAACAAGACGAAACAAAACAAACAAAACATAACCTAAACCTTCCAACGTTTGCCTCAGGGATTTCCAATGAAACATGACATGTCAAAGATCATTACTCACATAGCTTTTAGTCCTCCTTCCCCTCGAGCACATACTTAATCATAGTCACTATTCACTAGTTCGCATTTAATCAATTAAAACACATTTTGAATGTAGTAACATGCCTTAGAGAATTCCCTCAATTCCTCACTAGTTATGCACTCAATTTTCACTCAGATTTTCTGACTACACACCCTACACTAGTTATATGTGAGAAGATTGATATAAACATGAAAGACTAGTACTCACATATGTTATAACAAAGAACGCAATTTCTGGAGTAATTAAACATGTTTAGATATGATCTCATGAATGGGATGCTACTACTTAGATGCGAGAACCAGTGACACCATATGCTCATACCAAATTCAAACTCCACAAATTGAAATGCACAACACTCAAGATAGAAGTCAAGGGTTGTAACGGGGCTTGGGGTATTGGCTAACAAGGAAAGATAGGGATAAACAAAAGTTCCTTAAGCAATAGTGAGCAAAGTAATGAATTAGACACTTAGAATTCCCATTAGAACACAAAAATCAACTTTGAACACCCAAGGGGAAGTCACACAAAACTTAGGGCCATATTCATTGTTTTGGGCCCTTACTTCAACACACAATACTTTGGAACTCTTTTCACTTCTTTTCTTTTTTTTTTCTTTTGTTTCACAACTTTTTTTTTTCTTCTTCTAGCCGTGCCTATGGCACATAACTCACATCAATAATCCTTCCCCCACACTTATTTTCTGCAACACATTAATCAAAAGGAATTCATTCATGCTTACTATGCTTCAAGAACAAGGGTACGGATGGTCCTAATCTAGGCTAGGTGAGGATGATATGGGTTAACAAAGAACATGGCTAACACGGTTCAATGGGGTTAAACTTAAACACAAAATGAGTGAAGGGCACATGACTATTTGGTTTTTATGGTGGTCACTACACAACTTCATCTTGAATATGTGTTATGCAAATCAATAACATGCTTTGAATGAAATGGGCATGAGTTCTAGCATTTGGAACTAAGTGATGAAACGCCTTCTAAGTAGTAACCAAGCAAAGAATAATGAGATCATGCAACGACTTTAGAAAACAATGATGCACATATTATTACTCTCCAAATAAACGTTTAGGCTCAAGGCTCACAGGGATGTAGCGTTAGTTTGAGTTCATTCCTTCAAGCATGTTACAAAAACTAATTTTCCTTTGTGATTGCATGTGAATTTGTAAACTATAACTACCAACAAGCATAAACCAAAGAGTATATCAAACGTCCATCCATGTTTGTAACTTTCTTTAACCATCATGCAATTAAAAACCAAATCCTCATCATTGTGTTGGAAGGTACCCTACGACACAAACAAGCACACAAAAACAACTCTTTTTGGGTTTTTCAAAACAATTTTTCAAATTTTTATGGGATTTTCGGATTTTTAAGTCAACACACACTAAAACACTCTAAAATGGCTTAAAAACACTTAAAAATAGCAAGGAACAACATTGGAAGTTATGGGTGATAAAATCCCACGAATTTGCATCAACAACATTAGTTACCCCCCCACACTTAAATCAAACATTGTCCTCAATGTTTCAAGCTTAAAATCACACCAAACAAAAGTAAACACACAAACAGCAACTAAACACCCTAAACATGGCAGAATGTAAATAACAAAGAGAAGAGGTTAGGGACGCAAATCTGGTTATGGAGTGTAAATGCCATCCTCTCCTTGGTGATTGCATGGGTTGCCTCCCACGAAGCGCTTTCTTTTACGTCTTGCAGCCGGACGATGCCACATTGATCATCCTTCATGGGAACCCACGGCATAGTGGGTGGTCTCCTCCACATCATGTTCTACAAAGCTCTCGTAGTAAGGCTTCAATCGATGCCCATTCACCTTGAACTCTTGACCTGTTTTGAAACTACGAACTTGGACTGCACCATGAGGAAAAACATTAGTAATAACAAAGGGTCCAATCCAACGTGAACGTAACTTACCCGGAAATAGACGAAGACGAGAATTAAATAACAACACTTTCTGTCCAACAGAGAAGGACTTGGTGCGAATCATCTTGTCATGAAAGGCCTTTGTCTTTTCCTTGTAAATGCGGGCATTCTCGTAAGCTTCATTCCGTATCTCCTCAAGTTCATTCAATTGAAGCTTACGATGAATTCCCGCCTCATCTACATCCATGTTGAACTTCCTCACGGCCCAATGAGCCTTGTGCTCCAACTCCACAGGTAAGTGACATGGTTTGCCATAAACAAGCCGAAAGGGGGACATTCCTATGGGTGTTTTGTAGGCGGTCCTATAAGCCCACAATGCATCCTTTAACCTCAAGCTCCAATCTTTTCTTGTTGGCCCAACCGTCTTCTCAAGAATCTGTTTTACCTCCCGATTTGACACCTCGGCTTGCCCGCTTGTTTGAGGATGATAGAGTGTCGAAACCCTATGTGTAACGTTGTACTTCTTGAGTAGTGCCTCGATTGTGCGATTACAAAAATGTGAACCTCCATCACTTATAAGGACTCGAGGCATTCCGAACCTAGCAAAAATGTTAGACTTCACAAAATCTGCAACCACTTTGGAATTGTTAGTACGGGTGGCTTTTGCTTCCACCCATTTGGAAACATAATCCACCGCCAACAAGATATAGAGAAAACCATGTGATGAAGGAAAAGGACCCATAAAATCAATTCCCCACACATCAAATATTTCAACAGAAAGTATAGGGTTTTGTGGCATTTGATCCTTAACACTTATATTACCCATTCGTTGACAACAATCACATGTAAGGCAAAATGTCCTAGCATCCCTAAAAATGGTTGGCCAATAAAACCCACATTCTAAGACTTTAAGGGCAGTGCGTTGGGTGCCAAAATGTCCCCCACATGCATATGAATGACAGAATGTTAAAATAGATTGAAACTCAGATTCATTCACACAACGTCGTACAATCTGAACGGGACAAAATTTCCAGAGGTATGGGTCATCCCAAACATAAAACCTAGCATCCTTTTTAAGCTTATCACGTTGATTCCTATTAAGTGTGCTAGGGATATGTTTAGACACCAAAAAGTTCACCAAATCTGCATACCAAGGCTCACTTACCTAGATAGACATTAATTGTTCATTGGGGAAGGTTTCAGAAATTGGCAATGCTTCCTTATGCACCATTCGACTTAGGTGGTCAGCCACCACGTTCTCCACGCCCTTCTTATCCCGAATCTCAATGTCAAACTCTTGTAGAAGCAACATCAATCGAATTAGTCTAGACTTGGCCTCCTTTTTCGTGAGCAAATACTTGAGAGTTGCATGATCAGTAAAAATAATAACTTTAGTACCAAGTAAGTAGGATCGGAACTTATCTAATGTAAATACAACTGCAAGTAATTCTTTTTCAGTGGTTGAGTAATTTAATTGAGCATCATTTAGTGTCCTAGATGCATAATAAATAACATGAGGTTGTTTGTTCTTTCGCTGCCCCAAAACAGCACCAATTGCATAGTCCGAAGCATCGCACATCAACTCGAATGGAAGGCTCCAATCCGGAGGTGTGATAATGGGAGCCGAAGTGAGAGACTTCTTAAAATGCTTGAATGCCGTGGAGCATGCATCATTGAACTCGAAAGAGACTTCCTTTTGAAGGAGACGGCATAATGGTTGTGCAATCTTGGAAAAGTCCTTGATAAATCGTCGATAGAATCCTGCATGACCAAGAAAAGAACGAACCTCTCTCACCGAAGTAGGAGAGGGTAAGTAGCGTACAAGATCTATTTTAGACTTATCTACTTCAATTCCTTTTTCAGATATGATATGACCTAAAACAATACCTTGTTTAACCATAAAGTGGCATTTCTCCCAATTTAACACAAGGTTAGTTTCAATGCATCGTTTTAAAATCAAACTAAGATTATTCAAACAACCATCAAATGAATTACCAAAAACGCTGAAATCATCCATAAAAACCTCAATAATTTTCTCAACATAATCTGAAAATATGCTCATCATGCATCTTTGAAATGTGGCAGGTGCATTACATAAACCAAATGGCATGCGACGATAAGCAAATGTACCAAAGGGGCATGTAAAAGTAGTCTTTTCTTGATCATCCGGGGCAATAACAATTTGATTATAACCAGAATATCCATCAAGAAAACAATAAAGTGAATGACCCGCTAACCTCTCAAGCATTTGATCTGGGAACGGCAATGGAAAGTGGTCATTCCTCGTGGTGGCGTTTATCTTCCTATAATCAGTGCATACGCGCCAACCGGTTTGGATTCGAGTGGGCACAAGCTCGTTCTCCGCATTCTCCACAACCGTCATTCCAGATTTCTTGGGAACACATTGGATAGGTGAAACCCAACGGCTATCGGAGATGGGGTAAATCACTCCACAATCAAGGAGTTTGATTATCTCCTTCTTCACTACTTCCATCATCGGAGGGTTGAGATGGCGTTGAGCCTCTCTAGTTGGTTTGGTCCTTTCCTCAAGAAATATGTGATGCATACATGTGACGGGACTAATACCTTTGATATCGGCCAAAGTCCAACCTAGGGCAGATTTGAACTCCTTCAAAACACGCACTAGTTTCTCTTCTTCTTGTGCCGTGAGTGATGAAGAAATAATGGCCAGTAAGGTCTCCTCTTCCCCCAAGAAAATGTACTTGAAATGGCTTGGTAATGGTTTGAGATCAAGGAGAGGTGCCTGAACTATGGATGGAAGCAACTTATTAGTCGAAATGGGAATTGACTCAAAGTTAGAAAACTTACCCTCGTGCCTAGGCAGTGACTCCAGGGCGGCAACCAACTCAAGGCATTCCACACTAGGAGGCACGGCATGCACTGGAGTGTGTGTGCCGTGGGTTATCAAAAGCTCCCCTCCCTTGGTTTTGAGTTCCATGCTTCGTGTAATGACATTTTCTAGTGCATCGGCGTTCAAATCTTCAAAGTATCCCTGCGCCAATGAGTCAACTGTATCAATGGAGAAACATGAATGATCCTCACTAGGATACTTAATGGAATCAGAAAGACTAAAATTAACAACTTCCCCATCAAATTCCATGGACAAAGTTCCATTAAACACATCAATCTTCGTTCGAGCCGTCTTCATGAATGGCTGTCCAAGGAGGATTGGCAACGAAGGAGCATGGTCAGATTCATCCATCTCGAGCACATAGAAGTCCGCCGGAAAGATTAAATGATTTACCTGCACTAACACATCTTCCAAAACTCCCTTTGGATAGGCATAATATCTATCGGCCAATTGTATGATTACACCATCATTTTTCAATACTCCTAAGTTCATAGATGCATAAATTGAATATGGCATGACATTTATAGAGGCACCTAGGTCTAACATGGCAGATTCAAAACGAGTATTACCTATCACACAAGGAATGGTAAAACTACCCGGATCTTTGCATTTGGGGGGTAGTTTGCGTTGCAAGATGGCGGAGACATTTTCACCTACCTTTACCACTTCCTTGGTCGACATCCTCTTCCTAGTGGTGCAAAGCTCCTTTAAAAACTTGGCGTACCTCGGGACTTGCTTGATTGCATCCAAAAGGGGTATACTAACTTGAACTTTCCGAAATGTCTCAAGGATGTCCTTTTCAGCTTCCTCCTTCTTTGTTTGCATGAACCTACTAGGAAAAGGAACATTCGAAGGAAAAACATTAGTAGGAACTGAATTTGACACATTCTTACCTTTATTGGACAGATTGGATGGTTTAGGGTCATATGAAGCTTGCGGCAAAGGTGTTTCCACCTTTGCCGTGGGTTGTCTTGAGTCCTCCTCTTCGATTCTTAGTTTTTCATCCTCGTTAGGACCTGTTGGTGATGATGTAGGACCTGTCCCGACTTCTTTTCCACTTCTCAAGAGTATGGCCTTTGCACTTTCGAAGCCTCCCTTGGGGTTTAGAATGGTAGAACTAGGAAGTTGTCCTTGGTCGCGAAACTTTCCTACAAAATCTGCAATCTGCCCAATTTGTTTCTCCAATTGCTCCACCCTCTTATCTTGGTTTTGCATAGCTTTGGCTTGGTTTTCTTGCCCTTGAGACAAATTAGTAAGTAACTTAAGAAGTGTATCATTGTCTAAAGTGTTACCTGAACTTGTTTGGGCAGATTGTGGAGGTGCTTGTGTGGGTGCGTATGGCTTGTTGTAGAACCCCGGGGGTTGTTACCTAAAGCCTCCTTGTTGTGGTGGTTGTTGGGGCTCCCTCCATTTGAAGTTTGGGTGGTCTCTCCAACCTGGATTATAGGTGTTAGAATACGAATCGTTCCTCGGTTGGTTTTGGCCTTGAAATCCAATTGCATTTGCGCTCTCCCATCCACCATTTTCAATGAGTTGTGGGCACTTCTTAGAAGCATTTCCTTGGATAGAACACACCCCGCATACAATTGGTCCTTGCATCCTCATTCCTTCGGCCATCTGAGACACAATGGAAGTAAGATTAGCTAATTGTGAATGAATGTCGGGTGTGGAACTTACCTCATGTACTTGCTACCGTGGGGGTCCTCTTTGACCTACTCCTTCGTATTGTTGAGCGTTCAACGCTCGGTTAGCAATCAAAACCTTGGCCGCCATGGGTGTTTTGTCCACCAATGCTCCACCCGCCGAGGCATCGAGCATTTGACGTTCGATTGGTAGGAGCCCCTCGTAGAAGTATTGCAGAAGTAACTCCTCCTTCATCTGATGTTGTGGACAAGAAGCAACAAGAGATTTAAAACGTTCATAATACGTAGGAAAAGACTCACCTTCATCTTGTTGAATTCCACTTATCCTTTTGCGCAAAAGAATGATTCGAGAAGTTGGGAAAAACTTCTCCAGAAATGCCCTCTTCATGCTCTCCCATGATGTGACGGTTCCGGGAATTAACTCGTACAACCAATCTTTGGCTTTGTCCATCAAAGAGAATGGAAAAGCCTTCATCTTCAATATGCTTCCATCGACGTTGACGGGAGTCATGCTTGAACACACCACCTCGAATTCCTTCAGATGCTTGTTCGGATCCTCCATGGCCAACCCATGGTATTTTGGAATATGGTGGAGCAAGCTTGACTTCAACTCGAACTCCTCGGTTTTCCCTTCAGCAGGTGGGGGATATTGGATACACAAAGGTGCGGCATTATCCAATCGCGAAGCCGAAAACTCCTTGAGTGTCCGGTTGTCCACGGCCATGACTTATGGTTCTTCAAAGATCCTTGCCGTGGGTTCCTCATCCTCTTCTAGGACTTGTTCTTCGAGGTCAGGTTCCGGGCTTTGTGGATTTGGTTCGTGTTGCTTTCTCTTCCGTCTCAAAGTCCTCTCAAAATTGCTGTCAAAGTCCAAGATATGCTCACGAATCGGTTGAGAACTCCGAGTCATACACTAGTACCTAAAACAAGAAAAAGAACACAAGGTCAGAATCTTTATGATAGGAGCATATTTATGCGACTTAATTGACTTGTTCTCGTGCATTTACGTTGTGTTTCTTTAGTTATTTTAGTCCTTTATGCCATTTTCGTGTGTTTCTAGGTTCATATGGCTAAGGAAGCAAAAAGGTGAATTTTGGAGCATTTTAGAGCAAAATTGGGCTTGGAATGGATAGCTTACGTTTGGAGCAAAAAGAATGGACGAAATTGAAGAGGATTCCTAATCAAATGAGGAATCTTAGTCAAAGAAGGTTCCTACCTATTCTAGGTCACAAAACTTGCAACCTTAAGCCATGCCGTGTATCCCCTTGATGTTTCCCTTCCTTGCCGTGCAAGGGAGGGCTTTCTTTCCTATTCTAAAGCATTCAAACACATTCCTTTTTCACCTAAATCTCAGCCATATCTCACATACCTTTTCACATCCATCAAACAATCCTTAGTCGTGCATTTCCCCTTTGCATTTCCAGCATTCCATTTCATTATTGCAGCCACCATTCACTCTTTAATCCACATGCATTCATCATCATTCACTCTAGCTTTGATTCACATGCTTTCCCAACAAATAAAACAGCCAACACATGCACCCATCACCTAACACAAATTCATTCCCGTGGCTCCCCCTTGAAATTCCAGCTTTCCTATTCATCATTTTAGCACATTCACTTCCATATTCCCTACTTTAATCCACATGCATTTATCATCATTCACCCTAGCTTTAATTCACATGCAAACACATTCATTCCAGCCATGCACATTCAATCATTCATTCCCATCTCTGCCGTGCACACTCCCATCCCATTTCCAGATTTCCACAACTTTTCCTAGCTGTTTTGCACATGCATTCCCACATGCATTTCCACCCACATGCACTCCCATCCCATTTCCAGCTTTCCACCAACAACCTAGCTGTCATATTCCCTCTTTTAATCATTCATCCACCTATAAATAAACATCCAATGCAGCCACAAGAGGGGGATTCATAAATTCAGAAATTCATCCATTCATACACACACCATTCAGACAAACCCCCTTGTGCCGTGCCTTCCCCATAAATCCATTCAGAAATTCATCCATTCCCCATCCATTCATACACAAAACCTATCATTCTACATCATCCATAATCCCCAAAACTCACCTTAGACCTTGTGCAACAACAAAGAGGAAGAGAAGAGGGCCTAAACGTTCATACAATTCAAGTTTGAGTTGTTGGAATGTTTAGGTGTTTCTTTTCCTTTGATTTCAATGTTTAATTTCAATTCTCTTTGTTTTGTACGTATGAGGAACTAAAACCCCCCTTGGCTAGGGGGGGATTCGAAATATATGTTTATGCTTGCTATATAATTTGATTACTTCTAATTACGTTTCATAAGTTGTGAATTCAATTTGTTTAACTGTTTGATTGATAACTTATTTATGTATGTTTATTGAGAGTGCACGCTTAATTTTCATGCATGAATATGACGCTAGAATATAAGTGAGTTTCACCTAATAGTTATGAACTTATATTCACAAGTAGTAAAGGTTGATGATCTCAATCGCGTTAAGTAAATTCTTGGCATAAGTTTCATGCAGTTCATAGTAACGAGTGCTTCGTCAATGCTTATGGTTTTCAAAGAACTTAATGATTCTTGCTTGTATCTCTATTATGCAGTTCATATAGGGAACTTGTGGGGAATGCTTTGGGTTGTCGTATGCAATCATCCAATTCAATAACGTTAGGAAAATCTGAGGGTTAATTAGTGCAATTCACAGTTAATCTGGGGCGTTGAGAATTCATGGTTTATTGAAAAGCAATTGGAAATCTTTTTATATGCAAGTATAACATGTGTGGAGATGAACCCCTTGGCTAGCATCCATCCATTCAATTCTATCACAAATTCATATTTACATTCTGTCTAGTTTATTAACTTGTTTCGTTATTTCAATTTTCGTCAAATCAAAACCCCCCTTTACTTTCTTGTTCTTTAGTGCTTAGAATCTGTTTAGTTTATGTTTTAAAGTGTTTTGAATCAAGCCATAATCTTAAATTCGTCCAAAATTGGGTTTAAGGTCAGAAACTGCCTAGTTAGTGTTTTTAGGCAGTTTTAAGTGTTTCGAACTTGTTTTGAGTCTTTTGGTTTGTCTTAGTGTTTTAAAGTTTAGTTTTGCATTCTTTGAGTCTAGTTTAGTGTTTTATATTGTGTTTTTACGTTTTTGAGTCAAATCCAAGTGATTAACAATCCCTCCTAATCCCCGGTCCAGAACGATTCCTACTTACATACTTACTACAATTTGACAAAAAGAGGGTTTAATTTGTGTGCGTATAAAAGGGAGAGTGGCTGCAAGGAAAAAGGGTTAGGGTTTAGATGCATAAAAGGGGACAAAAATGCCCCCCTTTGCACGGCAAGGGAAGGGAGTTAGGGTTAAGGCATGACAAAGGGTTTAAAGTGGCCTAGGGCCTTTGTTTTGTGTCCTAAAGTGCCTACAAGGCCTTCAAAGTGGCTAGAAAATACGGACGTTTCAGATTAGGAAAGGTTACCAAAACGGGAAACCTAGGGTTAACTTTCCTACTTCAAGTAGGAAACCTTGTTTGAGTAGTGATGCGGGATTTATACGCACACAAATTAAACCCTCTTTTTATCAATTGTAGTAAGTATGTAAGTAGGGATCGTTCTGGACCGGGGATTAGGAGGGATTGTTAATCACTTGGATTTGACTCAAAAATGTAAAAACACAATATAAAACACTATACTAGACTCAAAGAATGCAAAACTAAACTTTAAAACACTAAGACAAACCAAAAGACTCAAAACAAGTTCAAAAGACTCAAAACTGCCTAAAAACACTAACTAGGCAGTTTCTGACCTTAAACCCAATTTTGGACGAATTTAAGATTATGGCTTGATTCAAAACACTTTAAAACATAAACTAAACAAATTTTAAGCACTAAAGAACAAGAAAGTAAATGGGGGTTTTGATTTGACGAAAATTGAAATAACAAAACTAGTTAATAAACTAAGCAGATTGTAAAATGAATTTGGATTTAATGAATGGAATGAAGGCTAACTAAGGGTTTCATCTCCATACATGTTATACTTGCATATAAAACGATTTCCAATTGCTTTTCAGTAAACCATGAATTCTCAACGCCCCAGATTAACCGTGAATTGCACTAATTAACCCTCAGATTTTCCTAACGTTATTGAATTGGATGATTGCATATGACAACCCAAAGCATTCCCCACAAGTTCCCTATATGAACTGCATAATAGAGATACAAGCAAGAATCATTAAGTTCTTTGAAAACCATAAGCATTGACGAAGCACTCGTTACTATGAACTGCATGAAACTTATGCCAAGAATTTACTTAACGCAATTGAGCTCATCAACTTTTACTACTTGTGAATATAAGTTTGTAACGATTAGGTGAAACTCACTTATATTCTAGCGTCATATTCATGCATGAAAATTAAGCGTGCACTCTCAATAAACATACATAAATAAGTTATCAATCAAACAGTTAAACAAATTGAATTCACAACTTATGAAACGCAATTAGAAGTAATCAAATCATATTGCAAGCATAAACATATATTTCGAATCCCCCCCTAGCCAAGGGGGGTTTTAGTTCCTCATACGTACAAAACAAAGAGAATTGAAATTAAACATTGAAATCAAAGGAAAAGAAACACCTAAACATTCCAACAACTCAAACTTGAATTGTATGAACGTTTAGGCCCTCTTCTCTTCCTCTTTGTTGCGGCACAAGGTCTAAGGATAGGTTTTGGGTTGGTATTTGTATGGAGGAATGGATGTGTGATGGTATGAAATGTATATGAATGGATGGAATGGTTGAATTTCTGGAATGGTGGATGGGGAGTAAGGCACGGCACAAAGTGATTGGAATGGTGGAAATGAAGGTGTTTTTCACGGCCAAGGGAAGGGGAGAAGGGATAAGCCACGGCAAGGTTATGTAATTGGGCTAGGGCCATTGTTTTGTGTCCTAAAGTGCCTCAATTTCGTCCAACACCTTGGCTCCAAACATAAGCTATCCATCCTTAGCCCAAAAATGCTCCAAAAGGCTCCAAAATGCACTTCTTTGCTCCTTAAGCCCTTAGAACCTGAAAACACACAAAAGAAGCATAAAGGACTAAAATAACTAAAGAAACATAACGTAAATGCACGAGAACAAGCCATTTAAGTTGCATGAATATGCTCCTATCAAGTAGGAATCCTCGTTTGAGTAGGAATTCATCGTTGGAGTAGGAATTCATCGTTTCTTCAAGTCTTCAACTCATTCATTCCTCTTTTGCTCCTAAAGACTCCAATTTGCATCTTCTTGCATACTTTGGCCTTATAATCTGAAAATACACAAAAGTGACTTTAAACACTAAAATAGCTAAGGAAACACAACATAAATGCACGAGAACAAGCTAATTAAGTCGCATGAATATGCTCCTATCATTACAACTTGCTGGGGGTCCTGGTCAGGACTCGGTGGCCGCACCAGCTGATCTGATTGAAGCGGAACTGGGCTGAATACCATTCCCTACAAACCCAGAAACTCCAATGTGACATCAATGGCCAATGTATACGACTCACCCAACATTAATCAATTAGATACATATGGACAGACTTTGAAGGATTATTGACAATAATCTTTCCATAAGTGTCCTTGGCTACATCGTCCGAGAGGCTCTCAGCAGTGACTGCAGATACTTACAAATCAATATCAGTATGTGTAAAACTACATGTGTGTGTGTGTGTGTCTAGAGAGAGAGAGAGAGAGAGAGATGGTATTGACTGAGGTCGTGATTGATTTCGCAAATGGTGACAGAACTGGGATGAGGAAAGGAAGGCATTCCTGGAGCTGGAGATGAGCAGTAGAGGTAGGGTTTGCTTCGCGGTGGTGCCGGAATATTCTACCCTTTTCCCTCTTTATCTAAATACAAAATCTTCGGCGCGTAGGCGGTTTTTACAATTTAATCCTGTACAGGCATCTGCCCTTCAGCTCAATCCACCTTGTGTAGTTGGAGAAATTTTTTACTGTAGCGTAAACCCGGTCCGGTATGATTAAGTGTAGACTGTATTTTTGGCACACTAAAAATTCTCTTCAATAGTTGGGCGTACTTCGATTTGATTTAATCTTACACAGAAGTTATAACCGAATTAGGGTTGATTAGAAGTGCTTTTATAATAAATAAAAGCACTGTTCATGAGAGTGTTTTGAGAACCGATATTTAGTAAAAATGCAAGTGAATCTTGGAAAACACTTCAAGTGTTATTTAGAACCCAAAAATATTTTCATCAAATGCACTTTCAATCAATTTAAAACATTTGCAAACGAGCATTTAATTAGTGATGCAAGAAATTACGTGGTGGGAAATAAGAATAAAATGATTGGTAGGATCCACTATCTCCTAGTGTGTGAAGAGCACAAGGTACTTAGAATGAGTTTTGAACTCAAATTTCAATATTATAATTCCAACAACTTCTATATCTTATGCCTAACAAATACTTGTATTCATACGCTTACAACTTAACGTGAAAAAAATATGAAAATACAAATGAAATAAAGCCTTTCAATATAACTCTTACAAAACTAAAAGATATCAAATAATATGATTAAACTAGAGTTAATATCCAAACTCTCATAAGCCACAAATTTAAAGTAGTGTTGTAGGACATTTATGACCATCCACTAATAGTTGTAAGGGTATTTGTGTAATTTGCCACACCACTATGTAAAGGTGGATATGTCTCACATTGTAACGTACTACAAAATTCTTAATAAGAATACTCTCACACTATGTTTTTGACAAGGAAATTTAAGATGAGTAAGGAATTTTGAAATGATATGATTTTATTTTTAGAATTTGTGAATTTTCTTATTTAGTTAACCTAAAGAATAATGGAATGTGAATACAAAAATTTTTATTTTTAACTCACTCATAAAAATTCAGAAATGACACATATGTACATAGAATTTAAACTTAAGAATTGGAGATCCCAAATTTCAAGTTTTGTCCATGTGAAATTCTAAATTTTTATGTTTATGAGTCCAAACAAGGGAATTGGTACATGTCAATTTATAAATTCTGATTTTTTATCAAAATTCCAAATTTATCTTCCTCATCTAAACAAGTGTCATTCTCTATCATATTATTTGCAGCTACAACATATTTTTTTTTTTTTTCCTGAGGAAGAAAGAAGATTAAATTAAAGAGAAACCTCAGAGACACAAGGCCTCAGGAATCATACGAGAGAGTGTTTGTTGCTTGGGTAAGAGCACACCCATCCCAAATATATAAATGAGTACAATTATGCCCAAGAGAAGTAATGATGTCCGCTGTGAAGTTTGCTTCCCCTGTAGACATGATTCTATTCTACCAGCTCAAACGATGAGGCAAGCCATTCAATGTCCTCAACCATGGACCTAATTCTCCATGGAACTGCACTGCATCAATGACAACCTTCGAGTCCCCTTCCACCACAATTTTTCTGATTTGACGTTGTTTGGTATAACACGTTATTAGCACGCTTACTCTTAACGAAACCAAAATCATTAGAAAATAATCCACCAAAACCTTAAATAAAAAAAATTGCAGCCATCCTAGCCGCAAGAAAATAAATCAGAAAATCCCTTCAGGTCCTCGCAAAAACCAATTTCAGCAAAAGCTTGGCAAGGTGACATAAGCTATATATAATCCAATTTACATGCATGGTTAGCAAAATTCCGATTAATCTTATTAAATTAATCCACATGATCTAGGTTAATTGACGTGCTTATGTTCTTGCAAAACAATTTTAAGAACACACATATAAACTTAAATTAAGTTTCGAACCCCAACCTTTAAATTTCATATGAAGATGAATTAGTTGTTGAGGCTCTTAAGTGTTAGCCATCTACTAGGATCCACGCGAATGAATCTCTGGTTGGTGAAGCAGGAAGACGATATACTACTATGTCATTCTATTCTAATAGGTGCAGCAAGGGGAATAAAGTGTGGTGTAACGAGCCGTCCCCAAAAAAATTTAGTCTTTATAATTTTTTAATGTGAATTTACGGAAATGCCCATCGAGGCAAAGACGTTGACTTTTGTTGACCATCTTGTCATGTCATGTAAGGTTCATTTTCTTGGTATACCCTCGTAGTACTCATCGTTATGAACGTGTGGGCGCAAACGGAACGTAATTTGGAGTTATAACGAAGGAGTTATTAACAAATGAAGTCGAGGGCAAACTTGTAAATTTATTATTTTCTGGAATGCTCCAGATTTTTGGAGTAAAATCTAGAAATCCACATGTGTGGGCCAGATTAAAGGGAAGAAAAGTTGGGCGGTGGAGATGAAAGATAAAGGAGAGGAATGAGGACGGGCGCTGCCCAATCGGGAGAAGAGAGAGAAGGGAGGGAAAAGAAGATGGATGGAATCGGTCGGGTTCCCCTTGACCCGCGTGATGACCTGACTTCCTTGGAGTTTCCCGACGATTTTCCATCTAATTTTCCAGCCTTCTTTAACCTTCCATCACCACCAAACCTCACCACAACACCCCATCCCCTAATTCTAACCAAACCCGAAGAATTTTAGCCCTGATGTGGTAAGAAAACCCATTGAAAGGTCCGGATGGGTCTCGGCTTTGAACCACCATTTGTGAAACAATTCCTCTCAATTGCCATCACCAATGTAATTCCCTTGAGCTCAGGAACAACGCCTAATCATTGGTTGGAGTGTTGGAGTTTATATGAGGACGAATCAAGAAACACCTAAATTATAGGGTCCTAACAAGTTCATGGTGATTTGAGGCTTTTCCCGACCAAATTGGACTTGGCCACAAGTATAAAACTTACTCTTCTCGTTGAGATCTTCAATTCTGTGAAGTTTGAGAACTTTTAGAAGTAGTTGATTTTTCCAACAAGTTGGGGGGGTGACCGCCGTGTGCGGCGTCACTTGGGCCGAGGCATCCCCTAACCTTCCTAGGCTAAATTTGATTCTCCAATTCCATACGTGAAGTCTGATTGATGAATTTCCATCGTTTGCACCTAGTTCCATTAAGGTCCACCACTTGATTATTATAGCAATCAACGATCTGATCGTTGGATCGTCACCAAACTTTGATACGTTATAGTACGTAATATTTGAGGATATTAGAAACTTATGGATTGAGAATCTAATTTACGGATCTTCCCGAATAAGATATGTAAGTTATGTGTTCTATTGATAAGAATTCTGAGACATGATTTGATAATTGTTCTAGGCGCCGATCGTTCATGACACCTCAATATTCATGCTAGGGAGCTGTAACGTGGACCTCAGGTGAGTGGGTCTTTTTCCTTTTTATAGTGTGTGTGTGTGTATACCTTACGGATTTCCATAAATGTTTTAAATTGATTATACATAGCATGCCATGATTTAAATGTGTTATATTTAAATATTGCATTGTGGTGAGATTTGTGGTTATGTCAAATGATCCTACGGAGACGTAGGTAAGTTCAGGTAAGTTATTATGTGATTGAAATGGTTGAATTATATGAGCATGCATATATTCATTTAGAGCTTATCATTGCTGCACCTCCGTGTTAGTGCCCCATCCCGAGCCAGGGCACAGCCTTCACGTGATTGTTCACCTCTTGCATCGCACACTCGCCTTGGATCCAAGTTAGGTGCTAACCTGTTGTACAAGTCGCATTAGGCGACTCCGACTCGTAGGTGACCCATGCATAGCACTAGCTTTCACGTGATCGTAGCATTAGAGCGTACATATTTACACCCAGTCTGTTGTACAAGTCACACTAAGTGACTCTGACTCGTGTGCTAGCATAGACTTATGAGCAATAGGTACAGTCATATAGGTCACATTTGGTGACTCCGACTGGCATGTTAGTTTAGACTGATCTCACACCTGGCTTACATTTATTATTGTTGAGATATTATGGCATGACATGCTTCTGTTTTTACTGCACTTATGCATTCATTTTTCGTACCTACGTAGTATTATTTTCTGGAAACTATACAGGTTTTACGGCGAGGGGTTATAATGCTTTCAAAAGGTTTTTATTAAAACTTTATGTTTAGGCACACTCACCCTTGTTTTTCGCCCCTCCATGTTCTAGTAGTAGAGTTTTCGTACTGACGAGGATTATCGGCAAATCTTGGGGTAGAGGATTACCATCGATAGTATAATTCTCACCCTATTTTATTGTACTATACTTATGCTCTGTTATCACATGTGCACTCTTGTATTTAGGCACTTTTAGGTATAAATTTATTCACATTTTCCACATCACTACACTTTATGGCTTCGTCACCTTATAGGTGTCGGCCAACACAACTCGATTTGGAGTCCTAGTGGACATTCCATGTTGGTGTGTGTCAGTAGGGTTTTGGTTTTCAATTTCTCTAAATTGGAGAACATAATTCCTTTCTCTCTGATTTTCTGATTTCACAATGTGTAAAATTCATACTAGGTCTGAAGACCACTTAGGCATATGTAGAGAACAATTCCAATAAGCCAGTAGGGTTACAATTGAAACGTCCACCGCACGTGTGTAGCATGTCTTAGGACACATCCTTTGGGCGTGTGATGCGAGATTTATACGACACACAAATTAAACCCTATTTGTGACAATTGTAGTAATGATGTAAGTAGGGATCGTTCTAACCGGGGATTAACTAGGGGTGCTATCTACTTTGAATTGACTCAAAAACATAAAAACTAAACGTAAAGACTCTTAACAAGACTACTATGACTCAGAACAGCTTTGAAACACTCAAACTGCCTAAAACAATCAAATTGACTCAAACAGAAACTAGAACTTAATTTGGACGAATTTGAAAGTGTTTATGACTCCAAATACTTAAAAACCAAAATAAGACAGATTATAATGACTAAGACTTAACAAAATATGGGGGGATTGTGTTTGGATGAGATTAAATTAAGTGGACAGATTATAATTAAGGACAAAATGTAAATATGAATGTGATGAAAATATGGATGATGGAATAGCTAAGGGGTTCTTCTCCACACATGTTACACTTGCATAGAATATGATTTTCAGTTGGTCTTTCGATAAATTATGAAACTCAACACCCCGGGTTAATTAGGTCCGCTTAAATTAACCGTCAAGTTCTCCTTAAGTTAATGAATTGGATGGGATTGCGCAATGCAATTCACAACATTCTCCAAAAGTCCTTTACGTGAAAAGCACAATAAAGATACAATCAAAGATCATTAAGCATCATGAAAACTATAAGTGTTGACGAGGCCTTCGTTACTATGAAAAGCATGAGACTAGTGCCAAGAATTCATTTAACGCGATTGTTTATAAGCAACCTCCACTACTTGTGAATATAAGTTCATAACTATTAGGTGAAACTCACTTATATTCTAGCGTCATATTCATGCATGAAAATTAAGCGTGCACTCTCAATAAACATACATAAATAAGTTATCAATCAAACGGTTAAACAAATTAAATCCACAACTTATGAAATTCCAACCAAAGGTAATCAATTCATATTGCAAGCATAAACATAGTTTCGAATCACCCCCTAGCTAAAGGGGGTTTAGTTCCTCATACGTACAAGACAAAGAGAATTGAAATTAAACATTGAAATCAAAGAAACACCTAAACATTCCAACAACTCAAACTTGAATTGTATGAACGTTTAGGCCCTCTTCTCTTCCTCTTTGTTGAGGCACAAGGTCTAAGGAAATGTTTAGGGCTTTAGGTGTATGTGGAATGGAGTGGGGAGTGGTTAGAGATGGAAGGGAAGATGCTGGAATTGGAAGTGGGGTTCTTCTGTGTTGGTGTGTTGTGTGATTGTTTTGTGGTGAATGGAATGAATTGTATGAATGCATTGCATGGTTTTATAGGGAGAGAATGGATGGGAGAGCATGTGAATGGCAGCTAGGAATGATTAAAGAAAGGAATGCATGTGGAATGACAACTAGATTGGTTGGTGGAAAGCTGAAAATGCAAATGGGAATGCTGGAAATGCAAGGGATAGGCACGGTAAGGGTGTGTTTGGTGTAATTATGGGTGCATGTGGCTGAAATATAGAATGGGAATGCATGTGAGTGACAACTAGGGTGAATGGTGGCTGCAATGATGAAGTGTGATGGCTGAAATTGCAAGGGAGGTGCACGGCATAAAATGTGTTTTGTGGAAATGCAAGGTAGGGTGAATGATGATGAATGCATGTGGATTAAAGAAGAATATGGAAGTGAATAAATCATAATAGGGCTGCAAGGTTAAAGGGCTAGGGTTTAAGTACATAGAATGGGCCTAAAATAGGGTGGTTTGCATGGCAAGGGAAGGGAAATATGGTTAAGCCCATGGCAAGGTTGTGTAATTGGGTTAGGGCCATTGTTTTGTGTCCTCAAGTGCATACAAGGCCTTCAATTTCATCCAACACTTTGGCTCCAAGCATAAGCTATCCATCCTTAGCCCAATAGTGTTCCAAAAGGCCCCTAAATGCACTTCTTTGCTCCTTAAGCCCTTAGAACCTGAAAACACACAAAAGAAGCATAAAGGACTAAAATAACTAAAGAAACATAACGTAAATGTACGAGAACAAGCCATTTAAGTCGCATGAATATGCTCCTACGCGTGCCGCACACCCCTTTTATCACCAGGTTTTAGGTTGGTTTGCTCCTATTTTTTTTTTTTTTATTAATTTGGTCTTTCCTTTTGGATTGAGCTTCCTTATTTTTTTTAAGTTCATATAAGCAACAGTAAATAGAAGGCCCAAAACAAGTAATAAAAAATAAAAATAAAACATTTAATGTAAACAATTTATGTTAAATTCAACCTTTACTGATTTTATTCTTCAATGTCATTCTATTATGTGTGACCTTGTAGGTTTCAACTAAAGCTAGCAGTGCATAATTTAATTAATCTAATTTTACATAATTAGAAAGCATTCTAATTCAATCTTATGGGAATATCCACAAACGGAATAGTAACATCTAGCAATGACTTTCGGCTACCAGATTAGTCATAATATGTTTGAATTCATACAACACATAGAACTTTAGTTATGGTTACATTGCAATTCAGTTCCTCTGTCTACTATATTCCGATAATATATTTTAGAGCATGGAACATTTGTTAAACTCTAAGCATGAATATGATCATCCTAATATATCTCATGTGCGTTGCTTTGGCCAGATACTTATGGAAAAATCGTTAGCGTAATTGACAAACACTTAAGAAAGGTGAGAATGCGTTTGCTAAAGGGTATCTGAAGGGCACCTTAACATGTAAATAACTCGAAGGCTCATCACCTGTAGGGCAGACAGATGTAAGGCCCTTTGAGGTACTATGTGGTCTGCTCACGACGTCCAGAGGTTTATTTCAATGATTTTAAATGTTTATTTTTGTTATAAAATTGTCAAGATATTTGCTTTCAAAACTAAAAAGATCAAATTTTGAAGCGACTAAGCTACAAGTCGGTGCACTATTAACATTTTGCCAAAAGAAAAGGAAAAGAAAATAGTAATATTTGCCACTTAGTACTACAATTTAGTAGTATTCCTCTTCACTTATAAGTGAGAGGTCTTAGATTCGATTATCGCCAAAAGCAAATTTAAAAGAAATTAGTAAAATTTAAAAGGAAAAATGAATTGATAAGTATCAAAACAAAAGGGAATGTTGGAAGGGAAGGGGGCTGGTCTTTTCCTTCCCCTCCATAATATTAACAAGGGTTAATCTCAGTTTACTACCTTGAAGTTTCTTGGTTTTCAACATTTGGTACATTAAGTTTTTTTCGTCTCAGTTTAGTACCTAAAGTTATAATTCTAGGACACTTTCATACATCCATTAAGTTTTCTGTCAGAACCTCTGTTAACTGATGACATGGGCGCCCATGTGGACAATGACTAAGTGCCATGTGTCAATATCGGGCCACGTGGAAATTAAAAAAATATTTAAAAATTAAAATAAAATAAAAAAAGAACATTTTGTTTACCCACCCCGTCTCTTACCTTTCCCCAACCCACCCCCTCCCTCCCATCTTTACTCTACAACTCGTACCACCCTCCCTTCCATCTTTCCTCTACAACCCAAACTCACTCTCACTTTTCTCCTCTACAACTTGCACCCACCTTTCCCGCACACCCAACCTAACAAAATCCCGAGGAGAGAGAAGAACCGAAGCACTGAAGCAAGGTTGCCACGAGGTGCTAGTGCCAGAGTCCAATGAGGCAGCAACGAGGGCTAGGAGTGCTAAAAAATCAATTGAGGATTGCTAATTTATCCAAATTAAGGATTTGGGTCAACTGGGTTTTTGATAAATTTCAAAAACTGGAAGGGTTTCCTGATGAATTTGAATTCTTTTGGGTGGGATTTTGTTGGGTTGGGTGTGTAGGGAGGGTGGGTGTGGGTTGCAGAGGAGAGAAGGGAGGTTGGTACAGTTTGCAGAGGTGAAAATGGAGGGTCTTGTGGGTTGTAGAGAGAGATGGGAAGGAGGGTGGGGGTGAGGTAAGAGACGGATGGGTAAAAAAAAAAGTTTTTATTTTTTATTTTTTTATTTTTTTAGTTTTCATGTATTTTAAAAACTCTGACCATCCTCTCCTACCTCACATCCACCTTTCTCCCTATTTTCGGCAAATCACCTCCCAAACCCTAATATTCCCAATCCCCAATTTTTTACTAGAAAGTGGGTTCGAGCAGAGCATCCCTGTAATACCTTGAAATTTTAAATATATGAATATGTGGAGAAAAATTGAAAATAAATCGATTTATGGTTATGTAAGATTGAATTGAGAACTTTTAAAAGTTTTGTTTCCGAAAATTATTATAATTTACATAGTAAAATTTATCGTTAAGTTGAAAAGACGAAAATGCCCTAGTTGGTTTAACGTAATTATATAAGGATGTATTTTATCCTCATATATTTTGGCATATTTCTTGACTTATTTGGATAGAGGACGATTCCACAAGCGTGTAGGCGAAAACCATTCGACAAATGGGGTTATAACCATGAAATAGAAATGAACGAAAGTAAGGGCAAAATAGTTATTTTGCCATGATTTTGGGAAGGTTCCAAATTGTGTTATGGATTGAAATATGCTATGGGGAAGGAACAAAAAAAAAAAAAAAAAGGAATCGAGGAGACCAACTAGGAAAGAAGAAGGGAAGAAGGGGAGAGGGGGCCGAATCAAGATAGGAGGGGGAAAGGAAGTGACCAATGAGATACATGAGAAAGGAGAGAAAGGAGAGGAACCGAGGGAGAACACCGTAGCCAAACCGGGTCATCCCTTGACCCGCTGCCTGACTAGGCGTTAGCCATGATTTTTGATGCCTTTTCAGGCAATTTCTCTAGCGATTAGAAGTGACATACCACCTGGAATTGACCTAGTACCCTTTCCTCTTCCAATTTCATAAAAAACCGAGTTAAATTGGCCTTGATTTCGTGATGAACTCACTGGCGAGTTCGTGGGGTGTACGGCTAAATTCCGCCATTTTTTAAGGTGGTACAGTCGACCACCACCATCAAACTACTCCTCATGAGGTAGAGAACAAAGCCTAAACAACTATAGGGTGCGGCAGAGCACTGAAGGTGACGGATTAAAGCCACCCATTTCTAGGGTTTTCGGTGACTCGGGGCAGCAAGCCGGCGTGTGCGGCGGCACGTGGGCCGAGACCTCACCTACCTTTCCTAGACTAATTTGGATACCCTGATTCCATATGTGATGTTCGATTCATGAAATTTCGTCGTATGACTATAGTTTTGATAGAGACCGCCACTTAGACATTATATGATTTGACGATTCGACCATTGGATCGGCACCAACTTAATTACATAATAGAACATAATATTTAAGGATATTAGGAACTGACGGATCAGGAATCTAGCATATGGATCTTCCAGACTAAATTACTAGGGTTGTGGACCCTACCCTCGACCTTGATTGACGGTTGGCTTTTTAGTGAATTAGGCCGAATTATTTTGGCGTGTCATTTATCTTAGAGTGTTGTTGGGATTTCATGGAGCTTAATGGGCTCATCGTGATGATGTTTGTCTCGATTTATGTATTGTGGCACCATATTGAGTTATACTTGTTTATTAAATGTGATTTCTATTGAATTGTTATTTTTATCTTTAGACATCGATCTATCTTTATTAATTGTGATTTGATTGTAGCTTGGAAACGTTTATGAAATGTGGGTTGTTTTGTATGATTGGTATGTTTATGCCTTCAGCTTGAACGAAATGTGGCATAGGTCGAGTTGTATTGAAATGTGAATTACGAAAGGCTCAATCCCTCTCAAGGGTACGTAAGTAGTCTAACAGGGGTTAGATGCACCCTTAAATAATCGAAATAAATCTTTTGTTGAGAAATTGAACTAAGAAAAGGAATTTGGTGAGTAATTTTAGATTTAACCTTATGTTTTGGTAAATAAATGTTGGTCATAAATTTTTGTGAGAGATTAAGAAATTGAAGTAGAGAATCGTGATTAATGGTAGTTAACTAAACAAGAGTTTAGTTTAGGCCTATCACCGATATTAGTTTCCGAAATAAATATTTCGGGGCGGGGGTTACAACCCCGGTCCAGTTCCTATCCGAGATATGCATCGACCCGGCTCCATTGGCCAACTTATCTGCTTTGTTCTCGAGCGAAAACCAGTTTGGTTGGGTTGTGGAGGTTTTCTAGAATGGGAAGTGGAGGATTTTACAGAATTGAAGGTGATTTGGGGAAAAAAATTGGGGCTTGGGGCTTGGGAAAATTAGGTTTCGGGAGATAGCTGAGAGTGGTTTGCCTCGGATGTGAGGTCGGAGCAGAAGGCCAGATTTTTAATTTTTTTTTATTTTTTGAATATTTTCCTCTTTTTTTTTTTTTTTTGAATTTTTTTAATAGCCACATGGGCCCATATTGACACGTGTCGCCCAGTCATTATCCATGAGGGCGCCGCATCATCAGTTAACGGTTGATTTAATAGCAACCTTAATGGATGTATGAAAGCGTCACAAAACTATGATTTTAGGTACCACTCTAGGACGAAAAAAACTTCATGTACCAAATATTGAAAATAAAAAAACTTCAGAGTAGTAAACTGAGATTAACCCTATTAACAACTAGCATATGGGCACACACAAAATGTGTGAGAAATTTTTTTATTTTTGTTTTTGAAATAGAAAGAGAGAGTAAATGTTAAACCTAAGTATATGCTGAAAAGGATCTCTGCGAACTGGAAGGATTGTCTTATCCAACCACAAACAAGAAACTGGCTATAAATAAGCCTTACAAACAACTGGAACGGAAAAACTGCAGCCCACGTTAAACATAATCCTAAACGTGGTAAATGACTAAGTCTCTAAGTAAACAACTACAACTGATTCCTAAAAACTAGGATTTATTGAACCATGCAGTTAACCTGCTTACAAAAGATAACCCTATGTTTACGTAGTGGATAAAACCACTACGTCCACAAACCTTAATATTCTATCATCCTCCCTTAAACTAATTGCAATGCAATCAGTTTACACCTGGTTCCAAACGCATCCCCATAAGCCCACGCATCTTCAGAAAGGCATCAGTCTTTAAAGGCTTAGTGAATATATCTGCTATTTGCTCCTGAGTGATGCAATGGACCAGCTGCACAGTTTCATCTTTAGTCAATTCACGAAGAAAATGGAAGCGCACATCTATGTGTTTGCTTCGACCGTGCATGACAGGATTCCTAGAGAGCTTTATTGCTGAGCTATTGTCACAATAAATTGTTGTAGGACCTCGCTGGACTTGACATAGTTCTTGCATTATCCTTCTCAACCAGATTGCTTGACACGCACATGAAGCTGCTGCTATAAACTCAGCTTCAGTTGTTGATAATGTAACTATAGGTTGCTTCTTCGAAGCCCAACACACAGCTCCTGCACTCAACATAAACAGATACCCCGATGTGCTCTTTCTGTCATCTAAGTCGCCTGCATAATCACTATCTGTAAAACCTCTGAGCTCAGCATGTCCTCCCTTGCTGTATTGAATCCCGAGACCAATCGTGCCTTTCAAATACCTCAGAACCCTTTTTGCTGCTGCCAAATGCATTTCTGTTGGACACTCCATAAATCTGCTAAGTAAACTTACCACAAACATAGTGTCAGGCCGAGTGGCTGTAAGATACATGAGACTCCCCACGATTTGTTTGTAGACAGTGCTGTTGACCTTTTCACCCGTGTCATCCTTTGTCAACTTGGTACCTGGAACAATAGGATTCTGTACTGAGTTGCAATTCTCCATATTGAACCTTTTCAACACATCCTGTGCATACTTCTTTTGACATATAAATAATCCTTCTTCCTGCTGCAAAACTTCGATTCCAAGAAAGTATCTCATCTTGCCAAGATCAGTCATTTCAAACTCATTCATCATTGACTGCTTAAACTCAGTGAACATGTATTCATCATTGCCAGTATAAATGAGATCGTCAACATATAGACAAACAACAAGAATTTTACCTCCATCGCCAGTTTTGATAAACAAGGTGTGCTCATATGGACATTTCACAAACCCTTCCTTCAAAAAATAAACTTCTATACGACTATACCAAGCACGAGGGGCTTGTTTAAGTCCATATAAAGCTTTTCTTAGTTTGTAAACTTTATGCTCTTTATCCTTCAGTACATACCCAGGTGGTTGTTCTACAAATACTTCTTCATTAACCTCCCCATGTAGAAAAGCACTTTTCACGTCCAATTGATGAATTGTCCAGTCCTTTTGCGCAGCAAGTGCAATCACAATTCGAACAGTTTCTAACCTGGCCACAGGAGCGAATACTTCAGCATAGTCGATCCCATATTCCTGAGCATACCCCTTAGCCACCAGCCGAGCTTTGTACTTATCCACCTCTCCATTCTCATTAAGCTTCGTTTTGTAAACCCATTTGACTCCAATCTTCTTTCCCCCTTTAGGTAAATCCGTTAATTCCCAGGTGTTATTCCTTTCAATGGCTGCAATTTCTACATCCATAGCTTTCCTCCATTTAGAACTTGTCACAGCTTCATTGTAGTGAAGCGGATCACTGTCAGCTAAAAATGCCAGATGCACCATGTCCTCTTCTTCAGATAATCCTTCTCCTGTTACGTAATCTCTCATCCATATTGGCGGAGCCCTAGTTCTGCCTTCCTCTGGACTGGATGCATTTACTTCCGAGACTTGATCCGAGTCACTGTTGCTGCCTGTGTTATTGTCATTCTCACCAGAAACATTGCCATCTTCTCCCTGATTATCAACATCATTATCTTCAGTTGGTTCATCTTCATCGTCATCCCACTCCAACACTGCTAAGACAGCTTCAGGATAATGTTCCTCCCAATCCCAGCTATTGTTCTCATCAAAACGAACATCACGACTAATTATGATTTTCTGCGAGACTGGATCAAAAAGTCGATAAGCCTTCGTCCCTTCGCTGACTCCAAGCAGCACGCACTTCAGACTTTTGTCATCCAGCTTAGTCCTCTTATTATCTGGAACATGTGCATATGAAATACATCCAAAGATCCTGAAGTAACTTACTGATGGTATCGTCCCACTCCATGCCTCCTCGGGAGTTTTATTTTTGACTGCAAACGTGGGACTTCTGTTGAGCACATGCACGGTCCAGTTTGCTGCTTCTGGCCAAAAGGTCTTTGGCATCTTCTTCTCGATCAATAGACTTCGAACCATGTTCATGATGGTCCTATTCTTGCGTTCAGCCACTCCATTCTGCTGTGGGGTGTAGGCTGCTGTGAGTTGACGTTGAATCCCATTCTCAACACAGAATTCAGCAAACTCATGAGATGTGAATTCCCCTCCACGATCCGTGCGTAGACTTTTGATACTTGCACCTGTTTCTTTCTCCACAAGGCTTTTGAATGCTTTAAAGGTTTTAAAAGCTTCTGACTTCTCAATTAGAAAATAGATCCAAGTCTTACGACTAAAATCATCAATGAATGTGAGTAGATACCTCTTCTTGCTGTTAGATGTAGGTTGTATCGGGCCACATATGTCTGCATGGATAAGTTCTAAGATTTGATCAGCCCTCCACGTACTGTGCTTTGGAAAAGGATCTCTTGATTGCTTGCCTATCAGACAATTCTCACACACTCTTGAGGAGTCCCTTATTTCTGGTAGTCCGCTCACCATTTGCTTCTGTTGTAGCGTCTTTAATCCGCCAAGACTCAAGTGCCCATATCGACAGTGCCACAACTGAACTAGATCATCTGTAATGGCTGTAAAACATGCCTGTTCATTGAATTGATGCTGAGCAACAAGAATGAACATGCGATTTGCAGCCATGACCGTTTCTATGATCAGTCCTCGTTCAGGATGGTAGATCTTGCACCTCCCTTGTTTAATGAGAATAGCAAGACCTCTCTCCTGAAGCTGACCAATACTCAGGAGATTGTTTTTTAAGGCAGGTACGTAAAACACTCCCGTGATCACCTGAATTATTCCATGCACTTGAAGTCGAATGTTCCCTTTCCCCATCACAGCCATGCTAGTATTGTTTCCCAGTTTCACCGTTTCTCTGAAACTTCCATCAAAGTCCAAGAACAATGCTCTCTTTCCACACATATGGTTACTGCAACCAGAATCCAGAAACCAGATGTCCTCTTTGATCTCCTGAGTATCCACGTATGCCATGAGCAACATCTCTTCACTTGCTTCTGCATAGTTGACTTTTCCTTCCTTATCTCTCTTGGGGCATTCATACTGAAAATGCCCTAGCTCATGACAGTTATAGCATTCAATTGTTGACTTGTCAAACATCTGTCTGCCCCTTCCTCTACCTCTTCCACGATAGCTTCCGCGACCACGGCCTCTTCCACCATAGTTCTCTTCGTGAACCACCTTTAGAGCTTGTTCTTCCACGACATGTCCAATCATCCGCTGCTCATGAACCAACAAACTACTTTGCAGTTCGTCAATTGAAAGAATGTCCAAGTCTTTGGATTCCTCAATTGAACAAACCACATAGTCATACTTAGGAGTCATCGATCTCAAAATCTTCTCAATAACTTCTACATCTGTCAGTTTGTCACCATTGATCCTTCTTTTGTTGGCTATGGTTAACGTTCGACCAAAGAATTCGTTCACAGTCTCTCCCGTCTTCATGTGTAGCATCTCAAACTCCTTTCGAAGAGCCTGCAACTGTGCTCGTTTGACTCGAGCAGTTCCTTGATACTTCTGCTTCAACGAATCCCAAATCTCTTTAGCCGTGTCCTTGTTCAGGATTGTTTCCAAAACAGCTCGGTCGATTGCTTGAAACAGATAGTTCTTAGCCTTTAAATCTTTCAACTTGTGCTCCTCGAACACTTTTCGTTGCCCTTCTGAGAGTGAACCTCCTTCTGCTACTGCAGGAATTCCATGCTCCACAAGACTCCAATATTCCTTTGAACGTAGGAAATTTTCCATAAGCATTGCCCAATGATCGTAATGCCCTTCCAGCTTTGGGATGGATGCTTGCACAAAACCACTTCCTTCTCCTGCCATGTTCACGTACTTCTACACTCAAAAGATTACGATCTCTCAAGCTTCGATCAAGAGCCCCAGGGTGGGGCTCTGATACCAAATGTTAAACCTAAGTATATGCTGAAAAGGATCTCTGCGAACTGGAAGGATTGTCTTATCCAACCACAAACAAGAAACTGGCTATAAATAAGCCTTACAAACAACTGGAACGGAAAAACTGCAGCCCACGTTAAACATAATCCTAAACGTGGTAAATGACTAAGTCTCTAAGTAAACAACTACAACTGATTCCTAAAAACTAGGATTTATTGAACCATGCAGTTAACCTGCTTACAAAAGATAACCCTATGTTTACGTAGTGGATAAAACCACTACGTCCACAAACCTTAATATTCTATCAGTAAAAGAGTGATAGATAATGTGAGAGTGAGAAGTTTTTTTAATTTTTAATTTTTAATTTTAATTAGAGATATGTTAGGATTACATGTGGGTGAGGCTTAGAAAAAAAAAAGCAATATTTGGTTGTGTAAAATTACATTTCTGCCCCATATTTCTTATTCATGTTCTGTTTTAATTAGAGAGTTAAACCGGTAATTTCATAGAATTTTGATGTTTTATTAATTAGTAGAGATTATAGATATGTTAGGATTATATGTAGGTGAGACTTTGAAAAAAAAAAATGTAAAATTTGGTTGTATGAAATTACATTTCGATTCTATATTTTTTATTCATGTTCTGTTTTAATTAAAGGTTAAACTGGTTATTTAAAAAAATTTTGGTTGACGATAAATTAGTAGAGATTAACACCGGTATCCGTATGTTTTTAGTTTTGGGTGGTCCAAAACTCCAAATCCGAGGATAAGAAAACCGCTCACTCTCTCTCCCTCCCTCTCTTTCTCTCTTCCTCTCTTCCTCTCTCGCTTCCATCTCCATCTCCAATTCCTTCTTCCTCTGTTTCGCGCTCAAGCGACTGACTGAGACTCACTGACTACATGCCAATGCCTTTGAAGCTTTATGTGTAGAAGAAGAAGAACGAGAAGACAAGAAGAAAGATATGTCAGTCTTATCAATTTCATCATCGTCGTCGTCGTCCGCAGCCGTTGGATTCTGTCCTTCCCACAAACACGCCCTTCCCAATGCCTCATTTCTCACCCCACTCCATCTCGTTGGGGCCCACCCAGCAAGTGACCAGAAGAATACCAAGAAGCAGAAGAGGAGAGCCGCCGCCGTTGGAGGAGGAGTCGTCATGGCCACCAAGCTCACAGTCCTCAGGACCCACCATACCCTTTTCTGTGATGAATTGTTTAAGGACAGGAGCTTCCAAGGTTTCAATCCTTTGAATTACATTCTGCATTCTTGTTACTTTTTTTGCCCATTTCAGTTGATTGCTCTACGCTCTCACCTGTGCAACCTTGCTGTTTTACATCGAAATTTCATGTAATAGTGTGACATTTTTTTTTTTTTTTTGAGATGATTTTTTTTTGGTTGAAATATACTTCTGTTGGATATACCAAGATGTAGTCGTGGAAGGCCCGGCTTTAGTGATGGTCAATGGATACTCATTAGCTAAATGGAGGCACATTCAAGTGTTCAATGTGTTAATTGTGGTGGTGAGTGGTGGTGTTTGTGTTGGTGACGGTGCTGATAGTGATGGGCACCCATTGACCATCCCACCGGCTTATTGTTTAGAGTTGGAGAACAGAGGAGATTTGAATTGTTTTTTCTTTTCTGTGATATTCCAACGGTATGCAACTTTTCCTTATGATTTATCGGTTGAAATATGCAGCAAAAACTAGAGATCCTCTGTGTTTCCGGGCACAATATATCTTATCCACTACACCGCGTTCAACATCAACAGCAACAACTACAGTGCTTGATATGGAGAATCTCAGACTACCTTCCTTAGAATTTAATTCCGATTCTTTGGCTTCAAGTAGACCGTGGACATACACAGGGGCAATTGATCCTTCCACTGAGGTAATAGTTACTAATCGAGAATGTTTAGTCAAATGCCTGCTGGATTTACATGATTCTCAGGTAATAGATAAATTACACAAACTAGGTTTGCATTCATTCAATTAAATAACAAAAAACGTTCTAAAAATTTGACATGGATTATGGTTGGGTTCTCAGATAGTTTTTGAACATGTTTTAGCTGCTGTGGCCTAGCCACCTTCACTTGTTCATCGCATACTTGCAATGACAAATTCTGATCGCATGCTCTATTGTGGGTTTAGAGTTTAGGATTCCAGTATTTTCTTTCCCCGTTTGATTTTTTATGTATGAAGGATGTTGAGCTTACAACTCTAATTAACTTGGGTGGATATCATCAGGCGAACTTTGGATCAACTTTAGCTACAGAAACTCTTCTTACGAGTGAAGAGGCTGTAATAGCAGCTGCTGCGGC
This sequence comes from Pyrus communis, assembly GCF_963583255.1. Classification (NCBI taxonomy): domain Eukaryota; kingdom Viridiplantae; phylum Streptophyta; class Magnoliopsida; order Rosales; family Rosaceae; genus Pyrus; species Pyrus communis. The sequence continues at coordinate 12,089,078 of NC_084815.1, forward strand.
TGAAGCTGTTACTCTTGCAAAAGCAGCTCTGAAGGTTGCAAAGGATCTGGCTATGCTGGTTAGCACTAATCACTCTGCTAAACCAGAAATTTCATCTCCAGTTTCTCCAGAGACTAATGCTTTGCATTTCAATTGGGCTCAGCATATAGAAACTAAACCGGTTAGAGTAGGAGCTTCCATGGGAGCTGAAACTGCATTTTTGGAAGACCATTTCATTCAATCTGCAGAAAAAGAGTCAGAAGAAGTGGAGCGAACAAATGAAGAATTTGAACTTCTGCAGGAGCAACTTTCCAAGGGTATAACGGCAAAATCGAGTCGTCAAACCGAAAGGAAGGCCAGAAGATCAAAAGCAGCAGAAAAGGCTGCTGCAAGTGTTGTGTCTGTGAAGTCTGGTTCAACCAGTAGAAAAAAGCGTTCTTCAGTACAAGAAATAGACCACTCAGATCCCTTGCGTTACTTGAGATCTACTACCCACACATCTCGGCTTCTTACGGCGAACGAAGAAATTGAGCTTTCTGCAGGAATTCAGGTACTACTAGTGTCATCGTGAGGGTTTTGAATCCACCTTGTTTATTATGAAATATATCAACTACTCCTTGCAATCTTCATTGATACTGCACCCTTGCACCCTCAGACAATATAATAACAAATAAAAAAATGAATGAAAAAGTTTGTTTACCCTTTTTGTAGCTGATAAGGTTGCATCCACGCTGATAACTACTCACAAATATACTTCCATTTTGCAGTGGTTTAAAAATGAACCATGCACACAATACCCTTTCCTGGTTTAAGTATGACTTAATGTCTAGCTAACATTTCGTCTAATTATGTGGGTTATGACGGAGGCTAAAATATACTACACCCATGGGTTGATATGTAATCTATTGATAGATTCACTAAAAATTGTTTATGGCCAACATTTTAGGAAGTTACTTTTCCTGTTCATGTATTTCATAGAATTAAATTCGAAGAGTATAACTGTATAAGGCTTTTGCTGGGAAGCTTTGGATTACAATTAAGCATGGATTTTGATTGATATAGTATGTTATCATGTCATGGATGAAAAAGGGGAAAATTTCAAGGAAATTGTTCAGTCCTAGAAATTTAAATGCACGTAGAAGTAGTTATAGAACACAAGTAGAAGTAGGAAAATAGTAAAGTCGTTGTAATAGTTTACAAGTAGAAGTAAAAAGACATTAAGAGTTTCAATTGCACGTATAGTTCAAGAAATATGCAGGCTTTAAAGAAAACGTTCTTGGAATATCTAGAGTTAATTTGACTATTGTATTTTTATTTCAGGAACTACTGAAACTGGAAAAGCTGCAGGAGGAGCTTGCGCAAAGATGTGGCAGGCAGCCCACCATTGCACAATGGGCTGCAGCAGCAGGAGTTGATCAGAAGACTTTGAGGAAGCGTGTAAACTATGGTATTCTGTGCAAAGACAAAATGATCAAGAGCAACATAAGGCTTGTTATATCAATTGCAAAAAATTATCAGGGATCTGGGATGAATCTTCAAGATCTTGTGCAGGTATGGTTTTATCTTTGTCATCATAGATATATATAATGGGTTAGGATTGGGGGTACCCATTTTTTGACATACATTTTGACACGCACTCTGTATGGCTCACTTCGTAATGTATTTCAACGATCCAACCGTCTATCTTTTAGGTCTTTCTCAAAGATCATGTCTACCAAAGTCACCCAAATCTGCAACCTTATGACTGTTGGATTAAATGATAGTCATTTTAGAGTTTCCTTCCTGAACCGTATCGTCCATTTTCTTTACTACAAATAATATTTTTCAAAGATGATCTATGAATGATGATCTCTGAAATATAGACAATTTTTCAAAGATGATCAATGATGATCTAGTTTCAATGGTTTTGGATTGGATTTGTCTAATATTGTTCAAAGATGATCTATGAATGATGAATTGAAATATAGATAATTTGGATCCTTGAAAAAGTTATGGATTGAGCCCTACAAAGTGTGTAAAAAATGGATGTCCTCTACTCTAATCCAACCCATATATTGTAAAATATATATATATATATATGTATGTATGTATGTATGTATGTATGTATGTATATATGTGTGTATATTATGTATGTATTTATATCTGTGTGTGTATTTTGTTTTTAATATAAATTACTCTCTCCAGAGGATGAAAAAAAACTATTTTCTTCAAGTCTTGCCACCTTTGAGTTCTTATTCTTGGTTATTGACTTTCAGCAAGGATGTCGAGGCCTTGTAAGAGGTGCAGAGAAATTTGACGCTTCAAAGGGTTTTAAGTTCTCAACCTATGCACACTGGTGGATTAAACAGGCTGTTCGAAAATCTCTTTCCGACCAGTCCAGAACAATTCGCTTACCCGTGAGTTTTACCTTCATAAATTTCTTTTACCCTGTGGTTGCTATTTGGTATCATGGGTCGTGATGGTACAATTGTTGGGACCCCACTTCACATTCCTGCTGAATTTGTGTATGTTAGTGCTTCATGTTTTTAATACTCTTTGCATTTACAATATTTTGGTAAAACAGTTTCACATGGTGGAGGCGACGTATAGAGTTAAAGAGGCCAAAAAGCAATTGTATAGTTTAAATGGAAGACATCCTAATGATGAAGAAGTTGCAGAGGCAACAGGGCTATCGATGAAAAGGCTTTCTGCTGTATTACTGACTCCAAAAGCCCCTAGATCTCTGGACCAGAAAATTGGAATTAACCTGAATCTTAAACCTTCGGTCTGTCCTCTCTACATCCAATGAAACGGAAATTTTTATCCAACATTTTGTCACCTTTTGTGTGCTCCTTTTCTGACGATTTCATGTTGTTCTTCACAGGAAGTAATCTCAGATCCCGACGCAGAAACAGCAGAAGATCTGCTGATGAAAAAGTTTATGAAACAGGATTTGGAGAAGGTACTAGATAGTCTCAATCCTAGAGAGAAGCAGGTTGTCAGATGGAGGTTTGGATTGGAGGATGGAAGGATGAAGACATTGCAAGAGATAGGGGAGCTGATGGGTGTTAGTAGGGAGAGAATTAGACAAATAGAGTCATGTGCGTTTCGAAAACTGAAGAACAAGAAAAGAACTAAACATTTACAGCAATATGCAGTTTCATAGCTCATACAGGGCATCTTGATTTTCATTTATATTATGGCTTCAATTTTCATGTTGCCGAGGGGAAATGTACTCTTTTCACTTTCTGTAATACGAGAGAATATTTGTGCACAGAAACAGAATTTTTTGGATCTAGCATTTCAAATTCTTTTAATGTATCAAAGTGGAAAGAAATTCATATGAACAAGCATAAAGACTCGTATCTCAGGTACTATTTTCACTCGATTTGAACTCCTACTTCCAGCATTCTTTCTGCTAACATTATTTCTCTCCACACCCATGCAGTGTTAAGTAGTGTTTGATCATGCACCGTACAGTTTGTTTTCTCAAAGGAGAAGCAGTCAGCGTGCGTGGTGGATAAAATACATCGGTAAGAGGTTCATTCTATCTGGAACTTGCCATCGTAGTGTGGTCAGTGCGGTAAGGCACTACAGTGGTTTTCAGCTTGTCATGGTTGTATGCTAACATGGACAGGGATGTTCGTTCAGCATAGATGAAATTTGCAGGTTCGTTTCAATCCAGTTCAACATGGAATCACACTCTGGTACGTCTTCTTCAATATGGTTGATCCCGGTCTTATTTCTGATTCCCCAGTTACAGAGGTTTAGAATTATTTGTCATCTGATCGAAACTATCCTTGTTTTCAGTTCCTATTTCCTTTAGCTTTTGATGTGATTAGTTGTACACTTTTAGATCTTTATATAAAGGTTAGTTCAACTTCTTCATAAACAAGTTTGCTTCTAGATCAAGTAATGAGCCTACCAAAAAGCCAACGTTTAAGGTATTGCTTTGGGGATATTCAAGGTATGTTGAAGGAAATGAAAAAATTATGGCAAATTTGGAGGTAAGAGATGAATTACTCACAAAGAAAACTTATAATCGTCGCAAAATGGGAGGGTTAGAAGGGAGAAGTTTCGTTCATGTCAACTCCTCTTATAATCATCGCAAGATGAAAAATCATTCTCCTTCACCTTCAATGTACCTTGAATTTGGAGGTTATCCATTCCAATCAAATCTTTAATACCAAACGAGGCTTAAGGCTTCAACTTCCAATGATAAAAGTTACAACATCGACAAGAAATTCATTTTCCATTTTGGCCCCTATTGTTTCAACTTTGCAATTGTGGGAGGAGAGAATCAAACTTGGAATATATCTTTAACGAAAAATGGGCTATTAAAACTTAAACGCGAGGAGAGGAAATTTGGACATTCGACTTCTTCAAGAGAAATATTATAAAATTAAGAGCTAGTTCGTGATAATGTAAACTCATCTATTATTGGAGTTTGTACGTATGTCATATTTTGATGCGTTATTTTTCGCCATGCAGTCTGAGTTATTTGATTTCATCTTCAGTAGTGTAGGGGTTATATTAGACCACGGATTGGTTCTGCCTTGATTCATATTCGAATTCATTTCTTATCGGATCAGCAGAATTCAATTTGAATCATTGGATCTGATGCTAATCGGATTCATATCATATCAGATCCTTATCAGATTTAATTTTTTAAACCCTTGGAAAGATTAAAATATTATTAGTAATCTCATTCCTTTATTATATTTTTCTATTTTTAATTAAAATTTTCTTGTTGAATACTAAGTTTTTTTATTGCATAATAAAACTTAAATTACCTTTACTTAAAAGTATAAATAATATAAAAATCAAATAATATGTTATATTTGTTGATTTTAAATGCCCTTAGTTGATCTTGTTTATCGATAACCTCTGGTGTTTTGCAAGCTTATAAGATGATGCTAGCGAATATATGAACAATAAAGTAAACACGCTGCGCATAAACACAAAGAATTTAGCGAGGTTTGGTGAACTTTGCTTACTCCTCGTGTGATCTCTCTTGAGACCTGCATTATAGAGAATAACAACCTGGTTACAATAGCATAGAGCTTCTCCAAGGGAAATCAAAATCCTAGGTGGAATGTCGTTATGCATATTTGACATCAAAATCTTTCCAACTGAAGTGTTATTTGTTGATTGGACTTAAAGGCTATGTGATTAAAAGTCAAATTTGACATCAATATAAAATTTATTTTTAATTAATTTTAATGGTAGGTCCCTTATTACACTAGCATTTTAATTAATAAAAATTTTGTTTCAACATTTTTTTAATAATTACAACATTTAAAGTTCTATTTTAATAAGAAAATAACATTTGACAATTTGATTGGAAAAGTACAAAATTTGACATAAGACTTTAAATTGTCACATCAGCCATCAATTACAACTTGAGTGTTATAATTTGACATTTCCTTTGAAGATGGTCTTAATGTGCTAAACCCCAAAACCTTGTTTTAAATCTCTCTCTCTCTTTCTTGGGTGAAAGCACTCTTACGGAATTTGAAATCAATTCTTAGTAAAAATGCAAGCTAATCGAAGAAAAATACTTAAAGTGCTTCCCAAACAAGCCCATAAAAATGTTGAGCTACAACACCAGATTTGAACATACCTAAGTTTGAAGAACCTCTTTGTGAGCTTTGAATGATAGGATAACATTCCATGTCAAAGATATAAAGTTAGCAGTAAGGACCTGGAAACACAAAAACAAAAAGAGTATTAAGAAAAATAAAACGAGAGGATTCCCGAATGAAACTGGAAAATAAGTAGTTTACATAAAAGCCAGCTTTCGAAATGAAACTCATAAACATAACCCGATGAGGGTTCTAAATTCTAATCGCACACCTAATTCGTTTCAATCCAGTTCTACATTAGGTATCCCATCCATTTTCCTGTACACCGAATTTACTTTCGATCACAGCATTCCATCAATTTTCAGTCTTTTCCGGTCTAGCTTTTTATCTTTAAACAAGCTCAAGTATAATCCAGTTTATGCCCTCTCAGGTAGACTGGATCATTCCAGTCTAGGCTGAATGAAAATTACGTGAACAAGAAGTGGTATCAGAGCTAGGTTTGGCTGATATCCGTTTATAATGGAGGGTGCAACTGGCTTTAACTTATTGTGTATATCGCGTTTAAGAATAGGAAAACAAAACAACATCAAGAGGCAGAAAGAGAGTCCCTTCTGTGACACCAAGAAACCCGTGCGTTGAGACTCTTGGCTCCTTGCAGGGACTATTAAAGGTCGGGGGCAGTTAGGCATCTGCAGTCTGAAACTTTATCATATCCCAAATAATATCCCTAAGCATATTCTGTCTAGGAGCCATAAAATATGTATAACTTCTTTATACCGTTCTAACCTGGAATTGCTGTGGGACAAACCGAAAGTTAAGAAATTGGAAAGGTATCCACAGTTGCCAATTAGCTAGCACAGCAGAAAACCACTCCTACGCAAACAGATACTTCATATTAACAAATGTAGTTTGTATGCAAATTTACAAAAGTAAATACAATCATTCCATTAGGTTTCAAAGCACATAGATTCAATTCTTTTAACACCACCTGTTGAAGCTTGGGTACAACTTGTGAACTTTTTCCCTCCAGAGTCATCAATGTTGATAAGAAAACTCCAATGAATATAGGAGCAAAAAGAAACTGCAGCAACATTAACCCGAAAGTTACAATATGTATTTAAAAAAATAATTATCACTTGTCATGAACTTTAATAACCTGAAATGAAAATTTGAGGTCACCTGATCAAGTACGAGACGCAGGAATGCACCTGATGCTCCAGGCATCGTTACCAGTTTGCTTAGATACAAATACCTAATGACAAAAGGTGGTGTAATGAAAACGTACAAGAGCAAAACATGAAAAGGAAGGAAATACACATAGAAACAAAGAAAAATTACCATGAAATTAGATAGATTACTTATTTACAAATCCAATGTAATTTTAGATTTTTTTTCCAGGGAACTTGATGGCGTGAAATGCCATATGATAAATTAAACTGTCTGCTGTACAGGAGGGACAGAACAGACATTAAAATTTTGTACCAAAAGGATGTACCCATACATTCATATCAGTTGACAGTTACTGTGCGTTTCTAAAGTTCGTATCCTATTCGTATCTGTTTTTAAATGATAACAACAATAATGAAAGCAGTACTATAATGATGATTCTAAACTTCAGGCTTACAGATGGAATTTTGAATTGTTACCAGAAATGCAACGTCGGACCTACTAACACCAGCCCCAACAGGGTAAACAAGAACGTTCTTTTCAGGTCCAGGTACGGAGCTTTATCAATGACAAGCTGGGGCAAAGAATCACATTAGCATTGTCATACTCTGAGAGAAAACAGCATGATCACATAAAGATAAGTGATAACTACCATTTTGCAAATGGTACAACCACTCAGTATAATAACTTACAAATTGTACATCATTGTGCGCACCAGAAACCACTCAAAGTTTCAACATTACAACATGTGAAAAACTTTATTCTTTTGAAAGGCGATTGAGCCAATACAATGCCATGGTCTTGAGGCAGTTACCTATTCAGCTTGATTTTAGAGATGATATACAACAAGAAAATTGAGCATCTCAAGTAACAAGTAACACCACTCTAACAGAATAATCTAGGATCACCAGTCCTAGTTCAAATAAACTTCAGTATGTTATTTCTAAATCAGAAAGATAACTGTGTAGCTTACTTGAGATCAAGGGTTCAAGATAAGTGGTTCTAGCAAGCACCAAATCAGATTTGCAAAGCTAATCCATTGTTGGAACAGAGATCATAGCATTAGTTTTGTCCCTTTCAAGTTTTATCTTCTTCGTTCTTTGTTCTTCCAATTTTCTTCTTTATAAATCACATCTAATTTGCCAACTCAGCCGTCCACCCCGATAACAGTTTTTTGTTTCTTTTTTGTCAGAATCATAAGATGTCTAATAGTCCCCATTAACTCCTAGTTTGGTTCTAGACCCCTTCAGTAGACTAAAACAACATTTTTGAACTAAGAATGCTGAATACAAACTATCAGTATCAGATGAACGTGTCTTCTAGACACACGAAAGTGCTTTCTCCAAGCTGCCTCGTTATAAAATTTTCAATGACACATTATATCTATTTGGGGAAAGAAACATGAATCTTAAACCCCCTTTAACCCTTGTTTTCCCACTAAAGTATCCAGAACTACCTTGGGACCACACCACAACCCTAATCCCCATCCCCAAAATCCACAAACTCCTAGATTAAGATGACAACATTATACCAGTACAAATATACTTGAGTGACAACAAAAGATAAGGAAAATATATGCAATCTTGAACAAAAAATGCACACCAAGGATGTTGAAATGCAAGTTGAAGATAACGCAGAAAAACAGAGAAAGAAAGATAAACCACTCAACAAATTTTGTTAACGGAAACTACAGGAACATTACCTGGCAGACTACATCCCCAGTAAGAGTTAAAAGGGCAGATGTCAGAGCTTTTGTTGCAACAGGATACTTTGCAAGAAGATCCAAATACCTGAAAATATACAAAATCCAAGCTGGTAATGCTGAACAGGAACATTATTTTCTGACTGATTAGCTGAGAAAAAAGTTCATAATTCTAATTCTATCCTCAGGATTGAACATAAGACCAAGTGTTAGTGTACATAAAATTTGATACATATGCAACCCAAGTCGAAGACTATGTAGGATATTGAGTAATGTACAAAGCCTGAGCATTTTAAACTGCAAACTTACCAAAATTCAACTACAGGCTCTAAGCTTTTTATCCCGCTAACCGTTAAACTTTCATCTTATATTTTATTCTTTGAAATTGGAATTGTTTCATTACAAATGTACAGAAGGTTCAATTCTTCGTTTTATACAGTCAAAAGTAATGTTGTAGCTATCATTAGAAAATACACATCAATGCAACAAAAGCTTGGACATTGAAATTTGAAAATAAGGTTACCACGAAAGCAATGACCAATTGTTTTCACCACGACCACCGCCTTCACTGTTTGCACCGCCGTCACCTCCGCCGCCATAGTTTCCATCACCAGAGCTGCCGCCTCCACCAGTTCCACCCGACCCACCATCGGAAACAACCGAGAGACGAAACCGGTCATAACCCAGTTGCCTAAAACCTATTTCAGAACGACCCAAGTCCTTAAGCCCGACTTCAATGCCGGAATTCAGGGCAAATGAGTGAGGCTGGCACATAGAAGATCTCCGAAAGCTCCTTATTTGAACTGGATTTGCTGCAATCCTAGACACAGTACAAGAATGCAAAGAGGGTCTACGAGAACAGCCAACGAACCGGTTTAGGAACGGGATTTTACGAGTGAGTGAGAGGGATGCAGGGTTTAGAGCCATTTCGTGCTATGAACTGAAGCGGCACTTGGAAATGTGACGTTTTGGGGTCGATAGGCATACAAAAGGGCTGCCTGTTCTCTCGTGTCACGTGTTACTAATTAACAACCGATTCACCAGTGTCAGACTACTTAGTACTGGTTGAGGTAATTGTGATGTCTATATAAGAACAAAACACCGTAAAAATAATCCTATTACATTTGTTACTTTAACGGTGTGAGTTTGATAAATATCGAGTTTTATATATCAACTCGCAAAGATGCCCACGTTCTGTTGCAGGTTTAAAACCATGATCACAATTTAACACACTTATTATCTCAAGTAATGGGACTAATTAATCTTTCCAACAATGATTATCAACTAAAATTGGCCCACAAATTAATTAAAAAGAAAGACCAAGTGAAAATTTGAACACTATTAGCAGATGCATACATATACAAGAACTTTTATAACCAATGTTTTCTATTTTGTTTTTTTACTTTCCGTTGGTCAATTTCTTTGCACCTCTTTCTCAAATGCAAACTCAAATCTTCTCAATTTTATACCTAAAATGTCGAATTAGATCATCAAATTTCAGGATTGGATAACTATGAAAATACTACTATTGTGGAACAGAAAACATAAGGAAACAACAGCAGGGCAAGGTAGCAAGACGTTGTTCTTTAGGCTAGGGTTTTAAAAAGAAAATTCCCTTCTTCCTCCGGCAGCTTCTGCTTTGCCGATTTGCTGCTTTTCTCAAGCAGGTTTCTGGAATAGAGTGAGTGAGTTTTGGGTTCGCTGAACATTAGGAATCTGGTGGTGAAATTGATCTCGATGAGTAGCTAGGGATTTGGGTTTGGAAGTATCTGGATAAAAACGTTAAAACACTGTTGCTTATGAACAGTGTTTTTCTCGTTCCGCTTTAATATAGAGTACTAGAAAAAGTGCCCGTGCGTTACTGGGTGTTTAAAATATTTTGGAAATATATTCATAGAGATAATAGAGGGGTTTTATGTTGCGAGTTTCAAAACTGTATAGAACAAGTAAAATTTGTAAATGTATATATACGATAGGTGATACTATTTATATACATGCGGAATGCAGGAAGGAAATTGTAGATCATTTGTTCTTAATCAAGATCACAAATGTAAAAGACAATTTCAAGAGCTATTTCTAGACAGTTGAACATTAAGAACCGTTTCAGCAAGAATTATGCACGATCTTTGTGAAACTATATGATGAATGATAGAACATTGTAAAACAAATATGGACTGGAGCTGATCTTAAAATTCATTTAAAGGGGAAATGGTAAATACCGTTTGCTTGAGATGCTAACTTAATGTTTCATCATTCAAATGATATTGCTTTTGTTGGACAACGACAAAGAGGGGATGTGGGGTGGATGACACCAGAGGGAATAAACACCGACCAAAATCATAAATTTAAAAAAACAACAGTCATACGAAGAGACTGTTTAACAACTAATGGCAGAAAAGTAAGTCAGAAACGAAATGGAAAGGAGAATATATCATGGAACAATTACCAGTTTCATTAACTAAAAAAATTTCCCCTCTCATCCACCAAAAGGATGGAAACTGTGCATCCTACCTTTCAGTTTTGCTTTAAACCTCCACAAAAGCAATAGGATGATGACTACGAACACTGCTCCCGCTACTGAAATTACTGCTATCACAACGGTGGATAATTTTTTTCTTGTTACCTATATATAAAAGGAGATCCAATAAAAGATATTAGTGTAGTGTTATGTGTTGCAACATTTCATGCGGTTAATACTTAATAGAGCAGTTTCCTGGCCCTTTTCCGCGCTATGCTCTGTATTTTCAATAATTTGAATATACAGCACAGAAGCCATGTCTGGCCTTTGATATTATTAAAGGACAGGGATTCACAAGACAGTAAGTTATTTTTCGTCACAGCTCTTAAATTAAAAACAACTGTTCTTTACACAGTTTATTTAATCAGTTTTTGAGTATAAACAATGCTGTCCTTGATCAAATAATAATGTCAAACAAAATTAAGAGAAAAATATAACCGCCCAGTAAGAATGACACCGAATTACATCACAATAACAAAAGGTAAAGAATAAATAAAAAGGCAAGTAAATGGCATTAAATCAACTGATTGAGCACTTAATTTGACTAAATCCAAAATCTCAGTTGTATACTGATAGGAGCATATTTATGTGATTTTGTTATCTTATTTCTTTGTATTTACTTAATTAATTTCCATTTATTTTGTTAATTTAAGTTATTTTCGTATTATTGTAGGTCCAGTTAGTAAAGATGACAATAAATAGCTAAATGGAGCAATTTAGAGCAGTTTTAGACTCGGATTGGATAACATATGGGCTGGACGTTTTTGGTGTTTAAATGGTGCTAGATATGTGCTAAAATATGAGAAATTAAAGTTGAGGCTTGGTGTCACATCCCCGCCCGGGCCCCCACCACAACCCGGGCCCACTCCACCACCGTAGCACGATATTGTCCGCTTTGGGCCCCAACTATGCCCTCACGGTTTTGTTTTCGAGAACTCACACGAGAACTTCCCGATAGGTCACCCATCCTAGGAGTGCTCTCGCGCGCTACTCACTTAACTTCGGAGTTCCAATGGAACCCGAAGCCAGTGAGCTCCCGAAAGGCCTCGTGCTAGGTAGAGATGGGAATATACATATAAGGATCACTCCCCTGGGCAATGTGGGATGTCACAGTCCACCCCCCTTAGGGGCCCGACATCCTCGTCGGCACACACGCGACCAGGGTTAGGCTTTGATACCAAATTGTCACATCCCGTCCCAAAATTCATGTTAATGTACGTGTGAAATTAAAACTTTGCCCCTAGTTCGTTTTCGTCATGTTTTTGGTTACTTGGTGTGGTGTTGGCAGGTGCTGGGCCACACACACATTCTCACCTTCATTGTCTCTCTGTCTCTATCCCTTTCTCTGTCTTTGTCTCACGTCTCTCTCTCTCTCCCTTCCCATTCACCATAAACGTACGGACAAACACACACCCACTCGAACGTTCACAGATCGAGGAAACCAAGGGCACAATTGAGCTCGTGAGGTCGAGGGGAGCACGATCATACCATTTCCAGGTGAGAACTCCAACGTTTTCACGTCGATTCGAGGTAGTCCGATTTGTGTACTGTTCATGCAAAAATTATTCATCAAGTTTTTGGGATTTCTAAGCTCGTAGGTAGCTTGGTGGTGTCACGAGGAGCCTAGGAGTACTTCGTTGGACGGATTTGGATGTTGGGATAGCCTGGTTCGAAGTCGGCCGATTTTGGAGTTTGTGGACAGGTATGATTGATAGGAGCATATTCATGCGACTTAAATGGCTTGTTCTCGTGCATTTACGTTATGTTTCTCTAGTTATTTTACTCCTTTATGCTTCTTTTGTGTGTTTTCAGGTTCTAAGGGCAAGGTATGCAAAATGATGCCTTTTGGAGCCTTTTGGAGCAAATTAGAGATTGGAATGGATATCATATGCTTGGAGCCAAGAGGATGGACGAAATTAAAGACTTGAATTAGGAAAGTTAAATCCTAAAAAACCTCATGTTTAAGCATCATTGAAGACTCCTACGCATTTTAGAACACAAAAACAACATTCCTTGCAACCTTAGGACATTGTCGTGTGTTTCCTTGTGTCTCCCTTCCTTGCCATGCAAGGAAGGGCTTTGTTCCCTATTTTAAACACTTAAAGCATTCATTTATCATATCATTCACTTATTATAAGCATTCACTTATCAAACCATTAACTTATCACTTCCATTCACTTATCACTTATCACTTCCATTCACTTATCACTCACCACATATCATTCATTTATCACTTAACATATCATACACTTATCATAATCATTCACTTATCACTTATCATAATCATTCACTTATTCTTTCATCATTCAACCACCAATTCAACACATGCATCTTCAAACATATCAACCCTACAAGCACATGCTCCCCCTAATCCCTTGCCGTGCCTTCCTCAACCATTTCAACCACATTCTTCCACTTTGTCTCTCATCATTTCAGCCACATTTCTAACTCACATGCATCACATTCATTTCCAAACAACAATCACTTCAAATGCCATGCATTCACATGCATTTACACCACCAAAAACCCCTTTGCCGTGGGCTTTCAATGCCTTTCCAGCTTTCCCTTTTATTTTCCAGCTTTCATTCTTCACAATTTCAGCCATTACACATGCATTTCAAACCTTTCAACACCCTTTAATCATCTCCCTTTAAGTTATGATTTTATTTCCTAACCCTACATGCATTATTTATTAGCATCTTCACATGCATTCACACACACTTCACACAAACAAATCCATCCATGCCGTGGGTTCCCTTTGCTCCCCTTGTGCAATTCCAGTTTTCACATGTGTCCTAGCTGTTTTTCCATCATTCTTCCACACAAATGCTTAAACAAATAGCCATATGTTCCCTCCACTACCCCTATAAATACCCTAGCATTCATTCATTCATGTACATCTCATTTCATACACAACACCCCTCAAACACTTCCATTCCCTCCCCTAGCCGTGAGTTCCCTTGTAATCCAAAAACCATTTCTCCATTCCCCTTCCACTTCTCCACCACTCCTTTTCCATTCCACACTTCCATCCCCCAAACCAATTATCCCTAGACCTTATGCTTCAATAAAGAGGAAGAGAAGAGGGCCTAAACGTTCATACAATTCAAGTTTGAGTTGTTGGAATGTTTAGGTGTTTCTTTGATTTCAATGTTTAAATTCAATTCTCTTTGTTTGTACGTATGAGGAATGGAAGAGAAGAGGGCCTAAACGTTCATACAATTCAAGTTTGAGTTGTTGGAATGTTTAGGTGTTTCTTTGATTTCAAAGTTATAATAAACTAAACCCCCTTTAGCTAGGGGGTGATTCGAAATATATGTTTATGCTTGCATTTTGATTTGATTACTTCTAATTGCGTTTCATAAGTTGTGGATTCAATTTGTTTAACCGTTTGATTGATAACTTATTTATGTATGTTTATTGAGAATGCGCGCTTAATTTTCATGCATGAATATGACGCTAGAATATAAGTGAGTTTCACCTAATAGTTACGAACTTATATTCACAAGTAGTGGAGGTTGCTTATAAACAATCGCGTTAAACGAATTCTTGGCATAAGTTTCATGCGTATTCCATAGTAACGAATGCCTCGTCAACACTTATAGTTTTCATGATGCTTAATGATCTTTGATTGTATCTTTATTGTGCTTTTCACGTAAAGGACTTTTGGAGAATGTTGTGAATTGCGTTGCGCTAACCCATCCAATTCATTAACTTAAGGAAAACTTGACGGTTAATTTAAGCGGACCTAATTAACCCGGGGCGTTGAGAATTAATGATTTATTGAAATGCAATTGGAAATCGTTTCATTATGCAAGTATAACATATGTGGAGATGAACCCCGTAGCTAACTTTCCATCCATTCGTTCTTTCTTTTCTTGTTTCTGTTTTCATGTTTAATTTAACTTGTTATTCAATTATGTTAAACATGTGAAACTAATTTCTTTGTAGTTAGAGGTGAATTTGAAGCCATGGACATATGTTGGTTATGATTTGATTTACTCCAGTTATGAATTCATGAACTTTAGATGTGGGTTACTTTTCTGTTTTGATTAAGAACTTGTTTATGTATGTGGGTTGAGGGTCGACACTTAATTTGCATGTCTAAACTTGATGCTAGGATATAAGGGAATTTCACCTAATCGTTATGAACTTATATTCATGAGTAGTAAAGATCGCTAGTCACGATTGTGTTTAGTAAACCCTAGGCTGGATTAACATGCGTATTCCATAGTTATGAATGCCTAGTCGATGCTTATGATTTCCGTTGAACTTAATGATCTTTGTTGAATGTCTCTATCATGCGTATTCCATGGTTAGGGACTTTGATTAGGAATAATTTGGTTGTAATGCGTATCCCATTCAATCCAATGAATCTAGGGAAATCTGAAAGTTAGTTTAAGCGAACCTAATTAACTTGGAGCATTGTCATTCATCGTTTGTTGAAGTCATAACTGGGAGTCAATTTATATGCTTATGTTCATGTGTGGATAAGGAACCCTCTAACTAGTTGTTCATCATTCTATTTCATTAATTTCGTTTTTAGAATCTGTTTTAATTCCAAGTTTTTGTTTTTAGTTTAAATTCATCCAAAACCAATCCCCCATTTATTTTAAAGTGTTAGATTAGTTAGAAATACATTCATATTGTTATTTTACGTTTTTGAGTCAAATCCAAGTGATTAACAATCCCTCCTAATCCCCGGTCCAGAACGATCCCTACTTATACATATACTACAATTTGACGAAAAGAGGGTTTAATTTGTGTGCGTATAAATCTCGCATCAATGATCTAGTAGTTTTTAGGCCTTAAAAGTTGTTGGGTCGTGTTCTCCTAGTTCTAGGTGTTATTTTGGTTCAAGAATTGTGGAAAACGGTTGAAAAACGAGTGAGAAAACACGGTTTATAGGTTTTCCAGTTTTCCGGCGCCGGCGACGGCACCGGAGATTGAACGGGGAAGAAGACGGAATATTCCGTCAGAGTTGACGGAATATTCCTGACGCCGTTGACGGAATCCGTTAGAAATAATGGAATATTCCTCACGGCGTCAGTTGACGCCGTCCGTGTGCACCGCACGTGCCTGCGCGTGGCCGGCGCGTGGGGGCGCGTGCGGTGGAGGAAATTTTTTCTAAAAATATGGTTGTGATCCTGAGGTTGTGTAGAGCACGTTGGTATATTCATTTGTCCATTTTGAGCAATGTATGAGAAGTTATTACGAAAGTTAGGTTATGTGCTTTAAAATTTATGTTTTTGTAGTTGTTTCGTGTATAGGTGATACGTACCCCGAGGACGAGCGTGGTCACTCGAGGCAGGGGGGCTACGACCCTTCCACTTACCAGTGAGTGGGCTTTTGTTTTCCGTATATACCTATATACATTTATTTTCCCAGAAATTGTTTAAAAAGGGTTAAGTGTTTTATGCCATGCACCATATTATTATCGTTTATGCATCATTGCATACATTAGTAGTGGTACACATATACATATGCATATTTGGTGCTGTGGACGCACAGGTAAGTGCCAGGTAAGTGGTATACATGTTTACATTTCAGTAGTGGTTTGAGATGCTTAGAGAGCTCATAACCTGCACCCCCGGTGTTAGTGCTCCCACCCAGAGTAGGGCACAGTCCTTCACGTGATGTTCACCTCCCGCACCACACGCTTAGCTTGGATCCAAGTTAGGTGCACAGTCCTGTCGTACAGACCACTTTAGGTGGTTCTGACTCGTAGGTGACCCGCGATTATTCGCACAGCCTTCACGTGATCGTAGCACTAGAGCGTATATATATATATATATATATATATATATATATTACACCTAGGCCTGTCGTACAGACCACTATAGGTGGTTCCGACTCGTGGGCAGGTTCAGTTATTGATTTTGAGATTTGAGCTCTATATGCAGCCGTACAGGTCACGTTAGGTGACTCCGACTGCCAGATTACATGTTATTGATTTGATTTATACCTGAGCACTTGCATTTCATTATGAGGTTCCGACATGGCATATCTTGAGCATGATTGGCATACCCTTGAGCATGTTTGGCACATTTATATACATACGTATATATGTTTATTTTCTGGGAAGTATACAGGTTTTAATATCGAGGGGTTAGAAAGTATTTTACTAAATGGTTTTAGAAAAGATTTGTTTTTGCCCACTCACGCTTTTGTTTTGCGCCCCTCCAGGTTCTAGTTGCTTAGCAGTTTCGGTGGTCTCCCAGAGGGTTCTTCCGGCTTTTCTGACAGACACTCACCAGCGTAGGGTCACCTTCGGGTGTACTTATGTCGCAACTTTTCTTTTGGACTGCTGTAGTCTTGCTCTGAACTTGTATCTCACTTACGCTAGCACTTGTTTTAGTACTTTGTATGCTAGTTTTTAATTATTCGTACTTTTTATACTACTATCTTATTAGCTTTCGCACGTGCACATGGTTACGTCACCTTCGTGTGACGGCCAGCACGCCCTGATCTCGGTCGGGGTGTGTCACTTGGAAGGCAAGGAATTAGACAAGAAAGAGGAATCCTAGTTGGAGAGGAACATTACCTTATCCTATCTTATCCTACCTTATCTTATCTTCTCCTATCTTATCTTATCTTATTTTATCTTATCTTATCTAATCTTATCTTATCTTATCTCCAATTGCAAGGAGGAATCCTAATCACATTCCAACACTCTACCTGATTTTTAAAGTCCTAAAATAATTCAAAATGCCAAAACCTTTTCCTCCTTGGATTTAGTCGTTCTCCCTATATATATGAAATTCCTGCAGCGATCTAGAGAGTGTCGCGCCTACCATTCATCCATTGAAGTTGCTGGAATTTTCATAGTTCTTTCTCTCTTTGTTTTAAGTTTCAATGTTTATTTTAGATTGCTTTTTAGTTATGATGAACATGTGTAACTAAGTTTCTTTTTAGCTAGAGGTGAATTCGAAGCCATTATTATATGTTTTATATAAACTATTACATCCAATTATTGTTTCATAAAACATGAATGCGATTTACTTATTTGCTTTATAAAGAACTTATTCTTGTATGTTTATTAAGGATGCATACTTAGTTTGTATGCAGGGATTTAATGCTAGAATATAAGGGAATTTCACCTAATCGTTATGAACTTATATTTGTAAGTAGTAAAAGTCACTAGTCATGATTGAGTTAAGCAAATTCTTGGCAGGAGTATCATGCTTTTCATAATTATGAATGCTTTGTCAATGCTTAAGATTTTCACAGAACTTAATGATCTAGATCACGTTGGTGTATTCAAACACTCCATTTGAGCATTGTATGATAAGTTGTTACCTAGTTTTGGTTATGTACTTTAAATTGACGTTTTTATAGTTGTTTCGCATATAGGTAAGACCTATCCTGAGGACGAACGTAGTCACTCAAGGCTCGGGGGTTACGACCCTTCCACATACCAGTGAGTGGGCTTTTGGTTTTCCGTATACACCTATATACTTGAGAATTTTCCCAGAAAATGAAATTGAATGTTTATATGTTTTAAATGCCATGCATAGCTTTGCCTATTTTAAATGCATATATGTATGTTTGGTGTTACGGACGCACAGGTAAGTACTAGGTAAGTTTATAGTTTATGGTTGTGAATTAGTAGTTGTGTGAGATGCATTGAGAGCTCATAAACCTGCACCCTAGTGTTAGTGCTCCCGCCCAAAGTAGGGCACAATCCTTCACGTGATGTTCACCTCCCGCACCACACGCTCATCTTGGATCCAAGGTAGGTGTACAGTCTTGTCGTACAAACCACTTTAGGTGGTTCCGACTCGTAGGTGACTCACGATTATTCGCACAGTCTTCACGTGATTGTAGCACTTAAGCATATTTATTTACACCCAGTCCTGTCTTACAGACCACTTTAGGTGGTTCCTACTCGTGTGTAAGTGTAGTGATTGAGTTGTGGATTTGAGCTCTAGCTTTAGCCGTATAGGTCACATTAGGTGACCCCGGCTGACATATATTCTGCATTGATTGACATTACCTGGGTTACTTACATCATATGCTGAGTTAGTTGACATGGCTTACATACATACATATTGTGAATGTTGCTACTGATAGGAGCATATTTATGCGACTTAAATGGCTTGTTCTCGTACATTTACGTTATGTTTCTTTAGTTATTTTAGTACTTTAAGCTATTTTCGTGTGTTTGTAGGTCCAAAGGACTAAAGGAGCAAAAAGATGCATTTTGGAGACTTTTGGAGCACTTTTGGGCTAAGGACGGATAGCTTATGCTTGAAGCCAAAGTGTTGGACGAAATTGAAGACCTAATTGGAGCCAAAGTGTTGGAACCTTGTTCTCTTTAGTTTTAGGACATTTAAACCTTTCCTAATCCCAATCATGCCATGCATAACACACATCCATTCTAACACATTGTCATTGCACATGCATTTCCTTCATTAGTTAACCCACATGCACTTATCACTTATCATCACCACATATCATATCACTTAATCACTTATCACTTATCATCACCACTTAACCACTTATCATATCATAACCACATATCATATCACTTATCACTTACCTACTTCACCTACAACATCCACCTACTTCACCTACAACATCCACTTCACCTACAACATCCACCTACTTCACCTACAACATCCACTTCACCTACAACATCCACCTACTTCACCTACAACATCCACCTACTTCACCTACAAATGACATAGCCATATGTTCCCTCCACTACTCCTATAAATACCCTTGCATTCATTCATTCATGATCATCTCTTTTCATACACAACACACCATTTTTCCATTTCCCTTGTAATCCAAACACCATTTTTCCATTTCCCTATTAATCCAAACACCACTCCCCAAACCATTCACACCATCAAACTATCCTTAGACCTTGTGCTACAACAACGAGGAAGAGAAGAGTGCCTAAACGTTCATACAATTCAAGTTTGAGTTGTTGAAATGTTTAGGTGTTTCTTTGATTTCAATGTTTAAATTCAATTCTCTTTGTTTGTACGTATGAGGAATGGAAGAGAAGAGTGCCTAAACGTTCATACAATTCAAGTTTGAGTTGTTGGAATGTTTAGGTATTTCTTTGATTTCAAAGTTATAATAAACTAAACCCCCTTTAGCTAGGGGGTGATTCGAAATATATGTTTATGCTTGCATTTTGATTTGATTACTTCTAATTGCATTTCATAAGTTGTTGATTCAATTTCTTTAACCGTTTGATTGATAACTTATTTATGTATGTTTATTAAGAATGCGCGCTTAATTTTCATGCATGAATATGACGCTAGAATATAAGTGATTTTCACCTAATCGTTATGAACTTATATTCACAAGTAGTGGAGGTTGCTTATAAACAATCGCGTTAAATGAATTCTTGGCACGAGTTTCATGCTCATCATAGTAACGAATGCCTCGTCAACACTTATAGTTTTCATAATGCTTAATGATCTTTGATTGTATCTTTATTGTGCTGTTCACGTAAAGGACTTTTGGAGAATGTTGTGAATTGCGTTGCGCTAACCCATCCAATTCATTAACTTAAGGAAAACTTGACGGTTAATTTAAGCGGACCTAATTAACCCGGGGTGATGAGTTTCATAATTTATCGAAAGATCAACTGGAAATCTTTTTATTATGCAAGTGTAACATATGTGGAGATGACCCCCTTAGCTATTCTATCATCCATTCATTCCATTTCATCAATTTCATATTTACATTCTGTCTAGTTTATTTAACTTGTTTCGTTATTTCAATTTTCGTATAAACTTAAATCCCCCTTTACTTTAATGTCAATTTAGTTAGAAATCATTTTAGTTTGTGTTTTTAAAAGCATTTTGAGTCTTTGGTTTGTCTTAGTGTTTTAAAGTTTAGTTTTACATTCTTTGAGTCTAGTTTAGTGTTTTATATTGTGTTTTTACGTTTTTGAGTCAGTTTCCAAGAGATTTGCAATCCCTCCTAATCCCCGGTCCAGAACGATCCCTACTTATACTTATACTACAATTGTCAAAAAGAGGGTTTAATTTGTGCGCGTATAAATCCCGCATCAAATTTTGGCGCCGTTGCCGGGGATTAGAAAATTTGCTAATCCCTTGGATTGTTTGTTTCTGTATTGTCTTTTAGATTTAGTTTTTTTTTATTTGTGTTTTGTTTGTTAAGAACAAGATGGCACTTGATAATGCTTCTCTTTTGTCACAACTCATGGAAAGGTCCCAAATGCAAAGAGTTGATATATTTAATCTTCAATCAAGGAATAACGTGTTTTCCAATACTTACAATTCGGATTGGAGTGATCATTCAAACTCTATGTGGTGGGAACCTCAAAATGCTCAACAAGGAGGATATTGGCAGCCACCACAACCTCATATTCAATATGCCCAACCAAACTCAAGTTCGTCAATAGATTATAATCAAAAGCTTAATGAATTAATTTGTTTGGTGCAGGGCTCACAAATTCAAGACAATGAGGCTCAACAAGAAGGATATTGGCAGCCATATGAGGAGTTCTATTCAACGCCTATGCAGCCACCACAAAGGTTGGACCACTTGGATAAGCAAATTGGGCAGATCGCGGAGTTCGTAGGACAGTTTCGAGACCAAGGCGAACTCCCTAGTTCAACCATTGCAAATCCGAAGGGAGAATTTGAAACTGCCAAGGAAATCATGTTGAGAAGTGACAAGGAGGTTGGAACGGACCCTCAACCATCAAAATCAAATCACAAGGAAGAGGAATACACCCAACCCACGGAAAGGGTGGAAACACCTTTACCGGAGGCACCTATTGCTCCTATGCCATCTAATACAGGTATGGTTGTTCCAAATTTCATTATTTTTAACCCTGTTCCAAGATTCATGACTTCCAAGGAAGAAGAAGGTGAAAAAGACATCTTGGAAGCCCTTCCAAAGGTGACAAGTAAGGAATGTCATGAATTCATCAAAGAGGACGTTCTTGAAACCACAAAATCCAAAGAAGTTAAATTTGATGACATTGGACAAGTCATAACCATCACTTGCAATCTGGCCAAATCCAATATCCCTGAAACTTTCAAAGGAGTGGTGTTTGTCATTGAGTTCTTATCGGACAAAACAAGTAAGTTTTTTTTTCCAAATTCCATTAGATTTTATACTAACTTGCTATTTTTTTTGAATCAGGCACCTACACTAGAATTCAAACCACTGCCGGTTCACTTCAAGTATCACCTTCCATTCAAGGACCAATTCCATGCCGTTTGATTTTATTTATGTTAAAAAAAAAAAAAAAAAAAAAAAAAAAAGAAAGATACTAAACATGGAGAAAGGTGGAGCTTCACAAAGGTTGTTTGCGTGAAGCCCCACTACGAGGCGCAGAAGCGGAAGGCATAGAAGCGGGAGGCATAGAAGCGGGAGGCATCGGAGCGGAAGCCATCGGAGCGGGAGGCATCGGAGCTAGAGCATTCCAGGCCTCAATACTTGGCCAAGCGCTGGATGACCCAGGAAAAAGGTGCCTCTGGAGATAAGACGCAAGCCTTTGACGGTCACTGTGAATTCGACCCTCAGATTCTTGCAGCTCATCAAGCTTCCTCTTCATCCCTGACGAATAGTTATTTGCAAGCACATGCAAACTTCTATTCTCGTACTTAAGCTGCTGGATCTCTTGCTTAAGTCTTTCCACCTCTGCCATCAACGATTCCACTTGGCGGGACCGAGCAAGCAGGCGTTGGCCCATGTTGGACACAGAACTCGCACACTGAACACTAAGTGCGAGGGACTCTTGAACGGCTAACTCATCGGACCGTCCTGACAGCAGCCTACTATCTTTTGGAGTGAGGAGGTTTTTAGCTACTATTGTAGCTGTTGTGGCGTCCTGCATCACAGAGTCTTCACCTGAAAGAGGACCGTTAGAAGATAAAAAAGAAGGGCGCCATACATTACCTTGACGGGGCGCAATCGGATCGCTGCTGAGACTCAAATCTAAGCTAAGGTTCGATGAGTTCGCCATTTTTTTTCAACGATGTTCAAAGAGAAGGGGTGGATGGAGTTAAAATTTCACAAAGGGCCGGAGTCGAGTTTCAGGAATGGGAAATCTTCAGAGTGTGTGTGTTGGGGTGATTGATAGCTCTATAAAAAGCCAAGACGACGCGTCCACCGATTCAAAGAGCCGGATTTTCCAGCGTAATTTAGGCGACGCCCCCTCGGCTTTTCAAGAAAACGCGTTCAACTTTGTCAAAAGATTTCTGACAAAGCTGAAAACACGTGGAGGCCATCATCGCATCTACACATCTTTAGCCGACAAGCGCAAAGTTCAGCGACGCTTTCTCTGCTTTTCAGAAGACGCGTGCAGCTTTGTCAAAAGGAGCCGCATCTGCACTACCACGTGTCGTTCAGAAAGCGAAGGGGCGTCGTTCAGAAATCGAAGGGGCGCCTACTCAGAAATCGAAGAGGCGTATTCAAAGATTGAAGAGGCGCCATTATTTCAAAGAGCCGGATTTGCAGGATCAAAACGTTTGTCGACAAGGGTAAAAAGTACCACCACTTGATATTATCTCTATATATGTCGACCTTCGTCTTTTATGGCAGGGCAAACCTGAAGAAAATGCCCAACTCTCCCTCACCTGTGAGGGCGCACTCCCAGCAAAGCCTTTCGAAATACTCAATTCTTTCTTCTTCCCCAAAGATGATACCAGATGCCTGGAGTACATATGACCCAGGAGAAAACGGCGGATTGAAGCATGTGCTGATTCATTCACCGCTTCTTCAAAGCAAAGGTATCTCATATCATCAAGGTCAAAAGCAAAAATATCTCATATCATGCTCTTTCCCTGTCTTTTTCTTTGTTCTTGTTCTTACTTGCATGGCAAAGTAAAAGAAGCAATCAGCCGGCACTTGGAGTCAGTCTACCGATCTGGAGCCAACTGCCTGGAATCTATTCCTGATTGCTTACCTAGCGTTGCTCTCGAGTAGTCATCTTCAACGGTTGATACACTTCCAGAGAAGGGACCACTCCTACAAAGATTGAACAAAGAAACAGATAGCAGGAGGAAGCTCAGACCTTCGGGGGAGACACTAAAGGGAATCCTGCTGCCCAGTTCAAGAGTAGCACAAAGGAAAATCAATGATGGGCGGAAACCAGTTCAAGAGTAAGCCTGTGGAATCACCAAGATCATGCCTCAATACAATCACCAAGGAGAAGAGGGAATTTACACTCCATAACCAGATTTGCGTCCCTAAACTCTTCTCTTTGTTAATTACATTCTGCCATGTTTAGTATGTTTAGTTGCTTTTTGTGTGTTTACTTATGTTTTGTGTGAACCATATGCTTAAAACATTGAGGACAATGTTTGATTTAAGTATGGGGGGGTAACTAAGTATATTTAATGCAAATTCGTGGGATTTTATCACCCATAACTTCAAATGTTGTTCCTTGCTGTTTTAAGGTGTTTTTAAGTTGTTTTAGAGTATTTTAGTGTGTTTTGTTTTATAATTCGAAAATCCCATAAAAATTTGAAAATTTGTTTTGAAAAACCCAAAAAGAATTGTTTTAAGAGTCGTTTTTGTGTGTTTGTGTCTTAGGGTACCTTCCAACACAATGATAAGGATTTGGTTTATAATTGCATGACGGTTAGAAAGAGTTATAAACATAGAGAAAAGTTTGATTTACTCTTGGTATATGCTTGGTTATGGTTATAATGTATGACTTCACATGCAATCATAAAAGAAAAAAATTCGTTTTTGTAACATGCTTGAAGGAAGGAACTCAAACAAACGCTACAACCCTGAGAGACTTGAGCCTATAACGTTCTTTGGAGAGTATAATCTGTGATTTCTTGTTTTCTAAAGTCGTTGCATGATCTCATTATTCTTTGCTTGGTTACTACTTAGAAGGCGTTTCATCATATAGTTCCAAATGCTAGAACTCATGCCCATTTCATTCAAAGCATGTTATTGATTTGCATAACACATATTCAAGAAGAAGTTGTGTAGTGACCACCACCATAGCCAAATAGCCTTACTTCCCATACTTCGTATATGTTGTAAGTTTTAACCCCGTTGAGCCTCGTTTTGCCTTTATTCCTTGTTTACCCACATCACCCCTTACCTAGCTTAGAGTAGGACTTTCCTATACCCTTGTTCTTAAAGTTTAGTGAGCATGACTTAAATGAATTCCTTTTGAGTTACATTATGCAAGAAAATGAGTGTGGGGGAGTAAAAGTTTGTTCTTACGTTTATATGTATGTTTTGAGATTCAAAAGAAAAAGAAGAAAAAAAAAAAAAAAAAAAAAAGGAGTGAAAATAAGTAAGAATGAACTCACGAGCGTTGATGGTTGAAGAAAGGGTCCAAAAAGTTGAATATGGCCCTAAGTTTTGTGTGATTTTCCCTTGGGTGTTCAAAGTTGACTTCTGCGTTCTTAAGGGAATTCTAAGTGTCTAATTCAATACTTTGCTCACTATTGCTTTAAGAATGTTTGTTTATCCTTCACCTTTCATTGTTAGCCAATACCCTAGCCCCGTTACTACCCTTTGAGTTCTATATTGAGTGTTATGTATTTCAATTGTGGAGTTTGAACTTGGTATGAGCTTATGGTGTCACTGGTTCTCGCGTCTAAGTAGTAGCATTCCATTCATGAGATCATATCTAAACATGCTTATTAACTCCAGAAAATGCTTTCCTTATTATAACATATGTGAGTGTTCGTCTACATGTTTACATCAATCTTCTCACATATACCTAGTGTAGGGTGTGTAGTCAGAAAATCTGTGTGAAAAACGAGAGTACATCTAGTAAGAAATTGAGGGAATTCTCTAAAGGCATGTTACTACATTTGAAATGTGTTTTAATTGCTTAATTGTGAACTAGTATGTGGTGACTATGATTAAGAATGTACTTAAGTGTAAAGATGGCTCAAATCTGTGAGAATAATGATTTTTAACTTGTCATGTGCATTGGAAGTCCCTGATACGATTGTTGGAAGGTGTAGGTTGTGTTTTGTTCTTTTTGTTTTGTTTTTCTGTTTTGCTCGAGGACTAGCAAAAGCTAAGTGTGGGGGTATTTGATAGGAGCATATTTATGCGACTTAAATGGCTTGTTCTCGTACATTTACGTTATGTTTCTTTAGTTATTTTAGTACTTTAAGCTATTTTCGTGTGTTTGTAGGTCCAAAGGACTAAAGGAGCAAAAAGATGCATTTTGGAGACTTTTGGAGCACTTTTGGGCTAAGGACGGATAGCTTATGCTTGAAGCCAAAGTGTTGGACGAAATTGAAGACCTAATTGGAGCCAAAGTGTTGGAACCTTGCTCTCTTTAGTTTTAGGACATTTAAACCTTTCCTAATCCCAATCATGCCATGCATAACACACATCCATTCTAACACATTGTCATTGCACATGCATTTCCTTCATTAGTTAACCCACATGCACTTATCACTTATCATCACCACATATCATATCACTTAATCACTTATCACTTATCATCACCACTTAACCACTTATCATATCATAACCACATATCATATCACTTATCACTTACCTACTTCACCTACAACATCCACCTACTTCACCTACAACATCCACTTCACCTACAACATCCACCTACTTCACCTACAACATCCACCTACTTCACCTACAACATCCACTTCACCTACAACATCCACCTACTTCACCTACAACATCCACCTACTTCACCTACAAATGACATAGCCATATGTTCCCTCCACTACTCCTATAAATACCCTTGCATTCATTCATTCATGATCATCTCTTTTCATACACAACACA
This sequence comes from Pyrus communis, assembly GCF_963583255.1. Lineage (NCBI taxonomy): Eukaryota > Viridiplantae > Streptophyta > Magnoliopsida > Rosales > Rosaceae > Pyrus > Pyrus communis. Next base: position 12,115,746 of record NC_084815.1, read on the forward strand.
CCATTTTTCCATTTCCCTTGTAATCCAAACACCATTTTTCCATTTCCCTATTAATCCAAACACCACTCCCCAAACCATTCACACCATCAAACTATCCTTAGACCTTGTGCTACAACAACGAGGAAGAGAAGAGTGCCTAAACGTTCATACAATTCAAGTTTGAGTTGTTGAAATGTTTAGGTGTTTCTTTGATTTCAATGTTTAAATTCAATTCTCTTTGTTTGTACGTATGAGGAATGGAAGAGAAGAGTGCCTAAACGTTCATACAATTCAAGTTTGAGTTGTTGGAATGTTTAGGTATTTCTTTGATTTCAAAGTTATAATAAACTAAACCCCCTTTAGCTAGGGGGTGATTCGAAATATATGTTTATGCTTGCATTTTGATTTGATTACTTTTAATTGCATTTCATAAGTTGTTGATTCAATTTCTTTAACCGTTTGATTGATAACTTATTTATGTATGTTTATTAAGAATGCGCGCTTAATTTTCATGCATGAATATGACGCTAGAATATAAGTGATTTTCACCTAATCGTTATGAACTTATATTCACAAGTAGTGGAGGTTGCTTATAAACAATCGCGTTAAATGAATTCTTGGCACGAGTTTCATGCTCATCATAGTAACGAATGCCTCGTCAACACTTATAGTTTTCATAATGCTTAATGATCTTTGATTGTATCTTTATTGTGCTGTTCACGTAAAGGACTTTTGGAGAATGTTGTGAATTGCGTTGCGCTAACCCATCCAATTCATTAACTTAAGGAAAACTTGACGGTTAATTTAAGCGGACCTAATTAACCCGGGGTGATGAGTTTCATAATTTATCGAAAGATCAACTGGAAATCTTTTTATTATGCAAGTGTAACATATGTGGAGATGACCCCCTTAGCTATTCTATCATCCATTCATTCCATTTCATCAATTTCATATTTACATTCTGTCTAGTTTATTTAACTTGTTTCGTTATTTCAATTTTCGTATAAACTTAAATCCCCCTTTACTTTAATGTCAATTTAGTTAGAAATCATTTTAGTTTGTGTTTTTAAAAGCATTTTGAGTCTTTGGTTTGTCTTAGTGTTTTAAAGTTTAGTTTTACATTCTTTGAGTCTAGTTTAGTGTTTTATATTGTGTTTTTACGTTTTTGAGTCAGTTTCCAAGAGATTTGCAATCCCTCCTAATCCCCGGTCCAGAACGATCCCTACTTATACTTATACTACAATTGTCAAAAAGAGGGTTTAATTTGTGCGCGTATAAATCCCGCATCAAATTTTGGCGCCTTTGCCGGGGATTAGAAAATTTGCTAATCCCTTGGATTGTTTGATTGAGTTGTGGATTTGAGCTCTAGCTTTAGCCGTATAGGTCACATTAGGTGACCCCGGCTGACATATATTCTGCATTGATTGACATTACCTGGGTTACTTACATCATATGCTGAGTTAGTTGACATGGCTTACATACATACATATTGTGAATGTTGCTACTCTGAGCATGGTTGTGATATATTTATATATTCTATTTTCTGGAAAATTATACGGGTTTTACGGAGAGGGGTTAGAACTTTTGAGATTGAAATGATTTTGAAAAGCTTTGTTTTTGCCCACTCACACTTTCTGTTTTGCGCCCCTCCAGGTTCTAGTTAGAAGCGCTTTGGTGGCTCACGAGGACTTGTCGGTGGTTCTGACAGAACAACACAAATGTAGGATCACCTTTAGGTGTTGTGTAATTAGTATTTGTTCTTCGGGACTGCCCTTAGGCTTTCTGTGCTCTGAATATTGTTTATCACACTTAGTCTTACACTTGCGTATTACTTTAACTAGCTTCTTTAGTAGTTTGGTTTTTATTTATTCATACTTTTATTATGATTTTTGCTTCCACACTGTGCATATGGCTACGTCACCCTCACATGACGGCCATCACGCTTTGATTTCGGTCGGGGTGTGTCATCCTAGTTCAACCGTTGTGAATCCAAAGGGAGGCTTTGAAAGCGCTAATGCCATCACTTTGAAAAGTGGCAAGGAAGTTAGAACCACCCCATAACCACCCAAATCAAGCCAAAAGGAGGATGAAAAGTTGCTGATCGAGGAAGAAGAAGTGGACAAGGCCACGACAAGGGTAGAACAACCCTTGCTGCAGCCCCCTAGTGCACCTAAGCTGTCCAATTCAGGTAAGGGTGGTTCAAATTCAAGTCATTCTAACCCTATTCCACCAAATGTGCCTTTCCTTAGCAAGTTTAGGCAATTAAAGAAAGAAGAGAATGAGAAAGACATTCTTGAGACATTTAGAAAGGTGCAAGTCAATATCCTTCTCCTTGATGCAATCAAACAAGTTCTAAAGTACGCCAAATTCTTGAAATAACTTTGCATAACAAGGAAAAGGATTTCAAACAAGGAAGTGGTGCATGTAAGTGAGAATGTTTCTGCAATGTTACAAAGGAAATTGCCTCCTAAATGCAAAGATCCAGGTAGTTTTACAATTCCTTGTGTTATAGGCAATACTAAGTTTGAACATGCTATGTTAGACTTAGGAGCTTCAATTAATGTCATGCCATACTCAATTTAAGCATCTATGAACTTAGGAGAGCTTAAAAATGATGGAGTTATTATTCAATTAGCCGATCGTTCTAATGCATATCCAAAAGGAGTTTTGGAAGATGTTTTGGTGCAGGTTGATCATTTAATCTTTCCGGCGGATTTTTATGTGCTTGAAATGGAAGATTTGGCCCATTCTTCACCATTGCCACTCCTACTTGGAAGACCATTCATGAAAACAGCCCAAACCAAGATTGATGTGGCCAAGGGAGCATTAACAATGGAGTTTGGTGGTGATATAATTAAATTCAATGTTTCTGAATCCATTAAGAATCCTAATGATGTTCGTTCTTGTTTTGTCATTGATGTGAATAAAAATATAGGGCAAGAACATTCAACACCTATCAAGAAGGATGCATCTAGAACCACCATCGAAGAGGGAATTGGAGTGGCTGCCCTTAAAACACCCAATCTGGCCGAAAATAGCCATAGTGAAATTGTGGACATTGCTGCCACTTTTGAGCCTCCATCACAATATGTTTGTAAGTCTCCAATCCCAATTCCAATTCCCATTTCAATTAATAGGTTGTTACCTTCTTTGATGCAGGTTCCCAATCGAAATCAAGGTGGTGAGAAAGTTCACAGTGACTTTAGGAAGCTCAACACAACAATCTGGGGGGATCACTATCCCCTTCCATTCATAGAGCCTTATTATGAGAACTTTGAGGGGCAGGTTATGGAGGATGTACCCCTCCATGCTGTGGGCTCCAATGAAGCTTAAAAGGAGGTATCGTCCGGCTGGAAGACGTTAAAGCAAGCACTTCTTGGGAGACAACCCATGCATTCAAATAAAGAAGACCTAGGAATCTTCGGCTCCTACAACCAGATTTGCTTTCTTTTACCCTACTCTTTATTGCTTTTACTTTTCCATAATTGTCATGTTTGTTTGTGAGTTTATGTTTAAAACATTGAGGACAATGTTTGGTTTAAGTGTGGGGGTGTGGGGGGGGGGGTAAACAAATGATTTTTCATTGATTTTCGTGGGATTTTATCACCTATCACTTCTAAAGTTGTTACTCACTGTTTTTAAGTGTTTTTAGTGTGTTTTGAGGTGTTTTAATGTGTCCTATAACAGAAAATCCGAAAATTTGAAAAAAAAAAAAATTGAAAAAGAGTGTTTGAAAAACCCAAAAAGAGTCGTTTTTATGTTTGTTTGTGTCTTAGGATACCTTCCAACACAATGATGAAGATTTGGTTTTTAATTGCATGACTATTAAAAAAAGTTACAAACATGGATGAAAGTTTGATTTACTCTTTGGTTTATGCTTAGTTGTAGTTGTCGTTTACGAATTCACATGTAATCACAAAAAGAAAAAATTAGTCTTTTTTGTAACATGCTTGAAGGAAGAAACTCAAACTAACGCTACAACCCTAAGAGATTTGAACCTAAACTTTATTTGGAGAGTTATTAATCTTGATGTTTTTGTTTTCTAAACTCATTGCATGATCTCATTATTTCTTTGCTTGGTTGCTACTTAGAATGCGTTTTCATCACTATTGTTCCAAATACTAGAACTCATGCTCATTTTATTCAAAGCATAAAATTGAGTGCATAACATATAACAAGATGAAGTTGTTTAGTTAAAACCAGAGCTAAAAAGCCTTACCCTTTGCATATGTATTGTAGGTTTAACCCCTTTGAGCCTTAGTTAGCCTATTTTCTTTGTTAACCACATTATCCTTACCTAGCCTAGAATAGGACTATCCATACCTTTGTTCTTAAAGGATAGTAGAACATGACTTAAAGAGAATTCCTTTTGATCTACAATTTGCAAAAAAAACAAGTGTGGGGGAAGGTTTTTCGTTGGAAACCTATGAGGATGTACGTTTAGTGTGCCAAAGAAAGAAAGAATAGGAAACGACAGAAAAAAAAAAAACGTGAAAAAGAAAGAAAAAAGAAGAAAAAGTTGAAGAAAAGAAAGAAAAAGAGTTGAAAATAAGTGAGAGTGAACTCACAAGTATTGGTTGTTGAAGAAAGGGTCCAAAAGTTTGAATCTGGCCTTAAGTGTTGTGTGAAGTTTCCCTTGGTGTTCAAAGTTGATTTTTGCATTCGAAGGTGAATTCTAAGTGTTTATTTCATTACTTTGCTTACTATTGCTTTAAGAACTTTTGTTTATCCTTACCTTTCTTTGTTAGCCAATACCTTAGCCCCGTTACAACCTTTAGACTTCTATCTTGATTGTTATGTGTTTCAATATGTGGAGTTTAAAATTGGTTTGAGCATATGGTATCCCTGGTTCTTGCTTCTAAGTAGTGGTATTCCATTCATGAGATCATAATCATATGCATGTTAATAATTCTAGAAAGTGCTTTCCTTGATTATATATATGTGAGTGTTAGTCTACATGTTTACATCAATCTTCTCACATATACCTAGTGTAGGGAGTGTAGTCAGAAAGTCTGTGTGAAAATATAGAGAATATCCAGTGAGGAATTGAGGGAATTCTATAAGGTCTGTTACTACATTCAAAATGTTGTTTTAATTGATTAAATGTGAGCTAGTGAGTGGTGACTACGGTTAAGTATATGCTTGAGCGTAGGGATAACTAAAATTTGTGGGAGTATTGATTTTTAACATGTCATGTTTCATTGGAAATCCCTAAGGCAAATGTTGGAAGGTATAGTTTGTGTTTTGTTTTGTTTTCTTTGTTTTGCTCAAGGACTAGCAAAAGCTAAGTGTGGGGGAATTTGATAGGAGCATATTTATGTGACTTAGTTAGCTTGTTTTCTTGCATTTACATAGTTAGTTTCCATTTATTATAGTTTTTAAGCTATTTTCGTATGTTTGTAGGTCCTAATGGCAAAAGGAGCAAGAAAGTGCATTTTGGAGCCATTTGGAGTAGTTTTGGGCATGGAATGGATAGCTTGCATATGGAGCAAGGTGGATGGACGAATTTGAAGTCAAAAGAGGCTAGTAACATGCTACAAATCTAGAGAAACAAGTTTGAGACAAAGAAGATAAGGAAAGAGCAAGAAATATGGAACATTATCCAAACAACCATATCTTATCCAAACCTTATCCTATCTTATCCTAACCTAATCTTGTTCTACCTTATTTCTAGTTGCAAGGGGACCTAAATACCTGATTTCTAGAAGACCCTATCTGTTCCTAAAAGGGTGCCGCACCCTTCCCTTTTATTCTTTCTAGAAATCCCAATTTATGCCACAAAATACATAGTTTCTAGAAGCCCTAATTTCTGGCGAATTTCCCTAACGTTTTTCCTCTTGGATTCTGATTTGAATTGGCCCTTATTCCTTGTGGATCCTTTTCAGAAATTAATTAGGTTTTGACCCTTTTCTTGAGGCCCAAGCCTTGTGCCGCACCCTAGTCCTTCTCCCACCTCATTTCTACCAAACCCTAGACCTAATTTTGATTTCCCTAGGGTTTTGCCGTGCATCATACATACATACATATATATATATATATACATTTATGCCACACCCAATAGAAAGAGAACGGAGAGAGAAAATCAAATAATTCAATTTGTGCCGCATCAAGGAGAAAGAAGGAAGGGAGAAGCCTTTGTGCTGTCCCTATGCCCAAGCTTTTGGGAGTGTTGGAGCGTCTTTGAGGTGTCTTGTATCCTTGTTTTAGTTTTACAATTATGTTGATTTCGTTGTTAATTTTTGCAATCATGTGGAACTAATTTCTTTATAGTTGGAGGAGAATTCGAAGCCATGATTATATGTTTCATATGAATTGATTTCATCCAGTTATTGTTTCTTGAGTCTTGAATGTGATTTGCTTATCTGAGTTATCAAAACTTGTTTATGTACGTTGATTGAGGGTCGACACTTAATTTGCATGCATGAATTTGATGCTAGAGTATAAGGGAGTTTCACATAATAGTTATTCGCTTATATTCACAAGTAGTGGAAGTCACTAGTATGATTGTGTTAAGTGATCCTTGGCAGGAGTCTCATGCGTTTCATAGTGATGAATGCCTTGTCAATGCTTATGATTTTCATAAAACCTAATGACTTTTGATATGTATATCTATCATGCGTTTCATATAGAGAACTTGAGAAAGATAATTTAATTGGAATGCGTATTCATTCAATTCAATGAAATAAGGAAAATCTGATGGTTGGTTGTGCAATGCAATTAACTTGGGGTGTTGTCATGCATAGTCTAAAGGAATAATAACTGGAAATTGGTTTGTATGCATATGTCATGTGTGGAGAAGGACCCTCTAACTAGCCTTTCACCCATTCAATTCACCTAATTTAGTGTCTAATTTGTTTAGTTTTACAATCTGCCTAGTTTAATTAATTTCGTCCAAAGCAATTCCCCCTTTTATTAAGTGTGTTAGATTAGTTAGAAAAGTGTTCAAATCTGTCCAATTTAGTGTTTTGAGTCTAAGTTAGTTAAATTTTGTCCAAATAACTCCATAGAGTCAGTTTTGTGTCTATTTGCTAGTATTGTGCTATTTAGAGTTAGTTTAGTGTTTTTAGAGTCTAGTTTGTGTTTCTAAGTTTAGTTAAGTCTAGATTAGCATCCCTAATTAATCCCCGGCCTAGAACGATCCATACTTACATATATACTACAATTGTCACAAATAGGGTTTAATTTGTGTATCAAGTTAATTTTCACATCAATAGGTTGTTGATCTAAGGGTCGCAATGACTTAATCTTGGACAAACGATTGAACGATTGCTTCAAGTTTTTAGTTTGAAAACAACGTGTGGATGGTCTTCACCTCAAAGTTGCGGCAAAGATGGTGTAGATGTGAGATTTCGTTGATTCAAGGGCCTTGACGACTTGATCTTGAATTGAACGTTGTTACAAGTTTTGAGCTTGCAACAAAGACTTGAAAGAATTGGCACAAGTGCTTGTTGATTCTTCAAGGGAGTGCTTCGGTTTTTGGTCAAAAGAAAGCTTTGACTTTGGTTGTGAGTTCTTCGAAGAGAGCTTTGGTAGTGTATTAGTCTTCAAAGATTTGTGCAAAGGTTCTTTTGAATGTAGGATTTTTGGTCCCTTTGTGTGTCTTGGGTCTTTGTATTCATAGACTTCTCAAAGCTTGCCTTTGGATGGAATTGGCTTTGATTTGTGTCTTGATTCGTCCATGGGAGAATTTGGCATGTTTTATGTCTTAATTTCAGCCACCTTCCTCATATTGACCGAAATTTATAGGCCTTATTGCCTATTTGTGAGCAATCTTCAATTCTTGCTTGTTTTGTGTAGATACTTTAGCTTTCTTTCTGGTTTTGGGAGCAATATGGGCCCCTTGCCAATTTTAAGGAGAGATTCCCCCCTTTGGCCAAATTTTAGAAAGGTTTTGAGCTTTCTTTGCTTGATTTATGCCACATGTCATTGATGACTTGTCCATTTATGATGAGTCATATGTCATGTGGAGCTTTATGATGCATCATTTGTATGCAATGAAATTTACATGTCTACAGGGTGTTAAATGCACACTCGTTTATTTTTGTTAATGTCGAATACAGTCCAAATGCATTCCCAATAGAAAAAAACTATGTAGTTTTGACACCCAATAGGCTTTTGATTTTTTGAGTACTCATTCTTATGGTCCTAGTAGCAGATTACAAAGTTATTTGCTTAAGTTCCAATGGGTGTCAAATGCACACTAGTTTGTTTTTATCATGTTGAAATAGTCGAAATGCACTCCAAGAAGAAAAACAATGTACTTTTGACACCCAATAAGCCTTTGATCTTTTTGGTACACATTCTTATGGTCCTAGTAGTGTACTATATGCATTTATTTGCTTTAAGTTCCAATGGATGTCAAACACACAGTCAATTATTTGGTTTTTTTTAGTGCTGAAAATAGTCTAAATGTGCTCCAAATAGAAGAATTGTGTAGTTTTGACACCCAATAAGCTTTTGATCTTTTGAGTATTCATTCTTATGATCCTAGTAGCACATTATATAGTTTATTTGTCTAGGTGCAAATGGGTGTCAAACGCACGCTCGTTTGTTTATATTAATGTTGAAACAGTCGAAATGTACTCCAAATATATGTTTATTTGCTTCAATTCCATTGGGCGTCAACCGCACGCTCGTTTATCTTTATTAATGCGGAAAATACTCCAATTGCACTCCAAATAGAAAAACTGTGTACTTTTGACATCCAATAAGCTTTCAATCTTTTGAATGCTCATTCTTATGACCCTAGTAGCGCATTACATGTGTATATTTGCTGAAATTCCAATAGGTGTGAAATGCACACTCGTTTGCGTTTATTAATTCTGAAAACAATCTGAATGCACTCCAAATAGAACAACTTTATACTTTTGACACCAAATAATATTTTTATCTTTTGAGTTCACATTCTTACGGTCCTAGTAGCGCATTATATGTATTTTTTTGTTGAAGTTCCAATGGGTGTCGAATGCACGCTCGTTTATTTTTATTAATGCCGAAAAAACTGTCTAAATGAACTCTAAACAGAAAAAACTGTGTAGTTTTGACGGCCAATCTTTTGATCTTTTGAGTACTCATTCTTATGGTCCTAGTAGCACATTATATAGTTTATTTGCTTAAGTGTCAATAAATGTCAAATGCATGCTCGTTTTTTTTTATTAATGCCAGTTGAAATGCATTCCAAATACAAATAAAATGCACTTTTGACACCCAATAAGCTTTGGATCTTTTGAGCACACAGTCTTATGGTCCTTGTAGCACATTATATAGTTTATTTGCTTCAGTGCCAATGAGTGTCAACTGCACGCTCGTTTATCTATATTTATGCCAAAAATAGTCCAAATGCACTCCAAATAGAAAAACTGTGTAATTTGACACCCAAGAAGCTTTTGATCTTTTGAATACTTATTCTTATGACCCTAGTAGTGCATTATATGTGTTTATTTGCTTAAGTTCCAATAGGTGTCAAGCATACACTCGTTTGTCTGTATGAATGCCAAAAACAATTCGTATGCACTCCAAATAGAAAAACTGTATACTTTTGAACCAAATAATATTTAGATCTTTTGAGTTCTTATTGTTATTGTCCTAGTTGTGCATTATATATGTATATTTTCTTAAGTTCCAATGGGTGTCAAACGCACGCTCGTTTGTTTTCATGAATTCCGAAAACAGTTCAAATGCACTCCAAATAGAAAAATTATGTACTTTAGACACCCAATAAGCTTTGATCTTTTGGGTTCTCATTCTTATTGTCCTAATGGCGCATTATATGTTTTTTGTTGCTGAGGTTCGAATGGGTGTTGAACGCACAGTCGTTTTTTTTATTGATGTCGAAAACAATCTGAATGCACTCCAAATCGAAAAACTATGTACTTTTGACATCAGATAATATTTTGATCTTTTGAGTTCTCATTCTTATGGTTCTAGTGATATGTGTTTATTTGCTTACATTCCAATGGATGTCAAACGCACACTCAATTGTTTGTTTTTATTAATGCCGAAACAGTCTAAATGCATTCCAAATAGAAAAACTTTGTAATTTTGGCTCCCAATAAACTTTTGATCTTTTGAGTGCTCATTCTTATGGTACTAGTAACAAATTATATAGTTTATTTGCTTCAGTGACAATGGGTGTCAAATGCACGCTCGTTTGTATTTATTCATGCTAAAACAATCTAAATGCACTCCAAATAGAAAAACAATGTACTTTTGACACCCAATGAGCTTTTGATCTTTTTAGTGCACATTCTTGTGGTCCTAGTAGCGCATTATATGTGTTTATTTGCTTAAGTTCTGATAACTCATATATTTCATGGATTTATACCATCCATTTCTAGTTTCTTTGTGATGTTTTTGAGTTAAACTGGTTGCATTTTACCTTATTTTGTGTTAGTGTGCAGTTACATGTACTTTAGGATCAATTTGAAGGGAAAAGAAGTGAAAACATGGTTGACCCTTATTTAAACGTGGAAAAAAGTTTAGTGGCCTGTTTTGAAGCCCAAATAAAGAATCCAAGACGAATCTGGCTTGTTAGAAGACTAAGAATAGAATGGGAAAGGAATTGGGATATCTATCCGAATTTGGAGGTGCCAAATAAGGTAAAAATGTGTAAAATAAAGACTTAGTTGCTGGGATCACTTTGGAATATCTTGTAGCCCCATTTAGCATATAAATACTAAGGTTTCACATCACTTTTACACAAGCCCCCCTTGGGTCGCCCAAAGCTCTCTTTCTTCTATTTCTTAGGTCTTTCTTTCAGAAACAAAACCCTATTTCCCTTCACCATCCGCTGCCACCGAAGAAACCACGCAGCCGTGCTGTTCTTGAAGGATTTCCACATCAGAATTGCTTCAAGGCGTTTTTTCTATGAATTTAATTTCACTTATGTTGTTCTTGATATTTATATATTCTATAATCATGTTGTGTGATTAAGTTCATAGCTGGGGATTTTGATGTAGCCTTGCAAAACTATTCTATGTTATTAAGTTAAAGTATTTGATTCATTAATCTGTTTGCTTGTTTCATTCACTGATTTTATAGTTCAATTTGTTAGTTTATCCTAATGTTTATCACCACAAGGGTTTCTTATAGATTATTTGATCAAGGTTATGGTACACATCATGCTTAATCTTGGTAGACATGTGAATGAATGAAGAAACTGCTATGCATACATCCTGCCATGCGATTTTTTTGGTTCTTAGAAGTTTTCTTGCTCTTAATGGATTCTTATTTGGTAATCTAAGTTGAACATCACAGCTAGGTTGTAGATTAGGAGTACTTGATCATAACCACACATCAAATGAATAATCATAAATGAGTAAAACGAACCCTACTTGCAGATTGGATAGTTGAATGCGTTTTGACTTAATTTCATGGAATTGGCTTGTAACGGTGAAATCGGTATCCCTAGTTCCATTCCCATTATTTCTGAATCAACCTATCATTTATCTTTATCTTTCTTGCATTTTTAAGTTATTTTAGTTTCCAATTGGAAAATCTAAATTCAATTTGCATTTTCATTGTTTAGTTAGGGTTCTCATAAAGCTAGTAATTTGTAGAGCTCCAATCATTCCCTGTGGTTCGACACCCTTACTTGTGCCATTAACTATCTTATATTTGCACTTGAAAGGAACACAACAAGTTCCAATGGGTGTCAAACGCATACTCGTTTGTTTTTATTAATGTCCAATATAGTCCAAATGCACTCCAAATAGAAAATTTGTGTAGTTTTGACACCCAACAAGCTTTTGATCCTTTGAGTACTCATTTTTATGGTCCTAGTGGCACGTTATAAAGTTTAATTGCTTAAGTGCCAATGGTGTCAAATGCACGCTCATTTGTTCATCCCAAAACAGTCGAAATGCACTCCAAGTAGAAAAAAAAAATGTACTTTTGACACCCAATAAGCTTTTGATCTTTTTTTAGAACACATTCTTATGGTCCGACTAGCATACTTCTTTGCTTAAGTTCCAATGGATGTCAAACACAGTCAATTTTTTGTTTGTTTTAATGTCGAAAATAGTCCAAATGTCCTCCAAATAGAAAAATTTGTAGACATGTAAATTTCGTTGCATACAAATGATGCACCACAAAGCTCCACGTGACATATGATTCATCACAAATGGACAGGTCATCAATGACATATGGCACAAATCAAGCAAAGGAAATATAAAATCTTCCAAAAAACTCGGCAAACAAAGAAGAATCCCTCTTAAATTCTGCAACACTTAAAATACTCTCAAAACTAGAAAGAAAGTTAAGGCATCTTCATAAAACAAGCAAGAATTGAAGATTGCTCACAAAATAGGCAACAAGGCCTCAAAATTTCGGCCAATGGAGTAAAGTGGCTGAAATTAAGGCACAAAACATGCCTAAATTCTCCCATGGATGAATTAGGACATAAATCAAAGCCAAATCCACCCAAAGGCAAGCTTTGAGAAACATATAAATATAAGGTCCTCTTACAAGCATAGGGGTCGAAAAAATCTCTACACAGAAGAACCTTTGCGAAACCTTTGAAGACTAATATGCTGCTAAAGCTCTCTTCGAAGAACATTCAACCAAAGCCAAAGCTTTTTCTTCACCAAACCCGAAGCACTTCCTTGAAGAATCAACAAGACTTTGTTGCAAGCTTGTAAACTTGTAGCAATGTTCATTTCAAGATCAAGTCGCCAAGACCCTTGAAGCGATGAAATCCCTACATCAACCACTACCTTTGCCGCACCCTTGAGGTGAAGATCATCCACGTGTTGTTTTCAAGCTCAAAACTTGAAGCAATCGTTCAACCGTTTGTCTAAGATCAAGTCATCGCGACCCTTGGATCAACAATCATGCATCTACATCAAATTTGAAGGCTGAATTAGAGGAAAATTGTAAACAGAGATTGTAACCTACAAATTCAAATCAATACAAATCTACTTTGTACACGTGTTCTCATTTCATTCAATACAGAATTTTCATGTTTACAAATTTGGCACGCCCGGTGGGACTTCTCTGCCTCTCATCTATGTCTTCAAAACCCACACAAATAGCATCAAGAAATGATCAAGTTGTTCTCGCTACCAACGTGAAAAACAAGGGCATCCTTGCCATAAATGGTGGCATTTTGGGCGTCACAACTCGAAGCAAGGCAAGAACACCGTGCCTTCTACCCCATCATCAACTTTGCTGAAAAAGCAAGAGCACCCGAGGCACAAACATGTGATCACCCTGGCCTAACTAAGGGCATTAAGGGAAGAAAGTACAAGGAGGTACTCAGATCTTTGACTTCTGATGCCAACTTAAGCAACTTGTGTCCCTTAGCCATGCAAGTCATGACTACTAGTGCGACTTCCATCGAGGAGCAGCTGGCTGAAATGAGCGAAGCAATTGCAAGGCTGACAAGGACCTTAGAGGAGAAGGACTTGCAAATTGCCACACTCGTCAACCGCCTAGAGGCATAGCAAAACGACAAAGCTAACCCGAAGGTTAATCCACCAAAGAAGGAAACCGATGAAAAGGAAGAGCCTCTAGTGGAGAAACCGGATGAGAAGCTGGACCAAGCAACATCGCTCATGGGATCTCTCTCTATCCAACAGCTGTAGAAGATGATCACTAGCACCACTAAGGCACAGTACCAAGGAAGCTCGCATGACTCCATACTGTACTCAAAGCCCTACTCCAAGAAGATTGACGCCTTGAGGATGCCAAAAGGTTATCAGTCACTAAAGTTTATACAATTTGATAGCAAGGGCAATCCTAAACAACATATTGCCCATTTTATCGAAACTTGCAACAACGCTAGGACAGAGGGAGACTACCTCATTAAACAGTTCATGAGCTCGTTAAAAGGTAATGCCTTTGACTGGTACACTAACCTCAAGCCCGAATCCATCAACAATAAGGATCAGCTTGAAAGGGAATTCCTTAACCGCTTCTACATCATTTGTCACACTATAAGCATGCTGAGGTTGACGAGTACAAAGCAATGGAAGGATGAACCTGTCGTCGACTACGTCAACAAATGGCATTCATTAAGTCTGGATTGCAAAGATCGACTTTTTGAAACCTCTGGCATTGAGATTTGCGTTCAAGGCATGCATTGGAGGCTACACTACATCCTCTAAGGCATAAAGCCAAGGACATTTGAGGAACTGGCAACTTGCTCCCACAACATGGAGATAAGTATCGTGAACCATGGGAAAAATGAGCCAACCATCGACTTCAAGAAGGACATGGTGTTCGCTCTGAAGGTAGACAAGATTGGGAAGAAGCCCACCAAGCTTTTGCCATCAACACTACCCTCATCAAGACCTCCCATGTGCCCGTCAAGATCTCCTCCAAGAAAAAACAAAGGAGATAAAAAGAGGTGAGCCTTTTCGCACCCAAGATAGGTACAAAAACACCTTGAGGGAGCTGGAGTAAAAGATGTAACCTTATCCGGACTCTGACGTGGCCGCAATGCTAGACAACCTATTGGAAGAAAAAGGTGATCGAGCTACCTAAGTGCAAACGCCCTGAAGAGATGAATCACGTTAACGATCCTAGGTACTGCAAATATCATCGTATCATGAGTCATCTGGTTGGCAAGTGTCCCATCCTCAAGGAGCTTTATGAAACTGGCACGACAGCCGCAACACACACTACTATGATTATGTTTGGATCCTTCGATCTCGTGCCTCTTCAAGTAACGCATGCCCACTCCCAATAAGCTTTTGCTATTTTAAGTACTCATTCTTATGGTCCTAGTGGTATATTATATTTTTTTATTTGCTTAGGTTCCAATGGTTGTCAAACGCAAGCTCCTTTGTTTTTATTAATGCCAAAAATAGTTCATATACACTCCAAATAGAAAAACTATATACTTTTGACACCCAATAAGTTTTTGATCTTTTGAGTACTCATTCTTATGTTCATAGTAGCGCATCATATTTGTTTATTTGCTTAAGTTTCCATAGGTCCCAAACGCACAATTGTTTGTTTTTATTAATGCAAGAAACAATCTGAATGCACTCCAAATGGAAAAATTCTGCACTTTTGACCCCCACTAAACTTTTGATCTTTTTAGAACTCATTCTTATGGTCCTAGTAGTGCATTATATGTGTCTATTTCCTTCAATTCCATTGGGTATCAAATGCAAGCTCATTTGTTTTCTTTTAAGCTGAAAATAGTCTAAATGCACTCCAAATAGAAAAATTGTTTGCTTTTGACACCCAATAAGGTTTTGGACTATTGAGTACTCATTCCTATGGTCCTAGTAGCACATTATATGTGTTTATTTGTTTAAGTTCTAGTGGGTGTCAATCGCACGCTCATTTGTTTTTATTTGTGCCGAAAATAGTCTAAATGCACTCCAAATAGAAAAACTATGTACTTTTGACACCCAGAAAGCTTTTGATCTTTTCAGTAGTCATTCTTATAGCCCTAGTAGTGCATTATATGTGTTTATTTGCTTAAGTTCCAATTGGTGTCAAAGGCACGCTTGTTTGTATTGATTAATTCCGTAAGCAGTTCAAATGTACTCGAGATAGAATAACTGTGTACATTTGACACCCAATACGTTTTTTATCTCTTCATTACTCATTCTTATGGCCCTATTAAAGAACTATATGTGTTTATTTGCTATGGTTCCAATGGGCGTCAAACGCACCTCGTTTTTTTTTGTTTATGCCTAAAATAGTCTAAATGCACTCCAAATAGAGAAACTATGTACTGTTGACATCCAATAAACTTTTGATCTTTTGATTACTCTTTCCTATGGTCCTAGTAGTGCATTATATGTTTTTATTTGCTTAAGTTCCAATGGGTGTCAAACGCACGCTTGTTTGCTTATATTAATGTCGAAAGTAGTTCAAATGCACTCCAAATAGAAAAAAATGTGTATTTTTGACACCCAGAAAGCTTTTGATCTTTTCAGTAGTCATTCTTATAGTCCTAGCATTATATGTGTTTATTTCTTAGGTTGCAGTTGGTGTCAAATGCACACTCGTTTGTATTGATTAATGTCGAAATTAGTTCAAATGCGCTCGAGATAGAAGAACTGTGTACATTTGACACCCAATACATATTTGATCTCTTCACTAATCATTATTATGGCCCTAATAAAGTACTATATGTGTTCATTTGCTAAGGTTCCAATGGGCGTTAAAAGCACGCTCGTTTCTTTTTGTTTATGCCTAAAACAGTCTAAATGCACTCCAAATAAAAAAATTGTGTACTGTTGACATCCAATAAACTTTTGATCTTTTGATTACTCATTCTTATGGTCATGGTAGCGCATTATATGTTTTTATTTGCTTAAGTTCCAATGGGTGTTAAACGCACGCTTGTTTGTTTATATTAATGTCGAAAGCAGTTCAAATGCACTCCAAATTGAAAAACTGTGTACTATTGAAACCCAATAAGCTTTTGATCTTTTGAGTACCCATTCTTATTGTCACATCCCGGCCCGGGGCGGATCACTTCCCGGGCCCGCTCCACCACCGTAGCACGATATTGTCTGCTTTGGGCTTACCATTCCCTCACGGTTTTGTTTTTGGGAACTCATGAGCAACTTCCCAGTGGGTCACCCATCCTGGGAGTGCTCTAGCCCCCTTCTCGCTTAACTTCGGAGTTCCTACAGAACCCGAAGCCAGTGAGCTCCCAAAAGGCCTCATGCTAGGTAGGGATGGGAATATACATTTAAGGATCACTCTCTTGGGCGATGTGGGATGTCACAATTCACCCCCCTTAGGGGCCCGACGTCCTCGTCAGCACACACGCAGCCAAGGTTAGGCTCTGATACCAATTGTCACATCCCGGCAAGGGGCGGATCACTTCCCAGGCCCGCTCCACCACCGTAGCACGATATTGTCCGCTTTGGGCTTACCATTCCCTCACGGTTTTGTTTTTAGGAACTCACGAGCAACTTCCCAGTGGGTCACCCATCATGGGATTGCTCTAGCCTTCTTCTCGCTTAACTTCGGAGTTCTTACGGAACCCGAAGCCAGTGAACTCCCAAAAGGCCTCGTGCTAGGTAGGGATGGGAACATACACTTAAGGATCACTCCCCTGGGCAATGTGGGATGTTACAATCCACCCCCCTTAGGGGCCCGACGTCCTCGTCGGCACACCACAGCCAGGGTTAGGCTCTGATACCAATTTGTCAAATCCCGGCCTGGGGGGACCACTTCTCGGGCCCGTTCCACCACCGTAGCACGATATTGTCCGCTTTGGGCTTACCATTCCCTCACGATTTTGTTTTTGGGAACTCATGAGCAACTTCCCAGTGGGTCACCCATCATGGGATTGCTCTAGCCCTCTTCTCGCTTAACTTCGGAGTTCCTACGGAACCCGAAGCCAGTGAGCTCCCAAAAGGCCTCGTGCTAGGTAGGGATGGGAATATACATTTAAAGATCACTTCCCTGGGCGATGTGGGATGTTACAATGGTATTGTGACAAGATCTTCCATACAACGCCTCAAATGGTGCCATGCCGATACTCAAATGAAAGCTGTTGTTGTAGGCAAACTCCATTAAATCCAACCGCTTGTGCCAAGCATCACCAAACTGTAACACCAAAGATCGCAACATATCCTCCAATGTCTGAATAGTTCTCTCTGACTGTCCGTCCGTCTGAGGATGATACGTCGTACTATAAAGTAGTCTCGTACCCAACGCTTCTTGAAACACCACCCAAAATTTATATGTAAATCTTGGGTCACGATCCGAGACAATACTCACAGGGACACCATGGTACTTCACGATCTTCGAGATGAACAACTCAGCTAATCGGCCCAAAGAATACTTCTCCCTCACTGGAATGAAATGTGCTGACTTAGTAAGCCAATCAACAATCACCCAAATGCCGTCAAAACCATTATGTGTACACGGAAGCTTGTACACAAAATCCATAGTAATGTTTTCCTATTTCCATTCTGGAACGGGAAGTGGCTGCAACAACCCAAACGGCTTCTTCCTTTCCATTTTAACTTGCTGACAAACAGCACACCTACTCACATACTCAGCTATCTCCCTCTTCATACCCGGCCAATAATAAAATGGTTGAATGGTATGTGATAGGAGCATATTCATGCGACTTAATTAGCTTGTTCTCGTGCATTTATGTTGTGTTTACTTAGCTATTTTAGTGTTTAAGGCTACTTTTGTGTATTTTCAGATTATAAGGCCAAAGTGTGCAAGAAGATGCAAATTGGAGTCTTTTGGAGCGAAAGAGGAATGAATGAGTTGAAGATTTGAAGAAACGACGAATTCTTACTCCAACGATGAATTCTTACCAAAACGAGGAATCCTACTCAAACAAGGATTCGTACTTGAAGTAGGAAAGTTAACCCTAGGTTTCCCGTTTTGGTAACCTTTCCTAAACTTAAACGTCCGTATTTTCTAGCCACTTTGAAGGCCTTGTAGGCACTTTAGGACACAAAACAAAGGCCCTATGTCACTTTAAACCATTGCCGTGCCCTTGTATCTTCCCCCCTTCCCTTGCCGTGCAAGGGAGGGCAATTTTGTCCCCTTTTATGCACAAAACCCTAACCTTAAACCCTAGCCGACCTAATTCATTGCATGCATTCATATTTTTAAATCATTCAGCCACCATATTCCTATTATTCAAATCTAAGCCGCACCTAATTTTTCACCCTAGATAAAATTCAGCCATTCACTCCCAAAAACAAATCTTGCCGCAGCAACATCTCCCATTATTTTTATAAGCCGTGTCTCCCATTCATCAAATATTTAATTCCTAAGCCGCAACTCCACTCACTAATCATTCATATCATTCAGCCACAAAAACATATTCTCTCCCACTTAAGCCGCAGCCACCATACCCTTTTTCTCCATTCAATCCGCAACTTTTCATATATATTAATCATGGACCCTAATTTCCCCTAAGCCGTGACTTCCATCAGCACCTAAAAAACCAAAATGACAACCCTTTACCGCAGCCACCAGATTCCTATTTTTATTTAACAGCCGCAGCTTTTCCTCCATCTTCCCAGCCACTTTCCACACCTTCTTCGACACCTTCCCCACCATTGCCGCACCACTAAAACTCCATAAACCCAATCCCAAAACCAGAAAAACATCCAAAACTCACCTAGACTTTCACTGCCGCAGCAAGGAGAAGAAGAAGAAGGGCTTAGACGCGCAGAAATTCAAGTGGATTCGTTGGGCGTTCTAGGTGTAATCCATCCTTTGTTCTTTATGTTTAAATTCAATTTTATTTTTCTTGTTGTGAACATGAGAGGCTAAACCCCTATTTAGCTAGGGGGTGATTCAAAACCATGTTTATGCTTGCAATATGAATTGATTACTTTTGGTTGGAATTTCATGAATGGTGAATTCAATTTGTTTAACTGCTTTATTGATAACTTATTTGTGTATGTTTATTGAGAGTGCACGCTTAATTTTCATGCATGAATATGACGCTAGAATATAAGTGAGTTTCACCTAATAGTTATGAACTTATATTCACAAGTAGTGGAGGTTGCTTATAAACAATCGCGTTAAATAAATTCTTGGCATAAGTTTCATGCAATCATAGTAACGAATGCCTCGTCAACACTTATAGTTTTCATGATGCTTAATGATTCTTGCTTGTATCTCTATTATGCAATTCATGTAGGGAACTTGTGCGGAATGCTTTGGGTTGTCGCATGCAATCATCCAATTCATTAACTTAAGGAAAACTTGACGGTTAATTTAAGCGGACCTAATTAACCCGGGGTGTTGAGTTTCATAATTCATCGAAAGACCAACTGAAAATCAAATTGTATGCAAGTGTGACATGTGTGGAGAAGAACCTTCTAGCTAGCATTCATCCATATTTTCATCACATTCATATTTACATTCTGCCTTTAAATTACAATCTGTGCATTTAGTTTAATTTCGTCAAAACCTCAATCCCCCTTTACTTTAGTGTCTAATTTAGTTAGAAAGTGTCTTAGTTTGTGTTTATAAGTGTTTTGTATTCTTTGAGTCTTTTGATTTGTTTTAGTGTTTTATTGTTTAGTTTTGCATTCTTTGAGTCTAGTTTAGTGTTTTTAACGTTTGTTTTACGTTTTTGAGTCAGTTTCCAAGTGATTTAGTAATCCCTTCTAATCCCCGGTCTAGAACGATCCCTACTTGCATCTTTATTACAATTGTCAAAAGAGGGTTTTAATTTGTGTGCTTAATTAGTTCGCATCAGTATGATACATTTTAGTGGCTTCTGGATGCATGGCATAAGCTGAGATATGTGTTTCATCGAGAATTGTTTTCTTTAAATCCAAATTATTAGGCACAAACATCCTACCCTTCTGCATCAGCATGCCATCCGATTCGCGAACTCTGAGGTCTTTCCTCCTCCCTTGATCTCGAGCTTGGATTATTTCTTGAGTTTCCTCATCAGCTACCTGACCTTCAAGCACCTGATCAACTAAAATTGGCCTAACTTGAAAATTAGCAAGTAAGGCCACCTCTCGATCTTCTGCCTCCAACGTCACTCCCGTGGATCTTAAGTCTGCCAGAAGAGGAACGTGACTAGCGTACAACGCATTGATACGGCCCTGAGACTTCCTGCTAAGTGCATCAGCTACCACATTTGCGCGACCAGGATGATAATTAATCGTGCAGTCATAATCACTAAGCGGCTCCAACCACCTCCGCTGACGAAGATTAAGATCCCTCTGCGTAAAAAGATACTGAAGACTCTTATGATCTGTAAAGATCTTACATTTTTCTCCATAAAGGTAATGTCTCTACAACTTCAACGCAAAAATAATGACGGCTAACTCCAAATCATGTGTAGGGTAATTCAACTCATGAAGTTTCAATTGTCGTGAAGCATAAGCAATTACCCTACCATGCTGCATCAACACAAATCCCAGACTATTCAAAGAAGCATCACTATAGACCTCGAAATCACCACTATCGTCCGGGAGTGCCAAAACAGGTGCGTGAGTGAGACAATACTTCAACTGCTGGAAACTCTGCTCACACTTATCATCCCACTCAAATTTAACATTTTTCCTCGTTAACCTCGTCAGTGGTAAAGGAATCACAGAAAAATCCTTAACAAACTGTCGATAATACCTTGCTAACCCAAGGAAACTCCTCACCTCAGTGATGATTCTAGTTTGGAAAGAAAGGTAAGCTGAGTCTCAGATATATCGGACCGTACATGATCACCGAGCGAGTTGGTGAGGTGGCTTACAGGCTGGAGTTGCCTCCGGAGCTAGCTAAAGTACATAACGTTTTTCACGTGTCTATGCTTCGACATTATGTTGCAGATCCGTCTCATGTGATACCTCCTCAACCCTTGGAAATTAATCCGGATTTGACTTATGATGAGGAACCAATGACGTAACCTCACCCTACACCTCTAGGGTATGATTTAGAGTTTGCTATGCCTAGAGGGGAGAGATGTATTGTAGATTTTGTGTACCTAGGATGTCCAGTGATGGTGGAGGATGTTATTATGCCAGCTGATCTTATCCCGTTGGATATTGTTGACTTTGATGTGATTCTGGGCACGGATTGGTTGTATTTCAATCGTGCCAATATTGATTGTTACGGGAAAATAGTTACTTTCCATCGTCCTGGATTACCTGTGGTTACTTTTGTGGGCGAGCAGAGTGGGGTGAGACATGGCGTTATTTCTGCTGTGCCAGCGAAAAGGTTGTTATCTAAAGGTTGCCAGGGGTACTTAGCTCATGTGGTGTTAGCTGATGCTGTTTTTAGTAATGTGGAGGATGTAAGGGTAGTCAGGCATTTTCCTGATGTTTTCCCTGAGGATTTACCTGGTTTGCCGCCAGACCGAGACATGGAGTTCACCATTGATTTGCTTCCAGGTACTAATCCTATTTCTTTGACTCCCTATCGTATGACTCCTGCTGAGTTGAGGGAATTGAAAGTTCAGTTGCAGGAATTAGTGGATAAGGGTTTTATTCAACCTAGTATATCACCTTGGGGAGCTCCAGTGTTGTTTGTGAGAAAGAAAGACGGAACTTTGAGGCTATGTATTGATTACCGACAATTGAATCGGGTAACGATTAAGAACCGTTATCCATTGCCGCGTATTGATGATTTATTTGATCAGCTTCGAGGTGCTTGTGTATTCTCCAAGATTGACTTGAGGTCTGGATATTATCAGCTGAAGATTAGTAGGGATGATGTTCCTAAGACGACTTTCAGGACTCGTTGTGGTCATTACGAGTTTCTGGTTATATGATAGGAGCATATTCATGCGACTTAAATGGCTTGTTCTCGTGCATTTACGTTATGTTTCTCTAGTTATTTTAGTCCTTTATGCTTCTTTTGTGTGTTTTCAGGTTCTAAGGGCTTAGGGAGCAAGAAAGTGCATTTTGAGGCTATTTGGGGCACTTTTGGGCATGGATTGGATAGCTTAATCATGGAGCAAAGAGGATGGACGAAATTGAAGCCTTGTATGCTCTTTGGGGACATAAAACAAAGGGCCTAGCCCAATCAAACAAATCCTTTGAGCCATGGAAAACCTCTAGCCCAAATCAAACATTCTATGCCATGCAAACCAACCTATTTTAGGCCCATTCTATGTACTTAAACCCTAGCCCTTTAAACTAGCCATATTATGATTTATTCACTTCCATACTCTTCTTTATTCCACATGCATTCACACACATGCACATCATTCACTCACATTTCCTAGCCATGCATCACTTTAACCCACATTTTCACCCATTTACACACACATGCACTCACATGCATTCACATGCATTTCAAGCACCAAACATTCTTCTTTGCCGTGCCTTTCCCTTCCACTTTCCAACCCTTCCAAATGCAACTTCATTAAAACATGCAGCCACATAATCATTCACCCTATCCATTCTATGTCACAAAACAATGTCACATGCACCATTCAGCCATTCACTCTAATTCAACCTAACTTTTCTCTAAACCGTAACCAACCACTCTATTCTATCACCCTAGTTTCATTAATAAACACGCACCATCCAATCCTCTTCCATGTGCAACCATAATTTACACCCCATTCATTCACAAACCATGCAGCCAACACATTCTTTCTCAACATCATTGCCGTGCATAATTCATTACATTTCCACATGCAATTTCAGCCACATGCATTCTCCTCATAACCTAGTTGTCACTCCAATTCATTACACATGCACTTTAATCATTCAATCACACCATTCCATCCATCCATTCAGCCACATTTTCACCAACAACAAGCATCATTGCCGTGCCTTTCCAGATTTCCAGCATCCCATAATCATTCACACCCCTTTCTCCACATTCCAAACCTTGTGCCGTGTATCCCCTTCATCATTCCAGCATTCCACCTAATTCACATGCCTTCATTTATTCTTTATTCCACTTACACTCATCATCACACACCTTAGCAATCAACACATGCAATCACATGCATCACAACCACAAAGAACCATCCTGAAAACACATTGCCGTGGCCTACTCACAATTCCAGCATCTTCACATGTCTTTCTAGCTTTCCTTTTCATTTCCACCACTCATTCTTCATCATTTCAGCCACCTACATGCATTAATTATTAAACTCTTCATCATTGCATCCAGAAAATGGGCAAGAAAGCTTCCCAAACACATGCATACACACACCATTTCCAGCACACACATGCAAATCCAACATCAAAAACTGTCATTGTCGTGGGATCCTTGTGCTTTCCAGCTTTCCTAGCTATTTTCCACCACATTCCAGCACATGCATGCTTAAACAAACAGCCATATGTTCCCTCCACTACTCCTATAAATACCCTTGCATTCATTCATTCAAGCATCATCTCATTCACAACACAACACCCCTCAAACACTTCCATTCCCTCCCCTAGCCGTGAGTTCCCTTGTAATCCAAACACCATTTTTCCATTCCCCTTCCACTTCTCCACCACTCCTCTTCCATTCCACACTTCCATCCCCCAAACCAATTATCTCTAGACCTTATGCTACAATAAAGAGGAAGAGAAGAGGGCCTAAACGTTCATACAATTCAAGTTTGAGTTGTTGGAATGTTTAGGCGTTTCTTTGATTTCAATGTTTAATTTCAATTCTCTTTGTTTTGTATGAGGAACTAAACCCCCCTTTAGCTAGGGGGTGATTCGAAATTATGTTTATGTTTGTAATATGATTTGATTACTTTTAATTACGTTTCATAAATTGTGAATTCAATTTGTTTAACTGACACACCCCGACCGAGATCAGGGCGTGCTGGCCGTCACACGAAGGTGACGTAACCATGTGCGCGTGCGGAAGCTAATTAAGAAGGTAACATAAAAGTACGAATAATTAAAAACCTAATAACATACAAAGTACTAGTGTATGTGAGACACAATTCAGAGCAAGTCTACAACAGTCCAAAAGGAAAAGATACGACATATTTACACCCGAAGGTGACCCTACAATGGTGAGTGTCTGTCAGAAATGCCGGGACGCCCTCTGGGATATACCACCGAACTTGCTAGACCACTAGAACCTGGAGGGGCGAAAAACAAAAGCGTGAGTGGGCAAAAACAAAGTTCTTTGAAATCTCTTTAGCAAAACACATTCTAACCTCTCGCCGTAAAACCTGTATACTTCCCAGAAAATGAACATATATACGTATTTATAGGTATGTCAATCATGCTCCATGATATGCCATTTATGCTCGAGAATATGCCATGACAGAATCTCATAATCAAATATAAATGCTCAAGCGTAAATCACATCAACAACATATAAACTGGCAGCCGGGAGTCACCTAACGTGACATGTACCGCTGCACCTAGAGCTCCACGCTCAACTCAATCACTGAATCTGCACACGAGTCGGAACCACCTAACGTGGTCTGTACGACAAGCTGGGTGTAATATATATGTATGCTCTAGTGCTACGATCACGTGAAGCTGGCGATAAATCGCGGGTCACCTACAAGTCGGAACCACCTAATGTGATCTCTACGACAGGCTTGCACCTAACTTGGATCCAAGACGAGCATGCGGTGCTGGTGAACATACACGTGAAGGCTGTGCCCTGGCCCTGGACGGGAGCACTAACACCGGGGGTGCAGATTATGAGCTCTCTAAGCATCTCAAACTACTATTGCATAATAAACAGGAATGCATAACCACCTGAATACCGCTTACCTGGCACTTACCTGTGCATCCACCGCACCAAATACACATGTATATATGTATGTATATCACCAATAATACATGCAATGATGCGTAAACAACATTCATATAATGCATGGCATAAAACAAATAACATTTTCTATTTAATTTCTGGGAATATAACTGTATATAGGTATATACGGAAAACAAAAGCCCACTCACTGATAATTAGAAGGGTCGTAGCCCCCCTGCCTCGAGTGCGTACGCTCGTCCTCGGAAAACAAATCACCTATACGCGACAAAGTTACGAAAACATTAATTTAAAAGCACCTAAGCAACTTCTCGTAATAACTTCTCATACATTGCTCAACTTGGACATATGAATATACCAACGTGACCTACACAACCTCAGGATCACGCCCATATTTTTAGAAAAATTTTTGGACCACGCACGCGCCCCCACGCGCCTGAACACGCACGGACCTACGCGCCCCCACGCGCGGCCCACGTGCACTGCACACTGACGGCGTCAGTTGACGCCGTCAGGAATATTCCGTTAACTGACGGAATATTCCGTCAAATCTAACCGGATTCTGTCACTGCCGTTAGGAATATTCCATTAGACTTAACGGAATATTCTCCTTTCTTCTCCGGCGAGACGCCGGCGCCGGCGACGGCGCCGGAAAACTGGGTAAAATTCTAACTTTGTTTTCTCCTTCGTTTTTCAACCATTTTTCACGTTCTTTATACCAAAATGAAGCTTAGGACTAGTAGAATCACGTTAGACTAGTTTTAAGGCCTAAAAATTGCTAGATCATACCTGTCCACGACTTCAAAGTTCGGCCAACTTCGAACCTAGCCTTCCCGACGTCCAAATTCACCCAACGAACTACTCCGAGGCTCCTTGGGACCTCACAAGCACAACTACAAGCTTAGAAATTCCAAAAACAAGCTAGTTTAGGTTTGCATGAACAGTGTTCAAATCGGACCTCGTGATATCGACGTGAAAATGGTGTTTTCCTTACCTGAAAATGGCACCTTTGAACTCCTCTCAGCTCCACGAACACGATGGTGGTCTTGGTTTCTTGTTTGGTGAAGATTTGATTAGGTTTGTATGTGTGTCCGTGTGTAGAGGAAGAAGAAGAAGAAAATGGCTCGGGGAGGAAGAGAGAGAGAGAGAGAGACTGAGAGAAGAGAGAAGAGAGAAGAGACAGAGTGAGGGAATGAGGGAGGGAATCTCGGAAAGAAAGAAAAAATGTATGATTGTGTGTGGTCCCACCACCCACACAACACAAATATACACGTAAACGAATAGATTAGGGGTAAAATTGTAATTTTAAATGTACGTCTCGTTAGTTTCGGGACGGGATGTTACAACCTACCCTCCTTAATAGAATTTCGTCCCGAAATTCAAAACAACCAAAATACACCCCTATTAGTCAAAGAATAATCTAGGATACAAATCCCTCATCCTATTTTCTGTCTCCCAAGTCGCTTCTTCAATTGAGTGATTCCTCCACAAAACTTTCACCAAATTCACCGTTTTGTTCCTCAGAACCTTCTCTTTCCAATCTAAGATCGTTAACGGTTCCTCATCGTACGTCAAATCTGGATTTATCTCTAACGGTTGAGGAGGTATCACATGCAATGGATCAGCAACGTAATGTCGGAGCATAGACACGTGAAAAACGTTATGCACTTTAGCCAACTCCGGAGGCAACTCTAACCTGTAAGCTACCTGACCAACTCTTTCTGTGACTAGGTACGGTCCGATATACCTGGGACTCAACTTCCCCTTCTTTCCAAACCGCACAACACCTCTCCATGGTGAAAGCTTCAGAAATACCCAATCTCCGACCTCATACGTTCTGTCCGTAGCATGCCGATCTGCTAAACTTTTCTGCCTGTCTTGAGCTGCTTTCAGGTTAGACCTAATTACCTGAACATTTTGAGTAGTTTCCTCGACAATCTCCGGACCTACCAAGACTCTTTCGCCAACTTCTGACCAACATAACGGAGTGCGACAAGATCTACCATACAAAGCTTCGAATGGCGCCATGCCAATGCTCGAATGGAAGCTGTTGTTGTAAGCAAATTCCATCAAATCTAACCGCTGATGCCAAGCATCACTGAACTGTAACACTGATGCTCGCAGCATATCTTCCAAGGTCTGAATAGTTCTCTCGGACTGTCCGTCTGTCTGTGGATGATATGCCGTACTGTAAAGTAGTCTCGTACCCAAAGCTTCTTGAAAAGCTACCCAAAACTTCGATGTGAATCGTGGATCACGATCCGAGACAATACTTACAGGGACACCATGGTATTTCACAACCTTTGAGATAAACAATTCTGCTAACCGGCTCAAAGAGTACTTCTCTCTCACTGGAATGAAATGCGCCGACTTAGTGAGCCGATCAACGATCACCCAAATGCCATCAAAGCCATTATGTGTACGCGGCAACTTGTACACAAAATCCATAGTGATATTTTCCCATTTCCACTCTGGAACGGGAAGCGGCTGTAACAATCCAAACGGCTTCTTTCTTTCTGCTTTAACCTGCTGACAAACAGCACAACTGCTCACATACTCAGCTATCTCCCTTTTCATACCCGGCCAATAGTAAAATGGTCGAATGGTATGATACATTTTGGTTGCTCCTGGGTGCATGGCATAGGCCGAGATATGTGCTTCATCGAGGATTTCCTTCTTCAACTCCACATTACTAGGCACGAACATTCTACCCTCTAACATCAACATGCCATCAGAATCACGAACTCTGAGATCTCGCCTCCTTCCTTGATCTCGAGCTCGAATTAGTTCTTGAATCTGTTTATCAGCTACCTGAGCTTCAAGCACCCGATCAACCAAGATTGGTCTAACTTGAAAATTAGCAAGTAATGCCACATCTCGATCTTCTGCTTCTAACCTTACTCCTGTAGCACGCAAGTCCACCAAAAGAGGAATACGACTAGCGTACAACGCATTGATACGACCATGTGACTTCCTGCTAAGTGCATCGGCTACTACGTTCGCACGACCAGGGTGATAATCAATCGTGCAATCGTAATCGCTGAGCAACTCCAGCCACCTCCGTTGACGAAGATTAAGTTCCTTCTGGGTGAAGAGATACTGAAGACTCTTGTGATCTGTGAAGATCCTACACTTCTCTCCGTAAAGATAGTGTCTCCACAACTTCAACGCAAAGATGATAGCAGCCAATTCCAAATCATGTGTAGGGTAATTCATCTCATGGGTTTTCAACTGCCGCGAAGCATAAGCAATCACCCTACCATGCTGCATCAATACACATCCCAGACCATTCAAAGAAGCATCACTATAAACCTCAAAATCACCACTATCGTCCGGGAGTGCCAAAACAGGTGCATTAGTAAGACAATGCTTCAACTGCTGGAAACTCTGCTCACACTTATCATTCCACTCAAACTTAACATCTTTCCTTGTTAACCTCGTCAGTGGCAAGGCAATCACCGAAAAATCCTTAACGAATCTCCGATAATATCCCGCCAAACCAATGAAACTTCTCACCTCAGTGACGGTTCGTGGTTGCTCCCAACTCTCCACAGCTGCAACCTTTTGAGGATCAACAAGAATACCTTGAGCAGAAATGATGTGCCCCAAAAACGCGACTTGATCTAACCAGAACTGGCACTTGCTAAACTTAGCATACAATTGGTGTTCTCTCAACCTTTTCAACACCAAAGTAAGATGTCGAACATGTTCCACTTTGGACTTAGAATACACCAGAATATCGTCAATGAAGACAATGACAAATCTATCCAGGTAAGGCTGGAATACCCGGTTCATTAAATCCATAAAAGCTGCTGGTGCATTCGTCAACCCAAACGGCATAACCAAAAACTCGTAATGACCGTAACGAGTCCTGAACGCCGTCTTAGGAACATCATCCCTACTAATCTTCAGCTGATAGTACCCAGACCTCAAGTCTATCTTAGAAAATACACAAGCACCTCTCAGCTGATCAAACAAATCATCGATACGAGGCAATGGATAACGGTTTTTAATCGTCACCCGATTCAATTGTCTGTAGTCGATACATAGCCTCAAAGTCCCATCTTTCTTTTTCACAAACAACACTGGAGCGCCCCAAGGTGAAGTACTAGGCTGAATGAATCCTTTATCCACTAATTCCTGTAACTGAACTTTCAATTCCCTTAACTCAGCAGGAGCCATACGATAAGGAGTTAAAGAAATAGGATTAGTACCTGGAAGTAACTCAACATTGAACTCCACATCTCGATCTGGGGGTAAACCAGGTAAATCCTCAGGAAAAACATCAGGGAAGTGTCTAATCACTCTCACATCCTCAATTCTGCTAGGAACAGTCTCTTCTAGCACCACATGAGCTAGATACCCCTGACAACCTTTAGTCAACAACTTCTTTGCTCGCAAAGCTGAAATAACACCATGTCTTACTCCACTCTGCTCACCCACAAAAGTAACCTCAGGTAATCCAGGACGGTGAAACGTAACTACTTTCCCGTAACAATCAATGTTAGCACGATAGAAGTGCAACCAATCCGTGCCCAAAATCACATCAAAATCGACAATATCTAACGGGATAAGATCAGCGGGCATAACAACACCCTCTACTATCACTGGACATCCTGGGTATAAACAATCTACAACACATCTCTCTCCTCTAGGCATAGCGAATTCTAAATCGTACCCTAGAGGTGTGGGGCGAGGTTGCGTTACTTGAGCAAATGTATGAGAAATAACGGAATGTGTAGCTCCACAATCAATTAAGACTCTAGCAAAATAACCAAGAATGTTTAACGTACCCATTATCAAGTCCGGGTTGTTCTGAGCATCCTGCAGGGAAATATTGTGAATACGCCCTTGGCCCTGCTGTCGTCCGCCACGACCTCTGCTCGCTTGAACACCGCGACCTTGAGCTCCACGTCCCTGACTGGACTGACCCATCTGTCTCGAAGACCCGGCACTACTAGTGGCCATCTCACCCTGCTGATACTGTCCTCCTTGGTACCATTGAGAACCACCCGTTGGAGCTGGAGGATACGGCATGTAGTTGCTGGGATACGGGGGATAACCACCTTGTGAATACGGGTCCTGGGGGTACTGATACGGTCCCGGAGCATAGGGAACAACATCACCCTGATAGTGATAGGCACCACCTCTACCTGCTTGCCCATAAGTACTCGGACCTTGGATTTGCCGAATCGGTGCAGGTGGCGGCAGAAAGGTCTGCTGCGGCTTCTGCTGCTGACCCTGGGGACAATCCACCGCTCTATGTCCCGTCCGTCCACACGTGAAACAAGCACCGTTGATCTGCCTGCACTCGCCGAAGTGTCGGTTATTACACCTCCGGCAAAATGGGGGTCGGTTTCGGCCACCATCACCTTGTCTCTGGCCTCGAGCACTTCCATAAAATCTACCTCCACGTCCTTGTCCAGAGGCACTGAAACCACCACTAGACGAACTCGAACTGGCACCACCCCTTTTAAAGTTCTGAGTTTGGCGAGGCCCAAGCGACACTTGACTTTTCCCTTTGTCATCTTTCTTTTCATCACTGTCGCTCGACATATTCTCTGAGTCCTCTACCCTCAACAATATCTCATAGAACTCCTGGTAGGACTCGCAGTGAGTAGTAGTGGCCATAGAACGCCATTTCTTCCTAGTGCCCAAGCGAAAACGACGAAGCATCTCCGCCGGATTACCAGCGACATCAGGATAGTAACGAGACAAATCAGTGAACTTACGATAGTACTCGTTAGCCGTCATCTTTCGCTGTTTCAATTCAGTGAATTCCTGTTTCTTACGGTCGATATACTCAGGGGGTACAAATCTCCTTTGAAACACGTCCTTGAAAACATTCCAATCGGTCCTCTGAGCTGGAGTTAACCTACGAAGTTCTTGTTCCCACCAAGCTGCAGACTCCATCTCCAGAAACCAAGAGGTTGTCTCAACCCACCTTTCCATTGGAAGGTTCCCCTGGTTATGTAACACCCGGAAAGTCTTCTCTAGGTGTTCCAACCAACGTTCTGCGCCTTCGTGACCCTCGTTACCTTTAAACTTATCCAACTTCAAGTTATACATAGTCTCCAGAGGAGTCCTCTGGGGAGGGCGCATCACTGTTTGAAGGGCTGTAGCAATCACTTCCCCCAACTGAGTAAGATCAGGGAAACTAGACTCATCTGAGCGACGTGGTTCCCGACGAGGCGGCATGATTCTGACAGAAGACACCAACTATTAAAATACTCACAAAGACACAGGACTGCCAAACCTAGGCTCTGATACCAAGCTGACACACCCCGACCGAGATCAGGGCGTGCTGGCCGTCACACGAAGGTGACGTAACCATGTGCGCGTGCGGAAGCTAATTAAGAAGGTAACATAAAAGTACGAATAATTAAAAACCTAATAACATACAAAGTACTAGTGTATGTGAGACACAATTCAGAGCAAGTCTACAACAGTCCAAAAGGAAAAGATACGACATATTTACACCCGAAGGTGACCCTACAATGGTGAGTGTCTGTCAGAAATGCCGGGACGCCCTCTGGGATATACCACCGAACTTGCTAGGCCACTAGAACCTGGAGGGGCGAAAAACAAAAGCGTGAGTGGGCAAAAACAAAGTTCTTTGAAATCTCTTTAGCAAAACACATTCTAACCCCTCGCCGTAAAACCTGTATACTTCCCAGAAAATGAACATATATACGTATTTATAGGTATGTCAATCATGCTCCATGATATGCCATTTATGCTCGAGAATATGCCATGACAGAATCTCATAATCAAATATAAATGCTCAAGCGTAAATCACATCAACAACATATAAACTGGCAGCCGGGAGTCACCTAACGTGACATGTACCGCTGCACCTAGAGCTCCACGCTCAACTCAATCACTGAATCTGCACACGAGTCGGAACCACCTAACGTGGTCTGTACGACAAGCTGGGTGTAATATATATGTATGCTCTAGTGCTACGATCACGTGAAGCTGGCGATAAATCGCGGGTCACCTACAAGTCGGAACCACCTAATGTGATCTCTACGACAGGCTTGCACCTAACTTGGATCCAAGACGAGCATGCGGTGCTGGTGAACATACACGTGAAGGCTGTGCCCTGGCCCTGGACGGGAGCACTAACACCGGGGGTGCAGATTATGAGCTCTCTAAGCATCTCAAACTACTATTGCATAATAAACAGGAATGCATAACCACCTGAATACCGCTTACCTGGCACTTACCTGTGCATCCACCGCACCAAATACACATGTATATATGTATGTATATCACCAATAATACATGCAATGATGCGTAAACAACATTCATATAATGCATGGCATAAAACAAATAACATTTTCTATTTAATTTCTGGGAATATAACTGTATATAGGTATATACGGAAAACAAAAGCCCACTCACTGATAATTAGAAGGGTCGTAGCCCCCCTGCCTCGAGTGCGTACGCTCGTCCTCGGAAAACAAATCACCTATACGCGACAAAGTTACGAAAACATTAATTTAAAAGCACCTAAGCAACTTCTCGTAATAACTTCTCATACATTGCTCAAATTGGACATATGAATATACCAACGTGACCTACACAACCTCAGGATCACGCCCATATTTTTAGAAAAATTTTTGGACCACGCACGCGCCCCCACGCGCCTGAACACGCACGGACCTACGCGCCCCCACGCGCGGCCCACGTGCACTGCACACTGACGGCGTCAGTTGACGCCGTCAGGAATATTCCGTTAACTGACGGAATATTCCGTCAAATCTAACCGGATTCTGTCACTGCCGTTAGGAATATTCCGTTAGACTTAACGGAATATTCTCCTTTCTTCTCCGGCGAGACGCCGGCGCCGGCGACGGCGCCGGAAAACTGGGTAAAATTCTAACTTTGTTTTCTCCTTCGTTTTTCAACCATTTTTCACGTTCTTTATACCAAAATGAAGCTTAGGACTAGTAGAATCACGTTAGACTAGTTTTAAGGCCTAAAAATTGCTAGATCATACCTGTCCACGACTTCAAAGTTCGGCCAACTTCGAACCTAGCCTTCCCGACGTCCAAATTCACCCAACGAACTACTCCGAGGCTCCTTGGGACCTCACAAGCACAACTACAAGCTTAGAAATTCCAAAAACAAGCTAGTTTAGGTTTGCATGAACAGTGTTCAAATCGGACCTCGTGATATCGACGTGAAAATGGTGTTTTCCTTACCTGAAAATGGCACCTTTGAACTCCTCTCAGCTCCACGAACACGATGGTGGTCTTGGTTTCTTGTTTGGTGAAGATTTGATTAGGTTTGTATGTGTGTCCGTGTGTAGAGGAAGAAGAAGAAGAAAATGGCTCGGGGAGGAAGAGAGAGAGAGAGAGAGACTGAGAGAAGAGAGAAGAGAGAAGAGACAGAGTGAGGGAATGAGGGAGGGAATCCCGGAAAGAAAGAAAAAATGTATGATTGTGTGTGGTCCCACCACCCACACAACACAAATATACACGTAAACGAATAGATTAGGGGTAAAATTGTAATTTTAAATGTACGTCTCGTTAGTTTCGGGACGGGATGTTACATTAACTGTTTGATTGATAACCTATTTATGTATGTTTATTAAGAATGAACGCTTAATTTTCATGCATGAATTTGACGCTAGAATATAAGTGAGTTTCACGTAATAGTTATGAACTTATATTCACAAGTAGTGGAGGTTGCTTATAAACAATCGCGTTAAACAAATTCTTGGCATAAGTTTCATGCAATCATAGTAACGAATGCCTCGTCAACACTTATAGTTTTCATGATGCTTAATGATTCTTGCTTGTATCTCTATTATGCAATTCATGTAGGGAACTTGTGAGGAATGCTTTGGGTTGTCGTATGCAATCATCCAATTCATTAACTTAAGGAAAACTTGACGGTTAATTTAAGCGGACCTAATTAACCCGGGGCGTTGAGAATTCATGGTTTATTGAAATGCAATTGGAAATCGTTTTATTATGCAAGTGTAACATATGTGGAGATGAACCCCTTAGCTATTATATCATCCATTCATTCCATTTTATCATATTCATATTTACATTCTGTTTTAATTAGAATCTGTGCATTAGTTTTAATTTCGTAAAAACTCAATCCCCCTTTACTTTCTTATTCTTTAGTGCTTAGAATCTGTTTAGTTTATGTTTTAAAGCATTTTGAGTTTTTGGTTTGTCTTAGTATTTTAAAGTTTAGTTTTGCATTCTTTGAGTCTAGTATAGTGTTTTAAACTTTGTTTTTACGTTTTTGAGTCAAATCCAAGTGATTAACAATCCCTCCTAATCCCCGGTCCAGAACGATCCCTACTTATACTTATACTACAATTGTCAAAAAGAGGGTTTAATTTGTGTGCGTATAAATCTCGCACCATTATACCATTTGGATTGACGAATGCACCAGTTGCTTTTATGGATTTGATGAACCGAGTATTCCAGCCATATTTGGATAGGTTTGTTATTGTTTTCATCGACGACATTCTGGTGTACTCTAAATCTAAATCAGAACATGTTCGACATCTTACTTTGGTGTTGAAAAGGTTAAGGGAACACCAATTGTATGCTAAGTTTAGCAAGTGCCAGTTTTGGTTTGACCAAGTTGCATTTGGCCGTCACGTGGAATTGACGTAACCATGTGCACAGTGCGGAAGCTAATAAATAATAATAAAAGTACGAATAAATAAAAACCCATCTATACACAAAGTAAACAACATACATGTGTAAGCGAAAGTGTAAGAAACAAAGTTCAGAGCACAGAAGGCGTAATGCAGTCCGGGAGAAACAACACTAAATAAACACACCCAAAGGTGGTCCTACACTGGTGATAATCTGTCAGATAAGCCGGGAAAATCCTCAAGGGAGCCACCAAAAGTGCTAGCCAATCTAGAACCTGGAGGGGCGCAAAACAGAAAGCGTGAGTGGGCAAAAACAAAGCTTTTCAAAAAACATTTCACAAACAAAGTTCTAACCCCTCGCCATAAAACCTGTATACTTCCCAGAAAAAAAAATAGAATATATACATATATAAATCATGCTCAGAAATATGCCATGCCAAATGTCTCGAAATAAAATGCAAGCACACAGGTAATGACAAACAATGTCATGTAATCTGTCAGCCGGAGTCACCTAACGTGACCTGTACGGCTGAATCTAGAGCTCAAATGTCCAACTCACTAACTATACCTCCACACGAGTTGGAACCACCTAAAGTGGTCTGTATGACATGACTGGGTGTATAATAAGTACGCTCAAGTGCTACAATTACGTGAAGACTGGGCGAATGATCGCGGGTCACCTATGAGTCTTGAAAGCCGTCTTAGGAACATCATCCCAATCAGTCCTCTCCGCTGGAGATAAATGATGAACCTTTTGCATCCCGGCCTGGGAGGGACCACTTCCCGGGCCCGCTCCACCACCGTAGCCCGATATTGTCCGCTTTGGGCTTACCATTCCCTCACTGTTTTGTTTTTGGGAACTCACGAGCAACTTCCCAGTGGGTCACCCATCATGGGATTGCTCTAGCCCTCTTCTCGCTTAACTTCGGAGTTCCCACGGAACCCGAAGCCAGTGAGCTCCCAAAAGGCCTCGTGCTAGGTAGGGATGGGAATATACATTTAAGGATCACTCCCCTGGGTGATGTGGATGTCACACTTATGGTCCTAATAGCGCATTATATGTTTCTACTTAATTATTTTCCACTAGGTGTCAAATGCATGCTCGTTTGTTTTTATTGATGCTGAAAACAGTCTAGATGCATTCCAATAATCTTCTGATCTTTTCAGTACTCATTCTTATGGATCTCATAGCACAATATTTGTAATTATTTTGGTTAAGTTCTAATGGGTGTCAAAAGCATGCTCTTTTGTCTTTATTTATGCCTAAAATAGTCTAAATGTACTCCAAGTACAAAAACTGTGTATTTTTTACACCCAATAAGCATTTGATCTTTTGAGTGCTCATTCTCATGGTCCTAGTAGCGCATTATATATGCTTACTTGCTTATGTTCCATTGAGTGTGAAACACGCGCTCGTTTTCTTTTATTAAGGTCGAAAAAAATCCAAATACACTCCAAATACAAAAATTGTTTACTTTTGACACCCAATAAGCTTTTGATATTTTGAGTGGTCATTCTTGCGGTCCTAGTGGTGCAATATATATGTTTATTTGGTTATGTTCTAAGGGGTGTCAAACGTACATTCGTTTGTTGATTATTATTAATGACAAAGACACTCCAAATGCACTCTAAATAGAAAAACGGTGCATTTTTGACACCCAATAAGTTTTTGATCTTTTGAGTACTTATTCGGTATGGTCCTAGTAGCACATTATACGCTTTTACTTGCTTATGCTGTATTGAGTGTCAAATGCACGCTCTTTTTTTTTTTTTTTTTACTAATGCCGAAAACTGTCCAAATGCACTTCAAATAGAAAAACTGTGCACTTTTGACACCCAACAAGCTTTTGATATTTTGAGTACTTATTCGGTATGGTCCTAATAGCACATTATTTGCTTTTACTTGCTTATGTTCCATTGAGTGTCAAACGCATGCTCTTTTTTTTTTACTAATGCAGAAAACTATCCAAATGCACTCCAAATAGAAAAACTATGTATGTTTGACACTCAATAAGCTTTTGATCTTTTGAGTACTCAATCTTATGGTCCTAGTAGCACTTTATATGTGTTTATTTGCTTAAGTTCCAGTGGGTGTCGAACACAGGCTCGTTTGTTTTTATTAATGCCGAAAACTTCCAATGCACTCCAAATAAAAGGATTGTTTACTTTTGACACCCAAGAAGTTTTTGATCATTTTTATTACTCATACTTAAGGTCCTAGTAACGCATTATATGTGTTCATTTTCTTAAGTTCCAATGGGTGTCGAACGCACGTTCGTTTGTTTTTATTAATGTGGAAAATAGTCCAAATGCACTCCAAATAGAAAAACGGTGTTCATATGTTTTTGATCCTTTGAGTACTCATTCTTATGCTCCTAGTAGCCCATTATATGTTTTTACTTGCTTAAGTTCCAATGGGTGTCAAATACACGATCGTTTGTTTTTATTGATGCCAAAAACATTCCAAATGCACTCTAAAAAGAAAAACCGTGTATTTTTTACAACCAATATGCTTTTGATCTTTTGTCCTAGTAGCGCATTATAAGTGTTTACTTGCTTAAGTTCCGATGGGTGTAAAACGCACGCTCGTTTGTTTTTATTAATGTAGAAAATAGTCCAAACACACTCTAAATAGAAAAACTATTTACTTTTGACAACCAATCAGTTTTTGATCTTTTGAGTACTCATTCTTATAGTCCTAGTAGCACATTATATGTGTATACTTGCTTAAATTCCATGGTTGTGAAAAACACAATCGTTTGTTTTTATTAATGCCGAAAACAGTCCAAATGCACTCCAAATAAAAAAGCAATGTACTTCTGACACCTAATAAGCTTTTGATCTTTTGAGTACTAATTCTTATGGTCCTAGTAGCGCATTATAAGTGTTTACTAGATTAAGTTCCAATTGGTGTCGAACGCACACTCGTTTGTTTTTATTAAAGCAAAAAATAGTCCAAATGCACTCCAAATAGAAAAAATGTGTACCTTTGAAACCCAATAAGTTTTTGATTTTTGAGTACTCATCCTTATGGTCCTATAGCGCATTATATGGTTTTATTTGCTCAAGTTCCTAAGGATGCCAAATGCACACTCGTTTGTCCTTATTAATGTAGAAAACAATCCAAATGCGCACCAAATGGAAAAACTGTGTACTTTTGATACCTAATAAAGTTTTGTCTTTTGAGCACTCATTCTTATGGTCCTAGTAGCACATTATACGATTTTATTTTCTTAAGTTCAAATGGGTGTCAAATGCACGATTGTTTGTTTTTGTTAGTACCAAAAACAGTCCAAATGCATTCCAAATAGTTAAACTGTGTACTATTGTCACCCAAAAAATTTTGATCTTTTGAGTACTCATTCTTATGTTCTTGGTATTGCAGTAGATAATTTTATTTGCTTAAGTTCCAAAGAGTGTCAAACATACGCTTGTTTGTCTATTTTTTTTAAAGCCGAAAATAGTCTAAATGCACTCCAAATAGAGAAACTGTGTACTATTGACTCCCAATATGCTTTGGAATACTCATTCTTATGCTCCTAGTAGCACATTATATGTGTTTACTTGCATAAGCTCCAATGGGTGTCAACCGCACGCTCGTTTGTTTTTATTCATAACGAAAACAGTCTAAATACACTTTAAATAGAAAAATTGTTTACTTTTGACACCCTATA
The DNA here is from genome assembly GCF_963583255.1 of Pyrus communis. NCBI lineage: Eukaryota > Viridiplantae > Streptophyta > Magnoliopsida > Rosales > Rosaceae > Pyrus > Pyrus communis. The sequence goes on from NC_084815.1 coordinate 12,154,134, forward strand.
TGTCTTTGATCCTTTGAGTACTCATTCTTATTCTCCTAGTACGCATTATATGTGTTTATTTTCTCAAATTCCAATGGTTGTTAGACGCATGCTAGTTTGTTTTTATTTATATCGAAAACAGTCCAAGTGCACTCCATATAGAAAAATTGTATACTTTTGACACTCAATAAGCTTTCGATCTTTTGAGTACTCATTCTTGTGGTCCTAGTAGCATATTATATGTGTTTATTTGCTTAATTTCCAATTGATATCAAACGCACGAGTTTTTATTTATGCCGGAAACAGTTCAAATGCACTCCAAAAAGAAAAACTGTGTAGTTTTGACACCAAATATACTTTTGATCTTTTGTGTACTCATTCTTATGGTCCTAGTAGCTCATTATATGTGCTGACTTGATTAAGTTCCAATGGCCGTTGAACGCACGCTCTTTTTTTTTATTAATGTCGAAAACAGTCCAAAAGCACTCAAAATTAAAATTAAAAAAAAAAAAAAAAATGTTTACTTTTGACACTGTAAACACGAAAAGTTCCTGAAACAAGAAACAAGAATACGTGTACAAAATATATTTTTGTGTTTAATGATTTTGGGGTTACAATCTCTTTGTAATTTGATCCTCTGATTCTATCTTCGTAGGGTGTGGGTTTGTGGATGAGCTGTTGATCCAAAGGGTCGTCGGGGCTTGGTCTAAGGATGAGCAGTTGATGAACGGATCTTCAAGGGGCGTTGGGCTTGATCTTGAAGAATGGGTGTATGGGTTTGTGGATGAGCTGTTGATCCAAAGGGCCATCGGGGCTTGACCTAGGGATGAACAGTTGATGAACGGATCTTCGAGGGCTTTTGGGCTTGATCTTGAAGACTGGGTGTATGGATTTCTTCAAGGGCTTTTGGGCTTGATCTTGAAGGTTGATGGATGAGCGGATCTTCAAGGGGCTTTTGGGCTTAATCTTGAAGAACGATTGGATGTGTGGATTTGTTGAGGTTGTTGATCCAAAGGGCCGTTGGGGCTTGATCTTAGGATGAACGGATGATGAATGATGAACACTTCTCTTCAAGGGCCGTCGGGGCTTGATCTTGCAGAATGAACAGATGATGAACGATGAGCACTTCTCTTCAAGGGCCGTCGGGGCTTGATTTTGAAGAATGAACAGATGATGAACGATGAGCACTTCTCTTCAAGGGCCGTCGGGGCTTGATTTTGAAGGAAGATTTGACGAAGAACGAAGATAGCTTTCTTGGTCCTTCGAGATTTGCTTGAGAGCTTTAGAGTTTCAAGGCTTCAAGGTTTTGGTGTGATGTGAATTCCCTTCTTTCTTTCTCTTCTTCCTTTTTTTTTTAAATGAATGCCTTGGCTTCCTATTTATAGAATTCCAAAACTTGATTTTTGGATTTAAATAATCAGATGAAATAAATCATTTCTGCCAGGTAATGACACGTGTCCTATTTGATGACTTTTCCAATTTATTTCGATTTTTCGTTGAGTCACACGCTACATGTAAAATTTACGTGACATGTGAGCGTTGAAATTTTAATTATTGGTCAACATTCATTTCACCGAAATTTTGATGTCTACAAATGCCCCCACTTCAAGGCGCGTCGTAGACATGTGCTTGTCACGTGTAGAAGATGCGTTTTGAAGTCCCTTAATGTAGATGTCAACCCAAGGGCCGTCGAGGCTTGATCTTGAGTTCGACTGGAAATTTCTTCAAGGGCCATCGAGGCTTGATCTTGAGTTTGACTGGAAGATTTTCTGGTTTCCTCCAATCGTTGATTTTCCACAAGCTTAATCTTGAACTGGGCTGGAGATTTCTTCAAGGGCCATCGAGGCTTGATCTTGAGTTCGACTGGAAGATTTTCTGGTTTCCTCCAATCGTTGATTTTCCTTTGTGCTACTCTTGAACTGGGCAGCAGGATTCTTTTGGTCTCCCCTGAAGGTCTGAGCTTACTCCTTTTATCTGTTTCTTTGTTCAATCTCTCTAATTCGTATTGAAGAAGGTTAGAGGATAGCTCAGCATATGGAGTTGTTGCTTGTCTCCACATGCTTCAATGTATCATTTTCACTTGCCTTACTTGCTCCCCTTTGCAGAAGTGGTCCCTTCTCTGGAAGCGTATCAACCGTTGAAGATGACTACTCGAGAGCAACGCTAGGTAAGCAACCAGGGAATAGATTCCAGGCAGTCGGTTCCAGATCGGAAGACTGACTCCAAGTGCCGGCTGATTGCTTCTTTCACTTTGCCATGCGAGTAAGAACAAGGACAAAGGAAAAGACAGGGAAAAAGCATGATATGAGATACCTTTGCTTTCAAAGAAGCAGCGAATGAATCAGCACATATATTTGTTGTGCCTGTCTCCACATGCTTCGATGTATCATTTTCACTTGCCTTACTTGCTCCCTTTGCAGAAGTGGTATTTCCTTATGCAGGTTTGGCATCTTCTCTTGTAGTCTTTGTCCTCTGATGCCGGAGTTGAATGCAAACCTTGCATTTGAATGGACCATCACTTCTTGGTGGCAGCGCAAGTTTGAGTGGAGGTTCCGACATATTGCTTTCTTTGTCCTTATCCTGGCAGGTGAGAACAAGGGCAAAGGAAAAGACAGGGAAAAAGCATGATATGAGATACCTTTGCTTTCGCCCTTGATGATATGAGATACCTTTGCTTTGGAAGAAGCGACGAATGAATCAGCACATGTATTTGTTGTGCTTGTCTCCACATGCTTCAATCTACCGTTTCCTCCTGGCTCATCTGTACTCCAGGTATCTGGTATCATCTTTGGGGAAGAAGAAAAAATTGAGTATTTCGAAAGGCTTTGCTGGGAGTGCGCCCTCAGAGGTGAGGAAGAGTTGGGCATTTTCTTCAGGTCTGCCTTGCCATAAAAGATGAAGGTCGACATATATAGGGATTTCCCAATAGCAAGTGGTGGTACTGTTCTTTTACCCTTGTCGACAAACATCTCTTTGATTTTTTGAACAAGCGTCTCTTCGATTTCTGAGCGAGTGCCTCTTCGAAAAAGTAGTCACGGGTGCGGCTCTGTCACCACGCTTGTTGGCAAAGGCGCGTAGTTGGGATGATAACCTTCACGTGTTTTCAACTTTGTCAGAGATCTTTTGACAAAGTTGAACGCGTTATCTGAAAAGCCGCGAAAGCGTCGCCGAACTTCACGCAGGAAAATCCGGTTTTTTGAATCGGTGGTCGTGTCGCCTTGGCTTTTTATAGAGGTATCGATCACCTCCAACATGCACACTTTGAAGATCGCCCGTTTGTGAAAATCGTCTTCGGCCCTTTCTGATTTTACTCCATCCACCTTTCTCTTTTAACCCTTTGACAATGGCTAACCCGTCTAACATTTGCTTAGATTTGAGTCTCAGCAATGATCCGAGTGCGCTGCGTCAGGTAAATGTATGGTGCCCGTCTTTCTTATCTTCTAATGGCCCTCTTACAAGTGAAGACTCCATGATGACGGATGCAACAACAGCTACGATAGTAGCTAGGAATCTCCTCACTCCTAAAGATAGTAGGCTGCTTTCACGACGGTCCGATTTGTTGGCCGTTCAAGAGTCCCTCGCTCTTAGTGTTCAGTGTGCAGGCTCTGTGTCCAACATGGGCCAACGCCTGCTTGCTCGCTCCCGTCAAGTCGAATCGTTGATGGCAGAGTTGGAAAATCTCAAGCAAGAGATCAAACAGCTTAAGCACGAGAATAGAAGTTTGCACGTGCTTGCCAACAACTATTCGACGGGCATGAAGAGGAAGCTTGATGAGCTGCAAGAATCTGAAGGTCGGATTCAAAGTGACCGTCAAAGGCTTGGTGCTTATCTCCACAGGCACCTTTTTCCTGGGTCATCCAGCGTTCCACCAAGTATTGTGGCCTCGAATGATCTAGCTCCGATGCCTCCCGCTTCGATGCCTTCCGCTCCGAGAGTTTTGCCAAATAATGGGGCTTCACGTGAACATCCTTTGTGAAAGCTCCATCTTTTTTTTTTTTTTTTTGTACGCACTTGTAATTTCTCGGAGATCAATGGACATGCTTTATTTTATTCAGTGTATTATGCTAAATACAGATAAAACATATACATCACTAAGATTTTTTTTTTTTTTTTTTTTTCTTCTTCGGTGGCGTTGATCCACCAAAGACTTTTTTTTTTTTTTTTTTTTTTTTTTTTTTTTTTTTTTTTTATGTTGGATAGTGGCCAACTTGGCTATGCTTTTGGCTAGACAACAACTTGCAAATGCTTTTGGCTATAAAAAATTATAAAGGAAGAAAGGGAGAAACATCTTTCCTTGTTTTGGGGAGGAAAAACGGGAAAATGTTTTTTTTTAAATGTTTTTTTTCTTTTTCTTTCTTTTTTTTTTCTCTTCTTCTTCGGTGGTGCTGATCCACCAAACATTTTTTTTAATTTTTTTTTAATTTTTTTTATGTTGGATAGTGGCCAACTTGGCTATGCTTTTGGCTAGACAACAACTTGCAAATGCTTTTGGCTATAAAAAATTATAAAGGAAGAAAGGGAGAAACATCTTTGCTTGTTTTGGGGAGGAAAAACAGGAAAATGTTTTTTTTTTAACACCCGTGAGTTGGTTCAAGTGAAGTTAAATAGCCTTTGAAGCAAAGGGAAAAGTGAAGATAGCTCATTTCGGTTTTGGAGAAAATAGAGAAGAAGAGAGAGCTCAATACTCTGCTGAGAAAAAGAAAGAAGCTGCAAATAGAGAAGAGAAGCTGCTGCTTCATTTGGTTAGTAATCATCTACCAAAGTAGTTGTTGTTGTAATAGCTTTGAGCTATATGTATAGAGAAGAAATTATTCATTATATTTCTTCCTCTATTTGTTTCTTTGGTGTGTGAGAGCTTTTGGGTGTATTGGGTTATTTGGGCTGTGAGATTGCCAACACTTTGTAAACTCCCATTTGGTTACACTGACTGTGGAGGAACCTCGTTAAAATCTGTGTCTTTTATATTTTGTTCTTTCATATTTTGTTCTTGCATTTTTTTTTTAATTTTTTTTTAATTTATTTTTTTTTTTAATTTATTTTTTTTTTTAATTTATTTTTTTTATATATGGTGATCTGCAAGGCTGAGGCTGCCAAACCGACGAAGAACCCAGGAACGCGTAAATTGGTGGTGTAGAAAGAGTGGTGTTGTGCAAAGATTGCAAAGGGATTTTGCTGTGTAATGCCTTTTGGTCACAGTCTTCCCTTGGTAGTGACGTTGCCGTGCCTCTTGTCGCTGCTTGGAGCTTGTTGCAATGTGTCACTTTTACCGTGTGGGGTTATGCAAAAGACTGCAGCGAGTTTATGCTGTGTAGTGCCTTTTGATCATAATTTTCCTCAGTGGTGACGTTGTTGTGCCTCTTGCTGCTGCTTGCTGCACCGTCATCGCTGCACTGTTCGCTGCACACCATTGCACTGTCTGTTGTCCTGCTGTTCAAGTTTTGTGGCTGTTTTTTTTTTTTTTTTTTTTTTTTTTTTTTTTTTGCGGTCGTGGTATTTTTCAAATGTTTTAAGAGTAACACCATCACCATTCTTGCGAAGGAAAATGATTCGCAAGATAGGGGAACAACGCTGAAGATTTACGCCCCACTGACTGGCCTTAAGGCGCTTGCTTTTCCTACAAAAGACAACTCCATGCATATTAAGTCGTGGTCTTCTGAAGTATCTTGGAAGGTGGCAAACTTTGTTCGATCAAATACGGAGAGGGAGGCGTGCACACCGGGGATTCTTATCTTGAACCCTTCGCACCATGCTCGTGACAATCATCCGGCTTCGTTTAAGCTTCTCGGAGATCACATCCGCAGCGGAGCTATGGCTTGGAATGATGCCTTGTCGACTACCGGAGAAGCTGTTTTTGATGAGTCTTATTGGGAGTGGCTTGAAGACGTCTTGGGCCGATCTAAACATGTGCTTACTAGCATGGGCCTTTACCATGCCGTGTACGCGTCTTTGTTTAGTTATGATCTCCATCATTCTGTCCTTCATGCGTTCTTCGAGCATTGGTGTTCAGCCACTAACACGCTTCATACAGCTCAAGGAGAGATGTCAATTTCACTTTGGGATCTCCACAAGATAGGGGGATTGCCAATCCAAGGTAAGTTTTATGACGAGGTCGTTCCTAGTGCAGAGGAACTTTCTCTCTGCAATAACCGAGGATTGCCTGCGAATTGTCGCTGTTTATTTTGGGCATATCACAAGCTTTCCCAAGATTCTCGAAGTAAATCAGGCGTGAAGATTTCTTCATGGATCCGCTTCTGGTATTGGGAGGACACAAGGTACAAGAAGTCCTCGAAGAGAAGAAGTTGCAACAAAACCACTAAGCCAAAGGGAGACTCATATCCATCTGGTGCCATTGGTTCAGCTAGGCGCCGTTCCCCTGCCGAATTGAGAGCGTTTGAGGACCTTGGCATAGCATCAGAGCATGTGGAAGAATCTTACCTAGTTGCTTTCTTAGCTTGTTGGCTTTGTAAGTTTGTTTTTCCAATCGGCGACGTCAACTTTGTTCGTCCTGGGGTTTTCAAAGTTGCTAGCAAGATGGCTGCAGGTGAATCTTTCAGTCTTGCTATCCCGGTTTTGGCCAATATTTATAATGGCTTGAGTGTTGTTTCGAACTCAGCAAACACTGAAGATCGTGCCGCGGTTCTTCCCTACCACTATGTGTATGGTTGGTTGGGTGAGTACTTCGGTACTCATTTTTTTCTTCAACTCTAAACAAGTCAGGGCCTTTGATGACGAAGTATTCTGGCGTGCTTTCTTCGAAGAGCCTCGATGATTCCCAGGCGCAAGCACTGTTTAGAAGCTGCGAAGGCTTGAAGATGGACTATCTGGCGAGAGTTGGCTCGGTGCGGCGAGGCATCATGGACGATTCGCATCTTCGCTTCTCAGACTTATCTTACCTTATAAGTCTTCGCTCAGGGTATGTTTCTGTGCGGCAAGAAGATCGATGCATTGTTCAGCCGTATAGTCCTCACCGTTTCAGCAGGCAATTTGGTTTTGTCCAACATGTGCCAGGCAAGCTGAAGGAAAAAAAACAATTAGACTCTTTGCAAGCCGTGTATATGCATTGGGAGTCTTGTACCCGTGCATGTACAAATGCTTCTGTCACCCTGCCGGCCAAAGACGAGTTCAAGAGTAGTCCAGTAACCCGTGCTTACGTAAGTTGGTGGTCAAAGGTATATTATGAGAATTTGGGGATGGCAAGTGGTACCAATTCTTCTCATTCACACCTTAATGTATTGAAGGAGGGGTGTTCTGTGGTTCCTACACAACAGATATCTTTTGATTACACGAGTGCTGCTGCTTTGCAAGATAGACCAGTGGTTTTAGTCCCTCAATGCCCACGCTTGTCTTCTCAACATCTGGATGTATCTGAAGAGGCTGGTGATGAAGTTGATTCGCACGAAGATGGACTTGTTTTGCGGCAGGGTCAACAAGTTTTAAACAAGCGACGTCTTGAAGGCACTCAGGCCGATAGCGATGTCAATTTTCGTCATAAGAAGAAAGAAGTGTTTAGGCTCCCTCAACTCGATGGCAGTGTGTCGTTTGAGAAAGACGTATGCATCTTCTTCTTTCTTATGACTTCTTCTGCTTTCATTGTTCTAGCTTTTGCTTCTAACAGCTTTCTTTGTTTTCTTTAGGTTGGGCCTTCTTGTTCTGTTGACTTGGCGACCACAGGTATTTATTCTTATACGGAGATGCTATTTGGAGGCGACCTACCTACGGGCGAGGAGATTGGGGATCCACCTGGTACAGAGCTTATCCCAAGTTCGTCAAGTTTCGCAAGTTTGCCGTGTGTAGGTGGAGGCATGCAAGATCCCGTCATGCGTTCTACACCTTTGCCAGCTAGCTCTGAGATCTCTCTGAGAGGGCCAAACCTTAGTGGTACTGAGCAGCTTATTCATTGCATCAATCTTCGTGCGGCAATGGATATCAAGAGCCATATTGAGGGGAGGATTTCGAAATGCCCGTCGGAGGACCTTGCGTTGCTTAAGGAGGACTTGTCGAAACTTATTTCTGCAATTGACAATCTTAACATTGATTCTTCATCCTTAAAGATCAAAATTGCTGAAATTATGGCCGCCTCAACTGAGTATTCTTCCTTGCGTGTTATTTCCTTGAAGAAGTTGAGTCCAGATGTTAGAGCTCACCAACTTGCTGCAATAGACTTGTCACTAACCCAGGCCCGGTCTTCTCAGCAAGCGGCTTCGGGAGATTATCAATCTATAGAGACTTCTTTAGCTTCCGTCCGGGTACGTCTAGATATGTTGATGCGAGAACAAGAACAGCTGGGCAGCGAGGCATCAAAACTTGAAAGTGTTCTCGGGGAGCAGGGAGCTACACTTTCTCAATGCCAAGAGGAGATTTCACGCCTAGAACAAGAGAAAGACATGGCTATGGAGTTGCCCATCCTGTCTCTCACCGAGGTAGAGACTTTGAAGGCTTTGGAAGGCTTGCTTGAAGACCGCCTCCTTAGTGTTAGGGACATAGTTTTCGAGTAGTGTCTTCTGCCCTTTTTTCTTTTGTAATCAGACTTTTTTCCTTTAAAGAAATAAAATGTTTGCATTCTTGAATTTGCTCTTTATTCTTCAAAGTGTTTTTTTTTTTTTTTTTTTTTGATGTGACTGTACTCGAAGTTTTGAAGTTTCAAGTTGCCTACGTACTCTTCCAAAGAAGAGATCAAGTCATAATGTAGTTCAAATGAGTGATGGTTTTGATGATGATTTTGCCGTACACAGTTTATGCTCTTGCGGACCAGGAGCGTGGTGCGTTTGCTTTAGGGGTAGTAGCGCTTCAAAAATCTGCCGTTGATGGGGCCGATCTTCAACCCGTCTTCTGCCATGATTAAGTAGGCGCCATTGGTGTAGATCTCTTGTATTACATAGGGTCCATCCCACTTTGATGTGAACTTGCTTTTTGTCTTATGAGTTGTAATGATAGGCCTACGCAATGCCAGCACGAGATCTCCAGCTTGGAAAGACCTTGGGCGGACTTTCTTGTTGAATGCCTTGGCTAACCGTGCTTGGTAGCATTCCAAGTGTTGTTGAGCTTCGAGCCTTCTCTCATCCAGCGCTTCCAACTCCTGAAGGCGCAACTTTGCATTTTCTTCATCAGTCAAGCCTTCTTGTATAGCCAACCTTAGTGAGGGGATTTGACTTTCAAGCGGTAGAACAGCTTCTACGCCATATACGAGAGAATAAGGTGTAGCTTGGGTAGGAGTCCTATGTGTAGTCCTATATGCCCAAAGTGCTTCACTTATTCTTTCATGCCAGTCTCTCTTTGTTCGGCCGATTACCTTTTTCAGAAGGTTGCACAGCGTCTTGTTGAATGCTTCCGCGAGGCCGTTGGCCGGCGCATGATACATGGAAGACTTGTGCTGCTTGAACTTGTATTTGTCGCAAAGCTCGTCCACGAGTCGGTTGGAGAACTGCTTTCCGTTGTCAGTGATAATGTAGCGAGGCACCCCATATCGGTAGATGATATGCTCCTTGATGAAACGAACAACAGTTTCCTTTTTTACTTCCCTTAAGGGTATGGCTTCAGCCCACTTGGAGAAGTAATCTGTTGCAGCTAGGATGTAAGCTTCCCCTGCAGATGACTTTGGCGTAATTGGTCCTACAACGTCCAATCCCCATGCGTCGAACGGCCATAAAGCAACTGTAGGGTGTAATGGTTCAGGCGGTTGATGTATGAAGTTGGCATGGAATTGGCAAGCTTGGCACCTTTTGGCGTGTTCCAGGCAGTCCTTCACCATGCTCGGCCAGTAGTAACCCATTCTTTTAAGCTGGAAATGTAGCTTTGGTCCAGATTGATGTGCCCCACACACACCTGAATGTGCTTCTTCCATGGCTTGATTAACTTCTTCCTCACCTAGGCATCTCAGGAGCAGTCATTCAAAAGAGCGTCGGTAGAGTGTTCCTTTGTAGTAAAGGAAGCGAGGTGCTCGTCGGCGTATTTCGGAACGGTGTCTAAGATCATCTGGAAGCTTTCCGTGCTCTAAGTAGTCAATCAGCGGCTGTCTCCACTCTTCAGCATCGACTGGAAGTACTGAGATGACATTTGTATCATCTAGTGACATTTCATTAACGAGCGGAATCACCCATCTTTGGCAAACTGGCACGTCTGCAACTTCATCTTTTCCTAGTGTCATACTCGAGGCTAGATTGGCGAGAGCGTCCGCCATTTGATTTTCCTTTCTTGGCACATGTTCTAGTGTCACAGCTTCGAACTTTTGTAGCAGTTGGGTCGCTAGCCGGAAGTATGGGACGAGATCATCCTTCCTCACCTCATACTCAGTTAAGAGTTGATTGATTATGAGCTTGGAATCGCCATATACCTCAAGAGCTGTGATTTCCATGTTGATCGCCATTTGGAGCCCGATGATCAATGCTTGGTACTCAGCAACATTGTTGGAGCATAGCTCATTCAGTTGGAAGGAGTAAGGTAGTATGTGCCTTTGTGGTGACATGAATACTACTCCTGCCCCCGCTCCGTCTGCTCGTGCGGATCCGTCGAAGAACATCGTCCATGTCGGGAAGATGTCGATGTAGAACACCTCCTCGTTAGGCAAGTCGTCTGAGATTTTCCAATCAGCCGGGATTGGATGATCGGCAAGGAAGTCTGCTAGCGCTTGTCCCTTGACAGCTTTAGCTGAGACGTAGATGATCTCATATTGATTAAGAAGCAAAGCCCATTTAGCGAGTCGCCCTGTCAAGACTGGCTTAGTCATAACGTATTTGACAGGGTCGGCTTTAGCAACCAAGTGGATGGTGTAAGCATGCATGTAATGTCTGAGTTTCTGAATGGCAAACACCAAAGCGAGGCACATTTTTTCTATTGGGGAATAGTTCAACTCAGCGCCGGTGAGAGTTCGACTGAGGTAGTAAAGTGCTCCTTCTCTTTGGGATTCATTCTCTTGTGCCAAGAGTGCTCCGATTGAACTTTCCTGAGCAGCAATATACAATATGAGTGGTTTCCCGGGCACAGGTGCCCCCAGGACAGGTGGACTTGACAAATATTTCTTTATGCTTTCAAAAGCATTATGGCATGCTTTGTCCCATACGAATGGAACATCTTTCTTCATAAGGCGACTAAACGGTTGACAACGCCCTGCGAGGTTGGAGATGAAGCGTCTAATGAAGGCTAGCCGTCCTTGTAGACTTTTCAGCTCGTGCAGGTTTCTTGGCTCGGGCATGCTTTGAATGGCCTTGATCTTTGATTGGTCTACTTCAATACCACGGTGCTTGACGATGAAGCCGAGGAATTTTCCAGAGGTGACGCCAAACGCACACTTTAACGGGTTCATCTTGAGGTTGTATTTTCGCAACCTTTCGAACACTATTCGCAGATCCTTCAAGTGTTCTGATCTTTTCTTCGTCTTAACCACCACGTCATCTACGTAACATTCTACGTTTTTGTGTAGCATGTCATTGAAGATTTTCTGCATTGCGCGTTGATACGTAGCTCCAGCGTTCTTTAGACCAAAGGGCATTACCTTGTAGCAGTAGATACCTTTTGGAGTACGAAAGGCTGTTAGTTCCTCGTCTTCGAAGGCCATGTGAATTTGATTGTACCCAGAAGAGCCATCCATGAATGATAATGCCTCATGGCCAGTGGTTGCATCCACCATGATTTCAATGATTGGCAAGAGGAAGTCATCCTTTGGGCAAGCATCGTTGAGGTCCCGGAAGTCTACGCAAACACGTATTTGTCCTGATTTTTTAAGGACAATGACGATGTTGGAGATCCACTTGGGGTATTGCACTTCTTGAATAAAGCCTGCTTCGATTAGCTTGTCGATCTCGACCTCGATTTGTGGGATAAGCTCAGATCGATAGCGTCTTTGAGTTTGCTTTATCGGCCGTGTTCCAGGCCTGACCGCAAGATGATGAACAGCGATGATAGGGTCCAGGCCGGGCATTTCTTTGTAGGTCCAGGCAAAGACGTCTTTGTACTCTAACAACAGCTGATAATACTCCTCTATCTCGTCTGTACTTAATAATGCACTTACGAAGATAGGCTTTGGTTCCTTGCTTGTACCTAAGTTGAGTTCCTTGAGATCATCGATCGTGGCTTGCCCCCCATCTTCGAGCTGTGGTGGTGCAGCAGTGACATCTTCCTCGGGGATTTCGTCTTCTTTACCTTCTTGAACCGTGACGTGGAAAACATCTTGGATCTCCTATTCGGTGCTGTCTTCTCGAGCTTGTCGGCATAAGGATTGTCTGGTGTTCTGGGAGAGGCGTTCCTCGCAATCTTCATAGGAAAGAGCCTTGACCGAGTAATTGAAGAAGTCTTCTGGGAAGAGGTCGCACATTGTGATGGGGATGGACGATCTTTGTGTCGAAATTTCATTATCTCTAACACTTTCACATTGTTCTGGAGGTTGACAGGAGCTGTTTTGCCCCTTTTTCGACTGATAAACTTGTGGACAAGATGGTTGCTGCTTGTCCAATTTCTTCGAAGCGATCTTCGAAATGCATTCCTCACAATTTTCATAACAAGGAGCCTTGATCGAGGAATTGAAGACGTCTTCGAGGAAGAAAAGATCCCGCATGAACGATCTTTGTGTTGTAATTTCATCATCCTCAACATTTTCATGTAGCTTTGAAGGTTGACGGTAGCTGCTTTGCCCCCTTTCTGATTGGTGAACTTGTGGACAAGACATATGTTTCTCGTGCAGTTTCTTCGGAGTGACATGAATCCATCCTTCATCTTCACTTGACTTGACTGACATGGTTTTGGAGCATGCCCCCAGCGGTTGAGGTGAAGACTTTGAGTTGAAAGAGCCAGAAGTGACATCTTTCTTAGGGATTTCATCTTCAGTGTCGTTCTCTTGGGTTTGTTGGCATGAAGATTTGCCAGTGTGGACGATGATGCGCCTCCTTACCTTCAGTGGTCCTTTTGTGTCAACCTCTAGGATTGCTTGGCGCTTCATCCTTGAAGGAATCAGGCTTTGAACGTCGTCCTTTTCTCCTAACCCATCGAGCTTTTCTCCCTTTGGGGTTGTCTTCCTCTTTCCAAAAGGCTTCTCATTATCTTCAAATCTTTCTGAAGCTGATCGTCGCAGAGGAGAGATAACTGTGCTGCTTTGTTTCTTAAGCTTTAACAACCTTTCAAAAACAGAGCTTTGGGATGCCGGCGCGTTAAGCCTCTTGAAGACAAAGGTTCGCTCTTGACCACCAATGCGATTAAGCACTGAAGTTCTGGAGCTTGAATGGCTCATTCTATCGAAGACCGACGTCCGAGGGGAGGGTTTAGGCTCTTCTTGATCTTGTTCAATGCTCATGCTGACATATTGAGTGCTAGTGTTTTTTGCTTGGCTTGAAATCATCACAGGTGCATTTGGTGTGAAACCAAGTCCGGCTTTGTTGTTGTCAACTCCGTAACCATGCTCCTTCAACTTCTTTTGAGTTTTGGTGAGGTTACGTTCTTCGCCATTGACAGTGTTTGAAACCTTCTTTCCAGCCACCGCAGAAGAAGCGAAGTCGTACCCGGCCTTTGACATGAATTTGTAGGCGTTAGGGTCGAAACCTTCCTCGGTCCTCTTGGTTGGAAGAAAGCTTGATTCCACCTTCTTTGGTAGAGCTTTTGTGAAGCCTTGTGGTAGTCTTGCGACCTTAGCACCCCCGAGCTGTGTCAAAGGCAAAACTGCATTTGTCTTGAGCAAGTTCACATTATCCGTGTGCCACTGTGTATCAGCTTTTCTAGTTTCGAATGGAGATTGACCATTCTTTCTTCTTGACATTGGGATATACCGGAATATGGGTGCGTTCGGTCCTTCTGACGGCATCCTACTCCCTTTGGTTGTTGCAGGTTTAGCAAACTCGTCATCGTCTTTGCTTGAAGATGGCACGGCCTGCTTTTTTTGCTTTTTAGGCATGGCTTGCCATTCCTGCTTTTTAGGTGCTGTTCTGCCCGTGGATTTGATCTCTTCCGGAAGGGCTTCGGGTACCGTCTCTTCATCCATGTAGAACTTGGCATCTGCAAAGTGTGATTCGACTTCGGTGAATGGCTTGGTATCACCTTGGATCACCTTCACTCCTTCTCGGTAAAATTTTAGGCATTGGTGAAGGGTGGACGGCACTACCCCATTTGCGTGGATCCAAGGTCTTCCTAAGAGCAAGTTGTAGGAAGTTCTTGCATCAATCACGTGGAATATCGTGCTTGATTTGAGCTCACCCATGGTCATCTCTACTCGGATCATGCCTATCGCCCTTTGTCCTCCTTGGTTAAAACCCTGGATCAGCAGACGGCTCAGGGATAGTTCATTCACCTTGATGCCGATTATGGTCATTGTTGATTTTGGCATGATGTTTATGGCCGACCCACCATCCACAAGCATGCGGTTGACTTTGTATTCCCTTATGTACCCGGAGACGAAGAGAGGACGGTTGTGAGGCTTTGATCCCAACAGTAGGTCTTCGTCAGTGAAGTTAATTACGTCATGGGTGGCACAACATGTGGCACATTCATGTGGCTGAAGCTTCGAGCCTTCGTCGTTACTTTCTTGCACTTCGTGGTCGTCGGGACTTGCCAAGACTGCTGCTAGTGCTCTTCGCATCTTTTTTGGCAATGGTAACGCTTCCTCGATGCTAAAGTGTGTTGGCAGACCTTCTCCAGGTGTAAGGGTCTTTTCAACCTCAATGGCGATAGCTTTGCCTTTTGAGGGCTTTTCTATTTCTACTTCAACTATGTGACAGGCCACAGTAGTGCACTGTTGGAAAAAGTCATTCGGGAAGTATTCATGCAAGGAAACGGGAATGCGTGGCTCCTGCTCCTTAGGTTCCCCAGCATATGTTGTCTTATCATGCTTTATGTTTCTTTTAGGCTTCACATTGTTGCGGCCGTGGTGATTTCTTCCTTGTTCCACATTTGGCTGTATGACTCGTGGTCTTGGTTTCCTTGTCTTTTTGTAGGTTACCAATATCCATCCTTCTTCATCATCAGCATGTGCATCTTGGTCGCTTCTCTCCAGTGATGGTTGTGTAGGAGGTGCCGTGCAACTTGAGCATTTACGGGAATGGTCAGGTGTTGTTTGGAGAGGCAAAGGATTAAACGATCCAAACGCAATTGTAGTGGTATGCGTTGCGGCCGTGTCCTCAAGGTCGAGCTCAATTTGCCCTTGTTGTGCTAGCTTCATGATGAGTTCTTTGAGAACGAAGCACTTGCCAACAGGATGGCTCACAATACGATGGTACTTGCAGTACCTAGGATCGTTTGTGCGATTCATTTCTTCAGGACGCTTGCATTCGGGTAGCTCAATCACCTTTTTTTCCAGCAAGTCATCTAACATGGCAGCCATGTCAGAGTCAGGAAAAGGGTACGTTTTCTGTTCCAACTCTCTCAAGGTGCTCTTGTATCTGTCTTGGGTGCGAGAAGGCTCACTTGTCTTTATCTCTTTCGCTTTCTTCTTGGAGGAGATCTTGATGGGCGCTGAGGAGGCCTTGATGGGCGCTGAGGAGGCCTTGATGGGGGTAGTGTTGATGGTGAAAGCTTCCTTAGCGGGCTTCTTCCCGGTCTTGTCTACATTTGGGGCGAATACTTTATCCTTATTGAAGTTAGTAATCGGCTCATTTTTCCGTGATTAGCGATACTCAGCTCCATGTCGTGGGAACGAGTTGCTAGCTCTTCGAATGTTCTTGGTTTTATGCCTTGGAAGATGTAATGTAACCCCCAGTGCATGCCTTGAACGCACATCTCAATGGCAGAGGTTTCAGAAAGCCGATCTTTGCAATCCAGACTTAAGGAGCGCCATCTATTTATGTAGTTGACGACAGGTTCATCTCTCCACTGTTTCGTACTGGTCAGCTCTAGCATGCTTACAGTACGACGAGTACTGTAGAAACGGTTGAGGAATTCCCTTTCTAGCTGGTCCCAACTGTTGATAGACTCAGGTTCGAGGTCAGTGTACCAGTCAAAAGCGTTACTTTTCAGCGAACGCATGAACTGTTTAACGAGGTAGTTTCCCTCTATCCCAGCATTGTTGCAAGTTTCAATGAAATGGGCGACATGTTGCTTCGGGTTGCCTTTTCCATCGAACTGCATGAATTTTGGGGGCTAATAACCCCTTGGCATCTTCAAAGCATCAATCTTCTTGGAGTAAGGCTTTGAGTACAGTACGGAGTCATGCGAGCTTCCTTCGTACTGTGTCTTGACAGTGCTTGCGATCATCTCCTGTAGCTGCTGGATAGAGAGAGATCCCATGAATGTCGTTGCTTGGTCTAGCTTCGGCTTCTCTTCAACTTTCTCCACTGGTGGCTCCTCTTCTTCGTCGTCTTCTTTCTTTAATAGGCCAATATTTGGGTCGACTTTCACGTCGGGCAACGCATCTAGTTGGTTGACAAGTGCAGCAATCTGCAAGTCCTTCTCTTCCACAGTCCGTGTGAGCTTTGCGATTGCTTCATTCATCTGAGCTAGCTGCTCCTCGATTGAAGTTGCTCCAGTAGTCATAACTTGCATGGTTGTACTGCCGCTCGAATCAGCGTCGGAGAGTAGGGACTCTGAGTATTTCCTCGGGCTTTCCCCCTTTGATGCCCTTAGCGAGGCTAAGGTGATCACAGGCTCGTACCTCAAGTGCTCTTGTTCCTTTGACAGAGTTAATGCAGGGGCGGAAGCCGCAGCAAAAAGAGCTCTTGCCTTACTTCGGGTTATGATGCCCGAAATATCACCACTTGCGGCGATGATGTTCTTGTTCTTTGCTTTGATTGCAGGAACAGCTTGATCCTTTCTTGATGCCATTTGCGTTTTTCGATGATTTGAGGATAGAGATGAGAGGTAGAGATGTCCCACTCGGCGTGCCAAATTTGTAAACACGAAAAGTTCCTGAAACAAGAAACAAGAATACGTGTACAAAATATATTTTTGTGTTTAATGATTTTGGGGTTACAATCTCTTTGTAATTTGATCCTCTGATTCTATCTTCGTAGGGTGTGGGTTTGTGGATGAGCTGTTGATCCAAAGGGCCGTCGGGGCTTGGTCTAAGGATGAGCAGTTGATGAACGGATCTTTAAGGGGCGTTGGGCTTGATCTTGAAGAATGGGTGTATGGGTTTGTAGATGAGCTGTTGATCCAAAGGGCCGTCGGGGCTTGACCTAGGGATGAACAGTTGATGAACGGATCTTCGAGGGCTTTTGGGCTTGATCTTGAAGACTGGGTGTATGGATTTCTTCAAGGGCTTTTGGGCTTGATCTTGAAGGTTGATGGATGAGCGGATCTTCAAGGGGCTTTTGGGCTTAATCTTGAAGAACGATTGGATGTATGGATTTGTTGAGGTTGTTGATCCAAAGGGCCGTTGGGGCTTGATCTTAGGATGAACGGATGATGAATGATGAACACTTCTCTTCAAGGGCCGTCGGGGCTTGATCTTGCAGAATGAACAGATGATGAACGATGAGCACTTCTCTTCAAGGGCCGTCGGGGCTTGATTTTGAAGAATGAACAGATGATGAACGATGAGCACTTCTCTTCAAGGGCCGTCGGGGCTTGATTTTGAAGGAAGATTTGACGAAGAACGAAGATAGCTTTCTTGGTCCTTCGAGATTTGCTTGAGAGCTTTAGAGTTTCAAGGCTTCAAGGTTTTGGTGTGATGTGAATTCCCTTCTTTCTTTCTCTTCTTCCTTTTTTTTTAAAATGAATGCCTTGGCTTCCTATTTATAGAATTCCAAAACTTGATTTTTGGATTTAAATAATCAGATGAAATAAATCATTTCTGCCAGGTAATGACACGTGTCCTATTTGATGACTTTTCCAATTTATTTCGATTTTTCGTTGAGTCACACGCTACATGTAAAATTTACGTGACACGTGAGCGTTGAAATTTTAATTATTGGTCAACATTCATTTCACCGAAATTTTGATGTCTACAGACACCCATTAAGCTTTTTATCTTTTGAGTGCTCATTCTTATGCCCCTAGTAGTGCATTGTATGTGTTTATTTCCTCAAGTTCCAATGGATGTCAAACACATGCTCCTTTGTTTTTATTTATGCCTAAAACAGTCCAAATGCACTCCAAATAAAAAAAAACTGCTTACATTTGAATCCCAATACGTTTTTGACCTTTTGAGTGCTCATTGTTATGGTCCTAGTAGCGCTGTGTATGATTTTATTTGCTTAAGTTCCAATGGGTGTCAAACATACGCTTGTTTTCTATTTTGTTTTAAAGCTAAAAACAATACAAATGCACTCCAAATAGAAAAACTGTGTACTTTTGACACCAAATATGCTTTTGAGTGCTTATTCCGATGCCTCCCGCTCCGATGCCTTCCGCTCCGATGCCTTCCGCTCCGATGCCTCCCGCTTCTATGCCTCCCGCTTCTATGCCTTCCGCTCCGACGCCTCGTAGTGGGGCTTCACGCAAACAACCTCTGTGAAGGCTCCATCTTTCTCCATGTTTAGTATCTTCTTTTTTTATTTTATTTAATATATGATTTTTTTTTTTTTTTTTTTTTTTTTTTTTTTTTTTTTTTTTTTTTTTGTTATGAACATGCATTGGGTTGCCTCCCAAGTAGCGCTTTCTTTTACGTCTTGCAGCCGGACGAAGAACCCAATCACTCCAGGATATGTTCACGAATTGGATGAGAACTCCGAGTCATAAACTGGTACCTAGAACAAGAAACAAAATAACATAAGAATCTGGAATAAAATAAAAACAAAAGAAAATAAAACAATCCAAAGGATTAGCAAATTTTCTAATCCCCGGCAACGAGAGCAGAATGTGGTACGAGATTTATACGCGCACAAATTAAACCCTCTTTTTGACAATTGTAGTAATGATGTAAGTAGGGATCGTTCTGGACCGGGGATTAGGAGGGATTGTTAATCTCTTGGAAACTGACTTAAAAACGTAAAAACACAATATAAAACACTATACTAGACTCAAAGAATGCAAAACTAAACTTTAAAACACCAAAACAAACCAAAAGACTCAAAACAGCACCAAAACACTCAAAACTGCCTTAAAAACACAATCTGGGCAGTTTTGAGCACTTTGACTACTTTGGACGAATTTGGGAAATAAATTGATTCAAAACACTTAGAAACATAAACTAAGACACTTTCTAACTAAATTGGACATTAAAGTAAAGGGGGATTTATGTTTATACGAAATTAAATTAAATGAACAAAATGCAATTAAAACAGAATGTAAATATGAAATTAATGAAATGGAATGAATGGATGATAGAATAGCTAAGGGGTTCATCTCCATACATGTTACACTTGCATAATAAAACGATTTCTAATTGCATTTCAATAAACCATGAATTCTCAACGCTCCAAGTTAATTAGGTCCGCTTAAATTAACTTTCAAATCTTCCTAACGTTATTGAATTGGATGATTGCATACGACAACCCAAAACATTCCCCACAAGTCCCCTACATGATTGCATAATAGAGATACAAGCAAGAATCATTACGCTCTATGAAAATTATAAGTGTTGACGAGGCATTCGTTACTATGGAATACGCATGAAACTCGTGCCAAGAATTCATTTAACGCGATTGTTTATAAGCAACCTCCACTACTTGTGAATATAAGTTCGTAACTATTAGGTGAAACTCACTTATATTCTAGCGTCATATTCATGCATGAAAATTAAGCACGCATTCTCAATAAACATACATAAATAAGTTATCAATCAAACGGTTAAACAAATTGAATCCACAACTTATGAAACGCAATTAGAAGTAATCAAATCAAAATGCAAGCATAAACATATATTTCGAATCACCCCCTAGCTAAAGGGGGGTTTAGTTCCTCATAACTTTGAAATCAAAGAAACACCTAAACATTCCAACAACTCAAACTTGAATTGTATGAACGTTTAGGCACTCTTCTCTTCCATTCCTCATACGTACAAAACAAAGAGAATTGAATTTAACCATTGAAATCAAAGAAACACCTAAACATTCCAACAACTCAAACTTGAATTGTATGAACGTTTAGGCACTCTTCTCTTCCTCGTTGTTGTATCACAAGGTCTAAGGATTTGTGAGGAGTGATAGGCACGGCAATGGATTGTTTTTGTGGTGTTTGGATTAGTAGGGAAATGGTGGTTTTGCACGGCAAAGGGGGAGGGGTTTTGGTGAATTTCTGAATATGGAAGAATGAATGAATGTTGTGTGAAGTGTGTATGGTTTTTATAGGGAGATGGATGGATGGGAGAGGGAACATGACAGCTAGGTTGCATGTGCAAATGCTGGAATTCTGAAATGGTGATGGGAGATGCATGTGGCTGATTTATGCATGTGATTAAAGGGTGGGAGTGCATGTGCAATGAGTGGTGTTGTTGGTGTGTGAAAGTGGCTGAATTGGTGGTGCATGTGATTAAAGAGTGAATGCATGTGTTGAATGATTTCTTGGTGAGGGAATGCATGTGCAAATGCATGTGGAATGTGGCTGCAATGAAATAGAAAGCTGGAAATAGGAAGGAATGTGCACGGCAATAATGGGTTCTTTGGTGATGAATGTGGCTGCAAGGTGTGGATGATGATGAATGCATGTGCAATGACAGCTAGGATATGATGATGAATGCATGTGGCTGATTTAATGGAGGAACAAGTGCATGTGCACGGTTTTGGTTGGAATGCAAGGGAATGCAATCTGAAATGGGAGATGGAATGGGATGCACGGCAATGATGGGCTGTTTTGTGTTGGTGGATGATTAAAAGTGCATGTGGGTGAATGATTAAAGGGTGTGGAAGATGGCTGAAATGATGAAAGAATAAAGGGTGCATGTGGGTTAATTAATGAAGGAAATGCATGTGCAATGACAATGTGTTAGAATGGATGTGTGTTATGCATGTTAAGTGATAAGTGATAAGTGATGATGATAAGTGATAAGTGATAAGTGATGATGATAAGTGATAAGTGATTATGATAAGTGATATGATAAGTGATGATGATAAGTGATAAGTGATATGATATGTGGTTATGATATGATAAGTGGTGATGATAAGTAATGATATGTGGGAGTGTGGCTGAAATGAGGGAGTGGAATGTTGGAATGTTATGCACGGCTAAGGAAATTGGAAAGGTTTAAATGTCCTAAAACTAAAGGGAACAAGGTTCCAACACTTTGGTCTTCAATTAGGTCTTCAATTTCATCCAACACTTTGGCGCCAAGCATAAGCTATCCATCCTTAGCCCAAAAGTGCTCCAAAAGTCTCCAAAATGCATCTTTTTGCTCCTTTAGCCCTTTGGACCTACAAACACACGAAAATAGCTTAAAGTACTAAAATAACTAAAGAAACATAACGTAAATGCACGAGAACAAGCCATTTAAGTCGCATGAATATGCTCCTATCAGAATGACCATGTCCCCCACAAATCTGACACTCTATTTGATAACCAGTACTTGGTGCAGTAGCATTCTGGTGAAAACAATTAATAGCTGTATGTCCTCTCTTGTTGTAGATTTGACACTCAATCACATTTAGAGACCTGTTTGTTGTATTTCCACTCCACACATTTGTACCAAATTGTATTGTATTGCCAAACCAGAAAAAGAGCTTGTATTGGACCCTTTGCCTTTAAAACCAGCATTTGACTTGAAACTGTTATTACCCTTATAATTTGGCTTTGGTGTAAATGGAGGTCTTGAGCCAGAATTTGAAGAGTTACCCATATAGCCAACACCATAAGGAATTTATGGATAAACAGTACCTGGAAATTGTTGAGGCATAGGAGGTTGTGAGTATGGTTGTGGAGGCATAAGAAATTGTTGAGGCATAGGAGGCATAGGATAGTGTTGATGCATAGGAGGTTGTGAGTATGGATATGTGTATGGTTGAGAATAAGGCTCAAACAAATAGGGATATGGATTAGGAGTCAGGACACCCCCAGTTGTTCCAAGCAAGTGACTATGTCCTGCAGGATTAGACCCCGAAGCAAAAGACTCTCCTGGGGTCATTTGAGAACCTTGAACATATAATGCAGAGATACCACTAGATTCATCTTCAATTTCTTTTTCAGCCCCAAGCAACAAAGCTCGAAATTCTTTAAGAGAAATAAATGATTCCCTGGCTAATATCACTATTCGAATTATAGCATACTCTTTTGGTAAACCAGCAAGTTCATCAATTATGACATCATTATCAGAAATGAATTCTCTAGCAGCAGTTAACTGTTCCCTTATATTCTTCAATCTTAACAGATATTTATCAATTGAATCCCCTCCTTTCTGAATTGTATGCAATTCTGTCTTCAAATGATTAACTCTAGACTTAGACACGGAAGCAAACCGATCCACAAGATTTGACCAAGCCTCGTACGTAGTTACACATCCAAGAACATATTCAATAACCTCATCAGACAAAGTAGCTAGTAAGAGACTTAAAAATGCCATATCTGTGGACTCCCATTCAATATATGCATCATTAAAATTAGAAGAAACTCCTCCTTCAGGATGAACTACAAATTTCGACGGACAAGCAGTAGTGCCGTCAAAATGCCCAAACAATCTATGACCCTTCAACACAGACTTAAACTGAAATGCCCATTTAGCAAAATTATCATCCTTCAACTTTATAGTGATCATTCCCAACAAATTTTCAACTTTGACAGTAGAACTAGCCATGACTCCTTGACGTAAAACACACACTTTCAAGAATCAAACAAACACCCAATCTTTGCTATCCAAAAAAAGAAAACTCAAGAGAGAATGAAACTCCCTTTGCAATCAAGAAAGATTGAAACTTTCTTGAAGAAATCTTGAAATATAAGCAAAATCAAACACACAACATACACCAAATTCTGAGATCGAAACCTTTTAATCAGGACTGAAACCCAATTAATCTTCTAATCAGGACTGAAACCCAATTAACCAACAAAATCAATTTACAATGTCACCTGAATTGCAGCCAGAATGCACACCCCAAGAACCGCGATGAACTCCTCTCGGACTATTTGACCATGTGTAGCAGCGGAAGACCTAGGATCAACAACAACAATGAGCCAATGCAGGATGATACCATATTAACGCTATTGAATTAAAGAAATCTTAAAGAAGAAGAAACTAAAGGAATCGAAGAAAAGAAGAGAGAGCTTTCAATCATATATTCGGAGTAAAATGAATTATTACATCATGAGTCTCTAAGTCTCTAAGACTATACTTATATAGAGACTATGTTGCACAATTTTACATTTTTACCCTTTACACTTAACTCCAACTACCTCTAACTGTTTGAAGATAAGTCTGCACCTGATTCCAACTAATTCAGTTTATTTGGTTAATACTTGAGTACCAGTGCTACCCCATTTTCAAGTACTTCGAGAACTGATGCCAGGACGAGAAACGCCATGGCGATTTCTTTTCTGCCCTCATGAAGGCCCTGCCTCAATTCCTCAATGACTGGAAGGCTAAACTCTGGTCCCGATTCTTCTGCTTATCGGTAAGCAAGGAATGAATGTGTTGTGTTTTGCTTTGCTCTGCGTTGTTACAGAATCACTCAATTTCCAAATAACTTATCAACTAGAGTTCTTCTACCCCTTGCTGGTGTATGTGACAATATACCTCAACGATTGCCAGCGGACAGCTTTCTACGAAGGCATCGGCCTCAACACTAAAGAATTTGATATGCACGTTATCACTAAGGTCAGCCTGCAATTCGGTTCCATATTTATTGGCATTATCCATATCTGCTGTTTCTGATGATCATTTTCTCTGTTTCGCTACACAGACAAATGGCACCACAGCACGAATATTCCCAGCTGTGCTTGATGTTGAAAACCCAAAACTCCAAAGGAAACTGGACCGCATGGTGCAAATTAACCAGAAGCTGATTGCCGTCGGGGAGAGTGACGACATTTCCTTGGTGAAAAACTTGGAAAGGGTACCGATTGTTGCTGCTTTGGCGTCGGAGCTTCTTGCCGCTTAGTTGATGCCTCCCATTGAGTCCAGCTCTGTTGATTTTGCAGACTTTGAAACCCAGCTAGTCTACTGATCTTTTTGTACGGCCTTCCGTCCCTCTCAAAACCAAGATGATATTGTTCATGTTTTGTTACGATACAACCCATTGTTTCAGTGCACTTGCTTCATAACCTTTCATTTTCTTTTGTAAAAATGGCTTCATAACCTTTCATTAATATTCCTCTTATTTTATATTTTAGCAGAAAACCTAACTGAACCAATTTTCATTCACGTTACTACGTTAAAGTAAATCAAACGGAGGAAAAAAAAAAGTTTAAAACCTATTTGCTAGTAATTTTAGTCTCATCGCCCAGAAAGGAACATGAGAATTACATTCCGACACTAGTAATATTTTTGTCAAACCGAAACCAACTCATTTGCTAATTTTCGGCTTGGATTTCTAAACCTTATTTATCTGCTGCGTCAGTTGGGTTGGTTTTTTGAGCTCAGTGTTTGTGTACCAGCCACAGTTCCATATTCATCCCATTCACTACGGCGCTAGACGGCTTGTCATGGCCCCGATTAGTCCCTAGCTGTTTGGAAATTAAGATAGTGCGCCCAAACCTGCTTAGGCTTGAGCCTAGCCCGCCTAAGTCGTAACTCTCACTAAGACAAAAAATCAATATCTTTCATTTTGCATTTTATTTTGTCAATATAATGTAAGAGACTTGTTAAATATTTTGATAAACACTTATTATATGCTTCTACCCATGTTTGCAATATGTTCTAATACTTTATGATTTGTATGTCATTTTATTTTGCAATTGATGTATCACAATACAATTATGTACTTTTTAAAGTATAAACAAACACTTATTTACACAATATATAAAATTTACTTAAATCTACCCAGTTTGCTTGGCCGCCTAGACGCTAGACCCAGCTGGCCACCCGACGAACGCCTAGGTCTTTAGAACCTTTGACCCTATTTTTCCCCAAGGAGTTTTTTATAACAGCTGGGAATGAAATTAGGGGACAGGCAGGGAGGGGAGTAGAGGGAGATAATCCGAGTCCCTTAGTAATCACTTGTTTTGATGCGGCTTTCAAAAGTCAAAACCGAAACCAAATCGTTTCCCTACACTGCGGTTCTGTTTCAAACCAAAACTGTTTCAAAACTGCAAAACTGAACCGTTTGGTGCAGTTCGATTTGGTATGTGTTTTGGTTTCGGTTTTCTGTTCCAAACCTCAAAGCACATAGGATGATAACTCGTAACAAATGGTTCTAACACAGTTTATCAAAATCATTATCACAACACAAGGGAAACGTAACGAACCACTGTATCCGCTCCAACGTAACTCGGGAGCAAGTCAATCCAGATCGTCTTAAAATGATTATGTCCCAATACCCTACAATGCGAACATAATCGGAAAACCAGCAAATTTCCAAGTCATGAGGAGGGCAAATTCAATTCAAAAAACAGTCACAACCATTGAACATTAAATTGCTCTGGACACCATCCCTTGCAGATTTCTGCATTATTGTAAACAGCAAGACATTTTACAACAATCATGAACCGGGATTTTATAACGGGACATTGTAACCGTATGAACTCTCCTTCGCCAAAATCTTCAAATCGACCAACTAGTGTAACTGCATTAAGAAACAACTAACCGTGTACTCATTCTCTGACTGCCATTACTACTGAAACAAAAGACCCTTCACGAGATGCAATAGCCCTAGAAGAGAATGTTGTAGCCAAACCTGTTATTAAGGAATGAAGGTCAAGCAGAAAATAGAATAAGAATGATAATCCAAAAAGAGAACAAATAACACCAAAAATTATACTAAACATGACAGCATGTGCACAAAGTTGAGAGATGTTGGGGGAATAACATAGGAGATCGTTTTTGTCCACTATGTTGTCAGTGGCATTTTGAAGAGCATTTCGTATCACACAGCACCTAAAACCAGCATCGATAAGAACGTGATTTTGTGGCATTTGATAAAACTTCAATTAGAAATTGTCCAGTCCACATTGCATTACCCTTCCATTTGATAATCGTGTATCTTTTCTTTACGCTGAGAATAGAGCATCTGGATTCAATAGAAAGCTCAAATATTTTATGGTTTCTCGGCATACTTTTTGTTATTGATAGAAGAACCAGTTAACTCACGTGCAAGTAGACAACTTTTACACCAAAACACTCACTTAGAGGTTAAAAGCATAAGAATCCTAGCCCTCCCCCCTCTCCCCCCCCCCCCCCACACCCAACAACAAAAAAACAATAAAAAATAAATTAAAATGATGCAATATGGAAATCGAATAAAAGGTACAAACCTTTATGCTCGTAAAACAGGTGATGGTTTTAGGATTTTTTATTTCCACAATCAGTTTCCTCATTTGCTCCATCAAAGGAAGTGGTGCTATGGACCGATGCTCGCAATTCATCTCCCAGCGGTGTGCTTCGCACAGAATATTTCACTGCATCCCTTGTAGCAACACTTTCTGTAATTTTATCTCCATCTGCCGAGAATTGCAAAGATTCTTTTACTTCTGGCTGAACGGGAAAAAGGGGGTCAAAAGCAGGCCCGCGTTGTTCCCCTGCATCCTTCAAATCATCCTCCAAATCATCATAGTCAAAATTCCGCAAAATGTTTGGAAGTGATAAACCATTGTCCTCCGCATGCCTAGTTCCCATTTCAATATCTATTTTCTCCTTTGAGCTCATAGTACCTTCCCCGTGATTTGGAGTCCCAGATCCTGCAATCATCTGTTCATCCATCTCAATGAATGATCTGAATCTATTCATTGAAGGAGGGATTTTGGAGAAAAAAACTTCTTTGATGTTCCAAATCATTCCTTTGTTATACGGGTTCTCCTTCTTATCATATCGGTACCGGAAGTTTTCATATGTTGTCTGTAACAAAACATGAATCACAGTACTAAGCATATTCCAAATAAACAAAACGAAAATTGCACAAAATAATTCACTCCATGATGCCAGTAGACTACAATCTGTTATTACAATGGTAACCACACAAGCAATATGCCCTCAGACATAGATTCAAAGATACCGATGGAAAAAAAGAAAAAAAATATGTTGAAATTTTTTGTTTCATTCCATCAATCAGAAAGAAAATTTTTGTTAGACAATAATTCCCTACTCATTGAAACTACGTTCTTTGATTATTCATCACTATTTTAAAACTAAGTTTTGATATGCATCCTTGGCCCAAATGCCATCAGCTAATTTTTCCGTAGGTAAGAAATCTTAAGAGTGACAGAAAACCACTCAGGTTATATAATTTGCATCGTTAGTTTCAAAAAGTTACCTGGTTTGTGCATATCAAGTAGGAATGGAAGATTGTAAGGCCACCAACAAACCAGATAGCGATAAAACAGTATGCTAAAAGGATATCTGAAAGGATATCATTGGAAAAAGCTTTCGGAAGACTGCCATGTTGAACTATGTTTATCCAAGAGAAGACAAAAACATATATGCACAGTATGGTTGAGGTTGATATGAACATGAAGAAGAACGGATAGTTGCGCTGCAACCAAACATAGAAGAGGACAGTTACTTTCTTAGCAGACAAAATAATCAATTATTATATAACGATTTGAGCACCGAATAAATTGCAACCATCCAACTTGATAATCCATACAAGTTTATTCCATTATAATTGCTTCAAAACAAATTACTTGTGGTTCACATGCTTGCAATATTCATGTTAAACATTGGACGACTGACTTGGCGAGCTCAAGGTCATTGTCAAAAAAAGAAAGAGTCGGGCCATTTACAGGTGATACTATGGCCTCGTTTGTTTGAAATTTCTTTTAAAATGACTGAAAGCTCTGTTAGAGAAAATGTTTTTGGATTCAAAAAACACTTTGAAGTGCTTCCTGCAAGAAGCACTGTTACTTTTAGTAAGGATTGGTCCCAAAAACATTTTCACCAAAAGTGCTTTCAGCCATTTCAAAAGCACTTCCAAACGAGCCTTATATCCAGTAAACTTACATATAAAATACCATTATGTTCGAAAGAGCAACTCACTAGCAAAAGTATCAAAGGGCTGAGTAATGCATCCCAAAGCAAAGATATAGTATATGTAAGAATTCCACATATCTTACCTTCAATATAATAACTTTATAAGTGGGATCCCTTTAGGACCTACTCCAACGTTTAGAAACTACTATTTTCTAAAGATACAGGAAATCCCATGCCCTGCATAAGGAGACCTAAGTCCTCGTAGCCTAACCCAATGGGCCAACACAATCACATATATTACAATTATAGTAACTACCCCATTCTGCATTATGAAAATTTGAGTGTTCGATTTATAAAGGAATCAGAACTATCATACTATTATTCTCATTTTGAACTTCAAGACTGTTAGTATATAATAGATAAATCTTCTCAGCAAAGTTTCAAGACCATCAAAGTACAACTTTGAAAAGATATATGTAGTGATGTAAGTGCTAATAAGTAAGACCCAAGATATATTGAGAAGCTCAACTACACAGGTACAAAATCGCAGTTAGATGCACAATTTTTCAGCTTGTTCCAACAGCAATTCATGACAGATCATGCCTCTGGTCTTTGATAAATTATATTCACTATATTAAGCCAATCAAGTTCAGAAGAGTTGACAATATACCAATTTCTCATCACAGATGGTATAAACATGGAAAGGTACTCTTTTACCCAGACAAGCTAATAACTTACAATTCCAATGCACTGACCAACCCACGGACAGTGATGATCGAATCTCTGAATGCAATTGTTGCAGATAGAACAGTGAGATACACGGGGAGGACGATAAAGCAAACAAGTATCGCAATACTTCACTTTTACTGTGTGACCATTTACAATCACATCTCTTGTTCGAGGTAGCTTCAGATGAGGAGTTCTTTCATTAACCCACTCCATGGATGGGGTCGCTAGATCAAATGCTTCATCTGATTCTGGAGGCCTTGAATTTCGAGGGATTATTCCAGGATCTCTACCAGAAGTCAAGAAGAGAAAGGTTAAATCCTGCACAGAAACAAGCTAAATGTCAGATGATGTTTAAATGCTAGAAGAATCAGAATTGTAAGAATAGGGTGTTAAACTAGTTTTCATGTGACAAAAATTATTTAGCCATTATCAAGATAATGCTGTCATCGGAATGCAATCCAAGTGCCTGCTGGCTCAGATCCACGACCACAACAAGAAGGAAAGAGATTCCATGCACCAAAAATTTTAACAAGTTAACATCACTGCAATATGCACAAAACTGATATTGTACATGTAATAGAAAAGAATCCACAATACAAAAGAAAAGAAAACACATTCCAAGGCTGATTAGAAAATTGGTCTTCTGTTATCATTTGAGGATTATGTACTTCTTGCTTGTAAGTTCCTTCAAATTTTAGTGCATTGTCTAAGGAAATAATCTCACATGATGTAATCCATTATAAGATTTGAGCTTAATAATCTAATTAACCATATCCTTGATAACATCTCTAGTGCTCTCTTCCCAAGTGTGACGTACTTTCACCCTTCAATAATTGAAGTTTATATTGACTCAGACTGGATTATTAAGTAGTTTTAAAGATGGAGGCAGAAAAAACAATAGTAAAAGTATTGAGCCATCAAATGTCAGCGTGCAGTTTTGATCATATAGAATGCCACTAAAAGAAAAGTCAAAACTCATACTTCCTTCTCAAGACCCAGGTTTCACAGGACAACCACAAGTAACGTCATTTCTGGTGAAACGGAGGACAATATAAATAGTTGTTCAGTATTTAGTTTTGATGTTGTAATAATTGCTTTTTCCTCTCAAGACAGAAATTATCCTATGGATGCTGCATTTAATTCGAATGCAAGAATTTGAGTTTCAATAATGACTTGGCCAAATTTGGTAAACTACTAAAGTCGTAAGTTATCTCATAAGAAATACCAAAATAGGCCACACGAATAGCCATATATAACAATGACCTCTTTTGATACAGGAATAACATACCAATTGCTGATAGCAATAAACAAAAATACATAATAAATAATAACAGCCTTACCAATATTGTAAGAACTGAGCCAATAACTAATACAGGAAGCCATAGACTCTCATTCTTGTTCTTCTCATCTTTGATTTTAAGATAAACCTTCAAACAGAAGGCAACTGCTGGGCCGGCAATAAGGAGTGTAGACAGAAGAAGAGATGCCACATCAGGACCAAAAATTAATCTCCCACCACAGAAAAAGTTCTGACAAAACCAATAAAAATCCTCATCAGTGCAAGTACACCAAACTGGATTGGACTTTTAGCAATATTCCACCAGTCATGCTACCGGTATAGTGGTATATCATAAACCGAAAGAATAGTCCATAAAATTTTCAGTTAGGAAAGTATTTCAAGTCATGATCAATTGTGCCACATCAAGTACCAAACAATAATTTCAATATTATGCCACTTGAAAACATACGTGCATTCATATATCCACAAATATAAGGGAAAGGAGGAAAATATGCAGCTGATACAATAAATACAAGTAATTTGTTAGTGTTTAGATTTAAATTTTGTTTTCCTTGTTCTTCACTGATATAGAGGTACAACAAATCAATTTCACAAGCCATATTTTTTTTTTCTGACTACATTTTTTTAAGCCTACTGATGAAGCATATATGACACTACAATCAATCAACCATCCGCAGGGGAGGTAGGTTTGATATTTGGAAGGCCTCGTTTGGTCTCTAAGACTAAATTGGAATGGATAACCAAACATATTGAAGGTATTTTGAAGAACGAAATGAAAATTTGTGTCCAACTTGAAGGTAGACGATGGATTAATTATTAAGGAAACTTATCCATTAGAATCACCCTAAGACTGGGAGGATTAGAAGGAAGAAGTTTCCTTCATCCCTTCAAAATGAAAAACCATTCACCACTACCTTTAATATACCTTGAATTTTACAAGTTATCCGCTCCAACCAATCGTAGAGACCAAACGAGGCCTAAAAGATACATGGTTACACTCTATAGGTTCTAAAGGTGTTGAGAAATTGGAGGGGGGCAGAGGTTATTCCAGGCCAATTAATAGCTCTGCCCCTGCTACGATACGAAATAATACATTATCGATTTTTCAGTACATATGTAGTTGGTGGGCAAATTCTTGCTCAGAACAATAAAAATTCACGCGATAAGAAGTAATCACAGTGGCGCAAACACATGAATGAAAGAAAGTAAACACAAACTGATTAACATGAACTCCAAACGCTGGACCTTGACCTAGAAGATACTTATCTGTTCA
Source organism: Pyrus communis (assembly GCF_963583255.1). Lineage (NCBI taxonomy): Eukaryota > Viridiplantae > Streptophyta > Magnoliopsida > Rosales > Rosaceae > Pyrus > Pyrus communis. The sequence goes on from NC_084815.1 coordinate 12,185,247, forward strand.
ATCAAGTAAAGCTAGTGTAGCTAGAAAAAGAGAGTATCTTAAGGGAAACCAACTGCTGCAACTCAAATATAAAGACGAAAACACACAAAAGAAAGAGGAAATGAAAATCAATCACAAAGGGAATTAACATAAAGTCATAATCTCATCCTCTTCTTTCAAATTGGAACAAAAGAAGGAACACAAAATGATAAAGCAATTGAATTGATGTTGATCAAAAAGCAGTCAGAAGTGAAAATCAGTGAACCCAATTGAGAGAGAGAGAGAGAGAGAAACTCACATTGCTTCCTTTCCAAACTTGGAATAGCCTCTTGGGTTTATTCTGTGCCATACCCAGCTGCCTAAAAATGCTGTATTCTCTCAACTCCAAAACCCTCCCTCCATCACAAACTCCACTTCCTTCCCTGCACTACAAAGTCACCAGCACCAGAAGAGAGAAAACCCACCAAGGAAAACCAATTTCTTCAAACAATCACGGACATGCAAATGAGCAATTGAGGAGTGAGAGAGAGGTTTCTGGGTTTGGGGTGAAATTCAAAACCAGCTGCCTCTCTGCTCACAACTATTTATTTTGTGGTTTCTGAGACGGATTGTACCAAGAGAGACGAGCAAAGATTCTCTCTCTCCCCCTCCCTCCGTATCCTTCTCTCTCTAACTTCTCCTCCCTAACCCGCTGCCAACGATGACATCCGGGCGGATCTTCCAATTTTCTCGCGGCTTTTCCGCTCTTAACCAACGTTTTTCATTTTCATTTTCATTTCCCCTTTTTCTTTTTTTTTTATTTATTATTATTAATTAAAAATTAATATTAAGTATTTAACATCTCTCAACATTTTAGTATCATTCTATATTAATCTCAACTATTTTTAATATTCCAAACAAGTACTCAATTTATTAAAAATGTCACATCGTTAAGTCGCAATTAAAAATCTTTTTCATTAACTAGGAGTTACTTTGTTTTGAAAATAATTAGGAGGTTATAAAAGTATAGCCTCCACCAACTAACCATCACCACCACCCCCATCATGTTATCTCCTCCAAACCCAACGTAAAACTAACAACTCCCACCCTACAACTCAAGTCGTCAACATCGAGAAGAAGGTTATACAGGTTGCTGAAATGGTATGTGACTGTCATGATGCAGCCACCACTATCTTCACTACCCACAAAGAAGAAATGGAAACTTTATGAGCTGAGAATTGGTGTATGTGGAAAACAAGAGCATAAACAAACTCCTTGAAACCCTATCTGAATTCTTAACTCCCTCCTTTATTAGAAGATTGCCCTTCTAATGTAATTTTAATTTGGGTCTATTTTCGATTCAATACAATACCCGTTTGATCATTGAGTTTCATATTATATAATTTATATTTGAAATTTAGATTTTGAGGCAACTAGTATTAATGTTGACCATAATATATCTAGTTGGTAGGTTTTCAATATCTATGTTTGAAAAATCAATTGGGACTCAACCGATGTGACATTTTTAATAAGTTGAGTATTTGTTTGGAATGTTTAAAAAATTGAGATCAATTTAAAATGACACTAAAAGACTAAGAGTTTTCAATACTTAACCTTAAAAATTAATAGCTAGTTATTTTGTTTTGTGTTCTGTTAAATTCTTTACATGTATATTTTTTTAATATTATATTCACTAGCTAATTTGGCAAAATCGAAAAATACCACGTGTGACGAGTTGCCTATCCAGAGTCCAGTACACAGAGTTAAATGGTGGTTGCTGAAATGGTATGCGGCTGTCATGATGCGGCCACCACCATCTTCACTGCCCACGAAAAAGAAATGAAAACTTTATGAGCCTCAAAATTGGTGCATGTGGAAAACATATGAGCTAAACAAGCTCCTTAAAACCATATCTGAATTCTTAACTCCCTCTTTTATTAGAAGATTGCCCTTCTAATGTAATTTTAATTTGGGTTTATTTTTTATTCAATTTAATACTCGTTTGATCATTGAGTTTCATATTATATAATCTATATTTGAAATTTAGATTTCAAGGCAACTAGTATTAATGTTGACTATAAGATATCTAGTTGGTGGGTTTTGAATATCTATGTTTGAAAAATCAATTGGAACTTAACGAATGTGACATTTTTAATAGATTACGTACTTTTTTGGAATATTTTAAAAAAAATAAGATCAATTTAAAATAACACTAAAAACCTAAGAGTTTTCAGTACTTAATCTTAAAAATTAATAGCTAGTTATTTTGTTTTGTATTCTGTTAAATTCTTTATTTGTATATTTTTTTTAATATTATATTCACTAGCTGATTTGACAAAATAAAAAAAATACCATGTGTGACGGGTTGCCTGTCCATCGTCCAGTACACAGGAGTCGAAACAACGTGCTGTGCTGTCACAACTCACAACCTACTCCTTTTTTTTTCTATGTTTTCCATCCTAGTCGTGCATTACAATCTTCTTCCTTGTGTCTTTCCCTTTTCTTTATGCATTTTTTTATAATTTCATTGTTGGTTGGTATTAAAATGCTGTCAACATTTTCATTATACCTTTTTGGGTATGTTTCTCATTGACATTTTACATAATCATTTGAGTTGTCTATTTTTTTATTCTTTTTATGCATCAAATTTGCTAAAAATCAACAAAACAAGAACTTCGCAAATGGCTTCCACCACAATGGTAGCTCTTCTGGTATCACGGTGTGAGTTCTAATTCCGTCAATTTTCTAATCTAACATATAAACTAACAAATTTATCGTTTGATAAATAAAAATAAATAAATAAATAAATAACCAAAATAAGAAATTCTTTAGTTATTTAACGATTATCCAATACATATAGAAACCATTGTGTTTAACACTGAAATTTTGACAATGTTAATCGACTTAAAAATTAATTTATGTTATAAACTTCTTATGTAAATGTGATTGTGTAAATCCTAGATTTGATTTGATTGTAGTTATTCTTCCCTATTAGAACTTGTATTCCTTGGAGGAGGAGGATTTCTTCCCTCCCTTATTACTATAAATAAAGGCACTGCGTAGGGGGAATAACATATCATCTACATAACCCTATAAACACATCTCTCTCTTTATATTTTCGCTATGCTGCCAGGCCCTCTCCTTATCAACTAAATATAGGCCACAACACGTTATCAGCACGCTTCTACCAATGCGCTTAGGAATCTGACGTGGAAGTTTTCTGCATCAAACCAATTCATTAATATTATCATGCAATCAAATTCTTTCAAAACAATGGTTTTTATCTTGATATTTTTGCAGCCCTGATAGCGTGAACATCACCATAATGCATGACCCAACTTTATGTTTTTCGAATTTTAGATTCTACATAAATTGTGTATGTATTATATCCATAATTGTTGAATTATGTGAATTTGATATTCCCATGAATTGCTCATATATCTGCTCATGCATTAAATTATATGTTTGATATGCATTGAATTAATTAAAAAATAAAATAAAATAAAAACATAATTCTTCTAGGGTTCTTCGAACCCATGACCTGAGCCACGAGACCACTGGAGCCATGGGCCCCAAGTTCAAACCCAGAAACCCTGACGCCTTCCATGGCATCCTCACCATCATAGGATGGTCTGCAGCCAATCCTTACCCATGGGTCAACGTCCCCGACAACCTACAACTCGTCCCCAACATCGCTTGACCGAGATTCCTTCGAATCTCGTCGAATTTTTTGAAATTCCGATTTGAATTTCTAGGGTTTTGTGAAACGTTCTATCTCCATTCTTATTCGTGGTCCTCGTTGATTCACAAAGTCGTCCCCGAGATTTTTGTCCCAAAACATGGCAGCATTGGTCATCTTCCCCGATTATGCAAACTGAAAAAAAAAAAAAAAAAAAAACAAATGTTTTTCTCTCCTTCTGGGCTCACCTGCAACGCCCCACTGCATAAGCTCAGCCTAATGTGTGATAGGAGCATATTTAGGCGACTTACTTAGCTTGTTTTCGTGCATTTATATTGTTAATTCATAGTTGTTTTAGTAGTTTAAGCCATTTTCGTGTGTTTTTAGGTTCATTTGGCTAAGGAAGCAAAAAGATGCATTTTGGAGCATTTTGGAGCAAAATTGGACTTGGAATGGATAACTTATGTTTGGAGCAAAAGGAATGGACGAAATTGAAGGATTCCTAATCCATTGCAGCCACATGCACCCATAATCATTCACACCTTGCAGCCACATGCATTCACTCTTCATTAATCAGCCACATGCACATTCAATCATTCACACCAAAACCTTGCACATGCTTTCCCATTTCATTATTCATTCACTTTGCAGCCACCATTCACTCTTTAATCCACATGCATTCATCATCATTCACCCTAGCTTTAATTCACATGCAAACACATTCATTTTCAGCACCAAACACCATCATTGCCGTGCATCCCATTCCATCTCCCACTCTTTAATCCATTGCAGCCACATGCACTCCCTTTAATTAATTCAACCTAGCTGTCAAAGCACATGCACATTCACCCTTCATTCCAGCCATTCCACATGCATTTCCAACCCACATGCACCCTTTAATCATTCAACCATGCAGCCACACATTCACCCACATGCATTCCCCCTTTAATCCACATGCTTTCCCATTTCAGATTTCATTCCCACTCACCACAAATCAGCCGCATGCATTTTGCCTTTCATCATTGCACCACAAATCAGCCACATGCACATTCACCCCTTTCTCCACCTATAAACAAGCATCCATTGCAGCCACAAAATACACTTTTCCATACACATTTCAGTCACAAACACCAACCATTCCCTTGTGCCATGCCTTCCCTACTAATCCAAACACCATCTCCATTCACACACCAAATCCATCCCTTAAGGCCGTGGCCTCCCCCTTCCATTTTCACCACTCCCCAAACCATTCACACCATCAAACTATCCTTAGACCTTGTGCTACAACAAAGAGGAAGAGAAGCGGGCCTAAACGTTCATACAATTCAAGTTTGAGTTGTTGGAATGTTTAGGTGTTTCTTTTCCTTTGAATTCAATGTTTAATTTCAATTCTCTTTGTTTTGTACGTATGAGGAACTAAAACCCCCCCCTTGGCTAGGGGGGGATTCGAAATATATGTTTATGCTTGCATTTTGATTTGATTACTTCTAATTACGTTTCATAAGTTGTGGATTCAATTTATTTAACTGTTTGATTGATAACTTATTTATGTATGTTTATTGAGAGTGCACGCTTAATTTTCATGCATGAATATGACGCTAGAATATAAGTGAGTTTCACCTAATAGTTACGAACTTATATTCACAAGTAGTGGAGGTTGCTTATAAACAATCGCGTTAAACGAATTCTTGGCATAAGTTTCATGCATATTCCATAGTAACGAATGCCTCGTCAACACTTATAATTTTCATAGAGCGTAATGATTCTTGCTTGTATCTCTATTATGCAATCATGTAGGGGACTTGTGGGGAATGTTTTGGGTTGTCGTATGCAATCATCCAATTCAATAACGTTAGGAAGATTTGAAAGTTAATTTAAGCGGATCTAATTAACTTGGAGCATTGAGAATTCATGGTTTGTTGAAATGCAATTGGAAATCGTTTTATTATGCAAGTATAACATATGTGGAGATGAACCTCGTGGCTAGCATCCATTCATACTTTCATCATATTCATATTTACATTCTGCTTTAATTACAATCTGTTCATTTAGTTTAATTTCGTCAAAACCTAAATGCCCCTTTACTTTAATGTCCAATTTAGTTAGAACTCAATTTAGTTTGTGTTTATAAGTGTTTTGATTCAATTTGTTACACAAATTCGTCCAAATTCACCAAAGTGCTCAAAACTGCCCAGAAAGTGTTTTTAAGGCAGTTTTGAGTGTTTTGGGTGATGTTTGAGTCTTTTGGTTTGTTTTAGTGTTTTAAAGTTTAGTTTTGCATTCTTTGAGTCTAGTTTAGTGTTTTATATTGTGTTTTTACGTTTTTGAGTCAAATCCAAGTGATTAACAATCCCTCCTAATCCCCGGTCCAGAACGATCCCTACTTACATACTTACTACAATTGTCAAAAAGAGGGTTTAATTTGTGTGCGTATAAATTCACGCATCAATGTGACACCAGCCCTCGTGGCTGAGGTGTTATCCCTACACCACGTCGCACTAGAGCCTAGCTCTTATACCGATGCACCTGTGTCCACGACGTACTGGAACACAACCCAATTTAGGCCTGGCCGTCTTATAGCCAGTTTGCTGCGTTGGGTTTGCAGCTTTTTGGTTTGATCAGCCTATCCCAGCCCAGTTTCTAAGCTTGGACTTCACGGTTTCAAATTACGCAAGCCCACCTTTACGCTTTGGCCTATGTTGTGGAAGATTAGAATCTTAGACATAAACTATTTTTTTAGTTGAATTTGGGACAATGGGGCCGAATTCCACATAGTGGATGAAACCCCCTTGGTTTTTGGTTTAATCTTGCACAATTTTCCTTTATGTTTGGATTATTTGTTGATGAATTCTTTTTTGGATATTAAGTTTTTTAATTACCATCCTTGAATACTTAAATTATTTTGAATGGATATTTGTTTTAAGAATTTTTATGCACGTGACTGATTCAAATAAATTTTTATTTCTAGGTATGACTAGTAGGAAAGCTAGTTGTCTGACAGATAGTGCAACCACGCACACTGTTTTGCATGAACGCATCTATTTTACTAACTTCATACTTAAGAATATACCTCTAACAACCCTCTCAGGCCCATCCAACTTGATCGAAGGATACAATAAGGCACGTATAATGTTGTCCAATGGTACAATCTTGACCATTGATGAGGCACTTTATTCTTCATGTTCCGGAAGAACGTTGATGAGTTTCAAGGACATTAGAATCATTAATTACCACGTTGAAACTTATGTAGAAAACGGAGTTGAATTTCTGTGCATCTCTTCCTACGAATATGGCCAAAAGCATATTCTAGAGAAGATGGAGAGTATTCCGAGTGTTCTGTATTCTAGAGAAGATGGAGCGTATCCTGAGGGACCGTGCACGAAATTACAGTTTGGCATGATCATTTGGGACACCTTGGATGAACAATGATACGCTGTATCCTCAAATCATCACACGAGCATCCACTGACCCGAAGTTTAGGTTCGATTCAAGGAATTTTATGTCAAACCTACTCAATGGAAAAGCTTATTATTAAGCCTCCTTATGACAAGATTCGCTCGAATGTTCCTATTTTTCTACAAAGGATTCCTAAGGACATTTGTGGACCGATTCACCCTCCATGCGGACCATTTAGATATTTTATGATTTTGGTTTACGCTTCCACACGTGTACATGTTATCCACAAGGAACGCTACATTATCCAAACTATTGGCTCAGGTTATCAAGCTCAGGGCTCACGACCTTAATTATCCAATCAAATATATTCGATTGGATAATGCTGGAGAATTCACATCTAAAACTTTGGATGACTATTGCATATCAGTTGTGGTTGAAGTTGAACATCCAGTTGAAAGAAAAATTTTGTCCTAGCAAAGAACATGTGAGAACATTTGAACACATAAGCAAACTAATAACACTTTAACGTAGGCATGCATTCAAAAACAATTCTAAAACCCATGACTTTCAAAGCCTAGTGAATGGTGAACCACAAGACTCTTTAACAACATTAAAGATAAAAAAGGATTTTGAGATTCATTACCCTTGAAGCTCATCCTTGTTTACACAAGGGATTCACCCAAGTGGAGGGCCTTCAAGTCACCTCCTAACTCCTTAGATCTTCCTTGTGATTTTCTTCCTTTTGATACTCCTTTGCTCCTTGAGGATGTGAGGAAAGGATCTCCAAGAACACCAAAGGTTTAGTGTCTCTAAGTCTCCACACCAAAGATGTAGTGTGAAAAGAAGATGGATGACTTAGAGGGATTTTTAAGGCCAGTAAATCCCTATATGGCCGGCCTCTATAAAGTAAAAGAGAGAAAAAGTTTCTCTTCTTTGCCTCAAGAAAACCTTAGTGAGAGAATGGCTATAAAGCTGTCTTTATACCACCTCACATGTGAGTGGCTAACTTGTAATTAACCCAAGTTTGCTACCGCTCAGGCCAGCTTTTGACTTTGTTTTTGGGTTAATTTCCATTTAGTTTTAGTTGTCACACAACCTAAACTCAATAGGCCTTATGCCCCGAAACCCAAAACCAACTTAAAAGCCCAGTACGAACCATTCGTAAGATTAATTAACTAATTAATTAATCTTGACCATTCTCAATTAAACTATTTAATTGCTTATTCACCTAATTTATATTTCTTCACTTTCATCCTTACTCGGTGTACGATCCATTAGGTTCTAATTAGCGAGGCAGTAGGTGATTGTTACTTTTAACGATCGATTGTGAATTGAAACTGCATTTCATTTCTCCTTTTGATGAAGATTAGTGTTTGCTAATCCTCAGGGCTTCAACAAACCATGAGTGACACCTAGCAGTATGTCATGGCTACCTAAGCTAAGTAGAAGTGGTTGAGGAACCTATCCAGTTACAATTACAATGCAATATAGTATTTCTCTAATACAATACTTTTAATCACATTGTTTGAGTGATAGTTTGTTTCATGTCTACTATCCAATGTGATACTTCTCTATATGATTCAATTGAATATGATTTGGAACAAACTTCATAAGTCATATTCGAATGTTTTGGCCAAAGACTCCCGAATCATATCTCAGAGTATTCTCCCTTCACCATGGAAGGTTGGAGATCCTTTATTATGCATTCGTATGCCTACATGACTAGATAGCTTGACCCCAACAATGTCGTGGACACTCTCGATAGAATGCCTTTGACATGATCAAAGATCAAGGACCTAACCATTAGACATTTATGATGCCTCAGGTCAAAAGACTACTTTGCATATTGCAACTTACGAGTTCTTGCATGACATGTATGTTTGAACTCTCTTTTGATCATTGTTCAGTGTACTCGATTACCTTTTGAGCACCTATGTGTTTGTCTCAATGTCCAACACTAAATGACTTGAGACTAGTCATACTCACACTTGAGTTAACATAACACATACTAACCTTAGCGGATTATCAATGCCTAATTGGCAATCCTATGGCTATGAACGTTTTAGGAATGAACATAAGAGAAAGGTCTCATTAATCTAACTTACTTAGATCACTTCTCTCTTAGATGAAATACATTCCTTGGATTCTCTTATGGCTTAAACACATAATACAATAAATAGTGATTAACAATAAGCTTTGCCCTTCATTAAACATATAATAGTTTAACACAATAAGTATTCCAAAAGCTATTACATCAAATGAGTGGCTTTGTGGGCATACTTCCAACACTAGCACCCCATGTTCACACCTAGAACGGCCTGGCAGAAGCATTCATTAAGCGTTTACAAATGATTGCCCGATCATTGGTCATACGTACCAAGCTCCCAATCGATGCTTAGGGCCATGCAATATTGTACGCAACCATGTTAGTCTACCTGAAACCTGTTGCGACCTAACCATATAGTGCCCTTTATTTGGTTACTGGATACGAACCCGACATATCGCATCTGTGCGTTTTTAGTTGTGCAGTTTATGTGCCGATTTCACCGCCCTTACGTACAAAAATAAGGCCTCAGCGAATGATGGGAATCTATGTTGGATATGATTCTCCTTCAATCATTCGTTACTTAGAACCTTTGACAGGCAATCTATTTATTACTCGTTTCGCAGATTATCACTTCTATGAGACAATCTTCCCATCGTTAGGGGGAGATAAGAACATCAACGTTCCTGAAGAACAACTCGAATTATCGTGGACAACTCCTATTTATCTCATTTAAATCCCTGCACCACTCAGTCTAAAACTAAAGTGCAATGCACATTAGATATGCATAGTGTAACTTAAAGCATGCCAGATGCTTTCACCGATCTAACGAGAGTGATAAGATCACATATTTCCAGCTACGAAAGTGCCTGCAAAGATGGATGTACCAAATGTACGACAGACTTCCTTCTTGGAGGCCCAAGACGCCACTTTGGCCAATCCACATACATTAGCAGCTAGCCAATCATCTTCCCCTACACAAAAGCATGGCAGACTTTTTGGTTCAAAGGATTCACACCCTCGGAAGAGGAAAACCACGACACATACCCCTGAAGAGCCTACTGTGTAACCTATTCTTTATATCAAACTCATGAGGAAATTCTAGATTATGGAAGCGTCCTTAAAGAAACGAATCCACCTCCTTAGAATTGTGAAAATTTGGTCTATTATGCTAGCTTGGATGATGTTTGGTGTAGAAATGAGATGATCATTAACGATGCAGTAGCTACTAAGATCATGTTGAGCGATGACATTGAACCCCGTTTCATTGATGAATGTCGACGTAGAACTGATTGGTCAAACTAGAAACAAGCAATCAAGTCAAACTCGATTTGCTTGCAAAATGTAAGGCGTTTGGACCTGTAACTCCTACTCCTCCATATATGAAGCCTGTTGGCTACAAGTAGGTTTTCATTTGAAAGCGTAATGAGAAGAATGAAATTGTGTGTTACAAAGCTCATCTTGTTACACAAGGCTTCTCACAACGACCCGGCATCGACTATTGTGACATCCCACATCGCCCAGGGGTGTGATCCTTAAATGTATATTCCCATCCCTACCTAGCACGAGGCCTTTTGGGAACTCACGAGCAACTTCCCAGTGGGTCACCCATCATGGGATTGCTATAGCCCCCTTCTCACTTAACTTCGGGTTGCTCTTGACGGCCAACATGCCCTGATCTCGGTCGGGGTGTGTCAGTTTGGTATCAGAGCCTAACCCTGGTCGTGGTGTGCTGACGAGGACGTCGGGCCCCTAAGGGGGGTGAATTGTGACATTCCACATCGCCCAGGAGTGTAATCCTTAAATGTATATTCATCCTTACCTAGCACGAGGCCTTTTGGGAGCTCACTGGCTTCGGGTTCCGTAGGAACTCCGAAGTTAAGCGAGAAGGGGGCTAGAGCAATCCCATGATGGATGACCCACTGGGAAGTTGCTCGTGAGTTCCAAAAAACAAAACCGTGAGGGAATGGAAAGCCCAAAGTGGATAATATCGTGCTACGATGGTGGAGCCCCAAAGTGGATAATATTGTGCTACGATGGTGGAGCGAGCCCTGGAAGTGATTCGCCTCAGGCCGGGATGTGATAATTTCCCGTTCAGTTAGTCTAATGGACCAAGCGAATAACTATTAAGTCGGCCAAAATTGCTCCGGGCTTGAAGCCTAAAGGCTTCACATGCGTCTCAGCCCATCGCACGGGGCGATAAGACTCCAAGCGTACGGAGGCTTCCTATTTCCAGGCCTGCATCTCTGCAGAAGTGGGCCCGGGGACTTTCCTGGGCCTAATTCTTTTTACAAAAATATGGCCCAATCGCCTCGTCCAGTGGTGTCAATTTTTAATTGTGACATCCCACATCACCCAGGGGAATGATCCTTATATGTATATTCCCATCTCTACATAGCACGAGGCCTTTTGGGAGCTCACTGGCTTCGGGTTCCATGGGAACTCTGAAGTTAAGCGAGAATGGGGCTAGAGCAATCCCATGATGGGTGACTCACTAGAAAGTTGCTCGTGAGTTCCCAAAAACAAAACCGTGAGGGAATGGTAAGCCCAAAGCGGACAATATCGTGCTATGGTGGTGGAGCGGGCCCGGGATGTGGTGGACCCCGGGTCGGGATGTGACAATATTGGTATAAGAGCCTAACCCTAGCCGTGGTGTGCCGACGAGGACGTCGGGCCCTGATAGGAGCATATTTATACTACTTAGTTATGTTGTTTCCTTGCATTTAGTTACTTAACTACTATCTATTTTAGTCTTTTAAGCTATTTTCGTATGTTTTTAGGTCTTAATGGCAAAAGGAGCAAGAAAGTGCATTTTGAGGCTATTTAGATAAGGAAATTTATACGAAAGTTCCCGAATAACTTACATTGACTGGATCAAATATTTCCAAACCCCAAAACACATTCTCAATTCGACTGAGGCGGTCACTCTACAGTTTGAAGCAATTTGGAAAAATGTGGTATAACCGTTTGAGTGAGTATTTGACTAGTCAGGGATATGTGAACAACGAACTATGCCCTTGTGTGTTCATTAAGAAGTCACATTCTGGTTTTGCGATAGTTGCAATTTATGTCAACGACATGAACCTTATTGGAACTCAAAAAGAGATCGAGAGAACTGTCGCGCACCTTAAGTCAAAATTTGAGATGAAATATCAAGGAATGACTCGATACTGTATTGGTCTTGAGATAGAGCACCATTCGGATAGAATCTTAGTACATCAATCGAACTACACCAGAAGGTGTTGCGCCGTTTTAACGAGGATAAAGCAAAGCCTTCGAGTACTCCTATGGTCATGCGATCGCTAGATGCAAAACGAGATCCTTTTCGTCAGAAGGAAGATGATGAAGAAATTTTGGAGCTTGAAGTTCCTTATCTAAGTACGATAGGCACTTTATTGTACTTAACTTAATGCATTAAACCTAACATCTCCTTCGTTGTTAATCTTTTGGCAAGGTACAATAATGCACCAACATGCAGACACTGGACTGGTGTTAAAGACATCTTCCACTACCTCAAGGGTACCATAGATTTGGGCTTGTTCTATCCTTACGGATCCTTGAATGATGCTGCACCCCCTTATCTCGAGTTGATTCTCGACTTATTGGTTATGCTGATGTAGGATACTTATGTGATCCACACAAGACGCACTCTCAAACGGGTCATGTCTTTACCGTTTGAGGCACCACAATCTCTTAAAGGTAAACTAAATAGACTTTAGTTGCCACTTCATCTAACCATCCTGAAATTCTCACCCTACATGAACTAACTCGGGCATGCTTATGGTTGAAAGCAGTTGTGGGTTATATTCGAAGCTCCTACAATCTTTACCCCATCATTAATGTCCTGATGATGATCTATGAAGACAATGCAGCATGCATCAAACAGCTCAAGAAGGGTTACATCAAAGGAGACAACACCAAGCACATTGCGCTGAAGTTCTTCTCATATCAATAGCAAAAGTATCATAAAATTAAAGTCACACAAATTTGTTCACAAGATAATCTGGTCGACCTCTTCACCAAATCACTACCGAAAGCCACGTTTCAGAAGCTTGTTCAAGGAATTGGTATGCATAAACTTTATGAGTTGTAACATTGTTAGTTCTCTTTGGAATTATGTCAAACTTAGGGGGAGTAACCTGAAGTGTACTTGCTTGATCTTAATGTATTTTTTTTCTCTATGATTAGGAGCATTTTTCTCACTGGGTTTTTGCTACCTAACGAGGTTTTGACGAGGCACCCACCTTGGGTTGATCATATCCCTGATGACGTCCCGTACACGTTTCATTTAACTTTGCATTTCTTACGCATTTTTCCTTAGCCTATGGGTTTTGTCCCTGCTCGAGTTTTACCATATTCATTGGGTTTTTTTTGAGACTTACTTCCTTATATGAGTTCCTACCTTATTTGAGACTAGCATGTTCCCAGAATTAGTGCCAAGGAGTCGGCTTCCTCAACTCTACATGATGCCAAATCTACTTGAGTATTTACACACTTAAGGGGGAGTGTTATAAACTTATTATTTAAGTGTGATTGTGTAAATCCTAGATTAGATTTGATTCTAGTTATTCTTCCCTATTAGGACTTGTATTCCTTGGAGGAGAAGGATTTCTTCCCTCCCTTATTACTATAAATAAAGGCATTGCGTAGGGGGAATAACACATCCTCTACACAACCCTACAAACACATCTCTCTCTATATTTTCTCTGTGTCATCAGCCCCCTCTCCTTGTCAGTTAAATATAGGCCACAACAATTTCTTATTTCGTTGAATTTTGTATTATTGTTTTTAAATATTGAACTATTAAGAAAATGGTTCTGATCTTGCAATATTGCTTGAACCCCTATTGGAAGACTCATATCTGTTCATTTTTTATTTAACAAACGATATTATTTACACTAACGGGGTGGGATAGTGGCTTAAGCTTCACAATGAGCTAGAATCAAATTTAAGACCTCTCACTTACCAATAAAGAGAAATACTATTAGACTATAGTACTAAGTGGCCATACATGTTCAATTAAGTCCTTCAATTTGAACAAATCAACCATTCAATTTGATTTGATTAGCAATCAGTATGGGATACAATAATCACATTGTTCCAACTAATCCAAACACGGGTTCTAACAAAGATTTCCATGGCCATTTGGAAACATATGTATTGTTTTATAAAAAAATTAGAAACCAAACTATTTTATAACGAAAAAGAAAATCCATCCAGAAACATAGGATAAATTGCCAATTTAGTCCCTGAATTATCACCTCAGTGAAAATTAAGTCTCTTAACTTTTTTTTTTCTTCAGAAAAATCAGTCACTGAATTATAAAAATCTATCAATTACATCCCTAATATTATATTCAAAGCTACTGTATTTAATTTTCCGTCAATTTAAGTCACGTTACTTGCATGTGACACACATTAGAGGGTATATTGGTAGTTTTTCATAAAGAAATAATGTATGGAGTTAACTTTGGAGGGCGAATTGGTAGTTTTTTCATAAGAAATAGTGTAAGTTAACTTTGGAGGGTAATTATATGTTAAATTCACAACCTATATGAAATGTGAAGGGCTTATAGGCGAGAAAATGATGGTATTACACTCTAAAGTGTGGCACATGACTTAAGTTGACAAAAAATTGGATAAAATAACTTTGAATATAACAGTAGGGATGAAATTAGCAATTTTTAATGAATTTAGGGACTTATTTTACCGAAAAAATAATTCAGGTACCTAATTTTCACTGAGGTGATAGTTTAGGGACTAAATCGGCACTATATACTTCCCAAGGAAAAAGCACCTTTTATGGCCAAGCATGAATATGTCACAACATATTGTTTTGAAACAAACATATCAATCAAACCAAAAATTGTCTTAAGATCATTGTTGGAAAATTAGTGTCTAATTGCCATGTTAATCACATAAAAAATTCATAAATTATCATGCCAATAAATACATAATTTAAATCATGCACATGATTAACCAAATGTTAAATGAACATGACATAATGGATTAGAAAAACCTAATGTCAAGTCAAATGTAGACATTATGTCCCTAAGACAAGTTTAAACCCACTATGGTGCTCATAGTTGATCGACATTTATCTCCCACGATACAACGACAATGTCTTTGTAATAGTAGCACTCACAAGACTCTAGTGAACCACGATTTTGTTGAAAAATTTCTCATATGGACTCAAATGAGTTTATGTACGATTATGTGGAAAATAAGAAAGTGAATCATGACTACAAGATGATTTGCCTATTTATAGAAGCATATTACACTAAAGAAACGAATTACAAATCGAAAATATAATTTTTGTTGTTTATAATTTCTAATTTTATATAATTTTGTTATTTGAAAAATAATTTAGGAAGGATCTTTGAAGTAGACGATGGTTGATAGAGTAAATCTTGATCATAATTCCAGTATGAGTACTATGTCCAACACAAAACTTATGGCTGGTAGTAAAACACCGATTTTCCTGTTGAGATCTAATTCGATCTTCGTAGACTTCTTGATAAATTTTGTTACAAAGTTTTGTTTTAGCATCTATCAAGCAGCCAGGAAGAAGTGTAAAGAACGAGAATTATTGAAACTAGTATATTGAAAGATCAATTAGCCAAAATAACCATGAACAACTACGATATTGTAGGTTTCTTCCTCTTGCTCGAATTTGTAACCTTCATTGGTAGATTCATTTTTTGTGGTTTCCCAGATCGAGTCTCTCACCTTGACCAGACCTTAGGTCCCTAGACCGATCTTCATACCGGTTTAGCCAATCTGGCTTCGAGTCACCAAACCAGTTCTAACTTAGGTCGAACCGTCCAGACAAACTTTTGGACCATCGACTGAATTAGGAGTATTTTTGCCTTGTTTTTTCATAGGTTTGCCCCATCTGAGCTCAAATTTTGCACCTACAACTCATTACACTTCCACCACTCGTAGAGATGCCTACGAATCAAGCTCTTCCACTCTAAATGGCAATCAACACCTATCATAATAGGTTGTAGATTTGATGAATGCCTTTGCGTAATAGATGACCATGGTGAGTCAGTTTATGAAGCCTATCGAGACGCAGCGTGCCCAGACGAGGTGCCTTGAAATAGAGCAAGGATGGATGACGGTGATTATTTCTAGTAACGTCCAGGAACACAGTCGCTCAACGAGCTATGGACCAATCATCCTACTAGTGTACACTCTCATCCCGACTCTTAGGAAAACATCTTTTCCCTCCTTAGTGCGCGAAGAAACGTACACACTTGACTTGGTTTGCGGGTCAAGGTGCATTCGCGGTTGAGTCTGCACTCCAAAGAGCATTCCAGACATAGTATCTAGTCAGGAGATTCTTCTAACATGCACTGGAGAAGGCAACACAAGGGACAAAGAAAAGCATAAGCATACAGCTAGCTCCAAGTATAGCCCAAAGCAGCCAGACACCCAAGACGTACTAAAAGTTTTCAATCCTAATCAACCAAATCCTCTGCGATTTCAAAAATAAACCATGGTTCAAGCTGCCACCACCAACGAATAGAGATACATACTATACATTCCACCAAGGTTCAGGCCACACAACTAATAACTATTCTAAATGGAAGGACTACCTCGAAAAGCTTGTAAAGAAGGGCATATATGATAGTACTTGGACAAGTCAGTAGCATAGCTAGACGAGATGTAGAGGCAAATATGATGCCATATGCCAAGGCAATCTGAGTTAAATCCGAGTACCTAGGAACTACTAACAGTTCCAAGAAGAAGAAGATTTAGCATGCGAAATCGGTTTTTCGGGTTAAAGTTGTAGTATGACCCAAACAAATTGTTGGCTTTATTGTGCAGGACATCGAATGAATAGATTTCCCTCACGATGACACCCTGGTGATATCTATCCAACTTGCCCACGCCATTGTCGACTGGGTATAAAAGAGACTTATCCTGAGAATTTTAAAGGGTAAACAAGGCAAGGCAGCTATAACCCTACAAGGTACAAGTGACTGGAAATTATATGTATTGTATAGTACTATTTAAGGCCAGGACCAATTTCACTTGTATGTTCCCATTGCACCGTTGCGCACACATTAGATCCATTATAGGTGTCATCTTGTACTAGTTGCACATGTTTCTAAGACTTGTATATGATGCTCTTAGCGCCAACTTCACATGTCTGTAGTACTAGAGTGTAATTATTACACATATCCTATTCATCTAGCTACTTTTTGCATAGACTCATGTGCCTGCATTTTTATGAGCATATCATATTATATTTTATTTGTTGAGATATTTGTATTAATTTGTATCCTTGGAATTACTGTTATTATTAATGCCTTGGTTTTCATACTTATACGTAGTATGATTTTGGAAACTATACAGGTTTTAGAACGAGAGGCTACTATGTTTTGAAAATTAAAGGTTTTAGAAAACTTTTATTTTTTCCCACCTCACATTTTCTGTTTTGCACCCCTACAGGACTTAGTAGTAGGACTTGGTAAAATCAAAACTACCTAATTGATATTTGCAATTTGGAATGCAGACTCTCTTATGTAAAGTGGCCGACCCTTAATTGCCATTCAACGTTCCACCTCCTAAAAGATTACCTACTACGGTTGAGTACTTTTTAGTTAGAGATAATGGTGCTGAATCCCAACCCTGCTTTGAGTGGCACAAGTTTGCTTATATCTGATGAAATAGGTTTTCGTAAAATTGCTTCATTCTTTTTTCCAATTGTTTCTCTTGCAAGACACCAACCAGAGTGCTTTTACTATATTCAACAACAGTCTCCCCAAATAAAAAGAAAATGGAAAACTCTGTAGCTAAGTTAATATGTTTGGGCTTGAAATTGTGCTTATGCAGGTTTGCATTGAAATTAAACTAATACTTAGAATTAGACTTCGAAAATAAATATCCAATCTAAGTAAATAAAAAAAACTATTCATTTATAACTTTCAATTTGGTTCAGTTCATTTCGGTTTCTGAACCTTTGAAACCGAAACTAAACCAATAGAACTCAGTTTGGTTCGGTTTGTCTCATACGGTTCGGGTTTTTCTTTGGGTTTGGTTTTTTTGATTTTTCGAACCCACCCTTACTTAGTAGATCTGGTGGAGACAAGGATTACTGAAGGAAATATTTGGGAAAACAAGTTCATTTAGGCAACATATATGCATGATATTGACAATTAAAAGGCGGAATCATGCTTGTATGCACTCAAAAACAAAACTTAACCCATGAAATTTAAAGCCTAGTAGTTATGGTGAACCAAGACTCAACTCAAAACAAAGTGAGTTGAGAAATTTTATACCTTTGTTGATTCGTCTTTGCATAAGCAAAGGCTAATCACCCAAGAAAGAGGACCTTCATTCCTTTCTTCTTAGCTCTATGGATTTCTTGGAAGAGGATGGTAGAAAGGATTCTCCAAGTTCTCAAAATAGAGAACCTCTAAGTCTCAACACCAAGGAGAGCATTGATGAAGAGATGAGTGACCTTGGATGATATAGATGCTAGTAATTTCTCCAAGGTGACCGGCCTTCTAGAGAGGAAATCAAAGCTTGTGCTCTCATCTTTTTCTCCAAAAGAAACCCTAAGGATGAAATGGCTATAAAGTTGCCTTTATACCACCTTACAATGGAGTGGCAAACTTGCAATTAAGCCAAGTTTACTACCTCTCACTCTTATGGCTGGCCATATTGGGTTCTTTGGGGTTTGAGGCCCTTTATGTTTCAAGTTGTCATACAACTTGAGTTAATGGGCTTGACATTCAAATCCCATTGGGCCTTGCGGCCCAAAACTAACCCGAGGTCTATAACGAACATCTTCGTTTGATTAATTAACATATTAATTAATCCTAACCATAAATAATTAAACCATTTAATTATCCTTACTCATCTCCGTTGTTACTTCAATCTCTACCTTACTCGGTGTACGATCCATTGGGTTTTTTTTAGTGAGGCAGTGGGCGATTAGAACTCTTCAAATCAATTGTGAATTGAAACTTACTTTCAATTCTCCCTTTAGTGATTATACACCTTTAGGGCTTCCATAAACCATAAGTGACACCTAGCAGTATGTCATGGCTACCCAAGCTAATCATAAGAGGCGGAGAACCTATTTAGTTTAGGATTAGAATGCAATACGGTCATTCTCTAATACACTACTCTTGACCACATTGTTTGGTTTGATAGTTTATTCATGTCTACTATCCAATGTGATTCTCTTACTTATATGATTACCTTGACTGTGATTTGGAACGACTTCCTAAATCTCATTCATACTTTGGCCAGAGATTCTTAATCATACCATAGAGTATTCTCCCTCAAACGGTTTGAAGGTTAGAGATCCCTTGTTGCGCATTCACTTGCCTCCATGGCTAAGTGGCTTAACCCCAGTTATGCCGTGGACAACCTCTAACGGAGTGACTTTGACATAGCCAAAGATCAAGGACCTAACCATAAGACAACTATGATGCCTCAGGTCAAATGACTACTTTGCATTATCTCAACCATGAGTTCTCATGTGACATAAGTATGAGAACTTCTTGTTGATCGTGTTCAGTGGACTCATTCTCTATTGAGCACCTACATACTTGTCTTAGTGTCAGTCACACCAATGACTCTAGACCAGTTACTCTCTCTAAGAAAAGACATAGCATGTACCGATCTTAATGGACTGTCAATGCACAATTGGCAATCATATGATCAGGAACATTTAGGATATGTATAAGAAAGAGAATGGTCTCATGAATCTAACTTCTTTATATCACATTCTCCCAATTGCATATTCTTTAGACTTATCGTTTAAGCATATAACATTTATATGAGACAGCTTAAATAATAATCTTTGCCCTTTATATATATATTAAACTGGATTAGTTTAACATGTGAAATGTCCATAAAGTATCATCATATGATTGGCTTTTAGGGCACATTTCCAACAATCTTCCACTTGCACTAAAGCCTAGCAGCTTGGTCATCAGTGATGGTACTTTTTCTGAATTCATTTCAAAAATGGCTGAGTAGTAAGCCTAGACAATGGATATCTATACGTTATCCATAGAAGCAACCTTGAGATTAACAACATCACCATATACATGATTCTCAATCATGTGGTTGGGTCTCTCATTGGAGTTCGGATCTTGATGAGACCTTGATTCCCTGGCTTGAGCTATCGCCCCATTAGTGTCGTATTGTCGGAACACTAGAGACACTTTCTGGTTAGAATTGAAATGGAGAGTTCATAAATGAACTTTCCTATCCAAACAACAATGTTGTAAGCTTCTATATGACGATATATTTTGCATGATGGAACACACTAAAGTCATTACTCTTAACATTTCCACCCAAATATCTCTTTAGTCATAATAAAGAGATATCCAATTATCTCTTCATTCAAAATGAAGAGACATCCAATGTTAGATACGATATTGGATTCATAATCTAATACATTTACTCTTCCTTTGCGTTACTCTAATTCTTCCTCATTCATGAGGATCTATCCTTTATTATTTCTTAAATACTTAAGGACTCACTTGACAGTTGCCATGGTTTTGATCCTGGGCTTACACTGATATCGTCTTGTACTGATCTTGGTACAACTCATATCAATGTTTTTGATACAGTATGAAATACATAAATCACCTTTCTCCGTGTGCATAAAGGATTCTATTTATGCATTATTTCTTTGGGAGTGATGCGAAAATTATACACACACAAATTAAACCCTATTTGTGACAATTGTAGTAATGATGTAAGTAGGGATCGTTCTAACCGGGGATTAACTAGGGGTGCTAAACACTTGACTCAAATAAATAAAACTAACTTTTAAAACACTTAACTCACTTAACAAAAACTCAAAACAAGTCCACAAGATTCCAAATACTTAAAAACACAAAATAAGATAGATTGTAATGACTAAGACTAAACAAAATATGGGGGGAAATGAGGTTTTGACGAAATTAAACTAAAATGCACAGATTGCAATTAAGGGCAGAATGTAGATATGAACGTGATGAAAATATGGATGAATGCTAGCTAGAAGGTTCTTCTCCACACATGTTACACTTGCATACAAGATGATTTTCGGTTGGTCTTTCGATAAATTATGAAACTCATCACCCCGGGTTAATTAGGTCCGCTTAAATTAACCGTCAAGTTCTCCTTAAGTTAATGAATTGGATGGGTTAGCGCAACGCAATTCACAGTGAAAAGCACAATAAAGATACAATCAAAGATCATTAAGCATCATGAAAACTATAAGTGTTGACGAGGCATTCGTTACTATGATGAGCATGAAACTAGTGCCAAGAATTCATTTAAAGCAATTGTTTATAAGCAACCTCCACTACTTGTGAATATAAGTTCATAACTATTAGGTGAAACTCACTTATATTCTAGCGTCATATTCATGCATGAAAATTAAGCATGCACTCTCAATAAACATACATAAATAAGTTATCAATCAAACAGTTAAACAAATTGAATCAACAACTCATGAAATTCCAACCAAAGGTGATCAATTCATATTGCAAGCATAAACATGGTTTCGAATCACCCCCTAGCTAATGGGGGGGGGGGTTTAGTTCCTCATATGTACAAGACAAAGATAAGTAAATTTAACCATTGAAATCAAGGAGAGGAAACACCTAAAAATTCCAACAACTCAAACTTGAATTGTATGAACGTTTAGGCCTCTTCTCCTCCTCTTTGTTGTGGCACAAGGTCTAAGGAAAGGTTTTGGGGTGGTGTTTGTATGTGGAATGGAGTGAGGAATGGTTGGAATGCTGGAATTGGAAGAGGGGAAAGCTGGAAATGAATGGTTATGCACGGCAAGGTTGTGTAATAAGGTTATGGTGGCTGCTAGGGTGAATTAGGGTGAAATAAAATATGAATGAAAGTGAATAAATCAGAATAGGGCTGCAATGGTTAAAGGGCTAGGGTTTAAGTGCATAAAATGGACCCAAAATGCTCCCCCTTGCACGGCAAGGGAAGGGAAATAGGGTTAAGCCCATTGCTTTGTGTCCTAAAGTGCCTACAGGGCCTTCAATTTCGTCCAACACTTTGGCTCCAAGCATAAGCTATCCATCCTTAGCCCAAAAGTGCTCCAAAAGGCTCCAAAATGCACTTCTTTGCTCCTTTAGCCCTTAGAACCTGAAAACATACGAAAATAACTTAAAAGACTTAAAAAACTAAGAAATAACAACGTAAATGCACAAGAACAAGCCAACTAAGTTGCCTAAATATGCTTCTATCAAATTCCCCCACACTTAGCTTTTGCTAGTCCTCGAGCAAAACAAAACAACAAAAGAACACGAAACTAGACAAAACGAACAAAGCACAACCTACACCTTCCAATGTTGCCTCAGGGATTTCCAATGCACATGACATGTTCAAAATTCATTATCTCCACAGATTTTAGTCATCTTCACACTTAAGTACGTTCTTAATCATAGTCACTGTTGGAAATGTGCCCTAAAACCAATCATATGATGATACTTTATGGACATTTCACATGTTAAACTAATCTAGTTTAATATTAAGGGCAAACATTATTGTTTGAGCCGTCTCATATAAATGTTATATGCTTAAACGATAAGTCCAAGGAATATGTGATTGGAAGAATGCGATCTAAAGAAGTTAGATTCATGAGACCATTCTTTCGTTGACACATCCTAAACGTTCCTGATCAAAGGATTGTCAATTGGGCATTGACAGTCCGTTAAGATCAGTACGTTCTATGTCTTCTCTCAGGGAGAGTGACTAATCTCGAGTCATTGGTGTGTGTGACATCAAGACAAGTACGTAGGTGCTCAATAGAGAATGAGTTCACTGAACACGATCAACGAAGAGTTCTCATATTCATGTCACATGAGAACTCATGGTTGGGATAATGCAAATTAGTCTTTTGACCTAAGGCATCACAGTTGTCTTGTGGTTAGGTCCTTAATCTTTGATTATGTCAAAGTCACTCCATCAGGAGGGTGTCCACGGCATCGTTGGGGTTAAGCCACTTAGCCATGGAGGCAAGTGAATGCGCAACAAGGGATCTCTAACCTTCAAACTGTTTGAGGGAGAATACTCTATGATATGATTAAGAATCTTTGGCCAAAGTATGAATGAGATTTAGGAATGT
Organism: Pyrus communis; assembly: GCF_963583255.1. Lineage (NCBI taxonomy): Eukaryota > Viridiplantae > Streptophyta > Magnoliopsida > Rosales > Rosaceae > Pyrus > Pyrus communis. The sequence goes on from NC_084815.1 coordinate 12,208,436, forward strand.
GTTCCAAATCACATTCAAGGTAATCATATAAGCACAAGACTCACATTGGATAGTAGACATGAATAAACTATCAAACCAAACAATGTGGTCAAGAGTATTGTATTAGAGAAAGACCGTATTGCATTTGTAATCCTAAAACTGAATAGGTTCTCCACCTCTTCTGATTAGCTTGGGTAACCATGACATGCTGCTAGGCGTCAACCATGGTTTGTGGAAGCCCTAAAAGTGTATTATCACTAACGGGAGAATTGAAAGTAAGTTTCAATTCACAATCGATTTGAAAGAGTTTGAATCGCCCACTGCCTCACTAAAAGGAACCTAATGGATCGTACACCGTGTAAGGTAGAGATTGAAGATTCAACGAAGATGAGTAAGAATAATTAAATGGTTTAATTATTTATGGCAAGGATTAATTAATATGTTAATTAATCAAACGAATAAGTTCGTTAAAGACCTCGGGATAGTTTTGGACCTTAAGGCCCAATGGGCTTCGAACGTCAAGTCCATTGACTTAAGTTGTATGACAACTTAATGAATAATGATTCACAAAGGCCCAAATAGCCCAATAAATCCCCTTATGCCGGCCATTTAGAGGAGGGTAGTGAACTTGGCTTAATTGCAAGTTTGCCACTCCATTGTGAGGTGGTATAAGGACATCTTTATAGCCATTTCATCCTTAGGGTTTTTCTTAGGAGTAAAGATGAGAACACAAACCTCCCTTTGCTCTCAAAGAGGCTGGCCACCTTGGAGGGATCATCTAGCAATCAAACTCCTCCAAGGTCACTCATTTCTTCTACAATATGCCTTGGTGTGGAGACTTAGAGGTTCTCAATTTTGGGAACTTGGAGAAACCTTTTCATCCATCCAAATCCATGGATCTAAGATGCAAGGAATGAAGGCCCTCTCTTTGGGTGATTAGCCTTTGCTTATGCAAAAGAGGAATCTACAAAGGTATTGATTTCTCAACTCACTTTGTTTTGAGTTGAGTCTTGGTTCACCTATCTACTAGGCTTTGAAGTTCATGGGTTAAGTTTTGTTTTTGAGTGCATATAAACATGATTCCGCCTTTTAATTGTTAATTGCATGTTGTTGATGTTGCTCAAATGAACTTGTTTTTCACAAATCTTCCTTCAGTCACCACATACTAGTTCACAATTAAGCATTTAAAACCATGTTTTGAATGTAGTAACATGCCTTAGAGAAATCACTTAATTCCTTACAAGATATGCACTCAATTTTCACTCAGATTTTCTAACTACACACCTTAATCTAGTTATATGTGAGAAGATTAATGAAAACGAACACGCACATATATATATATATATATCACAAAGAAAGCAATTTCTGGAGTTAATAAGCATGTGTAGATATGATCTCATGAATGGAATGCTACTACTTAGACGCGAGAACCAGCGACACCATAAGCTCATACCAAATTCAAACTCTGCAAATTTAAATGCACAACACTCAAGACAGAAGTCAAGGGTTGTAATGGGGCTTGGGGTGTTTGGCTAACAAAGAAGGGATATGGAAAACAAAGGTTCTTAAAGAAATAGTGAACAAAGCATTCGAATCAACTTAGAATTCACTTTTGAATGAAAACTCAACTTTTGAACAAAAAGGGAAAATTTAGACAATTTAGGGCCAGATTTGGTGTTTTGGACCCCTTCTTCAACATTCAACACTTAATCACTCATTTTTTTCAAGCTTTTTTTTTTTTTTTTTTTTTTTTTTTTCTCTTTTCTTTTGAATCTCAAAACATACATATAAACTTAAGAACAAGGGTGTGGACTGTCCTAAACTAGGCTAGGTGAGGATAATGTGGGTTAACAAGGAATAAAGGCTTAACAAGGCTCAACGGGGTTAACTTAAACAAATAATGAAGTAGGATACACGGCAATTTGGCTTTGGTGGTGGTCACTACACAAGTTCTTCTTGAATATGTGTTATGCAAATCAATAACATGCTTTGAATGAAATGGGCATGAGTTCTAGCATTTGGAACTATATGATGAAACGCCTTCTAAGTAGTAACCAAGCAAAGAATAATGAGATCATGCAACGACTTTAGAAACAATAATGCACAGATTTTAACTCTCCAAAAAAACGTTTAGGCTCAAGTCTCACAAGGTTGTAGCGTTTGTTTGAGTTCCTTCCTTCAAGCATGTTACAAAAACGAATTTTTCTTTTATGATTGCATGTGAAGTCATACATTATAACCATAACCAAGCATATACCAAGAGTAAATCAAACTTTTCTCCATGTTTATAACTCTTTTTAACAGTCATGCAATTACAAACCAAATCCTGATCATTGTGTTGGAAGGTACCCTAAGACATAAACACACAAAAACGACTCAAAACACTCTTTTTAGGCTTTTTAAAACATGTTTTTCAAATTTTTATGTGATTTTCGGAGTTATAAAACAAAACATACTAAAACACTCTAAAACAACTTAAAACAGCAAGGAACAACACTTGAAGTTATGGGTGATAAAATCCCACGAATTTGCATCAAATATACTTAGTTACCCCCCCCCCCCCCACACTTAAATCAAACATTGTCCTCAATGTTTTAAGCATAGATTCACACAAAACATAAGTAAACACATAAACAGCAACTAAACATACTAAACATGGCAGAATGTAACTAACAAAGAGAAGAGTTTAGGGACGCAAATCTGGTTATGGAGTGTAAATTCCATCTTCTCCTTGGTGAGTGCATTGAGGCTTGATCTTGGTGATTCCACAGGCTTAATCTTGAACTGGGCTGGAGGATTCTTTTGGTCTCCCCCGAAGGTCTGAGCTTACTCCTTTTATCTGTTTCTTTGTTCAATCTTTCCAATTCTTATTGAAGAAGGTTAGAGGATAACTCAGCATATGCAGATGTTGCTTGTCTCCACAAGCTTCAATGTATCATTTTCACTTGCCTTACTTGCTCCCCTTGCAGAAATGGTCCCTTCTCTGGAAGTGTATCAACTGTTGAAGATGACTACTCGAGAGCAACGCTAGGTAAGCAACCAGGGAATAGATTCCAGGTAGTCGGTTCCAGATCGGAAGACTGACTCCAAGTGCCGGCTGATTGCTTTCTTTCACTTTGCTATGCGAGTAAGAACAAGGACAAAGGAAAAGACAGGGAAAAAGCATGATATGAGATACCTTTGCTTTCGGCCTTGATGATATGAGATACTTTTGCTTTTGAAGAAGTTCCTCCTGCCTCATCTGTTCTCCAGGCATTTGGTATCTTCTTTGGGGGTACATCAATGGTTGAATAGGTGTTCTCAAGGGAAGAAGAAAACTGAGCATGTTGAGATGCTTTGCTGGGAGTGCGCCCTCAGAGGTGAGGAAGAGTTGGGCATTTTTTTTTTCAGGTCTGCCTTGCCATAAAAGATGAAGGTCGACATATATAGGGATTTCCCAATAGCAAGTGGTGGTACTGTTCCTTTACCATTGTCGACAAAAGTTTTGATCCAGCAAATCAGGCTTTTTGAAAAAGAGTGATGACTCTTCGATCCTTGAATAAGCGACCCAGCTTTTGAGGTTCGGAGAGTGTTACCTCTTTGATTTCTGAACAAACGCTTCTTTGATTTTTTGAGCAAGCGTCTCTTCGATTTCTGAACAAACGCCTCTTTGATTTCTGAGCAAGCGCCTCTTCGATTTTTGAATGGCAAGTAGTAGTGCGGATGCGGCTCTGTCACTCACGCTTGTCGGCAAAAGTGTGTAGTTGGGATGATGACCTCCACGCGTTTTCAACTTTGTCAGAGATCTTTTGACAAAGTTGCATGCATTATCTGAAAAGCCGAGATTGTATCTGAAGAGCGTTGCCAAACTTTACGCAGGAAAATCCGGCTTTACGCAGGAAAATTCGGCTTTTTGAATCGGTGGTCGTGTCGCCTTTCCTTTTTATAGAGGTATCGATCACCTCTAACATGCACACTTTGAAGATTGCCCATTTGTGAAAATCGTCTCCGGCCCTTTGAGATTTAACTCCATCCACCATTCTCTTTTAACACCTTTGAAAATGGCTAACCCATCTAACATTTGCTTAGATTTGAGTCTCAGCAATGATTCGGGTGCGCCGCGTCAGGCTAAGGTATGGTGCCCGTCTTTCTTATCTTCTAATGGCCCTCTTACAGGTGAAGACTCCGCGATGACGGATGCAACAATAGCTACGATAGTAGCTATGAACCTCCTCACTCCTAAAGATAGTAAGCTGTTTTCAGGACAGTCCGATGAGTTGGCCGTTCAAGAGTCCCTAGCTCTCAGTGTTCAGTGTACGGGCTCTGTGTCCAACATGGGCCAACGCCTACTTGCTCGATCCCGTCAAGTTGAATCATTGATGGCAGAGGTGGAAAATCTTAAGCAAGAGATCAAGCAGCTTAAGCACGAGAATAGAAGTTTTGCACGTCCTTGCAAATAATTATTCGACGGGCATGAAGAGGAAGCTTGATGAGCTGCAAGAATCTGAAGGTCGAATTCAAAGTGACCGTCAAAGGCTTGCGGCTTTCCTCCAGAGGCACCTTTTTCCTGCGTCATTTAGCGTTCCACCAAGTATTGAGGCCTCGAATGATCTATCTTCGATGCCTCCCGCTCCGATGCCTCCCGCTCCTAGAGTTTTGCCACGTAGTGGGGCTTCACGTAAACAACCTTTGTGAAGGCTCCATCATTCTGCCATGTTTTTTTTTTTTTTTTTTTTTTTTTTTACATGTAACTTCTCGGAGATCAATGGACATGCTTTATTTTATTCAGTGTATTGGGTTGCCTCCCAAGTAGCGCTTTCTTTTACGTCTTGCAGCCGGACGAAACCTTCATTTCTCACTTAGAGCCCACGACATGCAGTGGGATCTCCTCCACAACATGCCCTTCAACACTTCCATAATACGGCTCACTGAATGGGAGGGGATAATGATCCTCTCGGATAGTGGTGTTGTGGTTCCGAAAGTCCATGTAACTGCTCCCACCACCTTGAAATTGGTTGGGCACCTGCACCAAAGAAGGTAACAACCTATTAATTGAAATGGGAATTGAAAGTGGGATTGAAGACTTACAAACATATTGTGGAAACGGCTCAAAAATGGCAGCCCTATCAACAATGTTACTATGGCTACTTTCTGCCATATTGGGTGGTTGTAGGGCAACCACTCCAAGTTCTTCTCCAATGGTGGTTCTTGATACATTCTTCGTGATAAGTGTGGATCCTTTCGGCCATCTGTCCTTATGCACATTTATGACAAAACAAGAATGACTATCGTTAGGATTCTTAATAGAGTCATAAACATTAAATTTAATTATATCACCACCAAACTCCATTGTGAGTGCTCCCTTGGCCACATCAATCTTTGTTTGAGCTGTTTTCATGAACGGACGGCCTAGCAAGAGTGGCAATGATAGAGCATGGCTCAAATCCTCCATTTCTAAGACATAAAAATCTGCAGGAAAGATGAGATGATTGACCTGCACTAAAACATCCTCAAGGACTCCCTTTGGATAAACATTAGAACAATCGGCCAATTGAATTATAACACCATCTTGTTTTAACTCACCAAGGTTCATAGATGCATAAATGGAATATGGCATGACATTAATAGAAGCACCTAAATCTAACATGCATTGTTCAAATCTAGTGTTTCCAATTGTGCATGGGATAGTAAAGCTCCCTGGATCCTTACATTTTGGAGGCAACTTTCGTTGCAAAACCGCAGATACATTTTCACTTACTTTCACAACTTCTTTGTTTGAAATTCTTTTCCTAGTTGTGCATAACTCTTTTAAAAACTTTGCATACCTGGGCACTTGCTTAATGGCATCAAGTAAAGGAATGTTTACTTGGACCTTCCTAAACGTCTCCAGAATGTCTTTCTCTTGCTCCTCCTTCTTTGTTTGCATAAACCTGCTAGGAAAAAACACGTTTGGTGGAATCACATTAGAAACAATTGAGTTTGGACCTACCTTACATTTGTTGGACGGCCTAGGAGCTTGAAGTGGTTGCGGCAAAGGTTGCTCCACCCTTGCCGTGGCTTTGCCCTTGCTCTCTTCCTCTTTCAGCAACCTTTCATCCTCTTCTTGGCTTGATTTTGGTGGTTGTGAGGTGGTTCCAACTTCCTTGCCACTTCTTAAGGTGATTGCATTGGCGGTTTCGAAACCACCCTTTGGATTGACTACTGTAGTGCTTGGTAACTTACCATTTTCACGGAATTGTCCCAAAAATTCGGCCATTTGGCCCATTTGCTTCTTTAGCTCATTAACCTCTTTTGTTTGGTTCTGCATTCCTTGCGCCATTGTGATTAGTAACTGATATGTTTTATCGTCATTCATAGATGTACCTGAGTTGGTTTAGGATGATTGTGCTTGAGGAGGTGGTTGTGGTGCCATTGGCCTTGGAAAGAAACCCGGGGGTTGTCGGAATCCACTTTGTTGGGCATATTGTGGTACATCTCTCCATCTGAAATTGGGGTGGTCACGCCATCCCTGATTGTATGTGTTGGAGAAAGGATCACCCCTTGGTTGGTTCTGATTCCCATAGCCCACGGCATTGGCAGATTCCCACCCTCCATTCTCAGTCAATTGAGGGCATTGATCAGATTGGTGTCCTTGAATGGAGCATACACCACAAATTGTAGCTCCTTGCGCTTTGGGACCTTCAACAAACTGCGACAACATAGACGTAAGGTTAGCCATCTGGGATTGTAACTCAGAAATAGAACTTACCTCATTTACATGCTGTGGCCGTGGGGTGTCTCTCTGCCCAACACCTTCATATTGTTGTGCATTGAGTGCTCGATTAGCAATGAGAGTTTTGGCATCCCTAGGTGTCTTGTCCACTAGAGCTCCTCCCGCGGATACATCCAACATTTGCCGTTCAAGTGGTAGAAGACCTTCGTAAAAATATTGAAGAAGTAGTTCCTTCTTCATTTGGTGCTGTGGACATGAAGCAACAAGAGTTTTAAAACGTTCATAATAAGTTGGAAAAGATTCACCTTGGCTTTGCTGAATTCCACTAATCTTCTTGCGAAAAAGAATGACTCGTGATGTTGGAAAGAACTTCTCTAAGAAGGCTCGCTTCATACTCTCCCATGATGTGACAGTGCCGGGAGCCAACTCATACAACTAATCCTTGGCCTTCTCCAACAAAGAAAAAGGAAAAGCCTTCATCTTCAATATGTTGCTGTCCACGTTCACCGATGTCATACTTGAGCATACGACTTCGAACTCTTTAAATGCTTATTGGGGTCCTTCATTGATAACCCATGGAACTTGGGTATATGATGTAGCAAGCTGGACTTCAACTCAAATTCATCGGTCTTCTCAGGGGCTGCCCTAGGGTATTGGATGCAAAGAGGAGCAGCATTGGCCAAACCCGAGGCAGAAAGCTCTTTGATGGTTCGATTGTCCACTGCCATGGTTGGTACTTCCTCTTCAACCTCAATTTCAACTTCTTGCTCTTTTAATTCAGGTTCGGGACTAGGAGGATTAGACGCTTGTGATTTCTTTTTCCTTCTCAAAGTCCTCTCGAAATCACCGTCAAAGTCGGAGATATGCTCACGAACAGGTTGTGAGCTACGGGTCATAAACTAGTATCTACACACAAAAGCAAACAAGATAAGTAACCAACTTAATAGACTCGGCACAAGAACAAAACACATACACACGGTGCAAAAATTAAAACAAAACAGAAACTAAACAATTTAAACAAGACTCAAGACAAGGGATTAGCAACTTTGCTAATCCTCGGCAACGGCGCCAAAATTTGATGCGAAAATTATACACACACAAATTAAACCCTATTTGTGACAATTGTAGTAATGATGTAAGTAGGGATCGTTCTAACCGGGGATTAACTAGGGGTGCTAAACACTTGACTCAAATAAATAAAACTAACTTTTAAAACACTTAACTCACTTAACAAAAACTCAAAACAAGTCCACAAGATTCCAAATACTTAAAAACACAAAATAAGATAGATTGTAATGACTAAGACTAAACAAAATATGGGGGGAAATGAGGTTTTGACGAAATTAAACTAAAATGTACAGATTGCAATTAAGGGCAGAATGTAGATATGAACGTGATGAAAATATGGATGAATGCTAGCTAGAAGGTTCTTCTCCACACATGTTACACTTGCATACAAGATGATTTTCGGTTGGTCTTTCGATAAATTATGAAACTCATCACCCCGGGTTAATTAGGTCCGCTTAAATTAACCGTCAAGTTCTCCTTAAGTTAATGAATTGGATGGGTTAGCGCAACGCAATTCACAACATTCTCCAAAAGTCCTTTACGTGAAAAGCACAATAAAGATACAATAAAAGATCATTAAGCATCATGAAAACTATAAGTGTTGACGAGGCATTCGTTACTATGATGAGCATGAAACTAGTGCCAAGAATTCATTTAACGCGATTGTTTATAAGCAACTTCCACTACTTGTGAATATAAGTTCATAACTATTAGGTGAAACTCACTTATATTCTAGCGTCATATTCATGCATGAAAATTAAGCGTGCACTCTCAATAAACATACATAAATAAGTTATCAATCAAACAGTTAAACAAATTGAATCAACAACTCATGAAATTCCAACCAAAGGTAATCAATTCATATTGCAAGCATAAACATGGTTTCGAATCACCCCCTAGCTAATGGGGGGGTTTAGTTCCTCATACGTACAAGACAAAGATAAGTAAATTTAACCATTGAAATCAAGGAGAGGAAACACCTAAAAATTCCAACAACTCAAACTTGAATTGTATGAACGTTTAGGCCTGTTCTCCTCCTCTTTGTTGTGGCACAAGGTCTAAGGAAAGGTTTTGGGGTGGTGTTTGTATATGGAATGGAGTGAGGAATGGTTGGAATGCTGGAATTGGAAGAGGGGAAAGCTGGAAATGAATGGTTATGCACGGCAAGGTTGTGTAATAATGTTATGGTGGCTGCTAGGGTGAATTAGGGTGAAATAAAATATGAATGAAAGTGAATAAATCAGAATAGGGATGCAATGGTTAAAGGGCTAGGGTTTAAGTGCATAAAATGGACCCAAAATGCTCCCCCTTGCACGGCAAGGGAAGGGAAATAGGGTTAAGCCCATTGCTTTGTGTCCTAAAGTGCCTACAAGGCCTTCAATTTCGTCCAACACTTTGGCTCCAAGCATAAGCTATCCATCCTTAGCCCAAAAGTGCTCCAAAAGGCTCCAAAATGCACTTCTTTGCTCCTTTAGCCCTTAGAACCTGAAAACATACGAAAATAACTTAAAAGACTTAAAGAACTAAGAAATAACAACGTAAATGCACAAGAACAAGCCAACTAAATTGCCTAAATATGCTTCTATCAGGGAGTCAAAGGGTACATTCCTTTTAAGAAGAGCAACTTCCTAGTCTCACTAGAATTGTTATTCTGATTGAAGTTTATCATCATATGAGAAACTTCCTAGCATCTTTTGTCTATCATTAGGGATTGATATAATCCAATTATATCCTGAAATCTATCATTATAGATTTCCATCCCATGTATATATATTATGTCTCCCATATACATTTTATCGTTATAGAATGTTTAAAGTCATAACTTTAACGAAGAAGAATTCCTAAAATTAATATATCATATATATGTTCAAATTTAGGAATATGATTTAGTCCCACTAACCTTTTGTAAACCTAGTAAACAAAAGATTCATTTACATCTTATGAGGAATCAAACGATTTGATCTCTCTCATAAGACGCTTATAGCTCCCACTAGCTTGCTAAGATTCATGATGGATGGATCTCTCCAACTTACAGGTCTTGTGATTCTTAGTCTTAGACATATATTATGAAGACTATCTTGATAATGGTTTCGGAAACCCATATTATGTCCAAACATTGAATCACCATTCAGTTGTAGCTAGCAATCTTCGAATTAATAGAAACCAAGACTACATGAAAGATGGTTTCTTCCAAGTCAACCAATCTCGTTGATTGTAGTCACCTTAAGCTACCAATTAGCTCTGAAGGTTTCACTATTTCGGGTCAAATGGTATTATACCATTTCCTTGTGTATATGTTGTATATACACTCAATGTAGTCATAAGGATTTTCATTCTTATTTCTTTCGAATTAAGAGGTGCAACTCTTATGACATAGTCATAAAGTTCAAACCAATCAACTGAGATGGTTTATTAATCCTTCTCGACTGCCTTGGAGCTAGTGGTGTAGGAACTAGGTTGTTATATTGGTTGATTATCATCTTGTTTCTCAAAGAACCCATTCCTTGAGTTCTATCTCTCATTCATTTGCTCTATCTTGGGCAGATCCTATTGTAGGATTACAATGAACTACCCAACAAATAACATTTAAGGATATCCCACAAGATTGTTCACAAACAAATATTGCTTATTAGCACACAACCCCAAATCTTAACACGCTTAAGACTTGTCTTTCTTTCCAACTACATCCTATGGAGTCATGAAATTTTTTGGAAGATCTTCTAACTGACAATCATATTGTCTTAGAAGTATATATCCTATATATGGGTAATTGATAACTTCCAATGAACTAAATCTTATTCGAGTTTTCTCCATTATCTTATGATGCTACTTTCCTTGATATCTTTCAAGGAAACTCTTCTAAAGTGTTATTTTTCCTTGGATCAAATCTAAGGAGGTAAATACTTTAGACATCTTACTCATCAACTTACATTCTTGAATTCTTTGAAACCTTTTGCAAAGTATTCAGACTTTTGTTTATTCAAAATAAACGATAGTCCAACCGAGAGTGATCTTCAGTGAATGTCATACAACATGAGTAGTATTATGTTGTGGACAAGTGCCGCTACTATCTAAGTGAATTAACCTCAACAACTTTGCGATTCTTTATTCTTTCCAAAATAATAAAGATTAGAACATTTCGCTTCTATACAATTTTAACAAGAAGGCATTGGTTCCAGATCTAACAATCCAAAGCATCCATTTATGACCAACTTGTAATTTATGTTTTTCACAACTTAGTGGGATTAGTCACCATCTTGCAACTTTTTGGGTTTTAAGCATCATTATATTCTAAACAGTTAACACTACCACATCATCTTTATTATAGAGACAAACAATTAGATTACAATAATCCAATCATTCATTAATAAAGAACAAGGTTTTGTAAAACAAAACATTCGTCCATCTTTTATAGTGATGGAATTAAGTTCCTTATTCAAATTGGAATGTAAAGAAAATCTTTGTTTTTCCAATTTCTTTGGTAATTCATATGAGGAAGCAAGTACTATGTGCTTTTACAGAGATCTATATTTGATTTATGTTCCGAATGTGAAGTACTTTCTCTTCTCTCATTAATCTTCCACTTCTTATTAGCTACACTTTTACAACAATTGTAAAACATAGTTACTAATACAAAATCAAACATTCAAGTAGAAGAACCAACTGTTTTGAACTATTCAAGAACAATTTACAACACCTTTGAAAAGTGTGTTCTTGACACTTGCAAGACATTTCTAAATACCCCTTCCAATGTCCATCCTTTCATAAAGAAAGTTTGTTCCCTTGGAGTTATTTCACTTTCTTCATTCGACTTCTCCCTTGACTACAATAGTCATGGTCCCTAAACTCCCACTATCTCTCTTGAAACTTATTTCAATTGTGTTATACATATTAAATGATTTGGAGAGAGTGTGGTTATTGTTCACTATATAGTTTAAAATAAACTTAGCGAACCATTTGGATAGGGACTTAAAGGTGAAGTTCTTCGCTAGTTTCCGTCTCCTAAAGTGGTTTAACACTTTAACACTTAATGATTCAAAATCATCATAAGTCTATGTTGATGGACTATTTTTGTCAATCAGCCATTATATTCTAAATATAATTACAAACTTTCAAGAGTTATTCAAGGCAACCCTCATTTCTTCATACAACAATTTGTAAGTGAAGAATCATGACACATAAAGTGTACATGCCCTTGTGCTTACTTCTCAAGTTCCTTGTACATTTAACAAAGAAACAAGCACTAGTGTTTGCATTAACCAAGGGTTGTTCAAAACAACTCTTATTTCTTCATACAACGATTTGTAATGGAAGAATTATGACACAAAAGTGTTGTCCTCTTTTATGATAGACTTATCTAACATGTTCTTCCAATGATACATTATCAATAGGAAGATTGTGAGGATGAGACTACTTAGGTACATATATAATCTATTCAAGACAATCTATGGGATTGTGGCACCAAGTCCGGAAACTAAAGCCTTCACCTTTTCTTTGTCAAGTTTTGGATAGCGTTTGCAAATATATCGATAAATAAATACATAAAGAATATAAATTGATTGATTTTAAGCCATTTGATCTGGGTCTTTAAATCAAATAGCACCACCCATTATTTTTGGCAAATTTCATATCCCGAATCGGAATTCGAGAACAAACTCTTAGTAGGGTATGAGAGACTCACCATTACCAAGCCCACCTCAAAATAATATCATATTGGCTAGCAACAATAATGATGAGAGGATAATGCTTTAGCCATTTACAACTTTTGTAATTACCCATCTGGTTTGGCCTCTAGAGGATGATGCCTCAGAAGAATATCATATTGGCACCATTGCACTTAGTCAAGTCATTCCCACCATGCTAGTTCAAGTAGGGGTTCAAGAATGGCCTACGAAGAATATCATATTGACCATACTCGTTGCCTATCTTCACTTCATCATATGTTTATAGGCTTCTATTGAATGTAAGCACATACTTTGTATACCCCAGAATTGGACGAATACAGTGTATGAGTCACAAACGATTGGAGCCTACCACGGTGAAAGTCAACGAAAAAGTGTTCAAAGCACTCTCACGCTTATCAACTTAATAATGGTTTGGTTAAGGGTTTTTAGGTCTCATCACATATAAGCTTGCATTTTAATCTCATTAAAACAATTTTGGTCCTATTACAACTATTGGTCCATGTGATTGTTTTAGTTGTATATGATACTCCCACTATGCTTGTAAAACAGTTTTTAAAGCAAGAGTATATGGTACTACTAACATAAGCTTTGCATTCATTAATGGACTATACAGTTGCCTTAGGGCCTTAGAATGACTATGAACCTTTGATTCGATCCAACACGAGCCTAGTGTTGGATCTCGGTCTAGAATGATGATTAATTTTAGTTACTCGTTTAATCATATTAAGGCGTGTTTTCCTTTTGGACGTTGGACCCAGCTACCCCAATTTCATGCATATGAAATAAAACAAGAAAATGAGTACTTCAAAGTAAAGAACAGCTTATGCTCTTTTACAACATTTGATCAAAACAAATTGCTTTAAAGTAAAGAAAAGCTTATGCTCTTTTACAACATTTGATCATATCAATTTACAACCAAAATCTAATCTACACATTCTCATGGTTCAAACAAATTTGAGAGACGACCTTTCACATAGCTCAATTATCGTCGGCTTAGGTTCATAATCACCCTATCTTTAATTAATTAACACTTTAACTAATTAAACTTGAATGCAACGTTGTCATTTGGTTTTTTTATCCATAGAATTGATTTAGATGGAGTTAAATGAAATGAAAATCCAATTCTCATTTAAAGATACAAAACTATTTTGTTCTCAACTAATTTGGGCCAAAAAGCAATAACCTCAACCATTGGGCTATATTGCAAAACACAAACTTTTGAGGTCACTTTGTAAAAACACAAAAGTCCACTACTTCATGTAATTACAACTAGAACCCAAAAATTTCAACAAAAACAAAAACTTCATTAAAGGAGTAAAACAATTTGTCCTTTAGTGATTTTGGGCCTTTATGTAAAAATGTAAACTTTCGGGTCAAAGTACAAATACACAAAAGTATCAAAACTTTATGTAATTGCATAAAAACCCCCAAAGTACCCCCATCATAGGGGTGGCCGGTTTTGGTAGGTAAGAGTGAGAGGATTTGTGGTTTGAAAGGTGATTGAAGGTTATAAGTGATTGGTATGGTGTGAATAGTTGAAAAGGTATAGGTGAAGTTTGAAAAATCATACCATCCATCACTAACAAAGACAAATAAACAACCAAACACCTTTTTGAATCAAAACAACAAACTTTTTGTTCTTGGCAAGAACATAACAAGAACAATGAAGAACATCCATGAAAACCCATAAAAGCTTCATGAACATTTTTCACCCGAAGACACCCCAAAAACTCTCAAACTTAAGAGAAATAACATATTACCATACTAGGGTACTTAGGGGGTTCCTGATGTCACTTTAAAATACTTTTAACAAGACAAACATGAACCCAAAAATCCACCCTTTGGATTTGGCCGAATTTCCCCATAAACATGTGGTATGAGAATTATACACACACAAATTAAACCCTATTTGTGACAATTGTAGTAATGATGTAAGTAGGGATCGTTCTAACTGGGGATTAACTAGGGGTGCTAATCTAATATAAATTGACTTAAAAACACAAAAACTAAACTTAAAGACTCTTAACAAGACTACTATGACTCAAAACAGATTTGAAACACTCAAACTGCCTAAAACAATCAAATTGACTCAAACAGAAACTAGAACTTGATTTGGACGAATTTGAAAGTGTTTATGACTCCAAATGCTTAAAGACACAAAATAAAACAGATTTGAATGACTAAGACTCAACAAAATATGGGGGGATTGTGTTTGGACGAAATTAAATTAAATGGACAGATTGTAAAGAAAACAGATTGTAAGATAAATTGTGATAGAATTGAATGGATGGGAAGCTAGCTAAGGGGTTCATCTCCACACATGTTATACTTGCATATAAAACGATTTCCAATTGCTTTTCAATAAACCATGAATTCTCAACGCCCCAGATTAACCGTGAATTGCACTAATTAACCCTCAGATTTTCCTAACGTTATTGAATTGGATGATTGCATACGACAACACAAAACATTCCCCACAAGTCCCCTACATGATTGCATAATAGAGATACAAGCAAGAATCATTAAGTTCTATGAAAACCATAAGCATTGACGAAGCACTTGTTACTATGATTGCATGAAACTTATGCCAAGAATTTACTTAACGCGATTGAGATCATCAACCTTTACTACTTGTGAATATAATTCCATAACGATTAGGTGAAATTTCCTTATATCCTAGCATCCAATTTATGCATGATAATTACGCGTGCACTCTCAACCAACACACACAAATCAATGTAATTCACGTAGATAAGTAAATTGAATTCACAACTTATGAAACACAATTAGTTTAGAAGTAATCAAATCATATCGCAAGCATAAACATGTATTTCGAATCCCCCCTAGCCAAGGGGGGGTTTAGTTCCTCATACGTACAAGACAAAGATAAGTAAATTTAACCATTGAAATCGAGGAAAGGAAACACCTAAAAATTCCAACAACTCAAACTTGAATTGTATGAACGTTTAGGCCTCTTCTCCTCCTCTTTGTTGTGGCACAAGGTCTAAGGAAAGGTTTTAGGGTGGTGTTTGTATGTGGAATGGAGTGGTGATGGTAGGGAAGTGTGTATGAATGGATGGGGAGTGGTTGGAATGGATGGGGGAAGGCACGGCAAGGATGGGAATTTTCTGTAGTGGTGGGTGAATGTATGGCAAGGCCCTTCCTTGCACGGCAAGGAAGGCAAACACAAAGGGGATACACGGCAAGGACTTTGATGATGCAAGAGACTTTGTTTTGTGACTTAAAATAGATAGGAGTCTTCAATGTTGCTCAAACATGAGGTCTTTTAGGATTTAACTTTCCTACTTCAAGTAGGAAACCTTGTTTAAGTAGGAATCATCATCTTCAAGTCTTCAATTTCGTCCATCCTCTTGGCTCCAAGCATATGATATCCATTCCAATCTCTAATTTGCTCCAAAAGGCTCCAAAATGCATCCTTTTGCATACTTTGCCCTTAAATCCTGAAAATACATAAAACTAGCTTAAAAGACTACTTTACTAAGGAAAAACACTTTAAATGCACAAGACAAGCTAAACTAAGGTGCATAAATATGCCCCTATCAACATGGCACAAATTTTAGCTCCAAAATTCATGCTCATATGAACTACATCTACAACATTTGAGATGGCAAATTTTGTAACA
Source organism: Pyrus communis (assembly GCF_963583255.1). Lineage (NCBI taxonomy): Eukaryota > Viridiplantae > Streptophyta > Magnoliopsida > Rosales > Rosaceae > Pyrus > Pyrus communis. The sequence goes on from NC_084815.1 coordinate 12,224,502, forward strand.
AAATTTACATTCAAAGAAGGAAGAATAAAGCTTGTAACAATTACAACATTCAAATCATAAACTATGAAAATATAAAACCCAAAAGGATTCACCAACTACAAGACCTAGGCTCTGATACCACTTAAAGGAAATATTTGTAAAAACAAGTTCATTTGAGCAACATCTATGCATGTTATTAACAATTAAAAGGCGGAATTATGCTTGTATGCACTCAAAAACAAAACTTAACCCAGAAATTTAAAGCCTAGTAGTTATGGTGAACCAAGACTCAACTCAAAACAAAGTGAGTTGAGAAATCTTATACCTTAGTTGATGCCTCTTTGCATAAGCAAAGGCTAATCACCCAAGAGAGAGGACCTTCATTCCTTTCTTCTTAGCTCCATGGATTTCTTGGAGGAGAATGGTAGAATGGATTCTCCAAGTTCCCAAAATAGAGAACCTCTAAGTCTCCACACCAAGGAGAGCATTGATGAAGAAATGAGTGACCTTGGATGAAATAGATGCTAGTAATTTCTTCAAGGTGGCCAGCCTCCTAGAGAGAAAATGAGGGCTTGTGTTCTCATCTTTTTCTCCAAAAGAAACCCTAAGGATGAAATGGCTATAAAGTTACCCTTATACCACCTCACAATGAGTGGCAAACATGCAATTAAGCCAAGTTTACTACCCCTCACTCTTATGGCCGGCCATATTGGGTTCTTTGGGCTTTAAGGCCCTTTGGGTTTCAAGTTGTCATACAACTTAAGTTAATAGGCTTGACATTCAAATCCCATTGCGCCTTGTGGCCCTAAACTAACCCGAGGTCTATAACGAACATATTCGTTTGATTAATTAACATATTAATTAATCCTAGCCATAAATAATTAAACCATTTAATCATCCTTACTCATCTCTGTTGTTTCTTCAAATCGATTCTAAATTGAAACTTACTTTCAATTCTCCCTTTAGTGATTTTACACCTTTAGGGCTTCCACAAACCATGAGTGACACCTAGCAGTATGTCATGACTACCCAAGCTAATCATAAGAGGTGGAGAACCTATTCAGTTTAGGATTACAGTGCAATATCGTCTTTCTCTAATACAATACTCTTGACCACATTGTTTGGTTTGATAGTTTATTCATGTCTATTATCCAATGTGATTCTCTTACTTATATGATTACCTTGAATGTTACTTGGAACGACTTCCTAAATCTCATTCTAGATAGAGATTCTTAATCATATCATAGAGTATTCTCTCTCAAATGGTTTAAAGGTTCCATGGCTAAGTGGCTTAACCCCAACTATGTCGTGGACACCCTCTAATGAAGTGACTTTGAGATAGCCAAAGATCAAGGATTTAACCACAAAACAATTATAATGCCTCGGGTCAAGGGACTACTTTGCATTATCCTAACCATGAGTTCTCATGTGACATGAGTATGAAAACTCCTTGTTGATCGTGTTCAGTGAACTCATTCTCTATTGAGCACCTACATACTTGTCTTGGTGTCAGTCACACCAATGACTCGAGACTAGTTATTCTATCTAAGAGAAGACATAACATGTACTAATCTTAATGAATTGTCAATGCCCAATTGGCAATCCTATGATTAGAAACGTTTAGGACATGTATAAGAAAGAGAATGGTCTCATGAATCTTTCTTTAGATCACATTCTCCCAATTACATATTCCTTGGACTTATCGTTTAAGCATACAACATTTATATGCGACAAATTAAACAATAATCTTTGTCCTTTATATATATATAAAACTACATTAGTTTAACATGTGAAACGTTCATAAAGTATCATCATATGATTGGCTTTTAGGGCATATTTCCAACAATAACTAGCATTTGCTGACATGCACTTTCAATAATCTAGGAAGTTATTTCTTGTTATTTTGTGTAACTATCCATCTTATCTAGGATAGGAATATTATTTATTTATGCTACAATTTTATTTGTGCTCTGACATTGAATGCATTGTAACAAGGGTTCATCCCTACACTATGCACTCCTAGTTTAACTTAACTTTAGACTTTGGTTTTTAATTTACCCATACTCTTATACATCATTTGCATATTATGGCTTCTTCACCCACTTGGTCTGATCACCTTTGTTTGCTTGTATGAACTAACCACAAGATACTCCTATCTGGTATGATATGGGAATCACAATGCCCAAAGGCAAAGCCTGTTATGGCCAATGGGAGTGCAAAGGATGCCACGTCTTTATTGTTAATCAAACGATGCAAACTAATTTCCTTCTGTTGGACATCGAGGGTTTCTATATGACCTTGGGGATGGTTTAGCTACATTAGAATTATACTGTGGTAGATTGTCGATAGAAAGTACTCACTTTCCAACGACCCAACATGCTTATTGTGACCTTCACAGGCAAACACAAAAGACTGAAGCGCGAATTAGCTTCTGCTAAGAAAGCAAAATGGATGTTGAGGAAAGGTTGTCAAGGCTACTTAGCTCTTGTTGGTGAAGGAAGAAATTCATCCAGGAGTTGAGTATGTGCATGTGGTCAACCAGTTTTCTGTTATTTTTCTTGAAGATCTACCTAGAATACGGCCGGATAGAGAATTGAAGTTCACCATCAATCTACTTCCAGTACAAAATCTCGCTCTTGCACCCTACTGCATGGCTCTAGTAGAGTTTAGAGAATGGAAAGCTCAGTTACAAGAGCTTGTAGATAAATGATTCATCTGGCCTAGCACTTCAACCTGGGGAGCTTTAGTCTTGTTCGTGAAGAAGAATGATGGAACTTTGAGGCTTTACATCGATTACATATAGTTGAACTGGTGAGGATTAAAAATCATTATCCTTTGTCTCACGTTAATGATCTATTTGACCAGCTCCGTGGTGCTTAGGTTTTCTCCAAAAATGATATGAGGTCTAGATATTATCAAATGAAGCTCAAAAGTGACAATGTTCCTAAGACTGCGTCATGACTCGATACGGTAATTATGAGTTCTTTGTGATGCTATTCACGTTAATAAATGCTTGAGTGGCTTATATGGACTTGAAGAATTGGTATTTTGTTGGTGCTGCATGATGCGAGATTTATACGCACACAAATTAAACCCTATTTGTGACAATTGTAGTAATGATGTAAGTAGGGATCGTTCTAACCGGGGATTAACTAGGGGTGCTAATCTATTTTGAATTGACTTGAAAACACAAAAACTAAATGTAAAGACTCTTAACAAGACTACTATGACTCAGAATAGCTTTGAAATACTCAAACTGCTTAAAACAATCAAATTGACTCAAACAGAAACTAGAACTTGATTTAGACGAATTTGAAAGTGTTTATGACTCCAAATGCTTAAAGACACAAAAATAAAACAAATACGAATGATTAAGACTCAACGAAATATGGGGGAAATGTGTTTGGACGATATTAAATTAAATGGACAGAATATAATTAAGGGCAAAATGTAAATATGAATGTGATGAAAATATGGATGATGGAATAGCCAAGGGGTTCTTCTCCACACATGTTACACTTGCATACAAGATTGATTTTCAGTTGGTCTTTCGATAAGTTATGAAACTCAACACCCTGGGTTAATTAGGTCCGCTTAAATTAACCGTCAAGTTCTCCTTAAGTTAATGAATTGGATGGGTTAGCGCAACGCAATTCACCACATTCTCCAAAAGTCATTTACGTGAAAAGCACAATAAAGATACAATCAAAGATCATTAAGCATTATGAAAACTATAAGTGTTGACGAGGCATTCGTTACTATGATGAGCATGAAACTAGTGCCAAGAATTCATTTAACGCGATTGTTTATAAGCAACCTCCATTACTTGTGAATATAAGTTCATAACTATTAGGTGAAACTCACTTATATTCTAGCGTCGTATTCATGCATGAAAATTAAGCGTGCACTCTCAATAAACATACATAAATAAGTTATCAATCAAACGGTTAAACAAATTGAATCCACAACTTATGAAATTCCAACCAAAGGTAATCAATTCATATTGCAAGCATAAACATAGTTTCGAATCACCCCCTAGCTAAAGGGGGTTTAGTTCCTCATATGTACAAGACAAAGAGAATTGAAATTAAACATTGAAATCAAAGAAACACCTAAACATTCCAACAACTCAAACTTGAATTGTATGAACGTTTAGGCCCTCTTCTCTTCCTCTTCGTTGCGGCACAAGGTCTAAGGAAGTGTTTAGGGCTTTAGGTGTATGTGGAATGGAGTGGGGAATGGTTGGAGTGGAAGTTACGGCCAAGGATTGGTGTGATGGTTGAATTTCTGCAATGTATGGAATGGTGGAATAAGGCACGGCCAAGGCTTGTGTGGATGTGTGTTTGAATGAATGAATTTCTGAATATGGAAGAGTGAGTGAGAATGAATGTTTTGTGGCTGCAATGGATGCTTATTTATAGGTGAAAAAAGAGGGAACATGACAGCTAGGAACTTGGTGGAAAGCTGGAAATACATGTGGCTGATTTATGAAGGGAATGCATGTGATTAAAGGGTGGGAGTGCATGTGATTTGGCTGAAATGAAAGGGAATGCACGGCATGGGTAGAATTTCTGGAATGATGGTGTTTGGTGATAGGAGCATATTCATACAACTTAAATGGCTTGTTCTCGTGCATTTACGTTATGTTTCTTTAGTTATTTTAGTACTTTAAGCTATTTTCGTGTGTTTGTAGGTCCAAAGGGCTAAAGGAGCAAAAAGATGCATTTTGGAGACTTTTGGAGCACTTTTGGGCTAAGGATGGATAGCCTATGCTTGGAGCCAAAGTGTTGGACGAAATTGAAGACCTAATTGAAGACCAAAGTGTTGGAACCTTGTTCCCTTTAGTTCTAGAACATTTAAACCTTTCCTTTATCCATTGCACATGCATCTCCATAAACCATCAACACATTTACACATCACCCATTCACCTTTGTGCCGTGACTTCACTCCTTCATCTCAGCCACACCTCACACATAATCATTCAACCATTCACTCCACATGCATTTCCACCCTTACAAGACCCTAATCATTCATCCACCTTTCCCCCTTCATCATTAAGCCACATTCACTCCCATTTCTCTCCCCTTAACAGCCCTAACCCGTGCATAATTAAAGGACACCATTCAACACACACATGCACCCAAAACACATCCATGTCGTGAGTTCCCATTGCATTTCCAGCTTTGCACATGCATTCACTCACCACAAACAAGTCACATGCATTCATCAACATATCTAGCTGTCATTCACATGCATTTCATTCATCATTTCCACCCCCACATGTCCCTTTAATCATTCAAACATGCAGCCACACCTTCACCCAGATGCACCATTCAAACATACACCCAAACACCACCAGAAATCATCATTGCCGTGGCTCCTCCTCCAGATTTCCAGCATCCCATAATCATTCACACCCCTTTAATCCACATGCAATCTTCCACATCCTTCACCAAGAAATCATTCAACACATGCATCCATAATCATTTCTTCATCCTTGCCGTGGGTACCTATCCCATTTCAGATTGTCATTCCACTTCATTGCACATGCATCTTCATAATTCAACACATGCATTCATTATTCATTTACTTTGCATCCTTTAATTTAATCACATGCACATTCAAACAAACACAATCATTCCAGCCATGCCTTGCATTTACAGAAAATCCACATCCTTGCCGTGAGATCCCCTCACTATTTGATCATTATTCCACATGCAAACTCTCCATCATTGCACATGCATCTACAAACAATTCAGCCAACACATGCACTTTAATCATCCACCACATATTCCCTTACACACTCCACCTAGCCGTGCACATTCATACACTTCCATTTTCCATATTTTCCCCCATCTTGGCAGATTTCACATGCACACACATGCAATTCCAGCTTTCACATGCTTTCCTAGCTGTTTTTCATCATTAACCATCCACATGCATGCTTAAACAAACAGCCATATACACCTCCATTCCTCCTATAAAAACCCTTGCATTCTCATACACTCATTCATACACTCTTCCATATTCACTCATCCATTGCAGAAATGTAGACCATCAAACCATCTTTGTGCCGTGACTCTCCCTTACAATCCAAACACCATCCTTCCATTTCCACCACTCCCCAAACCATTCACACCATCAAACTATCCCTAGACCTTGTGCTACAACGAAGAGGAAGAGAAGAGTGCCAAAACGTTCATACAATTCAAGTTTGAGTTGTTGGAATGTTTAGGTGTTTCTTTGATTTCAATGTTTAAATTCAATTCTCTTTGTTTTGTACGTATGAGGAATGGAAGAGAAGAGTGCCTAAACGTTCATACAATTCAAGTTTGAGTTGTTGGAATGTTTAGGTGTTTCTTTGATTTCAAAGTTATGAGGAAATTCGAAATACATGTTTATGCTTGCGTTATGATTTGATTACTTCTAATTGCGTTTCATAAGTTGTGAATTCAATTTACTTATCTATGTGAATTACACTTATTTATGTATGATTTATTGAGAGTGCACGCTTAATTTTCATGCATGAATATGACGCTAGAATATAAGTGAGTTTCACCTAATAGTTATGAACTTATATTCACAAATAGTAAAGTTTGATGATCTCAATCGCGTTAAGTAAATTCTTGGCATAAGTTTCATGCAATTCATAGTAACGAATGCCTCGTCAACACTTATAGTTTTCAAAGAACTTAATGATTCTTGCTTCTATCTCTATTATGCAATTCATGTAGGGAACTTGTGGGGAATGCTTTGGATTGTCGTATGCAATCATCCAATTCATTAACTTAAGGAAAACTTGACGGTTAATTTAAGCAGACCTAATTAACCTGGGGTGATGAGTTTCATAATTTATTGAAATGCAATTGGAAATCGTTTTATTATGCAAGTGTAACATGTATGGAGATGAACCCCTTAGCTAGCCTTCATTCCATTCAATTCTATCAATTTCATATTTACATTCTGTTTTAAGTTTAATTTGTTCATTTAATTTAATTTCGTATAAACCTCAATCCCCCTTTACTTTATTGTCCAATTTAGTTAGAAAGTGTCTTAGTTTGTGTTTCTAAGTGTTTTGAATCAATTTATTTCCAAAATTCGTCCAAAGTACTCAAAGTGCTCAAAACTGCCCAGAAAGTGTTTTTAAGGCAGTTTTGAGTGTTTTGGGTGTTGTTTGAGTCTTTCGGTTTGTTTTAGTGTTTTAAAGTTTAGTTTTGCATTCTTTGAGTCTAGTATAGTGTTTTATATTGTGTTTTTACGTTTTTGAGTCAAATCCAAGTGATTAACAATCCCTCCTAATCCCCGGTCCAGAACGATCCCTACTTATACATATACTACAATTTGACGAAAAGAGGGTTTAATTTGTGTGCGTATAAATCTCGCATCAAATTTTGGCGCCGTTGCCGGGGATTAGAAAATTTGCTAATCCCTTGGATTGTTTTATTTTCGTTTGTTTTTATTCCAGATTCTTAATCTTGTTTTGTTTCTTGTTTTAGGTACTAGTTCATGACTCGGAGTTCTCATCCGATTCGTGAACATATCCTGGAGTGATTGGGTTCTTCGTCCGGCTGCAAGACGTAAAAGAAAGCGCTACTTGGGAGGCAACCCAATGCACCGAATAAAACAAAGCATGTTCAAAAAAAAAAAAAAAAAAACATGGCAGAACGATGGAGGCTTCACAAAGGTTGTTTACTTAAAGACCCACTACATGGCAAAACTCTTGAAGCGGAAGGCATCGGGACGGAAGGCATCGGAGCAGAAGACATAGGAGCGGAAGGCATCGGAGCTGGAGGCATCGAAGATAGAGCATTCGAGACCTCAATACTTGGCCAAACACTGGATGATCCAGGAAAAAGGTGCCTCTGGACGAAAGACGAAAACCTTTAACGGTCACTTTGAATCCGACCTTCAGACTCTTGCAGTTCATCAAGCTTCCTCTTCATGCCCGTCGAATAGTTGTTGGCAAGCACGTGCAAACTTCTATTCTCATGCTTAAGCAGTTTGATCTCCTGCTTAAGACTTTCCACCTCTGCCATCAATGATTCCACCTGACGGGAGCGGGCAAGCAGGCGTTGGCCCATGTTGGACACAGAACTCGCACACTAAACACTAAGTGCGAGGGACTCTTGAACGGCCAACTCATCGGACAGTCCTGACAGCAGCCTACTATCTTTTGGAGTGAGGAGGTTCCTAGCTACTATTGTAGCTGTTGTGGCGTCCTGCATCACGGAGTCTTCACCTGTGAGAAGAACGTTAGAAGACAAGAAAGAAGGGCGCCACACGTTACCTTGACGCGGCGCGCCCGTATCACTGTTGAGACTCAATTCTAAGCTCAGGTTCGATGGGTTTGCCATTTTTCAAAAGTGTTCAAAGAGATGGGGTGGATGGAGTTAATTCTCAAAGGGCCGGAGTCGATTTTCAAGAATGGGAATTCTTCAGAGTGTGTTTGTTGTGGTGATCGATAGCTCTATAAAAAGCCAAGGCGACGCGTCCACCGATTCAAAAAGCCGGAATTTCCGGCGTAATTTAGGCGACGCTTTCTCGGCTTTTCAGAAGACTGATACGAGATTTATACGCATACAAATTAAACCCTCTTTTTATCAATTGTAGTAAGTATGTAAGTAGGGATCGTTCTGGACCGGGGATTAGGAGGGATTGTTAATCTCTTGGAAACTGACTTAAAAACGTAAAAACAATATAAAACACTAAACTAGACTCAAAGAATTCAAAACTAAACTTTAAAATACTAAGACAAACCAAAAACTCAAAATGCTTTAAAAACACAAACTAAATTGAATTCTAACTAAAATGAACATTAAAGCAAAAGGGGGGTTTAGGTTTGACTAAAATTGAAATAACGAAACAAGTTAATAAACTAGACAGAATGTAAATATAAAATTGATAAAATAGAATGGATGAATGCTAGCTAAGGGGGTCATCTCCACATATGTTACACTTGCAAACAAGATTGATTCTCAGTTGGTCTTTCGATAAATTATGAAACTCAACGCCCCGGGTTAATTAGGTCCGCTTAAATTAACCGTCAAGTTTTCCTTAAGTTAATGAATTGGATGGGTTAGCGCAACGCAATTCACAACATTCTCCAAAAGTCCTTTACGTGAACAGCACAATAAAGAAACAGTCAAAGATCATTAAGCATTATGAAAACTATAAGTGTTGACGAGGCATTCGTTACTATGGAATACGCATGAAACTTATGCCAAGAATTCATTTAACGCGATTGTTTATAAGCAACCTCCACTACTTGTGAATATAAGTTCATAACGATTAGGTGAAATTCACTTATATTCTAGCGTCATATTTATTCATGAAAATTAAGCGCGCATTCTTAATAAACATTCATAAATAAGTTATCAATCAAACGGTTAAACAAATTGAATCCACAACTTATGAAATTCCAACGAAAGTTAATCAATTCATATTGCAAATATAAACATAGTTTCGAATCACCCCCTAGCTAAAGGGGGATTAGTTCCTCATAACTTTGAAATCAAAGAAACACCTAAACATTCCAACAACTCAAACTTGAATTGTATGAACGTTTAGGCACTTTTCTCTTCCATTCCTCATACGTACAAAACAAAGAGAATTGAATTTAAACTTTGAAATCAAAGAAACACCTAAACATTCCAACAACTCACACTTGAATTGTATGAACGTTTAGGCCCTCTTATCTTCCTCGTTGTTGTAGCACAAGGTCTAAGGTAAGGTTTGGGGGATTATGGAAATGGATGAGGAGTGGTGGAAATGGAAGCAATGGAGGAGAAGTGGAAGGGGGACTCACGGTTTTGGATTCTAAGGGGAAGTGTTTGTGTTAGTTGTGGTGTGAGAAATGGAGATGGAGTGGGGAGTGAATGAATGACAAATGAATGAAGTGTGTGTGGTTTATATAGGGAGAGAATGGGTGAGAATGTGGCTGCAATGCATGTGAAAAACAGCTAGGAAAGTGGGTGGAAAACTGGAATTGCACAAAGGGAATGCTGGAAAGTCAAAGGAACCCACGACATTGAAGGTTTTGGTGCATGTGTTGGCTGATTTGTTTGTTGGGAAAAGCTTGTGAAAGCATGTGAATGTTGTTTGTGTGAAGTGTGTGTGAATGCATGTGGATTAAAGAGTGAATGATGGCTGAAATAATGATGGAAAACAGCTAGGAAAAGTATGGAATGCATGTGAAATGTAAAGGGAAAAACTGGAAATGGGAATGAAGGCCACGGTATTGAGTTGGGAAATGAATGATTAAATGTGCATGTGGGTGAATGTGAAGGGAATGCATGTGTTGATTGATTTGTGGTGCAATGATGAAAGGCAAAGTGGAAGAATGTGGCTGAAATGGTTGAGGAATTATGCACGGCAATGGGTTGATTTTTTGATGATTTAAAATGTTGATGCATGATGAAGAGTTAATAAATAATGCATGTAGGGTTAGCTAGGTTGTGTGATGATGAGTGTATGTGACATTGTTTTGTGACAAAGAATGGATAGGGTGAATGATTATGTGGCTACATGTTTGAATGATTAAAGTGCATGTGGGTTGATTGAATGAATGCAAAGTGAATGATTAATGAAATGGGAAAGCATGACCAAGGTGGAAATGCATGTGAAATGTTGGAAAGGGATTGGGAATGCACGGCTTTGGGGAAAGAATGAATGGATGTGCAAATGCGTTTTAATTAATGAAAGTGTTTGGAGAATGAATGCAATGATGAAGAGTGAATAAAGAATGCATGTAGGGTTAGCTAGGTTGGCTTTGTTTGGGTGCATGTGTGTTAATGGTGGTTTTGCATGTGAATTGATGGATTGTTTTTGATGGAATGGATGGTTCTTTGCATGGCTATAAGGGAGAGAATAAGAGAGAATGGGCTAGGCCCTTTGTTTTATGTCCAAAGTGAATACAAGGCCTTCAAATTCGTCCATCCTCTTGGCTCCATGGATAAGCTATCCAATCCATGCCCAAAAATGCTCCAAATGGCCTCAAAATGCACTTTCTTGCTCCCTAGGCCCTTAGAACCTGAAAACACACAAAAGAAGCATACAGGACTAAAATAACTAGAGAAACATAACGTAAATGCACGAGAACAAGCCATTTAAGTCGCATGAATATGCTCCTATCAAATACCCCCACACTTATCTTTTGCTAGTCCTCGAGCAAAACAGAAAGAAAAACAAAACAAAACCAAACGAAACAAAACAAGTAAAACACAACCTAAACCTTCCAACAACCGTCTTAGGGATTTTCAATGCACATGACACGCTAAAAATCATCATTCCCACAGATTTTAGTCATCTTCACACTTAAGGACATTCTTAATCATAGTCACCATATACTAGTTCACAATTAAGCATTTAAAACCATGTTTTGAATGTAGTAACATGCCTTAGAGAATTTGCTCAATTCCTTACAAGATATGCACTCGATTTTCACTCAGATTTTCTAACTACACACCCTAATCTAGTCATATGTGAGAAGATTGATGTAAACATGAAAACGAACACTCACATATATGTATCACAAAGAACGCAATTTCTGGAGTTTAATAAGCATGTTTAGATATGATCTCATGAATGGAATGCTACTACTTAGATGCGAGAACCAGTGACACCATAAGCTCATATCAATTCCAAACTCCACAAATTGAAACACATAACACTCAAGATAGAAGCATAAGGGTTGAAACGGAGCTAAAGGTGTTTGGCTAACAAAGAAGGGATATGGAAAACAAAGGTTCTTAAAGAAATAGCGAGCAAAGCATTTGAATTAACGTAGAATTCACTTTTGAATGAAAACTCAACTTTTGAACAAGGGGGAACAAGCTCTTTTTCCTTTCTTTCTTTTCTTTTCTGTTTTTCTTTTTCATATGTTTTTCACAATTTTTTTTTTTTTTTTCTTTTCTTTTGACTCTCAAAACATACATAAACACTTAAGAACAAAACATTCTCTCCCCCACACTCATTTTCTTTCATAATGTAACTCAAAAGGAATTCATTTAAGTCATGCTCACTATCATTTAAGAACAAGGGTGTGGATTGTCCTAAACTAGGCTAGGTAAGGGTTGATGTGGGTAACAAAGAAAATAGGCTTAAAAAAAACTCAAAGGGGTTAAAACTTACAACAAATACGAAATATGGGAAGTAAGGCTATTTGGCTATGGTGGCAACTACACAACTTCATCTTGATATATGTTATGCAATTCAATGTCATGCTTTGAATGAAACGGATATAAGTTCTAGCATTTAGTTCTATCATGATACAATTGCATTCTAAGTAGCAACCAAGCAAGGAATGATGAGATCATGCAACGACTTTAGAAAACAAGAAATCACAGATTATAACTCTCCAAAGAAGGTAATGGCTCGAGTCTCACAGGGTTGTAGCGTTTGTTTGAGTTCCTTCCTTCAAGCATGTTACTAAAACGAATTTTTCTTTTATGATTGCATGTGAAGTTATACATTATAACCATAACCAAGCATATACCAAGAGTAAATCAAACTTTCATCCATGTTTATAATTCTCTTTAACAGTCATGCAATTACAAACCAAATCCTTTTCATTTTGTTGGAAGATACCCTAAGACACAAACACACAAAAACGACTCAAAACACTCTTTTTAGGCTTTTCAAAACATTTTTTTCAAATTTTTATGTGATTTTCGGAGTTATAAAACAAAACACACTAAAACACTCTAAAACAATTTAAAAACACCTTAAAACAGCAAGGAACAACATTTGAAGTTATGGGTGATAAAATCCCACGAATTTGCATAAATATACTTAGTTACCCCCCCCCCCCCCCCCACACTTAAATCAAACATTGTCCTCAATGTTTTAAGCATAGATTCACACAAAACATAAGTAAACACACAAAAAGCAATTCAACATACTAAACATGGCAGAATGTAATTAACAAAGGGAAGAGTTTAGGGACGCAAATCTGGTTATGGAGTGTAAATTCCATCTTCTCTTTGGTGATTGCATTGAGGCACGATCTTGGTGATTCCACAGGCTTACTCTTGAACTGGTTTCCACCCATTGTTGATTTTCCTTTGTGCTACTTCTTGAACTGGGCAGCAGGATGGTTCTTTTGGTCTTCCCCGAAGGTCTGAGCTTACTCCTTTGGTCTGTTTCTTTGTTCAATCTTTCCAATTCGTATTGAAAAGGGTTGGAGGATAACTCAGCCTAAGTTTGTCTCCACATGCTTCAATGTATCATTTTCACTTGCCTTACTCGCTCCCCTTTGCAGAAGTGGTCCCTTCTCTGGAAGTGTATCAACCGTTGAAGATGACTACTCGAGAGCAACGCTAGGTAAGCAATCAGGAATAGATCCCAGGCAGTTGGCTCCAGATCGGAAGACTGACTCCAAGTGCCGGCTGATTGCTTCTTTTACTTTGCCATGCGAGTAAGAACAAGGACAAAGAAAAAGACAGGGAAAGAGCATGATATGAGATACTTTTGCTTTTGACCTTGATGATATGAGATACCTTTACTTTTGAAGAAGCGGTGAATGAATCAGCACATGTATTTGTTGTGCTGCTTCCTCCTGGGTCATCTGTACTCCAGGCATCTGGTATCATCTTTGGGGAAGAAGAAAGAATTGAGTATTTCGAAAGGCTTTGCTGGGAGTGCGCCCTCAGAGGTGAGGGAGAGTTGGGCATTTTCTTCAGGTTTGCCCTGCCATAAGAGACGAAGGTCGACATATATAGAGATAATATCAAGTGGTGGTACTTTTTACCCTTGTCGACAAACGTTTTGATCCCGTAAATCCGGCTTTTTGAAATAGTGGCGCCTCTTCGATCTTTGAATACGCCTCTTCGATTTCTGAGCAGGCGCCCCTTCGATTTCTGAACGACGCCCCTTAGCTTTCTGAACGACACGTGGTAGTGCAGATGCGGCTCATTTTGGCAAAGCTGCACGCGTCTTCTGAAAAGCAGAGAAAGCGTCGCCGAACTTTGCGCTTGTCGGCTAAAGATGTGTAGTTGCGATGATGGCCTCCACGTGTTTTCAGCTTTGTCAGAAATCTTTTGACAAAGTTGAACGCGTTTTCTGAAAAGCCGAGGGAGCGTCGCCTAACTTACGCCGGAAAATTCGGCCCTTTGAATCGGTGGACGCGTCGCCTTGGCTATTTATAGAGCTATCGATCACTGCCAACATACACACTCTGAAGATCTCCCATTCTTGAAAATCGTCTCCGGCCCTTCGAAATTTAACTCCATCCACCCCGTCTCTTTGAATACTTTTGAAAAAAATGGCAAACTCATCGAACCTTAGCTTAGATTTGAGTCTCAGCAGCGATCCGGTTGCGCCCCGTCAAGGTAATGTATGACGCCCTTCTTTTTTATCTTCTAACGGTCCTCTTTCAGGTGAAGACTCTGTGATGCAGGACGCTACAACAGCTACAATAGTAGCTAGGAACCTCCTCACTCCAAAAGATAGTAGGCTGCTGTTAGGACGGTCCGATGAGTTGGTCGTTCAAGAGTCCCTCGCACTTAGTGTTCAGTGTGCGAGCTCTGTGTCCAACATGGGCCTACGCCTGCTTGCCCGCTCCCGTCAGGTGGAATCGTTGATGGCAGAGGTGGAAAGTCTTAAGCAGGAAATCAAACAGCTTAAGTACGAAAATAGAAGTTTGCATGTGCTTGCAAATAACTATTCGGCGAGCATGAAGAGGAAGCTTGATGAGCTGCAAGAATCTGAGGGTCGAATTCACAGTGACCGTCAAAGGCTTGCGTCTTATCTCCAGAGGCACCTTTTTCCTGGGTCATCCAGCGTTTGGCCAAGTATTGAGGCCTGGAATGCTCTAGCTCCGATGCCTTCCGCTCTGATGCCTTCCGCTTCTATTCCTTCTGCTTCTATGCCTTCCGCTCCTATGCCTTCCGCTTCTATTCCTTCTGCTTCGACGCCTCGTAGTGGGGCTTCACGTAAACATCCTCTGTGAAGGCTCCATCTTTCTCCATGTTTAGTATCTTTCTTTCTTTTTTTTCTTTTTTTTTATTTTTTTTTTTTATTTTTTTTTTTTACTTAACATAAATAAAATCAATTGGCATGGAATTGGTCCTTGAATGGAAGGTGATACTTGAAGTGAACCGGCATTGGTTTGAATTCTAGTGTAGGTGCCTGATTAAAAAAAAATAGCAAGTTAGTATAAAATCTAATGGAATTTGGAAAAAAAAACTTACTTGTTTTGTCCGACAAGAACTCAATGACAAACACCACTCCTTTGAAAGTTTCAGGGATATTGGACTTGGCCAGATTGCAAGTGATGGTTATGACTTGTCCAATGTCATCAAATTTAACTTCTTTGGATTTTGTGGTTTCAAGAACGTCCTCTTTGATGAATTCATGACACTCCCTACTTGTCACCTTTGGAAGGGCTTCCAAGATGTCTTTTTCACCTTCTTCTTCCTTGGAAGTCATGAATCTGCAAGGAATAGGGATACTTGTTGGAACGGGGTTAAAAATAATGAAATTTGGAACAACCATACCTGTATTAGATGGCAAAGGAGCAATAGGTGCCTCCGGTAAAGGTGTTTCCACCCTTTCCGTGGGTTGGGTGTATTCCTCTTCCTTGTGATTTGATTTTGATGGTTGAGGGTCCGTTCCAACCTCCTTGTCACTTCTCAACATGATAGCATTGGTGGTTTCAAATTCTCCCTTCTGATTTGCAATGGTTGAACTAGAGAGTTCGCCTTGGTCGCAAAATTGTCCTTCGAACTCCGCTATCTGCTCAATTTGCTTTTCCAGAGTAGTAAGTAATTGAAAAATCGTATCATTATCATTTGAATTACCTACATTACTTTGGGCAGGTTGTGGTGGCTGCATAGGCGTTGAATAGAACTCCTCATACGGCTGCCAATATCCTTCTTGTTGAGCCTCATTGTCTTGATTTTGTGAGCCCTGCACCAAACAAATTAATTCATTAAGCTTTTCATTATAATCTATTGACGAACTTAAATTTGGTTGGGCATATTGAATATGAGGTTGTGGTGGCTACCAATATCCTTCTTGTTGAACATGTTGAGGTTCCCACCACATAGAGTTTGAATGATCACTCCAATCTGAATTGTAAGTATTGGAAAACACGTTATTCCTTGATTGAAGATCAAATATATCAATGCTTTGCATTTGGGACCTTTTCATGAGCTGTGACAAAAGAGAAGCATTATCAAGTGCCATGTTGTTCTTCTCTAGTACTTGAATTCAACAAACAAAACACAATTCAAAAACTAAAACTAAAATACATAATAGAAACGAACAATCCAAGAGATTAGCAAATTTGCTAATCCCCGGCAACGGCGCCAAAATTTGATACGAGATTTATACGCATACAAATTAAACCCTCTTTTTATCAATTGTAGTAAGTATGTAAGTAGGGATCGTTCTGGACCGGGGATTAGGAGGGATTGTTAATCTCTTGGAAACTGACTTAAAAACGTAAAAACAATATAAAACACTAAACTAGACTCAAAGAATTCAAAACTAAACTTTAAAATACTAAGACAAACCAAAAACTCAAAATGCTTTAAAAACACAAACTAAATTGAATTCTAACTAAAATGAACATTAAAGCAAAAGGGGGGTTTAGGTTTGACTAAAATTGAAATAACGAAACAAGTTAATAAACTAGACAGAATGTAAATATAAAATTGATAAAATAGAATGGATGAATGCTAGCTAAGGGGGTCATCTCCACATATGTTACACTTGCAAACAAGATTGATTCTCAGTTGGTCTTTCGATAAATTATGAAACTCAACGCCCCGGGTTAATTAGGTCCGCTTAAATTAACCGTCAAGTTTTCCTTAAGTTAATGAATTGGATGGGTTAGCGCAACGCAATTCACAACATTCTCCAAAAGTCCTTTACGTGAACAGCACAATAAAGAAACAGTCAAAGATCATTAAGCATTATGAAAACTATAAGTGTTGACGAGGCATTCGTTACTATGGAATACGCATGAAACTTATGCCAAGAATTCATTTAACGCGATTGTTTATAAGCAACCTCCACTACTTGTGAATATAAGTTCATAACGATTAGGTGAAATTCACTTATATTCTAGCGTCATATTTATTCATGAAAATTAAGCGCGCATTCTTAATAAACATTCATAAATAAGTTATCAATCAAACGGTTAAACAAATTGAATCCACAACTTATGAAATTCCAACGAAAGTTAATCAATTCATATTGCAAATATAAACATAGTTTCGAATCACCCCCTAGCTAAAGGGGGATTAGTTCCTCATAACTTTGAAATCAAAGAAACACCTAAACATTCCAACAACTCAAACTTGAATTGTATGAACGTTTAGGCACTCTTCTCTTCCATTCCTCATACGTACAAAACAAAGAGAATTGAATTTAAACTTTGAAATCAAAGAAACACCTAAACATTCCAACAACTCACACTTGAATTGTATGAACGTTTAGGCCCTCTTATCTTCCTCGTTGTTGTAGCACAAGGTCTAAGGTAAGGTTTGGGGGATTATGGAAATGGATGAGGAGTGGTGGAAATGGAAGCAATGGAGGAGAAGTGGAAGGGGGACTCACAGTTTTGGATTCTAAGGGGAAGTGTTTGTGTTAGTTGTGGTGTGAGAAATGGAGATGGAGTGGGGAGTGAATGAATGACAAATGAATGAAGTGTGTGTGGTTTATATAGGGAGAGAATGGGTGAGAATGTGGCTGCAATGCATGTGAAAAACAGCTAGGAAAGTGGGTGGAAAACTGGAATTGCACAAGGGGAATGCTGGAAAGTCAAAGGAACCCACGACATTGAAGGTTTTGGTGCATGTGTTGGCTGATTTGTTTGTTGGGAAAAGCTTGTGAAAGCATGTGAATGTTGTTTGTGTGAAGTGTGTGTGAATGCATGTGGATTAAAGAGTGAATGATGGCTGAAATAATGATGGAAAACAGCTAGGAAAAGTATGGAATGCATGTGAAATGTAAAGGGAAAAACTGGAAATGGGAATGAAGGCCACGGTATTGAGTTGGGAAATGAATGATTAAATGTGCATGTGGGTGAATGTGAAGGGAATGCATGTGTTGATTGATTTGTGGTGCAATGATGAAAGGCAAAGTGGAAGAATGTGGCTGAAATGGTTGAGGAATTATGCACGGCAATGGGTTGATTTTTTGATGATTTAAAATGTTGATGCATGATGAAGAGTTAATAAATAATGCATGTAGGGTTAGCTAGGTTGTGTGATGATGAGTGTATGTGACATTGTTTTGTGACAAAGAATGGATAGGGTGAATGATTATGTGGCTACATGTTTGAATGATTAAAGTGCATGTGGGTTGATTGAATGAATGCAAAGTGAATGATTAATGAAATGGGAAAGCATGACCAAGGTGGAAATGCATGTGAAATGTTGGAAAGGGATTGGGAATGCACGGCTTTGGGGAAAGAATGAATGGATGTGCAAATGCGTTTTAATTAATGAAAGTGTTTGGAGAATGAATGCAATGATGAAGAGTGAATAAAGAATGCATGTAGGGTTAGCTAGGTTGGCTTTGTTTGGGTGCATGTGTGTTAATGGTGGTTTTGCATGTGAATTGATGGATTGTTTTTGATGGAATGGATGGTTCTTTGCATGGCTATAAGGGAGAGAATAAGAGAGAATGGGCTAGGCCCTTTGTTTTATGTCCAAAGTGAATACAAGGCCTTCAAATTCGTCCATCCTCTTGGCTCCATGGATAAGCTATCCAATCCATGCCCAAAAATGCTCCAAATGGCCTCAAAATGCACTTTCTTGCTCCCTAGGCCCTTAGAACCTGAAAACACACAAAAGAAGCATAAAGGACTAAAATAACTAGAGAAACATAACGTAAATGCACGAGAACAAGCCATTTAAGTCGCATGAATATGCTCCTATCAAAGACGCGTTCAACTTTGTCAAAAGATTTCTTCTTTTCAGACAACACGTGGAGGCCATCATCGCAACTACACATCTTTAGCCGACAAGCGCAAAGTTCAGCGACGCTTTCTCTGGTTTTCAGAAAACGTGTGCAGCTTTGTCAAAAGGAGCCGCATCCGCACTACTACGTGTCGTTCAGAAAGCAAATGGGCGTCGTTCAGAAATCGAAGGGGCGCCTGCTCAGAAATTGAAGAGGCGTCGTTCTGATATCGAAGAGACATTTGTCGACAAGGGTAAAAGAACAGTACCACCACTTGATATTATCTCTATATATGTCAACCTTCGTCTTTTATGGCAAGGCAGACCTGAAGAAAATGCCCAACTCTCCCTCACCTCTGAGGGCGCACTCCCAGTAAAGCCTTTCGAATTACTCAATTTTTTCTTCTTCCCCAAAGAAGATACCAGAAACCTGGAGTACAAATGAGGCAGAAGGAAACGGTCGATCGAAGCATGTGGAGACAACCACAACAAATACATGTGCTGCTTCATTCGCCGTTTCTTCAAAAGCAAAGGTATCTCATATCATCAAGGTCTAAAGCAAAAGTATCTCATATCATGCTCTTTCCCTGTCCTTTTCTTTGTCATTGTTCTTACTCGCATGGCAAAGTGAAAGAAGCAATCAGCCGTCACTTGGAGTCAGTCTTCCGATCTGGAGCCAACTGCCTGGAATCTATTCCTGATTGCTTACCTAGCGTTGCTCTCGAGTAGTCATCTTCAACGGTTGATACACTTCCAGAGAAGGGACCACTCCTGCAAAGATTGAACAAAGAAACAGATAACAGGAGGAAGCTCAGACCTTCGGGGGAGACCCTAAAGGGAATCCTGCTGCCCAGTTCAAGAGTAGCACAAAGGAAAATCAACGATGGGCGGAAACCAGTTCAAGAGTAAGCCTGTGGAATCACAAAGATCAAAGCCTCAATGCAATCACCAAGGAGAAGAGGGAATTTACACTCCATAACCAGATTTGCGTCCCTAAACTCTTCTCTTTGTTAATTACATTCTGCCATGTTTAGTATGTTTAAGTGCTTTTTGTATGTTTACTTATGTTTTGTGTGAATCTATGCTTAAAACATTAAGGACAATGTTTGATTTAAGTGTGGGGGGGTAACTAAGTATATTTGATGCAAATTCGTGGGATTTTATCACCCATAACTTCAAATGTTGTTCCTTGCTGTTTTAAGGTGTTTTTAAGTTGTTTTAGAGTGTTTTAGTATGTTTTATTTTTATAACTCCGAAAATCACATAAAAATTTGAAAAACATGTTTTAAAAAGCCTAAAAAGAGTGTTTTGAGTCGTTTTTGTGTGTTTGTGTCTTAGGGTACCTTCCAACACAATGATAAGGATTTGGTTTGTAATTGCATGACTGTTAAAAAGAGTTATAAACATAGAGAAAAGTTTGATTTACTCTTGGTATATGCTTGGATATGGTTATAATATATGACTTCACATGCAATCATAAAAGAAAAATTCGTTTTTGTAACATGCTTGAAGGAAGAAACTCATAAAAACGCTACATCCCTGTGAGACTCGAGCCATTACTTTCTTTGGAGAGTTATTTTCTGTGATTCTTTGTTTTCTAAAGTTGTTGCATGATCTCATTATTCCTTGCTTGGTTGCTACTTAGAATGCAATTGTATCATGATAGAACTAAATGCTAGAACTTATATCCGTTTCATTCAAAGCATGATATTGATTGCATAACATACAATAAGATGAAGTTGTTAGTCAAGCCAAAGCCAAAAAGCCTATCCCTTTTCACATATATTGTAGGATTACCCCTTTTGAGCCTTTTCAAGCTTATTTTCTTTATTAACCCCTTGTTCTTAAAGGATAGTGAAGCATGACTTAGAATGAACTCCTTTTGATCAATATACTGCATAAAATAAGTGTGGGGGAAGATAATAGGGCACGGCCAAAGAATGAAATAAAGAAAAAAAAATTGTTGAAAAGAAAGAAAAAAAAAAGAGTTGAAAAATAAGTGAGAATGATCTCACAAGCATTGGTTATTGAAGGAAGGGTCCAAAAGAGTGAATTTGACCCTAGTTGTTGCATGAATCTTCCCTTGTGTTTAAAAGTTGATTTCTGCCATTAAAAGTGAGTTTAAGTGTCAATTTCATTACTTCGCTTCCTATTACTTTAAGAACCTTTGTTTTACTTTACCTTTCTTTGTTAAACCATTACCCTTAGCCCCGTTACAACCCTCAACTTCTATCTTGATGTTATGTATTCAATATGTGGAGTTTGGAATTGATATGAGCTTATGGAATCACTGGTTCTCATTCTAAGTAGTAGCATTCCATTCATGAGATCATATTCATGTCATTATCGTAAATCCAGAAAATGCTTTCTTTGTTATAACATATGTGAGATGCTAGTCTTTCATGTTTACATCAATCTCTCACATATAACTAGTGTAGGGTGTGTAGTCAGAAAATCTGTGTGAAAATAGAGTGCATATCTTGTGAGGAATTGAGCAAATTCTCTAAGGCATGTTACTACATTCAAAACATGGTTTTAAATGCTTAATTGTGAAATAGTATGTGGTGACTATGATTAAGAATGTACTTAAGTGTGAAGATGACTAAAATTTATGGGACTAATGATTTTTAACTTGTCATGTGCATTGGAAATCCCTGAAACGATTGTTGGAAGGTTTAGGTTGTGTTTTTCTTGTTCAGTGTCGTTTTGTTTTTTTTGTTTCTTTTGTTTTGTTTTGCTCGAGGACTAGCAAAAGATAAGTGTGGGGGTATTTGATAGGAGCATATTCATGCGACTTAAATGGCTTGTTCTCGTGCATTTATGTTATGTTTCTTTAGTTATTTTAGTACTTTAAGCTATTTTCGTGTGTTTGTAGGTCCAAAGGGCTAAAGGAGCAAAAAGATACATTTTGGAGACTTTTGGAGCACTTTTGGGCTAAGGATGGATAGCCTATGCTTGGAGCCAAAGTGTTGGACGAAATTGAAGACCTAATTGAAGACCAAAGTGTTGGAACCTTGTTCCCTTTAGTTTTAGGACATTTAAACCTTTCCTTTATCCATTGCACATGCATCTCCATAAACCATCAACACATTCACACATCACCCATTCACCTTTGTGCCGTGACTTCACTCCTTCATCTCAGCCACACCTCACACATAATCATTCAACCATGCACTCCACATGCATTTCCACCCTTACAAGACCTTAATCATTCATCCACCTTTCCCCCTTCATCATTAAGCCACATTCACTCCCATTTCTCTCCCCTTAACAGCCCTAACCCGTGCATAATTAAAGGACACCATTCAACACATACATGCACCCAAAACACATCCATGCCGTGAGTTCCCATTGCATTTCCAGCTTTGCACATGCATTCACTCACCACAAACAAGTCACATGCATTCATCAACATATCTAGCTGTCATTCACATGCATTTAATTCATCATTTCCACCCCCACATGTCCCTTTAATCATTCAAACATGCAGCCACACCTTCACCCAGATGCACCATTCAAACATACACCCAAACACCACCAGAAATCATCATTGCCGTGGCTCCTCCTCCAGATTTCCAGCATCCCATAATCATTCACACCCCTTTAATCCACATGCAATCTTCCACATCCTTCACCAAGAAATCATTCAACACATGCATCCATAATCATTTCTTCATCTTTGCCGTGGGTACCTATCCCATTTCAGATTGTCATTCCACTTCATTGCACATGCATCTTCATAATTCAACACATGCATTCATTATTCATTTACTTTGCATCCTTTAATTTAATCACATGCACATTCAAACAAACACAATCATTCCAGCCATGCCTTGCATTTACAGAAAATCCACATCCTTGCCGTGAGATCCCCTCACTATTTGATCATTATTCCACATGCAAACTCTCCATCATTGCACATGCATCTACAAACAATTCAGCCAACACATGCACTTTAATCATCCACCACATATTCCCTTACACACTCCACCTAGCCGTGCACATTCATACACTTCCATTTTCCATATTTTCCCCCATCTTGGCAGATTTCACATGCACACACATGCAATTCCAGCTTTCACATGCTTTCCTAGCTGTTTTTCATCATTAACCATCCACATGCATGCTTAAACAAACAGCCATATACACCTCCATTCCTCCTATAAAAACCCTTGCATTCTCATACACTCTTCCATATTCACTCATCCATTGCAGAAATGTAGACCATCAAACCATCTTTGTGCCGTGACTCTCCCTTACAATCCAAACACCATCCTTCCATTTCCACCACTCCCCAAACCATTCACACTATCAAACTATCCCTAGACCTTGTGCTACAACGAAGAGGAAGAGAAGAGTGCCTAAACGTTCATACAATTCAAGTTTGAGTTGTTGGAATGTTTAGGTGTTTCTTTGATTTCAATGTTTAAATTCAATTCTCTTTGTTTTGTACGTATGAGGAATGGAAGAGAAGAGTGCCTAAACGTTCATACAATTCAAGTTTGAGTTGTTGGAATGTTTAGGTATTTCTTTGATTTCAAAGTTATGAGGAAATTCGAAATACATGTTTATGCTTGCGTTATGATTTGATTACTTCTAATTGCGTTTCATAAGTTGTGAATTCAATTTACTTATCTATGTGAATTACACTTATTTATGTATGATTTATTGAGAGTGCACGCTTAATTTTCATGCATGAATATGACGCTAGAATATAAGTGAGTTTCACCTAATAGTTATGAACTTATATTCACAAATAGTAAAGTTTGATGATCTCAATCGCGTTAAGTAAATTCTTGGCATAAGTTTCATGCAATTCATAGTAACGAATGCCTCGTCAACACTTATAGTTTTCAAAGAACTTAATGATTCTTGCTTGTATCTCTATTATGCAATTCATGTAGGGAACTTGTGGGGAATGCTTTGGATTGTCGTATGCAATCATCCAATTCATTAACTTAAGGAAAACTTGACGGTTAATTTAAGCGGACCTAATTAACCTGGGGTGATGAGTTTCATAATTTATTGAAATGCAATTGGAAATCGTTTTATTATGCAAGTGTAACATGTATGGAGATGAACCCCTTAGCTAGCCTTCATTCCATTCAATTCTATCAATTTCATATTTACATTCTGTTTTAAGTTTAATTTGTTCATTTAATTTAATTTCGTATAAACCTCAATCCCCCTTTACTTTATTGTCCAATTTAGTTAGAAAGTGTCTTAGTTTGTGTTTCTAAGTGTTTTGAATCAATTTATTTCCAAAATTCGTCCATAGTACTCAAAGTGCTCAAAACTGCCCAGAAAGTGTTTTTAAGGCAGTTTTGAGTGTTTTGGGTGTTGTTTGAGTCTTTCGGTTTGTTTTAGTGTTTTAAAGTTTAGTTTTGCATTCTTTGAGTCTAGTATAGTGTTTTATATTGTGTTTTTACGTTTTTGAGTCAAATCCAAGTGATTAACAATCCCTCCTAATCCCCGGTCCAGAACGATCCCTACTTATACATGATAGGAGCATATTTAGGCGACTTACTTTGCTTGTTCTCGTGCATTTACGTTGTGTTTCTTTAGTTATTTTAGTCCTTTATGCTTCTTTTGTGTGTTTTCAGGATATTAAGACGTGTTTGACGAAAGGATGCATTGTGGAGTGTTTTGGAGCACTATTGGGCTAAGGATGGATAGCTTATACTTGGAGCCCAAGTGTTGGATGAAATTGAAGGCCTTGTATGCACTTGAAGACACAAAACAATGGCCCTAAACCAATCACATAACACCTTGCCATGGGCTTAACACAAACACCATTCCTTGCCATGCAAGGATGAGCAATTTGGGTCCATTTCATGTACTTAAACTCTAGCCCAATCCACAATCACTTCAAAGCCATGCAAAACCTTTCAACACCCTTTAATCATCCCCCTTTAAGTTATGATTTTATTTCCTAACCCTACATGCATTATTTATTAGCATCTTCACATGCATTCACACACACTTTACACATTCAAACACTAGCCAAAACCGTGAGCTCCCATTCCCTTATGCCATTTTCAGATTTCCACCCACTAACCTAGTCATCAACACATGCATTCCCTTCACATTCACCCACATGCACTCCCACTCTTTAATCATATGCACTCCCATTCTTTAATTCAACCACATTCCAATTCAACACATGCAATTACACACACCACTCAACCATTTTTCCATCCTTTGTGCCGTGCATTCCCAATCCCTTTCCATCAATTCACATGCATTTCCCCCTAATTCCAACTCACCACAAACAAGCCACATGCATTTACACCCCACATGTCCCTTTAATCATTCAACCATAAAGCCACATGCACTCCCATTTCTCTTCCCATTCACCCTTTGTCGTGCATAACCTTGACATTTCTAATCTAATCCACAACTTTTCCTAGCTGTTTGCATGTGCATTCCCCATTCAAACTTCCAGCTTTCATTCTACATTATTGCAGCTGCATCCTCTCACCCTTTAATCATTAAGCACATGCAAAACTTCATCATTCATCACACATTCCTTGGCATACAAAACAGCACTATTTAAACCCCAAAACAACTCTTTGTCGTGCCTTTCCATCATTTCCAGCATCCACACACATTGCTGCAGCTTTCCAACTTTCATTCTTCATCATTGCATCCATTCCACATGCATTCTTCATCATTGCACCACAATTCAATTAATCCCACACTCCATGTCGTGGCCTATTCTCATTTCAGCACACTCCACATGCAATTCCAGCTTTTCTCCTTCTCTTTGCAGCCACAAGTCACATGCATTCACTCATAATCATTCACCAAACATGCAGCCACATTTCCACCCACCTCCTAGCTGTTATGTTCCCTCCATTACTCCTATAAATACCCTTGCATTCATTCATTCAAGGATCTCATCTCATTCACAACACAACACACCACACAAATACACATCCATTGCCGTGCATATCCTTCCAATCTGTGCAGTTTTTATCCTCCATTTCAGCCACTATCCAACCACTTCCCATCCCTCCAAAACACTTCACATAATCCCCAAAGCTCACCTTAGACCTTGTGCCACAACAACGAGGAAGAGAAGAGTGCCTAAACGTTCATACAATTCAAGTTTGAGTTGTTGGAATGTTTAGGTGTTTCTTTGATTTCAATGTTTGAATTCAATTTTCTTTGTTTTGTAATGGAAGAGAAGAGTGCCTAAACGTCCATACAATTCAAGTTTGAGTTGTTGGAATGTTTAGTTGTTTCTTTGATTTCAAGGTTATGAGGAACTAAACCCCCTTTAGCTAGGGGGTGATTCGAAACTATGTTTATATTTGCAATATGAATTGATTACTTTTGGTTGGAATTTCATAAGTTGTGGATTCAATTCGTTTAACTGTTTGATTGATAACTTATTTATGTATGTTCATTGAGATTGCAAGCTTAATTTTCATGCATGAATATGACGCTAGAATATAAGTGAGTTTCACCTAATCGTTATGAACTTATATTCACAAGTAGTGGAGGTTGCTTATAAACAATCGCGTTAAACGAATTCTTGGCATAAGTTTCATGCGTATTCCATAGTAACGAATGCCTCATCAACACTTATAATTTTCATTGAACTTAATGATCTTTGTTGAATGTCTCTATCATGCGTATTCCATAGTTAGGGACTTTGATTAAGAATAATTTGGTTGTAATGCGTATTCCATTCAATCCAACGAATTTAGGGAAATCTGAAAGTTAATTTAAGCGGACCTAATTAACTTGGAGCATTGAGTTTCACAACTTATCGAAAGACCAACTGAGAATCAATATTGTATGCAAGTGTAACATGTGTGGAGAAGAACCCCTTGGCTATTCCATCATCCATATTTTCATCACATTCATATTTACATTTTGCCTTTAATTATATTCTGTCTTTTTAATTTAATATCGTCCAAACACATTTCCCCCATATTTCGTTGAGTCTTAATCATTTGATTTGTCTTATTTTATGTTTTTAAGTATTTGGAGTCTTTTGAACTTGTTTTGAGTCTTTTAGTTTGTCTTAGTGTTTTAAAAGTTAGTTTTATTTATTTGAGTCAAGTGTTTAGCATCCCTAGTTAATCCCCGGTTAGAACGATCCCTACTTACATCATTACTACAATTGTCACAAATAGGGTTTAGTTTGTGTGCGTATAAATCTACGTATCAAATTTTGGTGCCATTGCCGGGGATTGGCAAAGTTGCTAATCCCTTGTCTTGAGTCTTGTTTAAATTGTTTAGTTTAGTTTCTGTTTTGTTTTAATTTTTTTTGCACCGTGTGTATGTGTTTTTGTGCCGTGTGTGGCAACTTGTTTTCTTACTTGTGCCAAGTCTATTAAGTTGGTTACTTATCTTGTTTACTTTTGTGTGTAGGTACTAGTTTATGACCCGTAGCTCACAACCTGTTCGTGAGCAAATCTCCGACTTTGACGGTGATTTCGAGAGGACTTTGAGAAGGAACAAGAAATTGCAAGAGTCTAATCCTCCTAGTCCCGAACCTGAAGTAGAAGAGGAAGCCACGGATTGGGTTAAAGAGGAAATACCAACCATGGCGGTGGATAATCGAACCATTAAAGAGCTTTCTGCCTCAGGTTTGGCCAATGCAGCCCCTCTTTGCATTCAATACCCCGCGGCTGCCCAAGACAAGACCGATGAATTCGAATTGAAGTCAAGCTTGTTGCACCACATTCCGAAGTACCATGGGCTTTCCATGGAAGATCCCAACAAGCATCTCAAGGAGTTCGAGGTTGTTTGTTCGAGCATGACACCCATCAATGTCGATGGGAACATTCTGATGATGAAGGCTTTTCCATTCTCTCTTATGGAAAAGGCTAAGGATTGGCTTTATGAATTGGCACCCGGGACCGTTACTTCTTGGGAGAGCATGAAGAGAGCCTTCTTGGAGAAGTTCTTCCCTACTTCAAAAGTCATTCTCTTGAGGAAGAAAATTAGCGGAATCCAACAAAGTCAAGGAGAATCTTTTCCGGCATACTACGAGCGTTTTAAAGCCCTTGTTGCATCATGTCCTCAACATCAAATGAAGGAGGAGCTTCTCCTTCAATACTTCTATGAGGGCCTTCTTCCCATTGAAAGGCAAATGCTCGATGCTTCGGCGGGAGGTGCATTGGTGGACAAAACACCTATGGCAGCCAAGACCCTAATTGCAAACCGTGCTCTAAATGCACAACAATATGAAGGTGTTGGACAAAGAGAAGGGCCACGACAACAAAGTGTGAATGAGGTAAGTGCAATTTCTGATATTCAGTCACAATTGGCTAATCTTACTTCTCTCGTGTCTCAGGTTGTCAAGGGGTCAAAATCACAAGAAAACCAAGTGTGTGGCGTGTGTACAATGCAAGGGCATCCATCCGAGACATGCCCTTAATTAATAGAGAATGGGGGATGGGAATCTGCCAATGCCATAGGCTATGGGAATCAAAACCAACCGAGGAACGATCCATATTCTAACACATATAATCCAGGTTGGAGAGACCACCCAAATTTCAGATGGAGAGATGCACAACAACCTGCCCAACAATCTGCACCACAAAGGGGATTTCAACAAAACCCACCTAGATTCCCGCGACCATACCAATCCAACCAACCACCATCGTCCCAAAACAACTCAGGTTCGTCTTTTGATAATTCTCAAGTTATTCAATTGCTAACTACATTGGCGCATGGGCAAGAAAAACAAACAAAAGACATGCACAATTACGCCAATGAGGTGTAGAATCAAGCTCAAGAGGTGAAGGAGTTGAAGAGACAACTGGGACAAATGGCTGAATTCATGGGGCAATTTAATAGAGAACAAGGCAAGTTACCAAGTTCAACGCAGGTGACTCCGAAAGGAGGATTCGAATCTGCAAACGCCATAAGTTTGAGAAGTGGTAAGGAGGTCGGAACCACCCCAAGGCCGTCCAAAACAAGTCAAGAAGAGGACATGTTGCTACAAGAAGAGGAGGAACAAGCAAAGAAGGCCACGACAAGGGTGAAAGAAACTTTGCCGCAGCCCCTTATTGTACTAAAACCGTCCAACACGCCTAAGGTAAGTCCAAATTTGACTTTGTCAAGTTCTGTTCCACTAAATGTGCCCTTTCCTAGCAGGTTTAGGCAATCAAAGAAGGAGGAGAGTGAAAAGGACATTCTGGAAACCTTTAGGAAAGTTCAAGTCAACATTCCGCTCCTTGATGCAATCAAGCAAGTCCCTAAGTATGCCAAGTTCTTAAAAGAGCTTTGCACAACGAGGAAGAGGATTTCAAACAAGGAGGTGGTAAGGGTAAGTGAGAACGTTTCCGCTATTTTACAAAGAAAGTTACCACCAAAGTGCAAAGATCCAGGTAGCTTTATGATAGAAGCATATTTATGCGCCTTAGTTAGCTAGTTCTTATGCATTTATGTTGTGTTTTCTTACTTAATTTAGTGTTTAAAGTCATTTTCGTGTGTTTATAGGTTCATATGGCTAAGGATGCAAAAGGATGCCTTTCGGAGCCTTTTGGAGCAAATTAGAGATTGGAATGGATTGCATATGCTTAAAGCCAAGTAGATGGACGAAATTGAAGACCAAAGGAATGAAAATGAAGAACAAAGAGTTCACATTCATCACCAACACAACCATACATCCACACATTCTTTCTCCATCATTGCCGTGCAAAACACCATCATTGCAGCCACATGCACATTCCACTTCATCATTTCAGATTTCCACCATCAACAAAGAACCATTCATTAATCATTTACACTTTAATCATTCAACCACATTCACACATCACCCATTCACCTTTGTGCCATGCTTCTACCTTTGTTCAAGCCCTTCCACATAACCTGCCTTCATTCATTCAGAAAATGCATTCCTTGCCGTGGCTTACATGCACTTCCCACTACCTTTCATTTCAGCCAAATCACATGCATTCCCACATGCATTTCCACCCACATACACCCATAATCATTCAACACATGCATCCATAATCATCTCTCAAAACCGTGCATTTCATGTTCATTCCAACCTTTATTCCACATGCACTCCCTTTAAATAATCAACCCACATGCACCATTCAAACATAAACCCATTCACCACCAGAAAACAACCATGCCGTGGGTTCCCATTCCAGATTTCCAGCATTCCCTTTTATTTTCTGTCAAAACACATGCATTCCCACCCTTTAATCACATGCATTTCTGCCACATGCATCTCCCATCACCATTTCAGCTTTCCACCTAATTCCTAGTCATCATGTTCCCCCCATTTCACCTATAAATAAGCATGCATTGCAGCCACAAAACACACACTCTTCCATATTCAGAAAACCATCTCATATACATATCCATTCACGCCAGAAATTCATGCTCTCTCTCTAACACAGCCATACTTCACCATTCTTCATATTTTCTGCCCAAAAACACTCCTTGCCTTCCCCTACATCCATCCCTACCCTAAACACATCATTCTACATCATCCATAACCCCCAAAACTCACCAAAACCCCTTGTGCTGCAGCAACTAAAGGAGAAGAGGCCTAAACGTTCATACAATTCAAGATTGAGTTGTTGGGATTTTTAGGTGTTCTTCGTTCTTGTTTTCAATGTTTACCTTGTTATTACTATCTAAGTTTGTTGTAATCATGAGTGGCTAAACCCCTAATTAGTTAGGGGAAAATTTGAAGCCATGAACATGTTTGAAATATGAATTGATTTCTTCCAATTGTGATTTGTTACGTTATGATTGCAATTCAATTATCATGTTTATTAAAAACTTGTTTTTGTATGTTGATTAGGGATGCATACTTAGTCTTCATGCATAAACTCGATGCTAGTTTATAAACGAGTTTCACCTAATCGTCACAAGTTTATAAACATGAGTAGTGAAGGTTGTTAGTCACAACCGCGTTAATTGAATTCTTGGCAAGAGTATCATGCATTCATAGTTACAATTGCCTCGTCAACACTTATAATTCTCATAGAGCATAATGATCTCTCATTGTATCTCTTCTATGCATTCATGTTGAGAACCATTGGAGAATGATTTGAATTGTCGCATGCATCATCCAATTCAATAACATAAGGAAAATTTGAGAGTTAATTAGTGCATCACGGTTAACTTGGGGTGTTGAGCATCATAGATAATGAAAAGCAATTGGAGAATCGATTCATATATAAATGTGTCATGTGTGGAGAATGGACCTCTAACTAATCCATCCATCATCTTGTTTCTCAAATCCGTTTATACAATCTGCCTAGTTTATTAACTTGTTTTATTTAATTTAATTTCGTCAAAACCTTAATCCCCCTTTACTTTAGTGTCCAACTTAGTTAGAAAGTGTCTTAGTTTGTGTTTTTAAGTGTTTTGATTCAATTTGTTACACAAATTCGTCCAAATTCACCAAAGTGTCCAAAACTGCCCAGAAAGTGTTTTTAAGGCAGTTTTGAGTGTTTTGGGTGATGTTTGAGTCTTTTGGTTTGTTTTAGTGTTTTAAAGTTTAGTTTTGCATTCTTTGAGTCTAGTAAGTGTTTTATATTGTGTTCTTACGTTTTTGAGTCAATTTCACATTGATTAGCATCCCTAGTTAATCCCCGGTCTAGAACGATCCCTATTTGCTCATTTACTACAATTGTCATCCATAGGGTTTAATTTGTGTGTTTAACTATTTTCGCATCAAATTTTGGCGCCGTTGCCGGGGATTAGCAAAATTGCTAATCCCTTGTGTTTTTGCCGTATGTTTTTAGTGTAATTTACCTAGTTTTCTTATTTTGTTTTGTTTTCTTGGTTTAGGTACTAGTGCATGATGCGGAGTTCTCAAACTGTGCATGCACATATCTTGGACTTTAACGACGATTTTGAACGTGATTTGAGAAGAAAGAGGAGGCATCCTGAACCTAGTGAACCTAGTGAACCTAGTTCAAGTTCAGAGGCCGAATCTGAGTTTGAAAGTGTGGAAGAAGAAGTTATGGCAGCGGACAATCAGACCATTAAAGAGCTTTCGGCCTAGGGGTTGGCCAATGCCGCACCATTATGCATTCAATACCCCGCAGCTGCCCAAGGCAAGACCGATGAATTCGAGTTGAAGTCAAGCTTGTTGCACCACATTCCGAAATACTATGGGCTTTCCATGGAAGATCCCAACAAGCATCTCAAGGAGTTCGAGGTTGTTTGTTCGAGCATGACACCCATAAATGTCGATGGGAACATTCTAATGATGAAAGCTTTTCCATTCTCTCTTGTGGAAAAAGCTAAGGATTGGCTTTATGAATTGGCACCCGGGACCGTTACTTCTTGGGAGAGCATGAAGAGAGCGTTCTTGGAGAAGTTCTTCCCTACTTCAAGAGTCATTCTCTTGAGGAAGAAAATTAGCGGAATCCAACAAAGTCAAGGAGAATCTTTTCCGGCACACTACGAGCGTTTTAAAGCCCTTGTTGCATCATGTCCTCAACATCAAATGAAGGAGGAGCTTCTCCTTCAATATTTCTATGAGGGCCTTCTTCCCATTGAAAGGCAAATGCTCGATGCTTCGGCGGGAGGTGCATTGGTGGACAAAACTCCTATATCGGCCAAGACCCTAATTGCAAACCGTGCTCTAAATGCACAACAATATGAAGGACTTGGGCAAAGGGACCCCCCACGGCAACACTTGAATGAGGTAAGTTCTCAATCCGATATTCAATCTCAGATAGCTAATCTTACTTCTATTGTGTCTCAGATGGCCGAAGGAATGAAGATACAAGGACCGATTGTATGTGGTGTATGTTCTATCCAAGGACACCCTTCGGAAAAATGCCCTCAATTGATTGAGAATGGGGGATGGGAGAGTGCAAATGCCATTGGATTTCCGAGCCACAATCAACCAAGGAATGATCCATATTCCAACACATACAATCCGGGTTGGAGAGACCATCCAAACTTCAAGTGGAGGGAACCTCAACAACCTCAACAACAAGGAGGCTTTAGACAACAACCCCCGGGGTTCTACACCAAGCCATTCGGCCCCAATCCAAACCAAGCACAACCTGCCCAAAACAATCAAGGTACGTCGTTGGGAAATGAAACACTTCTTAAATTACTTACCAATTTGTCTCAGGGGCAAGAGGATCAAACCAAAGCCATGCAAAACCAAGACAAAATGGTGGATCACTTGGAGAAACAAATTGGGCAGATTGCGGAATTTGTAGGACAATTCCGAGACAAAGGCAAGCTCCCTAGCTCAACCATTGTCAATCCAAGGGGAGGATTCGAATCTGCCAAGGCAATCATGTTGAGAAGTGGTAAGGAGGTCGAAACCACCCCAAGCACGTCCAAAACAAGTCAAGAAGAGGACGTGTTGCTGCAAGAAGAGGAGGAACAAGGAATAAAGGCCACGGCAAGGGTGAAAGAATCTTTGCCGCAGCCCCCTATTGTGCCAAAACCGTCCAATATGCCTAAGGTAAGTCCAAATTCGACTTTTTCAAGTTCTATTCCACTAAACGTGCCCTTTCCTAGCAGGTTTAGGCAATCAAAGAAGGAGGAGAGTGAAAAAGACATTTTGGAAACCTTTAGGAAAGTTCAAGTTAACATTCCGCTCCTTGATGCAATCAAGCAAGTCCCTAAGTATGCCAAGTTCTTAAAAGAGCTTTGCACAACGAGGAAAAGGATTTCAAACAAGGAGGTGGTCCAGGTAAGTGAAAATGTCTCTGCTGTGTTACAAAGGAAATTACCCCCTAAATGCAAAGATCCGGGTAGTTTTACAATTCCGTGCGTTATTGGTAATACTAAGTTTGAACAATGCATGTTAGACTTAGGGGCTTCGATTAATGTTATGCCATACTCTATTTATGCATCTATGAACTTAGGTGAGCTTAAAAATGATGGTGTGATAATTCAATTAGCCGATCGTTCTAATGCATATCCAAAGGGTGTTTTGGAAGATGTTTTGGTACAGGTTGATAACTTGATTTTTCCAGCGGATTTCTACGTGCTTGACATGGAGGATTCACCCCATTCCACCCCATTACCGATTCTATTAGGGAGGCCCTTCATGAAAACAGCCCGCACCAAGATAGATGTGTTTAAAGGAACTTTAACGATGGAATTTGATGGGGAAGTCATTGATTTCAATCTTTCTGAAAGTATTAAATTTCCTAAGGACGATCATTCTTGCTTTTCTATTGATATAATTGATGATTTGGCGTAGGAATTTCTCGATTCTTTGGAGAGGGATACACTTGAAACAACAATTGCACAAGGAATTGGGCAAAAATCTGGTTTTGCCGTGCCTAGAAGTGAAGATGAGGCCGAGATGGTTGCTGCACTTGAGTCATTGCCACAACACTTTGGTAAGCCTCCAAAACCGAGTCCAATTCCTGTTTCGACTAACAAGTTGTTACCTTCAGTGATTCAGGCACCCATTCTTGAGCTTAAACCATTGCCGGATCATTTGAAGTATGTCTATTTGGGAGACAATGAGACGTTGCCTGTCATAGTTTCCTTATCCCTCACAGCAATGGAGGAGGAGAAATTGATTCGGGTGTTGAAAGAGCACAAGACGGCCATAGGATGGACCTTGGCCGACATAAAGGGTATTAGTCCTACAACTTGCATGCATCGCATACTTTTAGAGGAGGGGGCTAAACCAACCAGAGAGGCTCAACGCCGGCTCAACCCTCCAATGATGGAAGTTGTGAAAAAGGAGATTATCAAGCTTCTAGATTGTGGGGTGATCTATCCTATCTCGGATAGCCGTTGGGTTTCACCGGTTCAAGTTGTGCCAAAGAAATCCGGAGTGACTGTGGTGAAGAATGAAGAAGATGAACTTGTGCCTACACGCATTCAAACCGGTTGGAGGGTGTGCATTGACTATAGAAAGCTAAATGCCGCAACAAGGAAAGATCACTTCCCTTTGCCATTCATTGATCAAATGCTTGAAAGGTTAGCCGGTCATTCTTTTTATTGCTTTCTTGATGGTTATTCGGGTTATAATCAAATTGTCATAACGCCGGATGATCAAGAAAAGACCACCTTTACTTGTCCATTTGGTACTTTTGCATATCGTCGTATGCCATTTGGTTTATGCAATGCACCGGCCACTTTCCAACGATGCATGGTAAGTATCTTCTCTGATTATGTTGAAAAGATAATTGAAGTATTTATGGACGATTTTAGTGTGTTTGGAGACTCATTTGATGCTTGTTTGCATAATCTCACTTTAATCTTGAAAAGATGCATGGAAACTAACCTTGTTTTGAATTGGGAAAAATGTCATTTTATGGTTAAACAAGGTATAGTTTTGGGTCATATCATCTCTGAAAAAGGAATTGAAGTTGATAAGTCTAAAATAGATCTTGTACGTCACTTACCCTCTCCTACGTCGGTTAGAGAGGTCCGTTCTTTTCTTGGCCATGCAGGATTCTATCGACGATTTATCAAGGACTTTTCCAAGATTGCACAACCCCTATGCCGCCTACTCCAAAAGGATGTGTCTTTTGAGTTCAACGAGGCGTGTGAGAAGGCATTCAAGCATCTAAAAGACTTACTCACCACGGCACCCATCATAACTCCCCCGGATTGGTCCATTCCCTTTGAATTGATGTGTGATGCATCGGATTATGCACTTGGGGCTGTTTTGGGTCAAAGGAAAAATAAACAGCCACATGTTATTTATTATGCTTCACGCACTTTAAATGATGCTCAATTGAATTATTCTACAACCGAAAAAG
Source organism: Pyrus communis (assembly GCF_963583255.1). Taxonomy (NCBI): domain Eukaryota; kingdom Viridiplantae; phylum Streptophyta; class Magnoliopsida; order Rosales; family Rosaceae; genus Pyrus; species Pyrus communis. The sequence goes on from NC_084815.1 coordinate 12,260,083, forward strand.
AACTTTTGGCGGTTGTATTTGCTTTAGATAAGTTTAGATCATATCTTCTTGGTACTAAAGTAATTGTTTTCACTGACCATGCAGCCTTGAAGTATCTTCTCACCAAAAAGGAGGCTAAGCCAAGACTCATTCGTTGGATGCTCCTACTTCAAGAGTTCGATCTTGAAATCCGAGACAAGAAAGGGTGTGAAAACGTGGTGGCTGACCACCTAAGTAGAATGGTGTGTGAGGAAGAGTCCACCCCCATTTTAGAAACGTTTCCGGATGAGCAACTTCTGTCCATTGAGGTAAGAACCCCTTGGTATGCCGATTTGGTCAATTTCTTGGTGTCTAAGCAAGTTCCTAGTACCCTAAACAAGTTCCAACGTGATAAACTTGTTCATGATGCACGTTTTTATGTTTGGGATGATCCATATTTATGGAAATTCTGCCCAGATCAGATTGTGCGTAGATGTGTGCCCGAATCTGAATTTAATTCCATTCTTACATTCTGCCATACTTATGCATGTGGGGGACATTTTGGCACCCAAAGGACAGCCCTAAAGGTGTTACAATCTGGATTTTATTGGCCTAATCTCTTTAAAGATGCTAAAATGTTTTGTGTAACATGCGATAAGTGTCAAAGAACAGGTAACATAGGGCCTAAGGACCAAATGCCGCAACAATCTCTCTCCTTTGTGGAAATTTTTGATGTTTGGGGTATTGATTTCATGGGCCCCTTCCCTCCATCTTTTGGTTTCACTTATATCTTGCTAGCTGTCGATTATGTTTCCAAATGGGTGGAAGCCAAAGCCACCCGTACTAACGATTCTAAGGTTGTTGCAGATTTTGTGAAATCTAATATTTTTGCTAGGTTTGGGATGCCACGAGTTTTAATTAGTGATGGGGGTTCTCACTTTCGTAACCGCACCATTGAAGCTTTGCTCAAGAAGTACAACGTTACTCATAAGGTTTCCACACCTTATCACCCTCAAACCAATGGGCAAGCGGAGGTTTCAAATAGGGAGATCAAACAAGTCCTAGAGAAAACCGTGGGACCCTCAAGAAGAGATTGGAGTTTGCGCTTGGACGATGCATTGTGGGCCTATCGTACGGCTTACAAAACTCCCCTTGGCATGTCACCTTTTCGGCTTATATATGGTAAGCCATGTCATTTGCCCGTTGAGTTAGAGCACAAGGCACATTGGGCTGTGAAAACCTTCAATTTGGACATAGACGCTGCTGGAGTTCATAGGAAGCTCCAATTAGATGAACTTGAGGAGATTAGGAACGAGGCTTACGAGAATGCTCGCATCTACAGGGACAAGACGAAGGCTTATCATGATAAGATGCTTCGTACCAAAACGTTCTCCAAGGGGCAGAAAGTGTTGCTTTTTGATTCAAGACTTCGGTTATTCCCTGGTAAGTTACGTTCTAAATGGATTGGACCTCTTGTTGTTACTAATGTTTTTCCTCATGGTGCAGTCCAAGTCCAAAGCTTAAAAAGTGGCCACGAGTTCAAGGTGAACGGACATAGATTGAAGCCATACTATGAGAACTTTGTGGAGCATGTCGTGGAGGAGATCCCACTCCATGCCGTGGGCTCTAATGGAGCATGAACGTGTCTTCGTCCGGCTGCAAGACGTTCAAGAAAGCGCTACTTGGGAGGCAACCCATGCAATTCAACAAAGGAAGCTCAAGGAATCACTCCAATTCCAGATTTGCGTTCCTAAACCCTTCACTTTGTTGTTTATTTCGAATCTGCCTATTTAGTTGTTTTACTTGCTGTTTGTGTGTTTCTTTGTGTTTTGTGTGATTTTATGCTTGAAACATTGAGGACAATGTTTGATTTAAGTGTGGGGGGGTAACTAAGTGTTTTTGATGCAAATTCATGGGATTTTATCACCCTTTACTTATAGACTTGTTCCTTGCTGTTTTTAAGTGTTTTTAAGCAATTTTGGTGTGTTTTAGTGTGTTTTGAAGTAAAAATCCGAAAATCACATAAAAATTTGAAAAATTTGTTTTAAAAACCCAAAAAGAGTTGTTTTCAAAGTGTTTTTGTGTGTTTGTTTTTGTTTTAGGGTACCTTCCAACACAATGATGAGGATTCGGTTTGTAATTACATGGCTGTTAAAGAGAGTGATTAACATGGATGAAAGTTTGATTTACTCTTTGTGTATGCTTGGTTGTGGTTATAACTTATGACTTCACATGCAATCATAAAAAATAAAAAATAAAAAATCAGTTTTTGTAACATGCTTGAAGGAAGGAACTCAAATTAACGCTACAACCTTGTGAGACTTGAGCCTAAACGTTTATTTGGAGAGTTAGAATCTGTGCATTTTTGTTTTCTAAGTCGTTGCATGATCTCATTATTCTTTGCTTGGTTACTACTTAGAGGCGTTTCATCATTTAGTTCCAAATGCTAGAACTCATGCCCATTTCATTCAAAGCATGTTATTGATTTGCATAACACAGATTCAAGATGAAGTTGTGTAGTGACCACCACCTTAGCCATATTGCCGTGTATCCCATGTCATTTTATGTTTAAGTTAACCCACATTATCCTCACCTAGCCTAGATTAGGACTATCCACACCCTTGTTCTTAAAGCTTAGTAAAGCATGATTCAAATTGAATTTCTTTCGATTTATGTTGGCAGAAAACAAGTGTGGGGGAAGTGTTCTTGTGTGAGAATTTGTGTGCCATAGGCACGGCATGAAAGAAAAGAAAAAGAAAAAAAAAAAAAAAAAAAAAAAAAGGCGTGAAAAGTATGAAAAAGAGTTGAAAAGTTGTGAAAAAGAATTCCAAAGTATTGTTTGTTGAAGTAAGGGTCCAAAACAATGAATTCGGCCCTAAGGAGTTGTCTAAGTCTTCCCCTTGTGTTTTAAAGTTAATTTCTGCAATCTAAATGAATTCTAAGTCTTAAGTACACTACTTTGCTTACTATTACTTGAAGAACGCTTGTTCTCCTTATCTTTTCTTTGTTAACCACTACCCCAAGCCCCGTTACAACCCTTGACTTCATTCTTGAGTGTTATGTGTTTCAATTTGTGGAGTTTGAATTTGGTATGAGCATATGCTCATTAGTTCTCGCATCTAAGTAGTAGCATTCCATTCATGAGATCATTTCTAAACATGCTTATTAACTCCATAAATTGCGTTCTTTGTTATACGTATATGTGAGCATTCGTTTTCATATTTACATCAATCTTCTCACATATAACTAGTATAGGGTGTGTAGTTAGAAAATCTGAGTGAAAATTGAGTGCATATCTTGTAAGGATTGAGCAAATTCTCTAAGGCATGTTACTACATTCAAAACATTCTTTTAATCGATTAATTGTGAACTAGTAAGTGGTGACTATGATTAAGTATGTTTTCAATTGTAAAGATGACTCAAATCTGTGGGGATGATGATTTTTAACTTGTCATGTACCATTGGAAATCCCTGAGGTGAACGTTGGAAGGTTTAGGTTATGTTTTGTTTCTTTGTTTTGCTCGAGGACTAGCAAAAGCTAAGTGTGGGGGAATTTGATAGAAGCATATTTATGCGCCTTAGTTAGCTAGTTCTTATGCATTTATGTTGTGTTTTCTTACTTAATTTAGTGTTTAAAGTCATTTTCGTGTGTTTATAGGTTCATATGGCTAAGGATGCAAAAGGATGCCTTTCGGAGCCTTTTGGAGCAAATTAGAGATTGGAATGGATTGCATATGCTTAAAGCCAAGTAGATGGACGAAATTGAAGACCAAAGGAATGAAAATGAAGAACAAAGAGTTCACATTCATCACCAACACAACCATACATCCACACATTCTTTCTCCATCATTGCCGTGCAAAACACCATCATTGCAGCCACATGCACATTCCACTTCATCATTTCAGATTTCCACCATCAACAAAGAACCATTCATTAATCATTTACACTTTAATCATTCAACCACATTCACACATCACCCATTCACCTTTGTGCCATGCTTCTACCTTTGTTCAAGCCCTTCCACATAACCTGCCTTCATTCATTCAGAAAATGCATTCCTTGCCGTGGCTTACATGCACTTCCCACTACCTTTCATTTCAGCCAAATCACATGCATTCCCACATGCATTTCCACCCACATACACCCATAATCATTCAACACATGCATCCATAATCATCTCTCAAAACCGTGCATTTCATGTTCATTCCAACCTTTATTCCACATGCACTCCCTTTAAATAATCAACCCACATGCACCATTCAAACATAAACCCATTCACCACCAGAAAACAACCATGCCGTGGGTTCCCATTCCAGATTTCCAGCATTCCCTTTTATTTTCTGTCAAAACACATGCATTCCCACCCTTTAATCACATGCATTTCTGCCACATGCATCTCCCATCACCATTTCAGCTTTCCACCTAATTCCTAGTCATCATGTTCCCCCCATTTCACCTATAAATAAGCATGCATTGCAGCCACAAAACACACACTCTTCCATATTCAGAAAACCATCTCATATACATATCCATTCACGCCAGAAATTCATGCTCTCTCTCTAACACAGCCATACTTCACCATTCTTCATATTTTCTGCCCAAAAACACTCCTTGCCTTCCCCTACATCCATCCCTACCCTAAACACATCATTCTACATCATCCATAACCCCCAAAACTCACCAAAACCCCTTGTGCTGCAGCAACTAAAGGAGAAGAGGCCTAAACGTTCATACAATTCAAGATTGAGTTGTTGGGATTTTTAGGTGTTCTTCGTTCTTGTTTTCAATGTTTACCTTGTTATTACTATCTAAGTTTGTTGTAATCATGAGTGGCTAAACCCCTAATTAGTTAGGGGAAAATTTGAAGCCATGAACATGTTTGAAATATGAATTGATTTCTTCCAATTGTGATTTGTTACGTTATGATTGCAATTCAATTATCATGTTTATTAAAAACTTGTTTTTGTATGTTGATTAGGGATGCATACTTAGTCTTCATGCATAAACTCGATGCTAGTTTATAAACGAGTTTCACCTAATCGTCACAAGTTTATAAACATGAGTAGTGAAGGTTGTTAGTCACAACCGCGTTAATTGAATTCTTGGCAAGAGTATCATGCATTCATAGTTACAATTGCCTCGTCAACACTTATAATTCTCATAGAGCATAATGATCTCTCATTGTATCTCTTCTATGCATTCATGTTGAGAACCATTGGAGAATGATTTGAATTGTCGCATGCATCATCCAATTCAATAACATAAGGAAAATTTGAGAGTTAATTAGTGCATCACGGTTAACTTGGGGTGTTGAGCATCATAGATAATGAAAAGCAATTGGAGAATCGATTCATATATAAATGTGTCATGTGTGGAGAATGGACCTCTAACTAATCCATCCATCATCTTGTTTCTCAAATCCGTTTATACAATCTGCCTAGTTTATTAACTTGTTTTATTTAATTTAATTTCGTCAAAACCTTAATCCCCCTTTACTTTAGTGTCCAACTTAGTTAGAAAGTGTCTTAGTTTGTGTTTTTAAGTGTTTTGATTCAATTTGTTACACAAATTCGTCCAAATTCACCAAAGTGTCCAAAACTGCCCAGAAAGTGTTTTTAAGGCAGTTTTGAGTGTTTTGGGTGATGTTTGAGTCTTTTGGTTTGTTTTAGTGTTTTAAAGTTTAGTTTTGCATTCTTTGAGTCTAGTAAGTGTTTTATATTGTGTTCTTACGTTTTTGAGTCAATTTCACATTGATTAGCATCCCTAGTTAATCCCCGGTCTAGAACGATCCCTATTTGCTCATTTACTACAATTGTCATCCATAGGGTTTAATTTGTGTGTTTAACTATTTTCGTATCACTTTACAATCCCTTGTATTATTGGTCAAACTAAGTTCGAACATGCTATGTTAGACTTAGGAGCTTCAATTAACGTCATGCCATACTCTATTTATGCCTCAATGAACCTTGGTGAATTGAAAAATGATGGTGTGATTATTCAGTTGGCCGATAGATCTAATGCCTATCCAAAGGGCGTATTGGAAGATGTCTTAGTGCAGGTGAATAATTTGATCTTCCCAGCGGATTTCTACGTGCTTGACATGGAGGATTCACCCCATTCCACCCCATTGCCGATTTTATTAGGGAGGCCCTTCATGAAGACAGCCCGCACCAAGATAGATGTGTTTAAAGGAACGTTAACGATGGAATTTGATGGGGAAGTCATTGATTTCAATCTTTCTGAAAGTATTAAATTTCCTAAGGACGATCATTCTTGCTTTTCTATTGATATAATTGATGATTTGGCGCAGGAATTTCTCGATTCTTTGGAGAGGGATACACTTGAAACAACAATTGCACAAGGAATTGGGCAAAAAAACTGGTTTTGCCGTGCCTAGAAGTGAAGATGAGGCCGAGATGGTCGCTGCACTTGAGTCATTGCCACAACACTGTGGTAAGCCTTCTAACCCAATTTCAATTTCAGTTTCCACTAATAAGTTGTTACCCTCAGTGATTCAGGCACCCGTACTTGAGCTTAAACCGTTGCCCGATCATTTAAAGTACGTCTTCTTGGGAGACAACGAGACATTGCCCGTCATTGTCTCCTCATCACTCACGGCCATAGAGGAGGAGAAGTTGATTCGAGTGTTGAAAGAGCACAAGACGGCCATTGGATGGACTTTGGCCGATATTAGGGGAATTAGCCCGACTACGTGCATGCATCGCATACTTCTAGAGGAGGGGGCTAAACCAACTCGAGAGGCTCAGCGCCGTCTCAACCCTCCAATGATGGAAGTTGTGAAAAAGGAGATTATCAAACTTCTTGATTGTGGAGTGATTTATCCGATCTCTGATAGTCGTTGGGTGTCACCGTGCAATGTGTTCCAAAGAAGTCCGGAGTGACAGTGGTGAAGAATGCTGAGAATGAGCTTGTGCCAACCCGTATCCAAACAGGTTGGCGAGTGTGCATTGATTATAGGAAGCTCAACGCCACCACAAGGAAGGACCACTTCCCTTTGCCGTTCATTGATCAAATGCTTGAAAGGTTAGCCGGTCATTCTTTTTATTGTTTCCTTGATGGTTATTCTGGATATAATCAGATTGTCATAGCGCCGGATGACCAAGAAAAGACAACTTTCACATGCCCCTTTGGTACTTTTGCTTATCGTCGCATGCCTTTTGGTTTATGCAATGCTCCGGCCACGTTTCAAAGGTGTATGGTAAGTATCTTTTCAGATTTTGTGGAAAAGATTATTGAGGTATTTATGGATGATTTCAGTGTGTTTGGTGATTCATTTGATGGTTGTTTGGAAAATCTCACAATGATTTTGAAACGATGTGTAGAAACTAACCTTGTGCTTAATTGGGAAAAATGTCACTTTATGGTTAGACAAGGCATAGTTCTAGGGCATATTGTTTCAGAAAGAGGAATTGAAGTGGATAAATCGAAAATAGATCTTATACGCTACTTACCCTCTCCTACTTCGGTTCGAGAGGTTCGTTTGTTTCTTGGTCATGCAGGATTTTATAGGCGATTTATCAAGGACTTCTCCAAGATCTCAAACCCTCTTTGCCGTCTCCTCCAGAAAGATGTGGCGTTTGACTTCAACGAGGAGTGTGAGAAGGCGTTCAATCACCTCAAAGAAACACTAACTTCGGCCCCTATCATAGTTCCACCGGATTGGAGCCTTCCTTTTGAGCTTATGTGCGATGCTTCCGATTATGCATTAGGAGCTGTTTTGGGGCAAAGGAAGGAAAAGAGACCCCATGTTATCTATTATGCCTCTCGGACTTTAAATGATGCACAATTGAATTATTCTACCACTGAAAAAGAACTTCTTGCTGTTGTATTTGCTTTAGATAAATTTCGTTCTTATTTGCTTGGTACTAAAGTTATTATTTATACTGACCATGCAGCATTGAAGTATTTGTTCACCAAGAAGGAGGCCAAACCACGACTCATTCGTTGGATGCTTCTTCTCCAAGAGTTCGATATCGAAATCCAGGACAAGAAAGGAAGTGAAAACGTGGTGGCTGACCACTTGAGCCGTATGGTGCATGAGGAGGATGCCGTGCCTATCATAGAGACGTTCCCAGATGAGCAACTGATGTCCGTCAAGGTAAGTGAACCGTGGTATGCTGATTTGGTGAATTATTTGGTGTCTAAACATGTTCCTAGTGAATTACTTAAACACCAATGTGATAAATTGAAGAAAGAGGCACGGTTTTATGTGTGGGATGACCCGTATTTATGGAAATATTGCCCTGACCAAGTTATACGTAGGTGTGTGCACGATTCTGAGTTTAATGTTATTCTAACCTTTTGTCACACTTATGCTTGTGGGGGACACTTTGGCACTCAAAGAACAGCACTTAAGGTGTTAGAATGTGGTTAGGGATGCTAGAACATTTTGCATGTCTTGTGATAGATGCCAAAGAACGGGCAATATTGGTCCTAAACAGCAAATGCCGCAAACCCCCATTTTTAGTGTTGAAATCTTTGATGTTTGGGGTATTGATTTTATGGGTCCCTTTCCTTCGTCACATGGGTTTCTTTATATATTGCTTGCTGTGGACTATGTGTCGAAATGGGTGAAAGTAAAAGCCACCCGAACTAATGATTCTCGAGTGGTTGCAGATTTTGTGAAAACTAACATTTTTGCAAGGTTTGGAATGCCACGAGTGCTAATCAGTGATGGAGGTTCCCATTTTTGTAATCGAACAATCGAGGCGTTGCTCAAGAAATACAATGTCACACATAAGGTGGCCACACCTTATCATCCTCAAACGAGCGGGCAAGCCGAGGTTTCGAATAGGGAAATCAAGCAGATTCTTAAGAAGACTGTGGGGCCTACAAGGAAGGATTGGAGTTTGCGCTTAAACGATGCATTGTGGGCGTATCGCACTGCCTACAAAACCCCCATTGGGATGTCACCTTTTCGGCTCATCTATGGGAAGCCATGCCATCTTCCCGTCGAATTAGAGCATCGTGCACATTGGGCCGTCAAAACATTCAATATGGACCTTGATGCCGCAGGTTTACATAGGAAGCTTCAATTGTGTGAGCTTGATGAAATCCGAAATGAAGCATATGAGAATGCCCAGATTTACAAGGAGAAAACGAAGGCATTCCACGACAAGATGATTCGTGCCAAGACGTTCTCTATTGGGCAGAAAGTGTTGTTGTTCAATTCTCGCCTTCGGTTGTTTCCGGGTAAGTTGCGTTCCAAATGGGTTGGTCCTTTTATTGTCACTAATGTTTTCCCTCATGGTACAGTACAAATCAAAAGTTCAAGGACGCAGCAAGAATTCAAAGTGAATGGGCATCGATTGAAGCCCTATTACGAGACGTTTGAGGAGCATGTCGTGGAGGAGGTACCCCTCCATGCCGTGGAACCTAGTCAAGCTTAAACGGAGGTACCGTCCGGCTGCAAGACGTAAAAGAAAGCGCTACTTGGGAGGCAACCCATGCATTCAACAAAGGAAGACTTAGAAAGCACTCCAATTCCAGATTCCTAAAAACTCTTCTCTTTGTTGCTATTTCGTTTCTGCCTTGTTAGGTTGTTTAGTTATTGTTGTTTGTTTATTAATTGTGTGAGTCTATGATTGTAACATTGAGAAAATGTTTGATTTATTGTCAGGCACTGCTAAACAAAGAAAGATGGAGCCTTCACAAAGGGCGTTTACTTGAAGCCCCACTACGAGGCGTCGAAGCCGAAGGCATAGAAGTGGGAGGCATAGGGGCAAAAGACATCGGAGCAGAAGGCATCGAAGCTAGAGCATTCCAGGCCTCAATACTTGGCCAAGCGCTGGATGACCCAGGAAAAAAATACCTCTGGAGATAAGTAGCAAGCTTTTGACGATCACTTTGAATCCGACCTTCAGATTCTTGCAGCTCATCAAGCTTCATCTTCATGCCCGCCGAATAGTTATTTGCAAGCACATGCAAACTTCTATTCTCGTACTTAAGACTTTCCACCTCTGCCATCAATGATTCCACCTGACGGGAGCGGGCAAGCAGGCGTTGGCCCATGTTGGACACAGAACTCGCACACTGAACACTAAGTGCGAGGGACTCTTGAACGGCCAACTCATCGGACCGTCCTGACAGCAGCCTACTATCTTTTGGAGTGAGGAGGTTCCTAGCTACTATTGTAGCTGTTGTGGCGTCCTGCATCACGGAGTCTTCACCTGTAAGAAAACCGTTAGAAGATAAGAAAGAAGGGCGTCATACGTTACCTTGACGCAGCGCGCCCGTATCACTGCTAAGGCTCAATTCCAAGCTAAGGTTCGATGAGTTTGCCATTTTCAAAAGTGTTCAAAGAGAAGGGGAGGATGAAGTTAAAATTTCAAAGGGCCGGAGACGATGTTCAAGAATGGGAAATCTTCAGAGTGTGTATGTTGGCGGTGATCGATACCTCTATAAGAAGCCAAGGCGACGCGTCCACCGATTCAAAGAGCCGGATTTTCCGGCGTAAGTTAGGCGACGCTCCCTCGGCTTTTCAGAAAACGCGTTCAACTTTGTCAAAAGATTTCTGACAAAGCTAAAAACACGTGGACGCCATCATCGCAACTACACATCTTTAGCCGACAAGCGCAAAGTTCGGCGACGCTTTCTCTGCTTTTCAGAAGACGCGTGCAGCTTTGTCAAAAGGAGCCGCATCTGCACTACCACGTGTCGTTCAGAAATCGAAGGGGCGCCTGCTCAGAAATCGAAGAGGCGTATTCAAAGATCGAAGAGGCGCCACTATTTCAAAAAGCCGGAGTTGCGGGATCAAAACGTTTGTCGACAAAGGTAAAAAGTACCACCACTTGCTATTATCTCTATATATGTCGACCTTCGTCTTTTATGGCAGGGCAAACCTGAAGAAAATGCCCAACTCTCCCTCACCTCTGAGAGCGCACTCCCAGCAAAGCCTTTCGAAATACTAAATTCCTTCTTCTTCCCCAAAGATGATACCAGATGTCTGGAGTACAGATGACCCAAGAGGAAACAGCACAACAAATACATGTGCTGATTCATTCACCGCTTCTTCAAAAGCAAAGGTATCTCATATCATCAAGGTCAAAAGCAAAAGTATCTCATATCATGCTCTTTCCCTGTCTTTTTCTTTGTCCTTGTTCTTACTCGCATGGCAAAGTAAAAGAAGCAATCAGCCGGCACTTGGAGTCAGTCTTCCGTTCTGGAGCCAACTGCCTGGAATCTATTCCTGATTGCTTACCTAGCGTTGCTCTGGAGTAGTCATCTTCAACGGTTGATACACTTCCGGAGAAGGGACCACTTCTGCAAAGGGGAGCGAGTAAGGCAAGTGAAAATGATACATTGAAGCATGTGGAGACAAACATAGGCTGAGTTATCCTCCAACCCTTTTCATTACGAATTGGAAAGATTGAACAAAGAAACAGACCAAAGGGGTAAGCTCAGACCTTCGGGGAAAACCAAAAGAATCCTCCAGCCCAGTAGCACAAAGGAAAATCAATGATGGGCGGAAACCAGTTCGAGAGTAAGCATGTGGAATCATCAAGATCAAGCCTCAATGCAATCAAGAAAGAGAAGAGGGAATTTACACTCCATAACCAGATTTGCGTCCCTAAACTCTTCTCTTTGTTAATTACATTCTGCCATGTTTAGTATGTTTAGTTGTTGTTTGTGTGTTTACTTATGTTTTGTGTGAATCTATGCTTAAAACATTGAGGACAATGTTTGATTTAAGTGTGGGGGGGTAACTAAGTATATTTAATGCTTTTATCACCCACATAACTTCAAATGTTGTTCCTTGCTATTTTAAGGTGTTTTTAAATTGTTTTAGAGTGTTTTAGAGTGTTTTGTTTTATAACTCCGAAAATCACATAAAAATTTGAAAGAAAAAAAAAATGTTTTGAAAAGCCTAAAAAGAGTGTTTTGAGTCGTTTTTGTGTGTTTATGTCTTAGGGTACCTTCCAACACAATGATAAGGATTTGGTTTGTAACTGCATGACGGTTAAAAAGAGTTATAAACATAGAAAAAAGTTTGATTTACTCTTGGTATATGCTTGGTTATGGTTATAATGTATGACTTCACATGCAATCATAAAAGAAAAATTCGTTTTTGTAACATGCTTGAAGGAAGGAACTCAAACAAACGCTACATCCCTGTGAGATTCGAGCCATTACTTTCTTTGGAGAGTTATTTTCTGTGATTCTTTGTTTTCTAAAGTTGTTGCATGATCTCATTATTCCTTGCTTGGTTACTACTTAGAATGCAATTGTATCATGATAGAACTAAATGCTAGAACTTATATCCGTTTCATTCAAAGCATGACATTGAATTGCATAACATATATCAAGATGAAGTTATGTAGTTGCCACCATAGCCAAATAGCCTTACTTCCCATATTTCGTATATATTAGTTTTAACCCCGTTGAGCCTCGTTTATCCTATTTTCTTTGCTAACCACATCACCCCTTACCTAGCCTAGAGTAGGACTTTCCTATACCCTTGTTCTTAAAGTATAGTAAGCATGACTTAAATGAATTCTTTTTGAGTTACATTATGCAAGAAAATGAGTGTGGGGGAGTAAAAGTTTGTTCTTACGTTTATATGTATGTTCCGAGATTCAAAAGAAAAAGAATTTAAAAATAAAAAAAAATTAAAAAAAAATTAAAAAAAAAAAAGAGTGAAAATAAGTAAGAATGAACTCACGAGCATTGATGGTTGAAGAAAGGGTCCAAAAAGTTGAATATGGCCCTAAGTTTTGTGTGACTTTCCCTTGGGTGTTCAAAGTTGATTTTTGCGTTCTAAAGGGAATTCTAAGTGCCTAATTCAAATACTTTGCTCACTATTGCTTTAAGAATGTTTGTTTATCCTTCACCTTTCATTGTTAGCCAATACCCTAGCCCCGTTACACCCCTTTGACTTCTATCTTGATCGTTATGTGTTCAATAATGTGGAGTTTGGAATTGATATGAGTATGGTGTCACTGGTTCTTGCATCTAAGTAGTAGCATTCCATTCATGAGATCATACCTAAACATGCTTATTAACTCCAGAAATTGCTTCCTTTGAAATACATATATGTGAGTGTTCATTTTTATGTTTACATCAATCTTCTCACATATACCTAGTGTAGGGTGTGTAGTCAGAAAATCTGTGTGAAAAACGAGAGTATATCTTGTAAGGATTTGAGCAAATTCTCTAAGGCATGTTACTACATTCGAAATGTGTTTTAAATGCTTAATTGTGAACTAGTATGTGGTGACTATGATTAAAAATGTACTTAAGTGTAGAGATGGCTAAAATCTGTGGGAATAATGATTTTTAACTTGTTATGTGCATTGGAAATCCGTGAGACGATTGTTGGAAGGTGTAGGTGGTGTTTTGTTCGTTTTTTCTAGTTTCGTGTTCTTTTGTTGTTTTGTTTTGCTCGAGGACTAGCAAAAGATAAGTGTGGGGGTATTTGATAGGAGCATATTTAGGCGACTTACTTTGCTTGTTCTCGTGCATTTACGTTGTGTTTCTTTAGTTATTTTAGTCCTTTATGCTTCTTTTGTGTGTTTTCAGGATATTAAGACGTGTTTGACGAAAGGATGCATTGTGGAGTGTTTTGGAGCACTATTGGGCTAAGGATGGATAGCTTATACTTGGAGCCCAAGTGTTGGATGAAATTGAAGGCCTTGTATGCATTTGAAGACACAAAACAATGGCCTTAAACCAATCACATAACACCTTGCCATGGGCTTAACACAAACACCATTCCTTGCCATGCAAGGATGAGCAATTTGGGTCCATTTCATGTACTTAAACTCTAGCCCAATCCACAATCACTTCAAAGCCATGCAAAACCTTTCAACACCCTTTAATCATCCCCTTTTAAGTTATGATTTTATTTCCTAACCCTACATGCATTATTTATTAGCATCTTCACATGCATTCACACACACTTTACACATTCAAACACTAGCCAAAACCGTGAGCTCCCATTCCCTTATGCCATTTTCAGATTTCCACCCACTAACCTAGTCATCAACACATGCATTCCCTTCACATTCACCCACATGCACTCCCACTCTTTAATCATATGCACTCCCATTCTTTAATTCAACCACATTCCAATTCAACACATGCAATTACACACACCACTCAACCCTTTTTCCATCCTTTGTGCCGTGCATTCCCAATCCCTTTCCATCAATTCACATGCATTTCCCCCTAATTCCAACTCACCACAAACAAGCCACATGCATTTACACCCCACATGTCCCTTTAATCATTCAACCATAAAGCCACATGCACTCCCATTTCTCTTCCCATTCACCCTTTGCCGTGCATAACCTTGACATTTCTAATCTAATCCACAACTTTTCCTAGCTGTTTGCATGTGCATTCCCCATTCAAACTTCCAGCTTTCATTCTACATTATTGCAGCTGCATCCTCTCACCCTTTAATCATTAAGCACATGCAAAACTTCATCATTCATCACACATTCCTTGGCATACAAAACAGCACCATTTAAACCCCAAAACAACTCTTTGCCGTGCCTTTCCATCATTTCCAGCATCCACACACATTGCTGCAGCTTTCCAACTTTCATTCTTCATCATTGCATCCATTCCACATGCATTCTTCATCATTGCACCACAATTCAATTAATCCCACACTCCATGCCGTGGCCTATTCTCATTTCAGCACACTCCACATGCAATTCCAGCTTTTCTCCTTCTCTTTGCAGCCACAAGTCACATGCATTCACTCATAATCATTCACCAAACATGCAGCCACATTTCCACCCACCTCCTAGCTGTTATGTTCCCTCCATTACTCCTATAAATACCCTTGCATTCATTCATTCAAGGATCTCATCTCATTCACAACACAACACACCACACAAATACACATCCATTGTCGTGCATATCCTTCCAATCTGTGCAGTTTTTATCCTCCATTTCAGCCACTATCCAACCACTTCCCATCCCTCCAAAACACTTCACATAATCCCCAAAGCTCACCTTAGACCTTGTGCCACAACAACGAGGAAGAGAAGAGTGCCTAAACGTTCATACAATTCAAGTTTGAGTTGTTAGAATGTTTAGGTGTTTCTTTGATTTCAATGTTTGAATTCAATTTTCTTTGTTTTGTAATGGAAGAGAAGAGTGCCTAAACGTTCATACAATTCAAGTTTGAGTTGTTGGAATGTTTAGTTGTTTCTTTGATTTCAAGGTTATGAGGAACTAAACCCCCTTTAGCTAGGGGGTGATTCGAAACTATGTTTATATTTGCAATATGAATTGATTACTTTTGGTTGGAATTTCATAAGTTGTGGATTCAATTCGTTTAACTGTTTGATTGATAACTTATTTATGTATGTTCATTGAGATTGCAAGCTTAATTTTCATGCATGAATATGACGCTAGAATATAAGTGAGTTTCACCTAATCGTTATGAACTTATATTCACAAGTAGTGGAGGTTGCTTATAAACAATCGCGTTAAACGAATTCTTGGCATAAGTTTCATGCGTATTCCATAGTAACGAATGCCTCGTCAACACTTATAATTTTCATTAAACTTAATGATCTTTGTTGAATGTCTCTATCATGCGTATTCCATAGTTAGGGACTTTGATTAAGAATAATTTGGTTGTAATGCGTATTCCATTCAATCCAAAGAATTTAGGGAAATCTGAAAGTTAATTTAAGCGGACCTAATTAACTTGGAGCATTGAGTTTCACAACTTATCGAAAGACCAACTGAGAATCAATATTGTATGCAAGTGTAACATGTGTGGAGAAGAACCCCTTGGCTATTCCATCATCCATATTTTCATCAGATTCATATTTACATTTTGCCTTTAATTATATTCTGTCTTTTTAATTTAATATCGTCCAAACGCATTTCCCCCATATTTCGTTGAGTCTTAATCATTTGATTTGTCTTATTTTATGTTTTTAAGTATTTGGAGTCTTTTGAACTTGTTTTGAGTCTTTTAGTTTGTCTTAGTGTTTTAAAAGTTAGTTTTATTTATTTGAGTCAAGTGTTTAGCATCCCTAGTTAATCCCCAGTTAGAACGATCCCTACTTACATCATTACTACAATTGTCACAAATAGGGTTTAGTTTGTGTGCGTATATATCTACGTATCAATACATATACTACAATTTGACGAAAAGAGGGTTTAATTTGTGTGCGTATAAATCTCGCATCATTTGGTGCTGGAAATGAGTGGATGTGTTGCTGCCATAATGAAATGGAAATGCTAGAAAGGGTATGAAAGTGCACGGCAATGGAGAAGGGGGAGCATGTGCTTGAATTATTTGTTGGGAAAAAATGGGAGTGACACTAGGTTGAATGATGATGAGTGCATGTGAGTTGAAATGCATGTGGAATGGCTGAAATGTGTTGATATGCACGGCAAGGTTGGAGAATGAATGTGTGATGGTGTGATTGAATGATTAAAGTGCATGTGGGTGGAAATAATGTCATGGTATGCATGTGAATTAGGTTGGAAAGCTGGAAAATGGAATAGGATGCATGGCAAGGTGTGTTTGGTGTTGGAAATGCATGTGTTTGCATGTGAATTAAAACTAGAGTGAATGATGATGAATGCATGTGGATTAAAGAGGGAGAATGTGGTGTAATGATGAAGTGGAATGCTGGAAATGCAAGGGGAAGGTACAGCTAAGGGTTGTGGTTTGTGTGAAGTGTGTGTGGATGGTGGTTTGCATGGCTTTGATGGATTGTTTGATTGGGCTAGAGGTTTTGCATGGCTCAAAGGATTGTTTGATTGGGCTAGGCCCTTTGTTTTATGTTCAAAGTGCATACAAGGCCTTCAAATTCGTCCAACACTTTGGCTCCAAGCATAAGCTATCCATTCTTAGCCCAAAAGTGCTCCAAAAGGCTCCAAAATGCACTTCTTTGCTCCTTTAGCCCTTAGAACCTGAAAACATACGAAAATGACTTAAAACACTTAAAGAACTAAGAAATAACAACGTAAATGCACAAGAACAAGCCAACTAAGTTGCCTAAATATGCTCCTATCAAATTCCCCCACACTTAGCTTTTACTAGTCCTCGAGCAAAACAAAACAACAAAAGAACACGAAACTAGACAAAACGAACCAAAGACAATCTTAAACCTTCCAACGTTGCCTCAAGGATTTTTAATGCACATGACAAGTTAAAAATCATTATTCCCACAGATTTTAGCCATCTTTACATTTAAGTACATTCTTAATCATAGTCACCACATACTAGTTCACAATTAAGCATTTAAAACCATGTTTTGAATGTCGTAACATGCCTTAGAGAATTCCCTCAATTCCTTACTAGATGTACTCTCGTTTTTCACACAGATTTTCTGACTACACTCCCTACACTAGGTATATGTGAGAAGATTGATGTAAACATGTAGACGAACACTCACATATGTTATAACAAGGAAAGCATTTTCTGGAATTATTAACATGTATATATATGATCTCATGAATGGAATGCCACTACTTAGACGCGAGAACCAGGGATACCATAAGCTCAAACCCACTTTAAACTCCACATATTGAAACACATAACAATCAAGATAGAAGTCAAAGGGTTGTAACGGGGCTAGGGTATTGGCTAACAAAGAAGGGATATGAAAAACAAAGGTTCTTAAAGAAATAGCGAGCAAAGCATTTGAATCATCTTAGAATTCACTTTTGAATGAAAACTCAACTTTTGAACAAAAAGGGAGAACAAGCTCTTTTTTCTTTTCTTTTTTTCTTTTCTTTTCTGTTTTTCTTTTTCATATGTTTTTCACAATTTTTTTTCTTTTCTTTTGACTCTCAAAACATACATAAACGCTTAAGAACAAAACATTCTCTCCCCCACACTCATTTTCTTTCATAATGTACTCAAAAGGAATTCATTTAAGTCATGCTCACTATCTTCAAGAACAAGGGTATGGAAAGTCCTATTCTAGGCTAGGTAAGGGTGATGTGGGTTAACAAAGAATAAAGGCTAAACAAAGCTCAATGGGGTTAAAACTTACAACATATACGAAATATGGGAAGTAAGGCTATTTGGCTATGGTGGCAACTACACAACTTCATCTTGATATATGTTATGCAATTCAATGTCATGCTTTGAATGAAACGGATATAAGTTCTAGCATTTAGTTCTATCATGATAGAATTGCATTCTAAGTAGCAACCAAGCAAGGAATAATGAGATCATGCAACAACTTTAGAAAACAAAGAATCACAGATTATAACTCTCCAAAGAAGGTAATGGCTCGAGTCTCACAGGGTTGTAGCGTTTGTTTGAGTTCCTTCCTTCAAGCATGTTACAAAAACGAATTTTTCTTTTATGATTGCATGTGAAGTCATACATTATAACCATAACCAAGCATATACCAAGAGTAAATCAAACTTTTCTCTATGTTAATAACTCTTTTTAACAGTCATGCAATTACAAACCAAATCCTCATCATTGTGTTGGAAGGTACCCTAAGACACAAACACACAAAAACGACTCAAAACACTCTTTTTAGGCTTTTCAAAACATGTTTTTCAAATTTTTATGTGATTTTCGGAGTTATAAAAACAAAACATACTAAAACACTCTAAAACAACTTAAAAACACCTTAAAACAGTAAGGAACAACATTTGAAGTTATGGGTGATAAAATCCCACGAATTTGCATCAAATAAACTTAGTTACCCCCCCCCCCACACTTAAATCAAACATTGTCCTCAATGTTTTAAGCATAGATTCACACAAAACATAAGTAAACACATAAAAAGCACTTAAACATACTAAACATGGCAGAATGTAACTAACAAAGAGAAGAGTTTAGGGACGCAAATCTGGTTATGGAGTGTAAATTCCATCTTCTCCTTGGTTGAATGCATGGGTTGATCTTGGTGATTCCACAGGCTTAATCTTGAACTGGTTTCCTCCCATCGTTGATTTTCCTTTGTGCTACTCTTGAACTGGGCAGCAGGATTCTTTTGGTCTCCCCGGAAGGTCTGAGCTTACCCCTTTTATCTGTTTCTTTGTTCAATCTTTCCAATTCGTATTGAAGAGGGTTAGAGGATAGCTCAGCATATGCAGTTGTTGCTTGTCTCCACATGCTTCAATGTATCATTTTCACTTGCCTTACTTGCTCCCCTTTGCAGAAGTGGTCCCTTCTCTGGAAGTGTATCAACCGTTGAAGATGACTACTCGAGAGCAACGCTAGGTAAGCAACCAGGAATAGATTCCAGGCAGTCGGATCCAGATCGGAAGACTGACTCCAAGTGCCGGCTGATTGCTTCTTTCACTTTGCCATGTGAGTAAGAACAAGGACAAAGAAAAAGACAGGGAAAGAGCATGATATGAGATACTTTTGCTTTTGACCTTGATGATATGAGATACCTTTGCTTTTGAAGAAGCGGTGAATGAATCAGCACATGTATATCCTCCTGGGTCATCTGTACTCCAGGCATCTGGTATCATTTTTGGGGAAGAAGAAAAAATTAAGTATTTCGAAAGGCTTTGCTGGGAGTGCGCCCTCAGATGTGAGGAAGAGTTGGGCATTTTCTTCAGGTCTGCCTTGCCATAAAAGATGAAGGTCGACATATATAGGGATTTCCCAATAGCAAGTGGTGGTACTGTTCTTTTACCCTTGTCGACAAACGTTTTGATCCCGCAAATCCGGCTTTTTGAAATAGTGACGACTCTTCGATCTTTGAATACGCCTCTTTGATTTCTGAGCAGGCGCCTCTTCGATTTCTGAACGATGCCTCTTCGATTTCTGAACGACGCCCCTTCGCTTTCTGAACGACACGTAGTAGTGCGGATGCGGCTCTGTCAGAGATCTTTGGACAAAGTTGCATGCGTTTTCTGAAAAGCCGAGAGATCGTCGCCGAACTTTACGCAGGAAAATTCGGCTCTTTGAATCGGTGGTCGTGGCGCCTTGGCTTTTTATAGAGGTATCGATCACCTCCAACATACACACTCTGAAGATTGCCCATTCTTGAAAATCGACTCCAGCCCTTTTAGATTTAACTCCATCCACCCCTTCTCTTTGAACACCTTTGAAAAATGACTAACTCATCGAACCTTTGCTTAGATTTGAGTCTCAGCAGCGATTCGGTTGCGCCCCGTCAAGGTAATGTATGGCGCCCTTCTTTTTTATCTTCTAATGGCCCTCTTTCAGGTGAAGACTCCATGATGACGGATGCAACAACAACTACAATAGTAGCTAGGAACCTCCTCACTCCTAAGGATAGTAGGCTGCTTTCAGGACGGTCCGATGAGTTGGCCGTTCAAGAGTCCCTCGCTCTTAGTGTTCAGTGTGCAGGCTCTGTGTCCAACATGGGCCAACGCCTACTTGCTCGCTCCCGTCAGGTTGAATCGTTGATGGTAGAGGTGGAAAGTCTCAAGCAAGAGATCAAACAGCTTAAGCACGAGAATAGAAGTTTGCATGTGCTTGCCAACAATTATTCGACGGGCATGAAAAGGAAGCTTGATGAGCTGCAAGAATCTGAAGGTCGGATTCAAAGTGACCGTCAAAGGCTTGCTGCTTATCTCTAGAGGCACCTTTTTCCTGGGTCATCCAGCGTTCCACCAAGTATTGTGGCCTCGAATGATCTAGCTCTGATGCCTCCCGCTTCGATGCCTCCCGCTTCTAGAGTTTTGCCAAGTAGTGGGGGTTCACGTAAACAACCTTTGTGAAGGCTACATCTGCTTTTTTTTTTTTTTTTTTTTTTTTGTAACTTCCCGGAGATCAATGAACAGCTTTATTTTATTCAGTGTATTGGGTTGCCTCCCAAGTAGCGCTTTCTTTATCGTCTTGCAGCCGGACGATGGTATGCTCATTCCTCACTTAAGGCCCACGGCATGGAGGGGTCTCCTCCACAACATGATCCTTCATTTCTATGCCATTTGTAATGACCGTTTCAAGTGCATCGCCATGTAATTGATCAAGGTGTGCCTGCGCCAAAGAATCAAGAATATCAATAGAGAAACATGAGTGATCATCGTTAGGAAATCTCATAGTTTCAGAAATATTAAAATCAATCACTTCCCTATCGAATTCCATTGTTAAAGTGCCTTTAAACACGTCTATATTAGTTCGGGCCGTCTTCATGAATGGCCTCCCAAGAAGAATTGGCAAGGATGGAGCATGGGTGGTTTCCTCCATTTCAAGGACATAGAAATCCGTCGGGAAGATCAAATTATTCACCTGCACTAAGACATCTTCCAATACGCCCTTTGGATAGGCATTAGATCTAGTGGCCAACTGAATAATCACACCATCATTTTTCAATTCACCAAGGTTCATTGAGGAATAAATAGAGTATGGCATGACGTTAATTGAAGCTCCTAAGTCTAACATAGCATGTTCGAACTTAGTTTGACCAATAATACAAGGGATTGTAAAGCTACCTGGATCTTTGCACTTTGGTGGTAACTTTCTTTGTAAAATAGCGGAAACGTTCTCACTTACCCTTACTACCTCTTTATGTGACGCCCTCTTCTTTGTAGTGCACAATTCCTTCAAGAACTTAGCGTATTTGGGCACTTGCTTTATGGCATCTAGGAGCAGGATATTGACTTGAACCTTCCGAAACGTCTCGAGAATGTCCTTTTCTGCTTCCTCTTTCTTTGTTTGCATGAACCTGCTAGGAAAAGGCACATTCGAAGGAAAAACATTAGTGGGAACTGAACTTGACACGTTTTTACCTTTAATGGACCGATTTGAGGTCTTAGAACCATTCAGGGCCGGCGGCAAAGGTGTTTCCACCTTTTCCGTGTGTAGGCTTTGTTCCTCTTCTTCGATTCTCAACTCTTTCTCCTCATTGGAACGTGGTTTGGATAGTCCGTGGTCAGATTCAACTTGCTTCCCACTTCGCAAACTTATGGCGTTTGCAGATTCGAATCCTCCTTTCGGATTCACCTGCATTGAACTTGGTAACTTGCCTTGTTCTCTACTAAATTGCCCCATGAATTCAGCCATTTGTCCCACTTGTCTCTTCAACTCCTTCACCTCTCGAGCTTGATTTTGCACCTCATTAGCGTAATTATGCATGTCATTTGCTTGTTTTTCTTGCCCCTGCGCCAATGTAGTTAGCAATTGAATAACTTGAGAATTATCAAAAGACGAACCTGAGTTGTTTTGGGACGATGGTGGTTGGTTGGATTGGTATGGCCGTGGAAACCCAGGGGGATTTTGTTGAAATCCCCTTTGTTGTGCATATTGTTGGGGCTCTCTCCACTTGAAATTAGGATGATCTCTCCATCCGGGGTTGTAGGTGTTGGAGTATGGATCATGTTTGGGTTGGTTTTGGAAACCAATGGCATTGGCAGATTCCCATCCTCCATTCTCTATTAACTGAGGGCATGTCTCGGATGGATGCCCTTGCATTGAACACACGCCACACACTTGGTTTTCTTGTGGTTTGGACCCCTTGACAACCTGAGACACGAGAGAAGTAAGATTAGCCAATTGTGACTGAATATCAGAAATTGCACTTACCTCATTCACACTTTGTTGTCGTGGCCCCTCTCTTTGTCCAACACCTTCATATTGTTGAGCGTTGTGTGCTCGGTTGGCAATTAGAGCTTTGGCATCCATTAGAGTCTTGTCCACTAATGCACCACCTGGCGAAGCATCTAGCATTTGACGTTCCATGGGAAGGAGTCCCTCGTAGAAATATTGAATGAGCAGCTCCTCCTTCATTTGGTGCTGTGGACATGAAGCAACAAGTGATTTAAAACGTTCATAATAAGATGGAAACGACTCACCTTGATTTTGTTGGATGCCACTAATTCGTTTCCTCAAGAGAATGATCTTTGTAATGGGAAAGAATTTCTCTAAGAATGCACGTTTCATACTTTCCCAAGAATTGACAGTTCCAGGGGACAATTCAAACAACCAATCTTTGGCCTTGTCCATAAGTGAGAATGGAAAGGCCTTCATCTTCAAAATACTCCCATCAACGTTGATGGGTGTCATACTTGAGCAAACTACCTTAAATTCCTTAAGATGTTTGTTAGGATCTTCCGTGGACAACCCATGGAATTTAGGAATATGATGTAATAAACTAGACTTAAGTTCAAACTCATCGGTCTTCCCAGGGGTTGCATTGGGGTATTGGATGCAAAGAGGGGCTACATTGGCCAAACCCGAGGCAGAAAGCTCCTTGATGGTCCGATTGTCCACTGCCATGGTTGGTACTTCCTCTTTAAATTCAGGTTCGAGACTAGGAGGATTAGACACTTGCAATTTCTTTTTCCTTCTCAAAGACCTCTCGAAATCACCGTCAAAGTCGGAGATATGCTCACGAACAGGTTGTGAGCTACGGGTCATAAACTAGTACCTACACACAAGAGTAAACAAGATAAGTAACCAACTTAATCGACTTGGCACAAGTAAGAAAACAAGTTGCCACACACGGCACAAAAACAAAACACATACACACGGTGCAAAAAAATTAAAACAAAACAGAAACTAAACAATTTAAACAAGACTCAAGACAAGGGATTAGCAACTTTGCCAATCCCCGGCAACGGCGCCAAAATTTGATGCGAGATTTATACGCACACAAATTAAACCCTATTTGTGACAATTGTAGTAATGATGTAAGTAGGGATCGTTCTAACCGGGGATTAACTAGGGGTGCTAATCTATTTTGAATTGACTTGAAAACACAAAAACGAAATGTAAAGACTCTTAACAAGACTACTATGACTCAGAATAACTTTGAAATACTCAAACTGCCTAAAACAATCAAATTGACTCAAACAGAAACTAGAACTTGATTTAGACGAATTTGAAAGTGTTTATGACTCCAAATGCTTAAAGACACAAAAATAAAACAAATACGAATGATTAAGACTCAACGAAATATGAGGGAAATGTGTTTGGACGATATTAAATTAAATGGACAGAATATAATTAAGGGCAAAATGTAAATATGAATGTGATGAAAATATGGATGATGGAATAGCCAAGGGGTTCTTCTCCACACATGTTACACTTGCATACAAGATTGATTTTCAGTTGGTCTTTCGATAAGTTATGAAACTCAACACCCCGGGTTAATTAGGTCCGCTTAAATTAACCGTCAAGTTCTCCTTAAGTTAATGAATTGGATGGGTTAGCGCAACGCAATTCACCACATTCTCCAAAAGTCCTTTACATGAAAAGCACAATAAAGGTACAATCAAAGATCATTAAGCATTATGAAAACAATAAGTGTTGACGAGGCATTCGTTACTATGATGAGCATGAAACTAGTGCCAAGAATTCATTTAACGCTATTGTTTATAAGCAACCTCCACTACTTGTGAATATAAGTTCATAACTATTAGGTGAAACTCACTTATATTCTAGCGTCGTATTCATGCATGAAAATTAAGCGTGCACTCTCAATAAACATACATAAATAAGTTATCAATCAAACGGTTAAACAAATTGAATCCACAACTTATGAAATTCCAACCAAAGATAATCAATTCATATTGCAAGCATAAACATAGTTTCGAATCACCCCCTAGCTAAAGGGGGTTTAGTTCCTCATACGTACAAGACAAAGAGAATTGAAATTAAACATTGAAATCAAAGAAACACCTAAACATTCCAACAACTCAAGGGGAATGTACGGCTAAGGGTTGTGGTTTGTGTGAAGTGTGTGTGGATGGTGGTGGCTTTGATGGATTGTTTGATTGGGCTAGAGGTTTTGCATGGCTCAAAGGATTGTTTGATTGGGCTAGGCCCTTTGTTTTATGTTCAAAGTGCATACAAGGCCTTCAAATTCGTCCAACACTTTGGCTCCAAGCATAAGCTATCCATTCTTAGCCCAAAAGTGCTCCAAAAGGCTCCAAAATGCACTTCTTTGCTCCTTTAGCCCTTAGAACCTGAAAACATACGAAAATGACTTAAAACACTTAAAGAACTAAGAAATAACAACGTAAATGCACAAGAACAAGCCAACTAAGTTGCCTAAATATGCTTCTATCACTGCACATGTTTGTGATAGTCTTCATCGATGATATTTTGGTTTAGCAAGGTCAAGCATGTTAAACACATCCATTTGGTCTTAAAGAAGCTAAGGTAGAATCAAGTTTACGCCAATTTCAGCAAATGTTTTATCAAGTGTGCTTCTTGGGACACATGATTTTAGCAGAAGGTATTCATGGTGATCTTCAGAAGATAGTTACGATGAAAAATTGGGAGCATCTACGGAGATATGGAGTTTGCTTGGTCTTATCGACTACTATCGAGGCTTTATGAAAGATTTCTCAACCATAGATTTACATCTGACAAAGCTGACCAGGAATGAGTTAGATTCGAATGGGATGATGATTGCAAGTAAAGTTTCTAGCAGCTGAAGTATTGTCTCACTTATGCCCATTTTCTAGCACTTCCCAATGACATCAGTAATTTCGAGATCTATAGTGACACTTCATTGAATAGTTTAGGCTGGACGTTGATGGAGCATGGTAGGGTGATTGTGTATGCATCTCAATAGTTAAAACTTCATTAGAAGAACTACTTTACCCACAATTCGGAGCTAGCATTTGTTGTTTTTGCTCTAAAATCTGATGACACTATCTCTAAGGGGAAATATGCTGAATCTTCACAGATCATGAAAGCCTTAAACATCTCTTTACCTAAAGAAACTTAATCTACACACACAATAAATTCCACAGTTAAAATTTGAAATTAATTAAATGAACAATTTATACAAAAATCTTAGGTATATTAACTTTGGGTCACATAGCAAACTCATAACTGTCTTTTGAATATTGCAATATCATACATCAACTTACGAATTTGTTGCAATGCTAGACCTCTGTTAAATTTTTTATCAATTTGATTGTTAAATGATAACGTGGAATAAGTGAGTCCTCTTTTTTATTCACAGAAATACCAAACAAAGAAAAAAACAACTAAAGAATTGTGTTAAAACTAATTAAAAATTTAACTAAAATAATTAAAAAGATAATTGAATAATTAAAAAGAATATAAACACTCTAAAAACCCAGAACGAAATTTTTCTGAGTTCTTCGTGTTCATCTACATCGAGCTCCCCAAGTTTCGAGAAGCACCTGCGAGAATGACCCGCTCCAGAACGTTTACATAGCTCTGCAGGCGTGGAAGCAGGCCATTTTCTCCGACCCACTCAACATTACAGGCAATTGGGTCGGATCTTATGTCTACAAATACACCGGTTGTGAGGAGCTTCGAATCGAGCTCCGATTTCGCGAGGAGGTTTTTCGATTGGGTTTTCTTGTATGAGGTGATAAATTGAACTCCAAGTCGTATAATTCAAAGCTGAGTGTTTTGGGAGTTAATGGTTTGTAAATGATTTTTGGGTTTGGTTGATGTTATGAAGAAGAAAGGGTATGGTGTGGCGACATGGTGCAGGATAAAGCTTTGGAAAAGTTTGAGAAGGATGGTTCGATGGTGATACTGAGAAATTGAGAGCGGCGTCTGCATCAGGATTTGTGTGTTGCGTATTCTAGCTATATGGGTTTGAGCTCGATTGGAGCAACAATCGGTTCTATGAATGTTTCCTCGGGTGGTGCCGGCGGAGCTGCTCCACAAGGACTCGTACGAAATTAAACATGTACTCGAAGATTCAATATGAAATCACACAAAAGGAAATCGAACAGAAGCAAGATGAACCAGAAGATTCTTAATTAATTTTAACTTTTTAATTTTTTTTTTCTTCAATGTATTAATATTTAATTAATTTTTCAATTTAATTGGGCAAGGTAATGGGTCCTATGCCTACCACATTATCCTTTTAATAACCAAATTGACAGAAAATTTAACAGAGGTTTGACATCGTAACGAATCTATAAGTTAATATATAACATTGCAATGTTCAAAATATAATGTATGAGTTTGCTATGTGGCCTAAAATTGAGATGGTAAAATGTAATCTATAAAAAAAAAAAAAAAAAAAAAAAATCTTTTTTGTGGTAGTTCATATATTCTAAAGTCCCTTACCAAATTTTATTTTATTTTTTACTTTTGAGAAAAAAAGTATGATATTTAATGATTGAAAGAGAATAGGTAAATAAGACCTCGTTTAATAACTTGTATAAAGGACTGGATATGATTAATAATACGAGATGTTTGGTGTAATTGTATTGAAGATAGTCATCGGATTAACTAAACTATCCGACCTATTTTATATGGTCAGCACCCGCTGCTTTGTCCCCTCCAAAAGCCTAGTAGTATTTGTCCGATGTCTTGAGCTCTAAAACACGCTTCTGCTTTCTCCCGCTCGTCTTCGAGTCTTGTTCGCATCTCCTCTCTCTCACCTCCTTGATACGCCACTCCTTGTTGCTTCTCTATTCTTAGAACACCATTAGATTTGCAAAGATTAGGAGCAACCCAACTGCACTTATTGCAATTTCAGTCAGCAAAAATCAATTTCAATAAAACATCGATTCAGTAATCACCATTCCTCTGTCCCTTAGCTTTCGCCCAAAACAAAATCAATTTGCAGAATTCTTTATAATTTCAAAATCCAGTTGAAGGAAAGATTTGATCTGGGCTTTTTATTTAAATGGGTTAGAAATGTTGGAATCTAGCAGCAGTGATTGAAGGGAGTGATGGAATTGTTGTTGCTCCCCTCCCCTTCCTCAGATTCAAATCTGCACTTACGCAAGAACAAAAAATGAGTTTTTCTACTTCAACAAATCAGTCATTACTCCGATATTGCACCAATCGTCCGATTAATTAAGTCAATAGATGCAATAATTATTCTATTCGACTGAAATAGTCAGTACAGTCGAACTGCCAAACGAGATCTAAATGAAATTAGCGTGCATACATGGGCTGAACTAATCAAATATGTAAGGCCCAATCACTGTTCATTAACGATTTTCTATACCTTTTTTTTTTGTTTAGATTTGTTCTGGTTTGGATTAGCAAATAGCAAAACTGTATTGCTTTATTTACAGAAAATTAATGAAAATAATTTGAAAAATTTTGAATTTTAACAATAAGAGCAAACTAAAAGATAAAATATGTAATACAATGATTAATTTTTTAATGTAAGAATATAATTTTTCAATAAAATGAAAAGGACACTACTCGTTAAAGTTATTTTTATTTATTTATTATTTCTTGAGAGGGAAGCCATTGTCTCTTTATTTTGTAGCTGTTTGTTTCTCAGTCGAGCACTCAACAGACAACAACAAACAGCTGAAAAATAAAAAAGAGGAAGAAGAAGAAGATGAGCAGCATCGGAACAGGTTACGATCTCTCCGTCACCACATTCTCCCCCGACGGCCGGGTCTTCCAGATCGAGTACGCCGCCAAAGCCGTCGACAACTCCGGGTACCTACCTTTCCTCTCCAAACCCTATTTTCTTCCCCGCAGCAATCCAAATTCTCAATCTGCAGGATTTTTCGCCATCTGATTCGGGGTTAAGGGTTTTGTAAATGGAAATTTTTGTGTTGCAGGACTGTTATTGGGATCAAATGTAAGGACGGCGTTGTTATGGTAAACCGTTTTTTCCTTTTCTTATTTATTATTTATATAAAAAATATTTGATATTATAAATTTTTTGAAATTCTTGCTCTCATACGCTTGGATATTCAAACTTAGGGGTTTTTCTTTATTTAAATTGATTTCTTTTGAATTTCAGGGTGTGGAAAAGCTCATAGCGTCGAAGATGATGCTGCCCGGTTCCAATAGAAGGATTCATTCAGTCCATCGCCACTCCGGGATGGTATTTACTTGGATTCTTTGTAGATTTTTGCTGTTTTGTTTAATACCCAGTTCTACCAAATGCTCAGGGAGCTCACTTATGGTTAATTTGTTAACTTTTTGGTTTTTAACATATCTTTTACTGCTAATTAAGGAGGTCAGGGTTTTGTTGTGGTCATGATCGTTTGAATGTTCGATTATATGTTCCATGGACATATATAATGTGAGGGAGATTCCATAATCTTCATAAGAAATTTGAATTAACTACTGAGTTATGAAGGAAATGGTGGGTGTGAGGAAGGAGCAATACTACTTGTAACTGTTGAATCAATATTATCCTTAATTTTTATATATAAAGTTACAGAAATCTTTTATTACATGTTAAAATAGTTCAGTTTTGCTGTTGGGTTATCTGAAAGTTCGGTTGCTCTGGCCTCTAACTGCGTTTTGAAAAGAAAGAAGTGTTTCTCTTGCAGCTTAAAAATATGAGAGATCTATCTCTTAAACTTAAAGCAATCCTGGTGCTCAAAGAGTGATTATTTTAAAAAATTTACAGACCTTTTTTTCTTCAACCAAACAGGAGTTAGCACCTGAATATCTCTGACTTACCCTCCATATCTTAATGTATATCCTCCTATCCTCATCATTGGGATTGTATTTGAAAACGAGTAGCATATTGGCTGCTGCTTATTTTCAAATGCGATTGGGAACAGAAAAGTCACAAGTTGGTTTGAATCTGTAAGACTGGGGTAGCCTGAATCTTGCATCATTTGTGCATTTCCTTTTAAGATTTCCTTATTATGCTGTCAAACTGGTGATATGTTATTCTAAACAGCATTTGAATTTGTATAACTAATTCCAAACTATAATTTGATGCATCTTTAATTCCTTAGCTCATTGGCGGATATGTTGAGATATTCAATGAATGTATGATATACACAGATTTTCAAACATTTTGGTGCCATATCTCGATTTTTTGACTTCCTAAGAGATTTGTCTGATAATTTTGGTGGCTTAAGTATATCCAATCAATTTTACCATCAGAGAACTGACTTTCAAAAGTAGGGTATGATGCATTTTGTGATATTTACCATTTACAGGCAGTGGCAGGATTAGCTGCGGATGGTAGGCAAATTGTTGCTAGGACCAAGTCTGAAGCTACCAACTATGAAAGGTTTGCCTTTTCCTTTGGATTTCATGTATAAAACAAACAAGAAAACGTGGAGTGTCTATGTTCTTTGGAACGTCTAAACATTTTCTCTCTCCCTCTCTATCACTCGTGGATTTGTGTTAATCTATCCTTCCCTTACTATCCTTACATTTTCCCTTTCAGTTTGTCACACTAGTATAATTTGAAAGAACAGGTCTGTTAGTCTGGATTTGTATTTAAATATCAACTCTAAGGTGGTCTAATCTATTCTGAGTATATATAGTCTTACTTTGGCAGGTAATTTAATGAGTCAATAGAAAGGCCCAAAATATTTTGTTTGAATCCCACTTGCATGCTACATGCACACAGTGTAATCTTTACAACTGCTGGCACCTTGATAAAATGAAAATAATTTTTGGTACCTCACTTGATGGCTATTATCTATTTTGCATACACCTGTATTTTCAGGAGTCAGGACTTGTTTATTCTTGTTTGACGCCTGTTAATAATGGACATTAAGAGGTCAATTTTGTTAATATCCGCTCGAGTTATCTAGACAGTTTGGTTGGTGAACAAGTTCTGTAAATGTTATATCATAATTGTTTGCATGTGCATAATTGTAACAAAATATGTTCTCTTCCTTTTTTAGAATGATTACCATTTGCTATTTCATGATTGGCTCGTAATTATACATGATTGGTCTTTGTACTTTTAGTTTATTTGTCCTTATTTTTATGATTCTTCCTGCAGTGTGTATGGTGAACAGATTCCTGTTAAGGAACTTGCTGAACGTATTGCTAGTTATGTGCATTTGTGTACACTTTATTGGTGGCTCAGGTTTGTTGAGAACTCACTAATCATGTTGTCATTTCAAAGGTTCTTTTCATCTCTTCTGATTATCTGTGAATGTTATATTGCAGACCATTTGGATGTGGGATAATCCTTGGTGGTTATGACAGAGATGGGCCGCAATTATACATGGTTGAACCTTCTGGTGTTTCTTATGTAGGTTTACTTTTGTATCTGGTTGTCATTGCTATAAGAATAGTGTTTATCCTTGAACATTTGAATTATGTTTTTTCTTTGGTTTTTTGTATTAATCTTTGCTTGTGCATATCATCTAGAGGTATTTTGGTGCTGCAATTGGAAAAGGCAGGCAGGCTGCTAAGACGTAAGTTCAGAGTTTGATTTCTAAATTTTTTCTGACAGATATTGCAGTATTATAAACTTTTTTTCTGTGTGAAAATCTTCCTATTAATATGGGCTCAATTTGGTCTATCTTGGTCACTCTGAAAGCTTGTGAACAAAATAGGGTAGAACTAGGCTGGAAGAGTTTTGGTTTAAGGAACATTTGAGAATATAGGCTGTCTATAAACCTCGAATCAAACAAGAATTGAACTACCAAACTGTAAGCCTTGAATCAAATAGTCAAAGACCAAACCAAAATCAATCTACCAGGCTGTATAGAGCCTATAGTAATGACAAGGATTCTTGAGCATGTGTCTTTTACATTTTAACAAAGACATTAATGTCAGTTTTTTTCTGACTTTAATACGTTTCAATTATATTTTATTGTGCTGAGAAATTTGAATGGTGATACTTATATATCCATATCATGTGATGACAGAGAGATTGAAAAGTTGAAGCTTTCGGAGTTGACTTGTCGGCAAGGCGTTATTGAAGTAGCCAAGATGTGAGTGACATATACAATGAATACTTTGCTCTGCACGTTTTAAGTTGATAATAACGATGATGACATCTAGCTATAGACTTCTAGACATGGAGTTATTTTGTTACAAGGTCATTAAATAATGGTTAGTTTAAAGTGTACTGTTCCATTTATATGCCTAAACCAGTACGAGTCCTATCTTTTTATTGTACTGTAACAAATGAGAGTTGCTACAACAGCTATTCGAACTGTGCCTTCTTAACGGAATAATTACTGGACAAACTATAATAGAAAAGAAAAAGGAAAGAAGACTTCATTGTGAACTAAACAAAGGCAGTTGCCTTTGTGCAATTTTGGTGTCTGTGTAAGATTAAACGAGAATTGAGCAGATGAGGACTGCACATGGGCAGAACTGCTCTTGGACTCTATGCCCTGTAGCTGGGATTTTGGACAAAAATTTATATTTGTTACCCATATGGAAGGTAATATAGGGTAAGAGATAGATCCAAAAAAGTCTACATGGTGGGGAATTTGTGGGGTTAGAGATACATCTTTACAAGTCTATTGTAAAAGTTAATGATTTTGCACCTCAAGGCCCTTTTCTTCCTTGGGTTTAAGGTTTCTGCGGTTCTTAATTGTGGGCTTTGTTCTGGTCCTATTGCTGTTGTTTTTTATTTTCTTCTTCCTTTTGGCTTAGCCATGTTGTGGTGCAGCATTCCCGTCTCAACTCTCAAGTACTCTTATTAATCTCTAAAGAGAATTCATTTTTATCTTCCACCAAAAATAAAAAAGTTATTAGCCAGATGTTTCTCACTTATTATTTCACAGCGCATCTAGTTGTCAGTGTTTTGATATCACGGATGAAATACAACTCCCCAAGTTGGATCCTCAAAGAGGCAGTGGCATGTTGCATAATTGTTATGAATATTAGTTTGTATTTCTTCGATCATATATTTATTTTAATGGGTCATTTGTTTTTCTGTTTCAGACACTTGGTTGTTTCAATCGCTTCATGAGTTAGCCCTGATTTATATCCTGAACTAATGTGCTTTTTGTAAAAAGTGATCTTATAGTAAACTCACTCATGTTATATCACCCCAACATTGCATAACAAATATTGTAGCATTCATGTATTTATACATCTCTAGTGATGCTCAATCTGAACTTTCTACTAATTTAAATATTCAATGATGCACAACAGCATTTATGGAATTCATGATGAGGCAAAGGACAAGGAGTTTGAGTTAGAAATGAGCTGGGTCTGTGATGAATCAAACCGTCTGCATCAGAAGGTATCTGAATTTCTTTCCAAGTTCAATGCACCTGCAAATTTCAAACTAATTTACGACATGGCTTTTATTTTTATTTGCCACATTTGCTTCTCATACCATCCTTTTGACATTTTATGTTTTCAGAAGTATTTTTGTTTTAATTCTTTTTTGTTTCATTTTCTATTTTCCTTTTAATTGTTTGTTACACACCATTGTTTGTGAATTCTAAGCATGAGTCCATAGCTGTTCTTAAGGATCCACCGATCAGTTGAGTGGCCCATGACTCCATGACCAATAACCTATATCTCAGTTGGATCATGTAGAATTGTACATTTCAATTGCGGGTCTCACAAATGCTAACGTTTGGAACAAAAATTGAGTACATTTTTGGAGCCTGAGCTGATTCTCTTTATTTGTATGATCAATTTCCATCTTGATTTATTTATGCAAAAGATTTTCATTATGATCTAAGACTGTTAATTTGAATCAATGTTTAAAAAAAAAAAAAACCCCAAGGCATGCCTAAGCAGCTTTTGGGGTGGGGCGGTGGTGAAAACGCCTCTTGCCAGTGGGAGTAGGCAAAAACTCGCCTAGACATGATCGAGGTACGCCTTAGGGCGAACTGGGCGTTTTTGTTTTATTTTATAAAACTTCTTCTCAGTCTTCTTCGTTCGACACTAGAGTCCTCGACAGCCTCACGTTCTTCTTCTCCTTTGTGAATCGCTGAAACCCTCCCTTCTCTTCTTCTCACGATACCACCAACTGAGCAGCACCGCCACCACTCAGTGAAGAGGGAAAGTGAGAGTGAGGGACAGTGTACCATGGGAAAGAGAGTGGGTCGGGGCTGCATGTGGAGCATATTAGTATTGTAAAATGAGTGGATATTAACGAGGGAAAGAGACTGTTCGTTGTCAATTTTTTTGTTTTTTTGTTTGTTTTTATTTCAATGTATGTGGAGCATATTTGGAGGAATGATTTTATTTTTTTATTTTTTATTTTATATGTTTTTGAGTTAAACTTGTTTATGACTTGTGCACTTTTGAATGACAAGGGATGTTTGTTTTACAAAGTATTATATTTTATATCTATAATATATGTACCTATATCTTATAAAATTTAGGTCCCATGAGGCTTCACCTCACGCCTCAAGGCTTTCACATAGCCAGGGCTATTCATGAAACGTCTTGCCTATGCCTTCGCCTTTTAAAACGTTGATTTGAATACAATCCTTTTTTGAGTGCTGCTATTTGTACTACATATATTGACCACCTTGCTGGCCACCTTTCAAATGAAGGTAGTTAGGACCGACATTGGTGGGACCCACGTACCTCTGGTGGTAAAAAAAATGTGGTGCTTCTCGTTTGAAGGCTTAGTTGCTGTTTTTAGTCTATTTCCCTGTTAAAATGCAAGTCATCTCAACCAGTACATGATTTGGAGTTTGTGGTGTTTAAGTTGTGTGTGATTCCTAGCTGCTTACTGATTCACCGAACTTGTGCGCTATATACCTCCACATTTTTGTTTTATTCAAATTTGATGATTTAGCACGGAGGGTTCTGATGCATTTAAACGAAGGCCTATTGACGCTTTCGTTAGAAGATGTGATTATGGAACAGAAGTTCAAGACCGAAGGGGTAGAGGAAGACCTAGGAAGATTTTGGAAGAGACTCTAAGAAAAGACTTAGAGTACTTGGATCTAGTGGAAGATGTGGTACATAGCTGAGCGCAATGGCATTCTAGGATTCATACAGTCGACCCCACTTAGTGGGAAAAGGCTTTGTTGTTGTTCTTTGTTTCTGTTAGCTACTTCAATACTGTATTAATTTTTTTTGCCTTAGTTGTTTTTGTTGGTTGTGTTCCCTTTTTGGTAGTTATATTTGAAAGGCTGTGTTGCTATACTGCAGATTGATGATTTTGTTATTGGTTATTCAGGTTCCGGATGAGCTTCTAGAGGAAGCAAAGGCAGCGGCTAAAGCAGCATTGGAAGAAATGGATGCAGATTAAGAAGCCGATGAAATAATGTGTTGGCATTCTGAAACCCTACTAGAAGAACATCAACAGAAAAGGGTTACTGAGATAAGATTGATGGATTTTCATTAGCCAACTTGGGCTGCTGTAGTATTTCTTGTACGTTAAAACGTTCAATTTACCAACGTTGTGGTGCAAACCGCATCTGTAGGATGTTTGAGAAACAGAGTTTCACTTACATTATAATGCACATTCACCTTTTGAACTGCTGAAGTAATTCTGTTATTTCACTTGTGAGTTTGCTATAACTTTTGCTGGCGTTCAATTTTTGTTTCTAAACATATTTTGGGATTTTTCCGTAAACGAATGGGAATTTTGTTTTTGTTTTTTTGGTGGCACTTTTTACAAGAATCATATCTATCGAATTTATAGCATGAAAATAGTGTTACAAATGAAATGCAAGCCTTTAGACGCCATTCAAGTTCACAGCTACTTGTGGACCCTAACCAATCAAATGGTTTTTTGCAATATGGTTTTTTTGTCAATATGGTTTTTAAGCAATTTGAATTGGTTTTTTGCAATCAAAAACTGTGGAACCGAGAAACCAATTCAAATTGCAAAAAACCATATTGACAAAAAAAAGTCAACTTAGGTTCAAGAATTGGACTAAACCGTTTATACTAGTTCTGTTTCTAGTTTTCACCTTAGTAGAACCACTTATAACCGAACCGAACTATGAATATAAATAATTATTTAAATTAATTAGTTATATACATGTGTCATCAGATAAGTAGTCAAACCCATACTGGTTTTATTTAGTGCAACTGCAGAGGTGCATTTCTCAATTAGGCTTCACTTCTCAATTCGGCTCCATTTCACTTTCACCTAGTGAGGCCTCATCCTTGGATTATTTTTAGGGAGCTTTCATGATAAGGGCTTGGGCTAAGTTTATTTTAACAAAAACCATGCTATAATTTTATTTAATGAAAAATAATTAAATATTAATAAAAAAAACCTTTAAATTTTAATAAAAAGGGCAAAAGAGCTTAAACTTTAATGAAAATGATATAATTTTAATATAAAAAAATAAAAAAGGCCCTAATGCGCGGGACCTGTGCGTCCATCACATATACTATTTATGAAACTAAACACTATTTATGAAATTGAATACTATTTATGAAAATGAATGGTGCTACACTATTTATTGATCCAATTTCATAAATAGTGCCTAGTTCTTGGTCATATTTCATAAATAGTGCGTAGTTATTGGGTTCAGTTTCATAAATAGTGTATAGTATTGGTACAGTTTCATAAATAGTGTCTCTTTCTTGGTCTGGTTTCATAAATGATGTCTAGTTATTGGTCCACTTTCAATAATAATGCCTACAGTTTCATAAATAGTCTCTTTCTTGGCTCGGTTTCATAAATAGTGTCTAGTTATTGGGTTCAGTTTCATAAATAATGTATAGTATTGGTACAGTTTCATAAATAGTGTCTCTTTCTTGGTCCGATTTCATAAATGATGTCTAGTTATTGGTCCACTTTCAATAATAGTGCCTACAGTTTCATAAATAGTCTCTTTCTTGGCTCGGTTTCATAAATAGTGCCTAGTTATTAGTCCACTTTCAATAATAGTGCCTAATTCTTGGTCGAGTTTAATAAATAGTATACAGTCTAATTTCATAAATAGTTTCCACCTATTGGTTTAGTTTTAGAAATAGTGTCTAA
Source organism: Pyrus communis (assembly GCF_963583255.1). NCBI lineage: Eukaryota > Viridiplantae > Streptophyta > Magnoliopsida > Rosales > Rosaceae > Pyrus > Pyrus communis. The sequence goes on from NC_084815.1 coordinate 12,296,494, forward strand.
TTCTTGGTTTCGTTTCATAAATAGTGTTACTTATTGGTCCAGTTATATAAATAGTGTACTTATTGGTCTAGTTTTATAAATAGTGTCTACTTATTGGTCAAGTTTTATAAATAGTGCCTAATTCTTGGTTCAATTTCATAAGGTTTGGAACTTGGACCCTTTTTGGTCCTATAAAAGCACCTATTGCATCGAAAATGATAAATCTAGAAGTGATCATTTAGATTAAAACCTTGAGAAGATTATGTTCTCAGTAATTATAGTTAAGAAGTTGTTTTCAATTACCAAATTAAAATTCCCTCACATTTTTTACATACCTACAATAATTAAATGTAGCTCTCCATCCAATTTCTTTAGCTTGGATGTCATCTTAGAGAAATTTTCTTTGTGCTTGTAACACAAGTGGTACACCACGTGTTATTATCTAAGTGGTGGGAATTTTATTTTTTATGTTATTATTTTTTTAACAAAAGAATCTCACCATTGTATAGAGACATGTTGTGTACCACCTCGTGTTCTAGGCATATTGAAAAATCTCTCGTCATCTTGACTACTATTGGGAACCAACACCATAAAAATAAAACTGAGAAATGTAATTCAATTTGTAGTCTTTTTCTTACTGTAAGAAAAAAAAAATCTCTTAATGATAACTGACAACAAGAGAAAAAAGAGTGGAAATGGGGGAGTAGGGGATGCGCGCTTAGCAAGTTGTGTTTTTAACGTTTTTATTTTTTATTTTTTATTCTTTGTCCTTATCATTAATAAAGTTAGTAGATAGTTTTTGATTAAAATGCAAAAATTTGAAGTTATTTGCATTAGTTTTCTCATATTTTTATTCTTGTTTATTTTCATGAGAATTGTGCGCTTTGAGGATTCTGATTAGAGAAGGGAGCAGTGGCTAGAAACTGGGATGGCCACCAGAATGATGAACATTAAAATAGGAGGATTAACCCTTCACCTTTTTGGACAAGTTGATTTGCTTATGGTGCATACTAAGGCCTAGGGTGAATTAGTACAGTAATGTTATTCAAATTAGATAGGAGAAAATTTTATTCAAATTAGTTTCTCTATAAGGGAATTAGGACAATAATGTTGCTATGTATGGTGTAACATCCCACATTGTCCAGGGGAGTGGATCCTGTAAGCCTTATATGTATATTCTCATCTCTACCTAGCACGAGACCCTTTGGAAGCTCACTTGCTTCGAGTTCTGTCGGAACACCGAAGTTAAGCGAGTAACGCGCGAAAGCAATTCCAGGATGGGTGACCTATTGGGAAGTTCTCGTGTGAGTTCCCAAAAACAAAACCGTGAGGGCGTGGTCGGGGCCCAAAGCGGACAATATCGTGCTACGGTGGAGTCGAGTCTGGGATATGGCCGGATGTGTGTTGACAAGGATGTCGGGCCCTTAAGGGTGGTCGATTGTAACATCCCACATTGCCCATGGGAGTGGATCCTGTAAGCCTTATATGTATATTCTCATCTCTACCTAGCATGAGGCCTTTTGGGAGCTCACTGGCTTCGGGTTTTGTTGGAGCTCCGAAGTTAAGCGAGTAGTGCATAAGAGCAATCCTAGGATGGGTGACCCACTAGGAAGTTCTTGTGTGAGTTCCCAAAAATAAAACCGTGAGGGTGTGGTCGGGGCCCAAAGCGGACAATATCGTGCTACGGTGGAGTTGAGCCTGTGATGTGGTGGGGCCAGGGCCAGGATGTGACAATTCATCCCATATTGCCCAGGAGAGTGGATCCTGTAAGCCTTATATGTATATCTCATCTCTACCTAGCACAATGCCTTTTGGGAGCTCACTGGCTTCGGGTTCTGTCGGAACTCCGAAGTTAAGCGAGTTGCTGATGCGGGATTTATACGCGCACAAATTAAACCCTCTTTTTGTCAATTTGTAGTATAAGTGTAAGTAGGGATCGTTCTGGACCGAGGATTAGGAGGGATTGTTAATGTCTTGGAAACTGACTCAAAAACGTAAAAACGCAATATAAAACACTAAATTAGACTCAAAGAATGTAAAACTAAACTTTAAAACTCTAAAACAAACCAAAAACTCAAAATGCTTTTAAAAACACAAACTAAAATGATTTCTAACTAAATTGACATTAAAGTAAAGGGGGATTTAAGTTTATACGAAATTAAATTAAATGAACAAATTAAAACAGAATGTAAATATGAAATTGATGAAATGGAATGAATGGATGATAGAATGGCTAAGGGGTTCTTCTCCACACATGTTACACTTACATAATAAAAAGATTTCCAATTGCATTTCAATAAATTATTAAACTCATCACCCCGGGTTAATTAGGTCCGCTTAAATTAACCGTCAAGTTTTCCTTAAGTTAATGAATTGGATGGGTTAGCGCAACGCAATTCACAACATTCTCCAAAAGTCCTTTACGTGAACAGCACAATAAAGATACAATCAAAGATCATTAAGCATTATGAAAACTATAAGTGTTGACGAGGCATTCGTTACTATGATGAGCATGAAACTCGTGCCAAGAATTCATTTAACGCGATTGTTTATAAGCAACCTCCACTACTTGTGAATATAAGTTCATAACGATTAGGTGAAACTCACTTATATTCTAGCGTCATATTCATGCATGAAAATTAAGCGTGCACTCTCAATAAACATACATAAATAAGTTATCAATCAAACGGTTAAACAAATTGAATCCACAACTTATGAAACGTAATTAGAAGTAATCAAATCAAAATGCAAGCATAAACATTTATTTCGAATCCCCCCCTAGCCAAGGGGGGTTTAGTTCCTCATGGTACAAAACAAAGAGAATCAAAGAAACACCTAAACATTCCAACAACTCAAACTTGAATTGTATGAACGTTTAGGCCCTCTTCTCTTCCATGCCTCATTCGTACAAAACAAAGAGTATTGAAATTAAACATAGAAATCAAAGAAGCACCTAAACATTCTAACAACTCAAACTTGAATTGTATGAACGTTTAGGCATTCTTCTCTTCCTCTTCGTTGTAGCACAAGGTCTAGGGATAGTTTGATGGTGTGAATGGTTTGGGGAGTGGTGGAGGAATGGAAGAGGAGTTGTGGAGATGGAAGGATGGTGTTTGGATTTGTAGAGGAAGGGGGACTCACGGCAATGAGGGAATGGAAGTGTTTGTGGTGTGTTGTGTATGAAAATGAGATGTCCATGAATGAATGAATGCAAGGGTATTTATAGGAGTAGTGGAGGGAACATATGGCTATGTCATTTGTAGGTGAAGTAGGTGGATGTTGTAGGTGAAGTAGGTGGATGTTGTAGGTGAAGTAGGTGGATGATATGTTAAGTGATAAGTGATAAGTGATATGATATGTGGTTATGATATGATAAGTGGTTAAGTGGTGATGTTAAGTGATAAGTGATTAAGTGATATGATATGTGGTGATGATAAGTGATAAGTGCATGTGGGTTAACTAATGAAGGAAATGCATGTGCAATGACAATGTGTTAGAATGGATGTGTGTTATGCATGGCATGATTGGGATTAGGAAAGGTTTAAATGTCCTAAAACTAAAGAGAACAAGGTTCCAACACTTTGGCTCCAATTAGGTCTTCAATTTCGTCCAACACTTTGGCTTCAAGCATAAGCTATCCGTCCTTAGCCCAAAAGTGCTCCAAAAGTCTCCAAAATGCATCTTTTTGCTCCTTTAGCCCTTTGGACCTACAAACACACGAAAATAGCTTAAAGTACTAAAATAACTAAAGAAACATAATGTAAATGTACGAGAACAAGCCACTTAAGTCGCATAAATATGCTCCTATCAAATACCCCCACACTTAGCTTTTGCTAGTCCTCGAGCAAAACAGAAAAACAAAACAAAAAGAACAAAACACAACCTACACCTTCCAACAATCGTATCAGGGACTTCCAATGCACATGACAAGTTAAAAATCATTATTCTCACAGATTTGAGCCATCTTTACACTTAAGTACATTCTTAATCATAGTCACCACATACTAGTTCACAATTAAGCAATTAAAACACATTTCAAATGTAGTAACATGCCTTTAGAGAATTCCCTCAATTTCTTACTAGATGTACTCTCGTTTTTCACACAGATTTTCTGACTACACACCCTACACAAGGTATATGTGAGAAGATTGATGTAAACATGTAGACGAACACTCACATATGTTATAATAAGGAAAGCATTTTCTGGAGTTAATAAGCATGTTTAGATATGATCTCATGAATGGAATGCTACTACTTAGACGCGAGAACCAGTGACACCATAAGCTCATACCAAGTTCAAACTCCACAATTGAAATACATAACACTCAATATAGAAGTCAAAGGGTAGTAACGGGGCTACGGTATTGGCTAACAATGAAAGGTGAAGGATAAACAAACATTCTTAAAGCAATAGTGAGCAAAGTATTGAATTAGGCACTTAGAATTCCCTTAAGAACGCAGAAGTCAACTTTGAACACCCAAGGGAAAATCACACAAAACTTAGGGCCATATTCAACTTTTTGGACCCTTTCTTCAACCATCAACGCTCGTGAGTTCATTCTTACTTATTTTCACTCCTTTTTTTTTTTTTTTTTTTTTTTTTTTTGTTTCTTTTCTTCTTCTTTTTCTTTTGAATCTCAAAACATACATATAAACGTAAGAACAAACTTTTACTCCCCCACACTCATTTTCTTGCATAATGTAACTCAAAAGGAATTCATTTAAGTCATGCTCACTAAACTTTAAGAACAAGGGTATAGGAAAGTCCTACTCTAAGCTAGGTAAGGGGTGATGTGGGTAAACAAGGAATAAAGGCAAAACGAGGCTCAACGGGGTTAAAACTTACAACATATACGAAGTATGGGAAGTAAGGCTATTTGGCTATGGTGGTGGTCACTACACAACTTCTTCTTGAATATGTGTTATGCAAATCAATAACATGCTTTGAATGAAATGGGCATGAGTTCTAGCATTTAGTTCTATCATGATACAATTGCATTCTAAGTAGCAACCAAGCAAGGAATAATGAGATCATGCAACAACTTTAGAAAATAAAGAATCACAGAAAATAACTCTCCAAAGAAAGTAATGGCTCGAGTCTCACAGGGATGTAGCGTTTGTTTGAGTTTCTTCCTTCAAGCATGTTACAAAAACGAATTTTTCTTTTATGATTGCATGTGAAGTCATACATTATAACCATAACCAAGCATATACCAAGAGTAAATCAAACTTTTCTCTATGTTTATAACTCTTTCTAACCGTCATGCAATTATAAACCAAATCCTTATCATTGTGTTGGAAGGTACCCTAAGACACAAACACACAAAAACGACTTTTAAAACAACTCTTTTTGGGTTTTTCAAAACAATTTTTCAAATTTTTATGGGATTTTCGAATTATAAAACAAAACACACTAAAACAACTTAAAAACACCTTAAAACAGCAAGGAACAACATTAGAAGTTATGGTGGATAAAACCCTACGAATTTGCAACAAAACACTTTAGTTACCCCCCCCCCCCCCCCACACTTAAATCAAACATTGTCCTCAATGTTTTAAGCATAGATTCACACAAAACATAAGTAAACACACAAAAAGCAACTAAACATATTAAACATGGCATAATGTAATTAACAAAGAGAAGAGTTTAGGGACGCAAATCTGGTTATGGAGTGTAAATTCCCTCTTCTCCTTGGTGATTGCATTGAGGCTTTGATCTTTGTGATTCCACAGGCTTACTCTTGAACTGGTTTCTGCCCATCGTTGATTTTCCTTTGTGCTACTTCTTGAACTAGGCAGCAGGATGGTTCTTTTGGTTTCCCCCGAAGGTCTGAGCTTCCTCCTGTTATCTGTTTCTTTGTTCAATCTTTGCAGGAGTGGTCCCTTCTCTGGAAGTGTAACAACCGTTGAAGATGACTACTCGAGAGCAACGCTAGGTAAGCAATCAGGAATAGATTCCAGGCAGTTGGCTCCAGATCGGAAGACTGACTCCAAGTGCCGGCTGATTGCTTCTTTTACTTTGCCATGCAAGTAAGAACAAGGACAAAGAAAAAGACAGGGAAAGAGCATGATATGAGATACTTTTGCTTTTGACCTTGATGATATGAGATACCTTTGCTTTGAAGAAGCGGTGAATGAATCAGCACATGCTTCAATCCGCCGTTTCCTCCTGGGTCATATGTACTCCAGGCATCTGGTATCATCTTTGGGGAAGAAGAAAGAATTGAGTATTTTGAAAGGCTTTGCTGGGAGTGCGCCCTCACAGGTGAGGGAGAGTTGGGCATTTTCTTCAGGTTTGCCCTGCCATAAAAGACGAAGGTCGACATATATAGAGATAATATCAAGTGGTGGTACTTTTTACCCTTGTCGACAAACGTTTTGATCCCGCAAATCCGGCTCTTTGAAATAGTGGCGCCTCTTCGATCTTTGAATACGCCTCTTCGATTTCTGAGCAGGCGCCCCTTCGATTTCTGAACGACGCCCCTTCGCTTTCTGAACGACACGTGGTAGTGCAGATGCGGCTCCTTTTGACAAAGCTGCACGCGTCTTCTGAAAAGCAGAGAAAGCGTCGCCGAACTTTGCGCTTGTCGGCTAAAGATGTGTAGATGCGATGATGGCCTCCACGTGTTTTCAGCTTTGTCAGAAATCTTTTGACAAAGTTGAACGCGTTTTCTAAAAAGCCGAGGGAGCGTCGCCTAAATTACGCCGGAAAATCCGGCTCTTTGAATCGGTGGACGCGTCGTCTTGGCTTTTTATAGAGCTATCAATCACCCCAACACACACACTCTGAAGATTTCCCATTCCTGAAACTCGACTCCGGCCCTTTGTGAAATTTTAACTCCATCCACCCCTTCTCTTTGAACACTTTTGAAAAAAATGGCAAACTCATCGAACCTTAGCTTAGATTTGAGTCTCAGCAGCGATCCGGTTGCGCCCCGTCAAGGTAATGTATGGCGCCCTTCTTTTTTATCTTCTAACGGTCATCTTTCAGGTGAAGACTCTGTGATGCAGGACGCCACAACAGCTACAATAGTAGCTAAAAACCTCCTCACTCCAAAAGATAGTAGGCTGCTGTCAGGACGGTCCGATGAGTTGGCCGTTCAAGAGTCCCTCGCACTTAGTGTTCAATGTGCGAGTTCTGTGTCCAACATGGGCCAACGCCTGCTTGCTCGGTCCCGCCAAGTGGAATCGTTGATGGCAGAGGTGGAAAGACTTAAGCAAGAGATCCAGCAGCTTAAGTACGAGAATAGAAGTTTGCATGTGCTTGCAAATAACTATTCGTCGGGGATGAAGAGGAAGCTTGATGAGCTGCAAGAATCTGAGGGTCGAATTCACAATGACCGTCAAAGGCTTGCGTCTTATCTCCAGAGGCACCTTTTTCCTGGGTCATCCAGCGTTTGGCCAAGTATTGAGGCCTGGAATGCTCTAGCTCCGATGCCTTCCGCTCCGATGCCTTCCGCTTCTATGCCTCCTGCTTCTATGCCTTCTGCTCCTATGCCTTCCGCTTCTATTCCTTCTGCTTCGACGCCTCGTAGTGGGGCTTCACGTAAACATCATATGTGAAGGTTCCATCTTTCTCCATGTTTAGTATCTTTCTTTCTTTTTCTTTTTTTTTTTTTTTTTTTTTTTTTTTTTTAATTTTTTTATTTTTAACATAAATAAAATCAAATGGCATGGAATTGGTCCTTGAATGGAAGGTGATACTTGAAGTGAACCGGCATTGGTTTGAATTCTAATGTAGGTGCCTGATTCATAAAAAACAACAAGTTAGTATAAAATGTAATGGAATTTGAAAAAAATGACTTACTTGTTTTGTGTGACAAGAACTCAATGACAAACACCACTCCTTTGAAAGTTTCAGGGATATTGGACTTGGCCAGATTGCATGTGATGGTTATGACTTGTCCAATGTCATCAAATTCAACTTCTTTGGGCATTGTTGTCTCAAGTATATCCCCTTTGATGAATTCATGAAATTCCCTACTTTGCACCTTTGGAAGGTCTTCCAAGATGTCTTTTTCACTTTCTTCTTCCTTGGAATTCATGAACCTGCAAGGAATAGGGATATTAAGTGGAATGGGGTTAGAACTAATTGGAACAACCTTACTTGAATTAGATGGCGTAGGAGCAATAAGTGCTTCCGGCAAAGGTGCTTCAAATCCTCCCTTCGGATTTACAATGGTTGAACTAGGGAGTTTGCCTTGGTCGCAAAATTGTCCTACGAACTCCGCTATCTGCCCAATTTGCTTTTCCAAGTGATCCAACCTTTTGTCTTCTTGTCGAGCCTCATTGTCTTGATTTTGTGAGCCCTGCACCAAACAAATTAATTCGTTAAGCTTTTGATTATAATCTATTGACGAACTTAAATTTGGTTGGGCATATTGAATATGAGGTTGTGGTGGCTGCCAATATCCTCCTTGTTGAGCATTTTGAGGTTCCCACCACATAGAGTTTGAATGATCACTCCAATCCGAATTGTAAGTATTGGAAAACACGTTATTCCTTGATTGAAGATTAGATATATCAACTCTTTGCATTTGGGACCTTTCCATGAGCTGTGACAAAAGAGAAGCGTTATCAAGTGCCATGTTGTTCTTAACAAACAAAACACAAATAAAAACTAAATCTAAAAGACAATACAGAAACAAACAATCCAAGGGATTAGCAAATTTTCTAATCCCCGGCAACGGCGCCAAAATTTGATGCGGGATTTATACGCGCACAAATTAAACCCTCTTTTTGTCAATTTGTAGTATAAGTGTAAGTAGGGATCGTTCTGGACCGGGGATTAGGAGGGATTGTTAATCTCTTGGAAACTGACTCAAAAACGTAAAAACGCAATATAAAACACTAAATTAGACTCAAAGAATGTAAAACTAAACTTTAAAACTCTAAAACAAACCAAAAACTCAAAATGCTTTTAAAAACACAAACTAAAATGATTTCTAACTAAATTGACATTAAAGTAAAGGGGGATTTAAGTTTATACGAAATTAAATTAAATGAACAAATTAAAACAGAATGTAAATATGAAATTGATGAAATGGAATGAATGGATGATAGAATGGCTAAGGGGTTCTTCTCCACACATGTTACACTTACATAATAAAAAGATTTCCAATTGCATTTCAATAAATTATTAAACTCATCACCCCGGGTTAATTAGGTCCGCTTAAATTAACCGTCAAGTTTTCCTTAAGTTAATGAATTGGATGGGTTAGCGCAACGCAATTCACAACATTCTCCAAAAGTCCTTTACGTGAACAGCACAATAAAGATACAATCAAAGATCATTAAGCATTATGAAAACTATAAGTGTTGACGAGGCATTCGTTACTATGATGAGCATGAAACTCGTGCCAAGAATTCATTTAACGCGATTGTTTATAAGCAACCTCCACTACTTGTGAATATAAGTTCATAACGATTAGGTGAAACTCACTTATATTCTAGCGTCATATTCATGCATGAAAATTAAGCGTGCACTCTCAATAAACATACATAAATAAGTTATCAATCAAACGGTTAAACAAATTGAATCCACAACTTATGAAACGTAATTAGAAGTAATCAAATCAAAATGCAAGCATAAACATTTATTTCGAATCCCCCCCTAGCCAAGGGGGGTTTAGTTCCTCATGGTACAAAACAAAGAGAATCAAAGAAACACCTAAACATTCCAACAACTCAAACTTGAATTGTATGAACGTTTAGGCCCTCTTCTCTTCCATGCCTCATTCGTACAAAACAAAGAGTATTGAAATTAAACATAGAAATCAAAGAAGCACCTAAACATTCTAACAACTCAAACTTGAATTGTATGAACGTTTAGGCATTCTTCTCTTCCTCTTCGTTGTAGCACAAGGTCTAGGGATAGTTTGATGGTGTGAATGGTTTGGGGAGTGGTGGAGGAATGGAAGAGGAGTTGTGGAGATGGAAGGATGGTGTTTGGATTTGTAGGGGAAGGGGGACTCACGGCAATGAGGGAATGGAAGTGTTTGTGGTGTGTTGTGTATGAAAATGAGATGTCCATGAATGAATGAATGCAAGTGTTTGTGGTTATGATATGATAAGTGGTTAAGTGGTGATGTTAAGTGATAAGTGATTAAGTGATATGATATGTGGTGATGATAAGTGATAAGTGCATGTGGGTTAACTAATGAAGGAAATGCATGTGCAATGACAATGTGTTAGAATGGATGTGTGTTATGCATGGCATGATTGGGATTAGGAAAGGTTTAAATGTCCTAAAACTAAAGAGAACAAGGTTCCAACACTTTGGCTCCAATTAGGTCTTCAATTTCGTCCAACACTTTGGCTTCAAGCATAAGCTATCCGTCCTTAGCCCAAAAGTGCTCCAAAAGTCTCCAAAATGCATCTTTTTGCTCCTTTAGCCCTTTGGACCTACAAACACACGAAAATAGCTTAAAGTACTAAAATAACTAAAGAAACATAATGTAAATGTACGAGAACAAGCCACTTAAGTCGCATAAATATGCTCCTATCAGTTGCGCGCAAGAGCAATCCCAGGATGGGTGACCCACTGGGAAGTTCTCATGTGAGTTCCCAAAAATAAATCCGTGAAGGCGTGGTCGGGGCCTAAAGCGGATAATATCGTGCTACGGTAGAGTCGAGCCCAAGATATGGTGGGGTTCGGGCCGGGATGTGATATATGGTGTTATTTTTTTATCTTTTGAATTTGAGTTTTGTTTTTTGGTTTATTGAATTTGTTTTTTTTTTTTGTTTGCTTGCTGCCAAAGTGCCAAAAATATTTGCATTTGGATTTAGTACTTGAAAATGATTCGTTTTATTTGCAACTTTGTATAACCATTTTAGAAGTATTTGAATGCATGCATCCAAGGTATTTAGAACCGTAAATCGGCATGAGCCGAACCAAAATGGGCGTAAACCGAACCATTGATATTTTCTAGTTCCGGTTCTGGGTGTTTTTTTTTTTTTTTTTTTTTTTTGTTTTTTTTAGGGTGGAACCAAACCAAACCACACTGTGCCCACTCCTAGAAAGGAATTTAGAGGAACTAATTTCTCACATCTTTGTAGGGGATGAACAATAGACATTTCTTTCTTGTTTTTATAACTAAGGGCCGTTTGATAATTATTTAGTTTTTAGTTTTTATTTCACTTTTATGAAAATTGAAATCTTGTTTGGTAATTACTTTCAGTTTTCATTTTTATAAAAACTGAAAGTTGGAAGTACTTACCGAAATACTTCAATTTTTAGTTTTCAAAAAAGTAAAAACCAAAAACCAAAAAACTAAAATATGAAATGATCATCAAACAAACTTAGAGGTATTAGTCTCTCGAGACAGAATATGCATTTTCAATTGCCAATAAGGATTGATAAGCAGAAAATGAATTAATGCTTGCCCTTATTTCTGATAGAGAAGGAAGCGATACCCAAGTGAATGGAAGGTTTCTATTTCCTGTTATTTTCCCATGATCAACTATTGTGAATTCAATGGGAGATTTTGAAGTCACTGAAGCTATCACCTTGGGAAGTAGTATAGAGGTTGGAGTTGACCCAAAAACGTCCAAACACAGCCTGAACGTGGATGAAAAGTTGATGCTCGAGGAAAAAGAGGATGCCAAAGCCACGGCAAGGATAGCACCACCCTTGTCGTAGCCTTCTAAGGCTCCTACGCCATCCAATTCAGGTAAGGTTGTTCCAAATTCAATTCTTCCTAACCCCATTCCACCAAATGTCCCTATTCCATGCAGGTTCATGATTTCCAAGGAAGAAGAGAGTGAAAAAGACATTTTGGAAGCCCTTCCAAAGGTGCAAAGAAATCAAGTTCCAAAATGTGTTGAATTGTCCAAAGAACTTTGTACAACAAGAATAATGATTCAAGAGAAAGAAGTGGATGGGGAATGTCTAGAATTCATCAAAGAGGATATACTTGAGACAACAATTCCCAAAGAAGTTGGATTTTATGACACGGGACAAGTCATAACTCTCAAAACACCAAATCTGGCTGAATTTTCTAGTCCTACAACTTTTGAAGGGGTGTTTATTCTGAAGTTCACGTAGGAGCACACAGGTAAGCCACCTCCCCGAATTTCAATTTTGTTTTTTACTAATATGACCATTACCGGATCATTTCAAGTATCACCTTCTTTGATTATACATATGTGAGTGTTAGTCTACCTGTTTACATCAATCTTCTCACATATACCTAGTGTAGGGAATGTAGTCAGAAAATCTATGTGAAAATAGAGAGTACATCCGGTGAAGAATTGAGGATTCTCTAAGGCATGTTACTACATTCAAGATGTTGTTTTAATTGATTAAATGTGAGCTAGTGAGTGGTGACTACGGTTAAGTATATGCTCAAGGGTAAGGATGGCTAAAATCTATATGAGTAGTGATTTTTAACATGTCATGTTTCATTGGAAATCCCTGAGGCAATTGTTGGAAGGTTTAGGTTATGTTTTGTTTTCTTTGTTTTGCTCGAGGACTAGCAAAAGCTAAGTGTGGGGGAATTTGATAGGAGCATATTTATGCGACTTCGTAAGCTTGTTTTCTTGCATTTACATAGCTAATTTCTACTTGTTAGAGTATTTTAAGCTATTTTTGTGTGTTTTCAGGTTTAATTGACAAAGTTGGCAAGAAAGTGCAATTTGGAGCATTTTAGAGCAGTTTTGGGCTTGGAATGGATTGCACATGCATGAAGCAAGGTGGATGGACGAATTTGAAGATCAAGAGAGGCTAGGAATGTGCTTAATATCTAGAGAAACAAATTTGGAAGCATTGAAGATAAGGAATCAGCTACAAAGAAGGAACATTATCCAAATTACCTAACCTTATCCAAACCTTATCCAACCTTATCTTATCGTATCCTATCCTAATCTTTTCATACCTTAATTCCAGCTGCAAAGAGGACTCCTTTTCACATTAAATCACCTAAATATCAGGTTCTAGAAGCCCTATTTTCGTGCCCTAAGTTTGTGCCACATATCTTATCCCTTGTCCTTCTAGAAACTTGTCACAAAACCCTTTTCTAAAAGCCTAAGAACCTGCCACACCTTGTGAACCTTTTCCCCCTGGGTTTCTGCCAAACCCTAGTCCTTTTCCATTGTGCAATCCTTTTCCTTTCAAAAATTGTGCAAAACCCTAGCCTATAAATACTACATTCTGCCGTATAAATCAACCACCACCATCTACCATCAGATCACCACACCATCCACCACACCTCAAGACCCTAAATTCAGAAAATCCCTATTGTGCGCAGCAAGGAAGGAAAGAGGAGCCGCCTGGAGCCATGCTTGCCATTCAAGACTTTGGATTGTTTGAGCGTTTCTAGGTGTATTCTATTCTTTGTTTTCAATGTTTAAATTTAATTATCTTTGTTTTCCGAACATGAGGAACTAAATTCATTCTAGTTAGAGGAGACTTTGAAACCATGATTATATTTGCAATATGAATTGATTACTTCCAGTTGTGATTTCATAAATTGTGAATGCAATTTACTTAACTGTTTGATTAAGAACTTATTCTTGTGTGTTGATTAAGAGGGACCGCTTAGTTTGCATGCATGAATTTGATGCTAGAATACAAGGGAGTTTCACCTAATCGTTATGAACTTATAATCATAAGTAGTGGAGGTTGTTAGTCACAATCGTGTTAAGTGAATTCCTGGCAGGAGTATCATATTGTTCATAGTTACGAATGCCTTGTCAATGCTTATGATTTTCACAAAGCTTAATGATCTTTGATTGTATCTCTATTATGTTGTTCATGTAGAGAACTATTGAAGAATAATTTGGTTACCGATGCGTATTTCATCCAATTCAATGACTTAAGGAAAATCTGAGGGTTAATTAGTGCTATTCACGGTTAATCCGGGGTGTTAAGGTTCATGGTTTATTGGAAATCAATTTGTATGCAAGTGTGTCATGTGTGGAGAAGGACCCTCTAGCTAGCTTATCACCCATCCATTCACCCCAATTTCATGCAACTTAGTTTAAGTTTACATTATGTTTGTTTTTACCTTAATTTCGTCCAAAATCCAATCCCCATTTACTTTGTTGTGTCAAATTAGTTAGAATCTGTCCAAACTTATGTCTTTCAGTATTTTGAGTCAAGTTAAAGTTAGAATTCGTTCAAAGTAATCCCTAGTGTCTAGTTTGAGTCTATTTGATTATTTGTGTTGTTTTGAGTCATTCTAGTTTGTTTTGAATCATAAGAGTCTAGTTTTCTGTTTTTGAGTCTAGTTTAGTGTTTTAGAGTTTAAATTGAGTAGATTAGCATCCCTTCTAATCTCTGGCCTAAAACGATCCCTACTTTCATATACTACAATCATAGGGTTTTAATTTGAGTGTTAGAATATTTCACATCACTAACCACATATTGCTAATGAATGAAAGAAGATATGGCAGTCATCCTTATCATTCTCAACAAAATGCAAACATAAACAAGGTAGTTAAGCTTGAAAATATGTGCTTGAAATGATTGAAACGGAAAACTGATTCTAGCTTGCAAATGAAATTGATAAACTAAAACTGCATCATAACATTACTTCAATCATGTCTAAGGCTTCAAAGCAGCCCTAAGTATCCATAAACTAAATTAAAAACATAACAAAATACATAAAAATTTAAGAAAGCTAGAACCTAGAAACTGCTCAAGGCTGAAGACTCATGCTCTCTCCAGGTTTTCCTCCTTATGTTGAGTATTTGTCTCCTATTAAAAGGCTTAGGACTTATCTAACATCTAACACATTTACATCCTTGAAGCTCATAACAACCAACTTTTAATATTGGAGTAACTGAAAACTAGCTATTATTAGAATTTGTAATTGAACAGCTCCTCTTTATTCTGTCATAATTTCTTGTCGAAACCTCCAAATCAAAAGCTGTAAAGACCATCAGAAAGAAGGCTTCCAGGGCTTTCCAACGATATATGGCCCATTTTCTAATTTGGTCTGAGCATTTTAGTGCAAAGCTCGCAAGTTAGCTATTCTGCAAGGGCCTTTTCTGGTAGATCTTGGGCCACTTGTTACAATATTCAAAATAAGATGATTTCTTCAAGCCCTTACTTTCATCCTAAAAGAGGACATATAAATATAACTTTATGCTCTCAACATCTTACTTATATGATTACCTTGAATGTGATTTAGAATGACTTCCTAGATCTCATTCATACTCTGGCTAGAGATTCTTAATCATATGATAGAGTATTCTCCCTCAAACGGTTTAAAGGTTAGAGATCTCTTGTTGCGCATTCACTTGCTTTCATGGCTAAGTGGTTTAACCCCAACTATGCCATGGACACCCTTTAATGGAGTGACTTTGACATAGTCAAAGATCAAGGACCTAACCACAAGACAACTATGATGCCTCATGTCAAATGACTACTTTGCATTATCCCAACCATGAGTTCTCATGTGACATGAATATGAGAACTCCTTGTTGATCATGTTTAGTGGACTCATTCTCTATTGGTTACCTAAAAGCTTGTCTTGGTGTCAATCACACCAATGACTCGAGACCAGTCACTCTCCCTAAGAGAAGACATAGCACGTACTGATCTTAACCGACTATCAATGCTCAATTGGCAATCCTATGATCAAGAACGTTTAGGGTATGCATACAAAAGAGAATTGTTTCATGAATCTTACTTCTTTAGATCACATTCTCCCAATTACATATTCCTTGAATTTATCGTTTAAGCATATAACATTTATATGAGACGACTTAAAACAATAATTTTTGCCCTTTATATTAAACTAGATTAGTTTAACATGTGAAATGTTCGTAAAGTATCATCATATGATCGGTTTTAGGGCACATTTCCAACACTGCAATAGACTAGCCAATGGCTGATTTGAACTCTTTTAACACCCTAATTAGCTCATCTTCTTCCATTGGGGTGAAGTCAGATGTTATGATAATTGGAAGAGTTTCAAGTTTAGCTAAGTAAGCATATTTTAGATGTGGTGGAAGTGGTTTAACCTCAAATTTTGGAGGCTTAACAATGGAAGGGATCATTGATGCGAGCATTATACGCATACAAATTAAACCCTATTTGTGACAATTGTAGTAATGATGTAAGTAGGGATCGTTCTAACCGGGGATTAACTAGGGATGCTAAATACTTGACTCAAATAAATAAAACTAACTTTTAAAACATTTAACTTACTTAACAAGAATTCAAAACAAGTACACAAGACTCCAAATACTTAAAACACGAAAATAAAACAAATACGAATGATTAAGACTCAACGAAATATGGGGGAAATGTGTTTGGGCAAGATTAAATTAAATGGAAAGATTATAATTAAGGGCAAAACGTAAATACAAAGGTGATAAAAATATGGATGATGGAATAGCCAAGGGGTTCTTCTCCACACATGTTACACTTGCATACAATATTGATTCTCAGTTGGTCTTTCGATAAGTTGTGAAACTCAATGCTCCAAGTTAATTAGGTCCGCTTAAATTAACTTTCAGATTTCCCTAAATTCATTGGATTGAATGGAATACGCATTACAACCAAATTATTCTTAATCAAAGTCCCTAACTATGGAATACGCATGATAGAGACATTCAACAAAGATCACTAAGTTCAATGAAAATTATAAGTGTTGACGAGGCATTCGTTACTATGGAATACGCATGAAACTTATGCCAAGAATTCGTTTAACGCGGTTGTTTATAAGCAACCTCCACTACTTGTGAATATAAGTTCATAACAATTAGGTGAAACTCACTTATATTCTAGCGTCATATTCATGCATGAAAATTAAGCTTGCAATCTCAATGAACATACATAAATACGTTATCAATCAAACAGTTAAACGAATTGAATCCACAACTTATGAAATTCCAACCAAAAGTAATCAATTCATATTGCAAACATAAACATGTATTTTGAATCACCCCCTAGCTAAAGGGGGGTTTAGTTCCTCATAACTTTGAAATCAAAGAAACACCTAAACATTCCAACAACTCAAACTTGAATTGTATGAACGTTTAAGCACTCTTCTCTTCCATTACAAAACAAAGAAAATTGAATTTAAACATTGAAATCAAAGAAACACCTAAACATTCCAACAACTCAAATTTGAATTGTATGAACGTTTAGGCACTCTTCTCTTCTTCGTTGTTGTAGCACAAGGTCTAAGGTGAGTTTTTGGGGGATGAGGAGTGGTTGGAATGAAGAGAAAATATGCAGAAAATGAAGGGATATGCACGGCAAGAATGGAGGTGTTTGTGGTGTGTTGTGTATGAAAATGAGATGTGAATTGAATGGGGAATGAATGAATGAATGCAAGGGTATTTATAGGAGTAGTGGAGGGAACATATGGCTATGTCATTTGTAGGTGAAGTAGGTGGATGTTGTAGGTGAAGTAGGTGGATGTTGTAGGTGAAGTAGGTGATAAGTGATAAGTGTATGATATGTTAAGTGATAAGTGATTGATTATGATAAGTGATAAATGAATGTATGATATGATAAGTGGTGAATGATATGTGGTGAATGATAAGTGGTAGTGTTTAAGTATTTAAAATAGGGAACAAAGCCCTTCCTTGCATGGCAAGGAAGGGAGACACAAGGAAACACACGACAATGTCCTAAGGTTGCTAGGAATGTTGTTTTTGTGTTCTAAAATGCGTAGGAGTTTTCAATGATGCTCAAACATGAGGTCTTTTTAGGATTTAACTTTCCTACTTCAAGTCTTCAATTTCGTCCAAACTTTGGCTCCATGGATAAGCTATCCAATCCATGCCCAAAAATGCTCCAAATAGCCTCAAAATGCACTTTCTTGCTCCCTAAGCCCTTAGAACCTGAAAACACACAAAAGAAGCATAAAGAACTAAAATAACTAAAGAAACATAACGTAAATGTACGAGAACAAGCCATTTAAGTCGCATGAATATGCTCCTATCAAATACCCCCACACTTATCTTTTGCTAGTCCTCGAGCAAAACAAAACAACAAAAGAACACGAAACTAGACAAAACGAACAAAACACAACCTACACCTTCCAACAATCGTCTAATGGATTTCCAATGCACATGACAAGTTAAAAATCATTAGTCCCATAGATTTTTGTCATCTTCACACTTAAGTACATTCTTACTCATAGTCACCACATATTATTTCACAAATAAGCATTTAAAACCATGTTTTGAATGTAGTAACATGCCTTAGAGAATTTGCTCAAATCCTTACAAGATATGCACTCGTTTTTCACACAGATTTTCTGACTACACACCCTAAACTAGTTATATGTGAGAAGATTGATGTAAACATAAAAACGAACACTCACATATATGTATTTCAAAGGAAGCAATTTCTGGAGTTAATAAGCATGTTTAGATAAGATCTCATGAATGGAATGCTACTACTTAGATGCGAGAACCAGTGACACCATAAGCTCATACCAAGTTCAAACTCCACAATTGAAATACATAACACTCAAGATTGAAGTCACGGGTTATAATGGGGCTTGGGGTGTTTGGATAACAAAGAAGGAGTATGGAAAACAAAGGTTCTTTAAGCAATAGTGAGCAAAGTAATGAAAAATCAACTTTGAACACCCAAGGGGGAATCACACAAAACTTAGGGCCATATTCAACTTTTTTTGGACCCTTTTTTCAACCATCAACGCTTGTGAGTTCATTCTTTTGAATCTCAAAACATATATATAAGCTTAAGAACAAACTTTTACTCCCCCACACTCATTTTCTTGCATAATGTAACTCAAAAGGAATTCATTTTCCGTCATGCTTACTATGCTTCAAGAACAAGGGTACAGATGGTCCTAATCTAGGCTAGGTAAGGGGTGATGTGGTTAGCAAAGAAAATAGGCTAAACGAGGCTCAACGGGGTTAAGACTTACAAAATATACGAAATATAGGAAGTAAGGCTATTTGGCTATGATGGCAACTACACAACTTCATCTTGATATATGTTATGCAATTCAATGTCATGCTTTGAATGAAACGGATATAAGTTCTAGCATTTAGTTCTATCATGATACAATTGCAATCTAAGTAGCAACCGAGCAAGGAATAATGAGATCATGCAACAACTTTAGAAAACAAAGAATCACAGAAAATAACTCTCCAAAGAAAGTAATGGCTCGAGTCTCACAGGGTTGTAGCGTTTGTTTGAGTTCCTTCTTTCAAGCATGTTACAAAAACGAATTTTTCTTTTATGATTGCATGTGAAGTCATACATTATAACCATAACCAAGCATATACCAAGAGTAAATCAAACTTTTCTCTATGTTTATAACTCTTTTTAACCGTCATGCAATTACAAACCAAATCCTTATCATTGTGTTGGAAAGTACCCTAAGACATAAACACACAAAAACGACTCAAAACACTCTTTTTAAGCTTTTCAAAACATTTTTTTTCTCTCTTTTTTTTTTTCACTTTTTTTTTTTTTCAAATTTTTATGGTATTTTCGGAGTTATAAAAACAAAACATACTAAAATACTCTAAAACAACTTAAAAACACCTTAAAACAGTAAGGAACGACATTTGAAGTTATGGGTGATAAAATCTCACGAATTTGTATCAACAACATTAGTTACCCCCCCACACTTAAATCAAACATTGTCCTCAATGTTTTAAGCTTAAAATCACACCAAACAAAAGTAAACATAAAAACAGCAACTAAACATACTAAACATGGCAGAATGTAAATAACAAAGAGAAAAGTTTAGAGACGCAAATCTGGTTGTGGAATGTAAATTCCATCTTCTCCTTGTTGAATTCATTGAGGCTTTGATCTTTGTGATTCCACAGGCTTACTCTTGAACTGGTTTCTGCCCATCGTTGATTTTCCTTTGTGCTACTTCTTGAACTGGGCAGCAGGATGGTTCTTTTGGTCTCCCCCGAAGGTCTGAGCTTATCCCTTTTATCTGTTTCTTTGTTCAATCTGTGCAGGAGTGGTCCCTTCTCTGGAAGTGTATCAACCGTTGAAGATGACTACTCGAGAGCAACGCTAGGTAAGCAATCAGGAATAGATTCCAGGCAGTTGGCTCCAGATCGGAAAACTGACTCCAAGTGCCGGCTGATTGCTTCTTTCACTTTGCCATACGAGTAAGAACAAGGACAAAGAAAAGGACAGGGAAAGAGCATGATATGAGATACTTTTGCTTTAGACCTTGATGATATGAGATACCTTTGCTTTTGAAGAAACGGCGAATGAAGCAGCACATGTATTTGTTGTGGTTGTCTCCACATGCTTCGATCGACCTTTTCCTTCTGCCTTATTTGTACTCCAGGTTTCTGGTATCTTCTTTGGGGGAGAAAAAATTGAGTATTTCAAAAGGCGTTGCTGGGAGAGCGCCCTCAGAGGTGCGGAAGAGTTGGGCATTTTCTTCAGGTTTGCCTTGCCATAAAAGACGAAGGTCGACATATATAGAGATAATATCAAGTGGTGGTACTATTCTTTTACCCTTGTCGACAAATGTCTCTTCGATATCAGAACGACGCCTCTTCGATTTCTGAGCAGGCGCCCTTTCGATTTCTGAACGACGCCCCTTTGCTTTCTGAACGACACGTAGTGGTGCGGATGCGGCTCCTTTTGACAAAGCTGCACGCGTTTTCTGAAAAGCAGAGAAAGCGTCGTCGAACTTTGCGCTTGTCGGCAAAAGATGTGTAGTTGCGATGATGGCCTCCACGTGTTGTCTGAAAAGAAGAAATCTTTTGACAAAGTTGAACGCGCCTTCTGAAAAGCCGAGCGTCGCCTAAATTACGCCGGAAATTCTGGCTTCTTGAATCGGTGGACGCGTCGCCTTGGCTTTTTATAGAGCTATCGATCACCACAACAAACACACTCTGAAGAATTCCCATTCTTGAAAATCGACTCCGGCCCTTTGAAATTTAACTCCATCCCTTCTCTTTGAACACTTTTGAAAAATGGCAAACTCATCGAACCTTAGCTTGGAATTGAGCCTTAGCAGTGATACAGGCGCACCGCGTCAAGGTAACGTATGGCGCCCTTCTTTCTTATCTTCTAACGGTCTTCTCACAGGTGAAGACTCCGTGATGCAGGACGCCACAACAGCTACAATAGTAGCTAGGAACCTCCTCACTCCAAAAGATAGTAGGCTGCTGTCAGGACGGTCCGATGAGTTGGCCGTTCAAGAGTCCCTCACACTTAGTGTTCAGTGTGCGAGCTCTGTGTCCAATATGGGCCAACGCCTGCTTGCCCGCTCCCGTCAGGTGGAATCATTGATGGCAGAGGTGGAAAGTCTCAAGCAAGAGATCAAGCAGCTGAATTATGAGAATAGAAGTTTGCATGTGCTTGCAAACAACTATTCAACGGGCATGAAGAGGAAGCTTAATGAGCTGCAAGAATCCAATGGTCGAATGCAAAGTGACCGTCAAAGGCTTTCGGCTTACTTCCAGAGGCACATTTTTCCTGGCTCGTCCAGCGTTTGGCCAAGTATTGGGGCCTGGAATGCTCTAGCTCTGATGCCTCCCGCTCCGATGCCTTCCGCTCCGAGAGTTTTGCCCAGTAGTGGGGCTTCAAGTAAACACCCTTTGTGAAGGCTCCATCTTTCTTTGTTTAGTAGTGCCTATCAATAAACAAAACATTTTCTTAATGTTACAATCATAGACTCACACAATTAATAAACAAACAAACAATAACAACTAAACAACCTAACAAGGCAGAAACGAAATATCAACAAAGAGAAGAGTTTTTAGGAATCTGGAATTGGAGTGCTTTCTAAGTCTTCCTTTGTTGAATGCATGGGTTGCCTCCCAAGTAGCGCTTTCTTTTACATCTTGCAGCCGGACGGTACCTCCGTTTAAGCTTGACTAGGTTCCACGGCATGGAGGGGTACCTCCTCCACGACATGCTCCTCAAACGTCTCGTAATAGGGCTTCAATCGATGCCCATTCACTTTGAATTCTTACTGCGTCCTAGAACTTTTGATTTGTACTGCACCATAAGGTAAAACGTTAGTAACAACAAACGGGCCAATCCATTTAGAACGCAACTTACCAGGAAACAAACGTAGGCGAGAGTTGAAAAGTAACACTTTCTGCCCAACTGTGAAGGTCTTGGTTCGAATCATTTTATCATGGAATGCTTTGGTCTTGGCTTTGTACATCCGGGCATTCTCATAGGCTTCATTCCGAATCTCCTCAAGTTCATTCAATTGGAGCTTCCTATGAACTCCCGCTGCATCTATGTCCATGTTGAAAGTCTTCACGGCCCAATGTGCCTTGTGCTCTAACTCTACGGGCAAATGACATGGCTTACCATAGACGAGCCGAAAAGGTGACATCCCAATGGGTGTTTTGTACGCCGTACGATATGCCCACAGTGCATCATCTAAACGTAAGCTCCAATCCCTCCTTGTTGGTCCAACGGTCTTCTCCAAAATTTGTTTGATTTCTCGGTTAGACACCTCGGCTTGGCCATTTGTTTGAGGATGGTAAGGTGTGGAGACCTTATGGTTGACATGGTACTTTCTTAGCAACGCCTCAATGGTCCGATTACAAAAGTGAGACCCTCCATCACTTATGATTACTCTCGGCATTCCAAACCTAGCAAAAATGTTAGTTTTCACGAAATCTGCAACCACCTTAGAATCGTTAGTACGGGTGGCTTTTGCTTCCACCCATTTAGAAACATAATCAACGGCTAGCAAGATATAAGTGAAACCATAAGATGGAGGGAATGGGCCCATGAAATCAATGCCCCAAACATCAAAAATTTCAACATTAAAGACAGGGGTTTGCGGCATTTGGTCCTTGGTACCTATGTTACCCATTCGTTGGCAACGATCACAAGACATACAAAAGGTTCTAGCATCCCTAAATATAGTCGGCCAATAAAAACCACACTCTAGAACCTTGAGGGCAGTGCGTTGTGTGCCAAAATGACCACCACATGCATATGTGTGACAAAAGCTTAGAATTGAGTGAAATTCAGAATCATGCACACATCTACGTACAATTTGATCTGAGCAATACTTCCACAAATAAGGGTCATCCCAAACATAGAAACGTGCATCATTGTTAAGCTTATCACGTTGGTGCTTGTTTAGTTCATTTGGAAATTGTTTAGCCACCAAGTAATTCACTAAATCTGCATACCATGGTTCACTTACCTCAATGGATAGCAGCTGCTCATCGGGGAAAGTTTCAGGGATAGGTACGGCATGTTCATGCTCCTCGTGGATCATTCGGCTTAAATGGTCAGCCACTACATTCTCGCTTCCTTTCTTATCCCGGATTTCAATATCAAATTCTTGAAGAAGAAGAATCCAACGGATAAGCCTCGGCTTTGCTTCCTTTTTCGTGAGCAAGTACCTCAAAGCTGCATGATCAGAATAAACGATTACTTTAGTACCAATTAAATATGAATGGAATTTATCTAAAGCAAAAACCACAGCTAGAAGTTCTTTTTCCGTCGTGGAGTAGTTCAATTGGGCATCATTGAGAGTCCGAGAGGCATAGTATATGACATGCGGCCGCTTGTCTCTTCTTTGTCCTAGAACAGCTCCTAATGCATAGTCGGATGCATCGCACATGAGCTCGAACGGAAGGCTCCAATCTGGAGGTACAATAATGGGGGCCGAGACTAGCTTCTCCTTGAGTTGGTTAAATGCCGAATTGCACTCTTCATCAAACTTGAATGGCACATCTTTTTGAAGCAATCGGCAAAGAGGGTTGGACATCTTGGAGAAGTCCTTGATAAAACGCCTATAGAACCCTGCATGGCCAAGAAACGAACGTACCTCTCTAACCGAAGTAGGAGAGGGTAAGTGACGTACAAGGTCTATTTTCGATTTATCTACTTCAATTCCTTTTTCTGAAACAATATGTCCTAAAACTATACCTTGTTTCACCATAAAGTGACATTTCTCCCAATTCAAGACAAGGTTAGTTTCAACACATCGTTTCAAAATTAAGGTCAGATTATCCAAGCAATTATCAAATGAACTCCCAAATACACTGAAATCATCCATGAAAACCTCAATGATATTTTCAACAAAATCGGAAAATATACTTACCATACACCTTTGGAAAGTGGCCGGTGCATTGCATAAGCCAAATGGCATGCGACGATAAGCAAATGTTCCAAAGGGACATGTGAATGTGGTCTTCTCTTGATCATCCGGGGCTATCACAATTTGGTTATATCCAGAGTATCCATCAAGAAAACAGTAAAAAGCATGACCGGCTAACCTTTCGAGCATCTGGTCGATGAATGGCAAAGGAAAGTGATCTTTCCTAGTCATGGCATTTAGCTTCCGGTAATCGATACATACTCGCCATCCAGTCTGAATGCGTGTAGGCACGAGCTCATTCTCATCATTCTTGATAACAGTTACTCCGGACTTCTTGGGAACGACTTGAACTGGAGAGACCCAACGGCTATCGGAGATAGGGTAGATCACTCCGCAATCCAAAAGCTTGATTATTTCCTTCTTCACCACTTCCATCATCGGAGGGTTGAGACGGCGTTGAGCCTCTCGGGATGGCTTAGTCCCCTCCTCAAGAAGTATACGGTGCATGCATGTGGTAGGGCTTATTCCTTTAATGTCGGCCAAAGTCCACCCTATGGCCGTTTTGTGCTCTCGAAGCACCCTCACAAGCTTCTCCTCCTCCATTGCCGTGAGACTTGATGAAATGATGACGGGCAATGTTTCGCCTTCTCCTAAAAACACATACTTCAAATGGTCCGGCAACGGCTTAAGTTCAAGCGATGGTGCCTGAACAACAGAAGGTAGCATCTTAGTGGAAACTGAATTTGAAAGTGAGAGTGGAACCTTACCATATTGTTGTGGCAATGACTCTATGGCCTTAGTGATGGTTGTTTCCAGGGCGTCCTCGTTCAATTCTTCAAGGTATACCTGCGCCAAAGAATCGATAACATCAATGGAAAAACAAGAATGGTCATCAACGGGATATCTCATAGTTTCAGAAATATTAAAATCAATCACTTCCCCATCGAATTCCATTGTTAAAGTGCCTTTAAACACGTCTATCTTAGTTCGGGCCGTCTTCATGAATGGCCTCCCAAGAAGAATCGGCAAGGATGGAGCATGGGTGGTTTCCTCCATTTCAAGGACATAGAAATCCGCCGGGAAGATCAAATCATTCACCTGCACTAAGACATCTTCCAATACGCCCTTTGGATAGGCATTAGATCTATCGGCCAACTGAATAATCACACCATCATTTTTCAATTCACCAAGGTTCATTGAAGCATAAATAGAGTATGGCATGACGTTAATTGAAGCTCCTAAGTCTAACATAGCATGTTCGAACTTAGTTTGACCAATAATACAAGGGATTGTAAAGCTACCTGGATCTTTGTACTTTGGTGGTAACTTTCTTTGTAAAACAGCGGAAACGTTCTCACTTACCCTTACTACCTCTTTATGTGACGCCCTCTTCCTTGTAGTGCATAATTCCTTCAAGAACTTAGCGTATTTGGGCACTTGCTTTATGGCATCTAGGAGCGGGATATTGACTTGAACTTTCCGAAAGGTCTCTAGAATGTCCTTCTCGGCTTCTTCCTTCTTTGATTGTGCAAATCTGCGAGGGAAAGGAACATTGGGCAGATTAGTGTTCGAAATCACAACATTTGGGACAACATTACCTGAGATGGACGGATGGGAAGGTTTAGATGGTTGCGGCTTGGGTGGTGCTACACTCGCCGTGGGGTCGGATTGCTCATCTTCCTTGTTTTGGGCAGATTCATGTGCTTTGCTTCCCGCTTCTTTTCCACTTCTTAGGGTGATAGCTTTTGCAGATTCGAAGCCACCCTTTGGATTGACCACCGTAGTGCTTGGTAACTTACCATTCTCATGAAATTGTCCCAAAAATTCGGCCATTTGTCCCATTTGTTTCTTTAGTTCATTCACCTCATTTGCTTGGGTCTGCATTCCCTGCGCCATTGTGGTTAATAATTGATATGTTTTATCATCATTCATAGACGTACCTGAGTTGGTTTGGGATGATTGTGCTTGAGGAGGTGGTTGTGGTGCCATTGGCCTTGGAAAGAAACCCGGAGGTTGTCGGAATCCACTTTGTTGGGCAGGTTGTTGTGCATCTCTCCATCTGAAATTTGGGTGATCTCTCCAACCTGGATTATATGTGTTAGAATATGGATCGTTCCTTGGTTGGTTTTGATTCCCATAGCCCATGGCATTGGCAGATTCCCACCCTCCGTTCTCAATTAATTGAGGGCATGTCTCGGATGGATGCCCTTGAATGGAGCATACACCACAGATTGTAGCTCCTTGCGCTTTGGGGCCCTCCACAAACTGCGACAACATAGATGTAAGGTTAGCCATTTGGGATTGTAATTCGGAAATAGAACTTACCTCATTTACATGATGTGGCCGTGGGGCGTCTCTCTGCCCAACACCTTCATATTGTTGTGCATTTAGAGCACGGTTTGCAATTAGGGTCTTGGCTGCCATAGGTGTTTTGTCCACCAATGCACCTCCCGCCGAAGCATCGAGCATTTGCCTTTCAATGGGAAGAAGGCCCTCATAGAAGTATTGAAGGAGAAGCTCC
The DNA here is from genome assembly GCF_963583255.1 of Pyrus communis. Lineage (NCBI taxonomy): Eukaryota > Viridiplantae > Streptophyta > Magnoliopsida > Rosales > Rosaceae > Pyrus > Pyrus communis. The sequence goes on from NC_084815.1 coordinate 12,322,999, forward strand.
TCCTTCATTTGATGTTGAGGACATGATGCAACAAGAGCTTTAAAGCGCTCGTAGTATGCCGGAAAAGATTCTCCTTGACTTTGTTGGATTCCGCTAATTTTCTTCCTTAAGAGAATGACTTTTGAAGTAGGGAAGAACTTCTCTAAGAACGCTCTCTTCATGCTCTCCCAAGAAGTAACGGTCCCGGGTGCTAATTCATAAAGCCAATCCTTAGCCTTTTCCACAAGAGAGAATGGAAAAGCCTTTATCATCAGAATGTTCCCATCAACATTTATGGGTGTCATGCTCGAACAAACAACCTCGAACTCCTTGAGATGCTTGTTGGGATCTTCCATGGAAAGCCCATGGTATTTCGGAATGTGGTGCAACAAGCTTGACTTCAACTCGAATTCATCAGTCTTGCCTTGGGCAGCCTCGGGGTATTGAATGTAAAGAGGGGCTGCATTGGCCAAACCCGAGGCAGAAAGCTCTTTGATGGTTCGATTGTCCATGGCCATGGTTGGTACTTCTTCTTTAACCCAATCCGGGGCTTCCTCTTCTACTTCAGGTTCGGGACTAGGAGGATTAGACTCTTGCAATTTCTTGTTCCTTCTCAAAGTTCTCTCGAAATCACCGTCAAAGTCGGAGATATGCTCACGAACAGGTTGTGAGCTACGGGTCATAAACTAGTACCTACACACAAAAGTAAACAAGATAAATAACCAACTTAATAGACACGGCACAAAAACAAAACACATACACACGGTGCAAAAAAAAAAAAAAATAAAATAAAATAAAATTAAAACAAAACAGAAACTAAACAATTTAAACAAGACTCAAGATAAGGGATTAGCAAATTTGCCAATCCCCGGCAACGGCGCCAAAATTTGATGCGAGCATTATACGCATACAAATTAAACCCTATTTGTGACAATTGTAGTAATGATGTAAGTAGGGATCGTTCTAACCGGGGATTAACTAGGGATGCTAAATACTTGACTCAAATAAATAAAACTAACTTTTAAAACATTTAACTTACTTAACAAGAATTCAAAACAAGTACACAAGACTCCAAATACTTAAAACACGAAAATAAAACAAATACGAATGATTAAGACTCAACGAAATATGGGGGAAATGTGTTTGGGCAAGATTAAATTAAATGGAAAGATTATAATTAAGGGCAAAACGTAAATACAAAGGTGATAAAAATATGGATGATGGAATAGCCAAGGGGTTCTTCTCCACACATGTTACACTTGCATACAATATTGATTCTCAGTTGGTCTTTCGATAAGTTGTGAAACTCAATGCTCCAAGTTAATTAGGTCCGCTTAAATTAACTTTCAGATTTCCCTAAATTCATTGGATTGAATGGAATACGCATTACAACCAAATTATTCTTAATCAAAGTCCCTAACTATGGAATACGCATGATAGAGACATTCAACAAAGATCATTAAGTTCAATGAAAATTATAAGTGTTGACGAGGCATTCGTTACTATGGAATACGCATGAAACTTATGCCAAGAATTCGTTTAACGCGGTTGTTTATAAGCAACCTCCACTACTTGTGAATATAAGTTCATAACAATTAGGTGAAACTCACTTATATTCTAGCGTCATATTCATGCATGAAAATTAAGCTTGCAATCTCAATGAACATACATAAATACGTTATCAATCAAACAGTTAAACGAATTGAATCCACAACTTATGAAATTCCAACCAAAAGTAATCAATTCATATTGCAAACATAAACATGTATTTTGAATCACCCCCTAGCTAAAGGGGGGTTTAGTTCCTCATAACTTTGAAATCAAAGAAACACCTAAACATTCCAACAACTCAAACTTGAATTGTATGAACGTTTAAGCACTCTTCTCTTCCATTACAAAACAAAGAAAATTGAATTTAAACATTGAAATCAAAGAAACACCTAAACATTCCAACAACTCAAATTTGAATTGTATGAACGTTTAGGCACTCTTCTCTTCTTCGTTGTTGTAGCACAAGGTCTAAGGTGAGTTTTTGGGGGATGAGGAGTGGTTGGAATGAAGAGAAAATATGCAGAAAATGAAGGGATATGCACGGCAAGAATGGAGGTGTTTGTGGTGTGTTGTGTATGAAAATGAGATGTGAATTGAATGGGGAATGAATGAATGAATGCAAGGGTATTTATAGGAGTAGTGGAGGGAACATATGGCTATGTCATTTGTAGGTGAAGTAGGTGGATGTTGTAGGTGAAGTAGGTGGATGTTGTAGGTGAGTAGGTGGATGTTGTAGGTGAGTAGGTGGATGTTGTAGGTGAGTAGGTGGATGTTGCAGGTGAGTAGGTGGATGTTGTAGGTGAAGTAGGTGATAAGTGATAAGTGTATGATATGTTAAGTGATAAGTGAATGATTATGATAAGTGATAAATGAATGTATGATATGATAAGTGGTGAATGATATGTGGTGAATGATAAGTGGTAGTGTTTAAGTATTTAAAATAGGGAACAAAGCCCTTCCTTGCATGGCAAGGAAGGGAGACACAAGGAAACACACGACAATGTCCTAAGGTTGCTAGGAATGTTGTTTTTGTGTTCTAAAATGCGTAGGAGTTTTCAATGATGCTCAAACATGAGGTCTTTTTAGGATTTAACTTTCCTACTTCAAGTCTTCAATTTCGTCCAAACTTTGGCTCCATGGATAAGCTATCCAATCCATGCCCAAAAATGCTCCAAATAGCCTCAAAATGCACTTTCTTGAAACATAACGTAAATGTACGAGAACAAGCCATTTAAGTCGCATGAATATGCTCCTATCAATCATATATGTGATAAATGGTTCTAATGGCTCTATAAAAGGTAAAATAGTTGAAGGATATGGTTTTAATGCTTCCAAGGCAGCCACCACTTCCATGAGTGTATATTATTCGTCAAACTCATCTTAAGATTGACTCAAAACAAATTGTAATGGATCCATGGATTGTGCCTACAAAAACTTAGTGAAAACAAGCAAATCAAACACATCAACCAAAGAACAATCAAGTGAACCATAAGGGTGAGAAAGAGGTTCAAACACTTTGAATTGCACAGTTTCTCCTAGCACAGTCATGGTGAGAAGACCATTTTCCACGTCTATGATAGTCTTCGCAGTGGCCCTAAAGGGTCTCCCAAGCAAAATAGGGAATTCACAATCATGTACAGAAGCTTTTATCATATCTAACACTACAAAATCAACAGGCAAAATTAGTTTGTCAACTTGAACTAAGATATCTTCCACTATACCTCTTGGATATTTCATTGATCAATCAACAAGTTGCAATGAAATGGTTGTTGCCTTCAAACCCCCCAAACCTATTTGAAGATACACTAAATAGGGCATTAAATTGATGCTAGCACCCAAATCAAGCATAGCCTTTTCTACTAGCTTGTCTCCAATAGTGATATTGATAGAAAAACTACCATGATCCTTGAGTTTTTGTGGGAGCTTTCTTTGAAGCACAACACTCACATTTTCAGACACCATCACCTTGTCATTAAGTCCATACTTTCTCTTATAGTTATTTAGCTCCTTAAACAATTTCCCGTACGCTGGCATATTCCTAATGACATCAAGCAAAGGTAAATTAACATTCACTTTACTTAAATATCAAAAATTTCTTTAAATGACTTATCCTGCTTGCTTTTGGCAAGTCTTCAGGGAAATGGGATGAGAGGAGTTAAGGTTTTTCAGCCTTGTGAACATTTGGAGCTTTAAATGAAGAAGTGGCATTGCTTGGATCATCATTCGATTTCTCATTCTTTTCTTAAGTGGCACCTGCATTCACATGATCAAATTCATTAGTAACTTCATTGCCAACTCCATTATTAATAACCTTACCACTTCTAAGTGTAGTAATTGCTTTGGCCTGCTTTTGGTTCCTTTGAAGTATCACTGGTTGGCTCGGAAATGTTCCAACCCCTCTTTCACTCAAAGCATCTGCAATCTGACATAATTGTATCTCCATTTTGGTTAGAGCAGCTAAATGTTGTTGGAGCATACTATTGGTAGTTTGTTGGAATTGAACGGTGTTTTGAGCTAGCATTTTGACCGTATCTTCAAGTGTAGTGGGAGGCTTTGATTAGAAATTTTGAAACTGATTGTTATTCTTCCATGAGAGGATGGGATGATCTCTCCAACTAGGGTTATATGTATTAGAGTATGCATCATTCCTTGGCCTTTGGTTGTAAGAGTTCATGAGATTCACTTCCTCTTGGACGAATTTGAGATAAGCCTCACTAGCTGAGCATTGATAAGTAGGATAACCTAGTATGTTGCAAATATCACACACCTCAGCTATCTTGGGCACTGTATTGAGCACAAAATCAAGCTTATTTTCCAAACTAGCCACCTGCAATGCAAGATCATTATTAGAACTCATTTTATACACTTCAACTCGTTTACCTCTTGTATCTTTGTGTTGAGTATTAGATCCCAACATCTCATAGATGTTATATGACTCTTGAGCATTCTTTTTCTTCAAAGCCCCACCTGCTGCATTATCAACAATTGATTGACATGTTTGGGTTAATCCATCATAAAAAATTTGCATTTGTAAGTAATGATGCAACCTTTGATGTGGACATTGCAGCAAAAGGCCTTTGAAGCACTCCCAACATTCATTGAAAGCTTCTTCATTATCTTGCTTAAAGTTAAAGATTTTCCCTCTCAAAGTATCTGTCTTTTGTGTAGAAAAAAACTAATCTAAAAATTTCTTAACTTCAGCATCCCAAGTGGTGAGCGAACCAGGTGCTAAAGTCATTAGCCAACCCTTAGCCTTATCTTTCAATGTGAAAGGAAAGACCCTCATCCTCAGATTTGCTTCATTCACTCCCTACAAAGGTAAACCACTCACAACATTATAGAATTCTTTAATATAGGCTAACGGATCTTCGTTAGGTAAACCATAAAAAGATGGAAGCATGTGAAAATGTGAAGATTTAAGTCATAGTTTCTAGCTTCAGGAAGCAGCAAGATGCATGAAGGTGAACTTGGTATAATCAATTGAGCATAATCCTCTAAAGCTCAATTGTCATCATTATTGTCAGCCATCTCTTCTTCTCCATCCGAATTAGAGTGCTCAGAATGAGCACTACACTCACTGATCTATAAGAACTACCATCTTCTTCTTCACGGTTAATCAGAGCACTAGTTGATACAAAGTTCTCGAAGGTGTTGCCCTTTAACCGTTCAAGTCTTTGGCCTATCTCAGCAAGTTTATTTGACATATACTACATAAGAAAGAAAAAAAAAAACGGAATTTAGGAATCTAAACTTTAAATGAAAATAGATAGGGTTTTAAACAAAAACAAGCATTTATAGGGGACTAAAATTAGTCCCCGGCATAATTTTGTTGTGTTCCTTCCTAGTGAAAAAATATGGTTAGTATAATGGCACAAGTAAGGGTGTCGAACCACAGGGACTGATTGGACCTCTATAAATTACTAACTTTGAAAGAACCCTAACTAAAGAATGAAGGTAACCAATTCATAGTAGTTTTTGTGCTGTAAACTTAAATCACTTAAAATGCAAGAAGTATTTAGCAACGAATAATATAGTGATGTAGAAACAATAAGGATAAGGCAAGGGATTTGAATTCACCATTACAAAACCAATTCCATGTTTATAAAGTTATGCTGCATTCAACTACCAACCTATTTCCTGATTTCATTTTACATATATGTGATCATCCATATGATGTGTGGTTTTGATCAATTCTACTAATCTGGAACCTAATTGGGATGTTCAACTTCGGTTCCTAATTAAGAGTCGTTAGCATGCAAGAAAACGTTAAAGAACCAAAGAAAATACATGGCAACATGTATGCATAGCATTCTCTTCATTCATTCACATGTCTACCAAGATTAAGTATGATGTTTACTATAATCTTGATTAAATGATATGTAGTTAACCCTAATGGTGATCAAACATTAAAATCAACAAACAAATTTAGCAATAGATTTAGTGAATGAAACAGGAAGCAGATTGATAAACTGAATACTTTAACTTAAAAACATGGATCAATTTTGCAAGGCTACATCGAAATCCCTAGCTATGAACTTAGTTACACATCTTGTTCACAAAAATTAAAACGAAAATACGCAACATCAGTGAAAATAAATTGAAGAGAAGAAATCCTTGAAACAATTCTAATGTAGAACTTCTCCAAGAACAGCATTTTGCAATGAGTCTTCAGTAGTGGTGAAAGTGTATAGAATGGCTAGGGTTTTTTTTAGAGTGAATGAAAAGAGAGCAAAAATAGATAATTAGAATTGTGTAATTCGTCCAAAATAAAAAGGGCATGTAAAAGTGGCTAAAAGGCAATTTTTTATGGGATAAAAGAGGCTGGAAGATATTCCAAAGTGATCCCAACAACTTAGCCTTTATTTTGCAGGTTTTTGCCTTATCTGGCACCTCCAAATCAGGCTAGATATCCCAATTCCTTTCCCATTCTGTTTCTGATCTTCTAACAAGCCAGATTCATCTTAGATTCTTTATTTGGACTTCAAAACAAGTAACAACTGTATTTGGGCTCCAAAACAAGCCACTAAACTTCTCTCCACATTTGAATAAGGATCAACTCTAAAAAAGGCATGTTTTCCCTTCTTTTGCCTTCAAAATGATCCTAAAGTACATGTAATTGCACACTAACACAAAATAGGGTAAAATGCAACCAGTTTAAATCAAAAACATCACAAAGAGACTAGAAATAGATGGTATAAAGGCATGAAATATATGAGTTATCAGGAGCTTCACGTTCACATCGGAGAACCTGATTGCTTATTTGGTACAAACTGTGCCATAAAAAAAAAATAAAAATAAAAATAAAAAAATAAAAAAAAGGGCTATGCAAAGTGGTAAGAGAAAAAACATGGTTTTTTTTTTTTTCATGAATCACTTCAACAAACAACGAGTAGTAGATTCATTAATCTTTTATGTGTAAAACCAACAAACTCATTTTCAGTAATAGAGATATAATTCTCTACTAGGTGTAATTTAAAAAGTGTCAAATAACAATGGATAGAAACAAAAAATTGCAGAAGAATGGTTAAGCTTATATGGGTATGATAACTGATATCCTGCAATTGCAATGGCTTCTTCATGCTTATCTATATGCGTGCAGTAGCAAGCTTTTCATATTTTGATTATGTTAAGCTTAACCGCGGACAGTAGCAGCAATAATTTAACCCATAAAATATTCTTTGCGTGTATCACCAGAGTTGGTGGTGGCATGCCTCTCCTTTTTCTCTTGTTTGTTAAAGGGTTGTGGCATGCGCCTCTTCCTTAAACTCCACCTCGTGGACTAGCTTGTCTAGATCAGACTTCAGATTGGAACAATCTGTGTTCCAATTACTCTGTTTCACCGTCAATGTCCTTTCTACCTTAGCTTTGGCCTTCTACTCCAATTCCAAGTTCGGTTTGACCTTAACCATCTCTAGTTAGAGGTTTATGGCCTTAATCTCCTCATGGAACAGTTTATCACCAGCTCGGACTTGCTAGAAATTTTCACCAATCGCTATTCTACTAACACTCTCTCTAGCTCAGTCAATGTTCTAAAAAACGGCCTAAGTCAATGTTCTAAAAAACGGCCTAGGCAGCCACCTAAGCGGTAGGCGACATAGCACCACCATGACTAACCCAAAATCATTTAGCAAATCAATCTAGGCTATTAGGCAGCCGATTAGAATGGCTAAGCGGCATCTGGTGGGCTAGGTGGGCGCTTGGTGAGTTAATCGGCCACTGACAACTTTGTCACTTTGAAAGAAATGTCATGGGACTTTGGTGGAAGAGTGACTAGTGGGTGAGATAAGTTGCGTGCAAAAGAGGCTAATGGAGCATTTTGAGGAGGTATTGGATGATTGTTGCAGAGAAGAAGATGCAAGTGTGAAAATGCCATCGATGACCGTTGCAGATAGAGCACGATGTGAGCAGTCGGTAGATGTTGCAGAAAGAGAGAAATGAGATCTGTTGCAGTTTTGAGAAAAGGATAAGGGAGATGATTGTACCTTTTTTCGCATGGCCAATTGCTTCTTTTCGTTTTTTTTTCCTTTTTAATTATTATTCAATTAGATCATTTGCTTTGAAAATGCAGGAGGTGGGGCCCCTTTGTGGCAATTTAATTAGTAAAGACTGTATCGCTCAATTAATATTTTTGTTGTATGTTATATATTAGATAATAAATTAATAAATCTAAATTCCAATGCAAGCCTAGGTTTATTGTGTAAATAGTTACTTATTTATATCATATATCATAAATGTGCTTAAATTTGCCTAGCACGCCTAAAACTAGGCTCCTAGGCGCTAGCTTCTAGCGCGCTGTCTGACTAGCGCCTAACATTTTTTAGAACCTTAAGCTCAGCAGACTTCTCCTTAAATTGTCTCTCAAACTAAATTTTGGCTTCTAGTTCATTCTTAAAGATTGTTTCCAACTTTCAGAGCTTGTCTGCTTGGTTGAGGAGAACAGATTATATCCACATGTGGGCTTACATTTCTCAGAGTGTGTAAGCATAAAACATAAGGAGTTTGGAAATTATGAAGAATTTAGGCTTCTTTTATTCTCCTTTAGTCTCCAAGATTGAAGACCTCTAAAGATCCACACTTACTAGTGTACTGAGATGGATGAAGGAATAACTAAAAGAAAAAGAGATAAGCAACTATCTTCTGCCCTTGGTGGTAGGCCTAAGTGAGAGAGAGAAAGTTGTTTTTGTTGCTCTGAGGCAAGATGTTCACACAAAAACCCTAAGGGAACTTTTCCTTATAACTTCCCTTTTATAGGAAGAGAGAACTAACCCTAACAATTAGAATTTCTCCCTCTCTTTCACCCTCAATGCCTGGCCTCACTTTGTGCTTGGCTTGGCTTGGGATTTTCTCATTTCAAGCCATCTTATACTTGAGTTAAAAGTCCTATGGGATTGAGGCCCAGTAGGCTTGAAAGAACCCGAACTTCCGTTAAGCCCAAAAATGATGTTTCATTGTTTCTATGATTTATTTAGACTTTCTAATTAATCATTACTTAAATAATCTAATTAATTAATTCCATCAACCTTTGGTTATCTCATCACACGAGTGTATTGGTGCACAATCGTTTTAGGTTCCAATTAGCAAGGCAGTGGGGTGATTGGTATCAATCCAATTGATTAGTACTTATACATGTTGGACCTATGCCCTAAATCCAATAATACGATGATATTTTGTGGAATTTCACATGTTAAACTAAACTAGTTTAATATAAGAGCGAAGATTATTGTTTAAAGTCGTCTCATATAAATGGTATACGCTTAAAAAATAAGTCTGATGAATATGTAATTAGGAGAATGTGATCTAAAGAAGTTAGATTCATGAAGCCATTCTCTTTCGTACACATATCCTAAACATTCATGATCATAGTATTGTCAATTAGGCATTGACGATCCGTTAAGATCAGTACATGTTATGTCTTCTCTCTAAAAAAGTTATTAGTCTCAAGTCATTGGTGTGATTGACACCAAGACAAGTATATAGGTGCTCAATAGAGAATGAGTCCACTAAATGCGATCAACGAGGAGTTCTCGTACTCATGTCACATGAGAACTTATGGTTAGGATAATGCAAAGTAGTCATTTGACCTGAGACACCATAGTTGTCATATAATTAGGTCATTAATCTTTGATTATGTTAAAGGCATTTCGTTAAGAGTGTCCACGGCATCGTTGGGGTTAAGCTACCGAATCGTAGAGGCATGTGAGTGGGCAACAAGGGATCTTTAACCTTCAAATCATTGTAGGAGAATACTCTATGATATGATTAAAAGTCTATGGCCATAGCATTTGAATACAATTTAGGAAGTATGTTCCAAATCACATTCAAGGTAATCATATAAATGAGAGGATCACATTGGATAGTAGACATGAATAAACTATCATCCAAAGAATGTGATCAAGAGTATTGGTTTAGAGGATGACCGTATTGCATTGTAATCCCAAACTGAATAGGTTCTCCACCTCTTCTGTTTAGCTTGCATAGCCATAACATATTATTAGGTGTCACTCATGGTTTGTGGAAGCCCTGAAGATTGGCAATCACTAATTTTTGTTAAAGGGGAATTGAAAGTAAGTTTCAATTCATAATCGATTAGTAAGAGTTCTACCTGCCCACTGCCTCGCTAATTAGAACCAAATAGATCGTACACCGTGCAAGGTAGAGATTGAAGAAACAACGAAGTTGAGTAAGGACAATTAAATGGTTTAATGGTTTATGGTTAGGATTAATTAATATGTTAATTAATCAAATGAATAAGTTTGTTTTAGCTTATGAGTAATTATTGGACCTCAAGGCCCATTGGGCTTAGAACCGTCAAGCCCATTAACTTAAGTTGTATTAAAACTTAATGATTAAATACTCAAAAGGGCCCAAACAGCCCAAAAGCCTTTAGAAGGCCGGCCATAGCATGAAGGAAAGGTTTTGTTATTTTTGTCACTTAAGTGACTATAAAAGGGACTTTATAGCTAAAATTCATTAGGGTTCTCTTTGAGGAAATTGGAGAGAACAAAAGCTCTCCTTCCACCTCTAGGAGACCGGCCCTTTGAGGAGTTTTTACTAGCATCAACTTCTCCCCAAAGTCATTCATCTCTTCTTCATCCTCTCCTTGGTGCGGTGATGTTAGAGGTTCCCTTTCTTGGGAACTTGAAGAAGCTACTCATCCATTTTTCAAAAATCCATGGAGCAAATAAGCAAGGAATGAAGGCCCTCTCTCTTGGGTGATTAGCCTTTGCTTATGCAAAGAGGATTCAACGAAGGTATAAGAAACCTCAACTATTTTCTCTTTGATTTGAGTTGAGTCTTGGATCACAACTACTAGGCTTTGAATTTAATGGGCAAAGTTTTGTTTTTTAGTACATATAAGCATGATTCCGCCTTTAATTGTTAATTGCAGGTGCAGATGTTCTTAGTTTTTCACAAATTTTCCTTCAAGTTGTATCAGAGCCTAGGTCTAGTCGTTGGTGAATCCTTTTGAGTTTTGTTGTTCATAGTTTATGATTTGAATGTTGTTCATAGTTTTGAGTTTTGTTGTTCATCTCAAATGTTGTAGATTTGGTTCATATGAGCATGAATTTTGGAGCTTAAATTTTGTGCCTTTTGTTTGGGGAAATTCGGCCAAATCCACGGGTGGAATTTTTGGGTTCTTGTTTGTCTTGTTAAAATGGTTTTAAAGTGACACTAGGAACCCCTAAGTACCCTAGTATCTAATATGTTATTTCCCTTAAGTTTGAGGGGTTTTGGGGTGCCTTTAGGTGAATAATGTTCATGGAGCTCTTATGGGTTTTCATGGATGTTCTTCAATGTTCTTGTTGTGTTCTTCATGTTCATAACAAGAACATAAAGTTTTGGGTGTTTGATTCAAAATTGTTTTTGGATTTTTTATAAAAATTTATTTGTAATAGTTGATGTGAGATTATTTGCACTATTCATATCAACACTTTTTTCATGTTTCATGGACATCACCTATCACCTTTTGTTTTTTTTTTTTTTAAACTTAAAAATATTTTTGACACCATCCCTCTCCCCAAAACCAGCCACCCTACAAGTAGGGTACTTTTGAGGTTTTTATGCAATTACATAAAATTTGATACTTTTGTGTATTTGCACTTTGGCCCAAAAGTTTATGTTTTTACGTAAGGAAGTGTTATTAGCACTAGAAAAATCTCATTCTACACTCCTCACAAGTGTATTTTTCTTTCTAATTACAGAAAGTTTGGAGTGCAAAATTAGATTTTTGGAGTGCCAATAACAATTCCCAAAATCGTAAAGGCCCAAAATCACTAAAGGACAAATTCTTTTACTCCTTTAATAAAGTTTTTGTAATTGTAAAAAAATTTAGGTTCTAGTTGTAATTACATGAAGTAGTGGACTTTTGTGTTTTTAGAAAGTGACTCCAAAAGTTTGTGCTTTGCATGATAGCCCAATTGTTGAGGTTATTGCATTTTGGCCCAAATTAGATTGAGAACAAAATAGTTTTCTCTTTAAATGAGAATTGGATTGTCATTTCATTTAGCTCCATTTAAATCAATTCTATGGATACAAAAACCAAATGACATTGTTACATTCTAGTTTAATTAGTTAAAGTGTTAATTAATTAAAGAAAGGGTGATTATGAACCTACTATAATTGAGCTATGTGATAGGCCGTCTCTCGAATTTGTTTGAACCATGGGAATGTGTAGATTAGATTTTTTGTTGTAATTCGATTTGATCAAATGTTGTAAAAGAGCATAAGCTCTTCCTTACATTAAAGTACCCCCTTTCTTATTTTATTTGATATGCATGAAATTGGAGTAGTTGGGTCCAACGCCCAATAGGTAACCACACTTTAATATGATTAAATGTGTAACTAAAATCAATTACCATCCCTAGACCGAGATCCAACACTAGGCTCTTGTTGGATTAAATCGAAGGTTCATAGTCATCCTAATGCCCTAAGGTAACCATATAGTCCATCAAAGAATGCAAAGCTCAAGTTAGTAGTACCATATACTCTTACTTTAAAAACGTTTTACAAGCATACTAGGAGTATCATATACTACTATATCAATCACATGGACCCATAGTTGTGATAGGACCAAATAGTTTTAATTGGATTAAAATGTATATTAATATGTGATGAGACCTAAAACCCTCAATCAAACCAATATTAAGTTGACAAGCGTGAAAGTGCTTTGAACACTGTTTCATGGCCTTCTACCATGGTTGGCTCTCTTCGAATGTACACAAATGCACCGTACTTTAACTCTACATTAGAGGGGGCACAAAGCATGCGTTTACATTTAAGGAGTCTATTCAATACATTTGATGTTGTGAAGGTAGGTAACGAGTGTGACCAATAAGAAGACATTCTAAGGCATGCTTGAACCCCTACACGAACAAGCATGGTGGGTAAGACTTGACTAAGTGAATGAAGTGCCAATAAGAAGATATTATGAGGCATAGATTCTCTAGAGGCCAAATAAGATGGGAACTTACAAGAGTTGTAGAGTAAGAGTTACTCTCTCATTATTATTAATGCTAGCCAATAATCAGATATGATGAGGTTGGCATGGTAATGGTGAGTCTCCCATACCCTACTAAAAGTTTCCTCCAAAACTCCTGGATTCCAATGAGGGATATGGAATTTGACAAATAGTGGGTGGTGCTATTTGATTTAAAGACCCGGATCAAATAGCTTAAAATCAATCAATTTATATTCATTATATATTTATTTACTGATATATTTGCAAGCGCTATCCAAAACTTGACAAAGAAAAACTAAAGGCTTTAGTTTCCATACTTGGTACCACAATCCCATAGATTGTCTTGGATGGATTGGATATGTACCTACTCCTCACAATCTTCCTATTCATAATGTATCATTGGAAGAACATGTTATATATGTCTATCATAAAGAGGATAACACAAACAATATGTGCTTATTCCTTTGTTAAATGAACAAAGGAACTTGAGAAGATTAGCACAAAGACATGGACACTCTAAGTGCCATAATTCTTCAATTACAAATCGTTGTATGAAGAAATAAGAGTTTCTTTGAACAACCCTTAGTTAACACCAGTGCTTGTTTCTTTGTTAAATGAACATGGAACTTGAGAAGTAAACACAAAGGCATGGACAGTTTATGTGCCATGATTCTTCACTTACAAATTGTTGTATAAAGAAGTGAGACTTGCCTTGAACAAGTCTTGAAAGTTTGTAATCTTGTTTAGAACAAGATGGTTATTTAACAAAAATAGTCCATCAATATGCAATAATGATGATTTTGAATCATTAAGTGTTGAAAGTGTTAAACCACTTCACTAGACAGAAACTAAGTTAGGACTTCACCTTTGTGTCCTATGCAAATGGTTCACTAAGTTTATTGTAAACTATATAGTGAACAACAACCACACACTCTCCAAATCGTTTGATGTGTATAACATAATTGAAATAAGTCTCAAGAGAGACAGTAGGAGTTTAGGGACCATTACTGTTGTAGTCATAGGAGAAGTCCAATGAAGAAGGCAAAATAACTCCAAGGGAACAAACTTTCTTTATGAAATGATGGACATGGAAAAGGTTATTTGCAAGCATCATCTTGCAAGTGTCGAGAACTCACCTTTCGAAGGTGTTGTAAATTGTTCTTGAAATTTTTCAAAATAGTTGGTTCTTTTGTTTGAATGTTTGATTCTAGTAACTGTGTTTTGCAACCATTGTAAAAGAGTGACTAATAAAAAGTAGAAGATTAATGAGAGAAGAGAAAGTACTTCACATTCGGAATGTGAATAAAGATATAGATCTCTGCGAAAGCAGATTATACTTGCTTCCTCATATGAACTACCAAAGAAATTGGAAAAACCAAAATTGTCTTTACATCCCAATTTTGAATAAGGAACTTAATTCCGTCACTATAATTTTAAGAGATGGATGGATTGTTTTGTTTGACAAAACATTGTTCGTTATTAACGAATAATTGGATTATTGTAATCCGATTCATTGTCTCTATATTATAGAGATTATGTGGTAGTGTTAACTGTTTAGAATATAATGATACTTAAAACCCAAAAGGTTACAAGGTAGTGACTAACCATACTAAGTTGTGACATCTCAAAAACATAAATTGCAAGTTGGCCATAGATGGATGCTATGGATCGTTAGATCCGGATCCGATGCCTTCTTGTTAAACTTTTATGAGGCCGAATTGTTCGAATCTTTATTATTTTGGAAAGAAGAAAGGGTCCCAAAGTTGTTGAGGTTAATTCACTTAGATGTTAGTGGAATATGTCCACTACATAATACTACTCATGTTGTGTGACATTCACCGAAGATCACTATCGGTTGGACTATCGTGTATTTTGAATGAACACAAGTCCGAAGACTTTGCAAAAGGTTTCAAAGAAAATGTAAGTTGATGAGTAAGACGTATAAAGTATTTTTCTCCTTAGATTTGACCAAAGGAAAATGAACACTTTAGAAGAGTTTGCTTGAAAGGTATCAAGGAAAGTAGCATCATAAGAATGGATTTCTCCATTAGGAGAAGAACGAACTCTAGTTAGATGTAGTTTGTTACATATTATCAAATCTGATTGTCAATAAGAATGTCTTCCAAAATGTTTCATGACTCCATAGGATGTAGTTGGAAATAAAGACAAGTCTTAATCGAGTTAAGATTTGGGGTAATGTGCGAATAAGCAATATTTGTTTGAGAACAATCTTGTGGGATATCCTTAAATTAACCTTAGGATATCGCTTCTATAAACCAGCTAACAAATGTTGCATGTTGGGTAGTTCATTATAATCCTACAACAGGATTTGCCTAAGATAGAGCAAATGAACGAGAGATAGAACTCAAGGAATAAGTTCTTTGAGAGACAAGATGGTACTCAACAAATGTAACAACCTAGTTCCTACAACACGAACTCCAAGGTAGTCGAGAAGGATCTGTAAACCGTCTCAGTTGAATGATTTGAACTTTATGATTATGTCATAAAGTTACACCTCTTAATTCGAAAGAAATAAGAATGAAGATCCTTATGACTACATTGGGTGTGTGTAGGACATATACTCAAGGAAATGGTATAATACCATTTGATCCAAAATAGTGAAACCTTAAAGCTAATTGATAGCTCAAGGTGACTACAATCAAAGAGATTGAGTCTTGGTTTCAATTAATTCAAAGATTGCTTGCTACAACTAAACGGTGATTCAACGTTTGGACATAATATGGGTTTCTGAAACCATTATCAAGATAGTCTTGATGATATATGTCTAAGACTAGGAACCACAAGGTGTATAAGTTGTAAAGATCCATCCACCATAAACCTAAGCAAGCTAGTGGGAGCTATAAGCGTCTCATGAGAAAAGATCAAATCATTTGATTTCTCATAAAGATGTTAATGAATCTTTTATTTACTAGTTTTACAGAAGATTAGTAGGAGTTAACCATATTCCTACATTTGAACATATACGATATATTAAATCTTGGAAATGAAAAAGGATTCTTCTTCGATCTCCTAATGAAATCACCAACTGTTGGATGCAAATTTGTACACATATGCACACAAATGAGGTATTTAATCAGAACCACCTATGAACTCCAGCGAAGTGTGAATGGGATTGATTGAGGGCGGATTTGTGATTGAATCCATGATCGGACTACTTACATATCTCTGGGAAGAAGAATCAAATCACGGGTATAGTTCTAGAGATGGAGTGGTGTGGTGTGGTGTGTGCGACATCGTGAACCATCCTTGACGAAGATGCCTTGACTTACGTGTGTAAGAGAGAGGAGTCTCCATGTCTATGTGTGGACAAATAGCCTGTAGAGAATATGTGTTGATATTAGATGATCGTAGAGAAGTTAAAAGGATCACTCGAGATCCAGAGATTCTCCTAGATAAATACCCAAACTAGGGTATTTATTAAGATCTTGACCGAGTATTCCCTATTAAATCAGGAGACAATCTAGGAGGGAATTTAGGATAAAATATTCAATCCTCTTAGGATTATATGATTACATTGCCTAATCCCCAAAGTATCGTAATTTGACATGAATTATAGTTTCCTTACTTGGAAGACAAGTAATAACTTATAATGGGCTTAAGCCTAGCCTGTTAGACTAAGGTTGTCTGATTACGTATTCTGACTAGTCAACTAATCAGAATATTTACTCTGATAGTCCCACATGTGCCATGTCCTCAAACAAACTAGAAAATTGATGGAATTGGATGACATGGATGACATTTATGTGCAATAGTAAAGTTTAGTGATGAAATTGATACATCTTATACTTTAGGGACCAAAATAATAAGATATGTCAATTTTAGAGGGACTATTTTTTTGGGAGAAGAGTTAAACAAATAGGAAATTCTGACATACTCTGCAATTTTTTTCACACTGGTTTTGATTACAATAATGCTAGCAATACCATATTATGTGACAAGTGACGTGTATATTAATCGAAGATATCACATATCATCATGAAATTTTAGTATGCGGTTCGAATGTATAATAAATCTAGCATGTTCCTCTGGAATGCGTTTGATTTGTGAGGAAGTAGACCTAGGAATGAGAAAATATTGGTTTTCCCCGGTAAACCGATGCTTGGAAATAATTTTAGAGCTCATGGGAAAATAAGGGGAAATAGAAACCTTCCATTCATTTGGGTATCGCTTCCTTCTCTAACAGAAAAAAAGGCAAGCATTAATTCACGTTCTGCTTATCAATCCTTATTGGCCATTGAAAATGCCAATTCTGTCTCGAGAAATTGGTTCCTCCGAATTTGTTTGCTGATCATTTCATTTTTAGTTTTTTAAAAAGATTTAAAAAAAAATAAAATATAAAATAAAAAAACTAAAAAAAATGAAGTCTGAATACTTTCAGTTTTCAGCTTTAAAAAAAATGAAAACTGAAATCTCAGGGCCAAATTTTGAAAACTCAAAAAAGCAGTTTTCAGTTTTAATTTTTTTTTAAATTGAAAACTGAAAAAAATAGTTACCAAATAAGATTTCAATTTTCGAAAAAAGTGAAGAAAAAAAACATAATTTTTGTAGTCTTGAATTGTTGAGGGAAAAAAACATAATATCCTTCGATACAAAAGTACAGAGAAGCATGAAAACTAGGAGCTTCAAAACTTCTATTAAATGTGTTTCACTGAAAAGAACCCAGTAGATACCAAACTCAAGGTAGTACCTCTTTGATTGTAGCTTTTACTGGAGCACCAAGTACGGCCTGGAGGATTGTAGCCTTCATTGGTTATTGACTGTAGCTTTCATCGGTTAGGATTTGTTCTACGAGGGAGGGTGAGAGGAATTTTGGGAGTTGAACATATTTGGGTTGTGTTCAGAAATTTCTTATTTTTTTTAACTTTTTAAGGTCGAAATTATCATTACATAGTATGGAACATAAATAATTTAATATTACGTTTTAATGTGAAGTATATTCAACATTAAATGAAATGCTAATAAAAAAACCCTAAATTAAATGGTTATCAAACGGCCCTTGATATAAAGACACGAAAGAAATTTCTATTTTTCATCCTCTACAAAGAGACGTGAGAAATTAGTTTTTATAAATTCCTGTCTACGTAATTTGATTGGTTAGGTCTGCAAGTAGCTCTGAACTTGAGTAGCGTCTAAGAGTTTGAAATGAAATGGGGAGAAGGGGAGTTGGAGAGGGCAGGCAGCGGGGGAGCAACCGAGCAAGTCGTATAAAGGCTTGCATTTCATTCCCAACACTATTTTCATGTTATGGTTCGTGCCAAAAAGTGCCAAAATAAAAACCAAAAAAAAAAAAAAAAAATCCATTCGTTTACGGAAAAACCCGATAATATGTTTAGAAACAAAAATTGAACTCCATCAAAGAACACACTCAAATGAAAATAAAAGTTATAGCAAACTCACAAGTGAAAAAAACAGAATTACTTCAGCAGTTAAAAAGGAGAGAGTGCATAATAATGTAAGTGAAACTCTGTTTCTCAAACATTATACAGATGCGGTTTGCACCGCGTCTTCGGTAAATTGAACATTTTAACGTACAAGAAATACTTCAGCAGCTCAAATTGGCTAATGAAAATCCATCCATCTTCAGTTGACGTTCTTCTAGTAGGGTTTCAGAATACTAACACATTATTTCATCAGCTTCTTAATCTGCATCCATTTCTTCCAATGCTGCTTTAGCCGCTGCCTTTGCTTCCTCTAGAAGCTCATCCGGAACCTGAACAACCAATAAAAAAATCATCAATCTGCAGGATGGCAACACAGGCTTTCAAATATAACTACCGGCAGGGGAACACATAACAAATACAATGAAGGCGAAAAAAAATATATCACTATGAAGTAGCTAACAGAAACAGAGGAGCGTTGGAAAATTGTTCATTTAAATGCATCAGAACCTTCCGTGCTAAATCATCCAATTTGAGTAAAATAATAAATGTGGGAGTATATAGTGCACAAGTTCGGTGAATCAGTAGGCACTTCTAGCTAGGAATCACGCACAAATGAATATGACCGCACATCAAACACCACAAACTCTAAATCCTTTACTGGTTGAGATGACTTGCGTTTTAACGAGGAAAGGGACTAAAAACAGAAACTAAGCCTTCAAAATGAGAAGCATAATGCTTTCCTTTACCATATTTTTCTTACCACCAAACGGAGGTACGTGGGTCCCACCAATGTCGGTCCTAACCACCTCCATTAGAAAGGTGGCCAGCAAGGTGGTCAATATATGTAGAACAAATAGCAGCACTCAAAAAAAGATTGTATTCAAATCAATGTTTTAAAAGGCCAAGACATAGGAGAGGCGTTCCACGGATAGCGACTATGCGAAAGCCTTGAGGCGTGAGGTGAAGCCTCATGGGACCTAAATTACATATACATACATACATACATACATACATATATATATATATATATATATATAATACTTTGTAAAACAAACATCCTTTGTCATTCAAAACTGCACAAGTCATTAACAAGTTTAACTCAAAAACATAAAATATAAATAATAATAAAATAAAATAAAAATCCATTCATCCAAATATGCTCCACAAACACTCTCTTTCCTTCGTTAATATCCACTCATTTTACAACACTAATATGGTCCACATGCATCCCCCACCCACTCTATTTCCCTTGGTACACCCTCACTCTCACTTTCCCTCTTCGATGGGTGGCAATGGTGCTGCTTGGTTGGTGGTGTCGCGAGAAGAGAAGGGAGGGTTTCAGTGTTTCACAGAGAAGAAGAATGTGAGGCTGTCGAGCACTTGAGTGTCGAATGAAGAAGACTGGGAAGAACTTCTATAAAATAAAATAAAAATGCCCAAAACGCCCTAAGGCGCACCTTGACCACGTCCAGGCAAGTTTTTGCCTATTCCCACTGGCTAGAGGCGTTTTCACCCCCGCCCCACCTCCAAAGCTGCCGAGGCATGCCTTGGGGCAGGTTTTTAAAAACATTGATTCAAATTAACAGTCTTAGATCACAATGAAATTATTTTGCATAAATAAATCTAGATGGAAATTGACATACACATAAGGAGAATCAGCTCAGGCTCCAAAAATATTCCCAATTTTTGTTCCAAACATTAACATTTGCAAGACCCACAATTGAAATGTACAATTCTACATCCTCCAACTGAGATATAGGTCATTGGTCATGGAGTCAATGGGCCACTCAACTGATCGGTGGATCCTTAAGAAAAGCTACGGACTCATGCTCAGAATTCACAAAGAATGGTGCGTAACAAACAATTAAAAGGAGAAAAAGAAAATGAAACAAAAAAGAATCAAAACAAAAAAACTTCTGAAAACACAAAATGTCAAAAATAGGTATGAGAAGCAAATGTGGCAAATAAAATAAAAGCCACATCGTCAATTAGTTTGAAATTTGCAAGTTCCTTGAACTCAGAAAGAAATTCAGATACCTTCTGATGCAGACGGTTTGATTCATCACAGACCCAGCTCATTTCTAACTCAAATTCCTTGTCCTTTGCCTCATCGTGAATTCCATAAATGCTGTTGTGCATCATTAAATATTTAAGTTAAAGGGGGAAAAATAGCTTGTAGACCTCTATCTTGTTCGTAGTGACATGATTCGACTTAAATGACAAATATTACCAAGGACGAACCATTCTTGTTATCTCCATGTACAGAAAAGAATGGAAGTTTCCCATCAATGACAAAACTTAGGTATGCTGAATTTTAAGAGAAAATCGTAAAAAAGAGAGCCGTTTGTCTTGAACAGGTTACATTGTTTATCAACCACATCTGATGTAATGGTTGAGAAACAAACCATTATTTAAAGACCTTGTAACAAAATAACTTCATGCAGAAAAAGTCCATAGCTAGATGTCATCATCATCAAATTAAAACATGCCAGATAGAAAAGTATTCATGGTGTATGTCACTCACATCTTGGCTACTTCAATAACTCCTTGCCGACAAGTCAACTCCGAAAGCTTCAACTTTTCAATCTCTCTGTCATCACATGACATAGATATATAAGTATCAACATTCAAATTTCTCAGCACAATAAAATATAATAAAAAAAAATTAAAATAAGAAAATATTTGACATTAATGTCATTGTTAAAATGTAAAAGACACATGCTCAAGAATCCTTGTTGTTAGTATGGGCTGTATACAGCCTGGTAGATTGATTTTGGTTTGGTCTTTGACTATTTGATTTAAGGCTCACAGTTTGGTAGTTCAATTTTTGTTTGATTCGGGGTTTATATACATTCTATATTCTCTTTTCAACATTTATCAAAGCAAAATGTTCCATAAACCTAAATTCTCTTCCACCCAAGTTCTTACTCTATTCTAATCACAAGCTTTCAGAGTGACCAAGATGGACCAAATTGAACGCAAATTAATAGGAAGATTTTCACACAAAGCAAAAAAAGTTTATAATGCTGCAAAATCCTGTCAGAAAAATTTAGAAAGCAAACTCTCAACTTACGTCTTGGCAGCCTGCCTGCCCTTTCCAATTGCAGCACCAAAATACCTCTAGATGATATGCAAAAGCAAAGATTAATACAAAATATAATTAATTAAAACAATAAATTAAAATGTTCAAGGATAAACAATATTCTTATAGCAATGACAACCAGATACAAAAGTAAACTCACATAAGAAACACCAGAAGGTTCAACCATGTACAATTGTGGCCCATCTCTGTCATAACCACCAAGGATTATCCCACATCCAAAAGGTCTGCAAATAACTTTCACAGATAATCAGAAGGGATGAAAAGAACCTTTGAAATGACAACATGAAAAGTCAGTTCTCAACAAACCTGAGCCACCAATATAGTGTGCACAAATGCACATAACTAGCAACACGTTCAGCAAGTTCCTTAACAGGAATCTGTTCACCATACACACTGCAGGAAGAATCATAAAAATAAGAACATAATAAACTAAAGGTACACAGACCAATCATGTATAATTACGAGCCAATCATGAAATAGCAAATGGTAATATTCTAAAAAAGGAAGAGACTATATTTTTTTACAATTATGCACAAGCATAAAATTACAATGCAAAATTTACAGAACTTGTTCACCAACCAAACTGTCTAGATAACTCAAGTGGATACTAACAAAATTGACCTCTTAATGTCCATTATTAACAGGCGCCAAACAACAATAAACAAGTACTGACTTCTGAAAATACAAGTGTAATGCAAAACAGATAATAGCCACTAAGTGAGGGATTTTGGGCCTTTCTATTGACTCATTTTATGAAAAGCCAAAGTGGGAATATATATACTCAGATTGATTAGACCAACTTTAAGTTGATATTTAAACACAAATCCAGCCAAACAGACCTGTGCTTTCAAATTATACTAGTGTGACAAACTGAAAGAGAAAATGTAAGGATACCAAGGGAGGATAGATTAACAAAATTCCACGAGTGAGAGAGAGGGAGAGAGAAAATGTTCAGATGTTCTACAGAACAAAACCCTTCAATGTTTTCTTGTTTGTTTTATACTTGAAATCCAAAGGAAAAGGCAAACCTTTCATAGTTGGTGGCTTCAGACTTGGTCCTAGCAACAATTTGCCTACCATCTGCAGCTAATCCTGCCACTGCCTGTAATCGGTAAATATCACAAAATGCATCACAAGCTAATTTTGAAAGTCAGTTCTCTGATGGTAAGATTGATAGGATACAGTTAAGCAACCAAAATTATCAGACGAATCTCATAGGATGTCAAAAAATCTAGATCTGGCACAAAATATATGAAAATCTGTGTATATCATACATTCTTTGAATATCCCAACATATCCGCCCATGAGCTAAGGAATTAAAGATGCATCAACTTACAACTAATTCACAAGCTGTTTAGAATAACATATCACTAGTTTGACAAAAGCCTAATAAGGAAATCTTAAAGGAAATGCACGAATGATACAAGATTCAGGCTAGCCCAGTCTTGCAGATTCAAACCAACTTGTGACTTTTCCGTTCCCAATGGCATTTGAAAATAAGCAGCAATTTGCTACTCATTTTCAAATACAATCCCAATGATGAGCATAGGAGTATATACGTTATATGGAGGGTAAGTCAGAGATATTCAGGTGTGACTAACTCCTGTTTGGTTGAAGAAAAAAGGGCCTGTAAATTTGTGAAAATAAATCACACTCTTTGAACACCAGGATTGCTTTAAGTTTAAGAGATAGATCTCTCATATTTTTAAGCCGCAAGAGAAACACTCCTTCCTCACACCCTCCATTCCCCTTATGACTCAGTTGATATTTCAAATTTCTTATGAAGAATATGGAATTTCCCCAACATTATAGGTGTCCATGGAAAATATAATCGAACATTCAAACTAATCATGACCACAACAAAATCCTGACCTCCTTAATTAGCAGTAATAGATATGTTAAAAACAAAAAGTTAACAAATTAACCATAAGTGAGCTCCCTGAGCATTTAGTAGAACTGGGTATTAAACTCTACAAAGAATCCAAGTAAATACCATCCCGGAGTGGCGATGAACTGAATGAATCCTTCTATTAGAACCGGGCAGCATCATCTTCGACGCTATGAGCTTTTCCACACCCTGAAATTCAGAATAAATCAATTTAAATAAAGAAAAAAAACCCTAAGTTTAAGTATCCGAGCGTATGAGAGCAAGAATTTCAAAAAATTTATAAGAAAAATGGGTTTACCATAACAACGCCGTCCTTACATTTGATCCCAATGACAGTCCTGCAACACGAAAAATTTACAATTACAAACCCCTTAAACCCCAAATCAGATGGCGAAAAAGGCTGGAGATTGAGAATTTGGATTGCCGCGGGGAAGAATATAGGGTTTGGAGAGGAAAGGTAGGTACCCGGAGTTGTCGACGGCTTTGGCGGCGTACTCGATCTGGAAGACGCGGCCGTCGGGGGAGAATGTGGTGACGGAGAGATCGTAACCTGTTCCGATGCTGCTCATCTTCTTCTTCCTTTTTTCTGCTGTTTATTGTTGTTTGTAAGTGTTCGACTGAGAGAAGCAAACAGCTACAAATAAAGAGACATTGGCTTACCTCTCAAGAAAGAAAGAAAAAAAAAAAAAAAATATATATATATATATATATATATATATAAAGAATTATTATTGTTACTCCAAAATTCTTATTTTACACTTCAAACTTTCTATATTTAGAAAGAAAAATACACTTGTAAGGAGTGTAGAATAAGATTTTTGAAGTGTCAATAACACTTTCCCAAATAAATACACTCTACACTTTAGCAATTTGCTAATCAAAACCAGAACAAAAACAAAACAAAAAGAGTATGGAAAACCATAGGACCGGGCTTTATACGGCTCATTTTTTAAATGAAAGGTGCTTGGTGATAGGAGCATATTTAGGCGACTTACTTTGCTTGTTCTCGTGCATTTACGTTGTATTTCTTTAGTTATTTTAGTCCTTTATGCTTCTTTTGTGTGTTTTCAGGATAATAAGACGTGTTTGACGAAATGATGCATTGTGGAGTGTTTTGGAGCACTATTGGGCTAAGGATGGATAGCTTATACTTGGAGCCCAAGTGTTGGATGAAATTGAAGGCCTTGTATGCACTTGAAGACACAAAACAATGGCCCTAACCCAATCACATAACACCTTGCCATGGGCTTAACACAAACACTATTCCTTGTCATGCAAGGATGAGCAATTTGGGTCCATTTCATGTACTTAAACTCTAGCCCAATCCACAATCACTTCAAAGCCATGCAAAACCTTTCAACACCCTTTAATCATCCCCCTTTAAGTTATGATTTTATTTCCTAACCCTACATGCATTATTTATTAGCATCTTCACATGCATTCACACACACTTTACACATTCAAACACTAGCCAAAACCGTGAGCTCCCATTCCCTTATGCCATTTTCAGATTTCCACCCACTAACCTAGTCATCAACACATGCATTCACTTCATCATTACACCACCACTCATTCTTTAATCCACATGCACATTCAATCATTCACTCAAGCACCCTTGTGCCATGTTTCCCCCTTTGTTCCCACCCATCACATGCATCATCATCAAACAAACAAGTCTATGCCGTGACCTTCCTAGCCATTTCCAGCTTTTCCCTTTACATTTCACATGCATTCCATACTTCTCCTAGCTGTTTTCCATCATTATTTCAGCCACCATTCACTCTTTAATCCACATGCATTCACACACACTTCACACAAACAACATTCACATGCAAACACAAGCTTTAACCAACAAACAAAACAGCCAACACATGCACCAAAACACTTTGCCGTGGGCACCATTCCACATTCCAGCTTTCCCTTTCATTTTCAGCTCTAACTTTTCATCATTGCAGCCACAAACACCTTAAACAAACAGCCATATACATCTCCACTCCTCCTATAAATACCCTTGCATTCCCATCACCTAGGGACATCTCATCTCATTCACAACACAACACACCACACAAATACACATCCATTGTCGTGCATATCCTTCCAATCTGTGCAGTTTTTATCCTCCATTTCAGCCACTATACAACCCCTTCCCATCCCTCCAAAACACTTCACATAATCCCCAAAGCTCACCTTAGACCTTGTGCCACAACAACGAGGAAGAGAAGAGTGCCTAAACGTTCATACAATTCAAGTTTGAGTTGTTGGAATGTTTAGGTGTTTCTTTGATTTCAATGTTTGAATTCAATTTTCTTTGTTTTGTAATGGAAGAGAAGAGTGCCTAAACGTTCATACAATTCAAGTTTGAGTTGTTGGAATGTTTAGTTGTTTCTTTGATTTCAAGGTTATGAGGAACTAAACCCCCTTTAGCTAGGGGGTGATTCGAAACTATGTTTATATTTGCAATATGAATTGATTACGTTTGGTTGGAATTTCATAAGTTGTGGATTCAATTCATTTAACTGTTTGATTGATAACTTATTTATGTATGTTCATTGAGATTGCAAGCTTAATTTTCATGCATGAATATGACGCTAGAATATAAGTGAGTTTCACCTAATCATTATGAACTTATATTCACAAGTAGTGGAGGTTGCTTATAAACAATCACGTTAAACGAATTCTTGGCATAAGTTTCATGCGTATTCCATAGTAACGAATGCCTCGTCAACACTTATAATTTTCATTGAACTTAATGATCTTGGTTGAATGTCTCTATCATGCGTATTCCATAGTTAGGGACTTTGATTAAGAATAATTTGGTTGTAATGCGTATTCCATTCAATCCAACGAATTTAGGGAAATCTGAAAGTTAATTTAAGCGGACCTAATTAACTTGGAGCATTGAGTTTCACAACTTATCGAAAGACCAACTAAGAATCAATATTGTATGCAAGTGTAACATGTGTGGAGAAGAACCCCTTGGCTATTCCATCATCCATATTTTCATCACATTCATATTTACATTTTGCCTTTAATTATATTCTGTCCATTTAATTTAATATCGTCCAAACACATTTCCCCCATATTTCGTTGAGTCTTAATCATTCGTATTTGTTTTATTTTTGTATCTTTAAGCTTTTGGAGTCATAAACAGTTTCAAATTCGTCTAAATCAAGTTCTAGTTTCTATTTGAGTCAGTTTGATTATTTTAGGCAGTTTGAGTTTTTCAAAGCCATTCTGAGTCATAGTAGTCTTGTTAAGAGTATTTACATTTAGTTTTTGTGTTTTAAAGTCAATTCAAATTAGATTAGCACCCCTAGTTAATCCCCGGTTAGAACGATCCCTACTTACATCATTACTACAATTGTCACAAATAGGGTTTAGTTTGTGTGCGTATAAAATAACGCATCAAATTTTGGCGCCGTTGCCGGGGATTGGCAAAGTTGCTAATCCCTTGTCTTGAGTCTTGTTTAAATTGTTTAGTTTCTGTTTTGTTTTAATTTTTTTTTGCACCGTGTGTATGTGTTTTTGTGCCGTGTGTGGCAACTTCTTTTCTTATTTGTGCCAAGTCTATTAAGTTGGTTACTTATCTTGTTTACTTTTGTGTGTAGGTACTAGTTTATGACCCGTAGCTCACAACCTGTTCGTGAGCATATCTCCGACTTTGACGGTGATTTCGAGAGGACTTTGAGAAGGAACAAGAAATTGCAAGAGTCTAATCCTCCTAGTCCCGAACCTGAAGTAGAAGAGGAAGCCACGGATTGGGTTAAAGAGGAAGTACCAACCATGGCCGTGGACAATCGAACCATTAAAGAGCTTTCTGCCTCAGGTTTGGCCAATGCAGCCCCTCTTTGCATTCAATACCCCGCGGCTGCCCAAGGCAAGACCGATGAATTTGAACTCAAATCCAGTTTGTTACACCATATTCCGAAGTTCCATGGCTTGTCTATGGAAGACCCCAACAAACACTTGAAGGAGTTCGAGGTGGTTTGTTCGAGCATGACCCCCGTCAATGTGGATGGGAGTATATTGAAGATGAAGGCCTTTCCATTTTCACTTATGGACAAGGCCAAAGATTGGCTCTACGAACTAGCCCCGGGAACTGTGACTTCGTGGGAGAGTATGAAGCGTGCTTTCTTGGAGAAATTCTTCCCTACTTCGAGAGTGATTCTCCTACGGAAGAAAATTAGTGGTATTCAACAGAATCATGGTGAGACATTCCCGGCTTATTATGAGCGCTTCAAGGGCCTTGTAGCTTCATGTCCTCAACATCAAATGAAGGAGGAACTTCTCCTTCAATATTTCTATGAGGGCCTCCTTCCTATCGAACGTCAAATGCTTGATGCATCAGCGGGAGGAGCATTGGTGGACAAAACACCAAGGGATGCCAAGATTCTCATAGCCAACCGAGCGCTCAACGCTCAACAATATGAAGGAGTGGGCCAAAGGGAAGCCCCACGGCAACAAAGTGTAAATGAGGTGAATGCTATTTCTGAAATTCAATCACAACTTGCTAATCTTACTTCTCTTGTTTCTCAGGTTGTGATTGGTCCAAAAGCACAAGAACACCAAGTTTGTGGCGTGTGCTCAATTCAAGGGCATCCATCCGACAAGTGCCCTCAACTAATCGAGAATGATGGGTGGGAATCTGCCAATGCAATTGGTTTCCAAGGACAAAATCAAAACAACCCATACTCGAACACTTACAATGTCGGATGGAGGGACCATCCAAACTTCAAATGGAGGGAGCCACAACAAGCTGCCCAACAAGGAGGATTTAGGCCAAACCCCCTTGGTTTTTATTCCAAGCCGTATGCACCCCAACAACCCCAACAACCCCAACAACCTTCGGCATCATCTCATTCAGGTACGTCCTTGGAAAGTGATCAAGCTATGCAATTACTAACCTCTATTTCGCAGGGATTGCAAAATCAAAACAACCGGATAGCAAATAACGAGAAGGAGATGATGGATATGAAGAAACAAATAGGGCAGATTTCTGAGTTCCTTGGACAGATTAGAGAGCAAGGAAAGCTTCCTAGCTCAACCACAGTCAATCCAAAGGGAGGATTCGAATCCGCCAAAGCCATCACCCTAAGGGGTGGAAAAGAAGTTGGGACCGAGCCAAACAATCCCAAATCTGCCCAGAAAGTAGATGACGAGACGACACAACCTGAGGCAGATCACCCTAACTCGGCCAAATCAGGTAATTTAAGTTCAAATTCATGTACTTAACGTCCTAATCTGCCCAATGTACCTTTTCCTAGCAGGTTCATGCAAGAAAAAAAGGAAGAAAGCGAGAAGGACATTCTTGAAACATTCCGGAAGGTGCAAGTGAACATACCGCTTCTCGATGCAATCAAACAGGTTCCAAAGTATTCTAAATTCCTCAAGGACCTATGCAATACAAAGAGAAGAAGGGCAAACAAAGAGGTAGTGAAGGTAAGCGAGAATGTGTACGCTGTTTTGCAACGTAAACTGCCTACCAAGTGCAAAGACCCCGGTAGTTTCACGATTCCTTGTGTGATTGGACATAATCGTTTTGAACATGCCATGCTTGATTTAGGTGCATCCATAAATGTCATGCCTTATTCTATTTATGCATCTATGAATTTGGGTGAATTAAAACAAGATGGTGTAATTATACAATTGGCCGATCGTTCTAACGCGTATCCAAAAGGAGTTTTGGAAGATGTGCTTGTGCAGGTGAACCATTTAATTTTTCCGGCTGATTTCTACATCCTAGACATGGAGGATTCAGCCCATTCTACATCTTTACCGATTCTCCTTGGTAGGCCATTCATGAAGACGGCCCGAACGAAGATTGATGTATACAAAGGCACCTTGACAATGGAATTCGATGGGGAAGTGATTGATTTTAATATTTCTGAAACTATGAGATATCCCGTTGATGACCATTCTTGTTTTTCCATTGATGTTATCGATTCTTTGGCGCAGGTATACCTTGAAGAATTGAACGAAGACGCCCTGGAAACAACCATCACTAAGGCCATAGAGCGCAAAAATGAAGGATTTGGGCCAATGCAAGGCCACGGCAAGGAGGAGGAATTCTTTGCAATGGGTTCTAGTGAAGAAATAATTGAGGTTGTGGCAGCCCTTGAGTCATTGCCACAACAATATGGTAAGGTTCCACTCTCACTTTCAAATTCAGTTTCCACTAAGATGCTACCTTCTGTTGTTCAGGCACCATCGCTTGAACTTAAGCCGTTGCCGGACCATTTGAAGTATGTGTTTTTGGGAAAAGGCGAAACATTGCCCGTCATCATTTCATCAAGTCTCACGGCAATGGAGGAGGAGAAGCTTGTGAGGGTGCTGCGAGAGCACAAAACGGCCATAGGGTGGACTTTGGCCGACATTAAAGGAATAAGCCCTACCACATGCATGCACCGTATACTTCTTGAGGAGAGGGCTAAACCAACTCGAGAGGCTCAGCGCCGTCTCAACCCTCCAATGATGGAAGTTGTGAAAAAGGAGATTATCAAACTTCTTGATTGTGGAGTGATTTATCCGATTTCTGATAGTCGTTGGGTGTCACCGGTGCAATGTGTTCCAAAGAAGTTTGGAGTGACAGTGGTGAAGAATGCTGAGAATGAGCTTGTGCCAACCCGCATTCAAACAGGTTGGCGAGTATGTATCGATTACCGGAAGCTAAATGCCATGACTAGGAAAGATCACTTTCCTTTGCCATTCATCGACCAGATGCTCGAAAGGTTAGCCGGTCATGCTTTTTACTGTTTTCTTGATGGATACTCTGGATATAACCAAATTGTGATAGCCCCGGATGATCAAGAGAAGACCACATTCACATGTCCCTTTGGAACATTTGCTTATCGTCGCATGCCATTTGGCTTATGCAACGCACCGGCCACTTTCCAAAGGTGTATGGTAAGTATATTTTCCGATTTTGTTGAAAAGATCATTGAGGTTTTCATGGATGATTTCAGTGTATTTGGGAGTTCATTTGATAATTGCTTGGATAATCTGACCTTAATTTTGAAACGATGTGTTGAAACTAACCTTGTCTTGAATTGGGAGAAATGTCACTTTATGGTGAAACAAGGTATAGTTTTAGGACATATTGTTTCAGAAAAAGGAATTGAAGTAGATAAATCGAAAATAGACCTTGTACATCACTTACCCTCTCCTACTTCGGTTAGAGAGGTACGTTCGTTTCTTGGCCATGCAGGGTTCTATAGGCGTTTTATCAAGGACTTCTCCAAGATGTCCAACCCTCTTTGCCGATTGCTTCAAAAAGATGTGCCATTCAAGTTTGATGAAGAGTGTAATTCGACATTTAACCAACTCAAGGAGAAGCTAGTCTCGGCCCCCATTATTGTACCTCCAGATTGGAGCCTTCCGTTCGAGCTCATGTGCGATGCATCCGACTATGCATTAAGAGCTGTTCTAGGACAAAGAAGAGACAAGCGGCCGCATGTCATATACTATGCCTCTCGGACTCTCAATGATGCCCAATTGAACTACTCCACGACGGAAAAAGAACTTCTAGCTGTGGTTTTTGCTTTAGATAAATTCCGTTCATATTTAATTGGAACTAAAGTAATCGTTTATTCTGATCATGCAGCTTTGAGGTACTTGCTCACGAAAAAGGAAGCAAAGCTGAGGCTTATCCGATGGATGCTTCTTCTCCAAGAATTCGATATCGAAATCCGGGACAAGAAAGGAAGTGAAAACGTGGTGGCTGACCACTTGAGCCGTATGGTGCATGAAGAGGATGCCGTGCCTATCATAGAGACATTCCCAGATGAGCAACTGATGTCCGTCAAGGTAAGTGAACCCTGGTATGCTGATTTGGTGAATTATTTAGTGTCTAAACATGTTCCTAGTGAATTACTTAAACACCAATGTGATAAATTGAAGAAAGAGGCACGGTTTTATGTGTGGGATGACCCGTATTTGTGGAAATATTGCCCTGACCAAGTTATACGTAGGTGTGTGCACGATTATGAGTTTAATGCTATTCTAACCTTTTGTCACACTTATGCTTGTGGGGGACACTTTGGCACTCAAAGAACAGCACTTAAGGTGTTAGAATGTGGTTTCTATTGGCCTACCATCTTTAGGGATGCTAGAACATTTTGCATGTCTTGTGATAGATGCCAAAGAACGGGCAATATTGGTCCTAAACAGCAAATGCCGCAAACCCCCATTTTTAGTGTTGAAATCTTTGATGTTTGGGGTATTGATTTTATGGGTCCCTTTCCTTCGTCACATGGGTTTATTTATATATTGCTTGCTGTGGATTATGTGTCGAAATGGGTGGAAGCAAAAGCCACCCGAACTAATGATTCTCGAGTGGTTGCAGATTTTGTGAAAACTAACATTTTTGCAAGGTTTGGAATGCCACGAGTGCTAATCAGTGATGGAGGTTCCCATTTTTGTAATCGAACCATCGAGGCGTTGCTCAAGAAATACAATGTCACACATAAGGTGGCCACACCTTATCATCCTCAAACGAGCGGGCAAGCCGAGGTTTCGAATAGGGAAATCAAGCAGATTCTTGAGAAGACCGTGGGGCCTACAAGGAAGGATTGGAGTTTGCGCTTAAACGATGCATTGTGGGTGTATCGCACTGCCTACAAAACCCCCATTGGGATGTCACCTTTTCGGCTCATCTATGGGAAGCCATGCCATCTTCCCGTCGAACTAGAGCATCGTGCACATTGGGCCGTCAAAACGTTCAATATGGACCTTGATGCCGCAGGTTTACATAGGAAGCTTCAATTATGTGAGCTTGATGAAATCCGAAATGAAGCATATGAGAATGCCCGGATTTACAAGGAGAAAACAAAGGCATTTCATGACAAGATGATTCGTGCCAAGACGTTCTCTATTGGGCAGAAAGTGTTGTTGTTCAATTCTCGCCTTCGGTTGTTTCCGGGTAAGTTGCGTTCCAAATGGGTTGGTCCTTTTATTGTCACTAATGTTTTCCCTCATGGTGCAGTGCAAATCAAAAGTTCAAGGACGCAGCAAGAATTCAAAGTGAATGGGCATCGATTGAAGCCCTATTACGAGATGTTTGAGGAGCATGTCGTGGAGGAGGTACCCCTCCATGCCGTGGAACCTAGTCAAGCTTAAACGGAGGTACCGTCCGACTGCAAGACGTAAAAGCAAGCGCTACTTGGGAGGCAACCCATGCATTCAACAAAGGAAGACTTAGAAAGCACTCCAATTCCAGATTCCTAAAAAAAAAAAAAAAAAAAAAAAAAAAAAAAACTCTTCTCTTTGTTGCTATTTCGTTTCTGCCTTGTTAGGTTGTTTATTTATTGTTGTTTGTTTATTAATTGTGTGAGTCTATGATTGTAACATTTAGAAAATGTTTGATTTATTGATAGGCACTGCTAAACAAAGAAAGATGGAGCCTTCACAAATGGCGTTTACTTGAAGCCCCCCACTACGAGGCGTCGAAGCAGAAGGCATAGAAGCGGGAGGCATAGAAGCGGGAGGCATAGGGGCAGAAGACATCGGAGCAGAAGGCATCGGAGCTAGAGCATTCCAGGCCTCAATACTTGGCCAAGCGCTGGATGACCCAGGAAAAAGGTGCCTCTGGAGATAAGTAGCAAGCTTTTGACGGTCACTTTGAATCCGACCTTCAGATTCTTGCAGCTCATCAAGCTTCCTCTTCATGCCCGCCGAATAGTTATTTGCAAGCACATGTAAACTTCTATTCTCGTACTTAAGCTGCTGGATCTCCTGCTTGAGACTTTCCACCTCTGCCATCAATGATTCCACCTGACGGGAGCGGGCAAGCAGACGTTGGCCCATGTTGGACACAGAACTCGCACACTGAACACTAAGTGCGAGGGACTCTTGAACGGCCAACTCATCGGACCGTCCTGACAGCAGCCTACTATCTTTTGGAGTGAGGAGGTTCCTAGCTACTATTGTAGCTGTTGTGGCATCCTGCATCACGGAGTCTTCACCTGTGAGAGGACCGTTAGAAGAAAAGAAAGAAGGGCGTCATACGTTACCTTGACGCGGCGCGCCCGTATCACTGCTAAGGCTCAATTCCAAGCTAAGGTTCGATGAGTTTGCCATTTTTCAAAAGTGTTCAAAGAGAAGGGATGGAGTTAAATTTCAAAGGGCCGGAGTCGATTTTCAAGAATGGGAAATCTTCAGAGTGTGTTTGTTGTGGTGATCGATAGCTCAATAAAAAAGCCAAGGCGACGCGTCCACCAATTCAAAAAGCCGGAATTTCCGGCGTAATTTAGGCGACGCTTTCTCGGCTTTTCAGAAGGCGCGTTCAACTTTGTCAAAAGATTTCTTCTTTTCAGACAACACGTGGAGGCCATCATCACAACTACACATCTTTAGCCGACAAGCGCAAAGTTCGGCGACGCTTTCTCTGCTTTTCAGAAGACGCGTGCAGCTTTGTCAAAAGGAACCGCATCTGCACTACCACGTGTCGCTCAGAAATCGAAGGGGCGCCTGCTCAGAAATCGAAGAGGCGTATTCAAAAATCGAAGAGGCGCCACTATTTCAAAAAGCCGGAGTTGCGGGATCAAAACGTTTGTCGACAAAGGTAAAAAGTACCACCACTTGCTATTATCTCTATATATGTCGACCTTCGTCTTTTATGGCAGGGGAAACCTGAAGAAAATGCCCAACTCTCCCTCACCTCTGAGGGTGCACTCCCAGCAAAGCCTTTCGAAATACTAAATTCTTTCTTCTTCCCCAAAGATGATACCAGATGTCTGGAGTACAGATGACCCAGGAGGAAACAGCACAACAAATACATGTGCTGATTCATTCACCGCTTCTTCAAAAGCAAAGGTATCTCATATCATCAAGGTCAAAAGCAAAAGTATCTCATATCATGCTCTTTCCCTGTCTTTTTCTTTGTCTTTGTTCTTACTCGCATGGCAAAGTAAAAGAAGCAATCAGCCGGCACTTGGAGTCAGTCTTCCGTTCTGGAGCCAACTGCCTGGAATCTATTCCTGATTGCTTACCTAGCGTTGCTCTCGAGTAGTCATCTTCAACGGTTGATACACTTCCGGAGAAGGGACCACTTCTGCAAAGGGGAGCGAGTAAGGCAAGTGAAAATGATACATTGAAGCATGTGGAGACAAACATAGGCTGAGTTATCCTCCAACCCTTTTCATTACGAATTGGAAAGATTGAACAAAGAAACAGACAAAAGGGGTAAGCTCAGACCTTCGGGGAAGACCAAAAGAATCCTCCAGCCCAGTAGCATAAAGGAAAATCAATGATGGGCGGAAACCAGTTCGAGAGTAAGCCTGTGGAATCATCAAGATCAAGCGTCAATGCAATCAATAAAGAGAAGAGGGAATTTACACTCCATAACCAGATTTGCGTCCCTAAACTCTTCTCTTTGTTAATTACATTCTGCCATGTTTAGTATGTTTAGTTGTTGTTTGTGTGTTTACTTATGTTTTGTGTGAATCTATGCTTAAAACATTGAGGACAATGTTTGATTTAAGTGTGGGGGGTAACTAAGTATATTTAATGCAAATTCGTGGGATTTTATCACCCACATAACTTCAAATGTTGTTCCTTGCTATTTTAAGGTGTTTTTAAATTGTTTTAGAGTGTTTTAGAGTGTTTTGTTTTATAACTCCGAAAATCACATAAAAATTTGGAAAAAAAAAAAAATGTTTTGAAAAGCCTAAAAAGAGTGTTTTGAGTCGTTTTTGTGTGTTTATGTCTTAGGGTACCTTCCAACACAATGATAAGGATTTGGTTTGTAATTGCATGACGGTTAAAAAGAGTTATAAACATAGAAAAAAGTTTGATTTACTCTTGGTATATGCTTGGTTATGGTTATAATGTATGACTTCACATGCAATCATAAAAGAAAAATTCGTTTTTGTAACATGCTTGAAGGAAGGAATCAAACAAACGCTACATCCCTGTGAGATTCGAGCCATTACTTTCTTTGGAGAGTTATTTTCTGTGATTCTTTGTTTTCTAAAGTTGTTGCATGATCTCATTATTCCTTACTTGGTTACTACTTAGAATGCAATTGTATCATGATAGAACTAAATGCTAGAACTTATATCCGTTTCATTCAAAGCATGACATTGAATTGCATAACATATATCAAGATGAAGTTGTGTAGTTGCCACCATAGCCAAATAGCCTTACTTCCCATATTTCGTATATATTAGTTTTAACCCCGTTGAGCCTCGTTTATCCTATTTTCTTTGCTAACCACATCACCCCTTACCTAGCCTAGAGTAGGACTTTCCTATACCCTTGTTCTTAAAGTATAGTAAGCATGACTTAAATGAATTCCTTTTGAGTTACATTATGCAAGAAAATGAGTGTGGGGGAGTAAAAGTTTGTTCTTACGTTTATATGTATGTTCCGAGATTCAAAAGAAAAAGAAGAAAAAAAAAAAAAAAAAAAAAAAAAAAAAAAGAGTGAAAATAAGTAAGAATGAACTCACGAGCGTTGATGGTTGAAGAAAGGGTCCAAAAAGTTGAATATGGCCCTAAGTTTTGTGTGACTTTCCCTTGGGTGTTCAAAGTTGATTTTTGCGTTCTAAAGGGAATTCTAAGTGCCTAATTCAAATACTTTGCTCACTATTGCTTTAAGAATGTTTGTTTATCCTTCACCTTTCATTATTAGCCAATACCCTAGCCCCGTTACACCCCTTTGACTTCTATCTTGATCGTTATGTGTTCAATAATGTGGAGTTTGGAATTGATATGAGCATATGGTGTCACTGGTTCTTGCATCTAAGTAGTAGCATTCCATTCATGAGATCATACCTAAACATGCTTATTAACTCCAGAAATTGCTTCCTTTGAAATACATATATGTGAGTGTTCATTTTTATGTTTACATCAATCTTCTCACATATACCTAGTGTAGGGTGTGTAGTCAGAAAATCTGTGTGAAAAACGAGAGTATATCTTGTAAGGATTTGAGCAAATTCTCTAAGGCATGTTACTACATTCGAAATGTGTTTTAAATGCTTAATTGTGAACTAGTATGTGGTGACTATGATTAAAAATGTACTTAAGTGTAGAGATGGCTAAAATCTGTGGGAATAATGATTTTTAACTTGTTATGTGCATTGGAAATCCGTGAGACGATTGTTGGAAGGTGTAGGTGGTGTTTTGTTCGTTTTGTCTAGTTTCGTGTTCTTTTGTTGTTTTGTTTTGCTCGAGGACTAGCAAAAGATAAGTGTGGGGGTATTTGATAGGAGCATATTTAGGCGACTTACTTTGCTTGTTCTCGTGCATTTACGTTGTGTTTCTTTAGTTATTTTAGTCCTTTATGCTTCTTTTGTGTGTTTTCAGGATAATAAGACGTGTTTGACGAAAGGATGCATTGTGGAGTGTTTTGGAGCACTATTGGGCTAAGGATGGATAACTTATACTTGGAGCCCAAGTGTTGGATGAAATTGAAGGCCTTGTATGCACTTGAAGACACAAAACAATGGCCCTAACCCAATCACATAACACCTTGCCATGGGCTTAACACAAACACCATTCCTTGCCATGCAAGGATGAGCAATTTGGGTCCATTTCATGTACTTAAACTCTAGCCCAATCCACAATCACTTCAAAGCCATGCAAAACCTTTCAACACCCTTTAATCATCCCCCTTTAAGTTATGATTTTATTTCCTAACCCTACATGCATTATTTATTAGCATCTTCACATGCATTCACACACACTTTACACATTCAAACACTAGCCAAAACCGTGAGCTCCCATTCCCTTATGCCATTTTCAGATTTCCACCCACTAACCTAGTCATCAACACATGCATTCACTTCATCATTACACCACCACTCATTCTTTAATCCACATGCACATTCAATCATTCACTCAAGCACCCTTGTGCCATGTTTCCCCCTTTGTTCCCACCCATCACATGCATCATCATCAAACAAACAAGTCTATGCCGTGACCTTCCTAGCCATTTCCAGCTTTTCCCTTTACATTTCACATGCATTCCATACTTCTCCTAGCTGTTTTCCATCATTATTTCAGCCACCATTCACTCTTTAATCCACATGCATTCACACACACTTCACACAAACAACATTCACATGCAAACACAAGCTTTAACCAACAAATAAAACAGCCAACACATGCACCAAAACACTTTGTCGTGGGCACCATTCCACATTCCAGCTTTCCCTTTCATTTTCAGCTCTAACTCTTCATCATTGCAGCCACAAACACCTTAAACAAACAGCCATATACATCTCCACTCCTCCTATAAATACCCTTGCATTCCCATCACCTAGGGACATCTCATCTCATTCACAACACAACACACCACACAAATACACATCCATTGCCGTGCATATCCTTCCAATCTGTGCAGTTTTTATCCTCCATTTCAGCCACTATACAACCCCTTCCCATCCCTCCAAAACACTTCACATAATCCCCAAAGCTCACCTTAGACCTTGTGCCACAACAACGAGGAAGAGAAGAGTGCCTAAACGTTCATACAATTCAAGTTTGAGTTGTTGAAATGTTTAGGTGTTTCTTTGATTTCAATGTTTGAATTCAATTTTCTTTGTTTTGTAATGGAAGAGAAGAGTGCCTAAACGTTCATACAATTCAAGTTTGAGTTGTTGGAATGTTTAGTTGTTTCCTTGATTTCAAGGTTATGAGGAACTAAACCCCCTTTAGCTAGGGGTGATTCGAAACTATGTTTATATTTGCAATATGAATTGATTACGTTTGGTTGGAATTTCATAAGTTGTGGATTCAATTCATTTAACTGTTTGATTGATAACTTATTTATGTATGTTCATTGAGATTGAAAGCTTAATTTTCATGCATGAATATGATGCTAGAATATAAGTGAGTTTCACCTAATCGTTATGAACTTATATTCACAAGTAGTGGAGGTTGCTTATAAACAATCACGTTAAACGAATTCTTGGCATAAGTTTCATGCGTATTCCATAGTAACGAATGCCTCGTCAACACTTATAATTTTCATTGAACTTAATGATCTTGGTTGAATGTCTCTATCATGCGTATTCCATAGTTAGGGACTTTGATTAAGAATAATTTGGTTGTAATGCGTATTCCATTCAATCCAACGAATTTAGGGAAATCTGAAAGTTAATTTAAGCGGACCTAATTAACTTGGAGCATTGAGTTTCACAACTTATCGAAAGACCAACTGAGAATCAATATTGTATGCAAGTGTAACATGTGTGGAGAAGAACCCCTTGGCTATTCCATCATCCATATTTTCATCACATTCATATTTACATTTTGCCTTTAATTATATTCTGTCCATTTAATTTAATATCGTCCAAACACATTTCCCCCATATTTCGTTGAGTCTTAATCATTCGTATTTGTTTTATTTTTGTATCTTTAAGCTTTTGGAGTCATAAACAGTTTCAAATTCGTCTAAATCAAGTTCTAGTTTCTATTTGAGTCAGTTTGATTGTTTTAGGCAGTTTGAGTTTTTCAAAGCCATTCTGAGTCATAGTAGTCTTGTTAAGAGTATTTACATTTAGTTTTTGTGTTTTAAAGTCAATTCAAATTAGATTAGCACCCCTAGTTAATCCCCGGTTAGAACGATCCCTACTTAGATCATTACTACAATTGTCACAAATAGGGTTTAGTTTGTGTGCGTATAAAATAACGCATCACTTGGGCTTTACATATTAGGTTTAGGTCAGCCTAGAACATTCAATGAAGCATCCTTGTAGGTCTCGAAATTATTGACGTCGGCAGGAAGTGCTAGAAAATGGGCATGAGTGAGACAGTACTTCAGTTGCTGGAAACTCTACTCATAATCATCATCCCATTCAAACCTAACTCCTTTCTTGGTTAGCTTTGTCAAAGGTAAAGCTATGGCTAAGAAATCCTTCACAAAGTGCCAATAGTAGCCGGTAAGACCAAGGAAACTTCGTACCTCCACAACATTTTGTGGGCGCTCCTAATTTTCCATTATAGCTATCTTCCGAAGATCCAAGAATACCTTTTGCTAAAATGATGTGCCCCAAAAAAAAAAAAAAAGACACCTGATTCAACCTGGCATTTGCTGAATTTAGCTTAAAGCTAATTATACCTTAGCTTCTTTAAGGCCAAGCGCAGGTGTTTAACATGCTTGACCTCACTCTTGGAGTAAACCAGAATATCATCAATAAAAACTATCACGAACATGTCACAGTATGGATGGAATACTAGTTCTTTAGGTCCATGAAAGCCATTGGAGCATTCATCAACCCGAATAGCATCACAAGGAATTCCTAATTTGACATGAATTTGATTTTCCTTACTTAGGAGACAAGTAATACTTATAATGGACTTAAGCCTAGCCTGTTGGATTGAGGTTGTTTGACTATGTATTATGACTAGTTAGCTAATCGAATATAGTTACTCTGATTCTGTCTAAGAAGCTTAAGGGTTACGTGTCAAGGGCCTAAAATTAATAGTTCCATGTGTCATGTCATCAAACAAACTGGAAAATTGATGGAATTGGATGACATTTATGTGCGATGGTAAAGTTCAGTGATGAAATTGATATATTTTATACTTCAGGGACCAAAATAATGAGACATGTCAATCTTAGAGGGACTATTTTTTTTGAGAAAGGAGTTATACAAACAAGAAATTCTTAGCATACTCTGAGATTTTTTTCACACTAGTATTGATTACAATAATGCTAGTAATATCATATTATATGACAAATGGCGTGGACAACAATATTGTAACATCCCACATCGCACAGGGTAGTGGATCATGTAATCTTTATATGTATATTCCCATCTCTACCTAGCATGAGGCCTTTTGGGAGCTCACTGGCTTCGGGTTCCATAAGAACTCTAAAGTTAAGCGATTTCGCGTGAGAGCATTCCCAAGATGGGTGACCCACTACGAAGTTCTTGTGTGAGTTCAGAGAAACAAAACTGTGAGGGTGTGATAGGAGCCCAAAGCGGACAATATCGTGCTACAATGGAGTTGAGCCCAGGATGTGGTGGGGGCGGGGGCCGGGATGTGACAATTTGGTATTAGAGTCAGGTTATTGTAACATCCC
This sequence comes from Pyrus communis, assembly GCF_963583255.1. Classification (NCBI taxonomy): domain Eukaryota; kingdom Viridiplantae; phylum Streptophyta; class Magnoliopsida; order Rosales; family Rosaceae; genus Pyrus; species Pyrus communis. The sequence goes on from NC_084815.1 coordinate 12,363,411, forward strand.
ACATCACCCAGGGGAGTGGATCCTGTAAGCCTTATATGTATATTCTCATATCTACCTAGCATGAGGCTTTTTGAGAGCTCACTGGCTTCGGGTTTCGTGAGAACTCCGAAGTTAAGCGAGTTTGCGCGAGAGCATTCCCAAGATGGGTGACCCACTAAGAAGTTCTCGTGTGAGTTCCCAGAAACAAAACCGCGCGGATGTGGTAGGGGCCCAAAGTGGACAATATCGTGCTACGGTGGTGTAGCAGGCCTGGGATGTGGTGGACCCCGGGTCGGGATGTGACAATTTAATTGTAACATCCCACATCGCCTAGGGGAGTGGATCTTGTAAGCCTTATATGTATATTCTCATCTCTACCTAGCACGAGGCATTTTGGGAGCTCACTGGCTTCGGGTTCTGTAGGAACTCCGAAGTTAAGCGAGTTTGCGCTAGAGCATTCCCATGATGGGTGACTGACTAGGAAGTTTTCGTGTGAGTTCCTAGAAAATAAACTGTGAGGGTGTGGTAGGGGCCCAAAGCGGACAATATCGTGTTACAGTGGACTCAAGCTTGGGATGTGGTGGGGGCCGGGGCTGGGATGTGACAATTTGTACGGAATCCAAAGCCAATGAGCTCCCAAAAGGCCTCGTGCTAGGTAGAGATGGGAATATACTTACATGATCCACTCCCCTGGGCGATGTGGGATGTTACAAATACGGCAATTAATAATTTTATCTTTAGATAACAATTGAGAGAGTAATCCTTCTTCAACCGGGAGACTATCTAGGAGGGAATTTATGATAATATATTCAATTCTCATACGATTATAATTATGTTGCCTAATCTCCAAGATATCATAATTTAACATGAATTGCCGGCACACTTTTATGTCTTCCGAAGTTGCCGCCGCACTTAGAATATATCACATACATCTCTTAAAGTAATAAGATCTTTTATGTCTAAATCGAGCATATCATAAGGGAACACTTTTCATGATAAATACCCTTACTTGTGTATATCACATACATCTTTTTATGATAAATCGCATATATATTATGATGTAATGAGCTAGGGTATTCAAGTTACGAGCTAGGGTCATATCAAACGCATTCTTTATGATCTCTTTATGATGTATATGATATGATCTCCACTTCTAAAATTACTTAGATCTCTTTATGATGCCTAAATATCTTAGCTTGTGTATATCACATGCATCTTTTTATGTCAAATAAGATCTCTTTAATTTCTCTCTAATCATCTATTTAACACACATTCTCTACACGTTGTTCGTTATGTGTAGACATGAAAACTCCTCTCTCCTACAAGGCTTAGTCAAGGCATATTTGTCAAAGATGGTTCACGATGTCGCACACATCACACCACTCTTCTATAAAATTACACCCATGATGTGATTCTACTTCCCGAAAGATATGTAGGTGGTTCGATCATGGAATCAATCACACCTTTGATCAACCCCATTCACCCATCATTGAAGTTCATGAGTGATTACTATCAAATACTGCCTCTGTCCATGGATATGCACAAATTTGATTCGAATAGCACACGTGGAACCACATATCCAATGATAAGGTGTAATATGGATAAAGGTTATTATCGTAAACAATCCCTAAAATGGGGTAACCTATCATTTAGTCCCTAAAGTTTATAAGATTAGTCAGTGTCATTCTGGAATTGATCACACACATCAATGTGGTCCTTAATGTTGAAGTATGTCAAATTTTTTGCTAATGTGCTTGATAAATGCACTATTTCCTATTATTTTATATCATTTATCTCTACGTTTTGTTAAGAAATTGGCTTTAAATGAGCCTGATTACTTTTCTTATCTTTAGCCAAATATGGCCACTTAGGAAATTTTTTTATTTTTTATTTTGAAGGGATAAATCAACTTTATGGAGGAGTTTCAATTCAAAGACAAATTGTAGAGTGAAGTTAAGAGTTTGACAATAATCATGTCGTATTAACAGGTCGTATAAGGAATTGTCAGGTCTAATGTATAACGCCACGCCATGACCAAAATGATAGAGGTTCCGACGGACATTTGTGACAAAAGGAAAAAAAAGAAAAGAAAAAAGGAAATGTAATTGTTACGAAATGACTGTAGTGACCAAATAGCGATGCAGCGCAGAAAGTAAAATCGAGGGCATGCGATGGAAAAGGGAGAGAAAAGTATCGAAGGTGCGAGGTCTGATAAAAGCAGCCGGCTTGCAGTAATAGGCTCTCACTTTGTAACTCCTCCGAACCCCATGGCTGAGAAGGATGCCGCTCTCGCCGCCGTTCCCTCCGATGCTCCCACCATGTATTTTCGAACACTTTTGATTCAGATTCATTTTACGTTTTAGAAATCATGTAATCTGTCTGATTAATTAGATTTGTTTAGATTAATTCGATTTATTTGTTTATGTTTTGCAGATTTGACAAGATAATCAACAAGGAAATACCGGCTAAGGTGGTTTTTGAGGACGACAAGGTGCTCCCCAGTCCCTAGTGTGTATCTTTGAATTTTCCTTTTATTTATTTATAATTTATTTATTTGCTTTTTGGAAAATTGCTTAAATGATGAATTACAAATTCTGATTGCTGAAATGTTTGTTTTTTAGTATTTGATCGATATGTCGTCAATGTTAGCTCGATATGTTCACAGTATTTGATTTTGATGAGTTCATCAATTGGGATTTGTGAATTAATCATTTCAGCTAATTTGTTTTTATATTATCCCCATTGTTTGGTTATAAGTTTGGGGCTGAAAAGTGTTAAACTAAAGAAGCTGCCATTTGTTATGTTTATACACTTGTTGCAACTATCCTGATCCTGTGACGGATATACTATTAGGCCCCGTTTGGTGGGCTGGATGGGATAGGTTGTGATTAATTAAAATGGACTTGAGTCTAGTCCGTTGTTTGTTATGTCAAAATGTGAGATGGACACAACTTGACAAGATGGGTTATGGATCCACAATAGAGTGGGTTATCTAACCTATCCTTATATGTGGGTTGCAAGTTCTGTCTTACAAGTCCCTGCCAATTCAATCCTATTCCTAAGGTCCAATCCCATCTAGCCTACCAAACGTGCCCTTATTTAACTCTTCTATTAATTTTGAAATGTAATTTAATTTATATAATATTATATTTTATAATTTCAAACATCTCTAAATTTTCTTTTTAGTACTCAAGTTCAGTCTCTGTAAATTTTCAAATCTCACGCATCCATCATCTCTACTCACATTATTCTATCATTTTTACTACTTTTATCACTAATTGGGAAGGAAAAAAAATAAGGCAAGTGTTCCCGAATGGGCCCTTAAAAGTGGAAAATTGGGTTAATAGTGGAGAGATGCAACTGATTTTCCAATGGACCTCCAAATGTTTTGAGAAGGCGACCTATCAAGTGTGATTCATGGAGATTCACTAGCTTCCTTAAGCCTGGGATGTATTATAAATTAATATGTTTATAATTATATAATATCTTGTTAGTTCAATGCTGTGTTAGCTGTTGTACAGTTTTATCTTCGTCTGTGTGTTTTTGATGCAGTCACCTTATTTCTGGTTCATGTATGTTATTGATTTTACGGTTCTCCCTTTTCTGGTTGCTTACCTCTTGTTTTTCTTTACTTTGAACAGGTCCTTGCTTTTAGGGACATTAATCCCCAAGCTCCAACACACATTTTGATCATTCCCAAAGTTAGAGATGGCTTAACTGGACTGTCTAAGGTACTTGGTACTGAACGTTCTTTGTTTCTTTTTTGTTTATGGATTTCCTCTCTTTCTCCCTATAAGAAATTACAGTAAGCAATAATGCTCTTTATTTAATTACGGAGGGAATATTAGAATTACTTTAGGAACTTTCTTGTCTGACACCCTATCATGTCTTCAATGAGGTACCGTTCGAAGGGTAAAAAAACCTTCCCTGGATTTGTGCATAGAAAATCTGACCAGGATTTTATCTATGTATGTGAATTGTGATAACCTAATACCCTTTTCTTGTGATTGTATCTGAGCTTCGTTCCATGGAAATTATTGACCTTTTCACTATGATTGGGAAATCACATAAATTTTGATTTCTTTCACTATGCATTGCTCTCCAATGTTCAGTCAGGGTAGACTTTTTAGATAGCGTGCTAAATTAATAATTCACTAAGTTTATAAGATAACACTTTAAAAAAAGTTTATATAGGTCCCACAGTATATAAATTAATAATTTCATGATACATACTCCTTATGATTCGACCATGAGGCCTTTTTAAAATATGACTCATTCATTGTTTGTTTCTTGAAATTTATGTCACCTTGGATCTCATCTCTAACTTTTCTTAACATGATAAGTTCTGATGTGGTCTTCTCATACTGCAACAAAAACAACAAAGCTTTTTCCCACTAAGTGGGGTCGGCTATATGAATCCTAGAACGTCATTGCGCTCGGTTCTGTGTCACGTCTTCTGTCAGATCCAAGTACTCTCAAGTCTTTTCTTAGAGTCTTCCAAAGTCTTCCTAAGTCTTCCTCTACCCTTTCGGCCCTGAACATCTGTCCCGTAATCACATCTTCTAACCGTAGCGTCAGTAGGCCTTCGTTTCACATGTCCAAACCAATTTTGGCTACTCCTACCTTACCTTGGATATTCTCATTCCTAATCTGATCCTTTCTCGTGTGCCCACACATCCAACGAAGCATTCTCATCTCCGCTGCACTCATTTTATGTACGTATCGATGCTTTACTGCCTAACATTCTATGCCATAAAGCATTGTTAGCCTTATTGTCGTCCTATAAAATTTTTCCTTGAGCTTTAGTGGCATACGACGTTCAGACAACATGCCGGATGCAGTCTTCCACTTCATCCATGTAGCTTGTATTCTATGGTTGAGAACTCTATCCAATTATTTGTTCTTTTGCAAGATAGATCGTAGGTAGCGAAAGCGGTTGCTCTTTGGTACTTCTTGGTCTCCAATCCTCACCCCTAACTCATTTGAGCCTCCGTTTGCACTGAACTTGCACTTCATATACTCTGTCTTTGACCGACTTAGGTGAAGACCTTTATCGTCGAACATTTTCTCCAAAGGTTAAGCTTCACATTTACTCCTTCCTGAGTCTCATCTATCAACACTATATCGTCTGCGAAAAGCATACATTAAGGAATATCATCTTGAATATGTCCCGTTAACTCATCCATTACCAATGCAAAAAGGTAAGGACTTAAAGATGAGCCTTGATGTAACCCTACAGTTAAGGGGAAGCTTTCGCTTTGTCCTTCATGAGTTCTTACGGCAATCTTTACTTCATCATACATATCCTTTATAGCTTGGATATATGCTACTCATACTCCTTTATTCTCTAAAATCCTCCAAAGAATGTCTCTTGTGACTATATGTGCTTTTTCCCAATCTATAAAGACCATGTGCAAATCCTTTTTCATATCTCTATATCTTTCCATTGATCTTTGTAAGAGATAAATTGCCTCCATGGTTGAGCACCCTAGACCGAATTGGTTGCTCGAGACCCGTGTCTCTCTCCCAGTGCATCATTGTATGATTCATTAACTTAATAACCCTATGGTTCATGCAATTTTGTACGTCGCCCTTATTCTTGTAGATAGGCACCAAAGTGGTCTTTCGCCACTCATTTGGCATCTTCTTCATTTTCAAAATCTTATTAAAAAGGTCTGTGAGCCATGCTATACCCGTCTCTCCCAAGACTTTCCACACTTCGATCGGTATATCATCTGGGACCACTGCTTTTCTATGTTTCATCTTTTTCAAAGCTACAACCACTTCTTCCTTCCTAATTCGGTGGTAAAAGGGGTAGTTTCTACACTCTTCTGAGTTACTTAACTCCCCCAAAGAAGTACTCCCTTCATGTCCTTCATTGAAAAGATTATGAAAATAACCTCTTCATCTATCTTTGACCCCGTTCTCTGTAGTAAGAATCTTTCCATTCTCATCCTTGATGCACCTCACTTGGTTTAGGTCCCTTGTCTTCTTTTCCCTTGCTCTAGCTAGTTTATAGATATCCAACTCTCCTTCTTTGGTATCTAGTTGCTTATACATATCGTCAAAAGCCGCTAGCTTAGCTTTTCTCACAGCTTTCTTTGCCTCCTTCTTCGCTATTCTATACCTTTGACCGTTTTCATCGGTCATATCCTTGTATAAGGTTTTACAACATTCCTTCTTAGCCTTAACCTTTGTCTGTACCTCCTCCTTCCACCACCAAGATTTCTTTTGGTGTGGAACAAAGCCCTTGGACTCTCGTAATACCCCTCTCAATAAATCATATTGCAACAAAAATTTCTTAAATATCATCATCGCTTTGAGAACTTCTTTCCATGAAACGGGCTCCATAGTAGAACTATCATCTTCGACTTCATCATCTTGATCATTTCCCATGACGCTCTCAATAATTTGCTTGTCAGTCAACATCTCTGAAGTTGTGTCTTCTCCAGGGTAGTTCAAGAGGTCCTCTACATCCATTCCATTACGATAATTCTAACTTTTTGATTACCTTGATAAATTGATAAGTGATTAATTAATCAATAAATTAATAAATTATTGATTTATCGATTATTTAATATTCTGCCAAACTAATAGATTTTCCTGGTCCCAAGACTTAATTTATAGAGGTTTAACTGTAGCCTTTCTATAAGAGTGGATTATATTTGTATGGTTGAATATCCAAGTTAGTTATTGATACATTTAAGGATTTCAAATAGACATAATTCAGGAAACTTAGATGTTTATCCTGTGATATAAAAAGATTCAAAGACACTGAATATAAAGCTCCGAAGCAGTTGACGGTTGACCTAAAAATACTCGTGTGAACAGCCTCACACTAGAATGTATAGTCTCTTAACCTGTTAATCATGTGGTGCTTGGTAGTTGTATCATAGTTTGAACTATGCTCCCCCGTCACTATTTCATATATATCTTGCAATATTACGGTGTTTGTATGCGAGTGATTTTTTATTTTATAAAATAATGTTGTCTTGTAATGATTTTAGCAGTTATATGTTCCTGAAACGAAAAAGGAAAATAATAAAATATGATTTAAACTTTGACTGCAGTAAGCTGCTTGCAGCATCATTCCCTCTCCAAACAGTGTATGCTTTATCTGTATAAAATTATTTACGGGTGCGAAACATGATTAGCAAGGTTTAACTTTTCTTTTGTATGAAATGTTGTATGAAATGGGATTTTTGTATGAAATGTTGTATAAAAACATTAGAAGAACATCAAATGTTGTATGAAATGGGATTTTTGTGGCGATCTATCAACTTTTCTTTTCTTGGGTTGAGTTTCCCTTTACAAGTTGTACATTTTGTACGAGCATAAGCTCATTTAGCCTTGTAATTTTTCAGTTCATAATTGTCGGATGACACAGTGGCGGAATTTAATGTTTTATTGGTTCGTTTTTGCTTTCCAGGCAGAGGAGAGACACACTGAGATTCTTGGTCAGCTTCTGTACGCAGCCAAGCTGATTGCCAAGCAGGAGGGTCTTGATGATGGCTACAGGATTGTGATCAACGATGGCCCAAACGGATGTGCGTGTTATTTCTTACTCTGAATAATTGGGATTGACATATCATTAAGTCTATGCTGAGCGATGTCTTCCTGCAGGTCAATCGGTTTATCACCTTCACATCCATCTGCTTGGAGGACGGCAAATGAACTGGCCACCGGGATAATGCGTACGTTTTAGATGTGCTTATATTGATTATGAGGGGTCCAACAAGATTTCCATGGGGATTGTGTTTGTGAAGATTATATTGACATGGTAACTAGTAGTTCCTAATGGTAGTGGAGATCTGGAACCTGTTATAAACCTTCTCTCTTAAAACTATTGAACTAGAATAAATTAATGTGGCCATGTTACATAAGTTGCTTTCGGTTTCTCCTTAAGAACATGAATTACAGATGTGCTGTCAAAGATTTATCCAAGAAATATTAGGCCATCTCGAATGGAGAGGGCTGAGGGTCCAAAGCCAAAAAATGGTCTGATTTGTCAAAAAACTCTTCTTCAACTGATGATTGGACTATATTATGTGGAGCTCACCATGCCATTATTTGGCTGAAGGGCATCAGGCTAGCCAAATCCAACCTCCTTCTTAGCCCTCTTTTGATGCTCAACCCATTAGTTGCAATAAGAGCATCTTCAAGGAGGGGTTCTATATGAGGCTGGAAAAGTGGTGGATAAGCGTATTTTAGAGTCCTAGGAATCTTTTGGGCTTTATAAAAGAATCTCTTCTAATGAGGGGTTATTTTTTTCGGACTCTATATGGGGTTGTATGTATTTATTTATATAGTAATTTAATTTTGCAATATATATATATATATATATATATATATATTTTATTTTAATTTTTCCTTAAATTGATTTTTGAACATACTATCTTAGATTTTTTTTTTTTTTTATGGACCTTTCACCAAATGCGGACATTTTAATTCCTTATCCATAGGGACAACGGAAAAACAAAGAGGAAGACACTTTGTATTCATAAGAAAATTAAAGACTAATCTACTGATCAAGGTGCAATCAGCATATCTATATAAATTCAGAAGTCAAATCACAGCCGCAATAGAGAAATTGCAAAGAAAAATAATATGAAATCACAGCCACATTATGTTGAATACAAGTACCTAAAACTCAACTTCTTAGTGTCATTTCTTATTGGTTTCAACATTTTTAAACATTCTAAATAAGTATTTAATCAATTGAAAATGTCACATCTGTTAAAATTCCATTTAAAAATTTGTTAAATGAACTATGGCTTCCTTTGTCTCCGAAATCAATAGAAGGTCATGAAAGCATAGCCTCTGCCAACTAACAGTCACCACCACCCCCATCAGGCCAGCACCTCCAAACCCAAAACAAAACCACTAAGTCTATGCACCCTACAATTCAAGCTGCCAACATTAAGAAGAAGGTCATAGAGGTTGCGGAAAATGGTATGCACCGCTATGATGCGGCTACCACCATCTTCATCTCCCATAAAGAAGAATTTGAAGCGTTACAAGCTGATGATTGGCAAATGAGGAAATTACATGAGCAAAAATAAGCTCCTTGAAATTGGGTCCATTTTCAATTTCATTCAATACCCGTCTGATCATTGGGTTCTAAATAATATAATTTATGTTTGAAATTAGATTTTTAGGCAACTAATATTGATGTTGATCATGATATACCCAGTTGGTGGGTTTTGAATATAATTTATGATTGAAAAATTAACTGGGACTTAACGGATGTGACATATTCAATAGATTGGGAAATTGTTTGAAATGTTCAATAGATTAGGTACTTAAATATTAAATGACTTATGTATCCTATTATGTAATGACAATTTTGATCTTATAAGGTTTAAAAAAAAAAAGAAAGAAAAAAAATCTCCAAATCACTTTTAACATATTATTTATTTTCTTAAACTCTCAAAACTCTGCTCACCCTCAATTGTAGAACAAAATCCTAACCAATGAAACTACAAACACGTTGATTGAGAAAAATTAATTTTGACGAATGGAACACGAAATCGACATTTTGGAAGGTTCAAATGAGGTAAGACCTCATATATTTCATTGTCATGTGATTTCAACGACATCGGTGTTTTTATTTTATTATTATATTTTTTTAGAAAAAACATCGGTATTTATTTAAGCTTGATTATGCTTTACCACTATACCTGCGTTCCTTAATATATAAGCTTGTGTTATTTAAGCCTTTCTAATGTCTTGCAAATATTTATGGGTTATGATAACGTGCGTTATTTAAGCCTGCCTATAGCAGGTTTCATAGGAGGCCTTTCGTTTGCTAAAGCTGTGTCCGTTTAGTATCTCCTGCTTTCTTTTCAGTTAAACATATTTAATATGTATCTTGAAGCTCCTAGTTTTCATGCTTCTTTGTAGTTTAGTTGTATCCAAGGATATTATGTTTTTTTTTTTTTGGTTGCAAGTCCCCTTTTACAGCAGTGGCGGAAAGGTGTTTAGCTCTTTGCATGACGGCATGGGTTCAAACCTTGTCGGTAGCTAATTTAACATCTAATCTAACAAAATCTATCGTATGACAAAAGAAAAAAGAAAAGAAAGAATATTATGTTTTGTCCACACGAGTTCAACTACATATTTGACATAGTATGACAGACCTTACAGCATATTCTTTAAAATAGTGGTAGTTTTTTGTTCCCTTCTTTTGTCACCATTTTACGTTGAAATGTTCTTATCCTCGGCTGATGGAGACTCCTCAGTAGATCGCCATTACTTGACTTTGAAATGTTCTTTCTTGACTCTGGGATGACCATTACTTCAAAATTACAGAAATAACAGTGTCTGGATGTGAAGAATGTAGAGTGTAAGTAGAAAATGTAAGATGTATGTTGAGTTTGTGGAGTGCAAGGGTATTATAGGAAAGTATGTGACAATGTATTAAGATAATATTTAATTGAAAAAGCAAACGTGAGATGCAAACATGGGATGCATTCAACAATTTGTGAGATGTTAATATAATAGATGCTTTGTTAAACAAGCGGAATTTGGATTCTTAATCCAACCGAAAAAAAAAACCGAAGTAGAAATCCCAGAGATGGTACCTAAAACGACAATAGCAGCACGCACATTTTCAAAGTGAAATGCAACAATGTCTTCCTGAATATTTGCAAAAACATCATCTAAAACAATCACTCACTTCAACGTCGATGAGAGAACTTCAACTAACTAAACAAAATTATGTTTTGGGGAGTTGGAGCTTACATGCTACTTGTACACATACATTGTATAATTACAAATCGATCGCATGTATATTTATGCGGTATACATAACAGGGTTTCTAATTAATTGCACAATGCTGCTTCATAAATGACTACCAACAATGGTGATTCCTTCCTATTGTTTTGAACCACACAAGGCATCTAACTCCATAGGCGATTTCTGCTCAGCACTGCCATCTGTTTGTTTAAACTCTGTTTGCAAGCCAAATCCATATCCGCCATCACTTCCATACAGGTCTCGATCCCACTGACCCACATATTCGTTCTTCTGGTCAGCTTTTAGAGGCAGATTAGATGTGGCGTAACTGTCAGGCAACGGGTCATCCACCCTTTGTTTCTTATGGGGAGATGAGGGTGTGGCCAATGCATCTCCCGTTGTCTCAAACTGAGCTGGCTTCTGCTTATCCTCAGCTGATGGTAACACATCTGACGCTTTGGGTGCACCACCAAGCTTTTGCTGCTCCTCAATGATCTTCATCAAGTATTTGCCCTGAGCTTCTATTCTCATTTGCAACTGTCTTTGAACCTGAATCGGTTTTTCAGACATTAGAAAAATTCTTAGTATAGCCCACACATGTCTAGACACAGACCAGAACAACATGACAATAACCATAACAATACATCGCATACAAGAGCAGCTTATTACAAGCTTTTGTCATACTTAACACTTGCACTTGACGTGCGGTATTGAAGGTCAGGGACCAAATGTATTGATTTTTGAAACTCAAGGACCAAAATGAGGAGTTGGATCAATGTCAAGGGTCATTTGCGATAAAACCCCTTATTTTGTGTAATCCACGTGTCACCATTTCATTGGATTTGTAGGTCCCACATACAAACTAGTAGAATAGTTGACGGAAACTTAATGGAAGGACCAAATTAATGTGCAGTAGTGAATGTCAGAGACGACATTGATTGATTGTGAAAGTGAAGGACCAAAATGATGGGTTTGATCAATCTCAGGACCATTTGTGATAAAAACCCTTAATTTATTATTCTAGGAATGTATGGTGAAGTGAGAAGATTTTGCAGGCCAGACTGCATCCCTCTTCCAGCAATGTAAGGTGAAGTGACAAAAAGAGACTTTACCTCAAGCTGTTCATGAAGACGCTTCTGAACTTCCATTTGCATCCTCAATGCCTCATTAATTTGCACTCCGCTGAGCAATTCAAAGATTTTATGGAACGTTAGATGCGGAGTCATTAATATGCATGAGAGAGATGATTTTGCAAGTAAAGAAAATGATGATATTGGTCATTAAAGCTTAAGAGACAAAAAGTGTTCATAAACCTGTATAACCAATATAAGGTAAAGGAAAAGGTACCCACGGAGAAGAATCTGAACAAGAGAGGCTGTCTCCAGAACCCTTCTTCTCGTCCTTAGAACCTATAAGTCAGAAACAGTACTCCATTCAAATTCATATTTTCATTAGGTACAAACAAGTTTTCTATTGCTGAAATAAAATATATGGATGTAGGGAGAAGCCTTTACCATCAGCTGGAGACTCTGGCAGGTACTTTGCAAGTCGATACTTCTATACAAAAGAATAATTGCATTGTTAAAAATAAGAACATATAAATCTCCCTAAATATGTAATATAGTGTAGCAAGGAAACCCACACCTGTAAATGGCTTTTCACATGATAAATAGTTAGTCCGGGAACACCCATCACTCTCAGAACACCTTTAGGTGTTGCCCCTAAAGAAAATTGGAAAAAATGAACATATGTGAAGTATATTAAGGATACACGAATGCAATTAGAAACACTAGTTTGAGTGGGAGCAGAAATGGAAAAAAATTTCACCAATCCCAGTGTTGTGGGACTGATTTGTCCCTTGGACCACACGCCAAAAATGAAGTATTGGACAATTTAATCCAGTCCTACATTTTTTTCTTGAGCTTGCAAAGCATGATTAGCTACCACATGTAAATCAAAACACATCCACTTCAATAAGAATTAAAAATTTAAAGACAATCAATCCTTAAACAGAATTACGAATATAGATGAAATAAGTAAACCACAGCTGAGAAAAAAAAAATGCTGGGAGAGCATTTATTTTTTCAATTTATTTTTTCGATTTATTAACTCAAAAGAAATGTACAACTCGTCGATAAGGAATCAAAAGTTGATTTAGAAAACACAGAATCATTACACTCAAGGATATGAGAAATATTCAAATGACCAATATCAATCAGAATTCCTCAAAATAAATTAACAGAAAGCAACAGTAACCATCACACAATAAATCCCAGTGAATAGTAAAAACCTCCTAGTCCTAGAAATTCAAGACGGGGTTAATTATACGGTTAACTACCCACACGAATGTGTACCTTACAGTACAACATGATAATTTAAATTCTTTGCTAGACTATAGATGGTTACCCGTAGTAAATAATACAGAAGATATGTGAAGGTGAGAAAAACAATGGAATTAATGGTTCAACACAACTTCCTTGGCTCTTCATCAAACAATAAAAAACATGGTTATGCCTGAGCGAGTTTACTGCCAGCAATTTAACAAAGTTCTAACTACAATTTAACAAAAAGTACATCACAATAGCAAAATATCCACACAAAAAACAGTACTACAATTTAACAAAGTTCTAACTACCACATAGTGAAAAATAAAAATACGCTGGACAAAAATAAATTAATATCTCTCCAAAAACTCTGACTTTGATTCAACCTAGGATTTTAAAGTGGACAACTAAATAGAGTCAGTTACGATATTAACAAACAAAGAACAATTTGAATATTTCCTTTTATTTCATAAGAAACATAATTAAAAGGTGTTGTTATTGAAACCCCAAAAAATTCATTGTGCACTCCTCATAAGAGTATTTTTCTTTCAAATTTTGGAGCGCCAATAACAGCACCCTAACAAAACATTAAACATAAAAAGGAAAATTAATGAAAAGGGCTTCAAAACTTTGTATGTAATATATAATATAATTCATTTATAACAACTGTACATACATATATTATACTCATAATTCTTGCTGGTGACAGTTACTATTCAATGGCAGTACGTACGAATATAAGTGCAATTAGAGGATATTATATGGAATGAAATTAAGGTGAATTAATAAACTAATTCAAGATGGCACATATAATATGAAAAGAAGGTGATGATGATAATAATTATCAGAGTGAGAGTTTCAATATTTAGGGTTTGATGTATGTAATTTGTGTCCTTTTCATTAAATAAAGTTATTAGGGTGCTTTTAGTTTTAAAAAAGTTTAGAGAAGCCTTTTTCATTGAAGCTTTCTGTCTTTTTCATTAAATAAAGTTATTATAATGCTTTTGGTTAAGAAAATTATTATAGAAGCCCTTTTCATTAAAACTCCCAAAATAAAACTGTACAAAATTATTGAACGAGGAGTTCACTTTCGAAAGCAAACTAATCATGAATCCTGCTGTTTAAAAACTGACAAAACAATATGAATTGCAAGACAAAGTTATAAACTCTGACTTTCCCTTTAAATAAAAACAATGAGGACCTTTCAAACTTGAAAACTATAATATTCCGCAAGCATCATTTAAATATTGAGGAACTGGTAATGACATTGACAGTTCTATCAGTTGGAACTTTGCGCCACCCAGTCTACCAAGCAACAGCATGATAGAAAGTTCAACATGAAAGTGGTAGCAGAGCAGCAGGAGTAACTGCTCAATAATGGTTTTCTCTCAATAATGGTTTTCTTCTTTCCTTATTAATCTTAAAAGGCATGGTCAAAGTGCTCACAGGAGCAGATGGTTGTGCAGACCTAAGGAGGACCAGTTTCAAGTATGGTTGCAGAATCCTCCGCAGGTCCAAACACAAGACAAAGCAGAAAAATTAAGTGGCCGAAACAAATCTTTACTGAGAACCTCCAGATCACATGTCTTTGGACCTTTATACAAGATAATATAAGTTGGGTAGTATTTCCAGTACCCTGACCTATGAGGGAGCCACTAGAGTACCAATATACAAGTAAGCATTGAGGGGACAAGTGGAGGCCATGATCATAAAAGACAATGCTCCCCAAACAAATGGCCAATCATTCACAACTGGTTGAACGACCGAAGTTGCCTAAACAGAATGCTCTACCAATAGTGCAACTTCGTGCCCAGATTATAACCATGATTTATGAGAAGTCCGACCCAGGTGAGAATCGTAAACTTAGAGAAGAACAAGATAATAAACGAAATCATTAAAAGAGTCAGTAGCGTGGACAGCCCTGCACCTTGTGATGGAAATGAACAAAATAAATGTAATTTCTTTCAGTCAGAAATATTTAGAACGCATCCGGATCCTATGCTGTGACCATTGGTGGCCACAATCATGATGCCAAAGGAAGAGAGTATCTTACTCAGCTCCAGCGAGAAGGAAGTGAATCACTGGAATCCCACAGATTGGTCACTCTACTGCTTTCGGGTCCATAAGACAATAGCAGAGGTCACAACTGGTAGACTCCCTTTACTGCATAAAATTGATTAGGGAAGAGATTGGTTACATCCAGTGCAAGGGTTCCTTCAACCTTGCACCAGATCATCATAAGTGGTTCCTTCAACCTTCCCCTCCTCAACCCCCCGGGCTACCTCTTCCCCTCCTCAACCCCCCGGCTACCTCTTCCCCTCCTCAACCCCCTCGGCTACCTCTTCCCCTCCTTTTCCCATACATTTCCCCCCTATCTTTAACTAAAAACACAAAATATTAAAACCAGAAGCATAGTGGCTATCAAAGAGGCCCAAAGCGGCTGAGTATGAACATGATTTGGATAAAAAAGAGCATGAATTCTTGTCGTCGTATTAGAGGTTTAACAAATTTTGGAGGTTAAACTCCACAAAAAAATTTGTCTACGATCTTATATCTTTACAAATCAACTACAAAGAAGGCAGAAATGAGAAAAAAAATACAGGATAATTAAAAATTCTTCTAAAAAACTAAGGAAAAATTCGAGGAAATCGATTCAATTGAAGGACTGGTTCAGTTTTAAGGAAGGGCCATGTCAAAATTGCAATGGAAACAAAGGACATAAATATTAAAAAAACAGGAAATAAAACGTTTACTGAAAAGAAAATACCCACTATCTGGTCCGCCAAGCTGAGTAATGGCATCCACGAAGCGGTCGTGGAGATCTGAAGTCCAGCGGAGTCGCTGCTTCCCGCTTCCCCCGCCAGAAGGCGTTGGACTTTTGGCGGAGGAACCGCCGCTGACAGCCCCGACGATCGCAAGCTCTTCCGAGCTCTGGGGTTTGTGCGGGACCAAGCTCGCCGTCGAGAACTTCTTGGCGTGATACATGTTCAAGACTCTGTCCAGTTACAACACCCAATCGGAGAGAGAGAGGTGATCATAAGATTCTGTTGAGGGAGTTGAAATTGGAAGCTTTATCTGTCTCTCATTGGACTGGACTGGATTGGAGGCCTGCAATTTAGTCAAACGGCGCGTATCGAGGTCGGAAGCCAGGACAAAAATGCTTTTCGTAATATTTGCCTCTGCCTTCTCAAACCCAAACCGCGCGTATCTCTCACCCTTCACCTTTAGGCGGTGGGATTAAAAGTCATTTTAAAAGCATGTTAAAACAAACCATTAGCCACTTAGTTTTTATTTTATTTTATTTTAGTTTTTATTTTTATTTTTATTTTTTTATTTTTAACTTTTTATTTGTAAACAAATGATATTATCTACATTAAGGTTATGTTTGTTGCGCCGGACTATTTCGAACTAGACTAGCTTCCAGGACTAAGTAAAATTGGCTTAGACTAAACTAAGCTGAACTCACTTAGTAAAGCGTTTAGTGCAGTAATAGACTAAAAGAAGGATAATTAACACCTATAATATTATATTATTTAATACACATCAAATAATTTTTATTATTAATTTAATAATGTCCAAAACTTTGGCTTAATGGTTGGGATTACCTTGCAATCAGCTACAACCCCATTTAGCCTATAAATACTAGGGTTTCAGATCACTTTTTTACAAGCCCCCTTGAGGGTCGCCCAGAGCTCTCTCTCTTCTCTTTCTTTGGCCTTTCTTCCAGAAACAAAACCCTATTTCCCTTCACCATCTGCTGCCACCGAAGAAACCACGCAGCTGCGCTGTTCTTGGAGAAGTTCAACATCAAAATTGCTTCAAGGGGGTTTCTTCTATGAAATTTAATTTCACTCATGTTGTCCTTCATATTTATATATATTATGTAATCATGTTGTGTAATTAAGCTCATTGCTAGGGATTTCGATGTAGCCTTGCAAAACTACTCTTTGTTATTAAGTTAAAGTATTCAAATTACTAATTTGTGTTCTTGGTTCATTCACTAATTTTATAGTTTCATTTGTTTGTTAATCTTAATGTTTGATCACCATTAGGGGATGCTTATGAATTATTTGATCAAGGTTATAGTACACTTCATGCTTAATCTTGGTAGACATGCGAATGAATGAATAAACTGCTATGCATATATCCTGCTGTGTGATTTCTTTGGTTCTTTGAAATTTTCTTGTTCTTAATGGATTCTTACTTGCTAATCTAAGTTGAACATCACAACTAGGTTGCAAATTAGGTGTACTTGATCACAACCACACATCAAATGGATGATCATAAATGAGTAAAATAAACCCTTGTTGTGGATTGTAGAGTTGAATGCGTTTTGACATAATTTTCATGGAATTGGCTTGTAATGGTGAAATTGATATCCCTAGTTCCATTCCCATCGTTTCTGAATCATTCTATTATTCATATTTAGATTCTCTTGCATTTTAAGTTACTTTACTTTTCAAATCAAAATCCAAACTCAATTTATTAGTTTCATTGTTTAGTTAGGGTTCGCATAAGGTTAGTAATTTGTAGAGTTCTAATCAGTCCTTGTGGTTTGACACCCTTACTTGTGCCATTATACTATCCTTATATTTGCACTTGAAAGGAACACAACAAAATTTTGGCGCCATTGCCGGGGACTAATTTCAGTCCCCTATAATTGCTTGCTTTATAAACCCTATTTGTTTTTCTTTTCTTAGTTTAGATTTTTAATTTACATTTTAGGTTGTTTGATTTCAGGTGGCATAGATAGATGTACGACGAATGTCCGTTATGTGCTAAAACTGGCCATCCTCTTCAATTTTGCCCAAGGAGAGATGAGTTTCCTACAGTTGTTCGAGAGCACTCACACCGCATGTGTTTCTCTAACGAAGGGCCACTGAAACCATTGTCAAATACATATAGCCCCGCTTGGAGAAAATTTCATCATGACTCTTGGAACAACATACAAGCTCCAAATCAAGCATTTGCACCTCCATCACAGTAGGAATCCTTTGACATTACTTTGGAGGACACTTTGAAGCTACTTGCTCAAAGCACTTTACAATTTCAACAATCAACGAGTAGCATGATTCAAGAACACTTCACTTCACTTACCAAGTTGGAAATTCAATTGGGGTAGATTGTCCAAGCGTTAAATATACATCAATTCGGTGGTGATGATCAAGAAGAGAAGGAGGAACAACCAAACAAAGCTTGTTGTGCATATTTTCATGAAGTTCCTGAGCTTTACGAAGATGAAGAGCCTTTCATTCCTCCTAAGCCATATGTTTCACCAATTCCTTTTCCAGGGAGATTTGTTAACAAAATCATGATGAGTCACCCACAGATGTGCTTGGTGAAACTATGCCGGACATAGTGTTTGAAGCTCTCCCTCTATCCTCTAATTTAATTGAATGTTTTTCAAAATCCGTGCCGGCTTCTCCATGTTGTTTTACATCTTTTCAGGTGCCATATTTGGAGCCTTTGGAAGATGATTTGCTGCCATTTGAAGAAGGAAAAGAATTGAAGTTTGATAATGAGACCTTGCTGCCATCTCAAACAAAGGAAGAAGATATGGTCTTGCATTTTCTTCACAGGGAGAGACAAAAACACCATCACAATCAAGTCCTTATGGAAATTCAACACACCATATTCAAAGTCCCTCGAAAGAAACCACTTATTTCGACCAAGGTTCGGAGATACCTTGACTTCCTGCCACCCTAGGCATTCATCCATCATACCCACCGTGTCTTGCCCAGACGTTAAATAAAGCGCTTGCTAGGAGGCAACCTAGCTGGGTTTGTGCTCTTTCATTTTATTTGTGTCTTTTAGTTTTATTTTATTCCACACATTCTGCCTATTTACACTGCATGCATTCCATTCATTTTTATGCATCGAGGACAATGCTTAGTTTAGGCTTGGGGGTGTGGGATTGAAAAGTTTCATTGTTTTTAGTTTTGGTTAAGTTTACTTTTGCTTACTAATGTGAATGTATATGAGGGCTATGTTTACAATCAAAACTACAGTGTTGTCATGAAAAAGTTTCATATCTTACTTTCTTTTACAAAGTTGTTACTCTTGGAATTATGATGGTTAAAGTACCATGCGCAAATTCTAGAAGAAGAATAGTGGAGACTACCCTAGTGAGTTATTTTTAGCCTATTTGCTTCTTTGAGAGGGTTTACAATGTTTCTATTCCTATCTTTTTCTTTCAATTTCACTTTGAATGATCTCATTATTTTTCTTTGATTGAATGCTAAGAATAATCCTATGTTGCAGATTACATGTGTTTATTATCACCTATGAATGAACTCATTGAGACGATGTTAGGCTATGCATGTTTTAACCACTAAGAGGCCTAATTCCTATCCCTTTGTGTGCTCCATTCACCCTTGTTGCAGCCAAACACTTTTAGCCTAGTTCTTTCATCACCCATACCAAACTCTACCCATCTTAGCCCATTACAACCATACCTTATAGTTTGGGGAATACTAAAGTGATGAAGACACATATAGATTGAGCTCTAGATCAAGAACATGGTGTGTACCGAGGTAACATGTGCTGGAATTGCAAAAAAAAAAAAAAAAAAGTTATAGAAAAAAATCAAAGAAGATGCAATTCCCAAATCTTCCTATTATCATGCATGGTCATGGATGCCAATAACAAATAACAAAGACCAATTCAAGTGAAGAGCTTGCTTATTTCATAACAAAGACACTTTGGTATGTCCTAAGCTCTAGTATTTCATATCCTTTCCATCATAGCCCATAGCCTAAGCCTTACATTACAACCTTGTGAAAGACCTAGCTGATCTTTGGGGATGTATTAATAGGTGTTGGTAAGTACGTGTGCTATCCGTATTCTTAGTGTTTGATTCATTTCATGAGATCTGTTCAGAAATTATGATTTTATTTCATATTTCATATGTGAGAATTTTGATTCCCTTTTACATAATTTCACTCACATATGTTTGTGGAGAGATTACACTTTAGGATCTGAGTGAAAATTTGAGTGATATCTGTGAGGAATAGAGTTGAAGCGAATTCTATCTTTAGCATTTGAGTATGCTGTCTTTGAAGTCATGAGTCATGGAGTAATATTTTTACACTTTACACATGATACGATTCTTTGAAGTGGCAGACTTTTGGTTTGGATGTATGACTAAGCTTTCATTGGTTCTTATTAGTTTGTTTCAAGTATGATTTAACCAATTTGTTTGCAGAGTCTATAGATGTTTGTGGGCGTCATTGCTGTAAACCCTCAGGAGACACAACTCCTCCTACTAGGGACACCTAGAGGTTTAAAGGCTTGTTGCACATGCTCAGTGCAATCGTTTAGCTAGCAAAAGTGGTATAGTTAGATTTTATTGTTTTTGTGTGCTTTTATTTATAGTTTTGCTTGAGGACTAGCAAAAACCAGGTTTGGAGGTATTTGATAATTCATATATTTCATGCATTTATACCATCCATTTCTAGTCTCTTTGTGATATTTTTGAGTTAAACTAGTTGCATTTTACCTTATTTTGTGTTAGTGTGCAATTACATGTACTTTAGGATCAATTTGAAGGCAAAAGAAGTGAAAACATGCCATTTTTAGGGTTGACCCTTATTCAAATGTGGAAAGAAATTTAGTGGCTTGTTTTGAAGCCCAAATAAAGAATCCAAGATGAATTTGGCTTGTTAGAAGACCAGGAGCAGAATAGGAAAGGAATTGGAATATCTAGCCTGATTTGGAGGAGCCAAATAAGGAAAAACGTTCAAAACTTTGGCTTAATGGTTGGGATCACTTTGCAATCAGCTATAACCCCATTTAGCCTATAAATACTAGGGTTTCATATCACTTTTTCACAAGCCCCCTTGAGGGTCGCCCATAGCTATCTCTCTTCTCTTTCTTTGGCCTTTCTTCCAGAAACAAAACCCTATTTCCCTTCACCATATGCTGCCATCGAAGAAACCACGCAATTGCGCTGTTCTTAGAGAAGTTCAATATCAGAATTGCTCCAAGGGGGTTTCTTCTGTGAACTTTAATTTCACTCATGTTGTTCTTCATATTTATTTATTATGTAACCATGTTGTGTAATTAAGCTCATCACTGGGGATTTCGATGTAGCCTTGCAAAACTACTCTTTGTTATTAAGTTAAAGAATTCAAATTACTAAAAAAAAAAAAAGAAAAAAGGGAGAGATATCTTGGGGAACCGCATCATTACAAGTGTTAATGTCAAGCATATCCATAACTGCTTTGACCCTCCACAAGGTTGTAAAAGAAAAAGATTTAGAGAAATCGAGGGGAACGATTCAGCACTCCTATAATTTGAGGGGGTTTCCTTATGCTTTTTGGTAATTTCCCTTTTATTATGTTGTTATAAGTTGAACGCACTTTTGCATTCGTTTTCATTGCAACTTATTGACATTATCGCTTATAATTTTGTAGATTTTGTAGTTTGAAACATTGTCATACTTGAGGTCGGAAAACTATGCAAATGTGAGTATGGAGAACCCTCAGTTATTACCCCGGATTTGCCATTGGGAAACCTACCTAAATTCATCCCATCACAAGCTGAAGATCAGTCTTTTTACTCAAAAAAAGGTATGTGTTTGTTCGAGTTTTAATTAACTTAGTGAATTTTGTATTACGAATTGGTTGTACATACGTATACAACACCGATTTTTGTCTGATGTAGGTTGTTGTCCACCCAATTACTCCTACTGAGGAAGAAAAGATAGTGCCTTACTAAAACGTCATGTTTAATGATGTTGAGGCTGGTACGGATGCAACATCAGAGGACGAAAGTAAAGGTGTTGTGAAAGCTGATCAGGACTCCGAGGCCACACTTTCATCCGAACCGAAAGGGAATGCAAAGAAGGGATATCACACACGTGTATGAGTTTTCCCTGTCATCTCGATTAGTGGTGAGTACATAAATCCTCGTAAATTGTAGTTTGAATTTACAGACATGTACTATTTTTGACTGGATATCGGGTTTGATGGACTTATGATATGAAATCACTGTTTTTTATGTGCAGGAGTTTGAGTTTGTTTCTAAGCAATAGTCTTAAGAATTTTAAATGACAATGGAAGTTCGGTTGAGGACAGTTGTAGAAGCATTAGAAGAGAAGCGGCGTGCCCGTATGGAGTTGGCTGCCAAACTTGAGTGTCAACGAAGTGACGCACCTGAAAATTGTTTGACAAACCCTCAACCCCTGAAAAGTCAGTAAGGTCAGGGCGGAATAAAGATAATGCCCTCGAGGATGAGAAGGTAGACAGTTCCCTGGAACTTCCACCAGGTTATAAAGATCTCATTGCACCTTCCCCTCAACCTGAAACCTCTACCGGCGAAAGGAAGTCGGATCGGGGAAAAGACATAGCCCCTGCTTCGAATTTGCCTACTTTTGATGTGGACTTGTCGGAGATGATTGAGGCTGAGAATGCAAATAATGTCGCCCAATCACTGCTGCATATATTGTAGTTTAGAGTGGAGGGTGAGTTGGGAGAAAGACAAGTTTTCTATCTTCGAGAGGAAGACAAGGACACAGAGGTCAATGAGCATGGTATCCACACTAACGAAGGCGTCGACGTGAATGAGGCTGCCATTTTATTTGGTTCGAAGCCCTTTCTTGGCAAGGCAATGAAGCATAAGAGTAAAGGAACGCAGTTGGTGCACCCTTTCACCCCTTTCGAATCCTACAAAAGAAGGAAAGTTAGCGATGGTTGTTCACCCGAGGATTTTGTTATTGTACTAAAGCCTATGTGGATCATCCTAAAGCCGAATGTGGAGGTTTTCATCGACGTCTTGACGCGTTGGGTAGGTTCACTGAGGTAAGTTCATTTTTGATCGTCATTCAAATAATTGAATATGAACTTGATCCCTAACAACCTGTCTTTTTTATTTTTATTTTTTTTTATGTACCAACGATAGACTGGACTTATTTGGTGGCTGATGTGGGTTGGGATTTTTTTACCACACTCTTTCAATCTGAAGGTACTTTGAACAACAATGTAAGTAATTGTTCTTCATTTGTAACTAGTTTCTGCTTACGACATTATAAGCTAGTACAACAGCTTAATTTTGACTTTTACAATGCATTTGACCTTAGATTTGGCACATCAACATTGGCCTTTACCTTCTGAGGAAGCGATCAACGAAGCGTCTTAGAGAATTCAGGGCACGTTGGACAACTGTTGACTTCTATTTCTGGGTAAGTGTTATGTTATTATTGTTACCCTTTCTTCCGTCTACTTATGTTCGTAATACGGTTTTGCATCCCATTTACAAATAAGCAGACATGTCCTTTTTTTTTTGTTTTGTGGGAAAATTTGAAATCGTATTGCAATGTATTGGTGCAGGAAAAAAATGAAACAAGAATATGCACAATTGGAGACCCTTGTTGCAGGCATTGGTAAAGGCAAGTCCAAGGTAAAGGCAAAAGAAGCTCCGATTTTTACACCTTCAAAGCACTTGATGAAGGTTGTGCCAGCCGATGCAACAGGGACGCTACACACGTGTGTGCATGGAATGATGTTGACCAAGTATTCATCCCATGTCATGTGAATGACGACCATTGGATGTTGGCTGATGTCCATCTTCTAGTTCGCACGATCATGATTTACAATTCATATTGGTTAAGGTCAGAGTGGTCAAAAATGAAGAAACAACTTACTCATATGTGTTTCATAATACTCCAACTTCTAAAGGAGATGGGATTCCAGGCTACAGGAAGCGATTTGAACCCAACCTCAAAAGCAATGGATAAACCGTAGGAAGCGATTTGAACCCAACCTTAACTGCGGCTAACAGAAGAACGGGTACATTTTTTTCTTACTTATCTCAAACTTAATTGTAAATGTCTTCAATATGTACTATGTTGTAACTTAGAGTTGTTGTTTTCTGGTAGATCGGACTGTGGAGTTTTCTTACTCAAATTTACTGACTACCTATCATCTGGCTTGGGCACTGACCACGTACAACCTTAGAACATGCCTTTTTTTTTTTTTTTTTTTTTTTTTTCAGACTGAAGCTTGCCATTGAGTTCATCAGAGGTCATGCATTTGTGTGAATCATTATATGGACACCAATTATTTCAGTAGTTTTATTATTACAACCAAACGATTGGGTTACCATTCCAATCATAGTTTGAGTACTTAGTATGTAATTGTAATTTTAGATGAATTTGGCATTCCATTGTTTCAACATTCATTATGTATTCTTAATTTTATTACTTAGCATTCAAGGGCCTTTCTTGCAATTGGTTGTAATTAGCTTGTTAGTCTAACTTTAGTACACTTTGCAATCACATGGTTTATGTATTGAGCATGTAATCCTTATTTTATTACTTAGCATTCAAGGGCCTTGTGTTGGCATTTCTACTTCTAAGGCTTCTTGATGCAGCAATATATGTGAATGTCCTGATCATTTCATGTGCATAACGTGTGAATACTATGTGCATCACTTGAACATATAATGTCCAATACTGGTTATTATATTGTATGTAAAAATCCAACATCAAAAATGATAACAGAATTCCATTAATATGCATAGATAACATTGAGCTAATTAAGCATTAAGGTTTTTCTTATTTATGACAAACCACACGTGGAATGTCAACATATAACAAAATATGAAGGACCCATAAAAGACTTCAAATTAAATTATTCCTGGTGAGTGGCCCCAACAGCTAGTGCCTTGTAGTAGTCAACAGCCGCCCACTTCCTGTTGACATCCACTTTCATTGCATAGCGGCTAAATATCTCAAACCCCTCACTAAGTCCATAACTGAAAGCCTTGTTTGTATTGCTTGGCCTTCGGATGACATGAACTTCTCGATCTCTTTTACCGTTAACATCTCCACGGGTTGACGAGCCATTTTTAATTTCTGCTTCAAGGATGCAATCTTCTTTGTGTGATCTTCCTCGTGCTTAGTAATCCTCCCTACAATTATTTCAAGCTCATACTCGAATGAGCCTATGTCTTTCGTCCAGGGGGAGCAGGGAGACGAGCATAAATGGGAACGGGAAGAAGAAGATTTCTGGGGAGAGGTGCGAGGGGACCAAGGGTGGGAACAGGAATATGAAGGTTTCATTGTTGGATTGTGGTATGGATTTCTTCGTTAGAGGGACGAGAGAATGAGGTGTTTTGTGTTTCCTTATAAACACCCAAAATCACCAAAATCAAAGGACAAATTCAAAAAATGAGGTGTCTTGTAGGTTTCTCAAAATAAAAAATTGGGCCCCAAATTTTGGTGTTGGTTTGAATTTCTTGCCCAGGAAAAATGATAAAATTTAATATTTGTAATTTTCATGCACATTCTATGCACATCCCATGCACAGTACATATAGTTTTCCATGCATGTACCATGCACATAATATGCACGTCCTAGTTACATAATATGCACATAATGTGCACAATACATGCACATGATATATACGTATTGTCCAGGTAGAATTTCGTATATTTTCTTAAGTTCTTTAGTTTTTGTGAAAAATTTCTTAACTTCTTTTAAGGATAACTGAAAGCATGGTACACTAAATGGCGAAAAATAGAAATGGAAGTAGTCATTAATCCCATTTCATTACAATGAGCAGCAATGCATATTACATCAAAATGGCCAAAAGTATTATCTTGATGCGCCAATGTTCCAATTTAAGAAGAATGACAGTGGTGCAACAAGTTGAGAAAGTTTCTGTAGGTTTCAACTTTGGAAGACTACACAAAAAAGGGACCTTCATAGTCTACAAAAAAGGGTGGCCAATGCCACGCCTAGAACAAACGCCTACGAAAGAGGCTGTGCTTGTCGGTCACGTTGACATCAAGCCAATCCTTGTTGGCCTTGGCGCCGCTGTGAAGATTGGCGTACGACTGGAAGAATTCAACTCCTCCCTTGTAAGCCTTCTTCTTCTTCATCTCAAGCTCCTCAGGGACTTTGAACCAGCTAACACTGTCCTCATATTCAGTTTATGTTTTAGGAGTCTGACCTTGAAGTGGTTCCTCTAAGTTTAGAGTCTGTGGCCGTCCTCGAAAGACTTCAACAACTCAATTCTTACCCTACATGCCTCTTTTTCATTTTCAATGTCAGCGATCCGAGTCTTGAAAAATGCAGCCTATTCCCTAGCCATGAGATTTGCCGCATTGAAATCAAAGTTGCTAGTGACTTCGTTCTCGTTGTCAGATTCCTGGGTCGATGTCGTATATTCAGACATTGTTGAACTATTTTAGGTGTGGAGGTTGATCTTGTGATGAAGTTTGCAATGTGTTAGTGCGTGTATGTGTGTGTGCATGTATGGAGTTAGTAATGTGAAATGTTGTGGTTTAATAGGTGAACAAAGACATGATTGCCTATGAAAAAGGCAAAAAATTTGTGCTAGCAAATTGTTCTGGTTCCTAAACAAAGGATGGATACATGGTGCCAAAAAATACCTTGGTGAGATACTTTCCCCAATTTTTTAACAAAAAATGTGTGATAAAGAGCAATGTAAAGTATGATTTGGGATTCTCCTCAACAATTAGCGGCAAATAGGATGATACTTACCCCATTATTTTAAGGTTTCTTTTATTAGAAAAGGCACCATCCTCATAGTTGTGTGAATCCCAAGCTAAAAATTAGAAATTGATTAGCAAAAGTTGGCTTCCATGGTTTATTTGCAAATGTATTGGTTGGCTTCATAACCTGATTGATAAGACAAGGTAGATGAGTTATACATGTGTCGTACATGACCTCACCTCTATGTCTTGTCATAAACTACTTGAGGTGTGCTTTCTATGTAAATGTGTAAGATGTCCTTTCTTCTCATGTCAACTCATAAATGTTTAATAGTAGTATGTTGTAAAAAAAGAGTTTTAATTAGGGTTATATTTGGCCACTTAATTTGACCCAATGGGTTTTCACCCACATTATGGTAGACTTGTATAAATATCATTTTTTCACATAAACCCTATCCCATTCAGTGTGGGTTATAAACATGACGACCGACTATCATTCTTAGTTGCAGAACAAATGCACGACTAAATGGATGCACAATATATGCACAACTCATGCACAAGGAGTTGCTTCTACCATATTTTTTTAAAATCACACTTTAATCTAAATATACCATGACTTGCACATTACAGGGACACCCCATGCAAGGAAAACATTCATGTGGTGTTGGGGATATCAACAAGTTCCCTACAAGTCCGTTGGTTATGATGTTGGAAGTATGCCCACAAAGCCACTCATTTGATGTAATAGCTTTTTGGAATACTTATTGTGTTAAACTTTTATATGTTTAATAGAGGGCAAAGCTTATTGTTAATCACTATTTATAGTATCTTGTGTTTAAGCACTAAGGGAATCCAAAGAATGTATTTGATCTAAGAGACAAGTGATTTAAGTTAGTTAAATTAACGAGACCTTTCTCTTATGTTCATTCCTAAAACGTTCCTAGCCATAGGATTGCCAATTGGGCATTGACAATCCGCTAAGGTTAGTATGTGTTATGTCGACTCAAGCGTGAGTATGAACTAGTCTCAAGTCATTTGGTGTTGGACACTAAGACAAACACATAGGTGCTCGAAAGAGTAATCGAGTACACTGAACAACGATCAAACGAGAGTTCGAACATACATGTCATGTGAGAACTCGATAGTTGCAATATGCAAAGTAGTCCTTTGACCTGAGGCATCATTAATGTCTAATGGTTAGGTCCTTGATCTTTGATTATGTCAACGGCATTCCATTGGAGTGTCCACGGCATTGTTGGAGTCAAGCTATCTAGTCATGTAGGCATATGAATGCACAACAAGGGATCTCTAACCTTCCATGGTGGAAGGAGAATACTCTAAGATATGATTCGAGAGTCTTTGGCCAAAGCATATGAATATGACTAAGGAAGCTTGTTCCAAATCTTATTCAATTGAATCATATAGAGAAGTATCACATTGGATAGTAGACATGAAACAAACTATCACTTAAACAATGTGATTAAGAGTATTGTATTAGAGAAGGACCGTATTGCATTGTAGTTGTAACTGGATAGGTTCTCCAACCACTTCTACTTAGCTTGGGTAACCATGACATGCTGCTAGGCGTCATCCATGGTTTGTGGAAGCCCTAAAGATTAGCAAACACTAATTTTAAGGGAGAATTGAAATGTGGTTTCAATTCACAATCGATCGTTAAGAGTAACATCGCCCACTACCTCGCTAATTGGAACCTAATGGATCGTACACCGAGTAAGGATATAAGTGAAGAAATTATATGAAATGGATAAGCAATTAAATGGTTTAATTGAAGAATGGTCAAGATTAATTAAATAGTTAATTAATTATACGAAACGTTCGTATTGGGCGTTTAAGTTAGTTTTGGGCTTCGGGGCACAAAAACGTTTTGGTCCACAAGGCCCATTATGTTTAAAAGTTGTATGACAACTAAAACAAAATGGGCAATTAAGCCCAATAACAACATATGGCCGGCCATAAGGGTGAGGGGTAGCAAACTTGTATTAATTACAAGTTTGCCACTCACATGAAATGAAGTATAAAATCAACATTATAGCTTTGTTTCACATTAGGGTTTTCTAATTGAATTTGGGTGAAACATATTCTCTCATTTTCTAGATAGAGGTCGGCCACTTAGGGGAGGAACATCTAGCAATCTATTCTTCCCTAAGTCATCCATTTCATCTTCACACTACATCTTTGGTGTGGAGACTTAGAGACACCAAACCTTTGGTGTTTTGGAGAACAAATCCTCAAATCCTCAAAGAAGAAAAGGAGCACTAAAAGGGAGGAAATCACAAGGAAGATCCAAGGAGCAAGGAGGTGACTTGAAGGCCCTCCACTTGGGTGAATCCCTTGTGCAATCAAGGATGAGCTTCAAGGGTAAAAAATCTCTAAATTCTTATTCTCTTTAATATTGTTAAAGAGTCTTATGGTTCACCATATACTAGGCTTTGAAAGTCATGGGTTTTATGAATTGTTTTTGGATGCATGCTTACTTTAATTTGTTAATAGTTTGCCTATGTATTCAAATGTTCTTTACATGTTCTTAGCTAGGACATAAATCATCCTTCAAGTGGTATCAGAGCCTAGGCCTAGTTTATGGTGGATCCTTTTGGGTTTTGTGATTTTTCATAATATGTGATTTAAATGTTGTAAATGTTACAAGCTTTGTTCTTGCTTTGAATATAAATTTTGTTTGAAAATTTAGCATCTCAAATGTTGTAGATGTAATTCATATAAGCATGAATATTGGAACTAAAATTTGGTGCCAAGTATTTTGGGATTTTCGGCCAAATCCAAAGGGTGATTTTTTGGGTTCATGTTAGGCTTGTTAAAATGGTTTTAAAGTGCTTTTTGGAACCCCTAAGTACCCTAGGATATTAACCCTCTTTTGAGTTGTGAAAATTTGAGTTTTTGGTGAAAGAAAACATCCATGGAGCTATTATGAGTTTTCATGTATGTTCTTCATATTTCTTGAAGTTCTTACTAAGAACAAAAAGTTTTGAAGTTTTGATTCAAAAGTTTTATGTTTTTCATAAAGTTTTGTTTTTCAAATGGTGGGTGATAGTTATTGGTGAGATGTGACTAAAAGAATTTTAAAGTTTTATAAAAAACATTTTCTTACAAACCATCAAAGTCACCTTTGTCTCACCTACCAAAAACCACTTACAAAACTTTAGATTTTTTCAAATTTTCAACACTATGGCCGGCCACCTTTGGTAAAAGGTGTTGGAGGGACTTTTGTGCAATTATATAAAGTTTTGATACTTTTGTGTATTTGCATTTTGACCCCAAAAGTTTTTGTTTGAACAAAGTGACCCAAATTGTTGTGGTCATTGTTTTTGGCCCAAAACAAAATGAGAACAAAAATTGTTTTGTCTCTTTAATGAGAATTTGATTTTCATTATATTTAGTTCCATTTAAATCAATTCTATGGATCCAAAAACCAATTGTTTAAAGTTGCTTTCTTAGTTAATTTAGTTAATTAAGAAAATGGTGATTATGAACCAAAGGCCTCGATAATTGAGCTATGTGATTGGCCGATTTACATTATGAATGCTTGGGTTTTAAGTAATGTAGATTTGAATGTAATTTGATTAATTCAAGTTGTTGTATTGGGCATAAGTCCTTCAATTTGTTGTAAAGGGCATAAGCCCATTATTTGTGTTGTAAAAGGGCATAAGCCCTTCTTATTATTTCATGTATTCCTCTTTGTTTATATGTATGCAAATTGGAATAGTTGGGTCCAACGCCCAATAGGAAATAACGGTTTAATTGGATTAAACGCGTAACTAAAATCAACAACTATCTACCTTAAACCCAAGGTCCAACACAAGGCTCGTGTTGGATCAAATCAAACGGTTCATAATCATCCTAAAACCTAATATGACTATATAGTCCATATGAGGATGCAATGCGTTCGTTAGTAGTTCCATATAGTCTCGCTTGTTTCAACGAAACAGTGGGAGTATTATATGCTACTAAATCATATTAACTTGGACCAATAGTTATGATAGGGCCATGTTCTTTTAATATGATTAAAATGATTTTGATGTAGCCCAAAACTACTCCCTCAACAAACGAATATTAAGTTGATAAACGAGAGATGTTTTGAACATTTCTTCGTAGGCCTTCCACCGTGGTGGGCTCCAATCGTTTGTGACTTGTACACCAGCTTCACCCTATCATGGGGGAGTACAAAGTGCATGCTTACACTCAGGAGGAGTCCATAAACATATGATAAGGTAAGTGTAGGCAACGAGGATGGCCGATATCATATCATTGTGAGGCTATTCTTGAACCTCTTCATGAACTAAGCATGGTGGGAATAACTTAACTAAGTGCAATGGTGCCGATATTGTATCATCGTGAGGCCACATTCTCTAGAGGCCAAACTAGATGGGTAATTACAAGAGTTGTAAATGAGTAAAGTGTTATTCTCTCATCATTATTTTTGCTAATCGATATCGTATCATCGTGAGGTGGGCTTGGTAATGGTGAGTCTCCCATACCCCGCTAAGAGTTCAACATAACTCTCGGATTCTATTGAGGGATATGGAATTTGCCAAAAATAGTGGGTGGTACTATTTGATTCAAGACCCAATCAAGTAGTTAATCAACAATCTAATACGATTTCTGTTATGTTATGTAGTTAACGACATGCCTAAAATACTACCCACCATGATACTTGACAAAATGGCCCAAGACTTTTTCCTTGCATATCTCTTGGATGCTTTCACTAAGTTTATTGTAAACTATAAAGTGAATAGATTCGATCATACTTTTAACGAGATGATTGACATGTGCTGTAAATTTGAAAAATGTTTCAAAAAGGACAGTGGGAGTGAGAATGCAAAAACAAGGAAAAGGTTACATAAGAAGAAGGAAAGGAAATCCAAAGGAACTTGCTTTCATTGTGGAAAGGATGAACATTGGAAGAAGAAATACAGGGTGCGCATTGCGAGCCTTATGACACGAACTTTTGAAGAGACTATTTCGGTCATAGAAAGTGCTTTTACAGTGAGCTCCAATTCCTGGATATTTGATTCAGGCGCTAGTCAACATATCTGTAATACGATGCAGGGACTAGCAGAGAGCAAGACACTGCGCAATGAGGAGATAGTTGTGCGAGTTGGGAACGGCACTAAAATCTCTGCAAAAGCAATAGGCACCTATATGCTTAAACTACCCTCTGGGGAAGTCTTGGAACTTAAAAATTGTTTATATTTTCCTTCATGTATAAAGAATTTGATTTCTATCTCTAAGCTTTTACGAGATGGGCACTCAGTATTGTTTGACAAAATGAGTTGCACTTTATACTTGAACGGTCGTATTATCTCTCATGGTAATATGATAGAGGGACTTTTTCACCAAGAGACGAATAGTGGTTTGCACTGTATTGAAAGCGGGAATACCTCAAAACCCAAAAGGGCTAGAGAAGAAGTTAATCAAGAAAAGATGTGGCATCTTAAACTTGGACATGTGAACCTTGATAAGATTCGCAAGATGTCGAAAGACAGATATTTCCACCTGTTAGGTAATGACCAGATGGGTACTTGTGAATGTTGCTTGAAAGGGAAGATGACCAAATCTCCATTCACTGGGAAAGGAGAGCGTGCCACTGAAATTCTAGGGTTAATCCACACTGACGTATGTGGACCTATGTCTACTACGTCGAGAGGAGGCTTCTCCTACTATATCACATTCACCGACGATCACTCTCGGTTTGGCTATGTGTATCTTATGAAGTACAAGTCAGAATCCTTTGAAAGGTTCAAAGAATTCAAGAATGAAGTTGAGAAGCAAACTGGGAAACAGATAAAGATCCTAAGATCAGATTGAGGGGGTGAATATCTGAGTAATGAGTTCCTAGATTATCTCAAAGAGTGTGGAATAATATCACAGTGGACTCCACCAGGAACTCCACAACTTAATGGAGTTTCTGAAAGGAGAAATCGAACCTTGATGAACACGGTTCGTTCTATGATGAGTTCCGCTGATCTACCAGTAACATTCTGGGGATACGCTCTATATACAGCAGCTTACTTGCTTAATAGAGTACCTTCCAAATCAGTTTCACAAACGCCCTATGAGATATGGCATGGAAGAAAGCCAAGTCTTAAGCATATTAAGATTTGGGGTTGTGAAGTATATGTCAAGAAGCTTGAAGCTACTAAGCTTGAAGCGAGATCAGTAAGATGCTATTTTGTGGGATATCCTAGAGAAACTATGGGATATGAGTTCTACCATCCTGACGACTAGAAAGTCTTTGTCGCCAGAACTGCTATGTTTCTTGAGGAACAATTTGTTCTCAAAGGAACTATAAGTAAAACGATGGAAATTAATGAGATTAATGATGAACCACAAACAAGCACATGACATGTTGACAACCCTGTTCCTGAACCCCTAGCTCCACGTAGATCTGAA
Organism: Pyrus communis; assembly: GCF_963583255.1. Classification (NCBI taxonomy): domain Eukaryota; kingdom Viridiplantae; phylum Streptophyta; class Magnoliopsida; order Rosales; family Rosaceae; genus Pyrus; species Pyrus communis. Next base: position 12,396,335 of record NC_084815.1, read on the forward strand.
CGGGTTAGTAAGCCACCTAAGAGGTATGGCTTAGACAATGAATTTGCGGAATTGCACCTTCTAGGTGACAATGACACAAAGGAGGACCCTAGGGACTACACTGAAGCAATGTCCGACATTGATTCAAAGAGATGGCATGAGGCCATGAAATCCGAGATGGATTCCATGTATCAAAATCAGGTCTGGACTCTTGTAGACCCTCCAGAAGGTATAGTACCTGTTGGAAATAAATGGGTATTCAAGAGGAAGATAGGCGTTGATGGGAACGTGGAGACTTATAAGGCTAGACTAGTAGCCAAAGGTTACAGGCAACGAGAAGGGATTGACTATGAAGAAACTTTCTCTCCTGTAGCCATGATTAAGTCCATTCGGATTTTGCTTGCTATAGCTGCGTACCATGATTATGAAATCTGGCAAATGGACGTGAAGACAGCCTTTCTGAACGGCTACCTAGAGGAAGAGCTTTATATGGCTCAACCCGAAGGTTTCGTGTCCAAGTCTGAAAAGACTAAGGTATGCAAGCTTCAGAGGTCTATTTATGGACTTAAGCAAGCCTCCAGGAGCTGGAACATTCGTTTTGATACTGAAATCAAATCGTTTGGTTTTACTCAAAACGAAGACGACAATTGTGTTTATCAAAAAGTCGTTGGGGAAGCAGTTGTATTCCTAGTGTTATATGTAGATGACATATTACTATTCGGGAATGACACTGCAGTACTTTCTTCTGTAAAAGTGTGGTTGTCCAAAACCTTCCACATGAAAGAGTTAGGAGATGCATCTTATGTACTTGGGATAAAGCTCTATTGTGATAGATCCAGAAAATTAATTGGATTATCCCAATCTATGTACATTGATAAGGTGCTAAGTAGGTTCCAGATGGAGCAATCTAAGAAAGGTATTCTTCCTGTAGGACACGGAATTCATCTTTCTAAGTCCATGGGACCTAAGACTCCTGAAGAGCTATGGCATATGAATATGATTCCTTATGCTTCCGCCATAGGAAGTCTTATGTATGCCATGATATGCACAAGGCCTGATATCGCATATGTTGTGAGCATTACTAGTCGATATCAATCTAACCCAGGATCAGAACACTGGGCAGCTGTCAAGACGGTCCTTAAGTACTTAAGAAGAACTAAGGACATGTTCCTCGTTTATGGAGGAGCGACAGAGTTGCGAGTGGAAGGCTATACAGACGCAGATTTCCAATCTGACGTCGATGATAGAAGTTCCAACTCCGGATATGTATTCACTCTGAATGATGGGGCTGTCAGCTGGAAAAGCAAGAAACAAAGTGTAATTGCCGATTCCACGACAGAGGCTGAATATGTCGCTGCAGCTGAAGCCGGCAAAGAAGCGTTCTGGATGAAAAAGTTCATTACTGAACTTGGAGTGGTTCCAACCATTACATCACCAGTAACTTTGTACTGTGATAATAGTGGGGCGATAGCTCAAGCCAAGGAACCCAGGGCACATCAAAAGAACAAGCATTTTGACAGGCGCTTTAATATCATTAGAAGATATGCTGCCGAGGGGAAAATCAACATCCTCAAAGTTGCTTCAGCCGATAACGTAGCAGATCCACTGACAAAGCCAATGTCTCAAATCCAGCTTGACCGTCATATGGAAAAGATGGGTATTAGATACATGGGAAGATGGCTTTGAGTGCAAGTGGGAGATTGTTGGAAGTATGCCCACAAAGCCACTCATTTGATGTAATAGCTTTTTGGAATACTTATTGTGTTAAACTTTTATATGTTTAATAGAGGGCAAAGCTTATTGTTAATCACTATTTATAGTATCTTGTGTTTAAGCAATAAGGGAATCCAAGGAATGTATTTGATCTAAGAGACAAGTGATTTAAGTTAGTTAAATTAATGAGACCTTTCTCTTATGTTCATTCCTAAAACGTTCCTAGCCATAGGATTGCCAATTGGGCATTGACAATCCGCTAAGGTTAGTATGTGTTATGTCGACTCAAGCGTGAGTATGAACTAGTCTCAAGTCATTTGGTGTTGAACACTAAGGCAAACACATAGGTGCTCGAAAGAGTAATCGAGTACACTGAACAACGATCAAACGAGAGTTCGAACATACATGTCATGTGAGAACTCGATAGTTGCAATATGCAAAGTAGTCCTTTGACCTGAGGCATCATTGATGTCTAATGGTTAGGTCCTTGATCTTTGATTATGTCAACGGCATTCCATTGGAGTGTCCACGGCATTGTTGGAGTCAAGCTATCTAGTCATGTAGGCATATGAATGCACAACAAGGGATCTCTAACCTTCCATGGTGGAAGGAGAATACTCTAAGATATGATTCGAGAGTCTTTGGCCAAAGCATATGAATATGACTAAGGAAGCTTGTTCCAAATCTTATTCAATTGAATCATATAGAGAAGTATCACATTGGATAGTAGACATGAAACAAACTATCACTTAAACAATGTGATTAAGAGTATTGTATTAGAGAAGGACCGTATTACATTGTAGTTGTAACTGGATAGGTTCTCCAACCACTTCTACTTAGCTTGGGTAACCATGACATGCTGCTAGGCATCACCCATGGTTTGTGGAAGCCCTAAAGATTAGCAAACACTAATTTTAAGGGAGAATTGAAATGTGGTTTCAATTCACAATCGATCGTTAAAAGTAACATCGCCCACTACCTCGCTAATTGGAACCTAATGGATCGTACACCGAGTAAGGATATAAGTGAAGAAATTATATGAAATGGATAAGCAATTAAATGGTTTAATTGAAGAATGGTTAAGATTAATTAAATAGTTAATTAATTATACGAAACGTTCGTATTGGGCGTTTAAGTTAGTTTTGGGCTTCGGGGCACAAAAACGTTTTGGTGCACAAGGCCCATTATGTTTAAGTTGTATGACAACTAAAACAAAATGGGCAATTAAGCCCAATAACAACATATGGCCGGCCATAAGGGTGAGGGGTAGCAAACTTGTATTAATTACAAGTTTGCCACTCACATGAAATGAAGTATAAAATCAACATTATAGCTTTGTTTCACATTAGGGTTTTCTAATTGAATTTGGGTGAAACATATTCTCTCATTTTCTACATAGAGGCCGGCCACTTAGGGGAGGAACATCTAGCAATCTATTCTTCCCTAAGTCATCCATTTCATCTTCACACTACATCTTTGGTGTGGAGACTTAGAGACACCAAACCTTTGGTGTTTTGGAGAACAAATCCTCAAATCCTCAAAGAAGAAAAGGAGCACTAAAAGGGAGGAAATCACAAGGAAGATCCAAGGAGCAAGGAGGTGACTTGAAGGCCCTCCACTTGGGTGAATCCCTTGTGCAATCAAGGATGAGCTTCAAGGGTAAAGAATCTCTAAATTCTTATTCTCTTTAATATTGTTAAAGAGTCTTATGGTTCACCATATACTAGGCTTTGAAAGTCATGGGTTTTATGAATTGTTTTTGGATGCATGCCTACTTTAATTTGTTAATAGTTTGCCTATATATTCAAATGTTCTTTATATGTTCTTAGCTAGGACATAAATCATCATTCATATGATCAAGCTTCTGGCAATGCTTGCATTTCCAATGGACTATATCTTCTCCTTGGGAACGGGATAAGCCGCTTCTTGGGTCTCCCGGCTAGTACCTTCCCTGTTGGAGGTAGGACTAACGTGCGTTCAACTACACATTTTGCGTTCCATTGCAAAGTGGGCAATACCATGTATACGGAATCAGAACAGGCTGCCTCCCATGTTGTACGACTGTAGTAGGTCGAAGCCAACTCATAGAAGTTGTAGTTTGCAAATAAACAAGCTACGATGGTGTGTTTGTAGAGCAATTGCTAAAGATTGAATTTTTAACAAGTGCAAGTCTTGTTACCTGTATCGACCATGGCTTCACCGTCCTCTTGGTAAACATGAAACTCAATGTCGCTTACTCTCTGAACACGCACGTGCCTTGCATCCTATACCCTTTTTCTTAATTTTTTCTCACTGAGGTTAGGGCACAACGTGGTAATGGTCATACACGTTATGTCCCACCTTTGACAAAACCATTTTTGCAACACCGTCCTAATGAAACTGATCAAGTAAAGTATATGCAGCCCCCTCGCAAAGTGCAACTCCGCATTAATGCTTTCGACAATGTTAGTGATCATTACGTTGTACCTCTTCCCATTCATTTGAGGCCACGATCACTTCTCCACAACCACATCATTTAGGTACTTTGCTACCAAGTCTCTCACCTTGATGAAGTGTGTGTCGATCTCGGCACAAGAATAGGATTTAGCTGCCTTGTGGTAATAGTAGAAAAAGTTGTCCTTCTTCTTTAGGCGAAACTTGGCCTTAATATTCCCTTTCAAGTGATACGTGCATAAACCATGTTGAGCTTTTCTGAAAACCTTATTGACCACGTTTTCGAACCTTGCTGTGGAGCAAAAAATAATCAAGAAAATTATGGAGATGACACGTGGACTTTTGGGTTAAAAGGACAAAATTACCCTCAAGGCACACCGGGATTTCCACGCGCATGCAACGGACAACAACTGCTCAATCAAGGAAAAGTCAAAGGTGATCAAAATGGTATTTATTCAAATCCCTCACATCACTCCTCATGAAATCTTTATTCAAAAGGTAACTCCCAATTTTCCTATTTAATTTAGGATTAATTGCCATGTTAATTGCAAGATATTATTTCACATAATATCTTGCAATTATTCATACAATTTCACCATATATGGCTGGCCACTATTCTCCAAATAGGTTGGCCACTCCCCTATAAATAACACTATTCTCCCACTAAAAAGCTAAGCCATTTTTTACCCACAAACTCCTAAACACATTCTTTTTAGAATTTTAACTTTGGCATAAGAGATTCTTCAACCAAAGCCCCCATTCATCGTGGGCGCGTGAGGCTTTTGGCCTTAATCTTAGGTGTTAATATTTTACAGGTGCATTTTCGTCAAAGGAGAAGACGGCAGAAATTTGCATCCACAAATTGGTGCTTTCATTGAGAGTTTGATTCACACGTTCGAAGAAGACTCTCACATTCAAAGTTTCTCATTTCTCGTTCGTTCGTAAATTTTTCATTCTTTCTTATGCCTAGAAATTTTCAATTCTTTGAATAGAGGTAAAGGAAAAATACAATGACGGGAAATTCGAAAACCACGACGAATGGAACTTCCTACGTTCAAAGATCCGGATCAAATGATGCAGGACGATATGTAGCCCCACCATGATAATCCATGAGGCTCAACGTGATAGCAAAAGTAGCAAGTTTACCACCACAGAGCACCACCACCATGGCAACCACAGAGACCACTGTGGTAGTGAGGAGTGGGCTAGCTTTATGGCAGCAGGACTATCAGTCCATGACCCAAGATGTGTAAGCCCTGGAGGTAGCCTAGCTTGTTGCCACTTCAGCAGACCAAGCCTAAACATCAGCAACAATAGCTTGGCATGCCTAGGCCTACGCCACAGAGTAGCACCAAGCCTAGACCTATCCCGCACAACAATTGGCCTAAGTCGCACCGTAGAGAGAGGAAGCCCAACACATTTGCGCTTTCGCGCCCCAGCTTACGCCAGCTGCTCGACCTGCTCCCACAACCCAACTCGTTTCCACGGTCTAGCCCACTCTCGTGGCCCAACCCACTCCCGTGGCTGTCCTAGCAGCCCAAACCAATCTAAAACTGGTTCAATCATCCCGGTTTTAGATTTCTGGATTGACGATTGAACTAGGGGTATTTTCACCTAATTTCTCCGCAGATTTGACATATCCTAACTCAAATCTCGAGCCTAGAGTCCATTATACTTCCATTACTCAAGGAGACATATACCATCCAAACTCTTCTAACCCAAATGGCGAACAACACTTGCCTCGACAAGTCATAGCGTTGACAAGTGCTCTTGCGCAATAGACGACCTTGGTGAATCAGTTCTTGCAGCATACCAAGATGTAGTGTGCCCCAGACGAGGTGTCCCGAAGTAGGACAAGGGCAGACGATAAACCTCTCTAGTAGTGTCCCAGCAAGTAGCCACTCAACCAGTCACGAATGAGTGTTCTGGCAATGTACACTCCCGATTAGGCCCTCGAGATTGCGTATACTCTCGTTGTAGTGCATTGAGGAGCGTGCACTCTTGGTTAGGCCTATAGACGAGCATACACTCATGGTTAGGGCCATACTCTAATAATTGACATGAGTAACCTTCCAAGCGAAGCGTTCATTTGCAACTAGGCCCGCAAGGAGCATCATCTACCTCACATCGGAGTGGGCAGTACAATGGATGGAAATAAGTAGTCACTCAATTCGACTCAAGTTCAACCGATAGCCTACGAGAAATTAGCTCGTTTGCTAGGAACGTCCCACATGTACCTCAATTGCGACATAGATAAGCTGAACACATGGAAGAACAACCTAGGCCAGTAGGTCACGATCGGGGGCAGCCGAGAGCTCTGCTACCCCAATAAAGGCAAATTTAAGAAGAAGTAGAAAAGCTTTTGATCGAGCGACTGCATGATTTCCAACGCAATGAGGTCACTAATGAGGCACTACGATAGGACATGACCAACATAATCAAGTCTCCCTTCAGGGATGAGATCGCGTAGGCAGAGCCTCCACTCAAATTTAGCATGCCGCATTTCACATCTTTCAAAGAGGATGGAGACCTGGAGAGACACCTAAAACACTACTGAAGCGCAATGATCCTCTATCGAAACAACGATGCTCTCATGTGCAAGATATTTGCTATCACTTTACAAGGCGAGACACAAGATTGGTTCCACACCCTGCAACCACAATCTATCTGGAGTTTCGATGAGGTTTCTTTGGTTTTCACCAAAAAGTATTCATTCTACTACTTGATCAAGAAGAAGTCCTACCATTTGTTCAATGTCAAGAAAAACCCAAAGGAGTCACTTCGTGACTGTGTGAAGAGGTTCAATATAGAGAAGGCAAAGATAGTCTGATGCAACGAATTTATAACTAGTGCAACATTCCAAAAAGGGCTTTCAGTAGACCACTTACTATTTAGAGAATTGATCATGAAAGAAGATTTAACTTTAGCAGATAAGCATGCACTTTGGGACGAGCCTTGGCGAGCAGACATGGCATCTGAGCAGCCTCGAAGAGAATCACCAGTAGTTCAAAAGAAGGAGGACGGAAAGCAGTACTGCAACAAAAGTAGGCAGGAGGCCAAGCTCATGGACCGATCCCTAACTAAAGGAAGCTTGACGCCGAATAACTATTCTAAGTTCTCGATCTCGATCCACCAAATCCTCCGCGACATCAAGAGCGACCATGGTTCAAGTTGCTGAAGCAATCAAAGGGAGATACCTCCAAATTGGACAACACTCAATACTACGTATTTCATCGAGGTCCTGGTCACACAACTGACAACTGGTACACCTGGAAGAACTACCTAGAGAAGTTGGTGAAAAAATGCAAGATCGATAAATACTTGGACAAGCCAACTGCACATCCTAGAAGAAATGCAAACGCCGACAAAGAGCCGCTAACCAAGACAATCCGGATCAATGACATCTTCATCGAATCCAAACACTTGGGGGTCACCAATAACTTTAAGAAAAGGAAGATCTAGTGGGCTCTACTAGTTTCACAAGTCCAAGTAGTCAACACCCAACATAGATACATCGTTGGCTTCACCGAGTAAAAAATTCCAAAGACGTCGACTTCCCACACGATGACGCACTAGTAGTATCTATCCAACTAGCCCATGCTATAGTCAATAGAATGATGGTTAACAACGAAAGTGCGGTCATTTTACTTCAGCTCTCAGTAATTCAGAAGATGGGCTTGGAAAACACAATCATACGCCGATCAGAGGTATTCACCGGATTCAACGGACACACCTCGACTGCCATCGACAACATTACACTTGACGTGAGAACACTACCAGTTGTCTCAAAGCAGATGTTCATGATAGTAAGCGACCTGTCTCCCTACAATGGGATTTTAGGGCGACCTTGGCTGATAAAGCCGAAAGCTGTTACCTTCATCAAGTATCAAAAATTTGATTATTCATCTTGGGAAGAGGAGTAGGAGGAATTAAGTCTGACCAGGCCACATCTCGATGATGCACTGTGTGACAACCCGTTCCAAATTTTACGTTTTTATTTTATTTTAAAAGCGTGAATTTACGAAATTGCCCTAAAGGCAAGGACTTTGACTTCCGTTGACCATCGACTTGAGAGATGTGAGACTTATTCTTTAAGCATATCCTCGTAGTACTCTTTGGTACGAACGTATAGGCGAAATCCGTTTGCGAGTCCGGATTATAACGGTATACTTATGGACGTTTGAAATTGGTTATTTAAATATTTGAATTCCCACCTTGTGGGATTAGTGGACCAATTAAATTAAAGCGACAAGGAAACAATTAGAAAATAAAAGTGAAGCTTGCAGCCAATCAAAAAGAGAGAAGAAAAGAAAAGGAAAAAAAAAAAAAAAAAGGGAAGAAAGCTTCCCGTGCACCCATACCCGCACCACCGCGAGTCCATCTTCCAAGGCCGATTCCGGCCAACTCCGGTGGATTTTTTCGATGCCATCACCACCATCTTGAAGCTCTCATTCCCCTCTACAAAACCCACCCAAGAACCACCTTGATTAACCATGGTATGGGGCGGTTTGAGGCCACGAAAGTTGACGAAAATCAATGGTGCTCCGGCCACCCTTTTCGATTTTCCGGGAAATCGGCAAAGCAATGGCCAATGCCACCACTTGGGCTTTGTAGCCCATCATCCCAGGAGCAAAACCCAACCTACCTTGACCCCGTTGGACCACCGTAGACGACGAATCGACGTCGGGAAGTTTTAGGCACTCGCCGGCTTCGTGGGCAAAATTGACCACCTTCCGTCCACTTTTGGACTTCGTGGAAGGTATGAAAGTTGCTCCACTCACTGAGATCTTCATTTCTGTGAAGTTTGAGAATTTTTGGAAATAGTTGGATTTTCCGGCGAGTCGGGGCGGCTAACCGCCACCCGCGGCAGCGCGTGCGGCGGCGCGTGGCCAGTGAGCCGCCAATGCTATTTTTAGGCTATGTCGAATGTTTTGAATTCAGTTTTGTCGTTTGAATAACGTAGGTTGATAGTTGGAACCTAAATTCGTTACGATACGTTACTTGATAAAAATGTGAATCGATGATCCGACCGTTGGATCGTCATCAAAATTGGATACATTATAATACGTAATATTTAAAGATCATAGGAATTTATGGATCGGGAATCCGACTTACGGATCTTCCTGAATTGGATTTGTAAGTTAGTAAAATAAATGTTCATGGCCACTTGTTTTAGGCAATTGGTGGAGATCTGACCGTTGGATCGTAATGAAATTTTAGTATGTTATTCTAGAAACATATTGTGGATCGTTGGGAGTTGCGGATTGGAAATCTGATATGCGGATCTTCCGGGTCAAGTTATACAGGGTTGTAAACCCTACCGTCGATCTTTAATCGACGGTTGACTTGTGGTCAATGGGTATCAAACTATTTTAGAATGTCGTTGAGGTTGTGTTTTATGTGAATTACGTATTCTTCAGATAAGAGTTCTGAGATGTGATTTGATAATTGGTCACAGGGACCTATCATTCAGGATGCCTCGATGTGTGCGCTAGAGAATCATAGTGTGGACTCCAGGTAAGTGGATCTTTTCCTTTTTATCGTACATATTGTTGAGAGTTCTATCGACATTTTTAAATTGATTAGGTATATTACTTTCATATATAATTATTGTGAATGCTTGAAGTACCTATATGAACTACGAATGGCTTGATCCCTATTTAGGGTACGTAGGCAGTCTAACGAGACGTTAGATGCAGCCATAAAATATTTGAGACAAAAACCTTGCTTGGGAAATTGAGTAAGGCGAAGGAAATTGGTAAAGGCAAGTTTAGTTTTATGAATTAGTTAGATAAATTAGTGTTAATTGGGTCGTCATGGATAATTATCCCTGAAAATAAGTAGTTTGGGAGTAGGGCGTTATTGATTGTACACTTCTCACTGTATTGTTTATAATTGAACATGCTACGACATGGTTGAGTATTAGATTGCATCATGGTATATCAATATGTATATTACTTGCATATAATTATTGGGAATGCTTTCAAGTGCAAAGGTGAACTCAGGACACCCAGGTAAGTTCAGGTGAGTTTATGGTACTAGTTGAATCGATTGCGTTATAGCATGACTACAGTTATGTGTTAGGCAACTTCGATACTGTCGTACTGATTGCCATGAGTTGCACATGTTATATTGAGATGCATTGAGAGCTCATAAACCTGCACCCCGGTGTTAGTGCTCCCGCCCGTGGCCAGGGCACAGTCCTTCACGTGATGTTCACCTCCTGCACCTTACGCTCACCTTGGATCCAAGGTAGGTGCACAGTCCTGTTGTACAGACCACTTTAGGTGGTTCCGACTCGTAGGTTACCCGCGATTATTCGCCCAGTCTTTACTTGATCGTAGCACTTGAGCGTATTTATTTACACCCAGTCCTGTCGTACAGACCACTTTAGGTGGTTCCGACTTGTGTGCAGGTATACTTATTGAGCTATATGCTAGCCAGGATTGATGAGATATAGATAAGTCGTACAGGTCACTATAGGTGACTCCGACTTATATGCTAGCCAGATTGATGAGATATGGATAAGTCGTACAGGTCACTAGAGGTGACTCCGACTTATATGCTAGCCAGGATTGATGAGATATGGATAAGTCCTACAGGTCACTAGAGGTGACTCCGACTTATATGCTAGCCATGATTGATGAGATACGGATAAGTTGTACATGTCATTTTAGATGACTCTGACTGATATATCACTTTGTATTGATTTAGTTCATTTGGCCTACTTATTAATGTATGGTGAAGTTAATGGCAAACCGTGGTTTTGGTCATTTCTGAGTATGGTTTGGATCTATGTATATATGTTGTACTGTCTTATGGAAAACGATATGGGTTTTACATTTAGGTGCATTACTTTTAGAGAGGTAATAACTTTGGGAAACTTGGTTTTATTGCTTACTCACACTTTCCGTTTGGTGCCCTCCAGGTTTTAGCTGCTGAGTTTGTATCGACAAGAATTTGTGGCGAATATTAGTATTGATGGATATTTTTGAGGGTATGATTCTTACCCATACTACTGTACCTTACTTATGCTCTGACATCGCGTGTGAAATGAGTTCGCTCCCATTCGTAGCGCACTCTGCTACTTAGACACTTTTAGATTCAAATTTATTCACTTTTTGTACACTATCACATTTTATGGTTTCGTCACCTTCCAGGTGTCGGCCAGCACAGCTCGATTCAGGGTCCAAGTGGACTTTCTGGGTTGGGGTGTGTCACACTGTGCAAGTACTGAAGGAGTAAAAAAAAAAGACCTTTACTCCCTTACAGGCTTCCAAGGTCCAAAGGGACAACGAAGCTACCAAATAGCAATTACAACAGACAGATCAAGAAGATTGTGTCCAAATGAACGAGCCAGCATACGAGACATGATGAAAACTCAAAGAGGATGTCGAACACATCATCTTGATCCCTAGCAGCCGGAGAAGACTGTTACATTTAGCTCACGTCTGAGCTTGAAAGAAAAAGAGGAACTCACGACTTTCCTTAGGGAAAATCGTGACCTCTTCACATGGTCACATTCCAACATACCCGACATTGACCCCAAGATAGCTTGCCATAAGATATACGTCGACCCCGCTACTAAACCAGTGATCCAAAAGAGAAGACATTTTGCACCTAAATGAGTGGAGATCATCAAAGCAGAAATCAACAAGATATTGAAGGCCAAATTTATAGAAAAGGTAGCACACTCAGCATGGCTTGCCAATGCCATGCTAGTAATGAAGAAAGAGCAGGGCAAATGGAAGGTTTGCGTAGACTACACCAACCTCAACAAAGCATGCCCAAAGAATCTTATCTAATTCCCTAAATCGATATACTAGTAAATTCAACTTCTAGGAACCAACTGCTCAGTTTCTTGGACGCATGCTCCGGCTATAATCAAATAGCCATGCACGAGCTCAACTAGGAGAAAATCACGTTTATGATCGAGCGAAGCACCTACTTCTACAAGGTTATGCCTTTTGAACTCAAGAACGCGGAAGCTATTTACCAATGATTGGTAAACATGATGTTTACAAAGCAAATTGGAGTAACCATGGAAGTCTATGTCGACGATATTATGGTGAAAGACAAGCAGTGATCAGACCACATCGGCAATTTGGGGAAAACTTTTGACATCCTTAGAAAATACAAAATGAAGCTCAATCCTGCCAAATGCGCATTCAGAGTATCTTCAGGTAGATTCTTAGGGTACCTAGTAACCCAACAAGGAATTGAGGCACATCCCAAACATATCTGAGCAGTCATCGAGATGAAGTTTTCAACTTCCTTGAAGGAGATCCAAAGCTTGACCAGATGAGCTGCCGCACTCAACCGTTTCTTCTCGCGGTCTACCTATCAATGCAAGCCTTTTTTTCAAAGCAATCGAGAGGGCATAATGAGACAAATGAGATGATGAGTGCAAAAAAGCTTTCCAAGACCTGAAGAAGTATCTCACATCACATTCCTTACTATCCAAGCTGGAAGCAGTGAAGGACTTATACATTTACTTGGTAGTCTCAGAAGTAGTAGTGAGCTCTGCCCTTATACGAAAAGAGCTGGCGACCCAACTGCCGGTATTCTACACCTTTAAAGCTCTTCTCGATGCAAAAACCAAATATTCGAAGGTCAAGAAATTAATTTTGGTGTTAGTTGTAGCGGCTCGGAAGCTCATACCATATTTTTAAGCTCATACAGTCATAGTCATGACTTAGTATCCTCTATGATCAATCCTACATAGCCCAGATGCTTCTCAACGAGTAATGAAATGGATGTTGGAACTTGGCCAATATGGCTTAGTTTTTTGACCTTGTACGGTAATAAAGGCCCAAGTCTTGGTGGACTTCATAGTAGAATTCACACCTAGCCTAGGTAACGCAACAGATCGACCCAACAATGCCTCGAAGGTAACCGAGCATGCCTTAGCCACATCTGCTTCACCCGATAGAGACTTCTTACATTTGCACGTTGACGACTCATCCAACTATAAGGGCTCAGGAGTAGGCGTAATCCTTATCACCATTCATGAAATTCCAACCAAAAGTAATCAAATCATATTGCAAGCATAAACATGGTTTCGAATCACCCCCTAGCTAAATAGGGGTTTAGCCTCTCATGTTCACAACAAGAAAAATAAAATTGAATTTAAACATAAAGAACAAAGGATGGATTACACCTAGAACGCCCAACGAATCCACTTGAATTTCTGCGCGTCTAAGCTCCTCTTTTCTCTTCTCCTTGCTGCGGTAGATTGGTTGTGGTTGGTTTTTGGATGTGTTTCGGGGTTAGGGATGGTTTAATGGTGGTTTAATGGTGCGGCAAGGTTGTGTGGTGGTGTAGGAAGGTGTGTAAGGTGGTGGAGAGTGGTGGAATGGCTGCGGCAGTGATGGGGGAAGGCTGGAATTTGTGGTGAAAAGCTGCGGCTGTTCAGTTTTTGGGTGATGGGATGCACGGCTGTTTTAGAATTTGGGAGAATAATCAGAGTGGTTGGTTGATTATCCAATGAGAGGTGAATGGGAGTGCACGGATTAGAGGGAATTAGGGTCGAATGGTGAAGAGTGCGGCTGAATGAATTTGGGTGTAAAGGTGGCTGTGGATGGAAGGGTGAATGGAAGAAAAGCTGCCGCAATGCATGGAATTGGCTGGAATAATATATTGGGATATGGTATAGAATATTAGGGTGAATGGTGTGCCAAAATGCATGGCAAAAAGACTAAACCTATATGGTGGTTGCGGCTTTAGATTTTCTTTTTGGTTTCTTAGGTTAATCATCAAATGGGGGGCACGGCTTAGGTAAAAATAAAATGGGATGGTGGCTGCATGGTAAATAGGGTTATTAGGGTGTGACGACTAGCTTAGGAATTATATATGGTTTAGAAAAATAAAACCCTAGCTTAATAAATCAAAGGCTTACAAAAATTAGGAAATTAAATAAGAAATATAAAGGTGCGGCTAGGATTGAATTTGGGAGAGAAATAGGTTTAATTCAGAAATAAAAGGGCAAGGTGCGGCTAGGGTTAGGTTAGGAGAGGGAAATAGGGTTTAAGTGAATGACAATGGACTTAAATACCCCCCCTTGCACGGCAAGGGAAGGAAAAGAAAGTGCAAGGGCACGGCTTGGGCTTTAAAGTGGGCTAGGGCCATGGTTTTGTGTCCTAAAATGCATACAAGGCCGTCAAAGTGGCTAGAAAATACGGACGTTTAAGTTTAGGAAAGGTTACCAAAATGGGAAACTTAGGGTTAACTTTCCTACTTCAAGTAGGAAACCTTGTTTGAGTAGGATTCCTCGTTTTGGTAAGAATTCATCGTTGGAGTAGGAATTCGTCGTTTCTTCAAGTCTTCAACTCATTCATTCCTCTTTCGCTCCAAAATACTCCAATTTGCATCTTCTTGCACACTTTGGCCTTATAATCTGAAAATACACAAAAGTGGCCTTAAACACTAAAATAGCTAAGTAAACACAACATAAATGCACGAGAACAAGCTAATTAAGTCGCATGAATATGCTCCTATCAAATTCCCCCACACTTAACTTTTGCTAGTCCTCGAGCAAAACAAAACTAACTAAACAAAACGAAACAAAACAAACAAAACATAACCTAAACCTTCCAACGTTTGCCTCAGGGATTTCCAATAAAACATGACATGTCAAAGATCATTACTCACATAGCTTTTAGTCTTCCCTCCCTTCAAGCATATACTTAATCATAGTCACCATTCACTAGTTCGCATTTAATAAATTAAAACACATTTTGAATGTAGTAACATGCCTTAGAGAACTCCCTCAATTCCTCACTAGTTATGCACTCAATTTTCACTCAGATTTTCTGACTACACACCCTACACTAGTTATATGTGAGAAGATTGATGTAAACATGAAAAACTAGTACTCACATATGTTATAACAAAGAACGCAATTTCTGGAGTAATTAAACGTGTTTAGATATGATCTCATGAATGGAATGCTACTACTTAGATGCGAGAACCAGTGACACCATATGCTCATACCAAATTCAAACTCCACAATTGAAATGCACAACACTCAAGATAGAAGTCAAGGGTTGTAACGGGGCTTGGGGTGTTGGCTAACAAGGAAAAATAGGGATAAACAAAAGTTCTTTACGCAATAGCAAGCAAAGTATTGAAATTAAGTCCTAGAATTCCCTTAGAATGCAGAAATCAACTTTTAGACAAATAGGGAAGATTCAAACAACTCTTAGGGCCTAATTCATTGTTTTGGGCCCTTACTTCAACAACCAAAACTTTTCAACTATTTTCAACTCTTTTTTTTTTCTTTCTTCTCTTTTTTTTTTTTTTTTTTTTTTTTTTAGTCGTGCCTATGGCACATAAACTCATATCAATAATCCTTCCCCCACACTTATTTTCTGCAACACATTAATCAAAAGGGAATTCATTCATGCTTACTATGCTTCAAGAACAAGGATACGGATGGTCCTATTCTAGGCTAGGTGAGGATAATGTGGGTTAACAAAGAGCATGGGCTAACACGGCTCAATGGGGTTAACTTAAACACAAAATGAGTGAAGGGCACATGGCTGTTTGGCTTTAATGGTGGTCACTACACAACTTCATCTTGAATATGTGTGATGCAAATCAATAACATGCTTTGAATGAAATGGGCATGAGTTCTAGCATTTGGAACTAAGTGATGAAACGCCTTCTAAGTAGTAACCAAGCAAAGAATAATGAGATCATGCAACGACTTCAGAAAACAATAATGCACAGATTTTAACTCTCCAAATAACGTTTAGGCTCAAGTCTCACAGGGATGTAGCGTTTGTTTAAGTTCATTCCTTCAAGCATGTTACAAAAACTGATTTTTATCATTTGTGATTACATGTGAATTCGTAAACTATAACTACAAACAAGCATAAACCAAAGAGTATATCAAACGTCCATCCATGTTTGTAACTTTCTTTAACCGTCATGCAATTAAAAACCAAACCCTCATCATTGTGTTGGAAGGTAACCTACGACACAAACAAACACACAAAAGCAACTCTTTTTGGGTTTTTCAAAGCAGTTTTTCAAATTTTTATGGTATTTTCGGATTTTTAAGTCAACACACTCTAAAACACTCTAAAATAGCCTAAAAACACTTAAAAACAGTGGGAAACAAGTTTAGACATGTTAGGTGGTAAAACCCTACAATTTCATGCAAAAATATCTCAAAACAGAATGTTACCCCCCCACACTTAAACTAAACATTGTCTTCAATGTTTTAGACACAATTAAACACATTACACATAACATAAAATAAGCAACAAAGGAAAGGGTTTAGGGACGCAAATCTGAGTGTGGAGCGATTCCCAAATTCTTCCTTTGTTGATTGCATGGGTTGCCTCCCAAGTAGCGCTTGCTTTAACGTCTTCCAGCCGGACGAAACCTTCTTTTAATCTTCACTCTGGCTCACGGCATGGAGGGGTATGTCCTCCACGGTATACTTCTTGAAATTTCTCGTAGTATGGCTCACTGAATGAGCGGGGATAATGATCCTCCCTGATGGTGGTGTTTCGGTTCCGACAATCCATATAACTGCTCCCACCACCTTTATATCGATTGGGCTCCTGCACCAACGAAGGTAACAACCTATTAGTTGAAGTAGGAATTGAGATTGGAATTGAAGACTTACAAACATAGTGTGGTGAGGGCTCAAAAATGGCAGCCCTTTCAACAATGTTACTATGGCTACTTTCGGCCATATTGGGTGGTTGTAGACCAATCACTCCAAGTTCTTCTCCAGCGGTGGTTCCCGATACATCCTTCTTGATAGGTATGGATCCTTTCGGCCCCATGTCCTTACGCACATCTATGACAAAGCAAGAATGGCAATCGTTAGGATTCTTAATAGAGTCATAAACATTAAATTTAATTATATCACCACCAAACTCCATTGTTAGTGCTCCTTTGGCCACATCAATCTTGGTTTGGGCCGTTTTCATGAACGGACGGCCTAGCAAGAGTGGCAATGATGGAGCATCGCTCGAATCCTCCATTTCTAGGACATAAAAATCTGCAGGAAAGATGAGATGATTGACCTGCACTAAAACATCCTCAAGGACTCCCTTGGGATAAACATTAGATCTATCGGCCAATTGTATGATTACACCATCATTTTTCAGTACTCCTAGGTTCATAGATGCATAAATTGAATATGGCATAACATTTATAGAAGCACCTAGGTCTAGCATGGCAGATTCAAATTTAGTGTTACCTATCACACAAGGAATTGTAAAACTACCCGGATCTTTGCATTTGGGGGGTAGTTTGCGTTGCAATATGGCGGAGACATTTTCACCTACCTTTACCACCTCCTTGGTCGACATCCTCTTCCTAGTGGTGCAAAGCTCCTTTAAGAACTTTGCGTACCTCGGGACTTGCTTGATTGCATCCAAAAGGGGTATGTTCACTTGCACTTTCCGAAACGTCTCAAGGATGTCCTTCTCGGCTTCTTCTTTCTTCGTTTGCATGAACCTACTAGGAAAAGGCACATTGAAAGGAAAAACATTAGTAGGTACCGAAATTGACCCATTCTTACCCTTTTTGGCCAAATTAGACAATTTTGGATCACTACAAACTTGCGGCAAAGGTGTTTCCACCTTTGCCGTGGGTTGGCCTATCTCCTCCTCTTCAATTCTCAGTTTTTCCTCCTCTTCGGGGCTTGATCGTGATGGTTTGGATGTAATGCCAACTTCTTTTCCACTTCTCAAGGTGATTGCGTTGGCCGTTTCAAACCCTCCCTTTGGGTTTGGAATGGTTGAACTAGGAAGTTGGCCTTGCTCACGAAACTTCCCTACAAAATCTGCAATTTGCCCAATTTGTCTCTCCAATTGCTCCACCCTCTTATCTTGGTTTTGCATGGCTTTGGCTTGATTTTCTTGCCCCTGAGACAAATTCGTTAGTAACTTAAGAAGTGTATCATTATCTAAAGTGTTACCTGAACTTGTTTGGGCAGATTGTGGAGGTGCTTGTGTGGGTGCGAATGGCTTGGTGAAGAAGCCCGGGGGTTGTTGCCTAAAGCCTCCTTGTTGTTGTGGTTGTTAGGGCTCCCTCCATTTGAAGTTTGGGTGGTCTCTCCAACCGGGATTGTAGGTATTGGAATACGGATCGTTCCTTGGTTGGTTTTGACCTTGAAACCCAATTGCGTTGGCGCTTTCCCATCCACCATTTTCTATGAGTTGTGGGCTGATAGGAGCATATTTATGCGACTTAAATGGCTTGTTCTCGTACATTTACGTTATGTTTCTTTAGTTATTTTAGTTCTTTATGCTTCTTTTGTGTGTTTTCAGGTTCTAAGGGCAAAGTATGCAAAAAGATGCATTTTGGAGCCTTTTGGAGCAAATTAGAGATTGGAATGGATATCATATGCTTGGAGCCAAAAGGATGGACGAAATTGAAGACTTGAAGTAGGAAAGTTAAATCCTAAAAAGACCTCATGTTTGAGCATCATTGAAAACTCCTACGCATTTTAGAACATAAAAACAACATTCCTAGCAACCTTAGGACATTGTCGTGTGTTTCCTTGTGTCTCCCTTCCTTGCATGGCAAGGAAGGGCTTTGTTCCCTATTTTAAATACTTAAACACTACCACTTATCATTCACCACATATCATTCACCACTTATCATATCATACATTCATTTATCACTTATCATAATCATTCACTTATCACTTAACATATCATACACTTATCACTTATCACTCATAATCATCTACACATTTCAACCATTTAAACACATGTACTCCACCTACTTCACCTACAACATCCACCTACTTCACCTACAACCTCCACTTACTTCACCAACCTCACACACTTACTTCACCTACAAATGACATAGCCATATGTTCCCTCCACTACTCCTATAAATACCCTTGCATTCTCCCTTCCCTAGCCGTGAGCTTCCCATCCATTCCCTTATAATCCAAACACCACTCCTCATCCATTTCCATAATCCCCCAAACCTCACCTTAGACCTTGTGCTACAACAACGAGGAAGATAAGAGGGCCTAAACGTTCATACAATTCAAGTGTGAGTTGTTGGAATGTTTAGGTGTTTCTTTGATTTCAAAGTTTAAATTTAATTCTCTTTGTTTTGTACGTATGAGGAATGGAAGAGAAGAGTGCCTAAACGTTCATACAATTCAAGTTTGAGTTGTTGGAATGTTTAGGTGTTTCTTTGATTTCAAAGTTATGAGGAACTAAACCCCCTTTAGCTAGGGGGTGATTCGAAACTATGTTTATATTTGCAATATGAATTGATTAACTTTCGTTGGAATTTCATAAGTTGTGGATTCAATTTGTTTAACCGTTTGATTGATAACTTATTTATGCATGTTTATTAAGAATGCGCGCTTAATTTTCATGCATGAATATGACACTAGAATATAAGTGAATTTCACCTAATCGTTATGAACTTATATTCACAAGTAGTGGAGGTTGCTTATAAACAATCGCGTTAAATGAATTCTTAGCATGAGTTTCATGCTCATCATAGTAACGAATGCCTCGTCAACACTTATAGTTTTCATAATGCTTAATGATCTTTGATTGTATCTTTATTGTGCTTTTCACGTAAAGGACTTTTGGAGAATGTGGTGAATTGCGTTGCGCCAACCCATCCAATTCATTAACTTAAGGAAAACTTGACGGTTAATTTAAGCGGACCTAATTAACCCGGGGCGTTGAGTTTCATAATTTATCGAAAGACCAACTGAGAATCAATCTTGTATGAAAGTGTAACATGTGTGGAGAAGAACCCCTTGGCTATTCCATCATCCATATTTTCATCACATTCATATTTACGTTTTGCCTTTAATTACAATTTGTCCATTTAATTTAATCTCGTCCAAACACAATCCCCCCTTTACTTTATTGTTCAATTTAATTAGAAATCAATTTAGTTTATGTTTTAAAGTATTTTTGAATTCTTTGAGTCTAGTATAGTGTTTTATATTGTGTTTTTACGTTTTTGAGTCAAATCCAAGTGATTAACAATCCCTCCTAATCCCCGGTCCAGAACGATCCCTACTTACACTTATACTACAAATTGTCAAAAAGAGGGTTTAATTTGTGTGCGTATAAATCTCGCACCATGGGCACTTCTCAGAAGCATGTCCTTGGATCGAACACACCCTGCATACCACTGGTCCTTGCATCCTCATTCCTTCGGCCATCTGAGACACAATGGAAGTAAGATTAGCTAACTGTGAATGAATATCGAGGGTGGAACTTACCTCATGCACTTGCTGCCGTGGGGGTCCTCTTTGGCCTACTCCTTCGTACTGTTGAGCGTTCAATGCTCGGTTAGCGATCAAAACCTTAGCATCCCTGGGTGTCTTGTCCACCAATGCTCCACCCGCCGAGGCGTCGAGCATTTGACGTTCGATTGGTAGGAGCCCCTCGTAGAAGTACTGAAGAAGTAACTCCTGATGCGAGTTTTATACGCGCACAAATTAAACCCTTTTTTTGTCAAATTGTAGTATAGGTGCAAGTAGGGATCGTTCTGGACCGGGGATTAGGAGGGATTGTTAATCTCTTGGAAACTGACTTAAAAACGTAAAAACAATATAAAACACTAAACTAGACTCAAAGAATTCAAAAATACTTTAAAACATAAACTAAACAGATTCTAACAAGTTCAAAAGACTCAAAACTCTTAAAAACACAAACTAAATTGATTTCTAACTAATTTGACATTAAAGTAAAGGGGGATTTAGGTTTTGACAAAATTAAACTAAATGAACAAATTGCAATTAAAACAGAATGTAAATATGAATGTGAATAAAAATATGGATGATGGAATAGCCAAGGGGTTCTTCTCCACACATGTTACACTTGCATACAAGATTGATTCTCAGTTGGTCTTTCGATAAATTATGAAACTCAACACTCCGGGTTAATTAGGTCCGCTTAAATTAACCGTCAAGTTTTCCTTAAGTTAATGAATTGGATGGGTTAGCGCAACGCAATTCACAACATTCTCCAAAAGTCCTTTACGTGAACAGCACAATAAAGATACAATCAAAGATCATTAAGCAACATGAAAACTATAAGTGTTGACGAGGCATTCGTTACTATGGAATACGCATGAAACTTATGCCAAGAATTCGTTTAACGCGATTGTTTATAAGCAACCTCCACTACTTGTGAATATAAGTTCATAACGATTAGGTGAAATTCACTTATATTCTAGCGTCATATTCATGCATGAAAATTAAGCGCGCATTCTTAATAAACATACATAAATAAGTTATCAATCAAACGGTTAAACAAATTGAATCAACAACTTATGAAATTCCAACGAAAGTTAATCAATTCATATTGCAAATATAAACATAGTTTCGAATCACCCCCTAGCTAAAGGGGGTTTTATTTCCTCATATCTTTGAAATCAAAGAAACGCCTAAACATTCCAACAACTCAAACTTGAATTGTATGAACGTTTAGGCACTCTTCTCTTCCATTCCTCATACGCACAAAACAAAGAGAATTAAAATGAAACATTGAAATCAAAGAATCACCTAAACATTCCAACAACTCAAACTTGAATTGTATGAACGTTTAGGCCCTCTTCTCTTCCTCTTCGTTGTAGCACAAGGTCTAAGGTGAGGTTTGGGGGATTATGGAAATGGATGAGGAGTGGTGTAGAAGTGGAAGGGGAATGGAAAAATGGTGTTTGGTATATAAGGGGAGAGATGGGAAGCTCACGGCTAGGGAAGGGAGAATGTGTTTGTAATGTGTTGTGTATGAAAATGAGATCTCCATGAATGAATGAATGCAAGGGTATTTATAGGAGTAGTGGAGGGAACATATGGCTATGTCATTTGTAGGTGAAGTAGGTGGATGTTGTAGGTGAAGTAGGTGGATGTTGTAGGTGAAGTGGATGTTGTAGGTGAAGTAGGTGGATGTTGTAGGTGAAGTAGGTGGATGATATGTTAAGTGATAAGTGATAAGTGATATGATATGTGGTTATGATATGATAAGTGGTTAAGTGGTGATGATAAGTGATAAGTGATTAAGTGATATGATATGTGGTGATGATAAGTGATAAGTGCATGTGGGTTAACTAATGAAGGAAATGCATGTGCAATGACAATGTGTTAGAATGGATGTGTGTTATGCATGGCATGATTGGGATTAGGAAAGGTTTAAATGTCCTAAAACTAAAGAGAACAAGGTTCCAACACTTTGGCTCCAATTAGGTCTTCAATTTCGTCCAACACTTTGGCTTCAAGCATAAGCTATCCGTCCTTAGCCCAAAAGTGCTCCAAAAGTCTCCAAAATGCATCTTTTTGCTCCTTTAGCCCTTTGGACCTACAAACACACGAAAATAGCTTAAAGTACTAAAATAACTAAAGAAACATAACGTAAATGTACGAGAACAAGCCATTTAAGTCGCATAAATATGCTCCTATCAACTCCTCCTTCATCTAAAGTTGTGGACACGAAGCAACAAGAGATTTAAAACGTTCATAATACGTAGGAAATGACTCACCTTCTTCTTGTTGGATCCCACTTATCCTTTTACGCAAAAGGATGATGCGAGAAGTTGGGAAAAACTTCTCCAGAAAAGCCCTCTTCATGCTCTCCCATGATGTGACAGTTCCGGGAGCTAAGTCGTACAACCAATCCTTGGCTTTGTCCATCAAAGAGAATGGAAAAGCCTTCATCTTCAGAATACTTCCATCGACGTTGATGGGAGTCATGCTCGAACACACCACCTCAAATTCCTTCAGGTGCTTGTTCGGATCCTCCATGGACAACCCATGGTACTTCGGAATATGGTGGAGCAAGCTTGACTTCAACTCGAACTCCTCTGTCTTCCCTTCGATAGGTGGGGGATATTGGATACACAAAGGTGCTGCATTACCCAATCCCGAAGCTGCAAGCTCCTTGAGTGTCCGGGTGTCCACGGCCATGACTTGTGGTTCCTCAAAAATCCCTGTCGTGGGTTCCTCAAATGCACCTGTCGTGGCCTCTTGTTCTTCAAGGTCAGATTCCGGACGTTGTGGACTTGGTTCGTGTGGCTTCCTCTTCCGTCTCAAAGTCCTCTCAAAATCGCTGTCAAAATCAGAGATATGCTCACGAATCGGTTGAGAACTCCGAGTCATGCACTAGTACCTAAAACAAGGAAAACAAAACAAGGTCAGAATTCTTAACAAAAACTAAATTAAACAGAAAGTAACAATCCAAGGGATTAGCAAAGTTGCTAATCCCCGGCAACGGCGCCAAAATTTTGATGCGAACTAAATAAGCACACAAATTAAAACCCTCTTGTGACAATTGTAGTATAAGTATAAGTAGGGATCGTTCTTAACCGGGGATTAGGAGGGATTACTAAATCGCTTGGAAATTGACTCAAAAACGTAAAACAAACGTTAAAAACAATAAACTAGACTCAAAGAATGCAAAACTAAACAATAAAACACAAACTAAGACACGTTCTAACTAAATTGAACACTAAAGTAAAGGGGGATTGAGGTTTTGACGAAATTAAACTAAATGCAACGATTGTAATTTAAAGGCAGAATGTAAATATGAATGTGATGAAAATATGGATGAATGCTAGCTAGAAGGTTCTTCTCCACACATGTCACACTTGCATACAATTTGATTTTTAGTTGGTCTTTCGATGAATTATGAAACTCAACACCCCGGGTTAATTAGGTCCGCTTAAATTAACCGTCAAGTTTTCCTTAAGTTAATGAATTGGATGATTGCATGCGACAACCCAAAGCATTCCCCACAAGTTCCCTACATGAATTGCATAATAGAGATACAAGCAAGAATCATTAAGCATCATGAAAACTATAAGTGTTGACGAGGCATTCGTTACTATGATTGCATGAAACTTATGCCAAGAATTTATTTAACGCGATTGTTTATAAGCAACCTCCACTACTTGTGAATATAAGTTCATAACTATTAGGTGAAATTCACTTATATTCTAGCGTCATATTCATGCATGAAAATTAAGCGTGCACTCTCAATCAACATACATAAATAAGTTATCGATCAAGCAGTTAAACAAATTGGAATCACCATTCATGAAATTCCAACCAAAAGTAATCAAATCATATTGCAAGCATAAACATGGTTTCGAATCACCCCCTAGCTAAATAGGGGTTTAGCCTCTCATGTTCACAACAAGAAAAATAAAATTGAATTTAAACATAAAGAACAAAGGATGGATTACACCTAAAACGCCCAACGAATCCACTTGAATTTCTGCGCGTCTAAGCTCCTCTTTTCTCTTCTCCTTGCTGCGGCAGATTGGTTGTGGTTGGTTTTTGGATGTGTTTCGGGGTTAGGGATGGTTTAATGGTGGTTTAATGGTGCGGCAAGGTTGTGTGGTGGTGTAGGAAGGTGTGTAAGGTGGTGGAGAGTGGTGGAATGGCTGCGGCAGTGATGGGGGAAGGCTGGAATTTGTGGTGAAAAGCTGCGGCTGTTCAGTTTTTGGGTGATGGGATGCACGGCTGTTTTAGAATTTGGGAGAATAATCAGAGTGGTTGGTTGATTATCCAATGAGAGGTGAATGGGAGTGCACGGATTAGAGGGAATTAGGGTCGAATGGTGAAGAGTGCGGCTGAATGAATTTGGGTGTAAAGGTGGCTGCGGATGGAAGGGTGAATGGAAGAAAAGTTGCCGCAATGCATGGAATTGGCTGGAATAATATATTGGGATATGGTATAGAATATTAGGGTGAATGGTGTGCCAAAATGCATGGCAAAAAGACTAAACCTATATGGTGGCTGCGGCTTTAGATTTTCTTTTTGGTTTCTTAGGTTAATCATCAAATGGGGGGCACGGCTTAGGTAAAAATAAAATGGGATGGTGGCTGCATGGTAAATAGGGTTATTAGGGTGTGACGACTAGCTTAGGAATTATATATGGTTTAGAAAAATAAAACCCTAGCTTATTAAATCAAAGGCTTACAAAAATTAGGAAATTAAATAAGAAATATAAAGGTGCGGCTAGGATTGAATTTGGGAGAGAAATAGGTTTAATTCAGAAATAAAAGGGCAAGGTGCGGCTAGGCTTAGGTTAGGAGAGGGAAATAGGGTTTAAGTGAATGACAATGGACTTAAATACCCCCCCTTGCACGGCAAGGGAAGGAAAAGAAAGTGCAAGGGCACGGCTTGGGCTTTAAAGTGGGCTAGGGCCATGGTTTTGTGTCCTAAAATGCATACAAGGCCGTCAAAGTGGCTAGAAAATACGGACGTTTAAGTTTAGGAAAGGTTACCAAAATGGGAAACTTAGGGTTAACTTTCCTACTTCAAGTAGGAAACTTGTTTGAGTAGGATTCCTCGTTTTGGTAAGAATTCATCGTTGGAGTAGGAATTCGTCGTTTCTTCAAGTCTTCAACTCATTCATTCCTCTTTCGCTCCAAAATACTCCAATTTGCATCTTCTTGCACACTTTGGCCTTATAATCTGAAAATACACAAAAGTGGCCTTAAACACTAAAATAGCTAAGTAAACACAACATAAATGCACGAGAACAAGCTAATTAAGTCGCATGAATATGCTCCTATCAAAATCCCTTTCTAACAAGAAAGGAAAATGGCTAGATGAACTTCCCGGATGTCTATGGGCGTATTGCACAACCAAACGATGAACAAATAGTAAGACTTCTTTCTCTTTGGCATTTGGTTCAGAAGCAATCATCTATTCCAATGTCATCGTGCCAAGTATCAGCACTTTTCTGCCAAGCATCGAGCAGAACAGAAAGGAGATGGCCACGAACTTAGATTTGGCAGAAAAGGAATGCGAAAAGGTCATCACTTGCATCGTAGCCTATTAGCAGCAGCTCCTCTCTAGCTACAACAAAATGGCCAAGATCCGGAAATTCCAGCCTGGAAATCTAGTCCTAAGTAAAGCCTTCATCACTGCCTGCAAAGAAGGCTTCAAAAAGATGTATCCCATCTGGGAAAGTCTGTACAAGATGAGTAGAGTAGGCAGCAAGGGTAGCCACACCATTGCCACCATGAGCGACAAAGAGATAAAAAAATAGTGGAACGCTTATAATTTGAGGAAGTACCATGCATGACCTCCTGCTGCCCGAAGGCTTAAGTAGCTAGACGGCCACCACCTCGCAAGTCGAAGACTATCCAGTTGTTATTCAGTTCCTACCTTACAGCTAAGTTTTTGTTCATTTCACTCGTTTTTCAATGAGGAATTTAGAAGTAATTTACAACTTGGCTCAGCTGCATGCTTACAATAACTGATCACTCCTGCACTTCAAAAGAAGATTGCGCCATTTTTAAGGACTTATTGCAGGAATTGCACCCGCATGGTGACCAACCATGCTTTCTAGTGCGAGAAGGTAAAATAATTCCCTGACACCCATATGGGTCTGCTTTCCGATGGGAGAGAATAAACTATGCACTCTGAATATCCAAACGTAGAAGAGTCGGGCTGCCCTGGTGTAACTAGGTGCATGATGGTTTGCACCGGGATTCTTAGAAGTAGCCACAATGGTTTGTTTCAAGGCTTAGCTAACTGAAGGATTTTAAGTCTCTTGGCCTAATCCGCAGGGAATCAGGCCTCAGAGATGGAAGAGGCACATTATGCAGTACGCCCTATGGACAGTTGCCCTGGAACCCTAAAGCTACTACTGAGTGCACTAAGGTAGCCTACGGTTTCTAGAAGACTGCCTAAGGCTTGCCCTTCAAGCAATAAGCCACGCTAAACTTATACAACCGCAATTTTTTGTGAAAGGTTAAACAATTAACGTGCATATACGAAGCTCTATCCACTATCGACATGCTACGCAATCGATAAGCTTCACCTCTGCCAAGTGCAGAATGATCATTTAGATCTACACTAATTTCTAAAGTGATGTG
Source organism: Pyrus communis (assembly GCF_963583255.1). Classification (NCBI taxonomy): domain Eukaryota; kingdom Viridiplantae; phylum Streptophyta; class Magnoliopsida; order Rosales; family Rosaceae; genus Pyrus; species Pyrus communis. The sequence goes on from NC_084815.1 coordinate 12,423,308, forward strand.
ATACTTGCTACACAACCCATGCGAACTCGTCTGCATTTATAAGTAAGGCGTCCGGCTGCTGACCCTATGGCTAACAACTTTACAACAGTTTTACACCAACACCTATGGTTGCATAGGCTACGGGGGCATGTTTGCTTATAAAAAAACATCACGCCTGCCGCTAGTGTAAAGGTCAAAGGTTGGGCGTAATCAAAAGAAGCGAAGATGAAGAAAAACGAAGGAAGCAAGTTTATTAAATTTCCTAGAAAAATTGATAAACAAATAACAAAGGTAGAATGAGTTCATAAAGGCTACCTAGAAGACTACTCCTCAGCAGCTTGGATATCCCACGACTACTCGGTCGCCACACCTTTAGCAGCCGTGATGCTTTCAGGAGCGGCATTATCCAGTGCTTCACCCTCGGCTGCCCCAGCCTGGGCAACAACTTTTTCCCCCTTCACTAATGAAAGCCTTAAAAGTAAAGGCAAACAAGTCTTCTAGAGAAATAGAGAAGGTCTCGAAGTCTTTCCCAACAAACTCAAAATCAGACAGCCTACCAAAGAGATGATCTACATAACCCAGCTTGTAGAAATTGGCTTGACTCTAAACAAGTGAAGCCTCGAGCCCAGCCTTCTCACCCTTTATTTGCTCGTTCTCCTCAAACAGACCAACACGGACGTGCTGCAACTCATCCATTATAAGTAACAATCAACTCTTTATCCTTAGCATAAATAGCAGAACAAAGCTAAAAAATGGCACGTTCAAGATCTTGAATCTAAGGTATGTAACATCCAATCTCCTTCTTTGCACTTTCATACTTAACTTGGATCATTTAAGCCGAATGATCCACGAGGAGCATGAACATGCCGTACCTATCCCTGAAACTTTTCCCGATGAGCAGCTGCTATCCATTGAGGTAAGTGAACCATGGTATGCAGATTTAGTGAATTACTTGGTGGCTAAACAATTTCCAAATGAACTAAACAAGCACCAACGTGATAAGCTTAAAAATGATGCACGTTTCTATGTTTGGGATGACCCTTATTTGTGGAAGTATTGCTCAGATCAAATTGTACGTAGATGTGTGCATGATTCTGAATTTCACTCAATTCTAAGCTTTTGTCACACATATGCATGTGGTGGTCATTTTGGCACACAACGCACTGCCCTCAAGGTTCTAGAGTGTGGTTTTTATTGGCCGACTATATTTAGGGATGCTAGAACCTTTTGTATGTCTTGTGATCGTTGCCAACGAATGGGTAACATAGGTACCAAGGACCAAATGCCGCAAACCCCTGTCTTTAATGTTGAAATTTTTGATGTTTGGGGCATTGATTTCATGGGCCCTTTCCCTCCATCTTACGGTTTCACTTATATCTTGCTAGCCGTTGATTATGTTTCTAAATGGGTGGAAGCAAAAGCCACCCGTACTAACGATTCTAAGGTGGTTGCAGATTTCGTGAAAACTAACATTTTTGCTAGGTTTGGAATGCCGAGAGTAATCATAAGTGATGGAGGGTCTCACTTTTGCAATCGGACCATTGAGGCGTTGCTAAGAAAGTACCATGTCAACCACAAGGTCTCCACACCTTACCATCCTCAAACAAATGGCCAAGCCGAGGTGTCTAACCGAGAAATCAAACAAATTTTGGAGAAGACCGTTGGACCAACAAGGAGGGATTGGAGCTTACGTTTAGATGATGCACTGTGGGCATATCGTATGGCATACAAAACACCCATTAGGATGTCACCTTTTCGGCTCGTCTATGGTAAGCCATGTCATTTGCCCGTAGAGTTAGAGCACAAGGCACATTGGGCCGTGAAGACTTTCAACATGGACATAGATGCAGCGGGATTTCATAGGAAGCTCCAATTGAATGAACTTGAGGAGATTCGGAATGAAGCCTATGAGAATGCCCGGATGTACAAAGCCAAGACCAAAGCATTCCATGATAAAATGATTCGAACCAAGACCTTCACAGTTGGGCAGAAAGTGTTACTTTTCAACTCTCGCCTACGTTTGTTTCCTGGTAAGTTGCGTTCTAAATGGATTGGCCCGTTTGTTGTTACTAATGTTTTCCCTCATGGTGCAGTGCAAATCAAAAGTTCAAGGACGCAGCAAGAATTCAAAGTGAATGGGCATCGATTGAAGCCCTATTACGAGATGTTTGAGGAGCATGTCGTGGAGGAGGTACCCCTCCATGCCGTGGAACCTAGTCAAGCTTAAACGGAGGTACCGTCCGGCTGCAAGACGTAAAAGAAAGCGCTACTTGGGAGGCAACCCATGCATTCAACAAAGGAAGACTTAGAAAGCACTCCAAATCCAGATTCCTAAAAAACTCTTCTCTTTGTTGCTATTTCGTTTCTACCTTGTTAGGTTGTTTAGTTGTTATTGTTTGTTTGTTTATTAATTGTGTGAGTCTATGATTGTAACATTAAGAAAATGTTTGATTTATTGATAGGCACTGCTAAACAAAGAAAGATGGTGCTTCACAAAGGTTGTTTGCTTGAGGCCCCACTACTGGGCAAAACTCTAGAAGCAGGAGGCATAGATGCGGAAGGCATCGGAGCAGAAGGCATCGGAGCAAAAGGCATCGAGGCGGAAGGTATCGGAGCGGGAGGCATCAAAAAAGAGGCCTCAATACTTGGCCAAACGCTGGATGAGCCCGGAAAAATGTGCCTCTGGAAGTAAGCCGCAAGCCTTTGACGGTCACTTTGACGGTCACTTTGCATTCGACCAGTGGATTCTTGCAGCTCATCAAGCTTCCTCTTCATGCCCGACGAATAGTTATTTGCAAGCACATGCAAACTTCTATTCTCATACTTAAGCTGCTGGATCTCCTGCTTGAGACTTTCCACCTCTGCCATCAATGATTCCACCTGACAGGAGCGGGCAAGCAGGCGTTGGCCCATGTTGGACACAGAACTCGCACACTGAACACTAAGTGCGAGGGACTCTTGAACGGCCAACTCATCGGACCGTCCTGACAGCAGCCTACTATCTTTTGGAGTGAGGAGGTTCCTAGCTACTATTGTAGCTGTTGTGGCGTCCTGCATCACGGAGTCTTCACCTGTGAGAGGACCGTTAGAAGAAAAGAAAGAAGGGCGCCATACGTTACCTTGACGCGGCGCGCCGGTATCACTGCTAAGGCTTAATTCCAAGCTAAGGTTCGATGAGTTTGCCATTTTCAAAAGTGTTCAAAGAGAAGGGGAGGATGAAGTTAAATTTCAAAGGGCCGGAGTCGGTTTTCAAGAATGGGAAATCTTCAGAGTGTGTTTGTTGTGGTGATCGATAGCTCAATAAAAAAGCCAAGGCGACGCGTCCACCAATTCAAAAAGTCGGAATTTCCGGCGTAATTTAGGCGACGCTTTCTCGGCTTTTCAGAAGGCGCGTTCAACTTTGTCAAAAGATTTCTTCTTTTCAGACAACACGTGGAGGCCATCATCACAACTACACATCTTTAGCCAACAAGCGCAAAGTTCGGCGACGCTTTCTCTGCTTTTCAGAAAACGCGTGCAGCTTTGTCAAAAGGAGCCGCATCCGCACTACTACGTGTCGTTCAGAAAGCAAAGGGGCGCCTGCTCAGAAATCGAAGAGGCGTCGTTCCGATATCGAAGAGACATTTGTCGACAAGGGTAAAAACACAGTACCACCACTTGATATTTTCTCTATATATGTCGACCTTCGTCTCTTATGGCAAGGCAAACCTGAAGAGAATGCCCAACTCTCCCTCACTTCTGAGGGCGCACTCCCAGCAAAGCCTTTCGAAATACTCAATTCTTTCTTCTTCCCCAAAGATGATACCAGATGCCTGGAGTACATATGACCCAGGAGGAAACGGCACAACAAATACATGTGCTGATTCATTCACCGCTTATTCAAAAGCAAAGGTATCTCATATCATCAAGGTCAAAAGCAAAAGTATCTCATATCATGCTCTTTCCCTGTCTTTTTCTTTGTCCTTGTTCTTACTTGCATGGCAAAGTAAAAGAAGCAATCAGCCGGCACTTGGAGTCAGTCTTCTGATCTGGAGCCAACTGCCTGGAATCTATCCCTGATTGCTTACCTGGCGTTGCTCTCGAGTAGTCATCTTCAACGGTTGATACACTTCCAGAGAAGGGACCACTCCTGCAAAGATTGAACAAAGAAACAGATAACAGGAGGAAGCTCAGACCTTCGGGGGAAACCAAAAGAACCATCCTGCTGCCCAGTTCAAGAAGTAGCACAAAGGAAAATCAACGATGGGCAGAAACCAGTTCAAGAGTAAGCCTGTGGAATCACAAAGATCAAAAGCCTCAATGCAATCAACAACGAGAAGAGGGAATTTACACTCCATAACCAGATTTGCGTCCCTAAACTCTTCTCTTTGTTAATTACATTTTGCCATGTTTAATATGTTTAAGTGCTTTTTGTGTGTTTACTTATGTTTTGTGTGAATCTATGCTTAAAACATTGAGGACAATGTTTGATTTAAGTGTGGGGGGGGGGGGGTAACTAAGTATGTTGATGCAAATTCGTTGGATTTTATCACCCATAACTTCAAATGTTGTTCCTTACTGTTTCAAGATGTTTTTAAGTTGTTTTAGAGTGTTTTAGTATGTTTGTTTTTATAACTTCGAAAATCACATAAAAATTTGAAAAAAATGTTTTGAAAAGCTTAAAAAGAGTGTTTTGAGTCGTTTTTGTGTGTTTATGTCTTAGGGTACCTTCCAACACAATGATAAGGATTTGGTTTATAATTGCATGACGGTTAGAAAGAGTTATAAACATAGAGAAAAGTTTGATTTACTCTTGGTATATGCTTGGTTATGGTTATAATGTATGACTTCACATGCAATCATAAAAGAAAAAAAAAAAAAATTCATTTTTGTAACATGCTTGAAGGAAGGAACTCAAACAAACGCCACAACCCTGAGAGACTTGAGCCTATAACGTTCTTTGGAGAGTATAATCTGTGATTTCTTGTTTTCTAAAGTCGTTGCATGATCTCATTATTCTTTGCTTGGTTACTACTTAGAAGGCGTTTCATCATATAGTTCCAAATGCTAGAACTCATGCCCATTTCATCCAAAGCATGTTATTGATTTGCATAACATATATCAAGATGAAGTTGTGTAGTTGCCACCATAGCCAAATAGCCTCACTTCCCATATTTCGTATTTGTTGTAAGTTTTAACCCCGTTGAGCCTTGTTTAGCCTCTATTCTTTGTTTACCCATATTTTCCTCACCTAGCCTAGTTTAGGACAATCCACACACTTGTTCTTAAAAAGATAGTGAGCATGACTTAATTGAATTCCTTTTGAGTTACATTATGAAAGAAAATAAGTGTGGGGGAGAGAATGTTTAAGTGTTTATGTTTTGAGATTCAAAAGAAAAGGAAAAAAAAAAAAAAAAAACAAAAAAAAAAAAGAGAGAAAAGAATAAGTGATTGAAGAAAGGTTCCAAAACACCAATTCTGGGCGTAAATTGTCTAAATTCTCCCTTTTTGTTCAAAAGTTGAGTTTTCATTCAAAAGTGAATTCTAAGTTGATTCAAATGCTTTGCTCACTATTTCTTTAAGAACCTTTGTTTTCCATATCCCTTCTTTGTTATCCACATACCCCAAGCCCCGTTACAACCCTTGACTTCTATCTTGAGTGTTGTGTATTTCAATTTGTGGAGTTTGAACTTGGTATGAGCTTATGGTGTCACTGGTTCTCGCGTCTAAGTAGTAGCATTCCATTCATGAGATCATATCTAAACATGCTTATTAACTCCAGAAATTGCGTTCTTTGTGATACTTATATGTGAATGTTCGTTTTCATGTTACATCAATCTTCTCACATATGACTAGATTAGGGTGTGTAGTTAGAAATTCTGAGTGAAAATCGAGTGCATATCTTGTAAGGAATTGAGCAAATTCTCTAAGGCATGTTACTACATTCAAAACATGGTTTTAAATGCTTAATTGTGAACTAGTATATGGTGACTATGATTAAGAATGTACTTAAGTGTGAAGATGACTAAAATCTGTGAGAATGATGATTTTTAACATGTCATGTGCATTGGAAATCCCTAAGACGGTTGTTGGAAGGTTTAGGTTGTGTTTTACGTGTTTAGTGTCGTTTTGTTTATTTGTTTTTATTCTGTTTTGCTCGAGGACTAACAAAAGCTAAGTGTGGGGGTATTTGATAGGAGCATATTCATGCGACTTAAATGGCTTGTTCTCGTGCATTTACGTTATGTTTCTCTCGTTATTTTAGTCCTTTATGTTTCTTTTGTGTGTTTTCAGGTTCTAAGGGCCTAGGGAGCAAGAAAGTGCATTTTGAGGCCATTTGGAGCATTTTTGGGCATGGATTGGATAGCTTATCCATGGAGCCAAGAGGATGGACGAATTTGAAGGCCTTGTATGCACTTGAAGATGATGCGAGAATTACACGCACACAAATTAAACCCTCTTTTTGTCAAATTGTAGTATAAGTATAAGTAGGGATCGTTCTGGACCGGGGATTAGGAGGGATTGTTAATCTCTTGGAAACTGACTCAAAAACGTAAAAACAATATAAAACACTAAACTAGACTCAAAGAATACAAAACTAAATGCTTAAAACACTAAAACAAACCAAAAGATTCAAACAAGTTCAAAAGACTCAAAACTCTTAAAAACACAAACTAAATTGATTTCTAACTAATTTGACATTAAAGTAAAGGGGGATTTAGGTTTTGACAAAATTAAACTAAATGAACAAATTGCAATTAAAACAGAATGTAAATATGAATGTGATGGATTTGAATGGATGATGGAATAGCCAAGGGGTTCTTCTCCACACATGTTACACTTGCATACAATATTGATTCTCAGTTGGTCTTTCGATAAATTATGAAACTCATCACCCCGGGTTAATTAGGTCCGCTTAAATTAACCGTCAAGTTTTCCTTAAGTTAATGAATTGGATGGGTTAGCGCAACGCAATTCACAACATTCTCCAAAAGTCCTTTACGTGAACAGCACAATAAAGATACAATCAAAGATCATTAAGCATTATGAAAACTATAAGTGTTGACGAGGCATTCGTTACTATGATGAGCATGAAACTCGTGCCAAGAATTCATTTAACGCGATTGTTTATAAGCAACCTCCACTACTTGTGAATATAAGTTCATAACGATTAGGTGAAAATCACTTATATTCTAGCGTCATATTCATGCATGAAAATTAAGCGCGCATTCTTAATAAACATACATAAATAAGTTATCAATCAAACGGTTAAACAAATTGAATCAACAACTTATGAAATGCAATTAGAAGTAATCAAATCAAAATGCAAGCATAAACATATATTTCGAATCACCCCCTAGCTAAGGGGGGTTTAGTTCCTCATACAAAACAAAGAGAATTAAAATTAAACATTGAAATCAAAGAAACACCTAAACATTCCAACAACTCAAACTTGAATTGTATGAACGTTTAGGCCCTCTTCTCTTCCTCTTTATTGTAGCATAAGGTCTAAGGATAGTTGGTTTGGGGAATGGAAGTGTGGAATGGAGTGAGGAGTGATGGAAATGGAAAGATGGTTTTTGGATTCTAAGGGAAACTCACAGCTAAGAGAGAAAGGGATGTGTTTGTGGTGTGTTGTGTATGAAATGAGATGTCCATGAATGAATGAATGCAAGGGTATTTATAGGAGTAGTGGAGGGAACATATGGCTATGTCATTTGTAGGTGAAGTAGGTGGATGTTGTAGGTGAAGTAGGTGGATGTTGTAGGTGAAGTGGATGTTGTAGGTGAAGTAGGTGGATGTTGTAGGTGAAGTAGGTGGATGTTGTAGGTGAAGTAGGTGGATGTTGTAGGTGAAGTGGATGTTGTAGGTGAAGTGGGTGGATGTTGTAGGTGAAGTGGGTGGATGTTGTAGGTGAAGTGGGTGGATGTTATGTTAAGTGATAAGTGATAAGTGATATGATATGTGGTTATGATATGATAAGTGGTTAAGTGGTGATGATAAGTGATAAGTGATTAAGTGATATGATATGTGGTGATGATAAGTGATAAGTGCATGTGGGTTAACTAATGAAGGAAATGCATGTGCAATGACAATGTGTTAGAATGGATGTGTGTTATGCATGGCATGATTGGGATTAGGAAAGGTTTAAATGTCCTAAAACTAAAGAGAACAAGGTTCCAACACTTTGGCTCCAATTAGGTCTTCAATTTCGTCCAACACTTTGGCTTCAAGCATAAGCTATCCGTCCTTAGCCCAAAAGTGCTCCAAAAGTCTCCAAAATGCATCTTTTTGCTCCTTTAGCCCTTTGGACCTACAAACACACGAAAATAGCTTAAAGTACTAAAATAACTAAAGAAACATAACGTAAATGTACGAGAACAAGCCATTTAAGTCGCATAAATATGCTCCTATCAAATACCCCCACACTTAGCTTTTGCTAGTCCTCGAGCAAAACAGAAAAACAAAACAAAAAGAACAAAACACAACCTACACCTTCCAACAATCGTATCAGGGACTTCCAATGCACATGACAAGTTAAAAATCATTATTCTCACAGATTTGAGCCATCTTTACACTTAAGTACATTCTTAATCATAGTCACCACATACTAGTTCACAATTAAGCAATTAAAACACATTTCAAATGTAGTAACATGCCTTTAGAGAATTCCCTCAATTTCTTACTAGATGTACTCTCGTTTTTCACACAGATTTTCTGACTACACACCCTATACTAGGTATATGTGAGAAGATTGATGTAAACATGTAGACGAACACTCACATATGTTATAATAAGGAAAGCATTTTCTGGAGTTAATAAGCATGTTTAGATATGATCTCATGAATGGAATGCTACTACTTAGACGCGAGAACCAGTGACACCATAAGCTCATACCAAGTTCAAACTCCACAATTGAAATACATAACACTCAATATAGAAGTCAAAGGGTAGTAACGGGGCTAGGGTATTGGCTAACAATGAAAGGTGAAGGATAAACAAACATTCTTAAAGCAATAGTGAGCAAAGTATTGAATTAGGCACTTAGAATTCCCTTAAGAACGCAGAAGTCAACTTTGAACACCCAAGGGAAAATCACACAAAACTTAGGGCCATATTCAACTTTTTGGACCCTTTCTTCAACCATCAACGCTCGTGAGTTCATTCTTACTTATTTTCATTCCTTTTTTTTTTTTTTTTTTTTTTTTTTTTCTTTTCTTCTTTTTCTTTTGAATCTCAAAACATACATATAAACGTAAGAACAAACTTTTACTCCCCCACACTCATTTTCTTGCATAATGTAACTCAAAAGGAATTCATTTAAGTCATGCTCACTAAACTTTAAGAACAAGGGTATAGGAAAGTCCTACTCTAAGCTAGGTAAGGGGTGATGTGGGTAAACAAGGAATAAAGGCAAAACGAGGCTCAACGGGGTTAAAACTTACAACATATACGAAGTATGGGAAGTAAGGCTATTTGGCTATGGTGGTGGTCACTACACAACTTCTTCTTGAATATGTGTTATGCAAATCAATAACATGCTTTGAATGAAATGTGCATGAGTTCTAGCATTTGGAACTATATGATGAAACGCCTTCTAAGTAGTAACCAAGCAAAGAATAATGAGATCATGCAACGACTTTAGAAAACAAGAAATCACAGATTATACTCTCCAAAGAACGTTATAGGCTCAAGTCTCTCAGGGTTGTAGCGTTTGTTTGAGTTCCTTCCTTCAAGCATGTTACAAAAACGAATTTTTTTCTTTTATGATTGCATGTGAAGTCATACATTATAACCATAACCAAGCATATACCAAGAGTAAATCAAACTTTTCTCTATGTTTATAACTCTTCCTAACCGTCATGCAATTATAAACCAAATCCTTATCATTGTGTTGGAAGGTACCCTAAGACACAAACACACAAAAACGACTCTTAAAACAACTCTTTTTGGGTTTTTCAAAACAATTTTTCAAATTTTTATGGGATTTTCGAATTATAAAACAAAACACACTAAAACACTCTAAAACAACTTAAAAACACCTTAAAACAGCAAGGAACAACATTTGAAGTTATGGGTGATAAAATCCCACGAATTTGCATTAAATATACTTAGTTACCCCCCCCCCCCCCATACTTAAATCAAACATTGTCCTCAATGTTTTAAGCATATGGTTCACACAAAACATAAGTAAACACACAAAAAGCAACTAAACATACTAAACATGGCAGAATGTAATTAACAAAGAGAAGAGTTTAGGGACGCAAATCTGGTTATGGAGTGTAAATTCCCTCTTCTCCTTGGTGATTGCATTGAGGCTTTGATCTTTGTGATTCCACAGGCTTACTCTTGAACTGGTTTCTGCCCATCGTTGATTTTCCTTTGTGCTACTTCTTGAACTGGGCAGCAGGATGGTTCTTTTGGTTTCCCCCGAAGGTCTGAGCTTCCTCCTGTTATCTGTTTCTTTGTTTAATCTTTGCAGGAGTGGTCCCTTCTCTGGAAGTGTATCAACCGTTGAAGATGACTACTCGAGAGCAACGCTAGGTAAGCAATCAGGAATAGATTCCAGGCAGTTGGCTCCAGATCGGAAGACTGACTCCAAGTGCCGGCTGATTGCTTCTTTTACTTTGCCATGCAAGTAAGAACAAGGACAAAGAAAAAGATAGGGAAAGAGCATGATATGAGATACTTTTGCTTTTGACCTTGATGATATGAGATACCTTTGCTTTCAAGAAGCGGTGAATGAATCAGCACATGCTTCAATCCGCCGTTTCCTCTTGGGTCATATGTACTCCAGGCATCTGGTATCATCTTTGGGGAAGAAGAAAGAATTGAGTATTTTGAAAGGCTTTGCTGGGAGTGCGCCCTCAGAGGTGAGGGAGAGTTGGGCATTTTCTTCAGGTTTGCCCTGCCATAAAAGACGAAGGTCGACATATATAGAGATAATATCAAGTGGTGGTACTTTTTACCCTTGTCGACAAACGTTTTGATCCCGCAAATCCGGCTCTTTGAAATAGTGGCGCCTCTTCGATCTTTGAATACGCCTCTTCGATTTCTGAGCAGGCGCCCCTTCGATTTCTGAACGACGCCCCTTCGCTTTCTGAACGACACGTGGTAGTGCAGATGTGGCTCCTTTTGACAAACCTGCACGCGTCTTCTGAAAAGCAGAGAAAGCGTCGCCGAACTTTGCGCTTGTCGGCTAAAGATGTGTAGATGCGATGATGGCCTCCACGTGTTTTCAGCTTTGTCAGAAATCTTTTGACAAAGTTGAACGCGTTTTCTTGAAAAGCCGAGGGAGCGTCGCCTAAATTACGCCGGAAAATCCGGCTCTTTGAATCGGTGGACGCGTCGTCTTGGCTTTTTATAGAGCTATCAATCACCCCAACACACACACTCTAAAGATTTCCCATTCCTGAAACTCGACTCCGGCCCTTTGTGAAATTTTAACTTCATCCACCCCTTCTCTTTGAACACTTTTGAAAAAAAATGGCAAACTCATCGAACCTTAGCTTAGATTTGAGTCTCAGCAGCGATCCGGTTGCGCCCCGTCAAGGTAATGTATGGCGCCCTTCTTTTTTATCTTCTAACGGTCCTCTTTCAGGTGAAGACTCTGTGATGCAGGACGCCACAATAGCTACAATAGTAGCTAAAAACCTTCTCACTCCAAAAGATAGTAGGCTGCTGTCAGGACGGTCCGATGAGTTGGCCGTTCAAGAGTCCCTCGCACTTAGTGTTCAGTGTGCGAGTTCTGTGTCCAACATGGGCCAACGCCTGCTTGCTCGGTCCCGCCAAGTGGAATCGTTGATGGCCGAGGTGGAAAGACTTAAGCAAGAGATCCAGCAGCTTAAGTACGAGAATAGAAGTTTGCATGTGCTTGCAAATAACTATTCGTCGGGGATGAAGAGGAAGCTTGATGAGCTGCAAGAATCTGAGGGTCGAATTCACAGTGACCGTCAAAGGCTTGCGTCTTATCTCCAGAGGCACCTTTTTCCTGGGTCATCCAGCGCTTGGCCAAGTATTGAGGCCTGGAATGCTCTAGCTCCGATGCCTCCCGCTCCGATGGCTTCCGCTCCGATGCCTCCCGCTTCTATGCCTCCCGCTTCTATGCCTTCCGCTTCTGCGCCTCGTAGTGGGGCTTCACGCAAACAACCTTTGTGAAGCTCCACCTTTCTCCATGTTTAGTATCTTTCTTTCTCTCTTTTTTTTTTTTTTTTTTTTTATTAACATAAATAAAATCAAACGGCATGGAATTGGTCCTTGAATGGAAGGTGATACTTGAAGTGAACCGGCAATGGTTTGAATTCTAGTGTAGGTGCCCGATTCATAAAAAACAGCAAGTTAGTATAAAATGTAAAGGAATTTGAAAAAAACTTACTTGTTTTGTCCGACAAGAACTCAATGACAAACACCACTCCTTTGAAAGTTTCAGGGATATTGGACTTGGCCAGATTGCAAGTGATGGTTATGACTTGTCCAATGTCATCAAATTTAACTTCTTTGGATTTTGTGGTTTCAAGAACGTCCTCTTTGATGAATTCATGACATTCCCTACTTGTCACCTTTGAAAGGGCTTCCAAGATGTCTTTTTCACCTTCTTCTTCCTTGGAAGTCATGAATCTGCAAGGAATAGGGATACTTGTTGGAACGGGGTTAAAAATAATAAAATTTGGAACAACCATACCTGTATTAGATGGCATAGGAGCAATAGGTGCCTCCGGTAAAGGTGTTTCCACCCTTTCCGTGGGTTGGGTGTATTCCTCTTCCTTGTGATTTGATTTTGATGGTTGAGGGTCCGTTCCAACCTCCTTGTCACTTCTCAACATGATAGCATTGGTGTTTTCAAATTCTCCCTTCTGATTTGCAATGGTTGAACTAGGGAGTTCGCCTTGGTCTCGAAACTGTCCTACGAACTCCGCGATCTGCCCAATTTGCTTATCCAAGTGGTCCAACCTTTGTGGTGGCTGCATAGGCGTTGAATAGAACTCCTCATATGGCTGCCAATATCCTTCTTGTTGAGCCTCATTGTCTTGATTTTGTGAGCCCTGCACCAAACAAATTAATTCATTAAGCTTTTGATTATAATCTATTGACGAACTTGAGTTTGGTTGGGCATATTGAATATGAGGTTGTGGTGGCTGCCAATATCCTCCTTGTTGAGCATTTTGAGGTTCCCACCACATAGAGTTTGAATGATCACTCCAATCCGAATTGTAAGTATTGGAAAACACGTTATTCCTTGATTGAAGATTAGATATATCAACTCTTTGCATTTGGGACCTTTCCATGAGCTGTGACAAAAGAGAAGCGTTATCAAGTGCCATGTTGTTCTTAACAAACAAAACACAAATAAAAACTAAATCTAAAAGACAATACAGAAACAAACAATCCAAGGGATTAGCAAATTTTCTAATCCCCGGCAACGGCGCCAAAATTTGATGCGAGAATTACACGCACACAAATTAAACCCTCTTTTTGTCAAATTGTAGTATAAGTATAAGTAGGGATCGTTCTGGACCGGGGATTAGGAGGGATTGTTAATCTCTTGGAAACTGACTCAAAAACGTAAAAACAATATAAAACACTAAACTAGACTCAAAGAATACAAAACTAAATGCTTAAAACACTAAAACAAACCAAAAGATTCAAACAAGTTCAAAAGACTCAAAACTCTTAAAAACACAAACTAAATTGATTTCTAACTAATTTGACATTAAAGTAAAGGGGGATTTAGGTTTTGACAAAATTAAACTAAATGAACAAATTGCAATTAAAACAGAATGTAAATATGAATGTGATGGATTTGAATGGATGATGGAATAGCCAAGGGGTTCTTCTCCACACATGTTACACTTGCATACAATATTGATTCTCAGTTGGTCTTTCGATAAATTATGAAACTCATCACCCCGGGTTAATTAGGTCCGCTTAAATTAACCGTCAAGTTTTCCTTAAGTTAATGAATTGGATGGGTTAGCGCAACGCAATTCACAACATTCTCCAAAAGTCCTTTACGTGAACAGCACAATAAAGATACAATCAAAGATCATTAAGCATTATGAAAACTATAAGTGTTGACGAGGCATTCGTTACTATGATGAGCATGAAACTCGTGCCAAGAATTCATTTAACGCGATTGTTTATAAGCAACCTCCACTACTTGTGAATATAAGTTCATAACGATTAGGTGAAAATCACTTATATTCTAGCGTCATATTCATGCATGAAAATTAAACGCGCATTCTTAATAAACATACATAAATAAGTTATCAATCAAACGGTTAAACAAATTGAATCAACAACTTATGAAATGCAATTAGAAGTAATCAAATCAAAATGCAAGCATAAACATATATTTCGAATCACCCCCTAGCTAAGGGGGGTTTAGTTCCTCATACAAAACAAAGAGAATTAAAATTAAACATTGAAATCAAAGAAACACCTAAACATTCCAACAACTCAAACTTGAATTGTATGAACGTTTAGGCCCTCTTCTCTTCCTCTTTATTGTAGCATAAGGTCTAAGGATAGTTGGTTTGGGGAATGGAAGTGTGGAATGGAGTGAGGAGTGATGGAAATGGAAAGATGGTTTTTGGATTCTAAGGGAAACTCACGGCTAAGAGAGAAAGGGATGTGTTTGTGGTGTGTTGTGTATGAAATGAGATGTCCATGAATGAATGAATGCAAGGGTATTTATAGGAGTAGTGGAGGGAACATATGGCTATGTCATTTGTAGGTGAAGTAGGTGGATGTTGTAGGTGAAGTAGGTGGATGTTGTAGGTGAAGTGGATGTTGTAGGTGAAGTAGGTGGATGTTGTAGGTGAAGTGGATGTTGTAGGTGAAGTAGGTGGATGTTGTAGGTGAAGTAGGTGGATGTTGTAGGTGAAGTGGATGTTGTAGGTGAAGTGGGTGGATGTTGTAGGTGAAGTAGGTGGATGTTATGTTAAGTGATAAGTGATAAGTGATATGATATGTGGTTATGATATGATAAGTGGTTAAGTGGTGATGATAAGTGATAAGTGATTAAGTGATATGATATGTGGTGATGATAAGTGATAAGTGCATGTGGGTTAACTAATGAAGGAAATGCATGTGCAATGACAATGTGTTAGAATGGATGTGTGTTATGCATGGCATGATTGGGATTAGGAAAGGTTTAAATGTCCTAAAACTAAAGAGAACAAGGTTCCAACACTTTGGCTCCAATTAGGTCTTCAATTTCGTCCAACACTTTGGCTTCAAGCATAAGCTATCCGTCCTTAGCCCAAAAGTGCTCCAAAAGTCTCCAAAATGCATCTTTTTGCTCCTTTAGCCCTTTGGACCTACAAACACACGAAAATAGCTTAAAGTACTAAAATAACTAAAGAAACATAACGTAAATGTACGAGAACAAGCCATTTAAGTCGCATAAATATGCTCCTATCAGAAGACACAAAACAATGGCCCTAACCCAATTACATTCACCTTGCCTTGGGCTTAACACATTATGCCATACAAACCAACCTATTTTAGGCCCATTCTATGTACTTAAACCCTAGCCCTTTAAACTAGTTCATTTATCACTTATCAAACCATTCACTTATCACTCACCACATATCATTCACTTATCACTTAACATATCATTCATTTATTTCACTTCCATACTCCTCTTAATTCCACATGCATTCTCACACATGCACATCATTCACTCACATTTCCACCATTCATTCTTTATTCCACAAACAAGTCACATGCATTCACACATCAACAAAACAACTTCAATGCCGTGGGTTCCCATTTCCTTTCCAAACATCTCACATGCATTTCCACCTTCCTACTTCATCATTTCACCACATTCTCCCTCTTTAACTCACATGCATTCATCATAATTCACAACACAAAACAGCCAACACATGCACCAAAACCTTCAATGCCGTGAGTTCCCTTTGGAATTCCAGCATCTTCACATGCTTTTCTAGCTTTCCCTTTCATTTCCACCACTCATTCTTCATCATTTCAGCCACCTACATGCATTAATTATTAATATCTTCATCATTGCATCCAGAAAATGAGCAAGAAAGCTTCCCAAACACATGCATACACACACTATTTTCAGCACACACATGCAATTCCAACATAAATGCCGTGCACTCCATTTGCTTTCCAGATTTTCACATGTGTCCTAGCTGTTTTCTCATCATTCCTCCACACAAACACATTAAACAAACAGCCATTTACACCTCCACTCCTCCTATAAATACCCTTGCATTCATTCATTTAGGATTCATCTCATTTCATACACTTCACACAACACAAACACAACCCTTGTGCCGCAAATCCCCTTCCATTTCTGTGCAGTTTTTCTCCTCCATTGCAGCCACTATCCAACCACTTCCCATCCCTCCAAAACACTTCACATAATCCCCAAAGCTCACTTAGACCTTGTGCTACAACAACGAGGAAGAAAAGAGTGCCTAAACGTTCATACAATTCAAGTTTGAGTTGTTGGAATTTTTAGGTGTTTCTTTGATTTCAAAGTTTAAATTTAATTCTCTTTGTTTTGTACGTATGAGAATGGAAGAGAAGAGTGCCTAAACGTTCATACAATTCAAGTTTGAGTTGTTGGAATGTTTAGGGGTTTCTTTGATTTCAAAGTTATGAGGAACTAAACCCCCTTTAGCTAGGGGGTGATTTGAAACTATGTTTATATTTGCAATATGAATTGATTACTTTTGGTTGGTATTTCATAAGTTGTGGATTCAATTCGTTTAACTGTTTGATTGATAAATTATTTATGTATGTTCATTAAGATTGCAAGCTTAATTTTCAAGCATGAATATGACGCTAGAATATAAGTGAGTTTCACCTAATCGTTATGAACTTATATTCACAAGTAGTGGAGGTTGCTTATAAACAATCGCGTTAAACGAATTCTTGGCATAAGTTTCATGCGTATTCCATAGTAACGAATGCCGCGTCGATGTTTATGATTTCCGTTGAACTTAATGATCTTTGTTGAATGTCTCTATCATGCGTATTCCATAGTTAGGGACTTTGATTAAGAATAATTTGGTTGTAATGCGTATTCCATTCAATCCAACGAATCTAGGGAAATCTGAAAGTTAATTTAAGCGGACCTAATTAACTTGGAGCATTGAGTTTCACAACTTATCGAAAGACCAACTGAGAATCAATATTGTATGCAAGTGTAACATGTGTGGAGAAGAACCCCTTGGCTATTCCATCATCCATATTTTCATCACATTCATATTTACATTTTGCCTTTAATTATATTCTGTCTTTTTAATTTAATATCGTCCAAACACATTTCCCCCATATTTCGTTGAGTCTTAATCATTCGTATTTGTTTTATTTTTGTATCTTTAAGCTTTTGGAGTCATAAACACTTGCAAATTCGTCTAAATCAAGTTCTAGCTTCTATTTGAGTCAATTTGATTGTTTTAGACAATTTGAGTTTTTCAAAGCCATTCTGAATCATAGTAGTCTTGTTAAGAGTATTTTAATTTAGTTTTTATGTTTTTAAGTCAATTTAGAAGGTTTTAGCAAGCCCTCCTAATCCCCGGTCTAGAACGATCCCTCACTTATCCATTCTACTACAATTGTCAAACGAGGGTTTAATTTGAGTGTCAAGTAAATCTCGCATCAATAAGCCTTGATGCCACTTTAGCAGCGGAGTCCACCTTATTGCTCTTCATAGTAGCAAGCCTTTTCTAAGGTAAACCAGACCTAATACCCAATGGACGTCTTGGCATAGATTTCGGCACTAAAGGCACAATGGAACCTCTACGTTGAGCAATTATATCGGTAATCATAATAGCTATCTTCAGTATGGTAGGCATCACCGACTCAGATCTAGTAACCTAATCTTTTTTCCCATTGGAAGAAGTCAAGTCAATCACAAGCCTATCGGTAGCAGGCGTACCCTCATGAGCAGCAGATGAAGTCTTTGGTTTTTTCTCAACCATCATCTCTTGAGCGGGCGGGGAAGATCTTTTCTTTCCACCTTCATTCATAGCAGGCTCTATGACAATGATCGGATGAGCTAATGCCTCCGCCTTGATCCGTTTTATCTTCTCTCTCGAGGGCAGCCCACATTTCTCTTAGTGAAGAGGACTAAGCAGTCAACGACATTCATGGTACTCAACAGGGATACCTAAAACAACATGTACCTTCTTCATATCTGGAGAGGTATTGGGCGTTGAGCCGAATTCTGAATCTACATAAATAGAGAATGACATCAACAAATCAGATAGTAGCTCAGCAAAAGTACAAAACAGCCTAGAGACTAAGCAGTCCACTTACAAGTGGTGAAAATCGTCTGAACGTGCAACTCAAGGGAAGAAACATACTCTCACTCTCCACTTATATCCAAAGTCTCATTGACTTAGTCATGATTTCCCTTGCACGAATGATCGAATAGCCTATAGCGGGATCGCAGTTGCCCAACTCCATCAATATGGCCTATGTTAAAGAAGTACCAGAATTCGGTGATGGTTAAATCCAAGTCAAAGTATTAGCTTAAATTAAGGAATCCCACCATCACACTGACCGCATTTGGAGAACATTGAACTGGGGCACACTTTATGGAGCAAAGCACTTTTTGGAAGAAATACGGCATGGGAAAAGTAAATCCCAACACAAAGTAGTAGGGGTGAAACTTGATGGCTCTCCAAGCCCCATTACATGGCTCATGACTGATACCCTTCTTGACATGCTTATATACTCCAAGGAAATATCTGAATGAGTCATCAAAGCTAATTTTGAAGTGAGCAGCTTTAAAATAGCCCACTTTACTCAAAGACCCGCCTTGGCAATACAATGGCAGCACACCATCGTCACTCTTATGGCTTGAAGAAGACATACTCGAAGAAATTCTACAAAGATACAAGGAAGAATCATTAGATGACTAAAAAAAAAGATAGCGCACCAAGCCCCATGGTCCAAGACCGCAGGAGCCCAGCAGCAACGCCAGGCCCCATGACCTGGTCCATCTTTCTTTTGGCCCGCATGCCTCATAACCCAACCTAATTAAAGGGGGTTGGTGCCTCCGCTCCTCCCTTTCTCACTTGTTGTATAGGTCGAGCCCAACTGTCCACAAGCTAGCTCAGGAAGGAGGCATAAGCGTCATTTCTTTTCTCCAACACGGGCCTAGGCACAACGACTTAGCCCAGCGCCTCAACGCTCCATCAGCTCGGCCCAAGCTGAGCCACATCTGGCCCAGCCATCCGTCGCCACATCAAGCCACCCATGATAGCAGCCATGTCGTGGCTTTCCAACCATTTTTTCACACATCCTCAACCCCCGTTGAGCCAAATTTCAAGCCCTAAGGCTCCAAAAAATTACAAAGATGAGGAAAAATTAATTTTTTCTTACCTTGGTGCGGTGTGAAGACGAAGAAAGCAATAAAAGACGTTCAATTGCATGGGCAAGTGTAGAAGATTGCTAGGGGAGGGGAAATGAATATCCTTTAGCTTTCTCTCTCTTGTAAGGTAGAATAAATTGCTCTATGAAGTTGATTTAATCATCTACTTAAGGTACACTTAAATTGACTTTAGAAGTGATTTATTTCCCTTTCCTGCGAGCAGCCCAACAGGTGTGGGTGCATTTGTGGAGCCAAAAATAATCAAGAAAATTATGGAGGTGGCATGTGGACTTTTGGGTGAAAAGAACAAAATTACCCTCGAGGCACACCGGGATTCCCATGCGTATGCAACAAACAATAATGGCTCAATCAAGGAAGAGTCAAAGGTGATCAAAATAATATTCATTCAAATCCCTCTCATCACTCCTCATCAAATCCTTATTCAGAAGGTAACTCCCAATTTTCCTATTTAATTCAGGATAAATTGCCATGTTAATTGCAAGGTATTATTTCACATAATATCTTGTAACTATTCATACAATTTCACCATATATGGCCGGCCACTACTCTCCAAATAGGGCTGGCCATTCCCCTATAAATAGCCCTATTCTCCCACTAAAAAGTTAAGCCATTTGCTGCCCACAAACTCCTAAATACATTCTTTTTAGAATTCTAATTTTGTCATCGGAGATTCTTTGGCCAAAGCCCCTTATTCATCGTGGGTGTGATAAGCTTTTGGCCTTAATCTTAGGTGTTATTATTTTGGAGGTGCATTTTCATCAAAGGAAAAGATGACAGAAATTTGCATCCACATTTGCATTGCAGTCTAAAATTATAACCAAATTCGATACATCGCCAATCACTCCATGGAGTTGCTTGAAAAACCACTTCCAACAATAATCATTCTTTGTGTCACCTATGCCGAAAGCCAAAGGGTAGATGTTGCGGTTACATTTGAACACTGTAGCGACTAAGAGGACACCTTTGTACTTTGATTCAAGTGAAATGCATCAACCATAATAACTGGCTGCATCCCTGACAAGAAACCCTTGACTGACACTCCAATTGCAAAGAAAAAGTATCGAAAATGATGGTATCCATTAGTTAGAATAGATGTCTTGTTACCCAGATTTAGCCTTTCAAATTTGGCACAATAGGCAGGAAGATTGGCATATGAATCCTCAGGTGAACCACATCTCGATGCCAATGCCAATCCTCTAGCTCGAGATGCTGACTTATAGCTAACCGTGACCCTAAGAGTGGTTTTAATGTCGCGCACAACATCTTTGGCGCTACACACCATACCGAGATCATTAAACTTTTCCCTCATCATGTGACCAATAAGCCGCATGTTGACTTGTGGGAGACGGTCATTCAACAAAGCCAAATCACATTAGGGGAAGACTTCATCTTTGGCAATCCTAAACTCTCCACGGTATGTGGAAATCCACCATGGGCACCGGGCATCCTTACATTTGACAATGAGACGCCCCTTTAAAGATGTGTCGACCTTGTACAAAAAATTCCCTTTAATCACTTTCAATCGAAGCCTTCTCGACAAATCTTGCTTGTTGACAAAAAGGTCACCCTTTTTCAAATATGGCTTTGCCAATCTGTGTTTCCCTCAACACCATAGCTTAGGCTTTTCAAGTAAGCATAAGAATTGACGGTATATTTATTTGTGTTTTCTGCAATCATACTTCTCTTGCCCTTCCAGTTTTCAACATGTACACCTCCATTTGGTTGTACCTCATTATTGTCAACCATGGACATCACATTTTGAGTTGTAAGAGTGGTCACTCCAGTTGAATCAAATCCGTACTACCATGATTCAAAGTCCACCATGGTAACCTAATCTATGTCATCGCCATCTTCAAAAGGCACCTCTGTAGTACCCTAAGACCTTTTGTTTGCCAACTAAAGTACTCGTTACTTCAAACGTTGCATTCGACCATAGTGGGACCTTAATGGGAGGTGGGTTCATACAGCCTGAGACATAGAGCATGGATACATATATAGGTGTTACTTTGGTACCAATAACTTAAACTCCAAAAAACACCACATGTCACTATCATCCCCAATAAACACAAGTTTGTTTGCATGGGACCTAATTGGAATTGAGTAGGCAAGAGGAACGCAAGTTTCTTTGCATGGGACCCAATTGGAATTGAGCAGGCAAGAATAACAATGTCAGCACCACAACATGAGATCTTCGAAACAATCTCTAAAAACTCGAGTAATTTAATAGATTTAGACACAACTCTTTTCTCTTCACCGCCTACGTACTCCTTTTCCTTATTGGATGTAACCCACCTCCCACTATGACAAATCATTATAGGTACTTCCCCCATGTTTTGTTCCACAAACTTGAAATTACACATAACTCAGGTGCATCAGAACTAGTAAACAATCGGGATTATGATATTAAAGTACAGACAAGCGCACCATATGCACAATATATGCCCAACCTATGCATAGAATATGTTCAACATATACACACCATATGCACACCATGGAAAAAATTGGTCAAATTTGTGGAATACCACACTTCAAACAGAAATTGGAACATACCCACCATATCCGTAAATCATTCATATAGAAACTTGGAAATAAACACCCTACCTTAGTACCCTCGAAAACCAAGCACAAATGTGCTTGCCAAACCTTCAATCATCGGAAGAGATGGAATTTTAGTTGGTAGAAGAATTTCTTGTGTTTGGCAATGGAAAAACTTTTTCTGCTAACACATAAACAAAAGAGGGAAAAATAGCAAGAACAAGGCAAACCTTGGAACAATGAGCTATGGGCCTAGGGACTATCTTAACCACCCCACCTTTATGTCTCATCACCTTTATTGTCAACTTGGGTTACCTCCAAAACCGAAAAACCATGTACAAAGAGAGGGAAACCTGCAAAGGTCCCTCAAATAATAATAATAATATATTATAAAAGCAATGGGTTTTGTTTGGGTACTTAGTGATATGTTACCTTGTATATAAGGTAAAGAAAGGGAAGACTTTTTTCTTCCCACAAATTGGAAGCTACACACTGCTACGGATTCCCATAGCTTTTGATCCACATCATGCTAAAAAGGCATTCCACTTCTCAGATAGCCAAAACAATTCACAACACATAATGTCCAAGTGGAGACATGAAACTGAGGGTTTTAACCCCGAGTTAAATTCGTGGTACAACCTCGTTTTGTTAACTATTATACGGTGATAACAGTATTGTGGAATGTATTTGCTAACTATTACACGATAATAAACAATAAAGACTACATGTGTTTGTTATCTAAGCCACATTCCATGTCCCAAAGTACCTTAATGTGAAAAGTATGAAATATGTAAATACACATTATATACACTGTACATATGACGTAGATGACATAAACACTATATCATTGTACACATGTCATGCAAAGGATGTGCACATGTCATGTACATACAGTGCACATGTCAAGCACATAAAATATGTACTATATGCACATGACAAGAAGATAAAATATACAACATATGCACATATTATGCATAAAACTGGAGATTGGGCAGGGAGTTGCTTTTACCATTTATAAGACACCATTTACGTCATGCTATTTGTATAGTGGATACAATTACAACATAATCCACAAGGGTCACATATATCCAAAAGATTGCAATTTGCACATTACACAACTCACAATGTCAAATTCATCAACCAAAATAATCATATCATATGTAACGACAGTAATGTGTACTTTACAATTCACAAAGTCAAAGTGTATATGTGTAAATCAAAATATTGACATATGACTGCTGGAACAACCCCAATATGTTTGCCTCAACCACATAACAGAACACGATGATGGATGGTTAGATATCGACAAACCCAACTGAGCAAACAACAACAACTGCTTCAATAACTTTGTTGAAATCCACTCTTGAAAATGTAATATCATCAATCCCAACAAGAAAAAAATCAAATATTTGACTTTGAATCCTTAACAAGTCAGTCAATGATTATCAATGTTTCTAGAGTTCTTGGAGGATATCATGAACCAACAAGCTTCCCTAGCGACAATGAATTTCAGATCCCTAGATAGCAAAATACGTTGGTCAACACACAATTCATGTGTAAAACAAGCACAATTCAAATGTAAAACAAACATATGCATATGTAACAAATAACACAAACATTGATCTATTCAAAGTAAACCACCACAATGGGCAACCGTATTCCTTACAAAGTATGAAAAGGTTCACTTACATTTTTGTCAATCTCGTTACGTACTACTAGCAGTGGATTACCATTTAGCGATGCCTTACTTAAGAGGTCATCAATTTCTCTTCTTCAGACTTGCAAGTTATCACAATTAGCAGCAACCACAACATAATTGCAACGTGAAAAAAATGGACAAATTCAATGGAACATAAAGTTGGTTTTGGAAGATACAACATCTTATGGAAGACTGGCAATCGTATCATTGCATATGTAAACAAAAGAGTAACAATTCTAGTGTCTCACTAGCAATAACTACAATGTTTACTGTAATAGTTGGGAAACAAAAAAAAAAAAAAAAAAAAAACATTCAAATCATATGCCTATGAACTGTACAAATAAACCAAAACATACACAATAGAGGAAACTGCACAACAATATTTTTCCCGCATGATTCGAAACTTGGCTTAACCACCAAGATCCATCAACTTTATTGTTGACATTCCATTTTCTTACTTTCTTCATCCAACCTGTACACAAAAGAGATTGCCTCAAGTAAGATAATTGTGCCAATGCAAATGCCTTAAGTAAGATAATTGTGCATTTCGTGTACAATTTCTTATATATTGCACTAAGACCTCTAATTCACAAACTTTTCAAACAAACACCAATTCGAGATCGAATTCACAAATATTTGCAAGTTCATAACAAAATTAACAAATATTGAGCATCAATTAAAATGCAAAACTCTAAGATTGAAACCCAAAAATCTAAAATAACAAAACCCATAAACAAATAAAATTTCCGGAACACATTTCGAGCCCTCTCTTCCCCATCCCTCTTTTGTTCTACTTCCCATCTATGCAAATCCAAAAAATCTAATCGAACAAACTAATAATTAGTTGTAGAAATGAAGACAATGACCAAGTTTGAGAGAAAGAGATGAGAGAGACAAACGAACCTAATGGCAGTGGAAATATGGTTGCCAAAGCTTCACTGGCTGTAAAGAATGGAATTTTTTGGCCAAAATGCAAAATTTGGTACAAAAATGATATTTTTAAGGATGAAACATTGATGCAAACAAGAAACCCTCACTTTGAATCTTCACTCTCAACTTCCCTCTATTCGAAATCGGAGCTTAAAGATCTGAGCTTAACCTAAAAATCCAGAGCTCACAGAGCTCTCGGCATCCCTCTCCAAGAAATGAGAACAGTGATGAAATGAGTTGAGGATTTTTAGTATTTATATGTAGGCATTTTAGTAATTTCGGTTTTGTGCATGGTGTGTATGGCATGTGCATGGCCGGTTTGTCTTAATTATGTCCCAAGATTAAGAAATTGTCCCATTTTGGGGTATTTCCCTTTCTTCTATGTGTCTAGAATACTCTTTAGTTTCGTTAATTTTTTATCCAACCTCTCTCTAGACTCTTTGGAGAGTTCTTTCTTTTCTTCCTTTAGTTTCGTCCCCCAAGACACTCATTTTCTCCATCATTTGTGCAAAATCGTCCCCAAAACTACTCTCCTCCCTCTTTGTCTCTCAATTTCTCTTCGTCCCAAAGCTACTTTCTCCCCTTCTCTATCCATTTCTCTCCGAAATTTTATGGGAAAAAGGAAAACTTTCTAGGAATTTTCAAGGATAAGTAAGAAATTTTCTATTAGGATTGTTGTTGTTATCATTTTGCATTTTTTTGTTGAATTTTGTGTTGAGATTTAGGCAGTGGTGAGGCTAGGTTTCAGATTTGGGAAATGGGTTTGCAAACGGAGTTTGTCTAGAAGCATGCTTGCGGACTCGCATCGTGCGATCGTTTTTGGAGATGGGATTAGCAATCCCTTGGTTTTTGAGGGGTTTAGCTAAGACCGGCTAGTCCCTCCTTTAGTCGAAGCGAGTGAAAGCTACTCCTTAAACCTAGGCCCTCTAGGAAACAAACACGAGACTGGACTAAGGTTTAGTCCAATCTAGTCCAGTGAATTTTAGTGAGGGAAAACAAACACTCCAAGGGAGTGAACTAAGCCTACCAATAAACTGGCAATAATGAGATTCAAATTTGCCTTTAGCAAGAATTGTACCTAAGACCTCTCACTTACAAGTAAAGATGAATATTACGAGACCGTAATACTAAGTGACATCTAGTTAGTTGTTAGGAGATGGAAACCAGCGGTTATTGAACACGCACCAACTGCATAGATAGGATTGTTTTTCGTAACTACAATAAATCCAAACCACGACACTCTAGAAACTAGAGAATAATTACATATTGACAAGTGCTTAAAAATGGGAAAAGTATATACAAACTTTGTATTACAAAGGAATGAGGAGGAAAGAGGTAGAGACGGGAGGAAGGAGCTGAGAAGAGCTGAGGGATCTGGTTGTAACAGATTTAGCCTCTTCAGACAGGGTTCCTTACCCCCTGAAGAATCTTGTTGCTACGTGCTCTGCAATTCCCATGCTTGAAGTTAAACCGGGCGACTCTATTCCAAAAAGGTTGATGAGACCAGTTATCCCATGAACATCCTCCCCCTACATAGCCGTAAAATGATATATCAACAGAACTATCAATGTTGTACTCTACTGAACCTCTTCATCTATAAAGCAAACATAGCACCTACAAGTGTAAGATAGTGTCTTTAACACGTTTCAACCATATAAAAATATGACAAGACAGCTCCGCACACTACATTGAGTTTTAGAAACTAAAACCAGAGATTTTCCCAGGCCAATTTGTGCTAGGTGCTGTGACAGCAGTGAGATGGTTTTATTAGTTTATCACAAGATCTTGGGCAGAAAAGAAATTGCTTGGCTCAACGGAAAAATCAGTACTATGCACTTTTGGTTGTGTAGTAAGTGATTAATATATATATATATATATATATATATATATATATATATATATATAGGGAAGTGTTATTGACACTCCAAAAATCTCATTCTACACTTTTCACAAGTGTATTTTTCTTTCCTAATATAGAATGTTTGGAGTGTAGAATGAGATTTTTGAAGTGCTAATAACAATTCCCTATATATATATAGAATTTTTATATTAGCACCCCATAAAATGTTGAATGCACTCCACATTAAATTTTAATACTAAATGATTTATGTATCCTACTATGCAATGCAATGACAATTTTAACCATATTAGGTTTTACAAAATAAAAAATTTCTAAATGCACCACAAATCACTTTTATTATTTATCTTCATCAACTATCAAAACTCCTCCCACCCTCCATTTTTTTGTGGTTATTCTCAACTAGGTTTATCTAACAGAATAGAAAGTACAAAGCATTTAGGAAGCATGAATACTACAAATTGGATGAACACAGATATCCGATAGCCATAAAATTTGTTAGCAAACCATAATTTTTCATATGAAAAATGCCTACAAATTGGTAAGAGCTTTTGGTTTCATTACACGGGCCAAATATTGTTTCGTAAGATACTACATCAAAGCACAACTTAATCGTTCACGTGTCAAAATCACCATCGAAAATTAATAGGCTACACAGGCAAGCCCTTGCTTGAACAATAGAGTAGACGAAAAATAAAATCATAGAACGTTTAATTTCTAAGATGTTAGAGCGTGATTCGGATGGTGAAGCAGAAAACTCGAGTCACAATTCAATGAGCCTACTAAGCTGTTTAAAAATGAACGAAAAACAACAGAGTAGAACAAAAAACAAAATCATAAGACGCTTAAAAATGAGTGTTACAAGATTTGAAAAATGTGCGGTGTATAGAAAAGGTGGGTTATGGAGAAAAAGTGAGGTGTATGTTGAGAATGTGGGGTATGAGGGTATTACAGGGAAGTATGTGGGGTGTATTAAGATAATTTTTAATTAAAAAAACAACTGTAGGGTGTATTAAGTATGTGGGGTTTAATACATGGGTTGTTAATATAATAAGCCTATATATATATATATATATATATATATATATAAAGTACGTGAGGGATGTAGATTCTATTACTTTACATGCTCATGTATTCTAATCGATCCTAACTCTCATGCTAGATGAGACAACAATCAAATTGAGTCCTAAAATCTCAGGTTCGGGTGTAGGAAAAATATGCAAGAAACTACCTGTATCTGAAAATCAACTGGAGACTGTCGAGGACCTGAAAGCTTCGGTCGAATCCCTGCATAGCCTGGCTCAAGAGACCCATCCTTTAGATTTGGGTAGTACTTCCTTATCTCTGGGTAAAATAGCTCTTTGCGATTCATACATACAGAATAGTCAAACCTGTGACCAACGCCTTGTCATGTTTTTAAGATTGTCCAACATCACACTCAACATCAGATGCACCTCAATCAGATCATTAAGATTTTAGCCTAAAAGCATTAAGCATCCAAACAAACATGGGAACGTATATAAGCAACGATATATCCTAAAAAAACTCCCTACAAGAATATTGACATTACAATTTACGGTTCACCCTAGGACCTCCATTTGATCATTGTCTGAGGCGACAACATTAGTATCAAATGCATGCTCTAATGAAGCCTAACTTATGCGAGACACCAGAATTTGTTTCAACATAGGAAGGCAACATAATTTATGTACACAAATATAAATAAATAAAAAGGCTTAAGGAATATGCTCTTCTGTACAAGCATGGATAGAAATTTTTGGACTGAGTTGCGACCACTTAAACCAATAAAACATACTGGACAATGTAGACAGTACTACATAATATAATAGAGTGGACAACAGGGATAAAGAAATGGTACTTATTCAGGAAGCTTGAAACATCATCAACACCATCAATCCATTCTACATCAGGGCCAAACTTGACCTGACCATTTAAATCCAGGGTAACATGCACACCAAGGCCACCATCCTCTGGTATAGGATAAATCAAGTGTCTGAACGGACAGATTGTAGTATTTGATAAAGTGAAGTAGCATCCACGAGCCAAATGGGAAGGAGGAATATGTTCAGTTTGGAGGCCATCAAATCGCTTTGCAAGGGCAGGGGCACTTAAGCCGGCAGAGTTCACAACGAGTTTAGGAATAAGTATCATCTCTGGTTGCAACAGAAACTTTCCATTCCAATTTTCAAGGGTTTTGGTTTCAGAAACATGAAGGCATAGATGATTTTGTTGAATATGGCCACCAATAACAGTAGTATTATAGGAGAAGGTTGTGCCATGATTTTCAGCTTCTCCCTGCACCCATATGGGGATTAAGGGTGATATATACTAGATCGTATAAAATCCAATATTCGATTAAAGATACCGAAATTTTATCTGAAGCATGTACTTGAGTTGATCCTAGTGTAACTAAAATAGGAAACGAGAAAGAAGAGAATAGAAATACCACCAAAGATAGCATGAGCGAATGTGTATCCACAATCCCAGAAAGCGGTGATAGTAAGGCTTTCAAACATGCCAATTCAGGTTCCATTCTCATGGCTTCTGAACCCTCCATCATTACCAAACCATCAACTCCATTTTGAATCCCGCGATGCATTAGATTATGCAACTTGGGAATCTCGGAAGACCTAGTTGCAACTATGAGTTTACCAATTTGTTTATGAGGAATATTGTGTTGAGAGCAATATTTGTACAGCAAATCTCTTCCCCTAACACAAAACTTTGCCTGCCAAATGCATTAAAAAGTTAAAGGATATATTGTGCTTTCAACAATCAAATTAAGAATTGGGAATTTCTTGACATTAAAGTTTATGACTTTTATATTTGATTTTGTGGGTACCTTGAGGGAATGGGTCGGGTAGTAGATGCCGGCATGGATGACCTCGCTGTTGCGGGAGCTGGTGGAAGTGCCGAAGGTGGGAGCTGAATCTAACACCAACACCTCTCTGCCTTCTAGAGCAAGCTCTCTCGCCAACGCCAATCCCACCACACCCGCCCCTATTACCACGCAATCTACCTTCTCTTTGGGAACTCCGCCGATGCTACTGATACTGCAACTAGAAGTAACATTACGATGACTCCTCACAATTCTGTCCAATGTGCTTTTCAGCATCTCTCTCTTTCTAAAACTCAACCGGTCCTCTCGAATGGACACTTAAAAGTTTCACATGAACATGACTTCGTTGAATTTCACTACTTCCACTAGAAATTCTATTCAGTGAAAAAGAAAAACCAAATTTCAAATGCATATTAACAATCCGCAAAAACTTGATAGTGTTGCTATGAAGAACAAGAATACCAAAACATTATCTATACATAAAAACAAACTTGTCCAATTGTCCAAAAGGGGTGATAATCAAACTCCTCATTTCCTCCTACCCAATATTTTGATACATATCATGCATGTCAAAGGTTATAACTTTTATATGCAATTAATTCATAAAGAACAGATGAACAAGAAAATTAAGACAAGGAAGCACCAACAAGAACCCAAATCACTGGCCATTTCATTTCCTATTCATCCATCTTGATAATGATAAACAAACCATCACAAAAACCTAAATCAAAAAATTATATTGACAGATCCGGACAACTGCAATGGATACCCAATACCTCCTGATTCGCTTACAACTTTCGCAACCTGAGCTCGCGACGATGGGTTTTCTCCTTTTCTTCAGCTCGCCGGTTGTCTCTCTCTGTGGATGTTACAATGTTCTGTGTGAGACCAATTTACGGGTTTATCAGCAAATACCCGATAATCAAGCATAGATTCTGTTCTCTCATTTATACGAAATTTTTTTCAGTGTGACGTCTTTTAAGACTACATACTTTGTAATTTGTCCGTTATGACTTTGTTTTATGAATATTTTGTTGTAAAAGTTGTTGGAATAAATGTCCACATATTTTAGCCAAAGATGAAAAGTTAGAAAGACATAAAAATAGTAGCATTGTTGTTATTGTATGATGTTTTTCAAAATGCATTCATTTCACTTTTATGATTTTTCATGGATATGGCTCTATCTAAGGAGCATTCCGTGTATGATTACAATACACAAAAAAAAAAAAAAAAGTAAAAGCAATAATATCAATATCCCTTTCTTTTCTTCTTTACCTGCAATCATTTTATGTTATGGTTATGAAAATAAACAATTGGATATATTACATCAGCTTTGATCCAGTCTCTAGTAAAAGTTATCTCTTTAACTTTTGCTTATTTATAACACGTTATCAGTACGACTCTTTGAACCCTAACCAGTTCTCATTTCCCTTTGCCGAAAAATGTTTCCTTTAAGGATCTTATTGTCCTTCTTCCTCCTCTGCCTCACCCGCTTGATGTAACATCGCCAAGATCTGCTAGCACCATGCCTTCTCATAGTTTCAATATAACAATTACTTATATTTTTTATTTCTTGTTTGGTGTAACTCCTAATTACTAACCTAGTGTTTATTTATGTTAATTTTACTACAATTTTAGATGGTGTGGTACAATCGCTCATCTTGAACTGCAAATTTAATTTTACTACAATTTTAGTTGGTGCAGTATGATCACCCATCCTGCATTGCATATTTAAATTTTGATGCTGCTTTAGTGGTATGGTATAATCGCCAATCTTACGTTATATTACTTCAATTAGAGTGGTGCAGTACAATCGCCTTCCTCATTAATTATGTAAATCTCGAGCCTGAACTTTCGAGTGCTTATCATTTTGGCCTGAAGAAAAATTTGTCAAAACCAGAAATTCTAACACTACATTCCTCTAAAATACATATTATTCTAAGTTCTTACACATCTCATTTTTCTTTCAGAAAAAGAGAATGGTGAACTTGGCAAAACTTGATTTTGTTGCCCTTATATTATTGGGAAAAACTACCTTAGGTAGTGGATGCCAAGATCCATCTGGAGGCAGGAAACCTTGCAGACACCATCAAGGAGTAAAACATAGATCTGGCGAAGGCCATGATCTTTATCTATCGCCACCTTGATGAAGGATTGAAGAGCAAGTATCTAACGGTTGAAGATCCATTAAGGCATTGAGAAATAGATACAATCACCAAAAAACGGTGTTTCTCCCAACGACTCATTATGAGTGGACACACCTAAGATTCTAAGATAAGACGATTCTTGAGTATAACTCTGCAATATTCAGAATTAGCTCCCAAATGAATCTTTGTGGAGGAGAATATCACTAAGGAAGATATATTGGAAAAGACTTTCAGCACCTATCATGTCTCTAACATGCTCCTGCAGCAACAGTATAGAGAGTAAGACTTTATTGAGTACAACCAGCTAATATCGGTGCTCCTTGTGGCTGAACAGAACAATGAGCTCCTGATAAAAAATCACAGTCCCGACCTACTGAATCGACACCATTCCCAGAAGTGAATGCTACTTCTCTTGAAGTGAATGCTACTTCTCTTGAAGTGAACACCAGATCCTATCGTGGCAATAATTACAAACGATGACATGGTCACAGGCAAGGTTGGTGCAATGGGGAAGGCAATGGGCATTGGGCGCGTACATGCCGTACCCCAAAACATCTGGTAGACATATATCAAGCCTCCCTTAAAGAGAAGAGTGTCGAAACCAATTTCATCGACCAGGCTAAACCAATGGATATACATGATCTAATGTTCGATTTATCAGGGCAATCGAACACAACTCACCTGGATGTTTCAGACTTCATTGTGGAAAGAGGGAATGAAAAATATCGGTCCAATTGAATCATTTTTATGTTTAATGTATGCTTATTATCTAAACTTGTAGTTTAAAGCTTGTATTTTAATTCAATAAAAGTGGCATTTCAATTTCTTTTTGTTATGAATAATTTATTTTTAACTATGATTCCCTTACTCAAAGAGCATGGATAAAAACTATGGTTATTCTCAAAACAAGAGCAATGGCGGAGATATTTGTCTTGCATACAGCGCCACCACGCATACAACACTTTGAGATCGAAAATATTTATCAAACTTAATGCTTATAAAAGTAAAGGTAACAACAATATCAGGCCAATCAGATGTAATTGAAGGCTCGGGAAAAGCCCAGATCATGTTATCATATAGAACAATATTGTCCATACAAAATGCATTGTACGCTACTCGATCTACTTGAAATTTGTTGAGTTTTAAAGACATACGTTTAAATGGATACCATATTGAAACAAAAAGTGCAAAAAATGTGGAATATCTATACATTACCTCCAATGATACCCAGAAGCATGCATTGGAGAAGTTGCGTGGTTTATCAAATGGATCGTATTATACATACATAAAGACAATTGAAGCACATACTATCATGAACCAGAAGTTCATTGATCCAAAAATTTACATGCTTTGGCATGACCGTCTGGGTCATCCAAGATCTCCCATGATGCGGAAAATCATTATCAACTTTAATAGAATTCATTATTGAAAATACACATTGCTATATCAAATGATAGTCTTTACAAGGCTTGTTCTCAAGCGAGGTTGGTAATTAGACCATCACAATTAAAGATTGATGTTGAATCCCCATCATTTTTGCAAAGAATTCAAGGGGATATTTGTGGGCCTATTCAACCACCTTGTGGACCATTTCGATATTTTATGGTTTTGGTTGATGTATCTACCCGATAATCACATGTTTGCCTCTTGTCTACTCGAAATGTAGCTTTTGCAAGACTTCTTGCTCAGATGATTACATTATGAGCACAGTTCCCAGATTACCCTACTAAGTCAATCCAACTTGATAACGCTAGTGAATTTATGTCTCAAACTTTTGATGATTACAGCGTGACTCTAGGCATTAATGTCGAACACCCCATTTCTTATGTCTATACTCAAAATGGTTTAGTAGAAGCATTTATCAAGCAGCTTCAATTAATAGCTCGTGCTCTGCTCATGAAAACAAAATTGCTAGTTTTTGCATGGGGACATGCCATCTTACATGTTGCATCATTAGTTTGATCAAGACCTATAGCCAACCATTAATACTTCTCAGTACAACTCGTGTTTGGGTATCAGCTAAACATGACACTTCTACGAGTTTTTTTATTGTGTTGTTTATGTGCTTATTGCACCTCCATAACACACTAAAATGGGATCTCAGTGCAGATTAGGAATTTATGTTAGTTTTGATTCACCATCTATCATTAGATATTTGAAACATTTGACAGGTGATATTTTTACATCTCGTTTTGCAGATTATCATTTGATGAGACAATTTTCCCGTCGTCAGAAGGAGAAAAGACTATTCCAAAAGAACAGAAAGAACTGACATGGGTTGTACCTACCTTATTTCATTTTAATCCACGAAGCCCTTAAGAAAATGAAGTGAAAATGATTGTTCATCTTCAAAGTATTGCTAATAAAATGCCAGACGCATTTAATGATGCTACAAAAATGACATAATCACATATACCAACTGCAACTGCACCTGCAAGAATTGATGTCTTTGTTGGACAAAATAAAGTAGCAACGAATGATTCATCCGTTGCACTCCTGAAGCGTGGAAAAGATTCAGCCCCTCGAAAAAAGAAAGATGAGGGCACAACTAAATTTAAATGAAATCATTCAGGAGAAGAAAATGAATGACAAATCCACAATTCATAATTCTATACTTCCAGAAAAAAAAAAGATAATGTCCTTGAAGAGACACATGTCCCTGAAGAGATAGAAATACATGAAAGCAAAGAAAACTCCATAAATTATGCATGTAATAATCAATTGAAATCATATTAAGCGATAATATTGGGTCCCATTCTGTTGATGAATGCAAACAAAGATAGAATTGGCCTAAGTGGAAAGATGCAATCCAAGCAAAATTAAATTCCTTGGAAAGGCGAAGTGTTTTGGACCAATAGTCCAAACTCCTCCTGGAGTAAATCCCATGGGTTACAAATGGATATTCACAAGAAAAACGCAATGAGAAAAATGAGATTATAAGATATAAAGCACGACTCGTTTGTTGCGTGCATAAAGTCATATTTATATGCCCTCTTTTACTTAGGTTTTGACTTAAAATCTTTATGTATCACATGGTATTTTGTTGTTTGTATTGTATTTCAGGATGAAAGTAAGAGCTTGAAGAAATCATCTTATATTGAATATCTTAAGAGCCTAGAATGGATAGTTTAAAGCCCAACTCGCCCAAGACCAGACCATAGCCCACAAGTGGCCCAATATCCACCAGAAAAGGCCCTTGCAAAATAGATAACTTGCGAGCTTTGCCCGAAGTGCTCAGAAAAAATTAGAAAATGGGCCATATATGGTTGGAAAGCCCTAGAATTCTTCTTCATGGTCTTACAAAGACCTGAAATTAATTATGAGGAGACATACTCTCCTGTAATGAACGTAATTACGTTCCATTGTTGAATAAGTTTGGTGGTTTTAGAAAAACTTGACATGCGACTTATGGATGCCATCACCATGTATCTATATGGAGAATTAGATACTTGCATATATATTAAGGTCCCAGAAGGACTTAAGTTGCCTGAAACAACCAACAAACCACGAGGTATGCTCTCAATCAAATTAAGGCGACCAGTATATGGGCTGAAACAATTTGGACGAATGTGGTATAATCGTCTCAGTGAGTATTTGATCAAAGAAGGATATACTAACAATGTCATTTGCCCTTGTGTGTTCATTAAGAAGTTAAATTCTGGATTTGCTACAGTGGCAGTATATGTTGATGATATGAACTTAGTTGGAACCCTTGAAGATCTCAATAAAATTGCTGAATATCTAAAAAGCGAATTTAAAATAAAAGGCCTTAGGAAACAAAATATTGTCTCGGCCTGTGGATCGAGCATTATGCTAATGGAATTTTGGTCTATCAATTAGCTTCCACTGGAAAAATCCTAAAGCAATTCAAAATGGACAAGGCTTATCCACTAAGCATGCCAATGGTCGTTCATTCTTTGGACATTAAGAAAGATTCATTTCATCCAAAAGAAGATGATGGAATCCATGGTCTAGAAGTACCATATCTAAGTGCAATAGGTGTTTTATTGTATTTAGCACAATGTACTTGACCAGATATAGCTTTTTTCAGTCAACTTATTAGCAAGGTATAGCTCTGCTCTAACAATTCATCATTGGAAGGGAGTCAAAGATGTTTTACGATACCTTAATGGGACAATAGACATAGGTCTCTTCTACTCCGAGAAATCCACAAATGACTAGAGCCTTGTTAAATATCCAAATGTTGGTTTCTCTCTGATCCTCATAAAGGCTGCTCACAAACTAGATATGTAAGTTGCTACATCTTCCAACACTCGGAAATACTTGCTTTACATGAAGCAAGTCGTGAATGTTCTTGGTTAAGATCGATGATCCACCACATCTGGAATTCATGTGATCTACCTTCTAAAACAAACACTCCAACTATCATTCATGAAGATACTGCAGCGCGTGTTGCCCAGATGAAGGAAAGATTCATCAAGGGCGATAAGACTAAACATATATCTCCAAAGTTTTTTAGTGCACATGATCATCAGAAAGCTAAAGTTATTGAAGTTAGAAAAATTCGTTCTAATGAAAATTTGGCAAACCGATTCACCAAATCTCTACCAAAGTGCACGTTTCAGAAGCTAGTGCATGGCATCAGATTACGTTAGCTTACCAATCAGTTAAATTTGAAGAATGTGGAGTCAGAGGGATATACATATTTGGGGAAACATCCATGATACATGCATGTTGTACTCTTTTTCCTTCGACTATGATTTTTCCCACTGGATTTTTCCTATCAAGGTTTTAACAAGGCAACATAAGCATACTTAACACTATATCAACAATCCAAGCAAAGTTGTACTATTTTTCCTTTGCTATAGTTTTATTCCCACTGGGTTTTTCCGAGCAAGGTTTTAACGAGGCAATTGATGTTGATATGTGGGCATCCAAGGGAGAGTATTGTAAAAGTTGTGGGAATGAATGCCCACATGTTTTAGCCAAAGATGAAAAGTAAGGAAGACTTAAGAAAGCATTGTTGTTGTTCTATGATGTTTTTCAAAATGCACTCATTTCATTTTTATGATTCTTCATGGATATGACTCTATATAAGGAGCATTTCGTGTTTGATCACAATACATAGAAAAGAAGTGAAAGTAATAATATCAATATCCCTTCTTTCCCTTCTTTACTTACAATCATTTTGTGTTATAGTTAAAAAATAAAAGTGTGATACATTGCACCCACTTCGCTTCTGTCTCTAGTAAAGGTCATCTCTCTAACTTTTGCCTATTTATAACATATTTCCCTATCTTTGACCAATTAATTAAAAAAAAAAAAAGTAAGATGCACGTCACTAAACCGGAACGTTAAGACACATAATAATAATTATAATAATTATATGGGAGTCACTACTATGCTACATAGCACACTGAGTGCTTCATAACGATTAGCTATTCTATCTTAATTTTAATTATTCATTTCACCTACCATTGAAGTAAAATTTTATATTTTTCTTATTATAATGATATATTTATACTAAACGGTGTAGAACAAATTTCTTTTAAACCGGTTATTCAAGATATTCAAAATTAAGACATCTCATTTATAAGTTAAAAAAAATCACTAGATTGACTACACAATATCAATCTTCATATTAGATTGCAGTTTTGTTATAACTTTGTTTTAGCCACTTAGTACCAATTTATTGTTAGGAGCAATCATCACGTTAAGAGCATTTATCATATTAGGAGCAGTCATTATGACGAGTTTGATAACAATTTATTAATAACTTTTTCAGGCCCAACATGACCTACCCCCAATATTACTAATATTATGGACAATTTAAACAACTATTACTGGTGTGGAGTTTTATCTTGAAATACTTGGTATTATTGTATCCATTGAGATTTTAAAAGATTTACAAATTTATAGAGTTTAATGGAGTTGAGGCCTGATTTCTTACAACCTAAAAAAATACTATAAAAGCCTTCTAATCCATTAAAAAATTTCATCTTTTAAAGTACTTTAAAATCCAATTATAATAGAATACACATCAAGTTTTATGAACTACTTTAAGATCTAGAATGAATACATTCAGATTTCTATAGAGTTTTAAACTCTTTTAAATCTTAGTTAAATACCCATGAACTTCTAGGGATCCATTTGAAGTCTTGATCAAATACATATGGATTTACATCCTCTTTAGGCCAACTCCTAAACCCAAAATTTGTCACCCAATGGTGAGACCAAAACTCAAACGATTTTGTTTTGAACGCAAACTAAAACCCAATTTGCATTTCTATTTGGCTGACTCAAATGTTTGAGACCCCATCTTTTTTTTAAAAGAAAACGGGTAGAGGAGTTTGCGAAGTGGCCGACAACTGGGTCCCAAGTGGCAGGAGACCCCAACTGTCCAACGGTAGCATTTAGACAATTGTTAGCCTTTCGATTTCTGTACCATTGGTGATCAATGGTTTAGATTAAAATTCGATTTTTGGGCCATTTTTTAATTTGATTTTAACAGTACATATTTGTTTTTGCTCAAATCAAACGGTAAAAGAAAATCCAATGCTATATTTTAAATCCTATAGTCAAAACTATAAAAATTATCCCAAACTCTATAAATACTCATTATTTGTTCATTCATCTATACAAAATTAATTTATTCTTCATATGATTTTCATATCCTTCTTTATCCCTTAATTTTTTTTAAGATATCTTTAGGATAAGTATTGCACGTCTTTTGGGTTTGTAATTGAACCTCAAAATGGCCTTGCAGAAGCTTTCATTAAACACCTTCAATTGATCACTCGGTCGTTGGTCATACGTACCAAAATCCTGACCCTTGCTTGGGACCATGTACTACTTTAGCTATGTTGATCCACCTGAAGCCTATGCCACCCAATCCTATTTGAGTGTTACATTTGGTAACTGGGTACAAACTTGAAGTTTCGTACGCTTTTTGTGTCTACAATTTATGTGCCAATTATGCTGCCGTAATGTGCTAATATAGGTCCTCACAAAAGGATGTCAATCAATGTCGATTATGATTCTTCTACGCCCTTGCATGCGATTTCTTTACCGCTTAATTAGGGGATTGTCACTTCAATAAGACAGTATTTCCGCCGTTAGGGGAGATAAGAACGTCAACGTTTCTGAATAATGGCGCGAATTATCGTGGACCTCCCCACTAAGTCTCATCCTGATCCCTGTTCTAAATCATTAGGGTGTTACTGGACACTTCATTTGGTCTAGCAAATGTGACAAAATTGCATATATCAACTACAAACATGTTTGCAAGGATTGACATATCTAATTGGCGTCATTGTCTCAAGACGGATGGGATGCTGCTAGGTAGGCGACTCCGCCTAGTGGCCAGCCTTGTACTTCAGCATCTAGCCAATTAGTCTGTCCTTCGCTGGAAGTGTGACAAATCACTTGGTTTGAAGGATTCACCTTCCTGGAGGTGGAGAAAAATGGCACGAACGAATCCCTCCCTGTCTCAATCACTTCCATCTCATGAGATTAAATCCAAATTACTCCCGAGACTTGAAGTTCTTGGTCCAGTATACTAGTTTGGATGAGATATGGAATTGGAATAAGATATCGTCGATAATGTTTAAGTTATATGGTAGCTACTGACATAAATGAAAAGTGAAGATATCGAACCGTGTTCTGTTGATTACTAAACGTAGAAGTGAATGGTTAATTAGAAATAAACAATCCATGTCAAATAAGATGAATGAAATAGTGCAATATAATACCACCTTATGGCGTAAGGCTTCTCCTATATGCCTTGTGATTAATTACAACATTATAAACATAGTTGTAATGTATCTTTAGGATCATGATACAAAATCTACATAGAAGTTTCTGAAGGACTTACATGTACTAATTCAAATAGTTTTAGACCATAGAACACTCTTTCGGTACTAATGAAGCTTTCACTTTATGGATGCAAAATAATCCGGGCTAATGTGGTATACCCGTCTGAGTGAATATTTGATCAGTTAGGGATATATGCCCCTATGTGTATAAAATCCAAAATTGCTAGAGTTTCACTTTATGTCAATGACATAAATCTCACTAAGACTCCGAAAAAAACTTGAGAAAACTAACCCCTCAACTCAAAATTTGGGATAAATGATCTTGGGAAAACTTAACACTAAATCGATCTAAAGTTTCGGGCATAGTTTTGACGATATTCTGGTCCACCAATCGAATTAGACCCAGAAGTTGTTACTTCCGAGTATACCCCTAATCGTTTGTACACTAAATGTAAATGAGACCTTTTGATGAGGTTATAGAGCTAATAGTTCCATATCTAAGTACAATTGATGTTTACTTGTGCTTAGGTCAATGCACTAGATCGGCCATCTCAAGTGTTGATAATTTTTTGGAATAAAGCAACATTGCGCCTACATGCCACCACCAAATTGGTGTTAAAGACAATTTTTTGTTACTATGGATTTGAGATTAATCTATCCTTATCTCAGAATAAATCACTCCCATTTAGTCTTTGAAATAATGCCTACCTTGTAGGATTCGCTAGATCAGAATGTCTATCTGATCCGCACAAGGTACATTCCTATATGGTTATGTCTTTACCGTTAAGGAACACCGCAACATCTTGGAGGTAAACCAGCTAGACCTTAGTTGCAAAATCTTCGAGTCATTCCAAGACTCACCATACTTCGTCACGTGAGAGACATGGTTAAGAGTTATTGTTAAGCACATTCGAAGTACTTGTGATTTTCATCCCTCGTTGAGTTCAACAATGATCCATGAAGACAACGTCGTATGTATCGACTAGATCACGATACATCCAAAAAGTCAACGCCAAGCATATTGTGTCTACATCAGCATGAACATCAGAAGACTGAAGTCA
This sequence comes from Pyrus communis, assembly GCF_963583255.1. Lineage (NCBI taxonomy): Eukaryota > Viridiplantae > Streptophyta > Magnoliopsida > Rosales > Rosaceae > Pyrus > Pyrus communis. The sequence continues at coordinate 12,463,512 of NC_084815.1, forward strand.
AGCAATTTGATCCTAGACAACCTTACTGACCTTTACATGATGTCATTGCAAAACTCTACCTTCCAGAAATTTGTCCGAGGAATTGGTATGTGTAACTTTCTCATTTACGATGCTTATAGTTTCATTTGAAGTTCTGTCAAACTCAGGGGTAGTATCCTGAAACATACTCACTTGATCTTAATGTACTTTTTTTCCCTACGATTAGAAGCATTTTTTCCCATTGGGTTTTTATTGCCTGGCTAGGTTTTGACAAGGCACCCATCTTAGGCTAGTCATACCTTTGTAAGCACTCTGCTTATGTCCTGAAGACATTTAGTTTCTCCTTTAACTATGGGCTTTTGCTGACCTTGGGTTTTGCCATAGCAACGCTTTGTGAGTTTTACCACCCATGCATTCTTCCATTTTATTTTGAAACTCCCATTCGCTACTTTTGGTGACTAGATGAGACGACTTCATCAATTGTTTCTACATTTGCCTGAAGATCTAATGCGCAATTTACTTGAGTATTTGCACACTCTAGAGGGAGTGTCATGACATACGTTCTAATATATATTGTGATTGTGTAAATCCTAAGTAGAGAACAAAGAGCCTCATCTAACTTTGCTAACTCTCAATAGTATTAAATAAAACTAGAAGCAAAAATTAAAGAACAAAGAGCCTGGTAAACATGCTCCGATGACCACTCACACAACTTCATTTAAATTTATAAGGGTATGGGTGCGATGAAGAGGAAATGGAGAGATGAACCAAAGAAGAGTTTTTCGCGTTCTGAATTTGAGTGGGTTCAAGGGTCGATGCTCAAGAGTGATAGATTCAGTTTGGTCCATTTGGCTATAGGTGACAATGGAGAGGGTGTTGGTGAGTTAGGTGTGTTGTTGACTGTTGGATTTATTATTTTTTTATATTTTTTTAATTAATAGTTGACAGAGTTGGACGGGGTTAAGTTTAGGGATATGTGTCAATCAATAAGGTAGGACACACAAAGGCAACAAAGAATTTTTGGGGCAAAAGATTTAGACTCAACCCTTAAGAACTATGATATAAATTAAGAAATCTAACGTGTACATATAGACCACAAAATTTTGAAAAATGCTTGATAATGTAGTCAAAGATGGTCAAAAGCAAATGGAGAGAGCGTAAGACAAACACATAGAAAGTATGGAAGAAAAACCTTACCTGGAAAAGCCCTGTTTTTCAGGTTTTGACCCATCCCCCACTACTCATGGGAATGGGCTTGTTGAGGTCATCATGCACTATGTAATTAGCATATGTAATGCATGAACAAAAATCGACATCTGTCCATGTATAATTATTATACTAGCCTCTGCGCATAAGAACATAAGTGAGAGACTTTTCTTTCATAACATGTGCCCTTAAATTTGCGTTTGAAATTTTTTGTTAATGTTTATGATATACGGTTTTATTCTTCTTTGGATGTAGAATGAACACAAAATCAACAAAGGAAGAGGCCAGGAGAAGAGGACTTTTTCAATCCAATTATGATGGAGAAATCACAACTGAATGAGTTGTTCAAAAGAGCCACAACATAGAAGCATCATCATCACCATTGTGGAATATCAAAGACATGGTAGAGTGTAGCGCAAGTGTGTACAACCATTGCTTGGGGAAAGAGGAAAAAGATTGGAAGAATAGGGCTGGCTTTGCAGGACCACATTTGCAAAGACTTGATTGAAGAGATGCATGTCAAAGATATTGGATCTTATACTTATGTGCATTCACTGCCCTTAGAGGCATGTAAGGGAAGACCACGTTATAAACTAATTAGAGTTGCATACTTAGTTTATCACATTCTTAAAGGATTGAAGTCATAATAGACTATGACAGACTATACTTGTAAAGCTATCAAGGAATGTATTTGGACTAATATAAAGCTGAAAGTAATCCTGGTACGAATAGGTTTAACTATTCTAATATGATCAATTCGGTTTGTCGTGATAAGGTAATCTATTTGGATGATTTAATTAGTATTACATGATGGGAAGCAACCTAATCAAATACCACCACTGAGGATATATAATAAAGGTCCATGCATTCCCATTAATTACAAAAACAGAAGAACAAGCCCCATTGTTTGTTAATTGCATACAATAGTGTCAAGTGTAGAAGAGCTCTATCTTTGTAGCAACAATGACTTCTCAAGGTTAGTGGTTATTGGATTTGGGATTTGTTTATTCCACTATTAATTGTCCTACATTTGGTATTAGAGTGTTTTACATATCTTCTTACTCTATGTGGAAAGCATAGAAAACATTCTTTGTGTTCGCAGAATAAAGACTCATTCTAGTTCATAAAGAAAATTTATGGGAATGTATTGGCTAAAGCCCTTCTTGCTCATACGTCGTACAAAGGACTAGAACACCAGTACTTGCACTGGAAACTGGAAACATGATCGATAGTTATCTAAAGAAAATTATCATTCATATTTTTTGGTTTTGAAGTGGCATAATGTTTAATATGTTCTTGCGTGAATCCAACTATGTTCACTGACCACAAAGGCATGTTGAATATGGTTAAAAAAGTTCAAAACACAACTCTGATAGTATTATGATTAAGAAAAGGCTAACAGTCTTCTTCGATTCAAAAATGTAGAAGTCTGAGACATAAGGTATTGGGGCATAAAGTTTAAATTTTTGCATGTTGTGTGTTCAATGATGAACCCTAATTCCATGAACATTGTTAAGGATGTCTCCATACCTAGTATGCACTAAACTATTGTTAGTCATGTTTTGCCTCACAAAGAGTTAATGAGATTAATTCAGCATATGGTCAATACATATGCTTTTAGAATTGCTTTGCCTGGCTAGTGGATATACATTAAGCTTGAACACAATGGAACCCCTCAATGGAATTAACTATAAAAAGTGGTTGCAGGAGGTGGAGTTGATCTCGGTGGCACACTAGGTAAGGGCATCATCATCTATGGGATATAGGCTACAACTGCCAACTGATAACTATGGTACCCCATCACAACCCGGCTTAAGCCAGTTTGTTGGTTTGCTACCCACCTTTAGAGGGTGGGGTGCCCTACTAACCCGAGTAGCATAGGGTTTGCTTAATGCAAACTAACACCCCATACAATGGTTTATGAAGATATTTCAAACACTTTTTACCCACCTAGCTTAGGCTCTGCATCCAACAATCACTTTATAACTTCTTTTATTTGTACCAGGTTTTTTGGTTGATGGTATGTTCCAATTTAACTTAAAAATTATCAAGTTAGTGAAGGAAAAATTTTGTCCTAGCTAAGAACATGTGAGAATATATGAGCACATAAGCAAATAATTAACACTTTAAAGTAGGCATGCATTCAAAACAATTCTAAAAACCCATGACCTTCAAAACCAAGTGAATGGTGAACCAAAAGACTCTTTAACAACATTGAAGAGAAGAAATGATTTTGAGCTTCATTAGCTTTGAAGCTCATCCTTGTTTACACAAGGGATTCACCCAAGTGGAGGGCCTTCAAGTCACCTCCTAGCTCATTGGACCTTCCTTGTGATTTTGCTCCTTTTGATTCACCCAAGTGGAAGGCCTTCAAGCTCCCTTGAGGATGTGAGGATAAGAACTCCAAAAGTACCAAAGGTTTAGTACCTCTAAGTCTCCGCACCAAGGTTGATGGTGTAAAGATGAAATGGATTACCTAAAAGGAATGTAGAGAGAAAGAGAGAAAATGTTTCACTCTTTTACCTCAAAGAAACCCTAAAGAGGTTAAAGCTATAAAGATGCTTTTATACCCCTTTCTTAGGTGAATGGCAAACTTCCAATTAAGCCAAACTCACCATTTCCCTCACTATGGCTGGCCATATTTAATTGATTGGGGTATTTTCCTATTTTATTTTAGCTGTCATACAACTTAAACATAATGAGCCTAATGGACCAAAACCTTTTTGGGCCTTGAAGCCCAAAACTAACTTAAAAAGCCCAATATGAACCTTTTGTATAATTAATTTACTAATTAATTAATCTTGACCATTATCAATTAAGCTATTTAATTGCTTATCCATCTCATTCATATCTTCACATTCATCGTTACTTAGTGTATGATCCATTAGGTTCGAATTAGCGAGGCAGCGGGCGATTGTTACTCTTAACGATCAATTATGAATTGAAATCACATTTCAATTCTCCCTTTGATGAAGATTAGTAATTGCTAATCTTCAGGGCTTCCACAAATCACAAGTTACACCTAACAGTATGTCATGGCTACCCAAGCTAAGTAGAAGTGGTTGGAGAACTTATCCAATTACAACTACAATGTAATACGATCATTCTCTAATACAATACTCTTGAACAAATTGTTTAAGTGATAGTTTATTTCATGTATACTATCCAATGTGATACTTCTCTATATGATTCACTTGAATATAGTTTGGAACATGTTTTCTAAGTCATATTCATATGCTTTGGCCAAAGACTCCCGAATCATATCTTAAAGTATTCTCCTTCCTCCATGGAAGGTTAGAAATCCCTTGTTGTGCATTCACATGCCTACTTGACTAGATAGATTGACCCCAACAATGCCATGGACACTCTTAATGAAATGCCTTTGACATAGTCAAAGATCAAGGACCTAACCATTACACAAATGTGATGCCTTAGGTCAAATGACTACTTTGCATATTGCAACTTATAGGTTCTTACATGGCATGTATGTTCGAACTCTCTTTTGATCGTTGTATAATGTACTCAATTACCTTTTCAAGAACTTATGTGTTTGTCTTAGTGTCCAACACTCTTGAGACTGTCATACTCACGCTTGAGTCAACATAATACATACTAACCTTAGCGGATTGTCAATGCCCAATTGGCAATCTTATGGCTAGGAATGTTTTAAGAATGAACATAAGAGAAAGGTCTCGTTAATCTAACTTACTTAGATCACTTCTCTCTTAGAATGAATACATTCATTAGATTCCCTTATTGCTTAAACACATGATACAATAAAATAGTGATTGACAACAAGTTTTACCCTTCATGAAACAACTAATAGTTTAATGATAAAATGGGAGTTTTTAAGAACCCATTCCTTAGTCACGCTCTAGTCTCAACATGCTAGGCTGAGGAAGTGTCTGATTTCCAATAGTCCCCCAAAATAAAACCTTTTTAGCCTCAGCAATAATCAGGCAATCTAAAGTGACCGGAGTGGCTTTTTTGCTGGATTTCTTTACTTAGAAATAGATCATTTGTATTCTAAAACACATTCTCTCACCAACATCTATGCTATGCCCAAAGCACCAAAAAGGGATGATTCTCACCATCCAGGATTCCTGGTCTAAGATCGATCCCTCCAAAAGCTATTACATCAAATAAGTAGCTTTATGGGCATACTTCCGACAATCTGCCACTTGCGCTTAAAGCCAACTTCCCATGTATCTAATACCTATTTCTTCCGTATGGTGGTCAAGTTGGATTTAAGTGATTGGATTTGTCAGCGGATTTGCTACGTTATTGGTTGAGGCAACCTTGAGGATGTTGACTTTCCCCTCAACAACATATTGTCTAATGATATTGAAGCGTCTATCAAAATGCTTGTTCTTTTGATAAGTCCTGAGTTCCCTGGCTTAAGTTATCCCTCCTCTATTATCGCAGTACAAGGTTATTGGTGATGTAATGGTTGGAAACACTCCAAGTACAGTGATGAACTTCTTTATCCAGAACCCTTCTTTGCTAGCTTCAACTATAGTGACATATTCCGCCTCCATCGTGGAATCCACAATTGCATCTTATTTCTTGCTCTTCCAGCTGACATCTCTACTATTCAAAGTGAATATATATCCAGAGTTGGAACTTATTTCATAGACATCAGATTGAAAATATGAGTCAGTAGAGCCTTCCACTCATAACTCTGATGCTCTTCCATAAACGAGGGACTTATCCTTAGTTTTTCTTAAGTACTTAAGGATTGTCTTGATGGTTGCCCAGTGTTTTGATCCTGGGTTAGATTGATAACGACTAGTAATGCTCACAACATAAGCGATATCAGACCTTGTGCATATCATGGCATACATGAGACTTCCTCTTGTAGAAGCATAAGTGTCACGCGCTAAAATTTATTTTTTTATTTTTTTATTTTTTTTAGAGCATGAATAAAAAGGGTAACTTAAGGGTAATAAGAGGTGACTGTGTTAAACTAAAACATTTCATTAAACAAAATAATTTACATAGCCATTACACATAAAAGAAAACGACAACAACTCCTTAAAAAGTTTAAAACTATTTATAAGCAGTATCTTTCTTCCAAGTCAGGCACTAGATTCCTGTCTCAACTCCTGTAACACAACTAATAAGGGATGAGCTAAAAGCTTAGTAAGGGCTTAAGGTCTCAAGTGATTAATATTATTAATGTTATGAATGTTTTATGAGCAATGTAATGCAAGAACAAAACTTCTTTTCTACCCAACCCGTTAATCTATATATTGAAGCAACCAGACTTGCATGTCCCATACCATGCATTTTATCACTGTAGTCCTGAGTGCTTTAATATATAGAATAACCCTCATCAACTAACCCAAGTTCATAACCCCTTTTGCTAGTCATCTTATCTGATTCATTGATCTCCAACATAAATCACCCACATCAACAATTCCTGTCTATATCCTATTCTACTGTGCACGTTGGGCTCGCCTAGAATTGGTTTCACAATGAATATACTCAACTACACAAAAGCTAATTTCCACATTTTGCGACAACATAAGTAACTCCTTTACTTCGTTGACAAATGATAATGATCATGCTAGTATATAATATACCACATAATAAAGCACATCTAAGTCAATAGTTGAATATATCTCAAGTTCACATAACAATATTTCACATAATACAAGTAACAAATGTAATCAATTAATTCCCCAAATTGCCCTACCTCGAATCCTCTCTTCTTACTCCACAAGTACTTCTTTTGCTTATCTCCTTCAACACTCTCTTACACACTTTCTACGTAGAGTACGTATTGCATTTTGCAAAAGGAAAAAAAAAACACAAATGGAGCATTGCTCCTATTGATACCATAAGTAAGGCGGCAAAAGTTGTTCTCATTGGTTATAAGTTTCAACTTCACTTGCTAATCCACCATTCCACGTTAGCTATAGGCTTGATTAGTCATCACCTTAAAGTGCTTACTAAGCACTCTAAAAGCCCTACGTGATAACACCTAAGCTACATACTTTTCACCGTACAAGCTAATGATCATATTAGTGTCCTTAGGTCGGCATGGTAAGTGAACTACATGGCAAACTTTGCCACTCCAAGAAAGCCATTTGACCTCACTTTCCTAGTTCAAATGGGTTAATAAAAATTGTATAAGGTTCGTAGTCAATTAATTTCAACCCAAACTTAGCTAACCTAAGCTAAATAAAAAAGTTCCCCTTTAAGCAAGACTAAATAAAAAGAGAAGTCTAAAAGTTTAACCAAATGAGCACAACTAGAAAAAGGTGTATAAAATTCAGAAATTATGGGACTCCACAATAAGGGACTCATATTCTGTATCTTTTCAAGAGTTTTCAGTCCCATGGACTTAAAAAGGTGAATTCCATATCTTACAGGAAGAAGACCTTTCTTAGATTGTTCTACATGGAACCTACTTAGCACCTTATCTATGTACATAGATTGGGATAATCCAATTAATTTTCTGGATCTACCACGATAGAGCTTTATCCCCAGTACATAAGATGCATCTCCCAAATCTTTCATATGGAAGGTTTTGGACAACCATTCTTTTACAAAAGAAAACATTGCAGTGTCATTCTCGAACAGTAATATGTCATCTACATATAACACAAGGAATACAACAGCATACCAACAACCTTTAGATAAACACAATTGTCATCTTCGTTTTGAGTAAAACCAAACAATTTGATTTCAGTATCAAAACAAATGTTCTAGCTCCTCGAGGCTTGCTTAAGTCTACAAATAGACCTCTGAAGCTTGCATACCTTAGTCTTTTCAGACTTGGTGATGTAAAAATTAACTTGACACACAAATTAAACCCTAATGTTAACAATTGTAGTATATATGTAAGTAGGGATCGTTCTAGACCGGGGATTAACTAGGGATGTTAATCAACACAAATAAGACTTAAAAACACTAAATTAGACTCTATAGACTCAAAATTGAATCCAAACACTCAAAACAACAACAAATAATAAAAAATACTCGATTCTAGACCTAACAAGTGATTTTTACGAAAATAAGACTTAACTTGACTCAAGAAACTAAAAGAAAATAGATTTTGACTCAAATAACAAGACTCAATGGAAGGGGAATTGTTTTTGATGAATTTAAAACTTAAAACAGAAACTTTGCATAAAACACTTTATAAAAATGAATTTGGTGAATTGAAAAAGGTGAAAGGCTAGTTAGAGGGTCTTTCTCCACACATGACATATGCATACAAACCAATTTCCAGTTATTATTCCTTTAGACTATGAATGACAACACCCCAAGTTAACCATGATAGCACAAATGAACCATCAGATTTTCCTTAACTCATTGAATTGGATGGAATACGCATCGCAACCAAATTATCCTTATCAAGTTCCCTAACTATGAAAAGCATGATAGAAAGACATATCAAAGGTCATTAAGTTCTTTGAAAACCATAGGCATTGACGAGGCATTCGTAACTATGAAAAGCATGATACTCATGCCAAGAATTTACTTAACACAATCATGACTAGTGACTTCCACTACTTGTGAATATAAGTTCATAACGATTAGGTGAAACTCCCTTATACTCTAGCATCAAATTCATGCATGCGAATTAAGTGTCAACCTTCAATCAACATACATAAACAAGTTTTGATTACTCAGATAAGCAAATCACATTCAAGACTCAAGAAACAATAACTATACGTAATCAATTCATATAAAACATATAATCATGGCTTCAAATTCACCTCCAACTATAAAGAAATTAGTTCCTCATGTTCATCATAATTGAAAACCAAATTAAAACTAACATCAAACTAAAACTAAGGATAGAAAGAACCCAGAAACGCTCCAACACTCCAAAATAGGCTGTGACACTCCTTTGGATGGTAGCAGGTGCGGCTCCAATCCTTCTTCTCCTTCCTTCCTTGCTACAGCACTAGAGAGAATTATATGTATGTGGTGTGAATTGTGGTGTGAATATATGGGTGGTGGTGGTTTGATATATGCAGCAAAGACATGTATTTATAGGCTAGGGTTTTGCACAATTTCTGAAGGGAAAAGGATTGCACAGTCCTAGGGGAAAATGACTAGGGTTACACAGTAGAGACCAAGGAGGAAAGGGATTCAAAACCTACAGCAGGGAATAGGCTTTCTAGTGTGGCAGATTTCTAGAGGGAAAGGGATGAAAGGTGCGGCATCAATGTAGGAGAAGGATAGGGCTTCTAGAAACTTGATATTTAGGTGTTCTAATATCATTTGGATGTCCTCCTTGCAGGAGGAATTAAGGTAGCAAAAGATTAGGATAGGATAAGATAAGATAAGGTTGGATAAGGTTTGGATAAGATAAGGTAGTTTGGATAATGTTCCATATTTCTTGCTCTTTCCTTATCTTCTTTGTCTTGAACTTGTTTCTCCAGATTTGTAACATGTTCCTAGCCTCTTTTGACTTCAAATTCGTCTATCCACCTTGCTCCATATGCAAGCTATCGATTCCAGCCCAAAATTGCACCAAAATGCATTTTCCTGCCTCTTTTGCCATTTAAACCTACAAACACACGAAAATAGCTTAAATCACTATAATAAATAGAAACTAACTATGTAAATGCAAGAAAACAAGCTAACTAAGTCGCATAAATATGCTCCTATCACTTGGACACGAAGCCTTCGGGTTGTGACATATAGAGATCTTCCTCTAAGTAGCCATTTAGAAATGTTATCTTTATATCCATATGCCATATCTTATAATCGTGGTATCCAGCTATAACAAGCAAAATCCGAATGAACTTAATCATGGTTACAGAAGAGAAGGTTTTTTCATAGTCAATCCATTATCGTTGCCTACAACCCTTAGGTACTATTCTAGCCTTATAAGTCTCCATATTCCCATCAGCGCCTATCTTTCTCCTGAAGACCTATTTGTTTCCAACAGGTACTATACCTTTTGAAGGGTCTATAAGAGTCTAAACTTAATTTTGATACATAGAATCCATCTCGAATTTCATGCCCTTTTGCCATCCCTTTGAATTAATGTCAGACATTGCTTCACTGTAGTCTCTAAGGTCCTCATTTATGTCATTGCCACCTAGAAGGTGCAGTTCCCCAAAGTTAGTTTCCAAGCCATACCTCTGAGGTAGCTTGCTAACCCTTTCAGATCTATGTGGAGGTAAGGGATTAGGAACATGGTTGTCTATTTGTTGATTGCTTATTTGTGGTTCATTAGGAATTTCCTTTAATTCTATCGTTTTCTTACTAGTTCCATTGGGAATGAATTCATCCTCAAAGAACACGGCAGTTCTGGCAACAAAGACTTTCTGGTCGTCAAGGTGATATAACTCGTATCCTGAAGTCTGTTTGGAATACCCCACAAAATAGCACTTAACAAACGTTACTTTAAGCTTGTCAGCTTTAAGCTTCCTCACATAAGCTGGACAACCCCAAATCTTAATATGATTAAGATTTGTTCTTTTGCCATGCCATATCTCATATGGCACCTGTGGAAATGACTTGGAATGCATTCTATTTAGTAAATAAGTTATTGTTTGTAATGCATATCCCCAAAACAAAACTGGTAAGTTAGCGGAACTCATCATAGAACGAACCATGTTCATCAAGGTTCAATTTTTCCATTTAGAAACTTCATTATGTTGAAGGGTTCTTGGTGGAGTCCACTGTGATATTATTCCACACTCTTTGAGGTAACCTAGGAATTCATTATTCAGATATTCACCCCCTTGATCTAGTTGATCTAATCTTAGGGTCTTTATCTATTTCCCAGTTTAGTTCTCTACTTCATTCTTGAACTCTCTGAACTTTTCAAAGGATTCTGACTAGTACTTCATAAGATGCACAAGCCAATCCAAGAGTGATCATCGGTGAATGATATAGTGGGAGAACCCTTCTCGTGTTGTAGTGGACATAGGTCCATATACATCTATGTTGATTAACCCTAGTAGTTCTTTGGCTCGCTCTCCTTTCCCAGTGAATGGAGATTTATACATCTTCCTCAATAAATAAGATTCACAAGTGCCCATTTGGTCATTACCTAATCAGTCAAAATATCGATTTTTTGACATCAGTGAATCTTATCTTGGTTTACATGTCTAAGTTTAAGATGCCAAAGCTTAACTTGGTTAACTTATTTTCTAGCCCTTTTGGATTTTGAGGTATTCCCACTATCAATACAGTGTAAACATCTATTAGTCTCTAGGTGAAAAAGTCCCTCGATCGTATTACGATGAGAGATAATATGACCATTCAAGTATAAAGTGCAACTCATTTTGTCAAACAACACTGAGGGCCCATCTCATAAAAGCATAGAGATGGAAATCAAATTTTTTATACATGAAGGAAAATATAAACAATTTTTAAGTTCCATCATTTCCCTAGAGGGCAATTTGAGCATGTAGGTGCCTACTACTTTTGCATAGATTTAGTGTTGTTCCTAACCTGCATAAACATTTCCCCATTGCATAGTGTTATTCTTCCTGTTAGTCTTTACAACCAATTGCAAATATGTTAATTAATGCCTAAATCAAATATTTAGGAATTGGAGCTTACTATAAAAGCACTCTCTATGAGAGAAATAATCCATTCGAAAGGGTCGTGTCATAAGGCTCATAATGTGCACCCTATATTTCTTCTTCCAACGTTCATCATTTCCACAATGAAAGCATGTTCCTTTGGATTTTCTTTACTTCTTCTTATGCAATCTTTTCCTTGTGATTGCATTCTCACTCTCACTGTCTATTTTGAAACTATGTTCAAACTCACAGCACATACGATGACATTCACCTTTGAGACATTCTTAATGTGACGATACCAAGTAAGGAAATGTTAGCCCCTAAGGCCTTCTTTGTCAAGTATAATGGTAGGTGTTATTTTAGGCATGTCGATAACTACATAACACAACATAAATCATATTAGATTGTTGATTTTAAAACTACTTGATGGGTCTTAAATCAAATAGTACCACCCACTATTTTTGGCAAATTCCACATCTTTCTAAATGGAATCCGAGAGTTATGTTGAACTCTTAGCAGGGTATGGGAGACTCACCATTACCAAGCCCACCTCAGAAGAATATCATATTGACTAGCAACAATAATGATGAGAGGATAACGCTTTAGCCATTTACAACTTTTGTAGTTACCCATCTAGTTTGGTCTCTAGAGGATGATGCCTCAGAAGAATATCATATTGGCACCATTGCACTTAGTTAAGTCATTCCCACCATGCTAGTTCGAGTAGGCGCTCAAGAATGGCCTCAAAAGAATATCACATTAACCGTACTTTTTGCCTACCTTCACTTCATCATATGTTTATGGGTTGTTCCTGAATGTAAGCACATACTTTGTATACCCCAAAACTAGACAAATACGGTGCATGAGCACAAATGATTAGAGCCCACCACGGTGGAAGGCCCACGAAAACATGTTCAAAGCACCTCTCATTTATCAACTTAATATTTGTTTTGTTGAAGGAGTAGTGTTGAGCTACATCAATTCATTTTAATCTTATTACAAGGACTTGGGCCTATCACAACCCTTGGTCTAAGTTTGTATGAATTCCTAGTATGTAATACTCCCACTATTTTGATGAAACAAGTGAGACTATATGGAACTACTAACGAATGCATAACATCCTCATATGGACCATATAGTCATCTTAGGTCTTATGATGATTATGAACTGGTTGATTTGATCCAATACAATCTTTGTGTTGGACCTTGGGTCTAAGGTAGGTAGTTGTTGACTTTAGTTACACGTTTAATCTAATTAAACCTTTATTTCCTATTGCACGTTGGACCAAACTATTCCAATTTACATGCAAACAAACTAAAAGGAATACTTGAAATAAAGAGAAGGGCTTATACCCTTTTACAACACATTTGAACTTATCAAATTACATTCAAATCTAAACTACTTAACCCATTCATTCATAATGTAAAGCGGTCAATCACATAGCTCAATTGTCAAGGCATTTGGTTCATAATCACCCGTTTCTTAATCAATCACATTAAATAACAAAGCAACTTAAACAATTGGTTTTCGGATTCATAGAATTGATTTAAATGGAGCTAAATAAAATGAAAATCAAGTTCTTATTAAAGAGACAACTATTTTGTGCTCTAGCTAATTTGGGCCTAAATGCAATAACCTCAACTATTGGGCTATTATGTAAAACACAAACTTTTGGGGTCACTTTGTAAAAGCACAAAAGTCCACAACTTCATGTAATTACAACTTACAACCCAAAAATTTCAACAATTACAAAACCTTCATTGAAGGAGCAAAACAATTTGTTCTTCAGTGATTTTGAGCCTTTACGTAAAAATGTAAACTTTTGGGTCAAAGTGCAAATATTCAAAAGTATCAAAACTTTCTATAATTGCATAAAAGCCCCAAAAGTACATTACTTGTAGGGTGGCCGGTTTTGGGAAAAGCGATGGTGTCAAAAACTTTTGTAAATTTCAAAAACAAAAGTGATGTACATGAAATAAGGTCAAATGAAACATGGAAAAAGTTTTTATATGAATAGTGATGTGTATAGTGCAAATCATCTCACATCAACTATTACAAACAAATCTTTAAACAATTCAAAAAAACAATTTCGAATCAAACACCCAAAACTTTATGTTCTTCTTATGACCATGAAGAACACATCAAGAACAATGAAGAACATCCATGAAAACCGATAAGCTCCATGAACATTTTTCACTTAAAGACACCCCAAAACCCCTCAAACTTAAGGTAAAAAACATATTAGCATACTATGGTACTTAGGGGTTCTTAATGTCACTTTAAAACAATTTTCACAAGATAAACATGAAACCAAAAATCCACCTTTTGGATTTGGCCGAATTTCCCCACAAACTGAAGGATATATTTGTGAAAACTAGTTCATTTGAGCAATATCTGTGCATGCAATTAACAATTAAAAGGCGGAATCATGCTTGTATGCACTCAAAAACAAAACTTTACCCATGAAATTCAAGGCCTAGTGAGTGTGGTGAACCAAGACTCACATCAAGAACAAAGTGAGTTGAGAAATATTATACCTTTGTTGATTCCTCTTTGCATAAGCAAAGGCTAATCACCTAAGAGATATGGCCTTCATTCCTTACTTCTTAGCTCCATGGATTTCTTGGATGAGGATGGTAGAATGGATTCTCCAAGTTCCCAAAATAGAGAACCTCTAAGTCTCCACACCAAGGAGAGCATTGATGAAGAGATGAGTGACCTAGAAGAAAGAAGATTGCTAGCTAAGTTCCTCTAGGGTGGCCGGCCTTCATTAGAGAAGAGAGAGCTTCGTGTTCTCTTTTCTTCCCTTAGAAAACCCTAAGGATGAAATGGCTATAAAGTTGCCTTTATACCATCTCACAATGGAGTGGCAAACTTGCAATTAAGGCAAGTTCACTATCCCTCTCTATATGGCTGGCCATTAAGGGTTCATTGGGCTTTCAAGCCCTTTTTCAAGCTATCATACAACTTGAGGTAATGGACTTGACATTTAAATCTCATTAGGCCTTGTGGCCCAAAACTAACCCGAGGTCTATAACGGACATATTCGTTTGATTAATTAACATATTAATTAATCCTAGCCATATATAATTAAACCATTTAATTATCCTTACTCATCTCCGTTGTTTCTTCAATCTCTACCTTATTCGGTGTACGATCCATTAGGTTCCTTTTAGCTAGGTAGTGGGCAATTAGAACTCTTCAAATCGATTGTGAATTGAAACTTACTTTCAATTCTCCCTTTAGTGACTACTCACTTTTAGGGCTTGCACAAACCATGAGTGACACCTAACAGTATGTCATGGCTACCCAAGCTAATCAGAATAGGTGGAGAACATATTCAGTTTAGGATTACAATGCAATACGGTTTTTCTCTAACACAATACTCTTGACCACATTGTTTGGTTTGATAGTTTATTCATGTCTACTATCCAATGTGATTCTCTTACTTATATGATTACCTTAAATGTAATTTGGAACGACTTCCTAAATCTCATTCATACTATGGCCAGAGATTCTTAATCATATCATAAAGTATTCTCCATCAAACGGTTTGAAGGCTAGAGATCCCTTGTTGCGCATTCACTTGCCTCCGTGGCTAAATGGCTTAACCCCAACTATGTCGTGGACAACCTCTGAGGGAGTGACTTCGACATAGTCAAAGATCAAGGACCTAACCACAAGACAACTATTATGCCTCAAGTCAAAGGACTACTTTGCATTATCTCAACCATGAGTTCTCATGTGACATGAGTATAAGAACTCCTCATTGATCTTGTTCGGTGGACTCATTCCCTATTGAGCACCTACATGCTTGTCTTGGTGTCAGTCACACTAATAACTCAAGACCAGTCACTCTCCCTAAGAGAAGGCATAGCACATACTGATCTTAACAGACTGTCAATGCCCAATTGGCAATCCTATGATTAAGAACGTTTAGGATATATATAAGAAAGAGAATGGTCTCTTGAATCTAACTTCTTTAGATCACATTCTCCCAATTACATATTCCTTGGACTTATCATTTAAGCATATAACATTTATATGAGACGGCTTAAAACAATAATCTTTGCCCCTTATATTAAACTAAATTAGTTTAACATGTGAAATGTCCGTAAAGTATCATCATATGATTGGTTTTAGGGCACATTTCCAACACAAACATGGCACCAAATTTTATCTCCAAAATTCATGCTTAAATGAACTACATCTACAATATTTGAGATGGCAAATTTTCAAACAAAATTTACGTTCAAAGAAGCAAGAACAAAGCTATAACAATTACAACATTTAAATCACAAATCATGAAAAACACAAAACCCAAAGGATTCACCATACACTAGACCTAGGCTCTAATACCACTTGAAGGAAAAATTTTGTCCTAGCTAAAAACATGTCAGAATATTTGAACACCTAAGCAACCAATTAACACTTTAAAGTAGGCATGCATTCAAAACAATTCCAAAAACCCATGACTTTCAAAGCCTAGTGAATGGTGAACCAGAAGACTCTTTAACAACATTAAAGAGAAGAAAGGATTTTGAGCTTCATTACATTTGAAACTCATCCTTGTTTACACAAGGGATTCACCCAAGTTGATGGCCTTCAAGTCACCTGCCAGCTCCTTGGATCTTCCTTGTGATTTTACTCCTTTTGATTCTCTTTTGCACCTTGAGGATGTGAGGAAAGGAACTCCAAAAGTACCAAAGGTTTGGTACCTCTAAATCTCCACACCAAGGATGATGGTTTGAAGATGAAATGGATTACCTAGAAGGAATTTGATGCTAGTAAATCCTCCTAGGTAGGCCGGCCTCTTTGTAGAGTGAAAGAAAGAAAATGTTTCACTCTTTTGCCTCGAAGAAACCCTAAAGAGTTTAAAGCTATAAAGATGCTTTTATACCCCTTTCTTAGGTGAGTGGCAAACTTCCAATTAAGCCAAACTCACCATTTCCCTCACTATGGTCAGCCACCTTTAATTGCTTATCCATCTTATTCATATCTTCACATTCATCCTTACTCGGTGTATGATCCAATAGGTTCCAATTAGCGAGGCAATGGGCGATTGTTACTCTTAATGATCAATTTTGAATTGAAATCACATTTCAGTTCTCCTTTTGATAAAGATTAGTAATTGCTAATCTTCTGGGCTTCCACAAACAATAAATGACACCTAACAGTATGTCATGGCTACCCAAACTAAGTAGAAGTGGTTGGAGAACCTATCTAGTTACAACTACAATGTAATACGATCATTCTCTAATACAATTCTCTTAATCACATTGTTTAAGTGATATTTTGTTTCGTGTCTACCATCCAATGTGATACTTTTCTATATGATTCACTTGAATATGATTTGGAACATGCTTCCTAGGTCATATTCATATGCTTTGGCCAAAGACTCCCAAAGAGTATTCTCCTTCCACCATGGAAGGTTAGAGATCTCTTGTTGTGCTTTCACATGCCTACATGACTAGATAGCTTGACCCCAACAATCTCGTCGACACTTTCAATGGAACGCGTTTGACATAGTCAAAGATCAAAGACCTAATCATTAGACAACTATGATGCCTCAAGTCAAATGACCATTTTGCATATTGCAACTTATGAGTTCTTACATGACATGTATGTTCGAACTCTTTTTTGAACTCGTTTAGTATACTCGATTACCCTTTCCAGCACTAATGTGTTTGTTTTAGTGTCCAACACTAAATGAGTTGAGATTAGTTGTACTCATGCTTGAGTCAACATAACACATACTAACCTTAGCGGATTGTCAATGCTCAATTGGCAATCATATGGCTAGCAACGTTTTAGGAATGAACATAAGAGAAAGGTCTCGTTAATCTAACTTACTTAGATCACTTCTCTCTTAGAATGAATACATTCGTTGGATTCCCCTATTGCTTAAATACATGATACAATAAACAGCGATTAACAATAAGTTTTGCCCTTCTCTAGACAAATAATAATTTAACATAGTGAGTATTCCAAAAGCTATTACATCAAATAAGTGGCTTTGTGCCCATACTTCCAACAATTATTTTTTAGCACTGAAAGCAAAGAAACCAAATCTTTTCAATCCTCAAACATATGGCACAAATGACTCTCACAATTCTAAAATGAGGAAGGAACTCTTAGTTAAAGATGATATTTTTACCTATATTAAATTTTATTATGTTTTTTTGATTTTGAGTGGAGTGCATCAAAGGAAGACTAAGTCTAAAAAAGAAGGTTCCACATTAAGTAAACTCTTTTTGGAACTCATTCATACACACATATGTAGTTCTTTTCCCAAGCAAACTTCTAAAGGAAACAAATATTTCATCACCTTCATAGATGTTATCTCAAGATTTTGTTATGTTTATTTAATCTCTGAAAAATCTAAAGTCCTAGAAGTTTTTTGAAATTTACATAAAGGAAGTTGAAAACCAATTAGAAAAGAGAATCAAGGTTGTAGGGTCCAATAGGAGGTGAGTACTATGGAAGGCATGATCAAACAGGAAGACATCCAGGATCCTTTGCTTCTCTCTTGCAAAATCATAGTATAGTCTCCCAATATACTAATCCAGGAACATTCGAGCAAAATAGGGTGGCAAAGTGAAGAAATAGAACACTTCTTGACATGGTTCAAAGCATGATGAGTAAGGTAAAGCTCCTAGATTTTTTGTGGGAAGAAGCACTGAAGACGGCAAGCTATGTCCTTAATAGGGTTCCCACCAAAGCTGTGGAGGGAACTTCTTTCGAGTTATGGGCTGGGAGAAAGCCTAGCTTGAAACATATTCACGTTTGGAGTTTCCATGAAGAAGTAAAAGTCTACAATCCTAATGGTAAGAAATTAGATTCCAAGACCATTAGCTGTTACTTCGTGGGATATGCAGGTCAAAGGGCTACATATTATACTGCCCTAATTACAATATGAAAATTGTTGAGACTAGCCGAGCAATCTTCATGGAAAATATTCAAGGCAATGACGACTTTACTTCCAACCCAAGAAAGTTCGCATTTGAGGAAGGAAAAGATGCAGTTACTGAGAATGAAAATCAGAATGAGATGGTTGCTTTTTCTGGGCAAATGGACGATGTGGATGTTGATGACAATCATGAAGATCAGCTGCATGTTAATAATGAAGAAGGTGAATATGTACAAGTTCAAAATGAGATTGAAGTGCATGCAGGTGTCACGAATGGAGCATACCCAATCATGCAGCAAGCACAACCTTAGTGCAGCATGCTAATGTTTCATTAAGAAAGTCAACTAGGGTAAGGAAGTCAAATACTATGGAAGATTTTGTATATCTTGCTGAAGGTGAGTCTTACTTGTAAAAGTTTGAAAACCCTATGTCATTTAAAGAAGCTATGTCCAGTGACAATTCAAAAAAATGAATAGAAGCAATGAGAAACGAGTTGAGTTCTATGGAGGGTAACAATGTATGGGAACTTATGGAACCACTTCAGGGAGTTTAACCAATAGGGTGTAAGTGGGTGTTGAAGACAAAAAATGATTCGAAACGAAGCATTGAGAGGCATAAGGCGAGGTTAGTTGCAATGAATTTACCCAGAGGGAAGGGGATTGATTACAAAGTTATTTTTAGTCTAGTATCAACAAAGGATGCATTTAGAGAGATCATGGCGTTGATGGCACATTTTGACTTGTTTTTACATCAAATGGTCGTCTCGAAAATGATTTAGAAGAAGACATATACATGCATGGCTCAACCAGAAGGTTTCAAGGAAGAAGGGGAGAAGGGATGGAACATTTGGTTTGTATATTGAAGAAATCCATCTATGGATTGGAACAGGTATCAAGATCAATGATTGTGACAACAATGCAGCCATATTCTTTACCAAGAACAACAAAAGGGTCCAATGCTACCAAAAATTTGGATATCAAGTTCCTTGTTGCTCGTGAAAAGGTGGTGGAGGGTTTAGTTAAAATAGATTACATGGATACATCTCCTATGATAGTTGACCCCTTAACCAAAGCAGTCCTAGTAATGGTCTTTAAGAAGTATATGCATAACATGGGGGTTTTACAGAATTTTGATTTCATGGAATAGTGGGAGCTTATGGTATGATTACATTATTTGTTTATCAACCATGTTTGTGTTTTATTCATGCATTAAGTTATTTGTTTTCAGTTTACCGTAGCTAATAAAGAAATAAACTGCTGGTCGCACAAGTTTCTCATGTTTTTAGTTTATAGTTATGATACAATAGATTTTCAATGT
Organism: Pyrus communis; assembly: GCF_963583255.1. Lineage (NCBI taxonomy): Eukaryota > Viridiplantae > Streptophyta > Magnoliopsida > Rosales > Rosaceae > Pyrus > Pyrus communis. The sequence goes on from NC_084815.1 coordinate 12,483,429, forward strand.
GCTATTGGGAAAATCAATTTATGTTAATTGTTAGTACAGGAGGCAACTTAAAGGTCTCAATGTGAGACAATGAAGAAGACTAGTTAAATAGTTTTATTAAAGATGGACTATAGCGCTAGCACAAGGTGAATTACAGAAACATTCAAGTGTGCATGTTGTATTAATTGTTCACGTCTTGTTGGGGTTTCATGTCTATGACAGTTTCATGAAAGTGATTATGGGGATAGTGTTTATGAATTTTAAGGACCTGATTCCCTTTAGTCCTCCATGAATACTAGCTTATGACATAAACTTGTTGGGATTTTGTTGTTCCTATGCTCATGGCCACTCAAGTATGATTTCTTATATGGTGGCCTTGTGAAAAGCGTTGGCTCTAGTGGGAGAATGTAAACTAATTGGAGCTGCACACTTAGTTTATCACATGCTTAAAGGATTGAAGTCATAAGAGATTAGGATAGACTAGTAAAGCTATCAGGGAATGTATTTGGACTAATATAAAGCTGATGGTAATCCTAGTACGAATAGGTTTAACTATTTTGATATGAACACTTTGATTGGATGATTTGATTAGGATTACATGATGGAAGTAACCTAATCAAATACCACTACTAAGGATATATAATAGAGGTCCCTATGTTCACACTAAATACGCAAAAGCAAAAGAACAAGCCCCATTGTTTGTTAATTGCATACAGTAGTGTCGGGTGTAGAAGAGCTCTATCTTTGCAGCAACAATGAGTTCTCAAGGTGAGTGGTTATTGGATTTGTGGTTTATTTATTCTGCTATTAATTATCTTACACACGCTTCTAATTAATTGGTGTGTATTTGTATTAGTTTACCATCATATGAAGGATGTATAAATCGCTTCAAACTTGGCATAATTTTTTTTTATTTTTTATTTTTACAAACTTGCATAGTAGTTATGAACAATGGTTGTGTGGAGATCTATACAATTACGCTGATCGAAATAAAGATAGTCTTATACTCTCACAAAACTGGATGCTTATGCTTTCAATAGGACTCAGCACACTATTAAGCTTATATTTGGAGAGCAAGGACCAACCTTTTTATAGTCACATAAGGCCTATTGATATCCACCTATTAGGAACAATAGGTCTCTCAATAACTCATAATTAACTGCAATAAGTCCACTGCATTATTATTTTGAATGTTTCATATAACCTACCGTTACAAAACTCTATTAACTTAATCAATACACTTCTATCAAAATAATGATTATGTCTACTCAAATTCTTACATTCTCCCACTTGAGTATAAATAATCACATAGTATTGAACAGTATAGAATTAAGTTAACAGTGATCACTAAATTTATATAACAAGATTATCAACTTAAACATAGATGTAATCAACTAAATCAAACCCAGAACTAAAGAAATGTTGATGCATATCAGCTGCATCGTTACTCAATAATCACCGAAGCTTAACTCAACTGATCACAAAGCTACATGCCAAATAATGTAGTATTGGAAGTGTCATATCTTAATACTCCCACATACATGATTATCAACTAAAACATAAAATCACAATTAACCAGAGTCAATACACATAAAAATTAGACGCACACGTGACCTGAGGATGAAGAAGACATGATGCTCGAAATAAAGATAATCTTCTACTCTCGCAAAACTGGATGCTTATGCTTTCAATAGGACTCAGCACACTATTAAGCTTATATTTGGAGAGCATGGACCAGCCCTTTTATAGTCACATAAGGCCTATTGATATCCACCTATTAGGAAAACAATAGGTCTCTCAATAACTCATAATTAACTGCAAATAAGTCCACTAAATTGTTATTTTGAATGTTTCATATAACCTACCGTTACAAAACTCTATTAACTTAAGCAATACACTTCTATCAAAATAATGATTGTCTACTCAAATTCTTACACTAAAAGATTGCAATTTGAGGTAAACAAATAGAAACTATAAATTAATTAATTTTGATTCAAATATTGGATATTTTTCTAGAATTTTGTTATTGTGATGTTGATTCTTGGAAGAACATAAGAGGACCAATTGGTTATTGAATTTAATTACATTCAACAATCAAGTTCTTTTGTTCTTACTCTCTTAAAATCTTAAATACGAACTCTTTCATCAACAAGGAAAATAATTGAGCTTAGGACTAGAGTTGACAAATAAGGCGACGCACTAAGTTTTTTATTTCGAAATTTATAGAAAAGGAAAAGTACTTTTCAATTACTTATAAAAACTTAAGCTTAAACTATTAGGACATGTGCGCACAATCCTTTTGTTCTCTTTTCAAGTCTGAGAACAAGTTTTCGCTGATGCTGCGGTCATTTGCTCCATGGTAACCCCATAATTGCACATGTTGGCAATAATTCTTGTGTATTGCATTCCATAATTTGAGAGTGCTCCACAATATTTCTCGTAAGTTTTCACCTGCATGGAAGACGATCTCATTAACTAGCTAGCATCAAACAAGTTGGTTTTAACTAGGGTTTAGGTATTTGCTTAAACAAATAGATCATATACTTGTAGTTCATAATTTTTCATATTACGTGTATGTATAGTTGTTACTATACTAATTCGTAAAAGAAAGACTTACAAAAGTCTTAAAGCAGTTCCAGTCATCCACAAGAGCTTGCCCGTTACGCCAAATATTTTTCATTTTTGAGCTAGAATCAAATTGAAACACTAGTTTCGCGATTTGATTTATATTGTCGTCGATGCGCTTCCGACGATATATTTCACCAGATAGTTTCTGTTTAGCTTCATACTTCTCATGAGAGCCATCAGGAGCTTTACGTACCTGGATGAACATATGATATATGAAAAGAATGGTTGCAGCTCAAAAATCACATTTTAAGATTTAGAACTAATACCAAGTTTAAGAAACAATATTTATAAAGAAAAAGTACGTTGAACAATTTTGTTCTACCTAATCCTAGCTATCATTTAGGGTTTTTTTTTTTTTTTTTTTTTACGAAAATAAGACTGACCAAAAAAGTTGATCAAAGAAATTAATAAATTTAAATTAAAAAAACACTAAGGACTGGTTTGTCATTGCTGAAATTATTTTAAAAGCAGATTTTTAATAAAGTTGAGGCTAAAATTGTGTTTGGTAAATGAAACAAAAAAGTGTTTTTTTTTTGTCAAAATCATGAATCCAAAATAATAGAAAACAGAAGCAACTCTACCCCTACTTCTGAAAACATTGTTTGTTTTTTTTTTTTTTTTTTTTCACAGCATAACAACCCCAAACTAGAAGAGAGAAAGATCACAGACCTTGTGCAAAAAGTGGAGGAGGTCTGCATCACGTTGGTTAAAAACTGGCCCTAAGAATGATGGTGAGGATTTAGTATTGGTGTAAGTAGTAGAGTTGTCATCTGAACCCAAGTAAGAGAAGAGTAAATCCTTGTCTTGGTTCAAATTTCCGTATTGAGTAACATGAGACCCAAGTCCTTCACTAGTATTTGCGGTTCTATTTCTAACCTGTAAAAATGTAGCCAACAAATTAATATATGGTTCAAATAATCAAGTTTTTTTTTTTTTTTTTTGGAACAAAAAATAGGCTAGCAATAATGTAGTTTAAATTCACCTTTGGTAAGAATCGAACCTAAGACCTCTCACTTACAGATAAAAAGGAATACCACTAGACCGTAATATCAAACGACGACTCAAACAAACAAGTTAGAGTTCAAATAATGGAAGTTGACAAGGCATATTAATAAATATAGTTTTTTTTAAATAAGTATTGATTAATAAATATAGTTAACTAGTCTGGTTTATAGTTTGTGTGCTCAATCTCAAGATATTGTATATAAGCTTTTCTTGGTAAATAATTACAAGGCAAAAGTTTCGATTTCTTACCGTTTCATATTGGTCTGCAAAAGTTTCTCTTCTTAAATCTTTGACATCGCTGCTCCCCAATTTACACAAAAACAGCAACAGAAAACTATGTCAAAAAATCTTCGCACTTTCAAATTAACGGTACGTATTTAATTAGTACTAGGGCCTGAAAATATTTTCAATGATATTTTAAATATAGAAAGAAATGTTTAAGGAATAATTGAGAACACTTCAAATGCATAAACGTATCCGGTGCGCATTAGAACAAAGAAAGTGAGAATATTGAGCAAAGTACAAAGCACATCCAAAGGTCTAGGGTCACTTTCAAAAAGGGACCTAAATTTTCATTTTTTTGGTATTTATACACCAATGACTCTAGATGCGTATTAAATTTCGTATTTAAATTTTATTGTACTTTTATGTTAGCTAAACAAGAAAATCACATAATCTAGAAAATCAAATTCCATCATTTTATTGTTGCTCTCCTAAATTTCCTAATCCAAATGCAAGGTTAATTCTTAACAGTATAAAACAGAAAGGTTGAATCCATTTTTAAAAGTGACTTCAAACTTTTATAATTAGCTCGAGATCAGTTAATTTTCTCAAAATAGTACTGAATATCACATGCGTTATGCGTACCAATCTTCCATCCAAGAAATACTATACAAGTCTCCCAAACAAGTGTCATATCCTGCAGGAGGAGCAGGATCAAAACCAGGACAATATGTTGCCCAACTATCTTGAGTTGCATTTGCCGCTGTAGTCGCATAGATACTTATATTACTTGGAAGCAGACCCTCGAACATGCTCCCAGATTCACAAGATTCTAGGTAAAATACCTGATTAATTTTGGTAATTACATAAAATCATTAATTTGAATTTACAAATCTACAAAGCAAGAAACCTTTTATTTTAGCAAGTTATATATTATACAGCTATCACTATTGTGCTGCTTAACAAAAATTCAAGGAAAAAAAAAATAAAAATACAATGACGACTTATTTACCATATTTTTGTAACCCTTAGCTTCATGCTTTTGTTTCAGAACGTCCACGAGATCGTTAGCATAAACATAATCGCCTTCAGGCATTCCTAATTAATCAGCATCCAAAACTGATCAGGTAATCTATATTATGTCCAGGTTTATATATATACATACACTTGATAAACAGTTAACCAGTAGTATACAAAATACTGCTATAGAAAATACATTTTATCAAGTAATTAAAGTTACAAACCAATTATCCCAGAGGCGCCATGGTCGGTATAATATATAAAAACATTGTCATTTGGACCGCTGTCCAGAATCTTGCCACTGCCCCCGCTGAGAGCTGTTTTATTTCCAAGAATAACAGCATAAAGATTGGCAGCAGTAACATTTTCTCCAGTGTAATCCTACCAAAAATAAGAATAAACATATGAAACACAATATGTGGCGCATACTTGAAATATCATGTTAACTAGTAATTTCGTAACACCAAATCAGTATGTCACATGTGTTACGACGGTCCTCCTCCATAATAAGATAGTAAAGAACCTTGGGAACCCCTTTGTAAACATCAGGGCCATCTGGCTTATTGATGATGACACCAGGTCTAGGGTTCTCAACGTTGTTTGCGATGTCATCGTACATAAAAACAATGATGTTTTCATCTTTTAGTCCACCTTTCTTCAATATTTGATACGCATGACACACATCGGCCTGTCATATTGTGAGAAATCATGTTAAAAAAATAATACATAATTTAAGAGATGAAAAGAAATAAAAACAAGAAAAAAATTGCATTTTCCATTACATATTTTCTTGACAAACTTATATATCACACAAATGCTTATATATATGTTGCTTTCGACAAAAAAAAAATGCATATGTAGTCTGATTCTGAATTGAGACATGTGCTAACAAAAATCAATGATCTGATATATAGCATGTACACAGAGTAGTAAGGACATACATGATTGATTAATGGTTTTTTTGTTTTTTTTTTTACCGATCGATTAATGGTTTAAGATGCACTGTAGTATACAAGAGAACATTTCTCATATATTTAATAGTCCTCTTCCATTGAGGCATCTCTTGTAGGGCTTAATCCCTAATTAATGTATTCCAAGGATCCAACCGTTTATCTTACGGTCTTCCCTTAAATACAATTATTATCAAAAATTGCCAAAATCTGCAACCATATGATCGTTTAATTAAATGGTAATCATTTTAGTGTTTCTTTGAAGAACTTTATTTGTCTATTTTCTTTACATGGATCTTAGTGATTTTGAACTTGTGTAACTTATTGCAAAAATAATCTATGAATGATGAATTAAAATATAAACATTTGAATTGTTAAGAAAAAGTTACGCAATCAGAACCATAAGTTGCCCCTCAAATAAACTTATTTGAAGGATCCTCAACGTAATTAAAGGAATTCTACTCATATATATACTCATAAATAATTACCATATATTTAGTGAAAGTGATTATATATATACACCTGATGCCTATAGTTGCCATAACCAAACGACCCAGCAACTAAGACTGCCCATCTGGTTCCATTTTGCTGATCGGCCACAGTAGAAGAAGATGATGAGGCAGTATTAACATGAATGATGAAATCCTCCGGAAATTCTGATGGCATCAACTTGAATCCATTTACGACGCTTTCACAACTCAAACTTAACAAAATCGCAATCAATATTAAAAATGTTCTCATTGTTTAAGCTCAAACTAATTAAGTGTTGTGTGCTCTAAATAACAAGAGTAAAAGCAACCAACTATTTATAGGGGATTTGAATTCTTGTTTGAAAATTTGATTAATGGTCCGGATTGAAACTTCGATACAATTAGATATATGTGCAGGCTACGACAACTGGGGGTTAATTAACTTGTATGCCACGCAAGTTAATTAAATATAATTGTTGATATGTAACTGGGTTTTGTAACTCTTCATCTTTTTATGGCAATGAATCCATCGACTTTTCTTAAAATAAAATAAAAATATAATTGTTTTCTAATGGAAAGTTTGTCACGACTAACATCACAACATGTTCTTCGATGACAACAATAATTGGGAAGCTAGCAAATTATTCATTCTTTTTCCTCTATCGATCAGGACAGCAGACTAACCTTTTCGAATATAAGTAGATACTGAGTCATTTAGTATTACGATATAGTGGTTTTTTTCTCTTTACTTATAAGTGAGATGTCTTAGGTTTGATTCTCACCAAAGGCAAATTTGAACCACTTTATTACAAGCTTATTGTGAGGCTTAGCCCACCATCCTCCCTCTTAATGTAGATTGTTCGTTCAAAAAAAAAAAAAATATATATATATATATATATATATATGTGTGTGTGTGTGTGTGTGTGTGGACATTGAAATTTTGGTGAAATAAATTTTTACTAATAAATTAAATTTTGATTCGCTAGGGCTTATGTCACATCCCGGCCCGGACGGGACCACTTCCCAGGGCCTGCACCACCACCGTAGCACGATATTGTCCGCTTTAGGCCCTTACCATATCCTCACGGTTTTGTTTCTGGGAACTCACACGAGAAACTTCTCAGTGGGTCACCCATCATGGGATTGCTCTAGCCCCTTCTCGCTTAACTTCGGAGTTCTTACGGAACCCGAAGCCAGTGAGCTCCCAAAAAGCCTCGTGCTAGGTAGAGATGGGAATATACATATAAGGATCACTCCCCTAGGCGATGTGGGATGTCACAATCCACCCCCCTTAGGGGCTCGACGTCCTCGTCGGCTCACCACGGCTAGGGTTAGGCTCTGATACCAAATTGTCACATCCCGACCCAGGGCGGATCACTTCCCGAGCCCGTTCCACCACCGTGGCACGATATTGTCCGCTTTGGACTTACCATTCCCTCACGGTTTTGTTTTTGGGAACTCACGAGCAACTTCTCAGTGGGTCATTCATCATGGGATTGCTCTAGCCCCCTTCTCACTTAACTTCGGAGTTCCGATGGAACCCGAAGCCAGTAAGCTCCCAAAAGGCCTCGTGCTAGGTAGAGACGGGAATGTACATATAAGGATCACTCCCCTGGGCGATGTGGGATGTCACAGCTTATGTAGCACATGTTATAGGTCTCGTCAAATTGCACACATTGCATGTGACTCGTCAAAGCTGAACGAGTCATCAAGAGTGACACATGTCAACATCTGAGTCTTCTGTCAAACAAATCAAATCAAGTAAAAAAGAACAAATTAACCCTAATTGATCGAATCCCTCAATTATGGTTTAATTCCTTAAACTATTGATTTAGATTTAATTAATGACTATATTAAATCAATTACTTTCAATTAAATCAAATCAGAAAATCAATCCCACAAATAGGTAAACATTTACATAACGATATTTAAATTGATTGATTTTAAACTATTTGGTTCGGGTCTTTAAATCAAATAGCATCATCCACTATTTTTGGCAAATTCTATATCCTCAGTTGGATTCGAGAGTTTTGGACAAAACTCTTAGTAAGGTATGAGAGGCCACCTTTACTAAGCCCACCTCACAATGACATGATGTTGGGTAGCATTAATAATAATGAGAGAGTAACTCTTGCTCATTTACATCTCTTGTAAGTGCCCATCTTATTTGGCCTCCAAAGAATGTCACCCTCACAATGATATGATATTGGGGCCATGGCATTAGTTAAGTCTTTCCCACCATGCAAGTTCGTGTGGGGTTCAAGAATAACCTCAAAATGATATGATGTTGCCACTCTCGTTGCCTACCTTCACAACATCATGTATGCATATAGAACTCCTCCTAAGTGTAAGCACATACTTTGTACTCCCCCCTGATAGGATGACATCGGTGTACGAGTCACAAACGATTAGAGCCTACCACGGTGGAAAGCCATGAAAGAGTGTTCAAAGAACCCTCATGCTTGTCGACTTAATATTGGTTTGATCGAGGGTTTTTGGAGTAATTTTAATCTAATTAAAATTATTTGGTCCTATCACAACTATTATCCATGTGATTTATTTAGTAGCATATGTCCCACTATATTTATATAAAACTGTTTTTGAAGTAAGAGTATATGGTACTACTAATGAAAGTTTTGCATTCTTTGATGGACTTTATAGTTGTATTAGGCCTTAAGATGATTATGAACCTTCAATTTGATCCAACACGAGCCAAGTGTTGGATTTCGGGCTAGGGAGGGTGACTGATTTTATTTATGCGTTTAATCAAATTAAGGCATGTTTTCGTATTGGGCATTGGACATAACTACTCCAATTTGCATGCATATCAAATAAAACATAAAAGAAGTACTTCAAAGAAAGAGGATTTTATGCTCTTTTACAATACATTTGATCTAATCAAATCTACAAATTCTCATGGTTTAAACAAATTTGATAGACGGTCAAAGCTCAATCAACGTAGACTTAGATTCATAATCACTTTTTCTTTAGTTAACCAATCACATTATCTAATTAAACTAGAACGCAACAATATTATTTGGTTTTTGTATTTGTAGAACTGATTTAAATGAAGCTAAATAAAATGAAAGTCTAATTCTCATTTAAAGAGGGAAAGTTATTTTATCTGCTAGCTAATTTGAGCCAAAATGCAATAACATCAATTTTTTGGCCATTATGCAAAACACAAACTTTTGGGGTTACTTTCTAAATACACAAATATTCACAACTTCATGGTCTTATAGCTAGAACCCAAAAATTTCAACAATTACAAAAACCTTCATTAAAGGAACAAAACTATTTAGTGAATTTGGGCCTTTGTGCAAAAACATAAACTTTTGGGTCAAAGTGAAAAACACAAAAGTATCAAAACTTTATGTAATTGCAAGAAAGACCCAAAATACCCCACTTGCATAGGGTGGCCGGTTTTGGTAGAGAGAAAGTGAGTGAAAATTTCATAATAATCAAAGTGTGAGGAAAGAGAGGAATGTGTGATGAGTAGAAAAGTACCATTCAAATCACACAAACAAACGAAGACTAAACAAAACACAAAGTAATTTTGCATCAGAACTCCCCATCTTTTTGTTCTTGCTATAAACATGAAGAACAGAACAATAACCCATAACGAGCTTCATGGACATTTTTCATCCAAAGAAACCCAAAACTCTCTCAAAGAAAAGGGGTTTCTAATGTCACTTTAAAACTCTTTTGACAAGACAAACATGAACCCAAATTCCACACCATGTATTTGGCTGATAGGAGCATATTCATGCGACTTAATTAGCTTGTTCTCATGCATTTATGTTGTGTTTACTTAGCTATTTTAGTGTTTAAGGCCACTTTTGTGTATTTTCAGATTATAAGGCCAAAGTGTGCAAGAAGATGCAAATTGGAGTATTTTGGAGCGAAAGAGGAATGAATGAGTTGAAGACTTGAAGAAACGACGAATTCCTACTCCAACGATGAATTCTTACCAAAACGAGGAATCCTACTCAAACAAGGTTTCCTACTTGAAGTAGGAAAGTTAACCCTAAGTTTCCCATTTTGATAACCTTTCCTAAACTTAAACGTCCGTATTTTCTAGCCACTTCGACGGCCTTGTATGCATTTTAGGACACAAAACCATGGCCCTAGCCCACTTTAAAGCCCAAGCCGTGCCCTTGCACTTTCTTTTCCTTCCCTTGCCGTGCAAGGGGGGGTATTTAAGTCCATTGTCATTCACTTAAACCCTATTTCCCTCTCCTAACCTAACCCTAGCCGCACCTTGCCCTTTTATTTCTGAATTAAACCTATTTCTCTCCCAAATTCAATCCTAGCCGCACCTTTATATTTCTTATTTAATTTCCTAATTTTTGTAAGCCTTTGATTTAATAAGCTAGGGTTTTATTTTTCTAAACCATATATAATTCCTAAGCTAGTCGTCACACCCTAATAACCCTATTTACCATGCAGCCACCATCCCATTTTATTTTTACCTAAGCCGTGCCCCCCATTTGATCATAAACCCTAAAAACCTAATTAAAAAAACCTCTTGCCGCAGCCACCATAAGCCAATCTCCCAGTTTTCTTCTCTGCCGTGGCCCCCCCCCCCATTGACCATTCATCCTAATAAACTAACAAATCATTCCAGCCGTGGCACCTTAAGCCATGCATTGATATTTTAATTAGCCAGTTTTTTCTCCCATAAGCCATTATCCCATTCATTCAACCTAGCCGCAAATCCCATTCACTTTTTCTCCATCACAGCCGCAAAACTCCAGCCACTCTCTCCCATTTTTCCTCCCTAAGCCGCACCCATTCTCTACACAATTGGCAGCCACCATTTTCCTATTTTATTATTCTTCCAGCCGTGCCTTTTCCCATTAAAAATTCTGCCATTCCAGCCGCACTTCTCCCTGCCATTCCAGCAACTTTCCAACCTGTCCGCACCCTTCTCCACCCTTCCAGCCACCATACAAACCTTCCTCCATCACTCCACCACCTTGCCGCATCACCACACTTCCCTAAATCCATCCCCAACCCAAAATAACATCCAGAAATTCCCTAAACCTCACTGCCGCAGCAAGGAGAAGAAGAAAGAGGGACTTAGACGCGCAGAAATTCAAGTGGATTCGTTGGGCGTTCTAGGTGTAATCAATCCTTTGTGCTTTATGTTTAAATTCAATTTTATTTTTCTTGTTGTGAACATGAGAGGCTAAATTCCTAATTAGCTAGGGGGTGATTCGAAACCATGTTTATGCTTTCAATATGAATTGATTACTTTTGGTTGGAATTTCATGAATGGTGAATTCAATTTGTTTAACTGCTTGATCGATAACTTATTTATGTATGTTGATTGAGAGTGCACGCTTAATTTTCATGCATGAATATGACGCTAGAATATAAGTGAATTTCACCTAATAGTTATGAACTTATATTCACAAGTAGTGGAGGTTGCTTATAAACAATCGCGTTAAATGAATTCTTGGCACTAGTTTCATGCTCATCATAGTAACGAATGCCTCGTCGACACTTATAGTTTTCATGATGCTTAATGATCTTTGATTGTATCTTTATTGTGCTTTTCACGTAAAGGACTTTTGGAGAATGTTTTGAATTGCGTTGTGCTAACCCAACCAATTCATTAACTTAAGGAAAACTTGACGGTTAATTTAAGCGGACCTAATTAACCCGGGGTGTTGAGTTTCATAATTTATCGAAAGACCAACTGAAAATCAAATTGTATGCAAGTGTGACATGTGTGGAGAAGAACCTTCTAGCTAGCATTCCATCCATATTTTCATCACATTCATATTTACATTCTGCCTTTAAATTACAATCCGTGCATTTAGTTTAATTTCGTCAAAACCTCAATCCCCCTTTACCTTCGTGTCTAATTTAGTTAGATAGTGTCTTAGTTTGTGTTTATAAGTGCTTTATATTCTTTGAGTCTTTTGATTTGTTTTAGTGTTTTATTGTTTATTTTTGCATTCTTTGAGTCTAGTTTAGTGTTTTTAACGTTTGTTTTACGTTTTTGAGTCAGTTTCCAAGTGATTTAGTAATCCCTCCTAATCCCCGGTCTAGAACGATCCCTACTTGCATCTTTACTACAATTGTCACAAGAGGGTTTTAATTTGTGTGCTTAATTAGTTCGCATCATTGGCCAAATTTCCCCACAAACATGGCTCCAAATTTTAGCTCCAAAATTTATGCTCAAATGAACTACAACTACTACTTTTGAGATGGCAAATTTTCAAACAAAATTTACATTCAAAGAAGCAAGAATAAGCGTGTAACTATTATAACATTCAAATCATAAGCTATGAACAGCAAAAGCCAAAAAGTTCACCAACTACTAGGCCTAGGTTCTTGATACCACTTGAAGGAAATTTTTCTGATAAATTAAGTTTATTGAGCAACATATTACATGCATTTAACTATTAATTGGCAGAAGCATGCTTGTATGCACTCTAGAACAAAACTTAAACCATGAAATTCAAAACCTAGTATATTGGTGAACCGAAGACTCAACTCATTAGACAAAGAGAGATAAGATTGCTTTAAACCTTTGAAGTTCCTCTTTGCATAAGCAAAGGCTAATCACCATGAGAGGGCCTTCATTCTTCTCCTTGAGTTGAACTCCTTAACCTTCATCTTCATGTTTTTGCCTCCTTGAATGCTAGGATTTGGTTGCCCGAATGATTCTCCAAAAGCCCCCAAAGTAGAGGCTCTAAGTTCTGACACCAAGGATGGTTGAGGAAGAAGATGAGTAATCATGGAAGAAAAAATTGGTAGCTAAATCTTCCATGGTGGCCAGCCTCCTAGAGAGAAAGAAGGAGTTTGTGTTCTCTCATATTTGTTTTAAAGATAACCCTAATGAGGCTAAAGGTATAAAGTCGCCTTTAAAACTGCCTTTATACCTCTTTCAAAGTGAGTGGCAAGCTTGTAATAAGTCAACCATCATTCTCCCTCTAGCATGGTTGGTTTTGGTGTTTGTGTTTTGGTTAATTCCTATTTTGTTTTAGTTGACATACAACTTAAACTCAATGGACCTTGTGGACCCCAAACTCATTTGAGCCCTTAAACCCAAAACCAATTAAAACCTAATACAAACTTTTCGTATGATTAATTAACCAATTAATTAATCTTGACCATATACAATTAACCTATTTTATTGTCCTTACTCAACTTTGTTATATCCTTCAATCATTACCTTACTCAGTGTGCGATATATTAGTCTTCCTTATAAAGAGGCAGTAGGCAATTAGATCTCTTAATAATTGATGGTGAATTGAAACTTACTTTCAATTCTCCCTTTGTGATTATTTATCTTCAAGGCTTCCACAAACCATGAGTGACACCTTAATCAAAAGAGGTTGGGCTATCAATGTAATTGACCCTTCTCTAATATAATACTCTTGATTACATTGTTTGATTGATAGTTTGTTCATGTCTGCTATCCAATGTGATTCTCCTGTCTACATGATTACCTTGAAAGTGATTTGGAACGGCTTCCTGAATCTCATTCATACTTTGGCCAGAGATTGTTAATCATATCAAAGAGTATTCTCCCTCAACAGTTGAAATGTTAGAGATCCCTTATTGTACATTCACGTGCCCACGTGATTAAGTAGGTTAGCCCCAACAATGTCGTGGACACTCACAAATGGAAGTCCTTTAACATAATCAAAGACTATTGACCTAATCACAAGACAACTAGTGTCCTTAGGTCAAATAACTACTTTGCATTATCCAACTATAAATTCTCATGTGACATTAAGACTGGGTTCAGTACCATTCGGTTCGGTTTGTTACCAAAACTAAAAATCGAACCGAAGTTACTATTTAGTTCGGTTCGGTTCAATTTTTTGTCCTTTTTTTCGGTTCGTATTTTGTTTGGCTTGGTTTTTTCCAGTTCAATTTCAGTTTGGTTCCTTTTTTAAAAAAAAATAATACAAATAATGCCGAATACAATGAAAGTTGAAGAAACTGGAAGAAAAACAAATCTTTAGCTAAAAATAACACTTCAAATCCATTCAAATCTAATATAATTTTTAAAATCAAAAAGACCAAATTCCAAATCAATAAAATTGCAGACCCAGCTCATTCATATCTATCAAAATTAAGCCATATTAAAAAATAAAATCAACAAGAATTATATACAATTTGCACCAGACTTAGTCGAATGTTCTAGATCAAAACTCAGTGACCGAGGAGAACAAGTCCATCAGAACAGTTGCGGTGAAAGGTGGCCAGATCTGGTGCATGTCAACAATGGCGAGCGAAAACCACCTTGTTGTCGACAATGGCGGAAGCCATGGCTGACTTCGGCAGAGGTATGAGTTGGACAGTTGCATCAAGAGAGATGCAACAGGGGAGAAAAAAAAGAAAGGGAAAGAAATCGGTGAGAGGGAGATGAAGGTGGCGGCATGAGAGGAAAAAAGGGAAGAAAAAAATGGAGAGAAGGAACACGGCTGGGGAGAAGAAAAGAAGGAATAATTAGTATGCTAGGGTTTCTAACTTTCTAATAGGAGACCTAACATTCTATTTGGGCTTGAAAGGTTTGAAGTTTGGGCTTGGAATTAGTTTGGAAATAAATACTCATTATATATAATAATTAAAAATTAAAATTAATATATATTTATTCAGTTAGTTCAGTTTTGTACTTATGGTTGGGTTTTTTTTTCGGTTCGGTTTTCAATCCCATTTTTCTTGGTTTACAGTTTTTTCAACCCACCCCTATGTGACATGCGTGTGAGAACTCTTTGTTGATCACATTCATTGGACTCAATCTCTATTGAGCACATACTTACTTGTCTTGGTGTTGTTTATACCATTGACTCGAAACCAATCACTCTCCCATAAGAGAAGACATAGTGCTATACGAATCTATCTGGATTGTCAATGCCCAATTGTCGATTCTATAATCAGAAACGTTTAGGATGTGTATAAAAGAAAAAGGATTCATGAATATAACTTCTTTAGAACATATTCTTTGCCTTAAACTAAACTAGTTCAATTTACCATGTGAAATATTCATAAAATATCATTTTACAATTAACTTTAGGGCACATTACACGTTCAGATCTTGATTGCTATGATTTTGACCAAGGATTTGGCCGTTATAATCCATGTAACATCCAGTACTCCAAAACATCGTAGAAATTTACCAAGTTCAAAATCCTAACAAGTTATGATTGGCCTTGTGCTTCAACAGAATCGACAAATGGTGCATACATAGACAAGAATCCTTGTCCGAAAAATATAGACATGCAGTTGCGGATTCATTGTAAACGAGGACATAGACTACATATAAATTTGAGTCTTCCATCCAACATAGAACATTGAATCCTCCCACAAAGTAAAAGGTGCACAATAGACCAGAAACTGAAACAATTAAAAAGGAGCATAAAAAAAAAAAAGAACTGCCAGACCATTGTCAAAGGACCACAACATGAGTCTACTACTTTCTTTCAAGGCTTGATTACAAAAACCATAACATAAAAATGGAAGCTAGGATTCCCAAATTAAAATTAAGCCCTCTTCCCTTTTTTTTTGCCCTTTTCTTTGGTTCTCAAGTGAGTTGGGATTTTGACAAGAGTATCACTTAGCCATCATCACCTTGACGAACTCCTCGTAATTTATCTGGCCATCGCCATCAACATCAGCCTCCCGGATCATCTCATCAACTTCCTCATCAGTGAGCTTCTCCCCAAGATTGGTCATCACATGGCGGAGCTCCGCAGCGGAAATGAAGCCATTCTGATCCTTGTCAAAAACTCTGAAAGCCTCTTTCAGCTCCTCCTCAGAGTCAGTGTCCTTCATCTTCCTGGCCATGAGGTTTAAGAACTCAGGAAAGTCAATGGTCCCATTACCATCAGCGTCGACTTCATTGATCATGTCCTGGAGCTCTGCCTCAGTCGGGTTCTGCCCCAATGATCTCATGACAGTGCCAAGCTCCTTTGTGGTGATACAACCTGCATAACAAAATTATTAGAAACAGCAATAAGTTGCTTCTTTTTCTTCTGGGTGCTTATGTTTGCTTATGAGGAACACAAGATATGCAGATATCGGGACTACATACTACATACAGAAAAGTATTGGCATTCCATAAACCAGCGCCCATTTTGCATTAGTTCACCAAGCAAACATAACACCGTTTGTCCAATACACACACGAGCGCAAACAAACATTTGAAAGCATGGTATTGGCAACTATGAAAACCTGATCCAAAACAGCGCACATGAATTTGAAATTTCCTAGCATCGAGAGTAATAAAGAACGCACACGACAAGAACAATACCAGCCTATCATGGAAATTCTAAGAAACTAACCCATCAAGCATTCAACAAATATCATACAACGATAATCCTTGAATCTCATATTTTCTGCAAGAGAAAAATAAATCTCAAATTTCTTACACATGCTTGACATGTTCAGATTTATGTCAACAATCACAAAGTTCCGGAATTAATTTTCCTTTTTTTACAAATCACAAACCCTAATAACACTCAAACACAAGATTAAACCTATTTGAAATTTGAAAATTTGAATCGATCAATCGCAAACCCCTTTCAATCTGTTTTCGATTTTCACAAACGCAAGTAATAATTCCACGAAACAAAATATAAAAAGCAAAAGCCGAATTTAAAAATCAAAATCGAGGATCTACAATTCTCCAATTATAAATCGAAGATCCAAAACCAGAAATACAAGATGCAGATCTGACATAGATAAGGGAATCAAAACATGTAAATAACATGCATAATATAATTGTAAAAAATGAATGGAAATTCGGAAGAGAGAGATCTGAGTCTAACCATCGCCATCCTTGTCGAAAAGGCTGAAGGCCTCCTTGAACTCAGAGATCTGATCGTCAGTCAGCTGATCCGCCATCGATCCCCCTTGATTTCTTCTTTGTGTTTTCCTTTTCTCTTGGAAATTAGGGAGCAGAGAGAGGGGGGGAGTTTCAGACAAACAAGGGAAAGTTGTGGGTATAACGCGTTAAGCTGACACTTTTATATCGGCTTCCAGCGCATCCAATGCATCCCCTCCCATGTCCCATCCAATCATCTCCCTTCCCGTCTCACTTTTACTATTTTACCCTTACTAGCCTTTACACTCTTCCCAAGCTGTGCATCTTCCAAATTACCATTTTGCTCATGTACGACGACTGCTACTCTTCTAGTGACTTCTAAATCCAAATTGCGAGTTCAAACTATAATTAGTTGAACCAAAAATATATACTTATGTTCTCACTTAATATTATAGTATAGTGATATTCTTTTTTACTTATAAGTGAAATAAGATATTTTAGGTTCGATTCTCATTAAAGAAAAATTTGAACCATATTATTACTAGCTCGTTATGAGACTAAGCTCAACTTCCCTCATTTTTTTTATAGAAAATATCATTTGTTCAAAAAAGAAAAATTATCTATTCCATCGTCTCTCTTTTTAATCAAGTGACTTTAGTATTAATTTTTATAACTAATGGACTGAAAAATGCTAAGGAGATTCTTTGCCACTTCATGTTTTGACATAATATTTTATAATTTTAACACGAAAATTGACGTTAAATTATAAGATTGCAGAACTTCCTAGTTAGAGAAAGTCCCTTTAGTATTTCTCTTAATTTTTATATCTATATGTAATATCCATCCAAAGAACTAGTAGACTAAAAACTTCCCAACATCAGGTATGAAGAGAGAGTCAATTCAAGTATATAGTTAATAAATTCAATTCTAATTTATGAATCTGAATATTAAATATATGATTTTCCTTACTGAAAAACTATATAATAATTTACATTAATTTATAAGGAAGGGGAGTCGAACATATAATTTCAGATATAGGGACGAATGCTTTTAAACAATGAAGCCACAAACCACTTGCTAAAAAATATGACATTGAGCTATTATTAACCCTTTAAAATCTTCCTCAATCAGCCCCCATACCTACAGTTACCGCAATCTTCAAAGATGGGACTTTGCAAAATGTGCAGCAAACCAAGGTTTCATGTCATGAAAGCTATTATGCTAGAATTGGAAAATGTAGAAAACTAACCAAAAGCCGCAAACACATGCCAGTGTGTGTTCGATGAAAGAACTTTGGATTTTTCAATGTCATAAAATCAAGTTCAGAACGGTCGATGCTCTATATTAAACCTTATATCAAACTAGCTTTCCCGTTGAAAAAAAAAAGAAAAAAGAAAAAAAAAAAGACTTCGTTTTGGCATGATTGCTTAAAAAATGAAACAGCACCGCAGCAGCATAGCAGCCTAGCAAAGGGGTGGAAATCAGGTTCTTATGAACAAATTCCGACCGAATGTGCGGCCACACCTCCCTGCGCTTGTTGCTTTTGTTTTTAAAGGACATGGGTTGTATCAAGTGGATGATTTTTTGCTGTTTTACGGCTGAAGTTAAATTTTCATTGGTACTTGATTACAAATGATATCAATTTATCATTTGAAAAGAATTAAAAAAGCCTTCTTAGACTAAAAGAAGAAATAAATACTGAAACCTTTATTTATGTCAACCTATAGCTCATTTCCTTTTTATTATTACAATGTTTTTTTTTTTTTTTTTTTTTGTCAAACAATAGATATTGTTAGATTAGATGCCAAATTAGCTACTGACAGAGTTTGAACCCACGCTGTTATGCAAGGACTCAACACATTTCCACGACTGTGGTAATGGATCATTTGCTTATTATTATTACAATGCTATGTAGATTAAATTTGTAACTAACTTTCTAAACTAAATGGTGTGTCACAATAAAAAATAAGTACGTTAATTAACACTTAAGTAATAATCTAATTATCGACTTTCTTGTCATTTAATTTATAAAAAAGTGTTGATAAAGCCATCGTACTATCTTATTTCCCCACCTACCTTTTAATATAAATTTTAATAGCAATTTTACTCTCTTGTAAAATAACATCCAAGACCAAAGAAGAGAAAAACCCTGCTCTCTAGGTTGACAGGTTCGTTCTTCCCCATCTTCTAGAACAACCCACCTCTCTAAATATTCAAAAAATCAAGTCCCTAGTACCTTTGGCCCTTTTAATTTGATATGTTTGTTTTTGGTGTCAGTACCAAACAGCCTTGAAGACTAAGATAAAAGCTTGTCCATAAAAGATATCAACTTGAAAAATAAGAATACTTGAACACAGTGCAATTTGTAGGCTCAACTCAGTTAACAATGAGTGATGCCAATGAATTCCCTTTATAGAGAATACAAGGTATTCAGTTGCAAGGAGATTTATTTCCTATATCAAGACATTTACAAGATAAACATATTGGATAAATAAAGCTATTCATAAGCTATGCAACAGACTTGATCTTGAAGAGGTTTCTGTTTATCCAAACACTTCTTGCAGGTTCGAATGTTAAGCCTGGGAAATACATTTGCTAAATTCAAGTTTTGCTTACTGGAATACTGATGTGGCTGACATGGTTTATCAGTTTGTCCACAATCAACAAATCGATTGCGGTGATAGGCGCAGATAAAGTGGAACACAGAGTGCATAGGGCGGGTGGCGTGCTGGAGGATGGAGAAGAAGTCAAAAATTGTGTAAAATGTAAGTAAAATTGTATAGATGGATCCTCGTTGTGTATCTTGATCAATTGAATCGTTTCTTACTAGATTTCGTTTTACTAAATAAAAAAAGAAGTTTCAATATAAAGGTTATTTGGAAATTCTAGTTGGTAGAAAAATAAAATTTTAATTTTTTAACTTTTTATACTGAGTGGGATTATAACGTGAGCGGAAAAATAAAACACTAAGATATGTCTAATAGAACTCTTTATAAAATTTAGTCACACATTTAATCACTCTAACATTATCTTTTGAATTTTTTTTCAAAATGATCATAACGGTAAGAAAAATATGAATAACTCGAAATTTGAAATTAGAGACTTGAATTGACCAAAGGAAATAGAGGGAGAGTTATGGTGTGGGGCTTTCAAAATTAGCCACGTAGGAAACATGCCAGATTAAAAGACAAATCAGAGTCTGGAGCTCATGTAGTCCCGACTGTATCCAAGCAATTCCTTAAGTCATTTATGTGATATTTAACTTTACGCGTATGCAATGAGAATTTTCAACCTTTTTTTAATTTTTTTTCTTTTTTTTTTTTAACACGGTTTTTACGCGTACGCGGGATGTGAGCTCAGCCTCTCACACGTTGGCTGCCACGTACCTCCGTACTATCTTAAATTATGGGAGGACTAATGTAAGGTCATATTCTATTCAATTTTGACGTATTTGGTATCAAAAGTACATCATGATTAGGCCTGGCAATTTCTGACACGACCCGATAACCCGATACAACACGACACGAAATTAACAGGTGTTTGGGTCGACACGATAACGAATCGTGTCGTTATCGGGTAACCCGATAAGCACCTGTTAAGATAACGGATTGATTCGGGTATATACGTGGGTAACACGATACACGATAAGCAGAATATTATTTTTATAATTTTATAACCCTAAAAAAATACTGTAATAATTATATACATTAATTTTACAATTTTATACCCCTAAAAATTATAATAAATATATATATATATATATATTAAATTAACTATAAAGTTTATAATAATTATAATAATTATATATACTATAATAATTATACCCCCAAAATATTAACTATCTATAATAATTATATATATATATATATTAAATTTTATAAAAACTATAATAATTATTAATTAATAATTTAATATGCATGATGCATTGCATGATTTTGCATCCATTGATGTGATTTCTTTCCATTCAATTTCTTGCCGTTGCCGCCCTTTTTGAAAGAAAAAAAAAATGGAGGGAAAATGAAAATGTTAAGAAAAGTTGAAAATGAAACAAAAAAGTGAGGGAATTAGGGAAAGATGTTGGAGGGAAAAGTGAAAATGATAAGAAAAAGTTGAAAAGGAAACAAAAAAGAGAGGGAAAAATGAAAATTAATAGAAGTGGTGAGAAATTTTTTTTTTTTTTTAAGTTATTAACTTTTTATCACACACATGACATATCTCACTATTTTTATAATGACACACGTGATGTATGTACTATTCCATGTACCAGTCAATTATAATTTATACGTACAAAATAAATAGATTTAAATCTACTTAATATATATATATATACACACACACACACACACGGAACTTGATTGATGGCATATGAATTCTCCAAAACTAATTTCAACGATCCCAACCGTCAAACTTGTTTGTATATGCTTTGAGATCACATCAACAAAAAATCGTAAAAAATAAACATTCAGAGATCAAGTAATGGGACAAAGCTTTTCGACGGTTATAAACGAAAAATCACGACTTAACGGTTATTTTAACTTTGATTTTGATGATTTTTTATAGCTACACTCCTTGACCCTATATGAATACAATGAATGAATTCGATCTTCAATTTAAAATATTTACACAAGTGGATACCACAAAATCTTATGTTATACTTGATGAAAGTATAAATAAACTCTAAGAAGTGTTAGTTAATCTATTGTTTTTATGGGATACGAATTCTCTTAAACTAATTTCAACGATCCAAACCGTCAAACTTGTTTGTATATGCTTTGAGATCACATCAGCAATAAATCACAAAAAACAAACATTCAGAGATCAAGTAACGGGACAAAGCTTTTCAATGATTATAAACGAAAAATCACGATTTAATGGTTATTTTAACTCCGATTTTGATGATTTTTTACAGCTACACTCCTTAACCCTATATGAATATAATGAATGAATTAGATCTTCAATTTAAAATATTTACACAAGTGTATACCACAAAATCTTATGTTATACTTAATGAAAATATAAATAAACTCTTAAGTGTTAGTCAATCTATCATTTTGATGGGATACGAATTCTCCAAAACTAATTTCAACGATCCAAACCGTCAAACTTGTTTGTATATGCTTGGAGATCACATCAGCAAAAAATCACAAAAAACAAACATTCAGAGATCAAGTAACGGGACGAAGCTTTTCAACGGTTATAAACGAAAAATCACGATTTAACGGTTATTTTAACTCTGATTTTGATGATTTTTTATAACTACACTCCTTGACCCTATATGAATACAATGAATGAATTCGATCTTCAATTTAAAATATTTACACAAATGGATACCACAAAATCTTATGTTATACTTAATGAAAGTATAAATAAACTCTAAGTGTTAGTCAATCTATCGTTTTGATGGGATATGAATTCTCCAAAACTAATTTCAATGATCCAAACCGACAAACTTGTTTGTATATTCTTGGAGATCACATCAGCAAAAAATCACAAAAAACAAACATTCAGAGATCAAGTAACGGTACAAAGCTTTTCAACGGTTATAAACGAAAAATCAAGATTTAACGGTTATTTTAACTCCAATTTTGATGATTTTTTACAGCTACACTCCTTAACCCTCTATGAATACAATGAATGAATTCGATCTTCAATTAAAAAATATTTACACAAGTGGATACCACAAAATCTTATGTTATACTTAATGAAAGTATAAATAAACTCTAAGTGTTAGTCAATCTATCGTTTTGATGGGATACGAATTCTCCAAAACTAATTTCAACGATCCAAACCGTCAAAATTGTTTGTATATGCTTGGAGATCACATCAGCAAAAAATCACCAAAAAAAAAAACATTCAGAGATCAAGTAACGGGACAAAGCTTTTCGACGGTTATAAACGAAAAATCAAGATTTAACGGTTATTTTAACTCTGATTTTGATGAATTTTTACAGCTACACTCCTTGACCCTATATGAATACAAAGAATGAATTTGATCTTCAATTTAAAATATTTACACTAGTGGATGTGGATATCACAAAATCTTATGTTATAATTTATATACTTAATAAAAGTATGAATCAACTATAATATTAATAATTATATACATTAATTTAACAATTTTATATCCCTAAAAAGGAAAAACTATAATAATTATATAATATAATTATATATATTAAATTAAATTTAAAAATTGATGACCATTGGATCGGCTGAGATTTAATCTCAACCGTCCATTTCATAATTATATATATATTGAAGATTTTGTAAATGGAGGTGTAAACTTTTGAGAAAGACTTACAATCTTAAAAACAAAAACTCTTTATCCTTGCACATTTAATATTTGTAATAGATTAGTAGTATATGTATTATTTTTTTTATTAGGCTTTTATTTTCGAGTGTAGATATAGTACTTGAATGAGAAATGTTTTAATGTTTTGAAGTAATATTTATGTGGCAATGTGTGGTATGTGCAAATTTTAAAAAAATATATTTTTTTCTTAACGGGTCATAACGGGTTGGGTCACTTTACCCGTTGGGTAAAGTGACACGACCTGTTAAGGATCCGTTAAGATAACGGGTGTGGCACGACACGACCCGTTAAGATAACAGGTGTTACACGAAAACGACACGAACACGATAGACACGACCCGTTTGCCAGGCCTAATCATGATGATTATATTTTTGTAGTAAATTACATTTTGGACCTCAGATTTGGAAT
Organism: Pyrus communis; assembly: GCF_963583255.1. Lineage (NCBI taxonomy): Eukaryota > Viridiplantae > Streptophyta > Magnoliopsida > Rosales > Rosaceae > Pyrus > Pyrus communis. The sequence goes on from NC_084815.1 coordinate 12,507,213, forward strand.
TGATTTCAATTCCTTACAATATCTTTAAAATATTTCATTTTCAAACAGCAAGTAATATTTTATTTCAATTTCATACATCCGTTACATTTTCCATCTATTAGTCCGTTAAAAGATGATGTGGCTGCCACATTTGTGTTGACGTGGCTACCAAATTTATGCCGCGTGGCTAAAAAATATTTTTTTATGCATTTAAAATATTACAATAATTTACCCTATTAAAAAAAAAAAAAAACAAACAAACTTGAAACCATCTTCACCGATCCTTTCTCCTTCTCCTTCGCTCTCTTCATGACCCCTTCCCTGTAACCCAAATTCCATATTCCACCCCACCACAACCTCCCTGATCTCTTCAAAACCCACCCCCCCTCCCCACCCCACCCCACCTCCCAACAAAAAAAAAACCCAGATTATTTGTATGAAACCTACAAAAAAAATCCATCAGGGCTCTTTCAGCAGTGCTTGGAGAGAAGGGCTGACATTCCCCAGTTGTCAACGGCGCAGACGATGATAGTGGTGTGGTCATGATGTCTGCGGCAAGGTGGGTGAGGCTGAGGTTGTGATTGAAGGTCGAGAACTGGGTTGGATTTGGGAATTTTGGGTTTTGGATCAGGGGATTTTGGGGGGTTCGGGGTTCAAGAGAGAGAATAACGAGAGTGGAGGAGGGTCGGCATGTGTGTTGTGCGCTTCGGTGAGGGTGGTGAGGAGTGTGAGCATGAGGGGGATTCTAGGATAGGGGTGTGCTCGGGTGGGGAGAAAGGGTGGGGAAGACGAACTGGGTTTTGGCTTTTTTTTTCTTTTCTTTTTTTAATTAATTATTTTAAAATTTTAAAATTTTTATTAAGTGTTTAGCCATGTGGCACAAATGTGGCAGCCACGTCAGCACAAATGGAGACCCCTTATTTGCCACGTCATCACTTAACGGTTTACTTAACATATTTTCTAACGGATATATGAAATTGAAATAAAATAGTACTTGAGATATGAAAGTGAAATGTTTTAAAGATGTTGTAAGAAATTGAAATCGACCCCAAACCTGAGGGGGTAAAATGTAATTTACCCATATTTTTGTTTAATGTTTGAATTATTGTATGTATTTTGCATGATGTTGTTGTGAAATATTCTCCAGTTATTGTATTCTTGTAGTGTTTTTCATCTTTTACTTATTCGTCACTAGCTCTTCTATATTTCTATCATGTTGTCGATATTGTGCAGTTCTTCTTCTTTCATATTATTCTAGTATTGTTCATCTCCATCTTCTTGTTCTACTTCTCTTTCGTTGTCTTGTAGTCAGTTAATGCAATTTCTTTCTTGAAATTTTGGGGCTTCCAATATGGTTGATGAGTATTTTTTGTTTTGCTGTAAATATATATTTGTTCATCTTTTGGTACCAATAACATATCATACTTAAAGTCTTTAAACTCATATGAAGCTAAAATTTGAGATTCTCGATATCTCAGAATGTTTTGTCGTGTAGGAGTCCATCTGTAAAGTGATATGGAGGACAATCTAAAAGATTTTCATTTATCATGGCAATATGCCTACCTTCTTCCTTGTGCATATGCATATACCAAAGGACTATTGATAAAACTTAGACAAATTTGCATCCACTCTTCTAAGTAATCTTCTACTACTTTCTTAAGCTTATCAGAAAATGATTCTAATTCGGAATATGGTTAATAAATATTTTGTCAAGATAGTCAAACTTTAAGTTCTACTACATTATATTTTTTCTTATGCTCTCTCACATTAATTCTGGCCAAAACTATATTAATCTCTGGTTTACAATTACAACTCTATGTACTATCACAAAGGCATGATAATATATATTTATAAGAATATCCATTCATGGTTTTGGATCAAAGATGTACTGATACAAAGCAAATTGTAATTGTAATTCTTAAGTGGACTATGACGCTTTGTTTAGGATTTCATATTGCATATCCATTTGATATGTTGTTAATTTTGCTTTTTAGATTTCTTCGTGTTATCATTTATTAAATCTAATGGTACAGTAACATCATTGCCCCTTGATTTTGCTTTATTTACACCAGTACCATCAAAATTGCACTATTCATGTTGCCTATGGAATGGGGCCTTAATTTTGTTGTACAACAATTGTGCCATTTGTGGTAATAACAATTGGTAATATCAATGCTGCGGCTATGGCATTATATCAGTTAATAAATTGGAAAGGCTTTGGGTTTAAATTGTTGATTAGTGATTATTGCCTGTTTCTAAACGGGTTAGCGCAACAATTAGATAAAGATTTACAGGATTTTGCCTACTCTTTAAGAATTCATCTAATTTTGGGAATAATTACTTCTTATCAAGAGATTAAAGTTCTAGAGGATGGATAACTTTAGTTTAGGTGCAGCAAAAATATGGAAGATTTTGCAGTTCTGGATTCTACGTACAGTTTTTACTGTCTTTTGTCGGTTTCCATTTGCAATTGCATGCAAGTTTTTCGCGTGGTTCTACTTCGTGTTTTCGATGAATTCGGTGTTTAGTAGCATTGTAAGTTTGTAACTACGATATCCGAAGTGCATGTAGTAATATGTTAGTAGATGCAAAATATTGCTGTTATTGACCGTGGATGAGGATACGAAATACCGCTTTTCGATTTTTTGGGGTGAATTCAGGCCAAGCTGACAGCAGCAAAAGAAAAGTTCGGGAGAGAAATCCGTGTTTTTCGAAACAACATCAGCATCTTCTTCTTCACAAAGTCAGCACATTTAGTGCACTGCTCTTCTTTGCCGACCTAGGTAGTTCAGAACTGACCGCGCAGCATCTTGCAACTGTAAAACAACTCAATCAAAACTTCAGAGCATGCAGAGTTTATTGACGCAATTACGGTCTCAGATACTGTTTGCTATTCTTTTGTCCCCTCCCTTAAAGTTTATGCATGCATTCATGTTAATCCCTAAAAGAAGACACATTATTATTAGGGTTCTGCTTATGTCCCCAATTATATTTGACTAATTGGGACAACTGTTCTAAAAATTTCCGCCTAGCGCCGCCTATGCGCTATGTAATAGCCTGAAAGATTTAAGTATATGAGTTGATATTCATAATTATGAATATGTGGAGAAAATTGAAAATAAATCGATTTATGGTTATGAAAAATTTAATTGAGAAATTTTAAAATTTTATTACCGGAAATTATTATAATTTACGTCGTAAAATGTATCGATAAGTGAAAATGATGAAAATGCTCCAAGTTGACTAAACGTAATTTTATGAGGACGTATTTTATCCTCATATATTTTATCATATTTCTTGATATATTTGGATAAAGGACAATTCCATGAGCATGTAGGCGAAAACCGTTCGTGAAACAGAGTTATAACGAATGAGATATTAACATTTAAAGTCGAGGACAAAATGGTCAATTGATCATTTTCTAGAAGGCTCCAGATTTTTGGAGCAAAATATGGGAAGCCACGTGTGTGGCCAAGATTGAAGGAAGAAGATGAGTGGATGATTGAGATGGAAAAGAGAAGAGAGAAATGAGGGAGAGGTGAAGCCCAATCGGAAAGAGGAGAAGGGGGACTAACCAATGAGAAGGAAGGGAAGGGAGAGAAAGGAGGGAAGGAAGGTGTAGCCAACCCGGACCCTAACCCGTTTATAGTCAAGACCCAGTCTCTGACAAGGTTTTCCGTAGCCTTTCCGACGCTTTTCACGGGATTTTTCCAATGAACCACCACGATCTACCACTTGTATACAACTCAGCGACCTTCCAGCTTGTATCTTCACCCAAATTTGATGGGTTTTGGCTCCCGTTTCACTGAGAACGAGCTCGTCGGGTTTCTGATGTACACGACAGTGATTCCGCCGATCTTGAAGCAAATTTTGTCGACCACCATCATGGGTTGACTCCTCTTAAACCTAGGAACAAGTCCCAAGCCTTGGTTGGTGTGACGGAGCACTTGAGAGGTCGAATCGAAGGCTACCCTTTTTAGGGTTTTCAGCGGGTTCGAGGAAAATTGGGGATTTCCTAGCGAAATTGGCTTTGGTCACAGGTATGAAACTTGCTCCACTCATCGAGATCTTCATTCCTGTAAAATTTGATAATTTTTAGAGTTAGTTAGAAAATTGGGCTTCCGTTCACTGGAAACCACCACCGGCGGCAGCGCTTGGCCAGTGGGCCAACCCTGCATTTTCATGAAAATTTTGATATTTTAAGTCCGTAATTGGTACCCAATTGATGTGATTCGATTATGAAAGCTAATGTTGAATATTCCCGTTACTAGAATATTTTCGGAATTGGATAAAAGAATGAATGGTGAGCTACGAGAGGCTTGATCCCGCTCAAGGGTACGTAAGCAATCTAACAGAGGTTAGATGCAGCCTTAAATAATCGAGATTAATCTTTTGTTGGGAATTTGTTTTAAGAAAAGAGATTTGGTGATTAATTTGAAAATTTAACCTTATGTTTTTGGTAATAGATTTTGTGAGTGATTAAGAAATTTAATTAAAGAAATTTGGTTAAAGGTAGTAGTTAGTTAAACAAGAGTTTAATTTTGGCCTATCACCGAAATTAGTTTCTGAAATAAAATTTTCGGGTCGGGGTGTTACACGCTAGGTGGCTGGCCACCGTTCCGATTAATGTCTAGGCATTTGAAAATTAAGAAAGGGTGCCTAGACCGCCTAGGCACCTACCTAGACCCACTTAGACACCAGCCTAGGTGGCGACTCACTTAGGCATAAAATAGATAACTTTCATTTTGCGTTTTATTTTTTTTCAATAAATTGTAATAGACTTTTGACAAAAAAAAAAAAAAAAAAAAGAGAATTGTTGAATACTTAAATGAGCACATATTATGACACACCCCAACTGAGATTAGGGCATGCTGGCGTCACGTGGAAGTGACGTAACCATGTGCACGGTGCAGAAGCTAAGAAATAATAATAAAAGTACGAATAAAAACAAACCTAGCTATACACAAAGTAAATAACATACATGTGCAAGCGTAAGTGTGAGAAACAAAGTTCAGAGCACGTAAGACCTAGTGCTGTCCGGGAGAAACAACACTAGATAAACACACCCAAAGGTGGTCCTACACTGGTGATAATCTGTCAGATAAGCCGGGAAAATCCTCTGGGGAGCCACCAAAAGCGCTAGCCAAACTAGAACCTGGAGGGGTGCAAAACAGAAAGCGTGAGTGGGTAAAAACAAAGCTTTTCAAAAACCATTTCATAAACAAAGTTCTAACCCCTCGCCGTAAAACCTGTATACTTCCCAAAAAAATAGAATATATACATATATATAAATCATGCTCGAAAATATGCCATGCCAAATGCCTTGAATAAAATGCAAGTACTCAGGTAATGCCAAATAATGCCATGTAATCTGTCAGCCGCAGTCACCTAACATGACCTGTACGGCTGAATTTAGAGCTCAAATCTCCAACTCACTAACAATACCTGCACACAAGTCGGAACCACCTAAAGTGGTCTGTACGACAAGACTGGGTGTATAATAAGTATGCTCAAGTGCTACGATCACGTAAAGACTGGGCGAATGATCGCGGGTCACCTACGAGTCAGAACCACCTAAAGTGGTCTATACGACAGCACTGTGCACCTAACTTGGATCCAAGATGAGCGTGTGGTGCGGGAGGTGAACATCATGTGAAGGACTGTGCCCAACTCTGGGCGGGAGCACTAACACCGGGGGTGCAGGTTATGAGCTCTCTATGCATCTTATATCACCACTAAGCATAAATATAAACCATAACTTACCTGGCACTTATATGTGTGTCTGCAGCACCAAACATATGTATATATGCAACTAATAATGCATAATTAAACAACAAACATAATGCATGGCATATAAAACATATAAACGTTTCATTTCATTTTTTGGGAAAAGCATAGGTATATAGGTATATACGGAAAACCAAAAGCCCACTCACTGGTATGTAGAAGGGTCGTAACCCCCTTGCCTCAAGTGACCGCGCTCGTCCTCGGGATAGGTCTCACCTAAATGCGAAACAACTATAAAAAAGTAAATTTTAAAGCACATAACCAACATTACGAAATAACTTCTCATACAATGCTCAAATGGGGTGTATGAATACACCAACGTGATCTACTCAACCTCACGAACAACCCCATATTTTTAAAATAATTTTTTGATGCCGCACGCGCCCCCACGAGTTGGCCAAGGCACGTGCCTGGCACACTGACGGCGTCAGTTAACGCCGTCAGGAATATTTCGTTAAATCTAACTGATGTCGTTAACGCCGTTAGGAATATTCCATCCAAACTGACGGAATATTCCGTCATCTTCTCTGGCCAAACTCCGGCGTCGGAAAATCGGAAAAAATTCAAAACTTCGTATCTTACTCGATTTTCAACCAAATTTCATAAAATTGATACCAAAATGAAGCTTACAACAAGAGGAACAAATCCATACCACTTTCAAGCACTAAAACCAATGGAATCTCATCGGGAAAACACCACCAACTCCGGCCAAACCTGCAACTCACGATCCCGACGTCCAAAACCTTCAAACGAAGCACCCCGAGCCTCCTAAGGACCTCACCAAGCTTCCTACAAGCTTGAAATTCCCAAAACACAAGAATTAACGTGTGCATGAACAGTGACCAAAATCAGGGATCCCGAGTTCGACGTGAAAACGAAGGTATCTTTACCTGAAATGGGTATGGTTGAACTTCTAAGGACCTCACGAGCACGAATATGTAGTTTGTTTCCTCGATCTACCACGATTTCGACTTGTTTTGGTGTTGTACGTACATATGGAGAAGAAGATAGGAAAGGGAGAGAGAGAGAGAGGGTCTCGGGACAGATAGGGTCAACAGGAGAAGGGGATGAAGATGATGATGGATATGTGGCTGGGATGCAACCAACCAAGAACCCAAAACAACCACACAAACAACAATTATACATTAGGGGCAAAACCGTCATTTCACCCCTACAGTACGAAAAGTCCGGGAGGGGCTGTCACACATTATATACTTGTTCCCCATGTTTTCATTATGTTCCAATACTTCATAATATATGTGTCATTCTATTTTGTAGTTTATGATGAAATTATATATATTTTATGTCACGCCCTGACCCCAAAATATTTATTTTCGGGAATTAATTTTGTTGATAGGCCCAAATTAAAATCATAGCTAATTTATTTTTATTAATCTTAATCCTCTAAGTCAAACATTCAAATCCTTACAAGCTATCCATATTTTCTTAATGTCAAAATCATATCCTTAAATTAACAATTGAATTCACTATCATTAGTCATCATTCACCAAATAATTTCCTTCATCCCATGTGTAATTCATAACCATTATTCATTTACCAAACATACAATTCATACTTCCAATTTAAAACCATTTCCTTCTCTTAGGTCAAAATTTCATCTAAATATCAATTCTCAATTATTAAATCCCACTTATTTTATGGCTGCATTGGTTCACATTTTCAAAATTTTAAACCCAAAACTGAAAATATCCAACATATACCACAATTGTATTAGCATTCAAACCACATCAATCTAGATCTCAAAAGCATGATTCGAATAACGAAATTCGCATAAAAACACCATGTCGGCTCCCTAGCCGTGCGCCGCCGCACCCGCCACCGCCAATGGTGGCCGACCGCCTAGGCTAGCCGGAAAATTCAACTATTTCTAAAAATTCCCAAATTTTACAAAAATGAAGATCTCAAAGAGTAGAGCAAACTTTATACCTGAGGCCAAGTCCAATTTGGCCTGGAAAGGCTCCAATTTGCCTCGAACCCGCCGGAAACCTATAAATGGATGGCCTCGATTCGTCACCTCCGGTGCTCCGCCGCCCCTACAATTGTTTGGGCTTTGTTCTAGACCTCTAGGGAAGTTTATTGGTGATAGTAATTTGATGGAATTGTTTCAGAATTGGGGAATCGAAGACACGGATGCATCGCACCCACTGGTGCGGGTTACACTAAATCAAAGCCAATTCCCCAATATTTTAAGTTGAAATTGGAAGAAGGAGAGTCACTGAGTTGAGTGAAGGAGGTGGTGATGTCCAACTCACCAGAAAAATGCCAGAATTGGCGTCGGAGCTTGATATCTCGGACCGAGTCACGCGGGTCAAAAAGGAGACCCCGTTTCCTTCTCTCCCCTTCCTCCTTTCCCTCATTTCCTTCTTTTCTGATTGGACCGTGCCCAATTCCTTCTCTCACAACCCGCCATGTGGCTCCACTCCTCTCTGCTCCAGAAGATTTGGAGTCCTCCAGAAATTGGTCAAATGACCATTTCACCATTTTCTTTGCTCGTTTATATCTTCTTCGTTATAACTCCGTTTCACGAACGGTTTGCGCTCACGTGCCCGTGAGGTCGAGCTCTATTCAAAAATATAAATTGTGACCTAAAAAGATCAACAAATTTTAAATAATTAATTTCCAACTTCAAACTTCGTAACTAGTTTAATTTAAAATTAGATTCAAATAAATTAATATAATTTCTCAAAAAAGTAACATAAAATCTCGATAACACATTACGTAACTTATAATAATTTTTAGAAACAAAACTTTAAAATTTCCCAATTCTATTTCCATAATCATAAATCAATTTATTCTCGATTTTCTCCACATATTCATAATTATGAATATCTATTTCATATATTTAAATTTTTTCCAGGGTATTACATTTTAAGTGTAAACATATACTTATTTACCTGAAATATAATGGATTTTGTTAAATCTGTCTAGTCCGCCTAGGCGCTAGGCCCCAGCTCACCACCCAACTAGCGCCTAGCGTCTTTTAGAACCTTGATTGGGACACATACCTTGATTACTGTAGAGATATATTTTGACTTGAAATTAAGAGATGATGGAGAAATGATTAGGAATGCTACTGGCAGCAAAACATCACAACTAATCAAAACCAATTTTACTAATTAGGACAGTTTCTATCACCAAAACTTGATCATGAAAAAATCCAAGTAATGCTGCCTTGCTTTCTTTTTCTCCCTCCCTCCTCTAACCATTTTTATTTAATTTGATCAACTATGTTATTGATTGATTCTGTGTTTCCAGCATTTGGATGGTTTTTTTATTTTTTTTATTTTTTATTGGTGAGAAGGGCCTAAGTGGCTCTAATCCTGTTTAATTATGTTTATTGTCGTCATTACATTAATTGAGTGTCCTTGCCATCTTTCGATCTTTCATTTTCATTTTCGTGATACATAGGTATGTTGAAAACTTTCCCAATTCATCTATGCTTACACAATTATATAGGTGTGTATGTACAACTTTATACATGCATCTGCGGAAATACATACGTTTGAGCTTGGTTTTTTAATGTGGTAGAAACTAACACACAAATTAAACCCTATAAATTATGCAATCGTAGCACGAGTAAATAGGGATCGTTCTATTCTGGGGATTATAAGGGTTGCTAACCAACACAAATTAAACTTATAAAATTGAAAACTAAGTTAAACTAACAACAAAACAATGAGTGGGGGGGGGGGGATATTTTGGACGAATTTAACTAAAACAAAATTAAATGACAGCAAGTAAATTAAGTTGTGAATGAAAATATGGATGAAATGATAGCTAAAGGATTTTTCTCCACACATGAAACATATGCATACAAATCGATTACCAGTTATTCTTCCTATAAACCATGAATGACAATGCCCCAAATTAACTGTGAACAATACTAATTAACTCTCAGATTTTCCTAAGTTCATTGAATTGAACTCAGCGACACAACCAAATTATTCTTCTCAAGTTCCCTAACTATGAAAAGCATGATAGAGATACATCTCAAAGATCATTAAGTTCTGTGAAAATCATAAGCATTGACAAGGCATGCATAACTATGAAAAGCATGATACTCCTGCCAAGAATTTACTTAACTCAATCATGACTAGTGACTTTTACTACTTACAAATATAAGTTCATAACGATTAGGTGGAATTCCCTTATATTCTAGCATCAAATCCCTGCATACAAACTAAGTATGCATCCTTAATAAACATACGAGAATAAGTTTTCTATAAAGCATATAAGTAAATTGCATTCATGTTTTATGAAACAATAACTGGATGGAATCAATTTATATAAAACATATGATCATGGCTTCAAATTCACCTCTAGCTAAAAAGAAACTTAGTTCCACATGTTTATCATAATTGAAAAGCAATCTAAAATAAACATTGAAGCTTAAAACAAAGATAGAAAGAACTTTGAAAATTCTAGCAACTTCAATGGACGAATGGTAGGAGCGGCACACCCTAAATCGTTGTAGGAATTTCATATATATAGGGGAAACGGCTGAATCCAAGGAGGAAAGGGTTTTGGCGTTTTAAATTATTTTAGAACTTTAAGAAATAGGTGGAAAGTGTTGGAATATGATCAGGATTCTTCCTTGCAGTTGGAGATAAGATAAGATAGAATAAGATCAATTTCCTCTCCAACTAGGATTCCTCTTTCTTGTGTAATTCCTTGTCTTCCAAGTCTCAACTTTAATTTCTTCAAAGTTTAGCACATGTCTAACACCATTTAAACACCAAAAACGTCTAGCCCATGTGCTATCCACGCATGTTATCCAATCGTAGTCCAAAATTGCTCCAAATTGCTCCATTTAGCTATTTATTGTCATCTTTACCAAGTGAACCTACAATAATATGAAAATAACTTAAATTAGCAAAATAAATGGAAATTAACTAAGTAAATACAAAGAAATAAGATAACAAAGTCGGATAAATATGCTCTTATCATTTTTATTTTGGATTTATATGCTGGTTGTGAGATTCTGGCTGTTTGAAGTTTATGATTTTTATTTTTATTTTTTATGAAAGTAACTTATGTTTGCTTACTCGACTGTGGTTATTCCGATGTAGTGGTTGTTGGGGAACTTTTAAGTCGAGGTGGACTTGGGCTTTGAGAATTTCCTCTTGTTTCCCTTGGTTCGGTTTAGTACTAAGTCTCGGAATACCTCGAAAGAGTTAGCTTGTCTTAGGAAATATCCCGATTAGATCAAAGACTCGAAGATAGCATGATTTAGGCAAATAATGACTTGATTGAGAAAAGCGTGGTGTGGAAGCTAGAAGTTCATCAATTTAGCATGTTTAGAGAGAGTTGGTGTGGTTGCATGGTGTTTTCTGGTAGACAATCTAGGTTTCCTAGGGTAACAACAAGGCTTATGATGGCTGGAATTTTAGTGGAAGGTTGTAAGAAATACTAAGGTTGCATGGATGATGATTCTTTAGGCTTGGAGTATGTTTTTGGGTTAAATATAACTCTCTGGCTTATTTCCTAGGTGGTTTTTTCTTCCTACGTTTCTTCTATCTCTTTCTGTTACTTCCTATGTGTTCTAACTCCCTTCTTTATGTAAGTGAAGGGCTATTCTCTAGGTTTCAAGGGAAATTCCCTTTATGGCTTGATCTTCCCCTTCTTTCTCCCTAGGCCTCATATTATTCCTTTTTTGGTGTAAGATAGTTGCACTGTTAAGACCTACATTTTGCTTCTTCTTGAGACGCATCTTTCCCAGGGCGACCTTCTGCATGAGCTAATTCTGGTAGCACGCTTCACGGCTTTCTCGCATTGGTTGTTTGTGAAGGCTGGGAAGGGAAAGTTAGCATTAAATGCCTGACTTACTGGGGTTAACATGCATTTAATGCAAGAATCTAGTTTAGTCATAAGTAAAGGAGTTGGCTTGCTAGGGAAAGAGGTAAACTAGGCTAGTTTTCTCTCAAAGATGCTTGTGTGAAACAAGTTTCTAAAAAACGTTAGACGCTATTCGGGCAGCGGGATAGCACCTAGTGTTTAAGCGGCTAGGTGGGGTCTAGTAATGTGAAATATTATAACACTCAAATTAAAACCCTATGATTGTAGTATATGAAAGTAGGGATTGTTTTAGGCCGGGGATTAGAAGGGATGCTAATCTACTCTAAACTGACTTAAAAACACAAAACAAAACTTAAAAACACTTAACTAGACTTATATGACTCAAAACAAACTAAAAAGACTCAAAACACACAAACTAAGTTAAATTGACTCGAAACAGACTCTAAGAAGTTATTTGGACGAATTTTAGACTATTAAGACTCAAAACACTAAATTGGATAGATTTGAACACGTTTCTAACTAATCTAACACACTTAATTAAAGGGGAGATTGATTTGGACGAAATTGAAGTAAAAACAAACAAATTTAAAGACTCTAAACAATTTGAACGAAATTGGGTGAAATATGGGTGAATGGCTAGCTAGAGGGTCCTTCTCCACACATGACACACATGCATGCAAATCGATTTCCAGTTATTATTCCTTTAAACCTTGAATGACAATGCCCAAAGTTAATTGCATCGCACAACCAACCATCAGATTTTCCTTATTTCATTGAATTGAATGAATACGCATTACAACCAAATTATCTTTCTCAAGTTCCCTATATGAAATGCATGATAGAGATACAAATCAAAAGTCATTAAGTTCTATGAAAATCATAAGCATTGACAAGACATTCATCACTATGAAACGCATGAGACTCCTGCCAAGGATTCACTTAACACAATCATGACTAGTGACTTCCACTACTTGTGAATATAAGTGAATAACTATTACGTGAAACTCCCTTATATTCTAGCATCAAATTCATGCATGCAAACTAAGTAGGCCTCCTTAATCAACATACAAGAATAAGTTATCAATCAAACAGATAAGTAAATCGCATTCATGATTTACGAAACAATAATTGGATGAAATCAATTTATATCACATATATGTTCATGGCTTTGAATTCACCTCTAACTAAAACGAATTTAGTTCCTCATGTTCGCAAAACAAAGATAATTAAACTTAAACATTAAAAACAAAGATAGAATACACCTAGAATGGGGATTTGTGTGAATTTAGGCTCTTGAGGTGTGGTGGATGGTGTGGTGTGAATTTGGGGTAGAGGGTGGTGGTTTATGAGTGTTGCGGCGTCATGTATTTATAGGGTGAAGGGAAGGCACGAAATTAGGCTGAAAATGAGAGGAATTAGGACTCCAAATCACCAAAGAACAAGGACACATTCAATCAAATTCCAAGGAGGACAAGGAATGGTCATTGTGGCAGATTCTAGAACTTCTAGAAGGGTTACATGTGACATAAACTTAGAGCACGAAAATAGGGCTTCTAGAACCTGATATTTAGGTGATTTAATGTGAAAAAAGAGTCCTCTTTGAAGTTGGAATTAAGGTAGGAAAAGATTAGGATAGGATAAGATAAGATAAGGTTGGATAAGGTTTGGATAAGATAAGGAAATTTGGATAATATTCCTTCTTTGTAGCTGATTCCTTATCTTCCAAGTCTTCAATTTAATTCTTCCAGATGTTAATCACATTCCTAGCCTCTCTTGATCTTCAAATTCGTCCATCCACCTTGCTCCATGCATGTGCAATCCATTCCAAGCCCAAAACTGCTCTAAAATGCTCCAAAATACACTTTCTTGCCAACTTTGTCAATTGAACCTAAAAAGACACGAAAATAGCTTAAAACACTCTAACAAGTAGAAATTAGCTATGTAAATGCAAGAAAACAAGCTAACTAAGTTGCATAAATATGCTCCTATCATCTAGGCGGACGCCTAGGCGGATTTAGGTAATTTTTATGTATATCTTGTAAATAAGTGCATATTGACACTTACAAAAAATTATACTTGTATGAAATACATGGATAAGATAATAAAAGAATGATAAAATGCAAAAAAAGTATCCAACAAGTCCAAAACACATTAAGCATATATGCCATATAACCATAGTGAGGAGTATTATAGGATGACACATGTATAACAAACTCACAATTTAAAACCACATATTTAGCAGATTTAAGTAAATTTATTATATATCGTATAAATAAGTGTTTGTTCATATCTAAAATATACATAATTTTATTTAGAATGATAAGATAATCAAATTTAAACATTAAATAATATGTTCTTTTTTTAAGCAAGAGCTTTAGCATTTTAAGTACATAATAAAAATACATATGGTATGGTCTTAAAAAATAATAATAAAACATTGTAATAAAAAAAGAATGAAAAGTAATAACGGGGTTAAGATTGGAAAAAGAAAAGGGTATAAAATGTAGTAAAAAAAATGGTGAGGACCATTCAAAGAAAACATGCAGGCTGCAATAGATGCTTTACCTAGATGAAAGATGGTGGAACCATCTTAATTGAATCATGCAAACTGAATAATGATCCATGTTTACAACCAGACAAAAATAGAAACAATATTAAAAACAAAATAAATATGTTATAGTCGTAATAAACAAATTAGCCTTATGCAAAAACAACGATAAAAAACAAATAAACAAGTTAAACAACGCAGGAAACTAGAAGAAAAAAATAGATAAACTAATTAACTAGCACAAGAACCAAGGAAAAAGAAAATAAAGTAAAGCATCATCTTCATCTTCCTCGCGCTGAGTTGCACAACGGCTCTGCAACAATTTTTTCCAAATTCCGGCGTGCTCTACATATGCTTTCCTAGCCTCCGCCTAACACCGCCCAGACCTGCATAACTCTGCCTAGTCCCGCCTAATCCCACCTAGGCGTCCGCCTAATATATTTATGATTTTGTGCCCAACAGGGCCGGTCCTGAGTTTTTTGATGCCCATTACAAAAGCTCAAAATGTGCCCTTTTTTAATACGGAAACATATGTTTTAAAAGAAATATTTAACGAGGATAATCACATGTATGTGTAAAAAAAATCTTCACTAATAGCATGCAAAATGGCTTCCAATTTCTGTCATGTATGTGTAAAACTTTATTCACATCAACCAAATTATGATTAAAAACAGATGGATAATCACATATACAAACCTGCAAATGGCTTTTGACTTCATCATTAGTAAGCCCATCAACCTTCATTAACTCTCTAATTTGTTTTGGTGTAGCAGCTGCAAGAAAAAAAAAACCAATCACAAAACGCATTAAACACACATCCAATACATCCCAATCCAATCAGATATTCATCCAGTCATATAAAATAGAGGTATTCATCCATTTACCCCTGAACTTTTAAGGATTGGCCAACACAAATCTCCCTGTGCAACATTTCCAGAAAAATGCTTTCAAAATCTTCACTGCAAATCCACAAAGACAAGTAATTAATGTTTCATATCAATCATATTGACAAACAAACTAAACAACCTCCTCAAAATTTTAACCCAAAAAAATGTACCAAATGTGATATTTATTAACATAATCAAAGCAACTAAACAAAAACCAAAATTGAAAGTAATAAAAATAAATTGACCCATAAAAAATACAAAAATAAAATGTATGAACAAAGGTCAGAAATTAGAGAGGGAGTGTATTAATACATACATAGAGGAACCAATTCCTGAGAAATCTGATGTCGAACCTGTACTGAGCTTAGTGAGATCCGACCCGGAATCCCTTCCAGAGTGAAAATCTTCTAGGGCTTGCTTCACAGACCTGGTTCGGTAACTAATTTTAGTAACAATTTGAAGAAATGGAAGGGTAAGAGAGTGAGAGATTTATCAATTTTGCATAGTTTGGGAGAAAAGAACAGACGGCAGACAAAGTGGGGGTGGGGAATTGAAAAAAAAAAGGGGGACAAGTGGTCCCCTTATGTTATTTTTTTTTTAATGCCCAAAATCTGGGCCGTTCTATGTATTGTCAAAATTGGGCTCTTGCCTTCCAATCCTTATTTTGGCATCTGGACAATTTTTTTTATACCTATTTTGGGCTCTGGACATTTTTTTTTATACCTAATTATTTGTATTTTTTTTTTCGTGGTGCCCTTTTCAATTTTGGGCCCTGGACAGTTGCCCTAGTAACATTGGGCCTAGGTCGGGCCTGGTGCTTGATTAAAAGCTAATCGCAGCGGCAACCGAACTCCCAGAGCCTAGGCGGCCGCCTATACCGACTTTTAGAACACTGGCGTGAAATAAAAGGGTATAGGCTTGGATCTTTGGGCCCCCAAGCAACCTAAAGTCCTCCATGACCTTGATTCCACGTAGGCACGATAACCTTCCGTAACTATCCACACCACAATCCACTTGACAAGCCCCGAATATATGACTTGGGCTTAGCATGGCAACGATTAGCATAAGGAAGCATCAGCATGGCGTGAGTATTCGGCTTAATCACCATGGCATGGCATGTTTGTAAATATATTTCTTGTCGATCCCGCGCCTTGGCATGTGTTTGAGCTTGAATGTAGGTTTTGCATGACAATTGGGCCTTGAGACTTGGTTAGATTGGTGTGTGACATTTTGGGGCCCCAATAGTGGTTAAAAATGGAAGTTTCACTCGTAGTACGAGATTAATGGAGGTTCATACATGCATCATTGGTGTAAATTTTGAGAGATGGAATTATATATATGTGTAAAGTCCTTTCTTATTGTGAGGCTAAGCCCACCCTCACCGTTAGTGTTGATAATATCATTTATTCAAAAAAAAAAAAAAAAAAAAAAAAAAAAACAAACAAACAAACATACAAACAATCATTTGACAACTATTTGAATCACATTATTATGCGCATATGAAAGACCTTTTTTTTTTTATAACCAGCACTATGCGCCTATTAAGATGTTTTGAACATATTTAAAAATAGAGAAAATAATATTTAATAAACAACTGATTGAATCACATTATTGCTAGCCCATTGTGAGGTCAAGCTCACCCCTCCCCCTTAGTGTAGATAATATCGTCAATTAAAAAAAATATTTGACAACTAATTGAATCACATTATTATGTGCGTGTGTTTGGACTCGATTTTACACTATCGCCCTGAGTAATCAAGGCCGTTGAGTGAGCATAGCTCTCAACCGTTGGATGCAAAAGTGGAGATAATTTTGTTATTGTTAAAGGATAATATTATGGTTTTTATCATAATAATTATCTTTTAATATGAGTTATCTTGGCATTTTCTTAAACCAGATAAATAGGATGCGAATTATATCCCAAATAAGCAGTACAGTTTGAATTGATTTGCGATGTTTGACGGCACTAGGAAGCTTAAAATGAATTTGGAATTCATTTGATCAGAATGCATGCACGACGACAATAAAGATGATGGCTTTTGGTGATGATGTGAAGACGAGATGAGAAACCTAGGTAGGCTAGGTTTTTAATGCATGGTGATGGTGTTGTCAGATTGAGTGCAAAGTCGTGAGAATTGATGGTGGGATTACAGTGTGCATGCCGTGTGGAAGACTACCAACTATATATATATATATATATATATATATATATAGAATTTGGTTGCATTTTTGACTAAGTTTAGAGTCTTGGGAGAAGTAAGACTTATCCGAGGCTTAAGTTAGTGGAAAAGTTTTAATAGCATGGTAGTCTTTATCAGCTTATCAACTAGCGCGTACTCGTCCCTATAAATACAAGACACCGTGCAACATTTCAAGCACCTCCAATTCAACACACAACTGCCCTGCGCAAACCTCTTAAACATCTTGAGATTTTTTTATTTTCTTTTTTCGCCAACACATCTTCAGTTTGGATAAACAGCAATGTGAAGGCAATCGGTGAACATCTTCAGTTTGGATAAACAGCACTGTTGCCGTAGAATCATCTGACCAATGAGCACCTTCAGTTTGAATAAATAGCACTGCGTCGAGGCCGACTGGTTACCTATCCAAGTCTCGATCGAGGAGGGTTTCCAAATCCTTATTGGCAGAGGTCATCTTATTTGCCTTCTCGAAGAGGTAAGGTATTATAAGTTACTACATTCGGCACATTGAACGCCGAGTGATTTTATGATTGGATACTCACAAGTGAGTTTCAGAGTTCGGCATTTTGAAGGCCGAACTGCATTTACCATCAAGACATACAACTCTTTTGAGTATCTATGTCCATATAATTTGGAGCCAGTTCGACGTGCTTATACTCTTACGAATATAATCACCGTGACCGAACCCGTCTCCGGTGATTCGTGAACTTTGTAGAACTAGGAGCCTTATCTTCAGGCTCGAGAACCCGAAGGCCGAGACGTGTTCTTTCCTCGGCTGCAGTCGCAAGATCAAGAAGTCAGCAATGCACTCAACGCAACATCAAGAAATTTTACTCCTCGGCCGAGCTCGACCGACGAGTTGGCACGCCACGCATCAACTGAATGACGTAGTTAGCTTATTAGTTACTCGGCCTGCGTGGCACGTAGGCTTGGTAGTTTTTAGGGTCAACATTTTGGCATGCCCGGTGGGACATGTGCCAAAACTACGGAGTTCACATAATAAATCAATATCTCAAAGAGGGTGAGATTTGGAACCTATTCAAGGAAATTGTGGAGCAACAAAAACACCTTGACCGGATCATCGAAGCAAATGAAGAAAGGCAAAAATCTTTCTCTCAAATAAGAAAGGTGAAGGTTCACCACAGCTTACAAGATCAATGGTTAAATGAAGATAGAGCTAGATTTTATGAGTGGCTCGATAAGAAAATGTCCTTTGGGTTCAAATCAATTCCATTTGAGGAATGGTTAGATCAAAAGGCTAGGGGGCAATTTTTTGCTCCAGCCACAACCAACATTCGGCCTAAAAAGATTGTTGAGACGGTAGAAGAAGAACCTAGGTCACCTGTTTTTTCGGTCGAGACTGAAATTGTGGTAGGCCTAGAAGCCAAAGCTCAAGTTTCTGAGCCACAAATTGACTTAGAAAATGATTCGTCAGAAGATGATGTTAGAATTCCTTGACACTCAAATTAAACCCTCGTTTGACAATTGTAGTAGAATGGATAAGTGAGGGATCGTTCTAGACCGGGGATTAGGAGGGCTTGCTAAAACCTTCTAAATTGACTTCAAAACATAAAAACTAAATTAAAACAGATTTAAGACACTTGGGAACAAGGAAATAAAAAAAAGGGTTTTAGTTTTTGACGAAGTTGAAATAAACAAACAAAATGCAAAAATGGACAGATTGTAAACAAGTGTTGTGAAACAAGATGGTTGGTGAATTAGCTAGAGGTTCTTTCTCCACACATGATATTTATGCATCTGAATCAATTTCCAGTTATTCCTTCATTGAATTATCAACGACAATGCCCCAAATTAACCGTGACATCACTAGTTAACCCTCAGATTTTCCTTATATTATTGGATTGGATGACATCATTCGACAACCCAAAACATTCTCAAAAGTTCCCTACATGTCATCATAATAGAGATACAATCGAAGATCATTAAGAATAATGAAAACCGTAAGCATTGACAAAGCATTTGCAACTATGACATCATGTTACTCATGCTAAGAATTAAACTTAACGCGATCGTGACAAGCGACCTTCACTACTTTCAAGTATAAGTTAGTAACGATTATGTGAAACCTTCTTAAACTTTAGCCACATATTCATGCATGCTAATTAAGTGCCGACCCTCAATCAACAAACACAAATAAGTTAATCATCAAATAGTTAAGCCAATTGCATTCACGAATCAAGAGTTCATAACCGGAATTCATCAATTCATATCACATAAATAATCATGGTATTGAAATCACCCCTTGCCAAAAAGGGTTTAGTTCCTCATATTTGCAATAAAACAGATACAAACAAATTTAGACATAGAATAACAAAGTAGAAAACACCTAGAACGTTCCAACAACTCCAATTGAAGAGCCAAACAATTGCACAGAATCTGTCCCCTTTCCCTTGCTTGCGGCAGGTTGTGTAGGTGTAGTTTCTGGGCTGTTTTGATGATGTAGAATGGAATGGGGAAGGTGTAGAAGCACGGCAAGGGTAGTAGGGTGAGTATGGATGAGTGTTTGAGGGTTGGAAGAAGGTGGAAGGCTTGGCAAGGGGGGAGGAAGGCTGCGGCAAGGGCTAAGGGTTTTCTGCAGTGCTGTTTTTATTTTCTGGAATGTAGAATGAGTTCTCCCGTCTGTCCTCTGGCCAAGGGGGTTAAATTATGTAAAAATATGCATCCAAAACCCTAGGGCAATCAGATTAGGGCCTTTAAAAACCCAAATCCATCAGAAATTAGGTTAAAACAATTGGGTTTTTAAGTGGAACAAGGCCTAAGGTGCGGCAAGGGCTAGGGTGAGTGAATGGGCTTCCTAAAATACCTTGCAAGGCAAGGAAATCAAGTCAATGGACCCTAGGTGCCACGGCAAGGGTTAGGGGAAAAGGAATGGCCCATCTAAGAGCCCAAAGCCGAGAATAGAAAGTTTCGAAAATGGAAATTTCCAAGAATGGAAACTTCCAACTTAAGAAACTTTGATCTCCAATTCCAAATTCTTTGTTCTTCACTTTCATTTCTTCATCCGTCTTGAATTTCCAATCTTCACATCACCATTCACTTCTTGGCTCAAATGCACTTCGAATTCATCCTCTCGTTTAGCTCCAAGCATGTCCAAACCAACATAGGCCCAACTTGCTCCAAAACGCTCCAAAATGCACCCTAAAGCATATTAGGCCCTTAAAACCTGAAAACACACAAAAGTAGTTTAAAGAGCTAAAATAACTAAGAACTAACAATGTAAATGCACGAAAACAAGCATACTAAGTCGCATAAATATGCTCGTATTAGAAGAGTGCTCCAATGACGAACAAGGCAGAGACATTGGCTTAGCTGAAAAAACCACGCCAATCGACATGATTATTGGTGATAAAGTCGATATAGAGAAATTTTGTTCGGCTAAGTTGTTTGAATTAAAAGCCAAAATTAACGAAGTAATTACGCTTGAGGGGCATAATAATTGTTCAACACATTCGGCGCCCGAAAATGAAAAATATTTCGCCAAGTCAAATATATTTGGAGATCATTTTTTATTCGGCTCAATGCAAAATTTGATTGGTTGTGTTGATATACAAAGATCTCGGCTTGGAATAAAGCATCGTTGGCCTCATCCTCATCTTCATAGTTTGACCACTTTTGTTTTTCTTTCGTAAAAAAAAAAAAAAAAAAAAAAAAAAAAAAAAAAAAAATTATTTTCTTAACCATTCAGCTCCTCGCCCGATGCATAAGAAATCAAGGGGGGCACAAGTGGTATATTTCGGTGGTAAAAATTATTTCGCTGAGAATGAGTGAATTAAAATAGATGCCTGGTAAAATTGATGCTCAGTGCAGAAATCTCTATCCTACAATTCAAATTAATTGGGGATAACCGGCATATGGGTGATGGGAGGGTCACGCGGCAGTGCATCTACGACTGGATTAATTTCGTGCAATTAATCTATGCATGGGATAATGTTGAAATAGTAATATGATGATGTGATGTGATTAAGACAAAAGAGGCAGTAGGCTTCAGCCTATGGACATGTTTGAGGTGAGGAATCATGATTTGCTTCCAAGTTATGTTAGAATATGTGTCAACAACAGGTGATATATAGGTCTTATATACTAGGCCAAGGAACATCCCATGTGGCACCGTTGATCAGTCAAGACAAGACCACTTTTATTGTCAAATACACACACACACACACACATATATATATGCCAAATTTTTGCCAAAGTGACCTCTTGAAACTTCGGCCATATAGGCGTTGGCAGATTCAAGGTCTTATATGCCAATTTTTTGCCGAGCTCGGCACAAGTTATCTTGGTAAAATCATGGGGTCTCTCCCATAACATGGCACGTCTGCAGTGAAAGGCTATCTAAGTGGAAGTTGCAGAGCTGGGCATGAGGCCTATTCATACAAATATCAGAGCATATATGAGCTTTTGTCGAAGTCGGCGTAAATCAATTTGGTGGTTTGCATCACCCAAGTCAGCGGGAGGATTTTGTCCTCGACCATATATTTCTTTGACCATAGCTTTGGTGATAGACTTCTTCGGTAGAGCTTTGGTAAATTTTTATTCAGCGGTGGGTCCTCATTTTTCCTCGACCATATATTTTTTTGGTTTAGCTTTCGGCCGTTTAGGCCAAGAGTAAGCAAGCTGGGCGGTGGATCTCAAAGGCCGAAGAGTGATCAGGAAGAAATTCGATGAAGTTGGATTTGTCAGTCGGTGGGTCTGCACGGCCTTGAATCTCAATGGAGACACTTGTTTTGGTTTTCCTCGAAATTCTTCAGCGAGGATGTTATTCGATGAGTTTAGCAGAGACTATTTAGTGGAGCTGGGAGTCAGAAAAGAATAAAATATGATAGATATATGCATGGCCGACAATATCATTCCAAGTTGGACAGAATAGGCCAAGATTTGATTTTGTTTTTTATGGCCTTGGTTATATATATATATATCTGTGTGTGTGTGTGTGTGTGTGTGTGTGGTGTGTGTGTGTGTGTGTGTGTGTGTGTGTAATAATGCTGACGAGCGGATGGCTGAATGACAAGCCAAACTTGGCTGAGCTGTCCACATGTGATTGTTTCAGAAAAGTGATTGCAATATTCATGATGGGTGACAAGCCGAAATATCAAGAATCAGGTTCTTCTCAGCCCAGTTTTTCTGGGTCCTATTTGCATTTTGACAGCATGAGTTGGATGGTCAAAGTAATTACAAGGTTTTTCTGGCAAAATTACCAAGCCTTATATAGAATTGTGGCAGTTGAGGAAGACCACAGTGTTGGCAGAACATACATGTTATTGCCAAGGAACAAAGTTTCTTTTTCAGCGATACGATGGGATTTTGTTGGCTACGAACAATTAATTTCCTTAACTATTCGGCATACGAGCCGAAAATTAAGGAAACTGGGGGGCAATGTTTGGACTTGATTTTACACTATCGGCCCGAGTAATCAAGGTCGTAGATTGAGCATAGCTCTCAACCGTCGGATGGAAAAGTGGAGATAATTTTATTATTGTTAAAGGATAATATTATGGTTTTTATCATAATAATTATCTTTCAATATGAGTTATCTTGGCATCTTCTTAAACTAGATAAATAGGATGCGAATTATATCCCAAATAAGCAGTACAGTTCGAATTGATTTGGGATGTCTGACGGCACTTGGAAGCTTAAAACGAATTTGGAATTCATTTGATCAGAATGCATGCACGACAATAAAGATGATGGCTTTTGGTGATGATGTGAGGATGAGATGAGAAACCTAGGTAGGCTAGGTTTTTAATGCATGGTGATGGTGTTGTCAGATTGAGTGCAAAGTCATGAGAATTGATGGTGGGATTATAGTGTGCATGCCATGTGGAAAACTACCAACTATATATATATATATATATAAAATTGGTGGTTGTTTAGATAAACACTATTTGTTCAAATCCAAGCATGCAGGTTATTTTGGGATTCGATGTGGTAAAGCTAAACACAATGATCGAATTTGGTTGCATTTTTGACTAAGTTCAGAGTCTTTGGAGTAGTAAGACTTATCCGAGGTTTAAGTCAGTGGAATAGTTTTAATAGCATGGTAGTCTTTATCAGCTTATCAACCAATGCGTACTCATCCCTATAAATACAAGACATCGTGCAACATTTCAAGCCCCTCTAATTCAACACACAACTGCCCTGCGCAAACCTCTCAAACATCTTGAGATTTTTTTATTTTCTTTTTTCAGGATAAACAGCACTATGAAGGCAATCGACGAACATCTTCAATTTGGATAAACAACATTGTTGTCGTAGAATCAGTTGACCAATGAGCACCTCCAGTTTGAATAAACAGCACTGCATCGAGGCCGATTGGTTACCTATCCAAGTCTCAATCGAGGAGGGTTTTCGAATCCTTATTGGCAGAGGTTATCTTATTAGCCTTCTTGGCGAGGTAAGGTGTTACAAGTTACTACATTCGACACATTGAACGCCGAGTGATTTTATGATTGGATACTCACAAGTGAGTTTCAGAGTTTGGCATTCTGATGGACGAACTACATTTACCATCAAGACATACATCTCTTTTGAGTACCTGTGTCCATATAATTTGGAGCTGGTTCGACGTTCTTATACTCTTACGAATATAATCACAGTGACCGAACCCGGCGCCAAAGATTTGTGAACTTTGCAGAACTAACAGCCTTGCCTTCAGGCTCGGGAACCCGAAGGCCAAGACGTGTTCCTTCCTCAACCACAGTCACAAGATCAAGAAGTTAGCAACGTACTCAACGCAACATCAACAAATTTTACTCTTCGGCCGAGCTCAACCAACGAGTTGGCACGCCCCGCATCAACCGAATGACGTAGTTAGCATATTAGTTACTCGGCCTACGAGCCACGTAGACTTGGTAGTTTTTAGGGTCAACAGCGTGCAAAAGACCTTTTTTATAACCGACACTACGTACCTCTTAAGATGTTTTGAACGTGTTTAAAAATAGAGAAAATAATACTTAATAAACAGTGAATTGAATCACATTATTACTAGTCTATTGTGAATAAATTATAAAAATTAGAAAAAAAACAAAAAACTGTACAAAAAAATTAAATATTAATAAACACTGTTTATATGATGAAAATACCCCTGCATTATATGGTACATTATTTTGGGTTGCTTTTGAACTCTTTTATTTTGGGGGCATTTTTGCCCAAAAATTTTTGGTGAAGACCGTGACACCAAATGGGTCATGCGCATGCAAAAGGTATTTTTTGAATTACGACGTGCTACGCGCTAATTATACATTTTAAATGTATTTATATGCGTGAATTGCTTCAATGTTTTTTTTATGACAAAAAAAAAGTCAAATATATGGACTAAATGAATAATATTAGATCATGCTAGAAGAAACCCTCATAAACCAATTAAAGTAGCTGAATCCACATAACAAAATCGGTCTTTCAATTTCTAGTTACATTTTGTTGAATTTACATTAATAGAGAAAATAATATTTAATAAACAACTGATTAAATCATATTATTGATAGCCCATCGTGAGGCTAAGTTCACCTCCACCCCTTAGTGTAGATAACATATTTTGTTCAAAAAAAAAAAAAAATGATCATTTGATAACTAATTGAATCACATTATTATGGACGTGCGAAAGGCTTTTTTTATAATAGGCACTACGTGTCACATCTCGGGCCCGCTCCACCACCGTAGCATGATATTGTCCGCTTTGGGCCCCAACCACGCCCTCACGGTTTTGTTTCTGGGAACTCACACGAGAACTTCCCAGTGGGTCACCTATCATGGGAGTGCTTTTGCACGCTACTCGCTTAACTTCGGAGTTCCGATGGAACCCGAAGCCAGTGAACTCCCAAAAGGCCTTGTGCTAGGTAGGGATAGGAATATACATATAAGGATCACTCCCCTTGGCGATGTGGGATCTACCAATCCACCCCTCTTAGGGGCTCGACGTCCTCGTCAGCACACCACGGCCAGAGTTAGGCTTTGATACCAAATTGTCACATCCCAAGCCCACTCCACCGCCGTAGCACTATATTGTCCGCTTTAGGCCCCTACCACGCCTTCACGGTTTTGTTTCTGGGAACTCACACGAGAATTTCCCAGTGGGTCACCCATCATGGGAGTGCTCTCGTGCGCTACTCGCTTAACTTCGGAGTTCCAATGGAACCCGAAGCCAATGAACTCCCAAAAGGCCTCGTGCTAGGTAGGGATGAGAATATACATATAAGGATCACTCACCTGGGTGATGTGGGATCTAACATTACATGCCTCTTATGACACACCTCGACCAAAATCAAGGCGTGCTGGACCCCCCACTGGGAAATTCTAGTGTGAGTTCCCAGAAACAAAACTGTGAGGGTGTGGTCGAGGCCCAAAACGGACAATATCGTGCTACGGTGGAGTCGAGCCCGGGATGTGGTAAGGGCCTAGGCCGGGATGTGACATCTTAAGTGTTTAAAAATAGAAAGGATAATATCTAATGAACAGCTGATTGAATCACATTATTGTGAGCGTGCGAAATGCCTACTTTATCACCTGCAGTATGCATCTTTTAAGATGTTTTGAACGTGTTTGAAAACTCAACACCCCAGATTAACCATGACATCACTAATTAATCCTCATATTTTCCTTTAGTTATTGGATTGGATGACATCATGCGACAACCTAAAGCATTCTTCAAAAGTTCCCTACATGACATCATAATAGAGATACAATCAAAGATCATTACGTTCTATGAAAATCATAAGTATTGACAAAGCACTTGTAACTATGACATCATGATACTCATGCTAGGAATTTACTTAACATGATTGTGAAAACAACCTTAACTACTTGTGAATATAAGTTTGTAACGATTATGTGAAACTCCCTTATATTCTAGCACCAAATTCAAGCATGCAAATTAAGTGTGCACCCTTAATCAACAAACAAGAATAAGTTATCCATCAAACGGTTAAGTAAATTGCATTCACAATTTATGAAATCACAACTAGAATTAATCAATTCATATTGCAAATATAATCATGGTTTCAAAGTCTCCCCTAGCCAAAACAAGTTTAGCTCCTCATGTTTACAACAAAACAAAGAGAATATAAATTAAACATTGAAAACAAAGATTGAATACACCTAGAAACGCTCCAACAATCCAAGCTTGAATGGCCAAAACGTCCAAGGCTTCTCCTCTCTTGTTTCTCCTTCTTTGTTGCGGCACAAGGGAGTTTGGGTATGAATTATGGTGATGGATGGATAGGTTGGATGGTGGTAGAGGGTGGATGATGGCTGAATGAATGGGGAGAATGAGGAATAATTCGAATGGATGTGTCTGGATCTCTAGAGTCTCCAATATGTGCGGCAGATTATGTATATATAGAGGGAGAAAGGTTAAGGCCTTAATTAATTAATTTGGGAATGTATTAAGACTCCAAATCGTCCAAGAAAAGGGTAACAAATCAGAATTCTAAGAGGAAAAGGGAAGGAAAGTTGCGGCATTGACTAGAAGAAAAGGGGAAAGAAGATATGTAGCAGATTTTGGAAGAAAAGGGGAAAGAAGATATGTAGCAGATTTTGGAAGAAAAGGGTAAGAAAGGTGCGGCTCCATCTTGGACTGGGATTAGAGCTTTTAGGACATATATTTAAGTGTCCCAAATTAATTAGGAACCCCTTTTGATAGCTGGAAATTAAGTAGGAAAGATTAGGATTAGGAAAGGTCAAACAAAAATGGGAAACCTTAGCTTAACTTTCCTACTTCAAGTAGGAAACCTTCTTTGACTAGGAATCCTTCTTAGATTAGGAATCCTTCTTTGATTAGGAATCCCAATATCTTTAAGTCTTCAATTTCGTCCATTCCTTTTGCTCCAAGCATATACTATCCATTCGAAGCCCAATTTTGCTCCAAAATGCACCTTTTTGCTACCTTAGCCATATGAACCTAAAAACACACGAAAATAGCTTAAACTACTAAAATAACTGTGAACTAACAACATAAATGTACGAAAACAAGCTAACTAAGTCGCCTAAATATGCTCCTATCAATAACTATTAGGTGAAATTCCCTTATATTTTAGCATCAAATTCATGCATGCAAACTAAGTAGGCCTCCTTAATCAACATACAAGAATAAGTTATCAATCAAACAGATAAGTAAATTGCATTCGTGTTTTACAAAGCAATAACTAGAGGAAATCAACTCATATCACATATATGTTCATGGTTTTGAATCCACCTCTAGCTAAAAAGAAATTAGTTCCTCATGTTCACAATTAAACAAAGACAATTAAATTTAAACATTGAAAACTAAGATAGAATACACATAGAAATGCTCCAACAATCCAACGTCTTAACTGGCAAGCACGGCTCCAGGTGGCTTCTTTTTCTCCTTCCTTGCACAGTTGCGGCACAATGGGGATTTTCTAAGTTTATGGCTCTTGTGTGTGGTGCGAATTATGGTGTGAATGTATGGGATGTGGCATATGATAGGTGCAGCAGAATGTAGTATTTATAGGGCTAAAACACACGGCATAGAGCCATTGTTTTGGAGAAGAATTAAACACTCCAAATCCACAAGGAAAAGGCCATCTAGAAATCAGAAACCAAAGAGAATAGGGATAGGGGGTGCGGCAGATTTAGGCTTCTAGAAAGAGATAGATCTTCTAGAAATAGGTTTTTATGTGTCTAAGTCTGAAAAGAACTCTCCCTTGCAGCTGGAATTAAGGTAGTAAAAGATTAGGATAGGATAAGATAAGATAAGGTTGGATAAGGTTTGGATAAGATAAGGTTGTTTGGATAAGGTTCCATGTTTCTTGCTCTTTCCTAATCTTCTTTGTCTTGAATTTGTTTCTCCAGATTTGTAGCATGTTCCTAGCCTCTTTTGACTTCAAATTCGTCCATCCACCTTGCTCCATATGCAAGCTATCCATTCCATCCCAAAATTGCTCTAAAATGCACCAAAATGCACTTTCTTGCCTCTTTTGCCATTTAAACCTACAAACACACGAAAATAGCTTAAATCACTATAATAAATAGAAACTAACTATGTAAATGCAAGAAAACAAGCTAAGTAAGTCGTATAAATATGCTCCTATCAGCCATGCAAGGGCTAAACACCTTTCCATCACTGTGGTAAACGGCCACTCGCTACTTGGTTGCTTAATTTGGATGTTCCCAAAGTTGTCTAAGAGAAGATGTTGCCTATCAATGAGTTCTGGTATCCTTCGCCTATACCTCAGAGTGGGATTTTTGATACCATTAATTATAGTGTCATTAAAGTTAAAAGTGAGTACTGGTAGAGATATTGGTATATTCATGCTTGTTAACACCAAATTCGTGCACCGTCGTGAGTGGTGGAGATCCACAAATCCATGTAACCTGTAAAAGAACAAACAACCATGAGCAAGCCTTAGGCACAAGGGGGTTGGCGGTGGGTCGGTGTGCCGGCCAAAGACTCTTCGATGGTCAAGTTTGTAAGCAAGTATAAGACTCAAGCAGTGGGCAAGATAATTCGAGTGTAGAGATTGTGTTACTGGAGACAAATCCTAGATAGGTGTATTTGTACGAACCGAGAAAGAGATTGCGTTACTAGAGACAAATCCTAGATAGGTGTATTTGTATGAACCAGGAGAGATACATTTTTAAGACAGAATCCTTATTACAAGCCGGGATAATCTTAGAGGATATCTAGAAGTAGATATTGCACCATTTAGGAGTTATGATTACTTGCGGCGCACACTACGGATAGGTTCAAAAAACTGAAAACCTAACAAAAAAGGGGATCGGACACTGAACTGACATCGAAAAATTAAAATCCGATAAAAAAGCCGAATAAAAAAATAAAAAATAAAACCAAACCGAACCGAATCCCTTTACACTTAAAACGACCTTATTTTATGTTTAGAGTATTTAAACTATGCCTCATCTGCTCTCCTCTCATAGCTCGCTGCTCACTCACAAGTCACAACCTCACCCTGCAATTTTCTTATTATTAGTCTACCAATGCTCTCTACTCTCATTCCCCTGCTGCTCCACTCACAAGTCACAACCTCACCCCACAATTTTCTTATTATTAAATATTAGTCTACCAATGCTCTCTGCTTTCATACCTTTGCCGAATCCCTTTAGTACAGCTACCTTCTCGCTTTCCTCATTTTCTTATTATTAGTCTTCAAATGCAAGCCTCTTTTATAAACTACATATTAAAAAAAAAATTAGGTTTTAATGTTTTATAAAAAAGTAAAAAATAAAATAAAGGGAATCGAACAAAACCAAATCGAAGAAATAAAACCGAACCGAAAGAAAATTGAACCGAATCGAACGGAAGTTTCAGTTTGGTTTTGGTTTTGGCAAAAAACCAAACCCACTCCTAGTGCATGCCAATCCTTAGATTGTAGGAACTCCAAGACTTATCAAGATTTGACTGATTCCATACTAGATCAGATCTCGTGTCTTGCGGAACAAGCTTGGTTATTCTAGCGAAGTTGCTTTGATTGAACTTCTGTGGTGGCACCGCTGCTCCATTTGATCCAACTTCGCTTGGAGCTAGTGAGTCCACAACTGAACTTCTGAAGTAACAATATTCAGATCGACAAATTGGGTCCATATATTCATATATTCACTGTTCTAGAGAGGTGGAAAATCTGGTCTCACATATATAATGAAAAAACACCCATAGTAGGTAGCCTTTAAAAAAAGCATATAGGCATGGATTATTTTTTGGAATGCCTTCTGGAACTTAACATCAATCTCTCTTTCACAACTGAAACGTAAATTGCATCACTTAAGACTTTGAAACACGATCATGTCTCACTTTGTCACATTCCATCAAATCTGTTAAGTCTCTAATGTGGCACAAGTCCACTTAGCTGCTGACATGTGTTGCCACATCATTGACACATAAACTTAAAAAAGTTAATATTTTAAAAACATTAAAGAATCACTTTTAAAAATTAGAGAAGGAAATTAGAAAAAAGGACTTGTGAGAGCGAGAGAAGTAGCGGCGGAAGAGAGAGGCTTGCGGCTGCGGCGATGTCAGGTGGCTGCATCAGTCCTGGATCGTATTGTGAATGCCCACAAGCCTTGTTGTGTTCTTCGCCATAATCAACTCGGTCGCCCTTCATATAATAGAACAATTCACGAGCTTTGAAGCTTCAAAAACCCCCACTAAACCATGTTATCTTCGAAAGGCGCAGAACAAGAACAACTATTAAGATATAAATCATGAAAACCACGGCATTTATTGCAAGTAGATTTGATGGCTTGTACTTTTATATAGAGGATTTGAACACGAAAGAAGCCCAACAGAACCAATAGAGCAGAGTCGCGTTTAATTTTAAACTCGTTCTCTAAACCCTAGCCGCTCTAAAACCATGGGTGTCGAATGAGCAAACACCAGATTTTGTCCCCTTAGCCTCGTCCTCGTCCCTTTTGTTTTCGTTTTTGGTTCTACTTGCAGGTGCTTGTGTTCGTGCTTCAGATATGTTGACTCTTCTCCAGTGTATCAGTCTTGGTTTGGTTTGCGCTACGTTTCCTTCGTCGAATTCAATGCAGAGTTGGTTTTCATCGGGTGATTACCTATGTGGTCGCTGGAAAGGTGATGGCGGCGGTCGAGGTCGTGTTGTGCAGGTTATCTTCTGCATTTTTGCTGATTGGGCTTTAGCCATCCCCATCTTTCAATGGATCTGCTTGCTTTGTTTTCGACCACAAAAAAGAATCAACAGAGCAGAATTTAGGTTGTTCTAAAAGAAAAAATTGTGAACGGTGTACTGGTAAATAAAAAAGAAATCTTCTTGAGCAGTTTGGAAAAGCATTGAAGATTCGCATTCAACATAAACTGAATCAAGTAAATAAGCTAAGAGTAACCAATTAAAAGTTAGGGAGAAAAATGGAATTATAATTTACAAATACCTCTGCCTCTTCAACTTCTTCTTCTTCTTCAACTTCTTCTTCTTCTTCAACTTCTTCTTCTTCTTCAACCCCCAGAAAAGCAAAACTTAGAAGGCTCCTTGCTACCGAACGAAAAGTCTGAAGCTTTATTTTCTCTTTAAAACCAAACCTGAAGCTTTTCTACGTACGCATGAAAGCCCTTCTCCGCTGCCCTTCATTCACAATTCGTTTCTTTTAGTTTTAATTTTTTTAAGTGATCTTTTGTAAACATTAAATATATTTTAAGCTGATGTGGCAATGACATGTAAAACACGTCAGCAAGTAGTGGGCTCCACTTATGCCAAAGGGACCAACATATTTGACGAAATGTGATAAAGTAATACGGAACTCGAGTTTCAAAGTGTTGAATAACGTAATTTACATTTCAAGACAAAGACATTGCAAAACATAAGCTTAGAGACAACGGCGTTTTGTAAAAAAAAAAAAAAACCGAATAATACAAAAATAGATTATAAAAAAATAAATCTGGAGTACGGTATACGGTAATACCTTGACAGAACAGCTAGCCATAGTTTTGTAGGTTTGTTGCTGTTTGCAAAACGGAAATTAAAAATAAAAAAGATTCTGCAGGTTGCTGCCGCTGCTGGCACCTCCAAGGCTCCAACGGCTAGTTTGAAAGATGACCACTCAACGGTCTCCAACCCCTATCTGCCAAAAAGTGCATTTTTGCTTACCACCATTTACATGGTGTATACTTATCATCATATTTATCACTGTTAGATGAGTTTGAATGGTAAGATTTGTGTAGCACAAACATAAATCTTAACATTCAAACTCATTTAACACTGATAAATAGGATGGTGAGTATACACCATGTAAATGGTGGTAAGCAAAAATGCTCCCCTCTGCAAATAGACCAAAAGAATCATATATGTATGTTTTGGGGCCATGATCTAATTTTTTTTAGGAAATTGTATTATTAATGTTGGGTTTTTGTTTATCTTCAGTTAAAATAATATTTATAATACTCAATAGACTATTAAAAACTAATAAATTTTTTAATCATTTAGGAATTGTGTTAATTAAATACCTTCACAATTCATTCTAAGAGACACATGGATCGTACCATTTGATCTATTGTTATATGCTTATTTCTGGGAGTTGCAGAGGGAGGTAGGTCGGACATATGCTTTTTTTTTTTGGTCAAACGATTGTTATATTAGATATTAAATTAAAAAGTTGATGGGGTTTGAACTCATTTAGTAGTGCAAGAGCAACACTCCTCTTTAGTACTGTGGTAGAGGGCCACTTCTAGGTGAACTTATGCTGAAGGGCACACACACAAAGGAGGAGGGGATCAACTAATCCTTTATGGGTGTGTTTATTTGGTTTCAATAAGTTTCACTGGATTGGACAAGATTATATATTAGTATAGGCATGTGTTTATTATAGACAAGACCAAATTTAATGGGATAAAGGGGGACTTGCCTTGACTAAATCCCTCATTAGAAGGTCTTAGCAAGCCCCCCCCCCCCCCACCCCCCACCCCCCAAAAAAAAAACAACGGGATTGCTAGTCTCGTCTCCTTCGTCTACAAGCGTCCCACGAACCAACATGAGTAGCATCAGCACCCCTTCTCCAATGACCAAACGAAAAACAGCTGGAAGGATTCTACAATTTTTTGCTCGCCACCATTTACGTAGTGTATGCTCACCAAAGAGTGAATTTTTGCTCGCCACCATTTACGTGGTGTATGCTCTACACAAATCTCAACATTCAAACTCATCTAACGGTGATAAATAGGATGGTGAGCATACACCATGTAAATGGTGGTGAGCAAAAATGCTCCCATCTGCCAAATAGACCAAAAGAATCATATATGTATGTTTTGGGGCCATGATCTAATTTTTTTAGGAAATTGTATTATTAATGTTGGGTTTTTGTTTATCTTCAGTTAAAATAATATTTATAATACTCAATTAAAAACTAATAAATTTTTTAATCATTTAGGAATTGTGTTAATTAAATACCTTCACAATTCATTCCAAGAGACACATGGATCGTACCATTTGATCTATTGTTATATGCTTTTTCTGGGAGTTGAAGAGGGACAAGGATTGTTTACCCTCCCACTTTCGGTGCCCTCCCGTGCCCTCCTGTTTTGTGTGGTCACGGTTAAGCCACATCAACATTTTATATTGTTTTCTTTATAGAGATAATAAGACAAAAATGAATAGTAATATAAAATGTTGACATGGCTTAACCGTGACCATACAAACAGGAGAGTACGGGAAAGCATCGAAAGTGGGAGGGCAAACAATCCTTGTCCGTTGAAGAGGAAGGTAGGTCGGACATATGTTTTTTTTTTTTTTTCGGTCAAACAATTGTTATATTAGATATTAAATTAGAGAGCTAATGGGGTTTGAACTCATTTAGTAGTGCAAGAGCAACATTCCTCTTTAGTACCATGGTAGAGGGCCACTTGCAGGTGAACTTATGTTGAAGGGCACACACACAAAGGAGGAGGGGATCAACTAATCCTTTATGGGTGTGTTTGTTTGGCTTCATTAAGTTTCACTGGATTGGAGAAGATTATATATTAGTATAGGCATGTGTTTGTTATAGACAAGACTAAATTTAATGGGATAAAGGAGGACTCACCTTGACTAAATCCCTCATTAGAAGGTCTTAGCAAGGCCCCCCAAAAACAACGGGATTGATAGTCTCGTCTCCTTCGTCTGCAAGTGTCCCACAAACCAACATGAGTAGCATCAGCACCTCTTCTCCAATGACCAAACCAAAAACAGTTGTTGCCGATCTCCATCGCCACAAACCCAGTGTTTTTTTTGGCATCTAGGTCGGGGATTTGGGTTATTTCGCCATCTGGGTCGACCCAAACGACGACAAAGATAGGTCTTTTGCTACATCTGCTACGTTTTGCCCCTCCCATCTCCTTTTTCCTTGCATCCCACAACCAGAAAATCTAACCCATAAAACCCAAAAAAATTATGTGGGATGAGCTTGAATCAACTATGGGATTGATGTGGAAAGCAAGCCAAACCCAGAAAACATAAAAATCCCTGATCACAGATCTTCCCTATCTTTCACCTTCGAGCCAATTACACATGCACCCCACCCAACTCCTTAATTTTCACTCTATTTTGCTCTGTGGTTTGTTTTTGAAGACATGCAGTTGATTATGAAGTTGTGAGAGGAAGTGAATGGGTGAGATGGTGGGGGAGAAGGAGTTGGACGAGAAAGGAAAAGGAAAGAGATGGGGAAAAAGGAAGAGAGATAGTTTGACCAAAGAAAAAGGGAGAGATAGAGTGAGTTCTAGAAAATGAAAAAAACAAAAACAAAAAAGAAAAAAAAATTGATTTTTATTATCTTGCTTTTTAAGTTCGAGACTATACCAAACACTTCACTAAGTTAGTCCAACTTAGTCTATTTTAAGTCAGTCCAGCTTAGTCCCTAAAACTAATTTAGTCCGAGATAGTCCCCCAAAAAGTTTGAAGGAATATGCCTGCATAGACTTGGTTGTTACCTTGTGTACTTGGCGCTGTGGTGGCAACATTTTCCCTTTTTATTGTTTTATCTCTTTCATCATGTGTATCAATCCATATAAGTTAGGGGTAGGCAAACGGGCTTTGGACTCAGGGGTTGGGATGGGTCCAAATATGTGGGAAAAAGGGTCCTCGACGCTAACCCTTTGTCTCAAGGTGTATGCTGTCAGTTAGTCTCTTTCTCAGTCTGTCGACTCTTAATCTCTCAGACCCAAATTCGTAATGCAACTTCGTCGTCTCAGTGAGGTTAGATTCGGTTTCATTTTTAAAATAACACGATCCACTCCGTCTTGTCCCGTTTCATTTTCAAACGGGTTTGGTCCCTTCAATTTTGGTTGGTGGCTTAGCACCTCCGAATCCATTCAATATATAAATTTTTGCACTATATTTGGTAGTCCAATAATTTTTTATTTTTTTTTAACAAACGATATAAGCTACATTAAGGGGGGGAAGATATAGGTTTAGCTTTGCAATGGGCTAGCAATATTGTGGTTCAAAATTGTTTTTGGCGAAAATCAAACCTAAGACCTCTTACTTACAAGTGAAGATGAATACTACTAGACTGTAGTACTAAATGGTGGCACTCCAAATATTTAAACACCTTCTATTGTCTGTTTGTTTGTTTTTTTTTTTTTGTTCATTTGTGGGGTTCCTAATTTGTTTTATTGGATATTATTTTTCTCTTTTTACTTGGGCACAAGTAAATACTAAATAGAGAAGTCACCGATGTTTATAAATACATAATTCGTTAAAAAGGTTGCGGGGCGTAGCCGCGCCAATTCACTATTTACTTTTCTTTTGGTTTTTTTTTAAGTGGGGACTACAAGTGAAAAAAGTCAGGATTTTGAGCATCTCTAATTGAGTCTTTAAATTAGAATAACCATCGTATAAATTAAATATAAAATAAATATTGGGACTAAATAAATTCAATTGGATTAGAAAGTGAGTCCTTAATGTATAGGAACTCACCAGATACTTAGTGTATATAACCATATATAGGGACTATATAAAGTATCTCCCAAACCACCACTTTTGAGTACTTATTTAAGAACTTAAAGAGAATATTTGTGTCTCTAAACAAATCGCCTCTAATTAACGAGTCCTTATAGTAAAATCTCAAATTTGAGGTTTTTATGATTTTATGTGACAATTTAATTAGGTATACAGTGAAATTTGAAACAATTAATGCATTTAATTGTGACCAAGAAAATAGATAAAAACGGTGTGTCTCGAAAATTAATGACCATTACTAATAGTCATATGACTTGTGATTTGGACGAATCTTTTTATAAACCAGCTATGAATAACACCCCAGAAATTAAACAATTTGGATCATTAAGTCGAGATGGAGTTAAAATAAAACTGATTTTTACTTCATTCTAACCTGACTGGATAAAGTAATAAAAGTCGAATTGGGATTAAGTCGACCTGAGTTATCGAACCCTAATTAAAAATTAAAAAATGGGCGGCGCACCGCAACAAGGCGCGTGTTTGAGACTACCAACAGACAATCCAACGTCTTTTTCATTATTTATTCCCTTCTATTCAAACGTTGCATGGTTTTATTTTAAATTTTAGAGTATTTTATAATTAATTTAAAAGTAAGTCAGTAAAATTTGAATTATTTGTCTAAATAATAATTCAATATATATTTTTTTTCCTTCCTCAAATTCAACCCCTTCAATCATTTCAAGGACAAATCGCGCTCTCTCTCTCTCTCTCTCGAGCACGCAGTCTCTCTCTCTCTGCTCTTTGCATCGCGGCCCTTAGAGCCCTCAACCATCGCCTTGAAGGACAGCAATCGACCTAGTTTTTTTTTGGCGATTTCTCATCTGGGTCTGGTACATTTTTTTCTTTGGTTTCTGTTTCCGCTTTCAATCTGTCTTTCTGGACGGTCAGTTTGGTCAATTTGGTGTTTCTTGGATGCCTTTGTGTTCTTGATTGTTGAGTTGTATGGTTCTGATTTTGTTTCTTGAGTAAATACATATCAATCTGTAATTTGTATTTTGTGAAATGGGAAAAAAAAGGGGATTTTTGGGCATCAGGGTTTTGGTACTTTGATCTGATTTAGGTTTTCTCCTTTGAGGTGCTTTTCTTGCTTTCTGGGCAACAGGGTTGTTGTTCCCGTGGGTGTTAGCTTGAAAGATAAAGCTTTCTCCTTTCTATCTCATAGGAAAGATGAGCAATTTGGGTTTTGTTGACTTTATCATATTTGTATGGATATTGATTTGAAGTGAGTGAGCTGGTTTTGTTAATGCCTTTAGGTCTTAGTGGATTTCAGGATTTAGCTGTTCATCGCTCGTGTTTTAGAGGTTTCAAAAGTTATAATAGGCTAGCTTTTGCACTTCTCTTGACATTTTGTCGTCTTCGTTCGTTGAACGCGCTGTCGTGTTTGTCTTAAGTTTTAGCTTGAAGTAATCATGCCTGTAATTGGATTGTAATGACTAATGATTTTTGTCTTTGTGAACATTTCTTTCAAACATATCTTGTTTCCAGAGCTTTATTGATTTATATTTTTGTAAATATAGCAATTGGAGAAAAACAGGCCCAATCTCGTTTGCAGCTTTCCAAACCATTGATCCCCTAACTGACACTCAGACAACCCTTAGAAAGCCAAAACAGTTTCGTGATGTCATGCTCAAATCATCTGAACTATGCCCTTATCAGGAAACTAAGTGGTCTGCTTTAGTTTTGCAAATGAAAGTTAGGAAATGAGAATGTAGAAAAAATAGGGTACAAGACGAAAAAGTGAGGGGAGAGGACTTAATTGTTGCATGTTTGAAATCAAGTCAAACTTGATCTGTGAAGTTAGGTGATGTGCCGTAACCATTTAGGTTGCTTCAGTTGTAATTGTAAGGGACATATACAGGATTGGATTGATAGTTATGAGGAATTTATGCTTCACAATGCTTTATGGAGGTAATGTCATGTCCAATATAATCATATTACTTTGGAACCTTCATAATCAATCAAACTATATCGTTCGATTGATTGGCTCTTGGTATCCAGACTCTTGCACGGGCCAAACAGTTTTTGCAAAATATGTTCATATGTTAGTCACGTATGTGGTCTCAGTTATTCTTAATCTCTACCAACCTACTTTCCCGCTGTCTGCATTACAGTTTCTATGTTATTGTTGGCAATCAAATGCTAATAATACTCTGTTTAACTTTTGAGAGGCAAGGGTTTGTGCCTCGTGGTTGTTTATTAGTCTTCTATTTTTCATTATGAAACATGACTGATCTTACTTCTACTTTCCTAATTTTTCATATTAAATGTTAGTTTGTTATTGCAGGTATATCCGCTTACAACTTGCCATATTCTAGCGCTCTAATCAGTGCAGTTGGGAATTTTGTGGCACATAAATAAGCTGAGTTGCTGGTTCCCTTTTGGTAGCCAACGTTTCTTGAGGACTTCATTCCTTTTTTTCTTATGGTAATGTTCTGTCTCTGTACATAAAAATTCATTCTTTTGGTTTTCATCATTGCTTAACTATAATAAAATATAACATGATAGTTATATGGACTAGTATGGTCCGGTCCATACTGGCACTGGACTATTAAAGGCAGATAGATCTTTTAATGGCATGCCTATTCTCACCCAAAACTAATTTGAGATTTTTTTTCATTCTACTTTTAAGGGTAGATGATGGTTTAACAATCAACATCAATATGTATGCATGGAACTCCATTCCTGGAGTAAATAACTAATCCTTGTAATATTGAAACATCGCCACGGGAATATAGCAGTTCAGAGTTTATATGCACAAATTGTTTGTTTTGTTTATATGGAGTCTATCTTTCTCCTTTGAAACAAATGGATTGTCATGATTGTTCTTAGCTACAAGTTTGCACCTGATGAATTCTTCTTTTTTTTCCTTTCAAACTCTTCTTACAATTCTTTTGGTCATGTTAACATTTCAGGCTACGAATGAAAATCTCCCACCAAATGTAATTAAGCAACTTGCGAAGGAATTGAAGAGTCTTGATGAATCCCCTCCTGAAGGCATAAAAGTTGGTGTTAACGATGATGATTTTTCAATCATATATGCTGATATTGAAGGGCCAGGCATGTACAATTATTACTTGGCGTAAACTGTAATTTGCTCCTGCAGCTTTTGAATAATTTTGAGATGATTACTGAGCTACGATCTTGGCCTTTGCAGCTGGTACTCCTTACGAGAATGGTGTTTTCCGCATGAAGTTGGTATTGTCTCGGGACTTTCCACACTCTCCTCCTAAAGGTTGGTTTGACTATGTTTTATCATAAATGACATAATCAATAACACTATCATTTAAGTGGACATGTCATATTTCTGTTGCCTCATTCTGTTTGGAAGCATGACCATACGACTGAAGAAAGGTTTTTGTTGATGGAAGGCTTGATATCATTTAACTCTCTAGTCCCTATTTGGATTATAATTTCTGGAATATAATTGTTGTAGGCTACTTCCTGACTAAGATTTTCCATCCAAACATTGCGACTAACGGTGAGATTTGTGTCAACACCTTGAAAAAAGATTGGAATCCAAGTCTTGGATTGCGACATGTTCTGATTGTAAGTTCCCTTGATGGTTGTTGACTTTCTTTCATTTATGCTTATTCATCTGAGATATTTGTGTTCCCTTACAAACTCTAGTTGGTCTTGGCTTCGTGCTTTGTGATAACAGGTAGTCAGATGTCTATTGATTGAACCATTTCCAGAATCAGCGTTGAATGAACAGGCAGGCAAGATGCTGCTTGAAAATTATGAGGAGTATGCAAGACATGCAAGGTGAGTTATAGTCGTGGTGTTATCTGCTTCGTGTTCAGGTGACTGGAGCAGGGGAAGTTTATATGTAAACATTTGCATGCCTGGTTTTTTTTCAGTTGCTTATGAATAGAAAATGAAGGATACATATGCCTACTATAGATAATATTGTTGCATGACTATGAAACTTAAGTAGACTTCATCTCTTGCATGTAGGCTTTATACTGGAATCCATGCAAAGCCGAAACCCAAGTTTAAAACGGGAGCTATTTCAGAATCGACAACTGCACTGAATGTTGAACAAACTAACACTTCGACACTGAATGCTGATCAAAAGAACACCGCACCTGGTGCTGCCTTGCCAGTGATTTCTGCATCCCCATCCCCACTGGCGCCTATTACAGTCACCACTAGAGGAAACGGGCAGGATCAGCCAGCCGTTGTAGCTCCAATGGAGACTGGAGTAAGTGGGTCTGCTGCCGCTGCATCAGCAGCAGCAACTACTACAATGAGGAAAGATGGCGGATTGACAAAAGCACAGGCGGACAAGAAGAAAATAGATGCGAGAAAGAAGAGTTTGAAGAGATTATGAAGTTAAGAGGGATAAATGATCGATTGAAACTTGTGTTATGCAGTTTGTGACTTATTTGTCCTTGTTGTACCTCCAAAGAGCCGAAACGTGTGTAAGAAATACATGAATTTGGGAAAAGTGATGGATTAAATTTACCAGCCTTCCTCTTCATTTGGGAAATACATGAATTTGGCAAATATGTTTTGGTTTAAATTGCAGTTCAACCTGTCATCTTACCCGCAACTCGCTCTTGAAAACCTGGATGGACCTGTTGGTTTTTAAGTTTATTATTTTAAAAAATAATGGTTTATCATTTAATTATTTTACAATGAAAAAGTATACTAAATTCACATGAGCTGCAATGAGCGGGAATCAAACTCAAGTGTAAAGAGGGGAGCACGATGTTTTAGTTAATTTGGCTACACTTAAATTTGCGTTTCAAAAATACAATGCAATTTCTTAAAACATCTCTCAAGGAGATGTCAAATCCTAACTGTAGATATGACTGCATATTTGACATAAAAAAATCCTTTAAACCGAAATGTTACTTATTGATTGTATTTGAAGCCCTTGTGTTTAGGAGTTAAATTTGACCAATCAATGTCAAATTTGTTTTTTATTAGTTTAATGTGGGTCTCTTATTCTGCTAACATTTCAACACATAAATTTTGTTTCAACAATTGTTTAACAAATACAACCATCTAAAGTTATACTTTAATGAAAAAATAATATTTGATAATTCAGTTAAAGAAACATATAATTTGATATAATACTTCAAATTATCATATCAGCTATTAATTGCAATTCGACTTCTATCATGCTTGTGTTTTAACTTCGTATTCAAATCTCAAATTCCCGAAAGAAAAAAAAATGAAAAAGAAAAACACATTTACAGCTTTATTAGGACACACGAATCAACCTAACAAAAACAAATTCACAACACCCACCTGAAAGAAAGTTAAAGTTAAAACAAAGTAAGTCAAGACGCAAGAACCCAGGCAACTTTTTCCACAAACGACAAGTACATATTTCCCGCTGGTGGAAAATCTGAAATAGATGGCATCTTCCGACTCCCTTTTTTTATGAGTGGTTTCAATTTGGTCAGGTAAAAATATCATTTTGGTCAATTATTTTCAAATTCTTTTGTTTTAGCACTCCATGCAAATACTGGTCAGTCAAATGCATTCTTGCTAACTACCATAAAGTATAATCACTTCTCTATTAACTAACGTAGAATCAATTAAACTTAAAAAGTTATGTGTAGTAGATACATTAAATCACTCTCTTCCTGATAACTAATTTAGTGATAGGGCACATTACTGCTTCCAAAGGATGCCCTCGATATTGTAGTTTGCAGTTGTCTCTTGTGGTGGATAATGGATTAGAGGATGACATTGTGTTCACTTCAACAAGTACTTATTTATGTGATTAGAGGATGCACTTGGTGGATGGATACCGTCCCAAATAATCCTTAGGCATTTGAAAATTAAGGAAGTGCTTTTAAACCCACTTAGGTGATAGGAGCATATTCATGCGACTTAAATGGCTTGTTCTCGTGCATTTGCGTTATGTTTCTTTAGTTATTTTAGTCCTTTATGCTTCTTTCGTGTGTTTTTAGGTTCATATGGCTAAGGAAGCAAAAAGATGCATTTTGGAGCATTTTGGAGCAAAATCGGACTTGGAATGGATAGCTTATGTTTGGAGAAAAAGGGATGGACGAAATTGAAGACCAAATTATCATCACCACCTATCATACAATTATACACTTATCATCACCACATATCATTCATTTATCACTTAACATATCATTCATTTATCACTTATCATATCATTCACTTATCACTTAACATATCATTCACTTATCACTTATCATATCATTCACTTATCACTTATCATAATCATTCACTTATCACTTATCAATTATCATACCCATAAATATCAACACATTTCAACCATTTAAACACATGCATTTCATCTCACATGCACACCCACCTCTTTCCACCTAATTCACATGCATTCCATCCTTTAATTCACCCACATGCCCCTTTAAATCATTCAATCACACCATCACACATTCATCCTCCAACATTGCACATGCACTTTGCCTTTCATCATTGCACCACAAATCAACCACATTCACACATCACACACACACCCTTGCCATGCAAAATCCATCCCATTTTTCTCCATCATTACACAACCTTGCAGCCACATGCATTCATCCTATCATTTTCTGCACATTCACTTCCATATTCCGTCTTTAATCCACATGCATTCCTAATCATTCACCCTAGCTTGTATCCACATGCTTTCCCAACAAACAAATCAGCCACATGCACACCAAACCCCACCTTGCCGTGGCATCCCTTGCATTTCCAGCATTCCCATTTGCATTTTCAGATTTCCACCAACCAATCTAGTTGTCATTACACATGCATTCCCCTCTTTAATCATTCCTAGCTGCCATTCACATGTTCTCCCATCCATTCTCTCCCTATAAAACCATGCAATGCATTCATACAATTCATTCCATTCACAACACAACACACAACACGTAAATATGATTAAGGCAAAACGTAAATTAAATTTAAATGGACAGAATATAATTAAATGGACAGAATATAATTAAGGCAAAACGTAAATATGAATGTGATGAAAAATATGGATGATGGAATAGCCAAGGGGTTCTTCTCCACACATGTTACACTTGCATACAAGATTTATTCTCAGTTGGTCTTTCGATAAATTATGAAACCCAACACTCCGGGTTAATTAGGTCCGCTTAAATTAACCGTCAAGTTTTCCTTAAGTTAATGAATTGGATGGGTTTGCGCAACGCAATTCACAACATTCTCCAAAAGTCCTTTACGTGAACAGCACAATAAAGATACAATCAAAGATCATTAAGCATTATGAAAACTATAAGTGTTGACAAGGCATTCGTTACTATGATGAGCATGAAACTCGTGCCAAGAATTCATTTAACGCGATTGTTTATAAGCAACCTCCACTACTTGTGAATATAAGTTCATAACGATTAGGTGAAACTCACTTATATTCTAGCGTCATATTCATGCATGAAAATTAAGCGCGCATTCTCAATAAACATACATAAATAAGTTATCAATCAAACGGTTAAACAAATTGAATCCACAACTTATGAAATTCCAACGAAAGTTAATCAATTCATATTGCAAATATAAACATAGTTTCGAATCACCCCCTAGCTAAAGGGGGTTTAGTTCCTCATAACTTTGAAATCAAAGAAACACCTAAACATTCCAACAACTCAAACTTGAATTGTATGAACGTTTAGGCACTCTTCTCTTCCATTCCTCATACGTACAAAACAAAGAGAATTGAATTTAAACATTGAAATCAAAGAAACACCTAAACATTCCAACAACTCAAACTTGAATTGTATGAACGTTTAGGCACTCTTCTCTTCCTCGTTGTTGTAGCACAAGGTCTAAGGAGATGTTTAGGGCTTTAGGTGTATGTGGAATGGAGTGGGGAATGGTTGGAGTGGCTGCAATGGAGGAGAAGAAATGGTGCAGAAATGGAAGGGGATTTGCGGCAAAGGGGAAGTGTTTGTGTTGTGTGTTGTGTTGTGAATGGAATGAATTGTATGAATGCATTGCATGGTTTTATAGGGAGAGAATGGATGGGAGAACATGTGAATGGCAGCTAGGAATGATTAAAGAGGGGAATGCATGTGTAATGACAACTAGATTGGTTGGTGGAAATCTGAAAATGCAAATGGGAATGCTGGAAATGCAAGGGATGCCACGGCAAGGTGGGGTTTGGTGTGCATGTGGCTGATTTGTTTGTTGGGAAAGCATGTGGATACAAGCTAGGGTGAATGATTAGGAATGCATGTGGATTAAAGAGGGAATATGGAAGTGAATGTGCAGAAAATGATAGGATGAATGCATGTGGCTGCAAGGTTGTGTAATGATGGAGAAAAATGGGATGGATTTTGCACGGCAAGGGTGTGTGTGTGATGTGTGAATGTGGTTGATTTGTGGTGCAATGATGAAAGGCAAAGTGCATGTGCAATGTTGGAGGATGAATGTGTGATGGTGTGATTGAATGATTTAAAGGGGCATGTGGGTGAATTAAAGGATGGAATGCATGTGAATTAGGTGGAAAGAGGTGGGTGTGCATGTGAGATGAAATGCATGTGTTTAAATGGTTGAAATGTGTTGATATTTATGGGTATGATAATTGATAAGTGATAAGTGAATGATTATGATAAGTGATAAGTGAATGATATGATAAGTGATAAGTGAATGATATGATAAGTGATAAGTGAATGATATGTTAAGTGATAAGTGAATGATATGTTAAGTGATAAATGAATGATATGTTAAGTGATAAATGAATGATATGTGGTGATGATAAGTGTATAATTGTATGATAGGTGGTGATGATAATTTGGTCTTCAATTTCGTCCATCCCTTTTTCTCCAAACATAAGCTATCCATTCCAAGTCTGATTTTGCTCCAAAATGCTCCAAAATGCATCTTTTTGCTTCCTTAGCCATATGAACCTAAAAACACACGAAAGAAGCATAAATGACTAAAATAACTAAAGAAACATAATGTAAATGCACGAGAACAAGCCATTTAAGTCGCATGAATATGCTCCTATCATTAGGCGTTTGCCTAGCCAGCTTAGGTGCCTGCCTAAACCCACCTAAGCACCGCCTAAGTCATAACTCTGACTTAGACAGAAAACCGATAACTTTCATTTTACATTTTAATTTTTCAATAAAATACAAGAGACTTGTTGAATACTTGGATCAACACTCATCATATGCTTGTTCCTCATGTTTTCAATATGTTCTAATACTTTGTAATTTATGTCATTTTATTTTGTAATTTATGCATCTTAATATAATTATGTGTTTTTTTAAGTATAAACATATACTTATTTGTA
This sequence comes from Pyrus communis, assembly GCF_963583255.1. Classification (NCBI taxonomy): domain Eukaryota; kingdom Viridiplantae; phylum Streptophyta; class Magnoliopsida; order Rosales; family Rosaceae; genus Pyrus; species Pyrus communis. Next base: position 12,552,119 of record NC_084815.1, read on the forward strand.
CACTATATATTAAATTTACTTAAATCTGCTTTGTCCGCCTAATCCCTCCGCCTAGCTACCTAGGTGCTAGACTTGAGCCCGTCTCCCGACTAGTGCCTAATGTCTTTTAGAACCTTGTATATTCTATGATTCTTTTTACTTTCTGCATTTTCATTTCAACTTTATCTAACAAACAACGAGGGCCTACGTATAGACGGTTTTGGTTTTGAAACGCGTTATGGGATAGCTTTAGGATGGATGTTAGTCAAAGGCCTAAAAGACACGTTGAAGTTGAAGTGCAAGTTTTGGGAATGCAATGTTAAAAGCACTTCATAGGAGCTAAATACTGGTTAAATCCACCTTCCGAGGACCTTGCCTCCGTATTTGACAACCCTCTCATCATAAGGCATCCACAAGGCCATACCGCTCCAAGGCTAGGTTGGTTTAAACTGGATTTTGGTGCATATACATTCACAACACACTTTCACACACGTCTATCGTTGCGAAAATGGCCTCAACCTGAACTGGGTTTTGGTGTTTGTAAACAGATGAAGCAGCATTTGAGCAACCACGCGGTTCAACTACAGCAATCATCCAAGACAATACTACTGCTTCAGATGGTAAGCATCAACTTGAGAACGGTGAAGCCAGAGAAAAACATAACGGCACAGATCTCATTCAATGCAATAACGCTGCGTTAGACAGTAAGCATGATTTGGAGAATGGAGACACCAAAGAAAAGATGTTTGGAACAGATCCAGTAGTTGCAGAAATTAAGATCCAACACCAGGAAACAAGCACTGCAGTTGACATAAAAAACAAATGAAAGAAAAGTCGAGGTTGTGGAGGCAACCCAAGCATGAAGATCTCAAACACCAAGAGCTGTTTTACTTGTAACTAAACATGTACAACGTACTATTAACATACAAGTAGCATTTCGTTCAAGTTGACCTTACGAAAACAACATGAGCAATCCGGTGAACAGTTTTACTAATACTGGATTACCAAGGCTGTCTCACTTGCAATTAAACATATACAACGTACAATGAACATACACGAGTAGCATAAGCATTTGGTTCAAGTAGGCCTTACAGAAACCGCATCAGCAATTTCCGTCATCCACGAGCAAGTGAAAACACTCACTGCCATGAGCAAACTCTTCACCATGTGCAGCCTTGCAATGCAGGTACAATCACTCCAAATAGCACTGCAAGTCCCCAATTCTTCCACCCAGCAGCCTCATTCAACCCCATTTCCAAAACCCAGCTACACACCCCCAAAACCCCAGACACACACTCAAAAACCAGCATCAAACATACCTCAATCCTCCTTGTCCAGTGACACACCCTCATGCTTCGAATCAAGGAATCGAAATCCTAAGGGGATTCCAGTACAACCACTGGACCCAGAGTCCAGAATGAGTGAGTACCTGATCCAATGATGATTCTGTGTATTTGTTGAAACACATTCTCTCCTGCATGTTTTTTTTTTCACAATGGAAGCTGATTATTTCTGCTTTCCCTCTCAGACAAATTTTATGAATTGTCAAATTTATTTATCTAATTAATTATAAATTGTACTCGAAATAAGGTTCCCTAGTCAGCATGAACCAGTTGGAAATATAACCTACCCATAAAACAAACAAAACATACAAGATTAGATCAAACATCATGATATCTGAAAGCACAAACCTGAAGAGCAGCACTACCCACCTCCAATTATCGACTTGCTATCTTACGTCTCCCCCTGCACTAATAACCCGATCACTCTCCACGAGACAGCTCGCAATGTGATCCTATTCTGAGGAATAAAACCCTGTACTAAACCAGAACGACCAAACAGGAATGTATCAAGTCCTAGTCACCTTGCTTAGAACAAAGGGGTGGCCAGCCCAGCACCACACACTATTGTCTTGCAATCTCCTGCATTAGCCACAAAAAAAGTTTGTTCCTAGCAATAAGAGCAGCGGCTGCAGTGCAACCAGGGTGCCAATCCTTCTGGATAACTCTCTTGGATTTCCGGTATAAACCCACCTCAGCTCTAAATACTATATCGGTCTAAATGAATGCCTCAAACAATGCACTGCTGGGACTGCAATTAGAGATAAAGTCAATTACTCAAATAAAATATACACTGTCAAAAAGCAAAAAAAAAAAAAAAAATGAAAGTAACAAACCTGCTAATCGAACTCATAGCTTGCAGGAATCCTGGAAAAGCTCGAGCTGAAAATTCAGCAGCTGCTGCACCTGCATTTTGTTACAGTTATATCCTTGTAGCACAGCATTGGAATCAGGTTGCCAGTAGAAGTACCAAATACACAATTATAATTAGATAAATCATCAAAACTCACCTCTATGACCATGAAAAGTACCAAAAACATGGATATCCCTTTCATTACGCATGTGTGGCTAAAGGAAATGTGTGTCCTCCACGGTCTCCCTTCTGCCACATGTAGCAAAGGATCCCCAAGAAAGTACAGAATGATATGCCAAAGGATCATTTGAAGCCCGAAGCCACATTTCCAAACCATGCTTAGGTTCACAAGCTCTTTTGATGGAATTTCTCCCTCAGTAAACCAGTTAATCCCCTCTTGATAAGCTTCAAGATTGTTGGCAACATCTCTAGGCTGATTACCAAGAGAATTAAGAGAGTCGTGAAAGGAAATATCTGGCTCCTTTCTTTTCTTTCCCTGTTCCAAAATTATAGCAAGTTTAGTAACTATGACATCGAAAGAAGGCATGTTTTGAGAATTTGCATCCCAACATCTCAATATCAATGACAATAAAGTTGATGGCACTCTAGACTCAGGATCAGCAAGAACTGGCCGCAAACCATCTGATACCACTGCTGCTGTAAGTTGCTGCTCTTTGTAGTTCATCTCCAGTCCAGTGTGCGCCTGCCAGCATTATACACCAATCAGCTAGTAGCTACCATGAGCTATTCAGTGACATATTTGAGTAGTCACGTTCATAGTTAAAGCATTAAAGCTATGAGAAATTTATGTTGGGTAAAAGCATAATTCCATCAGAAGATGCTGCTTTGAAACTCAAGATCATAATAATGATACTCAGAACACGAAATACATACATGAACGCATCTATAGATGGCAAGAATTCTTACTAAATATAAAGGCAGGTAGTCAGACAGAATAAGGATGTAAGTTAAGCAAAACACAATTAAGAAAGGTGTTGAAGTTCCTTTCGAGTGCAAATATAAGGATAATATAGTGGCACAAGTAAGGGTGTCGAACCACAGGGATTGATAAACAACTTAGTAAAACCTTTGACTCTTGCATATTAGCATTAGTTAATAACTCCTATGATTTAAAACTGGGGAGGTTTAAGTAATTTTGGAAAAGAAATAAAGACATGAAATAGGTTAGAAACGTTTTTAGGACATAAACTTGACTTAAAATGAGATAAGGCCTTCCCCTAAACATTCATGAATCAATGAGATGATCTTTTAACTTATCCATTTCAAATGCACAACTAAGATGTTCACATATCTAGCATGGCATATACATCAAACTTATATTTGTAGGTGCAACCTAGCATGGCATATACTCAGATTTAGCACCTAGAAACTCATTAAGAACGAAGAGCATTATGAACATCACATGAACCCTAGAACATTACATTTATCCTCGATTTTCATGGAATCAGCTTACATGATTAGTTTTGAACTTAACCACATGTTGCTAAGGAATGAAAGAAGATATGGCAGTCATCCTTATCATTCTCAACAGAAAGCAAACATAAACAAGGTAGCTAAGCTTGAAAATATGTGCTTAAAACAATTGAGACAGAAAATCGATTCTAGCTTGCAAATGAAATTGATAAACTAAAACTCCATCACAACATTAATTCAATCATGTCTAGGGCTTCAAAGCAGCCCTAAGTATCCATAACCTAAATTAAAAACATAACAAAATACATAAAAACAAAATACATAAAAGTTAGGAAAGCTAGAACCTAGAAAATGCTCAAGGCTAAAGACTCTTGCTCTCTCTAGATTCTGCGTTTTTCTGATTTTTTTTCTCCTCTTCTCCCCTCATGTTGTGTATTTGTCTTCTATAAAAGGCTTAGGAGTTATCTAACATCTGACACATTTACATCCTTAAATTGAATCTCATTTATAGCTCATTACAATCAGCTTTTAGTATAGGAGTAACTGAAAACTAGCTATTATCAGAATTTGTAACTAAACAGCTCCTTTTTATTCTGTCATAATTTCTTGTTGAAACCTCCAAATCACAAGCTGTAAATACCATCAGAAGAAGACTTCCAGGGCTTTCCAACCATATATGGCTCATTTTCTAATTCGTTCTGAGAACTTTAGGGCAAAGCTCGCAAGTTGGCTGTTTTGCAAAGGCCTTTTTTGGTGGATCTTGGGCCACTCGTGGGCTATGGTTTGGTCTTTGGCGAGTTGGGCTTCTGATAGGAGCATATTTAGGCGACTTAGTTAGCTTGTTTTCTTACATTTATGTTGTTAATTCATAGTTATTTTAGTATTTTGAGCTATTTTCGTGTGTTTGTAGGTCCAAATGGCTAAAGTAGCAAGAAAGTGCATTTTGGTGCATTTTGGAGTAGTTTTGGGCTTGGAATGGATAGCATATGCTTGAAGCAAGGTGGATGGATGAGATTGAAGACCAAAGGAGGCTAGGAGCTAAAGAGATGGAAGAAATTAATTCAAGATTTGGAAGTAAAGAAATCAACCACAAAGAAGGAAAATTGAGTCAAACTTCCTTATTTTGACTTAGTCAATCCTAATCTTTTCCTACTTAATTCCCAACTGCAAGGAGGGTTCCTAATTGATTTGGGACACTTAAATATATGTTCTAGAAGCTCTAATCCCAGTCCAAGATGGAGCCACACCTTTCTTACCCTTTTCTTCCAAAATCTGCCACATATCTTCTTTTCCCTTTTCTCCTAGTCAATGCCGCAAGTCCCTTCCCTTTTCCTCATAGGATTCTGACTTGTTACCCCTTTTCTTGGAGGATTTGGAGTCTTAAAACCTTCCTAAATTAATTAATTAAGTCCTGATCCTTTCTCCCAATATATTACATGATCTGCCGCCAATGTTTTAAAGAACTCGCCTCGGGGCGCGCCTAGGGCGCCCTTGAGGCTGGGCGGAGAGGCAAATGCCTCAGTTTTGCTGGAGTAGGCGAAATGCTTCGCCGGAGACGCCGAGGCGGCGGAGGCGCGCCTCAAGGCGTCTGGACGCCTTGTCAGACCTGTTTTTTTTTTTTTTTTTTTTTTTTAAAAAAACCATCCAAACCCAGTCTTCTACCCTACCTTCGAATTCGATCCCATTTTTCTGCCTCTGCCTTTTGCCTTCTGCCTTGTTGCGTCTTCTTCTCCCGCGCGCCAGAGGCTCAGAACATCCGTCCAGTCGCCACACCGCCACGCTGCCATCACCCCGCCGCCGTCACCTCAGCACCATCAGCCCAGCCTCAGCGCCGTCAGTAAGATCCCAAAGGTTAGGGTTTCTGAAATTAGGGATTTAGTTTTCTGGGGAAGGTTTTGCAACTTTTGCTATAGAGGGGTTAATAGTTTTCTGGGGATTTAGTTTTCTAGGGATTTAGTTTTCTGGTTCTGGGGAAGGTTTTGCATTTTCTGGGGAAGGATTTCTGCGAGAGAGTGACAGAGAGAGAGACAGAGAGAAAGAAGCCGAGTAGAAAACAGGGGAATAAGCCCACGATTTTATTTGTCTGTTTTGCAATTATACCATAAACTGTTTTGCAATTATGATTATACCATAAATTGTTTTGCAATTATACCATAAACTGTTTTGCAATTATGATTATACCATAAACTGTTTTGCAATTATAATTTATACCATAAACTGTTTTGCAATTATGATTATACCATAAACTGTTTTGAATGACTATGGATTTGAGTGAAAAATTGAGAATGGATGTTTATTTTACATAGTATTATTTTTTATACAATTATATGTATAATATATAAAACATATATATAAAAAAAATTAAATCTTGTAAGGCTTTGCCTCACGCCTCACGCCTCACGCCTAGGCTAGGCTTCGCCTCGGACGCCTCGCTCACGCCTCACGCTTTTAATACATTGTCTGCCGCACATATTAGGGGATCATACACATCCATACTCATGATTCACCTATTCAGCCATCATCCTTCCCTTTCACACCACAATTCCGCAACTTCCCTTCACCATTCAACCAACCATCCACCACAAACCAATTTTACACCCATTCACCCTTATGCCGTAGCAAAGAAGAAGGAGAGAAGACCCTTGGACGTTTTGGCCATTCAAGTTGGATTGTTGGAGCGTTTCTAGGTGTATTCAATCTTAGTTTTCAATGTTTAATTTATATTTTCTTTGTTTTGCTGTGAACATGAGAGGCTAAACTTGTTTTAGCTAGAGGAGACTTTGAAACCATGATTAAATTTGCAATATGAATTGATTAACTCCAGTTGTGATTTCATAAATTGTGAATGCAATTTACTTAACCGTTTGATTAAGAACTTATTCTTGTATGTTGATTAAGGGTGCACACTTAGTTTGCATGCTTGAATTTGATGCTAGAATATAAGGGAGTTTCACATAATCTTTACAAATTTATATTCCCAAGTAGTAAAGGTTGCTTACCACAATCATGTTAAGTTAAATTCCTGGCATGAGTATCATGATGTCATAGTTATGAATGTCTTGTCAATGCTTATGGTTTTCACAAAGCTTAACGATCTTTGATTGTATCTCTATTATGCTTTTCATGTAGGGAACTTTTGAAGAATTATTTGGGTTGACAATGCATATCCCATCCAATTCAATGACTTAAGGAAAATCTGAGGATTAATTAGTGATGTTACGGTTAATCTGGGGTGTTGAGGTTCATGGTTTATTGAAAACGCAATTGGAAATCAATTTGTGTTCAAGTGTGTCATGTGTGGAAAAGAACCCTCTAGCTAGCTTATCACCCATAGTTTCCCCAAATTCGTCCAAACTTTGTTTAAGTCTTTAAGTTACTTGTTTTTACTTTAAATTCGTCAAAAACTCAATCCCCTTTACTTTGTTGTGTCAAATTAGTTAGAATCTGTTCTATTGTGTGTTTTTAAGTATTTTGAGTCAAAACTAATTCAATTTTCGTCCAAAGTAAGTCCTAGAGTCTAGTTTGCGTCTATTTGATTGTTTTGTGCTGTTTTGAGTCCTTTCAGTATTATTGGAGTTATATAAGTTTAGTTAAGAGTCTTTGAGTTTATCTAAGTATTTTTAAGCTTAGTTTTGTATCTTTGAGTCAGTTTTTATTAGATTAGCAATCCCTCCTAATCCCCGGCCTAGAACGATCCCTACTTGCATCTTTACTACAATTGTCAACAAGAGGGTTTAATTTGAGTGCTATTATTTATCACATAAGCTTCAAGCTATCCATTCTAGGCTCTTAAGATATTCAAAATAAGATGATTTCTTTAAGCCCTTACTTTCATCCTGAAACACAATACAAACAACAAAATACCTTGTGATGCATAGAAATTTTAAGTCAAAAACCTAAGTAAAAGAGTGTGTAAAAGTAAAACTTTATGCACTCAACAAAAGGCCACTTGGGCTTTTGCACAAAGTTCAGTGTATGAAACAACACAGGTAAGAAGCTCACTGCAAGAGGATCATACTGAAATTTCATATTCATGGGAAAAAGAGGACAAAAATTTAAACTGCATACTTGTCTATAGGATAATAAACATTAATAATGATACTACTACTGAAAAGTAAATGATGCAGAATAAAATCTTAGAGATATTTTCGTATAGTTTATTTGTATATTCCTGTTTCTAGTAGTGTTAGGATTACCTCCCCTTGAATTATCTCTTGCCTTTCTGTCTTCTAAACCCTGATCTCCCCTTCTGTTCTAGATTTCTCTTCGGTCTATCTGTTCGATCTGTTTTCTTGTTCTCAGTTCTTCTATTTCTCTTATATTCAGACCTAGTTCCTCTTGTCTTCTAAATCTCTTTCTGATTTCTAAACTTTGGTTACTTGTTCTACATCAGCAATTTTGGTTACACAACTATTCATTGTGATATGAAAACATTTATATTTATAATTGTATAACTATATTTAATGTTTAGGTATTTTGCACGAAAAATCTTTGAATGCACTTGATCTTTCGAAGAAATGTGGATCCTACAAGGTGCCCCACAGTGTTGTTTGAGGGATCCCTCAATTGAAACTCTTTGTATTTGGGGTTAGGGTGTGTATAATATATTGATTCAAATGGTTGCTCGACTTGTTGAGAAGCTGACTCAATTCATGTAATAGTGAGACTCATATAGGAGTGGCATAAAGGATCCTAAGGTATTTGTAGTATATTCCCATTACTATTTCTAACCATCAGTACCTCAGAGTTGAAGGAAAACCTCATGTAAGGGATTATTTGCACTTCATTATGTTCATAACAACCCAGGATGAATTGACAGATATCATAACTACGGGCTTCAGGTGGTGAGACATTATCTAATATCCGCTGCGTAAGTTGTGAAATCTCTTTGATGGCACGATTAATGTTGCACAGTTGACCTCAAAGTCCATTTGTAACATGTACTATGTGTATTGGAGAAGAGTAGACTGAAAATAATCTCCAAATTGTTAGAAATGTGCCCTAAAAGCCAATCCTGTTGTAATCTTTTAAATCATTTCATGTAAAGTATTGATTAAGTTTAATCAAAAGGGCAATTCTTTTGTTCATAAAGGCCTCTAGGAGTAAATCCTGTGATGCATAATGCGTCTAAGAGCGATTTCTTGAATCCTACCGGTGTGATTCTTGTAGTTTGGATATGAAGCCCCTGGAGTGAATCCAGACCTATCTCTAGTTTTATTTCTTTTCTCTAAATCATCCGTTTCGCTACCAGTACTCCTATGTGGAATTTATCAAGATTCATATGCATATATATAAATACCAAAGCAAATGCAATTCCTTGTGGAATTTATCAAGATCATCACAAGTAGAATGGATGGGTTTCTTGACAGCAACTCCCAGCCCCTAGTCGCACAATTAGTCCCATAATCCAAGCAAAAAAAATCAATTAATTAGCCAAACAGAGGCTTATGAGGGAGTGTTAATAATTACCTTTACCTCGGACAATGGATTTGAGGAGAGTGTAAAAGGAGGGTGGAGGATGGAGGAGAGAAATGGAATTGCTGCTGCATTTCTCTCGACCCAACACTGCTCCGTCTCCGCCTCCACCACCATACTAGAACATAGAAAGCGTCAACTGGGAGCATGGACAGATCAGATGCTACTCTTCTTCTCGATCTTTATTCCAAGGTGGAGAGTTTGTGAATTAAATAATGCATAGAGACCCTAAATTTTTAAATCAAATTTGCAAATCAAATAATATGTCATCAATAGAAAATAAACACGTTAATCAAAACTCATAATCCAATCATCAACATCCACATTATTTGGTTTAGAGATTTAGTCTTCTTAGCATTATTCCTTCTAAATTTGTCTACTCACAACATAAAGAGGGTACCATAAAACGGACATGGGTCCTCTCCGGATCCATGTATCCTAATCCACCAAATCTATGTATCAGGCTATTGAAATTTAATCTAACGGTTACAAAGAGGGGCCCACTTTAACCGTTGAATCAAATGTCAATGGCTCGGATACATGAATTTGGTAGATTTTGATACTTGGATCCGGAGAGTACCCATGTCCCCATAAACCTATCATCTTCTTGAGCATGTAATTTTATGTGGCATATTCTTATTGAACGCGGTTAATTTATGTCTACACATACATGCACAGTTCTAGATCAAAGATTTTGTATATGGGATTTAGGATTAAATCTTTGTTTCTTATTTACATTACGATATTATTAGAAATCGACGTCCATGTGATGTATTGATCTAATGTAATTAAAATTAAAATTTCTATTATTTTAAAATTTGTTCTTCAAACACAAATGAAACATCAAGTTGATGTTCTACAAAACTTAAGCTAAATATTATTTTCTTCGTTTTTCGTTTTTTAAGTTTATTTTCACAAAACAATATGCTAAACGCATTTTTGTATGTGTAAAATGAAAAACTGTTTTGTAAATCGTTAACAAACAAGTCCTAATTATGTGAAAACATTGATTTCATAATGAGCTACTAAAAACAATTAAACCTTGGGCCTTATAATTCTTAACTCAATTCAAAATGTGGCTATAGGTAGAGCTGTACACAAGTTGAGCTGAACAGAGTATTACTGTGTTCAAGTTTGGCTTGTTTAATTTTTTTTTTCTTTGAACTCGAAACTAGACTTGGCTTGGTTCTTATACAAGCCAAGCTCAAACGAGCTTAAAAATTTTGAGCCCAATACCGAGCTTAAGGTGTTTCGAGCTATTTCTAATATTAAGTTGGTTCAGTTATTTAAAATATATATATATATATATATATATATATCATATCTTGAAAGGGTTATAGTGTTCTATAAAAGAAGAAAAGAATAATATTATGATGTAGTGTTATGTATATATTGTTGTACACATATATGAGGAAAGGATCCACATCACTAGATTTTGGACACAAGTTAGAAAATTATTTTTCTCTCTCCTTGTTTTCCAAAAAAAAAAAAAAGTAAAATAAAAAAAAAAAATAATTTTGTTTACAAGTTTAGTCTCTCTAGCATTACTCTTAAAATTAAAAATCATTTACAGACATTTCGGTGAATCTCTCTAGCATCACCTTCCATTGCTTTTCTTTTTCTTGGTCAAATCGATTGTTGTTGCAAGTGGCACCAACCCCAAATGGGTTTGCTTTGAAGACGAGGTCTTTAAAATCAAACTTGGATAGAAGAGGCCAACGCAAATAATACTCAATGGTGGACGCCAATTTCACAAACAAAGTTCGGCAATTTACTACATAACTCATCTGAAAACATTTCGCATACAACGTCCGAAAACACCTAATCATAAAGATTTGGCTTGTTCAGTGTCACATCCCGACCCGGGACGGATCACTTCCCGGGCCCGCTCCACCACCGTAGCACGATATTGTCCGCTTTGGGCTTACCATTCCCTCACGGTTTTGTTTTTGGGAACTCACGAGCAACTTCCCAGTGGGTCACCCATCCTGGGAGTGCTCTAGCCTCTTTCTCGCTTAACTTCGAAGTTCCTACGGAACCCGAAGCCAGTGAGCTCCCAAAAGGCCTCGTGCTATGTAAGGATGGGAATATACATTAAGGATCACTTCCCTGGGTGATGTGGGATGTCACAATCCACCCCCTTTAGGGGCCCGACGTCCTCGTCGGCACACACGCAACCAGGGTTAGGCTCTGATACCAAATTTGTCACATCCCGGCCCGGGACGGACTACTTCCCGGGCCCGCTCCACCACCGTAGCACGATATTGTCCGCTTTGGGCTTACCATTCCCTCACGGTTTTGTTTTTGGGAACTCACGAGCAACTTCCCAGTAGGGGTGGGTTCAAAAAACCGAAAACCGAAAAAAACCGAAAACCGAACCGGACCGAGACCGAAAAAAACCGAACCGAAATTGTCAAACCGAACCGAACCGAATCTGACCGGTTCGGTTTCGGTTTTTGAGGCTCGGAAACCGAACCGAACCGAACCGAACCGAAATATATATATATATATAATTTTTTTGAATATTTATAAATAGTTTAGTCATACAATCATAACAAAACAGAACCTGTTGCCAAGTTGGTTTCAGTGAAACTTTACAAGCATGGAGGCATGGGTTCGAACCCTCATGCCTCCAGGATTTGTGAGATTATTTTTAATTTTTTAATCTTTTTAACAAAACCCTTAACTATAACCCTAACCCTCCTCCTCCTTATTTTTCATTCCGCCTGGCCTCTTAATATGAATGTGAACTTTCATATTTCCTTTTTTTTTTTAATAATTTTGGAGGGAGAAGAAAAAAAAAAAAGAGATTATTTTTAATTTTTTAATCTTTTTAACAAAACCCTTAACTGTAACCCTAACCCTCCTCCTCCTTATTTTTCATTCCGCCTGGCCTCTTAATATGAATGTGAACTTTCATATTTCCTTTTTTTTTTTTTTAATAATTTTGGAGGGAGAAGAAAAAAAAAAAAAAAAAAAAAAACCGAAAAAAAATTGAACCGAACCGATTTCGGTTTCGATTTTGAGAAAAAACCGAACCGATTAGAACCGAACCCAGCCCTACTTCCCAGTGGGTCACCCATCATGGGATTGCTCTAGCCTCCTTCTCGCTTAACTTCGAAGTTCCTACGGAACCCGAAGCTAGTGAGCTTCCAAAAGGCCTCGTGCTAGGTAGGGATAGGAATATACATTTAAGGATCACTCCCCTGGGCGATGTGGGATGTCACATTCAGTGTTATCCCACTGAAACTGTCAATTAGATTCGGATGACTATTTCCTAAATTTCAATTGAAAATTCAGACGAACTGTGACGACCCATCCCTAATTTTACGTTTTTATAAATTTAAAAAGTGTGAATTGATGAAAATGCCCTAGATGCGAGATTATTGACTTCCATTGACGTCTTTTCGGGATGTGTGCAAGTTACCATTTTATCGTACTTTCGAAGTTATTAACGGAATGATCGTGTAATCGTAATTTGAATCCAACCCGTTTTTTGGTGACTTTCTGTCGCCGTTTCCGTCAGATTTCCGGCGAGTTGAAGTTATCCAACACCACCACCAGACTCACCGATGTTCTCTCTTACTTTCCCATCCAAACCCAACTAGGTTTGACCCTAATTTTGTGATGACCTGCACTGGTGGGTGTGATGGACACTCGACGGCGATCTGTCGATCTTGCTAGCATCGGTGACAACCACCACACTCATTCAAGTTCTCTCAACCTCAGGAACAAGGCCCAAACAAGATTGGAGGCATTGGGCAAATTGAGGACGAATTAAGGGGCACCCATTTCTAGGGTTTCCAGCGGATTGAGGCAAAATTTAGGTGTTTCTCGGCTGAATTGGACCTCAGCCCAGGTATGAAAATTGTTCCCCTTGACTTGCTCTGCATGCCTGTAAAATTTGGTTTTGAAAATAGTTGAATTTTTCGGTGAGCTGAGGCGGTCGGTCACCGTGTGCAGTGGCACGTGGGCCGAGGCACCCCCTGACCTTCTTAGGCTAAATTTGATACCCCAATTTCATAGGTGAAGTCCAATTAATGAAATCTCATCGTTTGAACATAATTTTGATACAGACTGCCACTTGATCCTTATGTGAATTGACGATTCGACTGTTGGATTGTCACCAAACCTTATACATTATAGTACGTAATATTTGAGGACCATAAAACTGACGGATCAGGAATCCATCGTACGGATCTTTCCGAATTGGATTTGTAAGTTCATAAAATAAAATGTTGGTCGCCACTTGAATCGTGATTGGCGGAGATCCAACCGTCGGATAGTGGTAAGATTTTAGTATGTTGTTTTAGAAGCATAATGTGAATCTTGGAAGTTACAGATCAGAAATTTGAGGTGCGGATCATTCGGATCGAGTTACGTAGGGTTGTGGACCCTACCATTGACCTTTGACCGACGGTTGACTTTTGGTCAATGGGTTACAAATCATTCTAGAATGTCCTTGGGGATGTGTTTTATGTAAGCAAGGTTCTAAAAAATGCTAGGCACTAGTTAGGCGGCAGGCTGGCGCCTAGCATCTAGGCGGCCTAGGTGGATTTAGGTAAATTTCTTGTATGTCTTGTAAATAAGTGCATATTGACACTTACAAAAAATTATACTTTTATGAAATCCATGGATTCATAATAAAAAAAATGGTAAAATGCAAAAAGAGTATCCAACAAGTCCAAAATTTTAAAAACACATTAAGCATATATGCCATATAACCATATTGAGGAATATTGTAGGATGACACATGTACAACAAATTCACAATTTTAAACCACTTAGACTTATATAGGGTTTATTTTATTTTATTTTTTAATTTCATTAAAAAAAAAAAAACCGCCTTGGCGCCGTTGATAACTCATATATTTCATGCATTTATACCATCCATTTCTAGACTCTTTGTGACATTTTTGAGTTAAACTGGTTGCATTTTACCTTATTTTGTGTTAGTTTGCAGTTACATGTACTTTATGATCAATTTGAAGGCAAAAGAAGTGAAAACATGCCATTTTTGGGGTTGACCCTATTCAAATGTGGAAATAAGTTTAGTAGCCTGTTTTGAAGCCCAAATAAAGGATCCAAGATGAATCTGGCTTGTTAGAAGACCAGGAGAAGAATGGGAAAGGAATTGGAATATCTAACCTGATTTGGAGAAGCTAAATAAGGAAAAACGTTCAAAATTTTGGCTTAATGATTGGGGTCACCTTGCAATCAGCTACAACCCCATTTAGCCTATAAATACTAGGTTTCAGATCACTTTTTTACAAGCCCCCCTTGGGGTCGCCCAGAGCTGTCTCTCTTCTCTTTCTTTGGCCTTTTTTCTAGAAACAAAACCCTATTTCCCTTCACCATCCGCTGCCACCGAAGAAACCATGCAACCGCGCTGTTCTTGGAGGATTTCAACATCATAATTGCTTCAAGGGGGCTTCTTCTATGAACTTTAGTTTCACTCATGTTGTTCTTGATATTTATATATTTTGTAATCATGTTGTGTAATCAAGTTCATAGTTGGGGATTTCGACGTAGCCTTGCAAAACTATTCTATGTTATTAAGTTAAAGTACTCGATTCATTAATCTGTTTTTATGTTTCATTCACTGATTTTATAGTATAATTTGTTTGTTAATCTTAATGTTTGATCACCATTAGGGTTGCTTATGAATTATTTGATCAAGGTTATAGTACACATCATGCTTAATCTTGGTAGACATGTGAATGAATGAAGAAACTGCCATGCATACATCCTGCCATGTGATTTCTTTGGTTCTTTGAAGTTGTCTTGTTCTTAATGGATTCTTACTTGCTAATCTAAGTTGAACATCACAACTAGATTGTAGATTAAGAGTACTTGATCACAACCACACATCAAATGGATGATCATAAATAAGTAAAACGAACCCTAGTTGCAAATTGGAGAGTTGAATGCGTTTTGACTTAATTTTCATGGAATTGACTTGTAATGGTGAAATCGGTATCCCTAGTTACATTCCCATTGTTTTTGAATCATTCTATTATTCATATTTACATTTGCTTGCATTTTAAGTTACTTGACTTCTCAAATCAAAATCAAAACTCAATTTGTTAGTTTCATTTTTTAGTTAGGGTTCACATAAAGCTAGTAATTTGTAGAGGTCTAATCAGTCCCTGTGGTTCGACACCCTTACTTGTGCCAGTACACTATCCTTATTTTTGCACTTGAAAGGAACACAATAGCTGCTTAGAGCCCATCTGATTTTGCCAACCAATTTGCAAGAAAACGCCTCAACTCACCACCACCCAGCGCCTAGGCCTTTTTTTAGAACATTGTATGTAAGTTACATGTTCTATCGATAAGAATTTTGAGACGTGATTTGATATTTGTTCTAGGCGACGATCGTTCGTGACCCCTCGATATTCGTGCTACAGAGTTGTAGCGTGAACTTCAGGTGAGTGGGTATTTTCCTTTTTATAGTGTGTGTGTGTGTGTGTGTGTGTGTGTGTGTGTGTGTGTATGATATTTTCCATTTATGAATTTGAAAAAGAATTTCTTACGTACGCCTGGATTAGACTAAAGTTTATAAGAATTAGCGAAATGATGGAATTTATGAAATATGCTACATCCTACAAGATGCATTGGTATGCTTATAATCTTTGATGTTATAATTATACCTACGGCTATGAATGTTGGTATGTTGATTAGAACTATCGAATCACTGTGACGTGACTATATTTGTGTTATCTGCTCATCATTTGCTGCGCCCGACGTTAGTGCTCGCCTAGGGCCAGGGCTAGTCTTTCACATGTATGTTCACATCCACACTACACGCTCGCCTTGGATCCAAGTAGGTGCCAGTCTTGTCGTACAGGTTGCAATAGGCAACTTCGACTCATATGTGACCGCGAATAGCACCAGTCTTAAGTGATTGTAGCACTAAAGTGTATATTATGATTACACCCAGTCTTGTTCATGTCAGAATACCTCTGCATGAACTCGTGTGTCAGCATGTGTTGATCAGCACCCGTTATGATATGTTACTTATGTGAGATTTTGTGATTTTGAATGTCATGCCCTTATTTATGAGATATTGTGCTGTAATGAATTCTTGAGATTTTGCAGGCTACGATAAGTATTCTTTTAGTATACGTAGTATGTATATTTTGGAAACTATATTGGTTTTACAGTGAGGGGTTACTATGTTTTCGAAAAGGGTTTTACAAAGATTTGTTTCTAGGCCTACTCACCCTTATTTTTCGCCCCTCCAGGTTTTAGTAGCTGAGTTATCATGTTGACAAGGATTATTGGCAAATCTTGGTATTGGGATTACATTCGTGGGTACGATTCTCATCCTCCCAACTGTACTTTACTTATACTCTGACATCACGTGTGAAATGAGTTCTTTCCCGCGCACAAGTGCACTCTTAAAATTAGGCACTTTTAGGTTTAAATTTACACACATTTTCCACATCACTACACTTTATTGCTTCGTCATGTTCCAAGTGTCGACCATCATAACTCGATTCGAAGTCCAAGTGGACATTCCGGGTTGGGGTATGTCACGAACCACAGTCAAACCTTTGCCTGAACGAGCAAATATTAATTGTCCAAACGTGAGTTTTGTAGAGCATATGTTTAAATGTGGCTATGTTAGGGATGTAAGGAAATAGGCTTTTGGATGATTGAGGTCGTTTTTGAAATTTACAAAAATGATTGTTAGAATATGAGTATGATTGTGAGTGCTAGAAGCCGGCTATAGTGTTTCAATTGGTATGGGAAGTTCTTGTTGTAGAGTTTAAAGTTGTCCTAACCAGTTCAAAATTGAAACTTTAATTAAATCTTGATACTCAGCACTCATAGTTGGATTGGAATTGTGTGTTTGTTTCCTACGTTGATTTTAATAGGAAAATCACGAGGATTATTTAGATATAAATAATGATCTATGCTCTCACAAAACATATGCTTAATATTTATCTAACACCTATTTTTAGTTTGAGAACTTTTGGTTTTGCAAAAGAGGATATGGTGCATTGTTTAGAAGTATGCTTTGGCTTCTTCTTCTACTGCTTCTACTAGTTAGTTATTGTGTTTATTGAATTATGATTTAACATTGTATAAATTTGTGGTTCATGAGTTTAATCTCTTAAGTTATATTTTGATAAGTTTAGTCTTACATGTGGTATCAGAGCCTTAGATTTTTTCTCTTGAATTCAAATTGAAAGTATTGAAATTAAAAAAAATAAAAGACTATGATTAATTACCAGGCATCAAATTTCGTTTGTGAGGAAATCTGTAGGGTTTTATAAGGTTTTATCTCAAATCATTTTCTACAAAAACCTTTATTCTTAATTTCGATCATTTGTTATACCATGTTATTTTCTATGCAATTGAGTGTTGTGCATTGATTATATTTTGCTAGATAATATATAATAAATCAACTCCAAAAACCCAAAACAAAAAGGAAATTGCTACAAGTGTGGCAAGTATGGCCATTACGCCAATGATTGTCGTGTTAAGAAAGCAATTAGTCAATTGAAGATCTCTGAGGAAGAGAAACTTCAGTTAATCAAAGTCTTAGAACTTAAGGGCACAAAAAATAGTCAATCAGAAGATGATTTGGAATCATCTTCTTCTGATAATAGTTCGTCGACCAACCCCTCATCCCCCGACATCAAGCTAGGATGCACCGATGCTTGCTGTAATAAAATTTCAGTGCTTAGTAAGCACGAAGAACAAGAAGATCTTCTTATCAAATTAATAAGTAAAGTCGATGAGCCTGAACTCAAATCTTTCTATCTTAAGAAACTTAAGAAATTAGTTTCTTCCAATGAATCTGGCACTAGCCAACCCTCAGCCAACTCCCAAAATCTCTCTTAGCACAACCTTAGAAAGGTTTAATAAGACTAAGAAAGAAATCACAATCAAAGACCTCCAACGTGAAGTTAATAAAATCAAAATGAAATTAGGTTTCTAAAGTTAGAAAACCTAGAAATTCGTACACATCTCAGTAGAGTCCGCACTCAAACTTTTGTCGACAATCCTGATGAAGGACAAAGTAGTTCTTCTTCTTCTGATGCTCATTTGAGCAAATCTTCTTCAAAAGATTTAATCTTAGGTCATTTAGACAAGATAAGAATCTAGAAATGGTATTCTAAAATCAAAATAATAATTGATGATTTTCATTTTGAAAATATTGCTTTGATAGATTCGGGCGCAGACTTGAATTGCATTCAAGAAGGGTTAATACCTACTAAGTACTTTCATAAGTCGACAGAAATACTTAGTGCTACAAACCAATCACCAATGCAATTAAATTTTGAAATACCAAAAGCGCATGTTTGCAATCAAAAATATTTCTGATCCAGTCATTTTAGGTCTCCCTTTTATGGCACTCATATATCCTTTTAAGGTTCATCACAATAGGATTACCACTCGTGTCTTAGGACAGAAAGTCACGTTTGAATTCTGCAAGGAAATAGATCTCAAAAAATTAAAACATTTTCAGAAGGATAGCATATCGCGATCCCTCAATCTAATCAATCATACAACACAACAAATTAATTTCTTAAAAGAAGAAATTAATCACAAAAGAATTGAAGAACAGCTAGTAAACAAATCTTTGTTAAAAGCCATTAATAATTTTCAAAGGAAACTTGTTAATGACATCTATTCCGATATTCCCAAAGCATTTTGGCACCGCACACAACATATTGTTAAACTTCCTTACATAAAGGAGTTTAATGAATCTAAAATCCCAACCAAAGCCAGACCAATTCAAATGAGTCAAGAAGTCTTGGAATTCTGCAAAACAGAGATACAAGAACTTCTTAATAAAGGAATTATCCGTAAAAGTAAGTCACCTTGGTCATGCCCTGCATTTTATGTCCAGAAGAACGCAGAATCAGAAAGAGGTACTCCCCGATTAGTTATTAATTAGAGTTAATTACAAAAAACTACCTCAAGTATGGGTCAAATGACACTTTCATACCTCATCTTTTAAAATTAACAATGTCATACCTCATCTTACGAATTTGTGTCAATGTTATACCTTCCGTTAGCTTGGCCGTTTATTTCTCAGTTAAATGCTGACGTGGCGGGACCCATTTTTATTAAAAAATTAATAAAAAAATTATTAAAAACAAAAAAAATCATTTAATATTATTTAAATATTAAAATAATACAGACCCTTTTTTTTTTTCTTCTCTCTTCTTCTTCTTCCCTCTTCTTCTTCTTCTTCTTCTTCTTCTTCTTCTTCTTCTTCTGCAGGGGGACGAACTGGGCTGCTTTTTTTTTTTTTTTTTTTCTTCTCTCTTCTTCTTCTTCCCTCTTCTTTTTCTTCTTCAGCAGGGGGACGAACTGGTTTTTTTTTTTTTCTTCTTCTTCTTCTGCCCTCTTCTTCCCTCTTCTTCTTCTTCTTCTTCTGCAGGGGGACGAACTGGGTTTTTTTTTTTTTTCTTCTCTCTTCTTCTTCTTCCCTCTTCTTCTTCTTCTTCTTCTGCGGGTTAGGTTGGGGGGGGGTGGGGTTGGGTGGGAGGGGACGGGTTTGCTGTTTTTTTTTTTTTTTTTTTTTTTTCTCTTCTTCTTCTTCTTCTTTCTCCTTCTTCTTTTCTGGGTTGTTGGGTTGCAGGAAGATGATGGGGAAGAAAGAGGGGGGAGATGCACGAAAGGAGAGGGAAGATGATGGCTAATGATTTTTATTTTTTTATGTATTTTTTTATTATTATTTTAATATTTAAATAATATTAAATGATTTTTTTTGTTTTTAATAATTTTTTTATTAATTTTTTAATAAAAATGGGTCCCGGATCAAGCCACGTCAGCATTTAACTGAGAAATAAACGGCCAAACTAACGGAAGGTATAACATTGACACAAATTCGTAAGATGAGGTATGACATTGTCAATTTTAAAAGATGAGGTATGAAAGTGTCATTTGACCCATACTTGAGGTAGTTTTTTGTAATTAACCCTATTAATTATAAACCATTGAATGAAGTTTTGAAATGGATTCGGTATCCAATCCCTAACAAAAGAGATTTGATAAAGAGACTTTCTCAAGCAGTTATTTTTTTCAAAATTTGATATGAAATTAGGCTTTTGGCAAATTCAAATCCATGAATCTGATAAATACAAAACAACTTTTGTAACTCCTTTCAGACATTATGAATGGAATATAATGCCTTTCGGCCTTAAAAATGCTCCAAGTGAATTTCAAAATATCATGAATGAGATTTTTAATCAATATAGCCATTTTTCGATTATTTAAATTGATGCTGTTCTGATTTTTTCAAAGTCAATAGATGAGCATTGGAAACATTTGCATTTGTTTGCTAGAATAATTAAGTCCAATGGATTAGTTGTCTCTGCATCAAAGATTAAACTGTTTTAGACCAACATTAGATTTTTAGGATATAATATCCATAAATCTACCATTCGGCCCATTGATGGAGTCATTCAATTTGCTGATAAATTTCCAGATCAGATGACTGACAAAACATAATTACAACGTTTTTTAGGTTCCTTGAACTGTGTATCTGAAATTTATCCTCATCTTCGTCGGCAGTGTAAACCATTGTTTGATTGTCTCAAAGATAATCCTCCAACATGGTCTACCATTCATACTTCCATTGTCAAACAGATTAAAACTCATGTTAAGACTTTGCCTTGTCTTGGCATGCCAACTCCCAACTCATTCAACATAGTTGAAACAGATGCATCTGATATTGGTTATGGAAGTATCCTCAAACAGTCAGTTTCTTCTAGATCTCCTGAACAAATTATTCGTTTCCATTCAGAAGTATGGAACTCTGCACAAAGTAATTATAGCACTATTAAGAAAGAAATATTATATATTGTATTATGCATTAGCAAATTTCAAGATGATTTATTAAATAAAAAATTTTTAGTCCGTGTTGATTGCAAATCTGCAAAACATGTTTTACAAAAAGATGTTCAAAACATTGCACCTAAACAAATTTTTGCACGATGGCAAGCCATATTAAGTATTTTTTATTTTGATATTGAATACATTAAAGGCGGCCACAATTGCATACCAGATTTTTTAACAAGAGAATTTCTGCAAGGGAAGAATGACATGAAACAGCAGTAGCCAAAGAAGGCTTCTAGCCACTCTTCCACCTCCACCACCAGTAAAACAGGAATTTATTCCCGATTCATCATCGGCCTTAGCCATCACCAACAGATTCACTCCATTAGGATCCACAGTAGGAAATTTCCGACCAAACTACCAAAAGGCCTTAACCAGTTCATATGATCCATATTCATCAATGCCATCCCCATCAACACCCAAAACACCTAACTTTGTTAAAACATCCCCATATGTCAAGAAAAATCCAACGGAATACCTATTCAGCATCCCTCATCATATTGACAAAAAACAAACCCTAGAAAAAATAGCCAAAACTATTTTCCCTCCAAACTTTCATCATTTACCAACTGAATCTTTCAAAACCCTTAAATATTACCAAGCCATTCTCTCTGAGATAGAAAGTATTGCTGTCAAACCCATATTCAGTACCACCCATGAAAACAAAATACTCTATCATTCTCTTCATATTGGAAGATTTCTTACCGAACAAGATTGGGGCATCCCCCTTTATCAAACCAAACCATTTCATACCCAACATGTTCTTATTCCAAACAAGCATTATAATTATTTTGATTACATTCAAGCCTAGACCAATATATTTTTACATCAAACAGCTGATTTCAGCCATTCATGGTTTCTTACCTTTGATGGAAATTTCAGGTTAATCTTCCCAGCATGGTTTCCCAATTGGTGGTCAACTCATGGCTTGACAACCAACTTGCTACCCGAGGATCTCCTGCAAGTTTTATCATCTGGTTTCTAGAAAAGATTTGATCGAAGCCGGTTTGATGACAGAATCTTCCTTCTATTGTTGTTCATGGCTAAATACAAGGTCCCCTGGATCATGAAATGGAATTACGAAGTTGAATCAGGCCAAGTCTACAAGTCCCGATGGGTCAAATGGTGGGACAAATTTGATTGTCAAAAAATTATAAGTTTGGTCTCATCTGAGTTCCCCATTGTTCCTGTTCTAATGGTATCTCCACCAGCACATAAAGCATTGCCAGAAATCCCAGAGACTACTCAATCTTTATTGAACATTAGTCCTTCATCCTCCCTCAAAGGCAAAACTAAATCATCCAAATCATCCAAAACAATAAGCTTGAAGAAAAAAGAGAAATCCTCGCAACTCCAAAATATGGCAGATAAGCTTATGACGGAAGCGGCTTTGCTGCTCAAAGAAGAAGAAGAAACAATTTCAGACTCATCAGACGTTTCGTCTCAACCCGTCAAGTGGGCAGATTATCAAGGTTTTCAAGACCCATTTGAAATCTAATATGTAATAATTTGTAATCAGTTCAAGGGTTTTACCTATGTAAATTGCACAGTTCTAGCCATATGATCATTAGTAGTAGCAATCATTCCGACAAGGAACTATTCATCAGCAGTAGCAGCAGACAAGTCACTATTCATGAATAGTAAAATCACTTGTACTATTCATCCATCATTTCGAAAACAGACACGTGAATACACAGTAAAAGGCTTCATCATTTGTCGACCTTTCCATCTTTCAGCGAGATTACCGACTTAATTATCTCAGCCTTAATCATTCTTCTCAACAAGATAAAAGAAAAGCTCAAACAAACTTTAGTCACCAACAGCTAGAACTTTTGCGAATTCTCTCTGAACATAAGTGATTTAGGTTTATTCCAATACCAAATATCAAACACTTGTATTTTAATTTTTAATCAAGGATGCCTGCGTGCACACCATCTATTTTCTTATCAATCGTCAGTAGACGAAATTGTAAGTTGGTTTTCAATTTGAAATAAAACTTATTTTCAAATTATATCTTTGCATCATTAATTTCAATTCACTATTTTCGCTATGAAAAATATTTTCATCACTACTGATTTTAATTGGCATTTATGTTTATCTCCCAGTCAATTCATTAAGTATCTTAAATTCAAGGTAAACACCGATCAGACTTTCGTTCAATTCTTCCTTCATATATACAGCATTTGGTATGATATCTGCAAGCCTAATAATCATAATGACTGTAGTCTTGATTGTTGTCCTCATAATTTTTATCATCGTCAATAGACGGTAAGCTTCCGCCCCTATTTGGTATCAGAGCCAAGTGGTTGGTAATTGCATTAGCATCTTTGTAATCAGTAAGTCAAGTTCATATTTCAGTCTTCCAATTTACAGTTTATCTTATCTCTCAGTCCTCTAAATTGTTTGTTTAACTCCCCATCCAAACAATAAGACGTGGTCCAAACAAAAAGTCCCAGGTAGAGGCATAAGCGGAGCGCCTAAGCGGGGAAGGAGTTCATCGAATACGCGAGGAAGGTGAATGAGTATAAGTTTTCTGTATTTTGTTCGCTTGATTTGTGAATTTCATGAGTAGATTATTTAGATCTAACTCAATGACCAATTGACTCACCCCAACCCGGAATATTCGCTAGGACCCCGAATCGAGTCGTGTTGGCTGACACCTAGAAGGTGACGAAGCCATGTGTGTGATAATGTAATAAATGTGAATAAATTAAAATCTAAAAGTGGTTAAGTACAGGAGTGCACGGTGAGCGGGTCTGGACCCATTTCACGCGTGATGCAGAGCATAAGTATAGTACAATAAGGTAAGATAATTATTATACCATCATAAGAAGACATTTGTACTGAAAAGTGCCACGAATCCTTGTCGATATGGAACCCTGCTGTTAGAACCTAGAGGGGTACAAAAATAGAAAATGTGAGTGAGTGAAACAAAACTTTTCAAACCAATTCCAATTACCAAAGGCAGTAGCCCCTCACCGTAACACCTGTATAATTCCCATAAAATAGAATACGTATCTATCTCAATCCCATACACGACATAACAAAGTCCACATGAATATCATGCCATAAATCTCAATAAAAATATATATCTCATCAACATGTTAGCTGGAGTCACCTCACGTGGCCTGTATGGCTAAATCAATATCTCATCAATCAATGCTAGCACATATAAGTCGGAGTCACCTATAGTGACCTGTATGATTTATT
Source organism: Pyrus communis (assembly GCF_963583255.1). NCBI lineage: Eukaryota > Viridiplantae > Streptophyta > Magnoliopsida > Rosales > Rosaceae > Pyrus > Pyrus communis. Next base: position 12,576,274 of record NC_084815.1, read on the forward strand.
CATAGCTCATCACATATCTCATCAATCATTGCTAGCACATATAAGTCGGAGTCACTTGTAGTGACCTATACGACTTATTCATATCTCATCACATATCTCATCAATCATTGCTAGCACATATAAGTCGAAGTCAACTATAGTGACCTATATAACTTATCCATAGCTCATCAAATATCCTTGCACACGAGTCGGAACCACCTCTAGTGGTCTGTACGACAAGACTGGGTGTAAATAAGTACGCTTAAGTGCTACGATCACGTGAAGACTGTGCGAATAATCGCAGGTCACCTACGAGTCGGAACCACCTATAGTGGTCTGTACGACAGGCCTGTGCACCTACCTTGGATCCAAGGTGAGCGTAAGGTGTGGGATATGAACTTCACATGAAGGACTATGCCCTGGCCACGGCGCGGGAGCACTAACACCGGGGTGCAGGTTTATGAGCTCTAAATGCATCTAATACCGCATGTATGACTCGTAGGCAACCAGTACGACAGTGTCGGAGCTGCCTATTACATAAATGTAGTCATGCCATAACCTCATCATTTCAACTAATACTATATACTCACCTTAACTTACCTGTGCGTCCTGCGTTCACCTTTGTACTTCAGAGCGTTCACAATAATTATGTGCAAGTAATATACATATGGATATACCAGGATGTAAATATGAAATTTAACCATATCATAATATTTCCAAATATATAAACATATATACAAATGACATAAAGTGCATAAGCTGTAATGCCCTACTCCCGAACTATTTACCTTCAGAAATAAATATTGGTGATAAGTCTAACTAAACACTAGTTTAATTAACTATCATTACTAACTATTTTTCACTTCAATGTTACGATTCTTCACACATTGATTTATAACCAACATTTCACCACCAAAATATAAGGTTAAGTCTCACATTTTTCACCAATCTCCCTCAAATTGCTCAAATCCCCAACAAGGCTATTGTCCCAATTATTTAGTCTCAATTATTACGTGGCTGCATCCAACGTCTCGTTAGACTGCCTACGTACCCAAAGAGAACTTCTAGATCACATCACCCACAAAGAGAACTTCTAGATTGCCTCGATTTTATCCCTTCCCTACTTCCACATTTGATCACATCACAAAGAGAACTTCTAGATCACATCACCCAAAGAGGTTGACTACATCCCACTTCTATCTTAGCGGTCTTCACAAGTGTCTTGTTGTTGAAATTTCAACACCCATTTTAAGGAAATCACTATCGCCAATACTTTAAGTTTCAGGGCAGGAAGAATATTGTTTTCTACTTAAGTAAAACAACCACCAATTGAAATACCACATGAGTGTAACCTTGGTTCAACACCACAATTATTGACTTTCACATTCTCTACACATACAAAATATCCCGAACTGATAGTGAATAATGATACTTCCCAACTTTCACTCCTATGTTCTAAGGTAGATAAAGATTTTGGACACGTTCTCCACCGAGAAATATCATTTGATTTCTAAGCAAAAATAATAAATGTTAACTTCAAGTCATGGATAAAATAGCTCATTCCAAATGGTTCTCGCTAGCATCGATGCGAAAGTGGCGCATACTGATAGGAGCATATTCATGCGACTTAAATGGCTTGTTCTCATGCATTTACGTTATGTTTCTTTAGTTGTTTTTGGCATTTAAGCCATTTTCGTGTGTTTTTAGGTTCATGTGGCTAAGGAAGCAAAAAGATGCATTTTGGAGCATTTTGGAGCAAAATTGGACTTGGAAGGGATAACTTATACTTGGAGCAAAAGGAATGGACGAAATTGAAGAGTTGATGTCACAAGGATTCCTACTTGAAGTAGCCACACACCTTCCACATTTCAGCCACATGCACTTGTTCCTCCATCATTGCACCAACAACAACATTGCACATGCACTCCCTTTAATTAATTAACCCACATGCACCCTTTATTCTTTCATCATTCCAGCCACTCCACATCCCTCACCAAGAAATCATTCAACACATGCATCCATAATCATTTCTCCACACCAAAACTGTGCACATGCATTCCCCTTGTGCAATTCCATCATTCCACACCTCCATGGCAGCCACCAACCAACCTAGCTGTCATGTTTCCCCTTTAATCATTCAAACATTCACCCACATGCATTTCTAACCCACATGCACCCTAGATTCTAATCAGCCATTCACATTTAATCATTCATTCCCATCAGATTTCTAGCATATTCACATGCATTCCATCCTTTAAAACATTGCACATGCATTCCCTTTCATTTCTGTCAAAGCACATGCATTCCCACCCTTTAATCACATGCATAAATCAGCCACATGCATCTCCCATCACCATTTCAGATTTCCACCAAGTTCCTAGCTGTCATGTTCCCTCTCTTTCTCCCTATAAATACCATACACACTTCACACAAGATTCATACAGATTTCTGTCATTCACTCTTCCATATTCCCTCATCCATTGCAGAAATGTAGACCATCAAACTCCCTTGTGCCGTGCTCTCTCTTACAATCCAAACATCATCCTTCCATTTCCACCACTCCCCAAACCATTCACACCATCAAACTATCCCTAGACCTTGTGCTACAACGAAGAGGAAGAGAAAAGTGCCTAAACGTTCATACAATTCAAGTTTGAGTTGTTGGAATGTTTAGGTGTTTCTTTGATTTCAACGTTTAATTTCAATACTCTTTGTTTTGTACGAATGAGGAATGGAAGATAAGAGGGCCTAAACGTTCATACAATTCAAGTTTGAGTTGTTGGAATGTTTAGGTGTTTCTTTGATTCTCTTTGTTTTGTACCATGAGGAACTAAATCCCCTTTAGCTAGGGGGTGATTCGAATATATGTTTATGCTTGCATTTTGATTTGTTTACTTCTAATTGCGTTTTATAAGTTGTGTATTCAATTTGTTTAACCGTTTGATTGATAACTTATTTATGTATGTTTATTGAGAATGCGCGCTTAATTTTCATGCATGAATATGACGCTAGAATATAAGTGAGTTTCACCTAATCGTTATGAACTTATATTCACAAGTAGTGGAGGTTGCTTATAAACAATCGCGTTAAACGAATTCTTGGCATAAGTTTCATGCGTATTCCATAGTAACGAATGCCTCGTCAACACTTATAATTTTCATAGAGCGTAATGATTCTTGCTTGTATCTCTTCTATGCATTCATGTTGAGGACTTGTGGGGAATGTTTTGAATTGTTGTATGCGCTAACCCATCCAATTCAATAACGTTAGGAAGATTTGAAGGTTAATTAGTGCATCACGGTTAACCCGGGGTGTTGAGTTTCATGGTTTATTGAAATGCAATTGGAAATCATTTTATTATGCAAGTGTAACATATGTGAAGATGAACCCCTTAGCTACCATTCTATCATCCATTCATTCCATTCCATCAAATTCGTTTTACAATCTGTTTAGTTTATTAACTTGTTTTGTTATTTCAATTTTCGTATAAATCTAAATCCCCCTTTACTTTAATGTCCAATTTAGTTAGAAATCAATTTAGTTTGTGCTTTTAAGTGTTTTGATTCATTTTATTTCCCAATTTCGTCCAAATTCACCAAAGTGCTCAAAACTGCCTAGAAAGTGATTTTAAGGCAGTTTTGAGTGTTTTGGGTGATGTTTGAGTCTTTTGGTTTGTTTTAATGTTTTAAGTGTTTAGTTTTACATTCTTTGAGTTAGTTTAGTGTTTTATATTGTGTTTTTACGTTCTTGAGTCAAGTTATTACTTAATTTAATCCAAATTTGTGTTTGTGCTCAAATCTGCCCAGAAAGTGGTTTTTAGGCAGATTTGAGTGTGTTTGTGTTGTTTTGAGTCTTTTGGTTTGTCTTAGTGTTTTAAAGTTTAGTTTTGCATTCTTTGAGTCTAGTATAGTGTTTCATATTGTTATTTTACGTTTTTGAGTCAAATCCAAGTGGTTAACAATCCCTCCTAATCCCCGGTCCAGAATGATCCCTACTTATACATATACTACAATTTGACAAAAAGAGGGTTTAATTTATGCGCGTATAATTCTCGCATCACATACACCCGCCAAATCGATCTGTCATGAATTTCTCACTAACCGAGCGTGAAACCATGTCAAAAAGGTTAAAAGAACATTCAAGAAATTGAGGGTCAAAATAGTTCATGAAATCTAGAGTATAAGATATCCGGATTAAATATACAATTTCAATGTCTAAGTGGTCCTCCTGAACAGTTTCTCCCTATCCAGATGATATGGGATATAGACCGGTGACTCTAAATCAACCCAATTGCCTTTAATAACAAGAAGTTAAGGGTACAAACAAAGTTGATGTAGGTTAATATTAAAAAGTCAAACGATTTCAAAAGTGATGAGTTATGATAAAAAAAAAAAAACTGAACAATTCCAACATTGTCCCAAGCCAAAAATAGAAAGGTAAAATTTAAGAATAATATAAAGAGATTTCTTGATGATCGAAAAGTAATGTCACAAAATATTAAACTACCAGGGACCAAAAGAAATTTCCCCACATGTTCTTTCGTCGAGTGTTACCACTTTAGCACCCCATTGCCAGATGAGACATTTCCAAAGTCCTAACAAAAAGGGACTTCGCAAGATTTCTATTAAGTGATATTCTAACAATACTACCAAGAAATCAAAACTAGCTGAGATTTCCAATCTCAAAAGGATCAATTCTAACAACGGAAGAATGATAAAGGAATTAGTTGGTAAAATCTCTGGTGATACACGGTTATCAATACAGTAACTTAGGCCATCAACTTGCCTCAAATCTACACCTTTCCCCCTCAAGGGAAATCTTCATTTTAATTCTAAGGACATTGCCAAAACGATCATCTAAAATGTTGTGAAGACAACATAACTACCCAAAATGGAAGAAAAGCTAACATATTTTTTCGTATTCGATGAGATGGCAAGATTCGAACATTAGCCACAAAAACCAAGAATGCTCACATCACGCGTGCAATGAACACAATACTGCCCAACTTATGCTCTGATAGCAAACTGACACACCCCGGCCTGGAATGTCCGCTAGGACCCCGAATCGAGCCGTGTTGGCTGACACCTAGAAGGTGACGAAGCCATGAGTGTGATAATGTAATAAATGTGAATAAATTAAAATCTAAAAGCAGTTAAGTACATAAGTGCGCGGTGAGCGGGTTCGGACCCATTTCACACGTGATGCAGAGCATAAGTATAGTACAATAAGGTAAGATAATTATTATACCATCATAAGAAGACATTTGTACTGAAAAGTGCCACGAATCCTCGTCGATACTGGAGGGTACAAAAATAGAAAATGTGAGTGAATGAAACAAAACTTTTCAAACCAATTCCAATTACCAAAGGCAATAGCCCCTTGCCGTAACACCTGTATAATTCCCATAAAATAGAATACATATCTATCTCAATCCCATACACAGCATAACAAAGTCCACATGAATATCATGCCATAGATCTCAATAAACATATATATCTCATCGACATGTTAGCTGGAGTCACCTCACGTGACCTGTACGGCTAAATCAATATCACATCAATCAATTCTAGCACATATAAGTCGGAGTCACCTCTAGTGACCTGTACGACTTATTCATAGCTCATCACATATCTCATCAATCATTGCTAGCACATATAAGTTAGAGTCACCTTTAGTGACCTGTACGACTTATTCATATCTCATCACATATCTCATCAATCATTGCTAGCATATATAAGTCGGAGTCACCTATAGTGACCTGTACGACTTATTCATATCTCATCAATCATTACTAGCACATATAAGTCGAAGTCATCTATAATGACCTGTACGACTTATCCACAGCTCATCAAATATCTCTGTACGCGAGTTGGAACCACCTCTATTGGTCTGTACAACAGGACTGGGTGTAAATAAGTACGCTCAAGTGTTACAATCACATGAAGACTATGCGAATAATCGCGGGTCACCTACGAGTTGGAACCACCTATAGTGGTCTGTACGACAGGCCTGTGCATCTACCTTGGATCCAAGGTGAGCGTAAGGTGCAGGAGGTGAACATCACGTGAAGGACTATGCCCTGGCCATGGGCGGGAGCACTAACACCGGGGTGCAAGTTTATGAGCTCTAAATGCATCTAATACCGCATGTATGACTCATAGGCAACCAGTACGACGGTGTCGGAGTTGCCTATTACATAAATGTAGTCATGCCATAACCCCATCATTTCAATGAATACTATATACTCACCTGAACTTACCTATGCGTCATGCGTTCATCTTTGCACTTCAGAGCGTTCACAATAATTATGTGCAAGTAATATACATATGGATATACGAGGATGTAAATCTGAAATTCAACCATAACATAATATTTCCAAATATATAAACAAATATACAAATTGCATAAAATGCATAAGCTGTAATGCCCTACTCCCGAACTATTTACCTTCAGAAATAATTATTGGTGATAAGTCCAACTAAACACTAGTTTAATTAACTATCATTACTAACTATTTTTCACTTCAATGTTATGATTCTTCACACATTGATTTATAACCAACATTTCACCACCAAAACATAAGGTCGAATCTCACATTTTTCACCAATCTCCCTCACATTGCTCAAATCCCCAACAAGGCTATTGTCCCAATTATTTAGTCTCAATTATTATATGGCTGCATCCAACGTCTCGTTAGACTGCTTACGTACCTTAAACAGGGATCAAGCCATTCGTAGTTCACATTAATTATTTATAAGTACATGCATAAATCAATTTAGAAGCATTTGTGGAACTATCAATTATATACATATAATCAAAAGGAAATGACCCACTCACCTGGAGTCCATGCTATGATTCACTAGCACGCACATTGAAGCGTCCCGAACGATTGGCGCCTAAAACAATTATCGAATCACATCAGAATACATAATTCGCATAAGGCACACCCTCAAAGATATTCTAAAATAGTTTAAGACTCATTGACCACAAGTCAATCCTCGATCAAAGATTGACGGTAAGATCCACAACCCTGTGTAACTCGATCCGGAAGATCCGCATATCAAAATTCCAATCCACAGCTTCCAAAGATCCACGTTATGTTTCTAGAATAACATACTAAAATTTCATTTCAATCCAACGATCGGATCTCCGCCAATTTCCAAAATTGATTAGTGGTTAACGTTTTATTTTTATTAACTTACAAATCCAATTCGGGAAGATCTGTACGTCGGATTCCCATTCTGTAAGTTCCTAAATTCTTCAATTATTACGTACTACAATGTAACAAAGATTGGTGACGACCCAACGGTCGGATCGTCGATTCACATAAATACCTAATAACGTATTGTAGAGAATTTACGTTCCAACGATCAACCTACATCATTCAAATATCAAAAATGAATTCAAGACATTCGACATAGCCTAAAAATAGCATTGGTGGCCCACTGGCCACACGCTGCCGCACGCACCGCCGTGGGTGGCGGTCGGTTGTCCCGACTTGTTGGAAAATCCAACTATTTCCAAAAATTCTCAAACTTCACAAAAATGAAGATCTAAGTGAGTGGAGCAACTTTCATACCTGCCATGATGTCCAAAAGTGGATAGAAGATAGTTAATTTTTCCCACAAAGCTAGCGCGTGCCTAAAGCTTCCCGACATCGATTCGTCATCTACGGTGGTCCAACGGGGTCAAGGTTGGTTGGGATTTTCTCCTGGGATGATGGGCTACAAAGCCCAAGTGGTGGCATCGGCCATTGCTTTGCCGATTGGTCGAAAATTTGAAAAAAGTGGCCGGAGCACTGTTGATTTTCGTCGACTTTTGTGGCCTCCAACCGCCACATACCATGGTTAATCAAGGTAGTTCTTGGGTGAGTTTTGTAGAGGGGAATGAGAGCTTCAAGTTGGAGGTGGTGGCATCGAAAAACTCCACCAGAGTTGGCCAGAATCGGCCTTGGAAAATGGGTGGTCACGCAGGGTTAGGCACGGGTGCACGGGAAGCTTTTGGTTTTTTTTTTTTTCTCCTTTTCTGATTGGCTTTCACTCCTCTCCCTCTATTTCCAATTGGTTCCTTGACCTTATACTTGATTGGTCCTTCTTATTTGTGCCTAAAATCTGATCGGCCACTTTCCCACAAGGTGGGAATTCAAATAATTTATAACTAAACTTTAAATAACCATTTTCAAACGTCCATAACTATACCATTATTATCCGGACTCGCAAATGGCTTTCTCCTATGCGTTCACACCAACGAGTACTATGAGGATATGTTAAAAGAATAAGTCATACGTCTCTCTAGTCGATGGTCAATGGAAGTCAAAATCTTTGCCTGTAGGGCATTTTCGTAAATTCCCGCTTTTAAAATAAAATAAAAATGTAAAATTTGGAACGGGTTGTCACACCAGCACTAGCTCTAGATCTAGTTTAGGTGCGATACCAGACATTGTTAGTGAAGAACAAAAACTTGATTTTCAAACTGATGATAGTTTAGACCTTGGAGATTGGAACATCCCCAAGGTTTCAAGAAAAAAATATTTACAAAAAGAAATGGTTAGTAGCCTCATTTAGAAGTGAACATCATGTTAAAACTATTGAAAAATTATATGCTCTTAGCAAAGAACATGAAACTTGTCAATTGTTCTCTCCAAAACAAATTAAATCTCATAGGAAAGATGGTCATAACTATATCCACAATGGCTTAGTTCAGATAGCCGTAATACCTTTAACACGTAAAGGCCTTAATACCTTTATTTTGTTGTGTCTCCAAGATGCTAGATTGACTAATTTTAGTGATAGCATACTTGGAATGATCGAGTCAAGTTTATACAATGGACCTATCCATTTTGATTGTTTTTCAGACCTTACCATAAGTCTTTCAGACCCCCACATGCTGAAAGCACTCACTCTTAATATCAAAACTTCAGGATACCAAGTCCTTAAAGGAACACAGCCTTTGGCCTTAATGTACAGAGTATATTATAAAGTCACTAGCACAAACATGAATTTTCAAGCTTTAACCAAGAGTCCTAGAGACCATACTCTTTTAATTCAAACCAACCAAGAAAATGCAAACATTAAAGTTCCTAGAACCATTAGGTGGTCAGATATCAGTCTACCTTCAGATTGGTGTCTAATTAATGAAAGTAAGCCAGTAGCTATCCAAAACAGTCTAGTTAACTTAGACAATATTGAACAATATTTTGATGGAACGGTTAAAATCAATTTTGATCGTCCAGCCAGAAGATCTTGTGAGTCCACTCACTCACATAAATCATTTGCTCCTAGTAAAAATTCTTTTTCTAGATCCATACCAACCGATAGGATGGGTCAAGATCAAGAGTTAATCAATTCAATAGCCAATAGGAAATTAAAGGCAATAGCCTCCAGTTCGTCTGTCACCCAGCAAGAGTTAATTAATGACTTAATTAACATCAAGCTAAAGTCAGTAGAAACAACCTCTCAGGTTACACATTCGGTCTACCAACCCCAAACCCAAGACCAAGGAGAACAAACTTCTCCAACAGAATCTGATTTTGATGCAGGACAGTTTCATCATCAACTTTTATTTTTAAACAGACCTTTTAAACCAAACAGGAAAAAGTTCAATGTTGATATTGAAGCTGAAGAGAATATTCCAAGGAGAAATATTTTTAGAAATAAATATTCTCAAGAAGAAAAATTAGAAATTCATAAAAAATGGAAAAATTTTATGGAAACCCACAGATTTGAAGTATTTTTCTTCAATTATGTTGAAAAGTATAACTAAAGAAAATTGGCTTAAAGAAGACAACACAATTGTCTCCTCTAGTCATCCTCCACAAGAAACAATTTTAATCACGACTGCTAATAAGCAAATCCCTGCTACTCCTTTTAAACTTCCTAAGGAAGATGCATGAGTTAAACCAATCATTGAACAAAACAATTTTACTAACCAGAGTCTCCATACCATTGGAAAACAATTAGATAAAATTGAAACTAAAATTGATAAACTTTCCCAGCCAAAGTCGTTAATTAGGGAAAACCCCCTAGTTAATTTCCCATAATCCTCTTCAAAGGCAAAAGCCTTGAAAACAATTTCCACAAGGAAAGACAGTTCATGTCTTACAACATCCCAATGATTCTTCATCAGAAATATCTCCAACCTCCTCTGAGTCAGAAGATGATTCAGATTCCATTTGAAAAAGTTGAACATAGCTTTTCAAAATCTTGAACTCAAAAGGATTACCAATAAGCGAGTCAACCCAACATCTCTTACCAAAAATTGGTATCCCAGGCCAACACCTCCGGATATCCAGTTTGAGGAAAGAAACATTCAAAACCAATTCTCAGTCTCTTCTGATAAACTCTATGAATGGAATATAGATGGTTTGTCAGAACAAGAACTTCTCAACAAACTCCAACATATCTCTATGGTTGCTAATAGCTATATTACCAATCATAATCTCAACCAAACACAAGTTGTCGACCTTTTGGTCACTGGATTTACAGGAATGCTCCATTCCTGGTGGGAGAAACATCTCACGGAACATTCCAGAAATGAAATAAAAAACGCTATTAAAAAAAGATAAAGAAGCAATACCAATCTTTCACGAGCAAATTGGACAAGGAGTCCCATATGCAGTCAATACATTGCTTTTCACAATAATAGAACATTTCATAGAAACACCTAGCAATGTTACCTCTAGGATCCATGACCAACTCAGTAGTCTGAGATGTCCTACTCTCAGCGACTTTAGATGGTACAAAGATGTGTTCATGTCTAAAGTCATGCTTAGAGAAGACAGTAATCAACCATTTTGGAAAGAAAAATTTATAAATGGATTACCAAATCTTTTTGCACACAAAATTAGAAGTGTCTTAGTTAATGAAGAAGGTATCATACCATATCATACTCTTACTTATGGAAATATAATTAATATTATCCAAAAGGAAGGCTTCAAAATGTGTATCGATATGAAAATTTCAAAACAAGTTAACAAAGACAAATCCATAGCCAAGTATGAGCTAGGAACATTCTGTGAACAATACGGATTACCTCTTATTGCTCCTTCCAACAAAAAGAAAAAATCTCAAGTCTATCACAAGTACTCCAATAAGTACTCAGGTAGATCTTATCCCAAGACAAATAAATACAAATCCAAAAATAAACATTTTGAAACTAATAAATTTTATGAAAAACCCAAATCCAACAAGTAGAATAGGAAACCCTTTGGAAAAATCCACTCCAACGAGTGCTTCCTTATATATATAAGGAAGCACAAACCCAAATCTATTACAATATATAATGTGGATGCTAATTGCTGTGTGATTTATATATAATGGCATATATGAATCAAATCTATATGCATACAGAGATAGCATTTTTGGATTAACTGTTTTTGAATTCTCATGATTTTCCATTATGAATTCGAGGTTTTGTTTGAATAAAACGTACTAATGTATACAAGAAAATATATGAATAGATGAATAAACATATATATGTGAAATATGTTTTGGCTAGAATCGATATTGTGCATATATGGCGAATATGTATACATTTGTGTAATTTGGATTTTATGTTGTAATGATCTTATTTTCATTAGTCAACCCAATTTAGATATTGTGGCGATATATGTTTCTTGCGTTTTGCTGTTTTTTATTAGGCTGGTAATGTTTTGATTCCATGCATAAAATATAAAGTATATTGTTATTTGGACTGTGCTGATATGCAAATTTCCTGAATGAGATTATGGGTTTCTTTATCATACTATCATCGTGCATATACCATTGGCACAACTTGTAAAGATATTAATTGTATATAGAAAAACCATATAGATTCTTGTGAATTTTTATTCCATGTGAATTTATATCGTTGTAAAACATCTGACAAATAGACTTTTGTATCTATACCTAGTATGGAATGATATAGATTGTTTGGTGAACCTTATCGGCAAAAATTCATATACGTGCCAAGCATGAGTAAGCTATAAAATCATATTTTGGTATTTGTTACCATATAAAATTTTTGAATTGATCGTTTAATTAAGGGCTCAATATCCTAGTGTTCCTTAAGGTGAAATATTGATTTTGAGGTTTCTTGGTTTGAAGACATTAATACGCTGTCTTTTCTGTCTTAAGAGATACTAACGTTCATAATTTGTTTTTCTAGGGATTTTGCATCGACAAGATACTGGTTGAGGACTCTATCAATGATTCTGGTTCCATGGGTATGTAATGATGGCGACCTGCGTCAATGATTTAGGCTTGAGGAATCTGGGTCCAATCGATGAGTACGGCTCCAACAATGCATATGGATAAACTCAATTCACTGTTTCATGCATGATTAATTGTTATGTTATATGTATGATAGTTTGATGAGTTAGAGCATGATGAATTAGGGCCCTTTTGCTATCCCGAATATGCTTGACGGTTCTAATTTATGTGTTTAAGTCTATATATATGCATATGTATGGATGCATTGTTATGTGTTGGTGCATGAGTGCGTAATTTCTCTGTAGGTTGTTAATTCAATCAAAGTTGTATAGATCGCAAGTATAAAAGATTCAAATGCTAGTTATGTTGATGATTTGAATTCCTAATATACATATTTACTGATTATGGTGATGGTTACTTAATTCATATATGGATGATTTCTATTTGGAACATGTCAAATCTATTCAAACTTACGAATGTACATAATGCTATTTGAATGAATTTAGAACGTGGTATTTTGCATGTGAAGGGGTTTGGATTCTTGTGTCCGCGAATATTTATGCGGGATGCTTGACTTTTTAGAGAGATAAAAACAAAAAAAACAATTTCACTCTAATAGAATCCTGATGCTTTTATTAGCATAGATCTGGTTTAATATTTTCATGATGATAAGTATATCTATCACCTTTGATTATGTGACAGATATAATCGTGACCTCATTATTTGACCATTTGGGATTTGTGTATATATATATGAGCGTTACAAACTTGTATATTGTCACGCATGTTTTAGACATCAAAAGTTAATGTCTTTTGATCTTTTGACAAAAAAAAAAAAAAAAAAAAAAAAAAAGTTAATGTCTGTTATTGTTTTGACTATTCGTAATGGTCTTAATCATTTTTGCCATGTGGTTTTTTGTTTATTCGAAAGAATGTACTCGTAATGTAATTGACTTATTATTGTCTATGATACGTTTATTGTATTGTGAAAGTTAGCAGAGTTTGTTGTTAACTGAAGCTTAAAATTATTATTGTTAAGTTTGGTCAGATGAGTGGGAGCGAATTGTGACAACCTGTCCCAAATTTTATAATGTGAATTTACAAAAATGCCTTAGAGGCGAAGGTTTTGACTTTCATGGACCAACGTGTTGTGAGACGTACTAAATATTCTTTTAGTATATTCCTGAAGTACTCGACAATATGAACGAGTAAGTGCAAGCAGAAGTGAATTTGGAATTAAGAACCGAAAGTATTTTGAAGAAATAACTATTCTATTTATATTATTTTAATATATGCTAAAAAGGAGGGCAATGGGTGTGTGTGTGTGAGTGTGTGCGTGTGTATGTGACGGGAACGGGGAAGAAAAAGAAAAAGAATGGGGGGAGAAGAGGAAAGGAGGAGAATGGAAGGGTTGTTGCCCAATTAGGAAGAGAAGAGAAGTGAGGGACCAACCAGGGAAGAGAGCAAGGAGGAAAAAGGAGGGAGAAAAGAAAAGGGGGAAACCGGGTTTCCCTTAACCCGTGACCCGACCCGGTGGATTCTCCCATCTCCGGCCACCTTGGACGATAAGGTTAGTGTAAAAATGACCCTTACCATGAGGCCAACTGATCCCTCTTCCATTTTCATGTAAAAATTGGGTGGAAATTGGTGAATTTTGGGTAAAACCGTGCAAAAAGGGGGCGCATGGGTTGGGTTTCATTCCACCATGATTTGAAGCTACCTCCTCCAATTACCACCACAAATAGACTCCCCTCAACCTCAAGAACAAAGCCCAAACACTTGTGGAGGCGTCGGAGTGAGCATGGAGGTCGAATCGAAGCACACCCTCTTTAGGGTTTCCAGCGGAATTATGTAAAATTGAGGTGTTTCTCGAAAAAATTAGACTTGGCCACAGGTATAAAGTTTACTCTACTCATTGAGACCTACAATTCTGTAAATTTTGGTAATTTTTGGAAATAATAGATCTTCTTTCTTTTAGAACCTCGCTTTTGTTCAATTATAAATAAATAACCGCTTTGATGGAGATGGCATGTGGTCAGTGGGCCGCCAATATTATTTTTAGGCTATATTAAATTTCTTGAATTCAGTTTTGATATTTGAATGACGTAGGTTGATCATTGGAACCTAAATTCGGTACGATACATTAATAGGTATTTATATGGATCAATGATCCGACCGTTGGATCGTCACCGAAATTTAATATGTTATAGTACGTAACATTTGAGCACCATAGAAACTTACGGATCCGGAATCCGACGTACGGATCTTCCCAAATTGGATTTGTAAGTTTATAAAGTAAATGTTAACCGCCACTTGGTTTTGGGCAATTGGTGAAGATCCGACCGTTGGATCATAATGAAATTTTAGTATGTTATTCTAGAAGAATAATGTGAATCTTTGGAAGTTATGGATTGGAAATCTGACATGCGAATCTTCCGGATCGAGTTATGCAGGGTTGTAGACCCTACCGTCAGTCTTTGATCGATAGTTAACTTATGGTCAATAGGTCTCAAACTATTTTAGAATGTCCTTGAGGATGTGTTTTATGTGAATTACGTATTCTATTAATAAAAGTTCTGAGATATGATTCAATAATTGTTCTAGGCGCCAATCATTCGGGACGCCTCGATGCACATGCTAGAGAATCATAGCGTGGACTCCAGGTGAGTGAGTCTTTTCTTTTTATCATAGGCATATAATTAATAGTTCCACAAACGCTTTTAAATTGATTTATGCATGTCACCTACAAATAATGGATGTGAACTACGAATGGCTTGATCCCTGTTTAGGGTACGTAGGCAATCTAACGAGACGTTAGATGCAGCCATACAATAAACGAGACTAAATAATTGAGACAATAACCTTGTTACAGAAATTGAAGTAAGGAAAGGTAAGTAATGATAGTTAATATAACTAGTGTCTAATTGGACTTATCATTGATGATTACTCTCGAAAGTAAATAGTTCAGGAGTGAGGTGTTACAGTTTATGCATTTCATGTCATTTTTATATATGTTTACATATCTGGAAGTATTATGATATAGTTGAATTTCATATTTACATCATGGCATATTCATGTGTATATTACCTGAACCTAACTATTGTGAATCCTTTGAAGTGCTAAATGACGCCACGGACGCCCAGGTAAGCTTCAGGTGAGTACATGTTGATCATAGTGATGGTAGTGAGTATAATTGTGTTGAGATATATTATAGCTCATAAACCTGCACCCCGGTGTTAGTGCTCCCGCCCGTGGCCAGGGCACAGTCCTTCACGTGATGTTTACCTCCCGCACCTTACGCTCATCTTGGATCCAAGGTAAATGCACAGTCCTGTCGTACAGACCACTTTAGGTGGTTCCGACTCATAAGTGACCCGTGATTATTCACACAGTCATCACGTGATCGTAGCACTTGAGCGTATTTATTTACACCCAGTCTTGTCGTACAGACCACTTTAGGTGGTTCCGACTCCTGTGCGGGTATACTTATTGAGCTATTGGCTAGCATATTATTGAGTTATTGGCTAGCATGATTAATGAGATATGTGATGAGATATGGATAAGTCGTACAGGTCACAAGAGGTGACTCCGACTTATATGCTAGCCATGATTGATGAGATATGGATAAGTCGTACAGGTCACTATAGGTGACTTCGACTTATATGCTAGCCATGATTGATAAGATATGGATAAGTCATACAGGTCACAAAAGGTGACTCCAACTTATATGCTAGCTATAAATGATGTGATATGTGATGAGATATGGATAAGTCGTACAAGTCATTATAGGTGACTCTGACTTATATTCTAGCTATAAATGATGAGATATGTGATGAGTGATAGGAGCATATTCATGCGACTTAATTAGCTTGTTCTCGTGCATTTATGTTGTGTTTACTTAGCTATTTTAGTGTTTAAGGCTACTTTTGTGTATTTTCAGATTATAAGGCCAAAGTGTGCAAGAAGATGCAAATTGGAGTATTTTGGAGCGAAAGAGGAATGAATGAGTTGAAGATTTGAAGAAACGACGAATTCCTACTCCAACGATGAATTCTTACCAAAACGAGGAATCCTACTCAAACAAGGTTTCCTACTTGAAGTAGGAAAGTTAACCCTAAGTTTCCCGTTTTGGTAACCTTTCCTAAACTTAAACGTCCGTATTTTCTAGCTACTTTGAAGGCCTTGTAAGCACTTTAGGACACAAAACCAAGGCCCTAGCCCAATTACACAACCTAGCCGCACCCTTTAATCTTTCCCTCTTTAATTTCTGATTTTATTTCCTAAATTCTAGAAGCCTTTGAATTTATTTTCGTTAATAAAAATAAGCTAGGAACCAAACATATTTAAAACCCTAGGTTTTACATACTTAGCCGCACACTTCCATACTCCCCCTTTAATCCGTAGTCATCCATTCATTCTATTCAGCCACCAATATATCCTAGCCGCACCTTTTCCTAACCCTCGAGCCTATTCTATCATTTAATATTCATTCAGCCACTAAAATACATAATCTCCCCTTAAGCCGCAACCATTATA
Organism: Pyrus communis; assembly: GCF_963583255.1. Classification (NCBI taxonomy): domain Eukaryota; kingdom Viridiplantae; phylum Streptophyta; class Magnoliopsida; order Rosales; family Rosaceae; genus Pyrus; species Pyrus communis. Next base: position 12,592,976 of record NC_084815.1, read on the forward strand.
CCATATATTCTCTGCAAAAAAAACCGTGCATCATGGACCCTAATTCTTTTTCAGCCGTCATTCCCATTCATTGATTATTCTAACCTAAGTCCCAAAAAGCCGAAAACATTCACATTTTTCCACCTGAAGCCGCAGCCACCATCTCCCATAATTCATTCTCTCCTTCAGCCGCACCTTTTTCCCTACAACTCCAGCCACTTCCACACCTTGCCGTGGCTTCCCTCATCATTCCACCACCTTGCAGCACCACCATATCACCATAAATCCATCCCTAAACCAGAAAATCATCCAAAAACACAATAAACCTTCTCTGCCGCAGCAAGAAGAAAGGAGAAAGAGGAATTTAAAACGTGCAGAAATTCAAGTGGATTCCTTGGGCGTTCTAGGTGTAATCAATCCTTTGTTTATTATGTTTAAATTAAATTTTATTTTTCTTGTTGTGAACATGAGGGGCTAAACCCCTATTTAGCTAGGGGGTGATTCGAAACCATGTTTATGCTTGCAATATGATTTGATTACGTTTGGTTGGAATTTCATGAATGGTGAATTCAATTTGTTTAACTACTTGATCGATAACTTATTTGTGTATGTTTATTGAGAGTGCACGCTTAATTTTCATGCATGAATATGACGCTAGAATATAAGTGAATTTCACCTAATAGTTATGAACTTATATTCACAAGTAGTGGAGGTTGCTTATAAACAATCGCGTTAAATAAATTCTTGGCATAAGTTTCATGCAATCATAGTAACGAATGCCTCGTCAACACTTATAGTTTTCATGATGCTTAATGATTCTTGCTTGTATCTCTATTATGCAATTCATGTAGGGAACTTGTGGGGAATGCTTTGGGTTGTCGCATGCAATCATCCAATTCATTAACTTAAGGAAAACTTGACGGTTAATTTAAGCGGACCTAATTAACCCGGGGTGTTGAGTTTCATAATTTATCGAAAGACCAACCGAAAATCATCTTGTATGCAAGTGTGACATGTGTGGAGAAGAACCTTCTAGCTAGCATTCCATCCATATTTTCATCACATCCATATTTACATTCTGCCTTTTAATTACAATTCGTGCATTTAGTTAATTTCGTCAAAACCTCAATCCCCCTTTACTTTAGTGTCTAATTTAGTTAGAAAGTGTCTTAGTTTGTGTTTATAAGTGTTTTGTATTCTTTGAGTCTAGTTTAGTGTTTTTAACGTTTGTTTTACGTTTTTGAGTCAGTTTCCAAGTGATTTAGTAATCCCTCCTAATCCCCGGTCTAGAACGATCCCTACTTGCATCTTTACTACAATTGTCACAAGAGGGTTTTAATTTGTGTGCTTAATTAGTTCGCATCAATGAGATACAGATAAGTCGTACATGTCACTATAGGTGACTCTGACTTATGTGCTAACATTGATTGATGTGATATATGTGTACAGTTGTACAGGTCACCATAGGTGATTCTGACTTGCATGCTAGTATCGTTTTTTAAGCACGTGATTATTTATATTGCTAATGAGATGCTGGATAGTGGTGTACTTTCGGGTTTACTTTTAGTATACTTTTGATTTCATACTTTTACGTAGTTTGATTTGTTGGAAACTATACATGTTTTACGGCGAGGGGTTACTACCTTTGATAACAGAAATGATTTTGAAAATCTTTGTTTTGACCACTCACGTTTTCTATTTTTGCACCTCTCTAGGTTCTAATAGTAAACTTCCGTATCGACGAGGACTTGCAGCACTCCCAGTTCAGGTGGCTCCTTATGATAGTATAATCATTATCTTACCTTACTGTGCTTACTTATGCTCTGTATCACGCGTGAAATGGGTCCATACCCACTCATCGCGTATTTGTGTTTATAGGCACTTTTAAGTTTAAATTTATTCACATTTTATACATTATCACCTTCTATGGCTTCGTCACCTTTCAGGTGTCGGCCAGAACAGCTCGATTTGGAATCCTAGTGGACTTTCCGGGTCAGGGTGTGTCAGAATAATTTTGGCTTTCCCTATAAGTGAGTCACATTTTTATATACAAATTGGACATCAGTAATCTTGAACCAATTTTGCATTATGTAGTGATGTGTATTTAAACTAACCTAAATAATAGATTAATTTAAACCAAATTAAACTCGCAACCGGATGAATCAATTGTAGTAAGATATGCAAATACGAGGTTGATCCCATATAGATTGCTTTAACACCAATTTAACCGATTAGTCACACTAGACTTAATTAAACAAACAAAGGAAAATTCAATAAAATAATTGATTAAGAGTAAAATTAACAAGAAAAGGAAAAGATAATTAATTAAAATAAACACACGACACAAGAAAGCCTAAGGTTATGAATCCACCAACAACAATCCTATTCACTTTTCCTATAGCCAACTATTATCCAATTACTGTGACATCCCACATCGCCCAGGGGAGTGATCCTTAAATGTGTATTTCCATCCCTACCTAGCACGAGGCCTTTTGGGAGCTCACTGGCTTCGGGTTCTATGGGAACTCCGAAGTTAAGTGAGAAGGGGGCTAGAGTAATCCCATGATGGGTGACCCACTGGGAAGTTGCTCGTGAGTTCCCAAAAACAAAACCGTGAAGGAATGGTAAGCCCAAAGCGGACAATATCGTGCTACGGTAGTGGAGTGGGCCCGGGAAGTGATCCGCCCCGGGCCGGGATGTGACAATTTGGTATCAGAGCCTAACCCTGGTGGTGGTGTGCCGACGAGGACGTCGGGCCCCTAAGGGGGGTGGATTGTGACATCCCACATCGCCCAGGGGAGTGATCCTTAAATGTATATTTCCATCCCTACCTAGCACGAGGCCTTTTGGGAGCTCACTGGCTTCCGGTTCCATGGGAACTCCGAAGTTAAGTGAGAAGGGGCTAGAGCAATCCCATGATGGGTGACCCACTGGGAAGTTGCTCGTGAGTTCTCAAAAACAAAACCGTGAGGGAATGGTAAGCCCAAAGCGGACAATATCGTGCTACAGTAGTGGAGTGGGCCCGGGAAGTGATCCGCCCCGGGCCGGGATGTGACAATTACCATGCCAATGCTAAAAGTTGTTCTTTCTAAGGTATGAATTAACCCATGGTCAGACATCAACTCTTGTCACTCTATATGATAATTATATCCTATTAGTTAGGCATACAATTAAACACATAAAAACCCATTAAGTGTAGAAGAATCATGTTAACCCAATAGGACTAGCTTGATATTGGTCATCCTCACTAGTTTGTCTACTCTTCTTAATCTTAATTCCAGTAAAACAAATTGATTGGTCATCCTCATCGATTTATATAAATATCTAGATGCAAAATTCCTAAGGGTGATTAGTCATTAGAAATCCAAATCTAGAATAAAATACACACAAAGATTAAGAATATAACATGTCATATAATTGGATAGCAATTAACAAAGTACTTCGTAAATATTCATGTCATGACTTCATCATAAACCTTAGAAAATAACTTACACATAGAAATAAAAATAAAAGAAAGATAGAACCCGGAGTTCATGGCAAAGCACGTCCCTAAGCTCTTCTTCGCAAATCGTGGAGATGGTGTAGTATGGCGTGGTGGGGATGTGGAGGGATGGTGTAGTCAAGGTTCTAAAAGATGTTAGGTGCTAGTCGGGCGGCAGGCTGGGGCCTAGCGCCTAGGCGGGCGCTTAGGCAGACTAGGCAGATTTAAGTAAATCTATTGTACTTCGTGTAAATAAGTGTCTATTTATACTTAAAAAAATATATAATTTCATCATAAACTAGAAAATAGAATGACATATATATTATGAAGTATTGGAACATAATGGAAACATGGGGAGCAAACATATATTGTGTGTTTATTTAAGTGTTCAAGAAGTCTCTTACAATTTATTGGAAACAATAAAATGCAAAAAGAAATTTATCTTTTATATCTAAGTGAGTTGCAACCTAGGCAGGTGTCTAGGCGGGTCTAGGTGGGTTAGGTGGGTGCCTAGGCAGGCGCCTCAGCAGGTCTAGGCGCCCTTTCTTAATTTTCAAACACTTAGGCATTAATTAGGGCGGTGGCCAGCCGCCTAGCGCCTAGGTGGGGATTTTTATAACAGTGGGTGTATTATGATGGTCATCTCTTGAGAGATATAGGGGCCTTATAGTTATGCTGGAAAACCCTAAAAAGTCTGGTAGAAACTCTCCTAAAATAAAACAAAATCTTAAACAATTAATGAAACAAACTAGGAAAGAATCCTTCTTGGTTTGGGAAACACATCATTTGACTTGGACGCCAGTTTTGGGGTCGATTTAGCTTATGGAAAATTCTGTAAAAATTTGAAAACATAGCTTTATGTCTTATCTTTCCAACCATATATCACACACCATTATGTCTTATCTTTCTAAGCATATATCGCACGCCACTAGGAAAATCGAGAAAGGGTCCAAATCATCATTCTCTCAAAGTTGTGCAGTACTGACGGGATTGCAACTCTCTGGGGATTGATTTCCAAAACTAGAATGAATGGCTCTATGGAAATTATGAAATTAGAACACAATGATCTTCAGCCTCTTAGCGTCCTTCTCCAATTGGCCTAGCATTAAAACTCCTCCAAATAGTCGAATTATCAACAAAAACGTCCTGAGTGCATAGATTGGTTGAAACTGAGAAAAGGAAAGTAATAAGGTTCTTTTAAGACCAATTCCTTAACAAAACGTAGGGATAATTAACATGTAATAATAAGAAATAACGGGCATATCATGTAGCAATGGAGGTCTTTGGTTCTATGTTTTGAAATGTATGGATATATTGTATGTGATAGAGAACTTTTTATACAAGACTTATGTGATCACTTCTGTAATAATTTGATTAGTCGTGTTTCAAGCACATATCATAATCAAAAAGGAGAATGTTAGAATATGAGTATAATTGTGGGTGCTAGAAGCCAACTGTAGTGTTTCAATTGGTATGGAAAGGTCTAGTTGTATAGTTTAAAGTTTTCTTAACCAGTTCAAGATCAAAACTTTAATTAAATCTTGATACTTAGTACTCATAGTTGGATTGGAATTGTGTGTTTGTTTCCTACGTTGACATTAATAGGGAAATCACGACAATTGTTTCAATATAAATAGTGGCATCTGCTCTCACAAAACATACGCTTGATATTTAACGAACACCTATCTGCACTAAGGAAGTGAATTTTTTGTCAAGAGATGAGGACATGAATTTTTTATAATATTATTATTTGTCGAGCTTGAACGATTAAACCGAGCTCAAGTCTACCTTGAGTTGTCTCGTAAAAATTTTTGAGTTGCTCACAAGTTTTACGAGTCGAACATACAAATGCTAAGGCTTAACTTGTTTATTAATCAAGTCAAACTAAGCTTAGCTTGGTTTATTGACAAGCCCAGCTTCGACGAGCCAAACACGAGCCAAACTGAGCTCAACTGTTTTGAGTTGATTTACATCCCTAGCTATAGGTCCCATTAGCCCTAAAATTGACAAAATTGGTCACCAGCGAAAGGGCTAAAGGGAACCAGGCTAAAAAAATTAGGTTAAGTTTATCCATAAAGCATGCAACATGTAACCCCAAGGCAGACTAAGTTTGGCCCCCAAAAACAATAAAATAGAATATAGTCCTACTTGGTTGGAGATGAAAAAATTTAGCCCTAAAGCGGTCTTTAAAATATTAATTTTAGAGGGCTAAAACACGAACAAACGCTACGTTAACCCTCCTTGACTAGAAATGACCTAGTTAAATCTCAATCGATCACTTGTGAAAAAAATGTGCAGGTGGTCAAAGCTAGTCTAGTATCTAGGGGTGAGTTCAAAAAACTGAAAAAAAATCGAACCGAACACTGAACCGAAACCGAACTAAAAAAAAAACTAAATGGAAATGTTTTGGTTTGGTTTCCGTTTTACTGATTCAAAAACCGAACAAAACCAAACTGAACCGAATTAAATATAATTACTTTTATTTATGTTGGATTTTATTTTTTAAACTCAATTTCAAATCAATTATTAATATAGTTTTTGTGACAGCCCGTCTCGGATTATTCGTACCGTATGGGTAAAATGATGGTTTTGCCCCTAGTGTTTTTGTTTCGTTGTGTGGTTGTTTGGGGTTTTGGTTGGCTACTTTTGGACCACACACACACACACCCACACTGATTCTCATCCTCTGCCCTATCCGGTATCTCTCTCTCTCCATTTTCTTCATCACCTACGTACGGACAATAACCAAATCCTTCAAAAACGTTACGGATCGAGGAAGAAAACCATACCTTTGTGTTCATGAGGTCCATACAAGTTCAACCATGCCCATTTCAGGTAAGGAAACCTTTGCTTTCACGTCGAACTCGAACTCAGGATCGTGAGTTACAGGTTTGGCCGGATTTTGTGAAGTTTATCCGGCGAGATTCATTTGGTTTTAGTGCTTGAAAGTGGTAAGGTTTTGTTCCTCTAGTTGAAAGCTTCATTTTGGTACCAATTTCGTGAAATTTGGGTGAAAAACGAGTGAGAAACAAAGGTTTGAAGTTTTTTCCAGTTTTCCGGCGACGGCGACGGCGCCGAAGGTTAGCCAAAGAAGACGGCGAAATATTCCGTCAGTTTGGACAGAATATTCCTAACGGCGTTAGGTTAACTTTAACGGAATCTGTTAGTTTTAACGGAATATTCCTAACGGCGTTAGCTGACGCCGTCAGTGTGCTAGGCACATGCCTGCGCATGGGCGGCGCGTATGGCTGTGCCTTGGCCGGCACGTGGGGCAGTATGAGGCGTCGAAAAATTATTTTAAAAATATGGGGATCTTCGTGTGGTTGAGTAGATCACGTTGGTGTATTCATACACCCCATTTGAGCATTGTATGAGAAGTTATTACCTAGTTTTGGTTATGTACTTTAAAATTAACATTTTTATAGTTGTTTCGCATATAGGTGAGACCTATCCCGAGGACGAGCGCAATCACTCGAGGCAAGGGGGTTACAACCCTTCTACATACCAGTGAGTAGGCTTTTGGTTTTCCGTATATACCTATATATTTGTGATTTTCCCAGAAAATGAAACGAAACGTTTATATGTTTTAAATGCCATGCATTGCGTTTGCCTATTTAATTATGCATTAGTAGTTGCATATATGTATGTTTGGTGCTGCAGACGCACAGGTAAGTGCCAGGTAAGTTATGGTTTATATTTATGATTAGTAGTGATATGAGATGCATAGAGAGCTCATAACCTGCACCCCCGGTGTTAGTGCTCCCGCCCAGAGTAGGGCACAGTCCCTCACGTGATGTTCACCTCCCGCACCACACGCTCATCTTGGATCCAAGTTAGGTGCACAGTCCTGTCGTACAGACCACTATAGGTGGTTTTGACTCGTAGGTGACTCGCGATTATTCCCCCAGTCTTCACGTGATCGTAGCACTTGAGCGTATTTATTTACACCTAGTCCTGTCGTACAGACCACTTTAGGTGGTTCCGACTCATGTGCAGGTATAGTTAGTGAGTTGGAGATTTGAGCTCTAGATTCAATCATACAGGTCACGTTAGGTGACTCCGGTTGACAGATTACATTGTATTGATTGGCATCACCTGGTTTTCTTACATTTTATGTAGAGGCCTTCGACATGGCATATTTCTGAGCATGTTTCCTATATGTGTACATATTCTATTTTTCTAGGAAACTATACAGGTTTCACAGCGAGGGGTTAAAACTTTGATAATGAAATGATTTTGAAAAGCTTTGTTTTTGCCCACTTACACTTTCTGTTTTGCGCCCTTCCAGGTTCTAGTTTGGATTTGCTCTTTTGGTGGCTCACGAGGAATTCTCGGCATATCAGACAGATTATCATTAGTGTAGGACCATCTCTGGGTGTGTTTCATTAGTGTTTGTTCCCCTGGACTGCACTAGGTCTTCTGTGCTCTGAATATTACTTTTTTCACACTTTCGCTTGCACATGTATGTTATCTACTTAGTGTATAGCTTGGTTTTTATTTATTCGTACTTTTATTATTATTCTTATCTTCCGCACTGTGCACATGATTACGTCACTCTCACGTGACGGCCAGCATGCCTTGATTTCGGTCGAGGTGTGTCAGTTTTAGTCTCAAATACGTTGAAAACTTCAAGCCAAATAGAAATCCCTAGACCAGCTTGGTGGTTGTTGAGTTAGCACAAATAGAATCCAATCCAACGGCAGAGACAGAGAGGAAGAAGGATCGGGAGCTGATAAACCAAATACCTCATTTTGTTGAAATATCATACATGCACGTTTCCTTGGTGGATCATCATCATCACACTCACCATCTCAATGAACACCCGCATATTTCTTCATGTGAATTTTTAGATTAAAAAAATTATTTTAAATTTTTATTGAAAAATAAAACCAAACCATAATTAAACCGAATCAAAATAAATCGAAAACAAATTAAATCGAACTGAAATTTCGGTTCGGTTTCAATTTCTGTAAAAAACTGAACCGATTAAAACCGAACACACTCCTAACAGTATCCAAGCAGCTGAGCAATTGATGAATTTGAAGGGGTTCTTCTTTTCAGTTTCCAAATAATAATTGAACCTTGGAAGTTGGAGCAATACCTATTCGGTTTAATTAAATTTTCACAAGTTGATGAAAAGCCTGCAGTCGTGTTATTGCATCAGTTGCATTATCCTCTCCTCCTATACATAAATTGACAACACCAACAGCATATGTAATATGTCACCGATTACTAGCTAGAGCATTGTTTTGAACTATATGGCTGAAACGAGTGTCAGAAAAAGCTTCTTTATCATGACATGGCGACGATGATTATCGTAGCGCTCCGTATGGCAGTGATGGCGATGATGACAACGAAGACATGGGATGCGACTGTGGCCTTTCACCTGAGAAGCTCAACTAAGGACCAAGAAAGATGCTTCTTGTTTTCAGTCTCTAGCCAAGAAGGATGAAAACCAAGGTAACCGTGATCCTGATAGCCGTTATGGAAACCATCTAGGCATGTATATATGAACAGTAGCAAGTGATAACCCATCATCAGAGAGTATTTAATCAATAATTGCTTATAAAGCAAGCATGTCAAGCTAAAACAAATGTTGCAAATGTCTATTAATTTTCCTACAATCTCTCACTAAAATCTCCATGTTACAACAGCAATAATAATAATAAAAAAAAAAATTGATTAGTTTGATGTATGCCCTGCTGCGTCTTCCTCTAAGTACGTCTGTGGTGAAGCTTCGTCACACTGCAGCATGCATATGATACGTACCTTATTCTAAGCACCGGTTACAGATACACCAGGAACGGATAAATTAATGTCTGGGGACGGCCTGTGTTCTGACTTGAGATCTGCACCATTCCAACCGGCATTAGTGGATACAACACTGGTGCCGTGCATTTGGATCATGCTTTTATTTGCTTCTCCTCCGTGGCTATGTGCCGGTAAAGGGGATATTGCATTCAGTCTGGATTCAGTTTCAGGTTGTGCTTGAGAGACGGGAGTTGCTGCAGTGACTGTATTTGGAGCACTTGAGATTGGGGAACCTACTGTATTCTCACGATAATGCTTCCTGACTTTATGTGCCTTGTATCCATTTGGCATGAAGCTTCCAACCACAATCTAACCATAAACAACACACACCTCTGTCAAAAATGGATTCGATTTTCGCTTTTAATTTTTTTTTCCCCAGAAAGAACTCAATCTAAGAAAATAACTAGAAATAACACAACCTTTCTAACAACAGTTTAAGCAGACAAATTAGTTTCGTTAAACTGGGTAGTGATAAACTATAACAGAAGTCAAAAGAAATTGGTGACTGCCTATCCCTAGACAAATCATTTATTGGCCTGTGGGAAAGTTAAAACACATGACCGCGCGTGATTGACTTGGAATAATGCCACCTCGGTATCCCAAGTGCAGGTAACTTTCTCTCGTCCCTCCATTCATTTTACATCATTAGACTCTGAGGGCGCTCAAGTATAATGGTACAGCAAATGAGGGGATAAAAGGTCACGGGTTTTACCAATACCAAGCAATTCCAATGAAAATATGAAGGGAAGGACTTTACTTGGATAGGGCTCGCAGCAGTTAGCACACCGGCAATGCCACCACCTATTACGCGACCGTCTGGGCCTGCCAACGAGACGCTCAAGCCACCAGTTCTACTTCTTACACCACCAATCTCAGTGACGGTAAATGACCCAGATAAAGACAGTAACTCAAACCGTCCCTGAAAAAAATTTATGTTTTAGAGGATGCTATACAAATCCAATCCCCTAATGACATACAAACTGAGCAATATAGTAGCAGGAAAAAAAACAGCATTAAATAGCAGAAAGCAGCAAAACCGTTGTTAGTTCGTTATCAATCCCGAAAAGGTTTGAAAGATCCATTGCAATTTTAATTTGACTTTCTCAAGCACCATGAGGATAAAACCCAAATCCAAAAGATACAAATTTCTAAGACATTTTTCTTTTGAGGGCAAAAGATAATTTCATTCATATAACCACGACAAACATAGACGCACATGTGAACATAACCACAGGCTCTGAAAAAACCTTAACCGGGTAAAACCCAGTGGGAAAAAGCTCGACTAAGGAAAAAGACGCCCCACATGTTGGTGGATGACAAACCAGTTACAGACTCGGCATGAATATAATCCATTAACCATAACTCCCGACATTGTAGACTAAACCGAGCTAGATGATGAGCGATACTATTTGCTTCCCATGGAACATGACCCACCAAAAAGTAAAGGGTAAAAACCCGAGTGATGTTGACAGAAAGAGATGTGAGATGATACCTCATATGTGAGAATGCCACCAGAAGAACCCGGTTGGCGAATGGTAACATTAGAAACAGCTCCATTTGCTGAGAGAACGCAAACGCCTCGACCCTTGTGAGAAATTGAAAATATTTTGCTTGCAACATCCTGCATTTCCACAATTTTTGTGTACCCTTTTGTTAGTTTTTTCATGCAACCCCAAAATCTAACGGTTAAAAATCCCATAGTATAGGATACTCCGAAATACCAAAGAGTTTTCGCAGTTGACGATCGGTGAATAGAGGAAACTTTACCTCCCCAGTGCTAACATTAACCACATGTGGTGTGAAGTCCCCACCAGCTGTGTTTGCAAACAACTCTCCTGCCAAAATCAAGTTGCAAATATTACACACCAAAATCTAAACTCCAATAAACAAAAATCCCAATAGAAAATTCAGATCTTTGACCATCCATAAGTGTGAGACTGATTTTCCTAGTACGCATATGAACTATTTAGCCAGAAAAGGACTGTTTGGTTGGTGAGAAAATGCAAGAAAACAAAAGATGTGGTCATTAACTCTGGTTATTTTTACAAATTACATATTTTAACAAGAAAAACAAAGGTTTCTTTTTCTTCTATTAGGTGGGTAAGTTGAGATTTATACATCAGAAAATGTGGAAAAAAAACATAAACACAACCGACAAGCAACCAAACCAAGTACCAACCACAAAATCCTGTATTTCAGTCAAAATCTCTTTCCTGTTGCAGCATTTTCTCGGCAACCAAACAAACAAACACAGAGAAAACCCAAAAATCAAAATATTCAAACTTTTGTACTGGTAGTCCTTCCCGTTGATGAACTTACCCAAAGAAGCAAGAATCTGATAGTTGCCGGATCCAGAAGGCTTCCCCCTTCCTCTTTTGGAAGAAAATGAAAACTCAGACGATAGAGGGGATGAAAGATAAAACCCCGGCGGTGGCGGTGGGACAGCGCCACCCTTATTGCTTTTCTTATTACTATTATACCCCGGCCTCAAATTCCCATCTGCATCATACTTTCTGGGCCTCCCTCTCTTCTTCTTCCCAGACAAATCACCAGGCCCAACACTTGCTGCTGCTGCAACTTCTGCGACTTGGGTTGTTTCCGAAACAGGGGTGTTGTTGTAATTCTCCTCCGAGCTCACGGTGGCGTCCACGGCCGCCAGGGCTGCCATGGGCATACTCACCTTCTGAGTCACTGGGAGTGACTCGGTCTCCGAGTTGCCGGGTGACCCAGAAAAGGTGCTCTCCTTTTCCTCCATAACCAGAAACAGAGGAGGAACACAGAGTGAGGATTGAGCAGGAATTGAAGAAACTTTTGGGGGTTTGAGTCGAAACTTAATTGGAAGAAAAGGGTTGATCTGGAAATGGCGGCAGAAGTGTAGTAGAAGGTGATGACATGAGAGAGAGAGTTTATACAAACTTCCTTCCCTCCATTAATGGAGGAGAAAAGGTCTGAAAACTGCAATTCTCAGATTTTCTTGTCTGGACTTGCACTGTCTCTCTCCTCAAACAAAATTACCATCAGGCTCTGTTTATCTATTTGAGAGTTGAGTTACACTTTTACCCCTCTGTTTATCTTTCTTCCTTTTTGATTTTTCCATTTTATTTTCATGTTCATATTATTTTTGGTCAATATCAAAACATATTTGAACAAATATTTTCTTGGTTTGACAAATTTGATAAGGAAATACCTTAATTATTGTAATTTCTAATTTAAAGTGTTGTATTAACAATAAAAGTAATGCTAAAGAAATTATAAATTTATACCACATTGATTTACATCTGATATAGCAAGTGATGCATACAATCAATATTTAATGAGATAAATTTATTAATTAATTTGTCACATCATATGGTACATCAATATGATACAAAAATTTAATCTCCCAAACTTTGTTCAAAAAATAAAGAGTAATGTTACATTTACCATCTAGTTGTATCATCTTCCTAATAGAGGTAGAGTATGCATGCGGTTCACATCTCTATTAAAGAGATTGTACAATAAATAGTAAGAATAACATGTTTGAAAAACAAGCTCAAAAAAATAAGAATAGTGTTACATTTACTATTTATCTGTACCGTCTTTCTAATAGAGGTAGGGCCCAGTAACACCTGTAGGTTTCAACTCTATTAAAGTGATAGTACAAATAAATGGTAAAAATAATTTTTTTTTTAAATAAATGAAATGTCAATAAATAATAAAACTAAAGGAAATATAAATACCAAAAGTAAGGTGAAAGAAACATATTGCAAATCATTTTTTATTTTTTTATGAGGAGGCAAATCATTTGGTTTAGTGCAAGATCCTGAAAAAACGATAAAAGCCTTGCTTTCACTACAAGCTATTTTTTCCCATTGATTCAAATATTGCCACTGCACGCTGCACACTTTATACTTTTTATTTTTATTGAGGAAAGAGAACTTTGACGATTTAAATAAAAACCTAAGAAAAAGGAAGGGCAATATCGGTAGCACATTAGATGGCAATGAGGTCTTTGACGGGATAAAAATTAAATTTGAAGGGTAATTTTGTAATTGCAAAGGACTTCTGCTGTTTTTTAAGTTTGGTGTGAAAGACCGGGAAAATTAAAACTTGTTTTGGAATTCTGAAAAAGAAGTCGCTTGGATTAAAAATGCAGTCAAACAAGCGCTGTGCTGTAAAAGCTATAACCTGCCATAAAATAGTAATATAAAAATATTTTTTAATTTATTAAGCTGCAAGAAAAGTTCAAATCCCAAGCTTACGTCTTCTAACTCTAAACCGTTTCTCCTCGGATTTCATTATTTGCAAAAACTCATGCCAATGGGCGCCTAAAGTTTTGATAAACATGGCCCTACCATGGCAATTCAAAGCTCAAACTGTTAAGCTTGATAAATCGTGGATATCTGTCCGAATAGAATGAATTTAGGATGAAAATTCGTGTATGTTTTAAATATGGAGAAACATTGAGAATATTATTCGATTATAGTTTCAGGTATGGTTATAGGGGTTCCCGATCACCCGGTGGGTATAGTTATGGATAATCTTTTATGGTTAATGTCACATCCCCGCCCAGGCCCCCACCACATCCTAGGCTCCACTCCACTGTAGCACGATATTGTTCGTTTTGGGCCTCGACCACGCCCTCACGATTTTGTTTCTGGGAACTCACACAAGAATTTCCCAGTGGGTCACCCATCCTGGGATTGTTCTCACTCGAACTCGCTTAACTTCGGAGTTCCGATGGAACCCGAAGCCAGTGAGCTCCCAAAAGGCCTCGTGCTAGGTAGAGATGAGAATATACATATAAGGCATAGAGGATCCACTCCTCTAGGTGATGTGGGATCTTACAATCCACTTGGCCAGGGATTGGCTCTGATAACAAATCGACACACCCCGACCCGGAATGTCCACTAGGACTCCGAATCGCCTGTGATGGTCGACACCTGGAAGGTGACGAAGCCATAAAGTGTGATGATGTGGAAAAATGTGAATAAATTTAAACCTAATAGTGCCTAAATACCAGAGTACGCTAGTGAGCAGGAACGAACTCACTTCACACGTGATTATAGAGTATAAGTAAAGTACAGTAAGGTAAGATAAAGCTTATACCATCTTGGGAAGCCACCCGTACAGGGATATGCCACGAATCCTCGTCGATACGGAAACTTTGCTACTAGAACCTGGAGGGGTGAAAAACAGAAAACGTGAGTAGGCGAAAACAAAGCTTTTCAGAAACCATTTCACTTATCAAAGGTAGTAACCCTTCCCTGTAAAACCCGTATAGTTTCCCAGAAAATAGAGTACATACATATATCGAAACCACATTCAAAATAGCAAAATCCACATAAATGTCATGCCAAATGTTTTATATTTAGAATATGCATTTAGTAGTTGCACATATTTATTTTTGACGCTGCAGACGCTCAGGTAAGTTCCATGTGAGTTTATTGATTGTGGATTTGAGTTGCATGATTATGCCAAGATGTATCTATACCTCATAACGTGCACCCAGGTGTTAGTGCTCCCGCCCATGGTCAGGGCACAATCTTTCACGTGATGTTCACATCCCGCACCATACACTCACCTTGGATCCAAGTTAGGTGCACAGTCCTATCGTATAAACCACTATAGGTGGTTCCAACTCGTAGGTGACCCGCGATCATTCACACAATCTTCACGTGATCGTAGCACTTAAGCGTATTTATTTACATCCAGTCCTGTCGTACATACCACTTTAGGTGGTTCCGACTAGTGTGCAGACATACTTATTAAGCTATTGGTTGAGCCGTACAGGTCATATTAGGTGACTCCAGCTAGATGGATGAGCTATAGATTCAACCGTACAAGTCATATTAAGTGACTCCGGCTGACATATCATTTGCATTGATTTATATCACTTGGCTTACATATATTATGCTGAGATAAAGTGTCATATCTCGGCCTTAGCCCTCACCACAGCCTTGACTCGACTCCACCGTAGCACGATATTGTCAGCTTTGGGCCCCGACCACGCCCTCACGGTTTTGTTTCTAGGAACTTACACGAGAACTTCCCAATAGGTATTGCCCCGGCTGGGATGTGAAAATTTGGTATCAAAGCCAAATCCCTGGGCGGAAGTGTGCCGACAAGGACGTCGGGCCCCTAAGAGGGGTGGATTGTGACATCTCACATCATCCATGGGAGTGGATCTTGTAAGCCTTATATGTATATTCTCATCTCTACCTAGCACGAGGCCTTTTGGGAGCTCACTAGCTTCGGGTTCCATCGGAACTCCGAAGTTAAGCGAGTTCGCGGGAGAGCAATCCCAGGATGGGTGACCCACTGGGAAGTTCTCATGTGAGCTCCCAGAAACAAAACCGTGAGGGCGTGGTTAGGGCCCAAAATGGACAATATCGTGCTACGATGGAGTCGAGCCGGGGATGTGGTGGGGGCTCAGGTTGGGATGTGACAGATAATTTGCAATTATGGATATGGTTAATTTTCATGGTTATAAGGCTAATTATAGTGTTTCCGTCCCCAAACCAAATTGTTGTCATCCCTACATAGCCCCCTCCCCCTGTAAAATGATTTGCATGAAACGAGTTTAATGTGATGTGGCATTTCGATTTAATAACACACTCTCATGTGCAAAGTGTTAAATCATAACGTTTTTGTAGCAGTAATTGCGTTTCATGTATGTTGACAAAAAAGAAACAATTTGGGTCAACAAAAGAAAAACATCAAGGAAAATTAAAAAAAATAAACAACTAAATTAGATAACTTGCATATCTAGACATATCGAAGTTGGTTAGAGTAATACATTTTTTTTTCATCACCTAAGTTTGAATACCTTCTATATTTTGAGTAACATTGATAGCAGTGTTGTGGATTTCTATCAATTTTCCACTTACATGAATTTCTTATATTATCATTTAACAATACAGTTTAATAGTGTAACTATAATAGTTGTATAAAAAAATATAAATTTCTTATGTTAGAGTCGTAACTTGTGATAAAAACATGTTATTTTACTAATCTAATAATAAGGGCGCCCTAATAAAGAAGAGAAAAGAAAAGGTTTAATAAAAAATACAAAAAACAGAGGAAAGTAATCTGTGAGTAAGACCGTTGACGGTCAATGCAGTATTAAATATGTTGCAACGCTAATTCTGTGTGCCATCACTGCTGCTCCCTTTGCTCGTTAGACTTTTATGTCCGTACGTATGGAGCCATTTGATTATCATCCAATGTCAAAAATCTATCTTCTCTAGTTTTCTTGAATTAGAATGACAAATATTTTTAATTTTTATTTTTAAGAAATAATTTACACACTAGGATTTTGTTATGGTCAATCACTCCACTCCATTGTGTTCTTCGTTGATTAGTCTTTTATAATTTTAATTCAGGATAATTCTCACTTTACTATTTTCAAGTTTCATTAAATTTCTACTTTCATATTTAGGGGGGTGTATTCAATTAAGATTCTTAAAGAGTTTCAAGAAATTTAAATCTATAGAGTTTGAGAGGAAAAAAAAGAAAAGAATTCCTAGAGATTTTGAGTGAATTAATTATAACTTGCAGAGAATTCACATGAATTGTGAGAGAATTCTTTACATGGGGTTAGAGAATTGCAGAGAATTTGATCAACAATTTCCTTCTCATTACAAGCCAAAATTTTCATCCTACTAATACCAAATCGCAATACCAAGTTCACATGTAATGTTTTCAACTAGCTATCAAAATGAAAGAGGAACCCGATCGATTAATGTCAAATAAACTAACTATCAAAGTTTTTGTAAAAAGCCCAACAATTTTATATAAACATAACTACTCAAAGCAAAAAGATTTATCCAGCTTTCAACCATGTTGATATCCAATTGTCCTTAAAGCTTAAGTTGATTGGAAACAAATGCAACAATGCATGAAGAATAACAGACTGACAACAAGTCTCTATAGACATACAACCTTGACCCAATTTGGCACTACTTCCACATTAGCTGTCACCATGCCATGTAATTTCATACACACATTAAGCAACTTACGTCATGCGAAGTCCGAGGTTATATCGCTGCTCTCCAGGTGTTTGCTTACTTCAATCCGTAAAAACAATTAATTATCTATTTCTCATCTTTGAATGCTATTACTCACAGCATCTGTCCACATATTTGTAGCTATGCCAGCTCTCCATGCATTAGCAATCTATCATTGTTGCTCTTGAGTTTGATTACCTAGTTCATCATCATTTTCTTCATCTTCAGATTCATCATCTTCTAGTTCGATTGGAAATTCATCAAAACGACACTCCTTGCGAAGAAAGTTGTGCACCTTGCACAAGCTAACACTAACTCTGCTTGTGTTTTAATTGGAAATGGAGGTGCAGACTTAAAAATTGTGAATCGAGATTTAAATACACCAAATTTCCTATCCACTACGTTTCTAAAGGAAGCATGTCGAGGATTGAACAACTCATTCGTATTTATGGGGTCACGATCATTACCAACAAAATCTTGGAGATGATATCGAACACCTTGAAACGGAGCTAAAAATTGATGACGATTTGCAAATCCACAATCCACTAGAAAAAATTTACCTAAAATTAAAACACATAAAGTTATTATTTATGGTACATCCTAGTGTAAATAAATAAATAAATGAATGAATACAAACCTTCTGGCACTTTAAGTCTGTTCCTCTTTGATACAGCATCATGTAATAGTTTGGAGTCATGAGCTAAACCCTCCCATCCGCTAAGAATATATATGAATTCCAAATCAAAGTTACAAGTAGCTAATACATTTTGTGATATTTTACCATGACGATCACGATAGCTAGCTACTTCGGGTCCCAATACCATTGCTGGTATATGTGTTCCATCATTAGCTCCAGCACAATCCGAAAATAATTATAAGAGTTAATACATAGCTAAGAATATGTTTATGAAACCAGTTTAATTAGGACATGGTTAAGATAAGCACTAATTACTAACCTTAAAATAAGGGTAAAATCTTGTACTTTCTCTTATTTTAGTTGGCACCATGGATCCAGGTTGGACCATCAAATCTGATGCAATTGTGTTCAAGGCCTTCAAAACGTTGTTGAAATTTTTGCTTGTTGTAAAATGTGGCTGCCGAAATTGTCCCGAGTTTGGCAATATCGAGAATTTTGACCAATAGTGAGTAGAAATGTAGCAACCATTTCTTCAATACAAATATATCTTGTACCCTTCAAATGCGTCTTTTCCCTAAGGACGTCACATAGCTTTAAGAAAACATCCGGATACATATAGCACTCGAAATTCTTGAGGATCCTCATTCAATGTTAAGAAGACCAATGGAATGGGAAAATACCTTAGGCAAATAAACAAACTACTTCTTCTATCATTTAAACCAAAGTCAACGTATTATCAAACAAATTAGATATTCCAAGATCAAATTTGAAATAACCAAACCAAAGTCAACATGTTATCAAACAAAAGTAAATACTCCAAGATGTAAACAAATCTAAAACAACCGCATTCACTCCATATTGTATTTTATCCATTCTGAGCGTTCTTCTGGTGTCATTTTCAAGAACTATTTTCTCATTCCCAATTTTTGAACCAACGCAACTGCTTTGTAACGACTAGGAGCATCCAAATTTGGAGTCTCTTTGATAGCATCCCACACATTGTTGTTTTTCTCTTCTTCTTTTTTCTCCATTTCTTTTTTTACTCTATCTTTTTCTCTTTTTGCCATTATGCTATGAATTCCTTGAATTTCAGTGGCAATTGCAGCAATCGAATCCATTCCAACAGAAACTTTTTCCATAAGAAAGATATGAGAGGTAGTCCCATTTAATTTTGGTTCGAACTCAGGTTGAGATCTTTTCCTTGGAAGTAGCTTTTGTACGGGTGTAGCAGCGGGAGCCTCAAAATTTGCATCTAGGAAAGATGATGCATAGGATGGCGTTTGGAATAATGGATCAAGTTGCTCGACGTTCTCATCAAAGGGAGGAAATTCGTCTACTCGGACTGGCCTACTTTCTTCAACTCTATATGTTGTGGCATCAGTATCATCGCCCAATCCAATTGAGTTATTTCCTTTAGCTGTTCCATCACCAAAAACAGTCATCAAATCTTCACAGTCTGCAAATGTCTCTTTGCGAATACCTTGACTCTTTGGGTGAGACTAGCAAAAACAAAAACATAATAAAATTGTTAAATACAAAATGTATAAACATGAAAGATCATCATGTGTAAATAATATATTCTTCAAAGAAAAAAAAAATCATCTGAAGGAATCTTTTCCATACTTCATCACTAGCTGTGAACTTCTTTGTGACAGGATTCCAACTAAATCCAGAATTGTGTCTAAAAGGTGGCAAATGGATTGAAATCGACCCTTCAATGTTTTCATACGATTCTTAACATGATCTTCAGTTTTTTTACACCCAAGTTTTTCATTGAGCGCGAGAACAATTTTGGCTTCTATGGTCTGCTTACTTATTATGCCATTAGCATCACGCCATCCATTGTTTACGGTCTCTACAGGTAGTTGTAACAACATGTTGTTCTCTTGCACAGACATTGATTATAGTTTCCTTTTGTCTTTTCTTGTTGTGAATCTCCCATTTATAATCTTACTAGATGATGCATTATAATAAAACATTGAGACATGACAATAAAAGCATAACATGATAATAGGGATTACAAGTATAAATGACTATAAAAAGGATTGGGACAACAAATTGACATATTAATAACGCAACAAGTATAATGACTATAAAAAGGCATAACATGATAATAATAGATTGATTAATAGGGATTACAAGCATAGTATAAACAACAGATTGACATATAACAAAAAGACTGAAAGATAAACAAATCGTTGGAAAAAAAAAAAAAAAAAAAACCCCACAGAACATATAACAATGCCAACCAAATAAACCCCTAAAAATAAACAAATCGCTGAAAAAAAAAAACCCAAAAAAATAGAAACAAAACTAATCCTATACCACAAACGAGCACGAAAGTAATATTACACAACAATGACACCCTAGAATCGAAGCAAACGAAGAACAACAAGAGGCTTACAATATTCGAAACAATGGGAAGAAGTTGCAGAGGAAGAAAGATTGTACCTTCGCAAAGAATTCGAAACAACGGGACGGAGACCAGAGAAGATGCTCTCTGGAGGAGAGAGCAGCATGCTCAAAATCTCTCAAAGTTTCTAGGGTTGAGGTGAGATTAGCCAAGCTCTTTGGTATTTATACATATCACCTTGAAATCCTCCAAAATCCACCAAATCACAAATCCGCTCAAATCCCATTCCTTTTTCAATACACCTAAACTTTTAGAGACTTTCAAAATGTTATAATTGAATACACCTAAATTTATAGGGAATTGTAAGAAGTCTCTAAGAATCTTAATTGAATACACCAAGATTTTTATAAAATATTTTAAATTCCTAATTGAATACCCTTGGAATTATTAATTCCCTGAAACTCTCTCAAAATCCTAATTGAATACACCCCTCTTAAAGTTTAGATTTTGTGACACTTTCATACTTTCATTAGCCTTTCAGTCCTCCTTTTGATAAAGCACCGACTGGGAAATCCCGTCCTGAATTTCACTATTTACATTTGTATTTCGTGGTTTTACGAGGCATTTACATTGACGGCGTATAATTTTTTTCAAAATTTGCGAAAAAGATGAAAATACCCCTGTTGGAGCTTTAAGTGGACGTATTTGATCCTTTTGTGTTTTACCATATTTCTTGGCATATTTGGATGGTACATGACGATACAAACGCATGGACGCAAGTAGAATGAAATTTGTAGCTGACGAAGATTCTATGAGCCTTGGAACGTCGAGGGTATTTTAGTAACTTCGCAATCAAATGGACATGTGATTTTTCTAACCTAGGTGTGTGTGCCACGTGGAGCCCCTCCCCACTTTTCTATATATATATATATATATATATATATATATATTTTCTCCTTTTGTCTCCTGTTACTCTCTCTCTCTCTCTCTCTCTCAAAAACTCTCTCTCACACCTCACCGAACCAACACCATCATTAACCAACAAATTTTTCCAGCGAATCTCAACTATCAATCACCACTAGGGATGGGCAAAATACCCATGGGTTTGGGTAACCATGGTTACCCACCCATTTAAAGTTCATGGTTACGGTTATGAGTAACTGTTTAGATGAACAAATAGTTATGGGTATAACCATTTATTTGTGAAAGTTAAATGGGCGGTTATGGGTATTACCCGCGGTTATAACAGTTATTCATCAGTTATAGGTATTACCCGCAGTTATAACGGGTATCCATTTACCCATTTAATTTAACATATGTAAAATTAAAATAAAAAATAAAAAAAAACCCTAAGTTTTTCGATTACAAATGAGTTATGAGTTTTCTTGAAGCATAAGTTGACACATCACGACCCGGAATATCCACTAGGACTCTGAATCAAGCTGTGTTGGCCGACACCAGTAAGATGACGAAGCCATAAATTGTGATAATGGGCAAACTATGAATAAATTTAAACCTATAAGTGCCTAAATACACGTGTGCGCGGTGAGCTGGTATGGGCTCATTCACACGTGATACAGAGTATAAGTAAAGCACAATAAGGTAAGATAATGATTATACCGTCAAAAGAAGCCACCTGCACTGGGAAGTGCCACGATTTCTCGTCGATACGAAAACTTTGATACTAGAATATAGAGGGTTGCAATAGTAGGCAACTCCGACACTGTTGTACAGGTTGCAATAATGGGCAATTGTAGGCAACTCCGACACTATCATACAGGTTGCCTATGAATCGTTCATGCCATATTAGATGTATTTAGAGAGCTCATAAACTTGCACCCCGGTGTTAGTGCTCCTGCCCGTGGTTAAGGAACAGTCATTCACGTGATGTTCACCCCCCGCACCATACTCTCACCTTGGATCCAAGTTAGGTGCACATTCCTGTCGTATAGACCACTATAGGTGGTTCCGACTTGTAGGTAAACCGCGATCATTCGTACAGTTTTCACGTGATCATAGCACTTGAGCGTATTTATTTACACTCAGTTATGTCGTATAGACCACTTTAGGTGGTTTCGACTCATGTGCAGGCATACTTGTTGAGCTATTAATTCAGCCGTACATGTCATGTTAGGTGACTCCAGCTAACATATCATTTGCATTGATTTATATCCCCTAACTTACATATTTTATGTTGAGATATTTTACATGGCATATATGTGGATTTTGCTATTCCGAGCATGATTTTGATATACGTATGTATTCTATTTTTTGGGAAATTATACAAGTTTTACAGCGAGGGGTTATTACCTTTGACAAGTGAAATGGTTTTGAAAAGCTTTGTTTTCGCCCACTCACATTTTCTATTTTTGCACCCCTCCAGATTCTAGTATCAAAGTTTCCGTATCGACGAGAAATCGTGTCACTTCCCGATGCAGGTGGCTTCTTTTGACGATATAATCATTATCTTACCTTATTGTACTTATGCTCTGTATCACGTGTGAATGAGCCCATACCCACTCACCGTGCACTCGTGTATTTAGGCACTTTTAGGTTTAAATTTATTCATAGTTTGCCCATTATCACAGTTTATGGCTTCGTCACCTTACTGGTGTCGGCCAACACAGCTCGATTCGGAGTCCTAGTGGATATTCCGGGTTGGGGTGTGTTATAAGTCCAAGCCATGATGCCCTCTTTGACATACGCCCAAACCTTCATAGATCGAAACTTTCAGTTTATAAACAACAGATAATGCAAAGTATCACAAAAAAAAAAAAAAAAAAAAACATAATTTAAGAGCATAACTGTGATGCTATCAAATTGATCCAGGAAAGTTGAATGATTTTGACAATGAAATCTAATGAAAGCAAAAAAATAAAGAGTAATTTCTTACTACAATTACACAATGTTAAATAGAAGAGAGTCATTCTCACCCAAAATCAACTACATATATTTGCAGAGAAAACTAAAGTCGATACCAAAATGGAGGGAGGAAACCAACGGCACAATTGGTGTCGGTGTTCCTAAATGGGATACTAATTCAATTTATACATTTCTTTTGTAGGCCTCTTTTGGTGACAACGAGTCAATGAGACTTTGTGATTGAACGTGCTAAAGCATTAGTGTTCAAAAATGTTTAGTTTCGGAATATTTTGGAACTTTGAATCATCTAGTATTCAAGATAATGACTACTTTTTGTTTTTAGAAGATTTACTTTGTAATCATATGGATTATAATTAAAGACTTGCTTGGGTATAGCAGAAAAATATCGTTCGTAGACTATTTATGCAATGGGTAAAAAAGGGTAAATGGGTAAAAAGGATAAATGGGTTCAAAAATGGGTAAACGATTATGGGTATGTGTATAACTATTTATGCAATTACCCAACAGGTAAACGATTATACGGGTATGAACATAAACTATTATGGGTAAATAACCGCGGTTACCCGCCCGCCATAACCGTTGCCCATCCCTAATCACCACCATCTTCACCTTGTCCCCATGAATCCATCTGTGAATTTTGTTTCCTGGAAAACTAACCCAAAACGTAGAAACAAAGAGATGAAGTCAAGTTTTCCCAACAAGATTCAGGCCATCTCTAGCCATATTTTTTACTCCAAATAGTTTCGAACAAGGTTTGACGATGGCACTGCCAGTGACCAGAATATAGAGGGAAAGGACAGGAAATATTCTGTTAACCTTGGAATATTCTCAAACAGTGTCAAGGTATATTTCGAAATATTCCGTTAGTTTTAACAGAATATTATGTCCAAGGACTGAATATTCCCACCCTTTCCCAATCGCGAATGGGGTGGGCGTGGCAGCGGCCCGATGTAGAAAATCCAAAATGTCATCCTCATCTAATTTTGATGCTCCGAATATGTTTTTGGGCATCTGTTTAGCGAAAGACGACCATTTTAATGTAGTATAATAATGGTCTGCCACCTAAAATTATGTTGGTAGAGATCTGGCCGTTAGATCGTCCTGAAATTTTAGTACGTTGTTTTAGAAACATAATGAAATCTATAGGAAATTACAGATCAGAATCTGAAGTGCAAATCTTCTAGATCGAGTTACGTAGAGTTTTTGACCCTATTGTCGACGGTTGACAAATGGTTGACTTTTGGTCAGCATATCCCAAATTCATCTAGAATGTCCTAAAGGATGGATACAAGTTAGAACTACGTGTTTTATAATTGTATTTCTAAGACATGACTTGTTATTTTTTCTAGACGACGAACATAAGTGGACGCCTTGTTATTTGTGCTAAGAAGTCGTAACGCAGACTCCAGGTGAGTGACTTTAATATACGTGATATTGTTGTTTACCCTGAAATACACATGTTAGTATCCTTAGTGGATATGGCGTGATTTTATAAATGTGTTTTCTACTAAATGTTGCTTTTATATTTAGCCATCGATTTACTCTTATGAATGTGATGCGAGATTTATACGCACACAAATTAAACCCTCTTTTTATTAATTGTAGTGAAGAATGTAAGTAGGGATCGTTCTGGACCGGGGATTAGGAGGGATTGTTAATCACTTGGAAACTGACTCAAATACGTAAAAACAAGTTTAAAACACTATACTAGACTCAAAGAATGCAAAACTAAACTTTAAAACACCAAAACAAACCAAAAGACTCAAAACAGCACCAAAACACTCAAAACTGCCTTAAAAACACAATCTGGGCAGTTTTGAACACTAGACACAACTTTGGACGAAAATTGGTTTTACTTTGACCTAAGACACTTAAAAACACAAACTAAAGTGATTTCTAACTACTATGACTCAACAAAGTAAAGGGGGATTGGTTTTGGACGAAATTAAAAACAAAACAAACTTTTTAAATTAGAACAGATTGTAAAACGAATTTGATGGAATTGAATGGATAGGAAGCTAGCTAAGGGGTTCATCTCCACACATGTTATACTTGCATATAAAAC
Organism: Pyrus communis; assembly: GCF_963583255.1. Classification (NCBI taxonomy): domain Eukaryota; kingdom Viridiplantae; phylum Streptophyta; class Magnoliopsida; order Rosales; family Rosaceae; genus Pyrus; species Pyrus communis. The sequence continues at coordinate 12,618,173 of NC_084815.1, forward strand.
GATTTCCAATTGCTTTTCAATAACCCATGAATTCTCAACGCCCCAAGTTAATTAGGTTCGCTTAAATTAACCTTCAGATTTTCCTAACGTTATTGAATTGGATGATTGCATACGACAACCCAAAACATTCCCCACAAGTCCCCTACATGATTGCATAATAGAGATACAAGCAAGAATCATTAAGTTCTATGAAAACCATAAGCATTGACGAAGCACTTGTTACTATGATTGCATGAAACTTATGCCAAGAATTTACTTAACACGATTGAGATCATCAACCTTTACTACTTGTGAATATAATTCCATAACGATTAGGTGAAATTTCCTTATATCCTAGCATCCAATTTATGCATGATAATTAAGCGTGCACTCTCAACCAACACACACAAATCAATGTAATTCACATAGATAAGTAAATTGAATTCACAACTTATGAAACGCAATTAGAAGTAATCAATTCATATAGCAAGTATGTTCATGGTTTCGAATCCCCCCCTAGCCAAGGGGGGGTTTAGTTCCTCATACGCACAAAACAAAGAGAATTGAAATTAAACATTGAATTCAAAGGAAAAGAAACACCTAGAAATTCCAGCGACGCGAACTTGAATTGCATGAACTTCCGAGCTTCCTTCTCCTCCTCCTTGGTGCGGCAAGGGTCTAGGGACAGGTTTAGGGCTTTAGGTGTATGGATGCATGGTTATGGAGGGATGTAGTAGTGTTTAGGGGAAGGGGATGGTGCGGCAAAGCTTAAAACTAAGGAGAAAGGTGTTTGGTGGCTGCAGCAAGGGTGTGGAGAGGGTTGGACGAATTTCTGGAATTAATGAATGTGTATGAGAGGTGGTGATCTGATCTAGGGGTTAATATGAGTATATATAGGCACTTAAAACCCTAGGGTAATCAGATATGGACTTGAATAACCCAAATCCACAAGGAAATAGGCTTAGAAATCAGAAATAGAAAGGGATAATGCTTCCTAGGTGCGGCAGGTAAGGAGATAAGGTGATAAGGCTTCTAGAATGCCTTGCAAGGCAAGGGAAATCAACTTTCTAGAAGGATTTGGGGCGCCACTTTTGTAGGAGATAAGATAAGGTTCCTAGAATCATGTTTTAAAGGCCAAATTTGTAGGGAAAAAGAGATAAGGGTGCAGCACCTTTGTAGGGATAATGTTAGGGCTTCTAGAAAGCCTAAAAACTAAGGGGATTTGGATAAAACCCACGGCAAAGATAGGATAGGGCATCTAAGGCTTCTAGAAACCCTCCAAGATAAGGTAAAGTGCATGGCATCCCTATAGGATTAGGATAAGGTGTCCTAAATGGATAAGGACTCCTCATTGCACTTGGAAACTTTGCCTATTAGGATTAGGAAACCTTGTCTTCATCATTCCTTCTTCATCTTGGACTCCTTTTCCTTCTTGGACTTGGAAAACTTCTTTGTTGCTTCACTTGAGACCATTTGGACTTTGCCTTTCCTACTTCAAGTAGGAAACCTTGTTTGAGTAGGCAACTTTGTTCTTCTAGGAATCCTAATTCAACTAGGAAACCCATTTTAACTAGGAATCCTAATTCAACTAGGAAACCTTGCTCAAGTAGGAATCATCATCTTCAAGTCTTCAATTTCGTCCATCCTCTTGGCTCCAAGCATATGATGTCCATTCCAAGCTCTAATTTGCTCCAAAAGGCTCCAAAATGCATCCTTTTGCATACTTTGCCCTTAAAACCTGAAAATACATAAAACTAGCTTAAAAGACTACTTTACTAAGGAAAAACACTATAAATGCACAAGAACAAGCTAAACTAAGGTGCGTAAATATGCTCCTATCAGAATGTGATTTGACTTGTATATTCGAAATGTTGAGAAAAGGGGGACAACTAGAGCACTGATAACCCATTATGATGGGGAGTTGTCGCTTTGAAAGTGTCATCTCATTTCTTTTTCGTTTGAAACTAGGTTTCTTGAATCCTACTCGGTTATGTTGAGTGGTCCAAAATCTATCCGTCTATCTTTATTCGGATCATTTTGAGTGGTCTGAAATCCCACCTACTCCGTGATTCCATTGAGTGGTTCAGAACCCTTTTTCCGTTGAGTGGTCTGAAATTGCATCCCTTGTCTTCGTTGGTTTGTTGATTTCCTTGCATTCGACCTAGAATGTTAAAGCTTAGGCGATGTAGGCTTCGGCCGAACTGTGTCACTTTAGCCCTAGTTTTCAGGGCATTTATGAACTTGAAATTTAAGAACCTTTGTGGTTGATTTAGAAAATCTGATGGATGTCTGTGTGACTCCTTCGAGGTTTTTAGCGAGTTTGATTATAATTTTATAAAGTATAATTTTATTAATTCTATTTTTAAACTTTGATTGATGGATTTATTTTATGATTATCACATACGTCGGATTACTATCACTCACACGGGCTTCGTAGCTTATTTGGGTTGTTGATTTGCCTAGTGCACCATTCTCATAATGCATAGGCTATTATGTAGGTGTTAATTGATACGAGGAGTTTAGGGGCAACAGTTCAGAGAGCTTTGAGTGATTAGGGTGCGTTTGTTGCACCGGACTGTCTCGGATTGGACTAGCTGCAGGGACTAAGCTGAACTGGCTTAGATTAGACTAAACTGGACTAGCTTAGTGAAACGTCTGGTGCAGTGTCAGGACTAAGGAACAGACTAATAACAAATTCCAATATTATATTATTAAATTCATATTTATTAATATTTTACATTATTTAATAAATATTTAGTAATATTTTACTATTACTTCTGTCTATTTTCTCATTCTAGAAACCTCCTTCCATTCTCAATTGTGCTCCGTTTGTCCCCTCTTTCTTCCTTAATTTTCTCCGCCCCTCTCCCTCTGTTTTCTTCCTAATTTTTCTTCGTCTATCTCCCTTTTTTTCTTCGTCCCTCTCCTTCTTCATCTCCATCTTCTTCTTTTGTTCTCCGTTCATCTCCCTTTTTTTTTCCTTTTATTCTCTGTTCATCTCCCTCTTTTGATGAAAGAAATTAACATCAAAATTAAACCCAGAAGCTATTCATCTCCCAACTTCATAATCGAGTGCAAATCTTCACAATCAAACCACAAAGCAAGAAAGAGATTGAAAATTTAGGAGTTGGGAGTGGGTTGCATGCGCGATTGGCTCAAAGGTGGGAGATGGAGACGGTTTGCAATCTAGGTGTTTCATGTTTTCTGGGTTCGGTTTGCCTTTAGTCAATCCCATTGTTGATTTAAGGTTATACCCAGTGCAGATTTTTTTTTTTTTTTTGGGTGTGTGTTTAATAGGTTTATGGGTTCTATTTTGCAGGTTGGATCTGGATTTGAAAAATAGAACGACTGCATATTTTTTTTGTTTTGAATTTTGTGGGATATGGGTTTGAAAATGGTTGTTGAAGTGAGGAAGAAGCTGATGGGAGGGGCAAAGTGAGGAGAGGCGAAGCGGACAGAGGTGGTCTTAGTAATCCGCTCGATTTCGGGGGGCCTTGCCAAGCCCCTCTAGCGAATCGTTTAGTCGGGGTTAGTGTAGGCGAGTCTCATTAACGCTAGTCCATGTGTGCAACAAACATGAGATTATAATGACATTTAGTCCAGTCCAAGCCAGTGAAAACGAGGTCAAACAAACACACCCTTAGGGTATTCTGTATATACTTGTATTTCTTTTGGGAGCCTATGGCGTATTACTCTAGTGAGAGTTAGTTCCATTTTGTTGTACAGTTGTTGTAAACATAAACCCCACTATCTTGAAAATATTGTGAATTTCAGTTTTAGTAGTTAAGTGTATCTTGTTTGTATTCCCTGCACCCCCTACACCCGACCGTCAAGATCTTAGACGTAGGTCGGGATCGGAGCGTGACATCGAGCCTCTCTTCTCTCTTTTTTTTTCTTCCGCTTTTGCCTTCCTTTTCAGAAAAAATTATAAAGCGTAAGATGCAGTGGCATGAGGGTTTCCGAGAAGTAAGGGAACCCACATGCTACTTTGTAAAACATGCATTCTCTTCCATAGTGTTCATAATTTGAGAGCTCCATAGCTACATCGTGCAGATGAGAGAGATTCTCTTCTACGAAGACTTGCAGGGATTTTGAGCTAGGTGCAGAAAAAGATGCAATCTTCATTCGTCTGGTTATTTCAATAAGTCTTCTCTCAAACGTTGACTCTAATTGCGACTGCTCCGCCGCTCGAGTTGTGTGCCAATGTAGCCGAGACTATTTCAGTGGAAGAAGTTTAGACTCATAACGATAAATTAGATAACCCTAAGGGCTGGTTTGGTATTGCTGTGCTTTGAAAAAAAGCTGCTTATGCTGTGTTGTGAGAATAAGCAGCTGTGAAATAAAGCAGCAGAGTGTTTAGTAAACCTTTTTGTAAAAGTGCTTTTGAAAACAAAAAAAACAGTATTATAGTGTTTGGTAAACTTTTATGTAAAACAGATGTGAAAAAAAACCTGTTTTTCAAAGCTGGGTTTTGCAACTTCTTGTTTTTGGCTTTTTTCACCCAAAACTGTGAAAAAAAGCTGAAGCTGAATGTTTACCAAATACAAAAACAGCTCCTAGCTTTTTTTTATACCAGCTTTTTTCAGAATCACCTCAGTACCAAACCAGGCCTAAATTTGATTCTTCCAGAAGCTGCCTAATAGGTTTGGTGTAGAATCAGAATCTGAGCTCAGGGCAATACTTGTTTTCGCAAAATGGATACATATTTGGATTTGGACTACATGCATATGGATTTGAAGCTTGAAGAAACTCAAGAGCAGAATAGCGGCGGCACATAGATGGAGATTGAAGCAGAGCAAAAGTGTTGTTACCACGCCGTTTTGACATTTTGTCGCGGGTCAAATCAGGCATGGGTTTTGAATCGAGGCCGAAGTCAGAGAGAGATGGGGAAGAAAGAAAAGAGAAGTGAGATGGGGCTGGAGTTAGACTATTGAAGAGAGACGAGGAGGAGGTGACGTGGTAGTTTGGGTTTTCGATGAAGAGCCGGTGAGGGTGAGGTGGAAGAGGGAAAGAGCTTTTTTCATTAGTTAATTTTTTTTTAATTTAATTTTTCAACCTTACGTGGCAAATTTTGTGGGTCAAGGGTCCGCGAAGCAAAGTTCGCACTAGCCGGGTGGGGGATAAGGGCTTAGCGCCTAGGTGGGTGCCTATGTGAATTTATGTAAATTTATTATATAGCTTGTAAATAGATGCCTAGTTACACTTAAAAAAAAAAACCTATACTAATATGATTAATTTCCAAAATTTTCTTACGAATGGAAACTTAGTTTCTTTGCCTGCTTCTGATGTCCTTTATACCTGGTCTAATTCTCTCCAGATTTCACTTTAGATTTTTGGATTTTGTGTTTTGAAGAAGAGGGGGGGGGTTTGGCGGGGAAGGGGAGGGGGTGGGGGGAGCGCTTCCTCTTCCGGATCCTTCCAACTAATCCGGCTCACCATTGTGGAAGGAGAATTCTGCGGAAATCAACATATTGATGGAACTTGTTTGACACGGAGGTCCAAGGCGCGTCGGTCATGTCTAGGATTATGTCATGGATCATTAGACGAGAATCCGAAAATAAAGAGAGAAACAACGAATATCACTACCATGTAAACAAATTGTATGAGAGTAAGCATTAAATAATCTCCAAGATTTTTTTTTAGTAAAAAATAAAATGGATTCTCCGTAAATAAGCTACACTACTAGGTAAGGCTCTTCAAATTCTCTCGAAGCCCAAACCCTATTGAACAAAAGTGATCAAACAGTTATCTCTAAAAGGCTGGATAGAGCCATGGCTAATCCTATTTGGTTGAATTTATTTCTGAATTGAATTTGCATAATTTTTCCATTTTTGGATGTCTTCCTGATATTCAATCTAAAACAATGGTTGATAACCCCGACGCTCAACTTCATGAAGCGTAAAATAATATATTAGAACAACTTATTCAAGGGATGAAGAAATTATGTGGGCCTAAAAAGGCTAGAGCCACTTGGTTATAGTTGGGGCATAAAAGTACAATTTTTTTTCTTTTTCAAACTCATACTACCATGAGAAGGAAGAGAAATGAAATACAAAGAGTATGAGACGCAAATGATATTTGGTGGAATACGGGTTAGGGTATGGAGGAGGTTTCTGTCCAAGATTTTAACTTGAGATTTTACTCCCCCCATACTCTCAATCTTAGTGAGGTAAATAGTTTTCTTGATACTATTAATCCTTGTATCACTTATTCACAAAATAATGATTTGTTAAAGGAAGTATCTGAACATGAGGTTTGGACGGCTGTGAATAGGATTGATAGCCTTAATGGTTTGCATGTCACTTTTTTACCAAAATTGTTGGAACACTGTGAAACATTCTGATTTAAAACTAGTTAAAGATATATATATATATATATATATATATATATATTTTCTTTTGAAAATTGTTCTGGTATTAAACTGATTAATCATATCAATATTGTTTTAATCCCGAAAATAGATAACTCTGAGACTGTTAACCCTTATACACCTATTAGTTTATGCAATGTCAGTTATAAAATATCATTAAAATTCTATCTTCGAGGCTCGAACCTCTTCTTGAGCAATGCATTTCTAAAAGCAAGGGGCTTTTGCCCCATGAATTTAATTCATGAATAATATCCTTATTGTTCATGAACTTTTCTTTGGCTTTAAGAGTAAAAAAAAAGTCGGTTAGGTTCCATGACAATTAAATTAGACCTTGAAAAAGCATATGATATGTTAATCTGGGACTATATTAGGATGGTGCTTGGTAAGTTTGGTTTTTACCCTAGCCAGATAAACCTGATCATGGAGTGCATCACTTCTTCGTCCTTTTCAGTCCTTGTTAATGGTGAACTCATGGTTATTTTTATCCATCACAAGGAATTAGACATGGTGATCCTTTATCTCCCTACATTTTCGTTTTATGCGTAGAGCCGTTAATTAGACAACTCAATATGTTAGCTAGTAATCCTAAAAAAAATGTTGACATTCTCTCTTCCCCCTTTGAGTTTAGAATTTCTAATCTTGTTTTTGCAGATGATTGTTTAATTTTTAGCAAAGCGTCATGTAAGGCAGCTAGGAGCATCATGAATACCCTCAGTAAGTTATCCTTGGCCTCTCACAAAGGATTAACTTCCATAAATCATCTCTCTATTTTTCTAATAATACTATTTACAATTTGAGAAGTGATATTGCTAATATCCTGCAAATTTAGCATAAAACAATTATTGGTAAGCATTTAGGAATCCATAGTATAATTTATTGGAAGGACCCTACTAACGCTAAAGAGCTTATTCTCAAAGTTAAAAAGAAGCTTGCAGGTTGGAAGGCAAATACCTCTCAAGAGCCGGTAGGCTGACCCTAATTAAGTCCAACTTATCTGGTATGACTAATCAAGCATGATGTGTTCTAAATGTCCTAAAAAAATAACTGATGCGTTGAACAAGGAAAGTAAAACTTTTCTTTGGGCGCAAAGAAACTAAATTGACCGTTGTTGCTTGGAAGGATGTTTGTACTCCTAAGTCAATGGGGGCCTTGGGATACATAGAGCTGATCACTTTAATAATGCCTCTTTAGCAAAGCTAACAAAGTGTAAACCAAAGTATTTAAGGCATGAAAATCTATTTATCGCGAAAATAAAGCAAGACCATTCTCTGCCTTGGAAGGGTGTGCTGAGTTCTAAAGATATTATGCTGAAAGGTATGAGATGGATAGTGGGAAATGGCAAAGACATTTAGTTTTCTTTTTTGACTAGAAATGATAGCATAGCCTTTGATTAATTAACACCAAGCAATTATAGAGTGTCATTGGATACATAATTTTAGTGACCAATAAATTGATCTGGAATGAATTTGCACAAAGGAGACAAATAACATTAAACCCTCAGTTTTGGACCCATAATTGGATTTTTTCTTTCCCTTTATTTTATCTCTTACCTGAATCTTGTACATTGAGTGTTGATTGGAATATGAAGGTTAGTGATGTTAGCGAGAACAATGGTTGGAACAAAACCTTATTGATGAGTTGTTAGGATATTGGCGTTGTAAGAAAAAAATTGTAGTATTCCACTATCGCTACAGTAAAGATGGGGTCCTACTGCTAATGGCGAGTTCTTTGTTAAATCGGCCATTTGGTTGCAAATTGAGGAACAAAGAATGCATCCTTCTAAAGTGTTTTTAAATAGAATGTGGAAACTTTATATCCTTCTGTTTGGACCTAAAATTATTGGGTTGGGTCAAGTATGGAATTATTCTCGGCCCAGAAGCTATGTTCGAGAATTTCTACAAACCAGCCGGTTCATGGGCCGCCTAAATAAAAGTCGGCCAAGCCTTGCTTGGAAAAGAATTTTCCAAATGAATAGGAAGTAGGTGGGCCCTATTGCGAAGCAGACGAATGAAGTGGTTAAGTCCTGATGTAGTAAGGATTCTCGGCCAAATAAGGATACCGGAAAGTGGAAGTGAACGTGGTCTAGTTAGAGGTTGAATTCAAAATCCTAATAGAGGTAGGATTGGCTGAGATAAGATGGATTGGGGTAAGGAGTCCTAGTTCAAGTATGGTTAGACTTGGGTTTTGCTGCTATAAATAAAGAAAGAAGGGTGCAATTCAGGGATCTCCAATTCAACACACAACTGCCTTACGCAAAACCTCTCAAACATCTTGAGATTTTTTATTTTCTTTTTTTCACCGACACATCTTCAGTTTGGATAAACAGCATTGCGAAGGCAACCGGCGAACACCTTCAGTTTGGATAAACAGCACTGTTGCCGTAGAATCAGCCAACCGAGGAGCACCTTCAGTTTGGATAAACAACACTGTGTCAAGGCCGACTGGTTACCTATCCAAGTCTCGGTCAAGAAGGGTTTCCGAATCCTTATTGGCAGAGGTCATCTTATTAGCCTTCTCGGCAAAGTAAGGTGTTACGAGTTACGACATTCGGCGCATTGAACACCGAGTGATTTTATGATTGGATACTCACAAGTGAGTTTCAGAGTTCGGCATTCTGACGGTCGAACCACATTCACCATCAAGACATACATCACTTTTGAATACTTATGTTCGTACAGTCTGGTGTCGATTCGACGTGCTTATACTCTCATGAATACAATCACTGTGACCGAACCCAACGCCGACGATTTGTGAACTTCACAGAACTAGCAGCCTTGTCTTCAGGCTCGAGAATCCAAAAGCCGAGATTTGTTCCTTCCTCGACTGCAGTCGTAAGATAAAGAAGTTAGCAACGCACTCAACGCAACATCAACAAATTTTACTCCTCGGCTGACAAGTTGGCACACCCCGCATTCAACCGAAGGACATAGTTAACTTATTAGTTACTCGGCCTGCGTGCCACGTAGGCTTTGTAATTTTTAGGACCAACATTTTGGCACGCCCAGTGGGACTTAGTACTAAAACTTCGGAGTTCATGACCATTGAGACACGGTGTGTAAAGAAGAAAACAATCATGGGAAAGTCAACAACCGACTTACCAGTGCAAGGCCTTGGACAAGATTTATCTCAGGCACAAAATCCTCTCATTGTTATGCCACTCGAGGCTGCAAGTGCGACACGTCGAGAGAAGGAAATTTGTCTCGGCGGACAGCCTCGCAACCCAGAAATTCCCAACCAAACGGTAGGCATTTTCGTCGAAGGAATAGTGGAAGATTGCGACGAAGATGGTGGGGAGGGTTCTAATCTGCCAACTAGGTCGTTTCTTCGAAGACGACTTGATGAACAATCTCGGCAGGTCGAGCAGTCTATTGGCCAGAAAATGAATGATTTGCTTGACACAATACGAAGCAATAGTGATACACAGACCATGATGCTTGAATTATTTGTCAGTAAAGCCTTTGAAGATGGCCACGTCGGCCAACCTCGACAGCCTCCCTTTAAGAATGTTCCATTACAAGCCGAGAAAGGATTTGCTCGGCTACAACCAATTAACTTGGAAAAAAAAGGCGGATCAAGCAGTAGATCTGATGGGCCTAACTAGGGAGTAGAAGCAGCATCCGTCAATATGACTAAGGTCTAAAGAATGATTGACTCGGCCTTAAAAAAAGGGCTGAAGTTCCCAAAGTTCATCCATCCGTACCCAGCTTATGTGGAAAAGTTCGAATACCCTAAAGGCTTCAAGATCCCTGACTTCAGTCTTTTCGCCAGAGAATCGTCCTTATCTTCGTTAGAACATGTAGCTCGGTTCACTGCGCAATGTGGAGACGTTAATAACGACTTCCATGAACTATGGCTATTTAACTTTTCACTAATAGGTTCAGCTTTTGCTTGGTACATCAATCTTCCACTGAACTCAGTCCAGAGTTAGGAGGAATTGGTCGAGAAATTCCATGAACAATTCTATCGACCAGGAATGGAAATGTTTGTTTCATCGTTGGCTAGGATGGCTCAAGCTTCAGACGAATCGCCAATGGAATACTTAACAAGGTTCAAGTCGGCCAGGAATTGGTGCCGAGTACCTCTCCCTGAAGTTGAATTCGTTAGAATCGCCCTAAACGGCCTGGACGTGGAATACAAAAAGAAATTCCTGGGGGTAAATATTCGAGATATGTACGAACTTGCTCAGCACATTGAGCAGTATGATTATTTGCTCCAAGAGGAAAAAAATATCAAAGTCCCCATCCCGGGGAACAATATACAAGAATCCCACGGTCAGCTACGCATTGGTCGAAAGCGAGGACCCCCAATACGCCAGTGTGGACGCGACTGAAATAGTGATAGATAAACCATACGCTTCCAAGGCATTAGCTCATATCAGTCCCAAAGATACCAAAACCCGCTCGGCCTTTGAAGAGATGATTAAAACATCAAAAGTTTACACTTTTGATATCACCAAGGGCGATGCAATTTTCGACTAGTTGTTGGTAGCAAAGATCATCAAACTTCGGCCAGGACACAACATCCCTAGGCCAAAGAATTGAAAGGCAAAACATATTGCAAATACCATAATTCAAACAAGCATGCTACAATAATTACGTCGTGTTCCGTGATGCGATTCAAAGTTGGATTGGGAAGGGTAAGTTAAAAATTCTCTGAGAAATAGATGGCGGTTGATGTCAATCCCTTCTTCTCGATGACAATTGGTATTGTGGATGCTCATCTCCCTAAAAACAAAGGAAAAAGGGAGGCCGAATTCGTCTCGGTACAACATGTCCATAAGCAGGGTAGTCAGCCGAGACTTAAGATTGATTTATTTTCAAATGCATCACCCACAGAGTCTTCAAGGCCGACCATCGTTGAACCCATGTCAGGTTCTAGTTTCGAAGAAACTGATGAATCAATGGTTTTGTGTGACCACTATAAAACACGAATTGAACCTAAAAAGAGAACATCTTCGGCACCAACTTCATGTCCGCCATCCACGGCAGCAGCAAAACCGCTAAAGGAACTTGGTACTGGCCAACGACGGCAAGTGTTTGAGAGGCTTGGCTCACAGGTACAAGCAAAAGACCCAACCCCAGTTAGATGACATCTTGACTTTGACGCACCATTCTATAATGAGGATTATTACTCGTGCAACTCCGGTAGCTCGAGTTCATCAGTAGGTTGAAAAACCTTCAAGCCACCTAAGCCATGTGACCAACGTTGGTACAGTTACAATTCTCCAACTGGCCTGTATACGGCGTTATCTAAGTCTCAAAAATGTCGTCGCTAACGAATAGATTGCATGGCTCGACGACAAGAAGCACAAGCTAATTCGACTACTCGGTGGCAGCCAAAAGATGCAGTAGGAAGCGACGACGACCAGCCTACCCCGACCATTATGGCCGAATTACTTCAAAAGAAAAAGGCAGTTGGTCGCGACTTGGAAACCACCATTGAAGAGTCCAAGAAACGCATCAAGCTCCTTCTTCGGCTCAGAGAGATGAGAGCTCATCTCGAGCATTTCAGACAAGAAGCTGAAAGTAAACTTCCCCCGTTGCCACCGCAGGAACCGTTAATAAAAGTACGGCGCAATCTGCACCCTCCATTCCTCGGTGAATCCTTGGAGTACATGCGGGAATTTCATAAGAAATATTTTGCCAATGACTTGTATGGACTGCCCAAGGCATGTCAGGAAGCCCTCGACCTAGCATTAACTTGCCTTGATGCTAAGTAAATTATCCAGAAAACCACCGATCCGGCAATGAAAGCTAGGTTCCAGCATATACGTGAGGCTCGAGTCCTCAGCTTTGAGGTCGACCCATACACAGATATAGACACCGCCGAGTTACCTTTTTCACTCAAAGACCTTCAGCATCTGCGATATCATTTCGAAGTTTTCTCGGCCGTTTTTTTTCAGCCTTATGGCCGATGAGGAAAATCGTGTGGGACGTTTAGATGCATACCTGGACACAAGGAACGCCTGAATCGCTTACGAAGAACGAGCCCGTAAAGCACTACAAGAATGAAATCACTCTTCGGCAATAAACACGCTCGAGGAAGATGACCAGAATATAATAGATTTAGTTCACGTGCCCCAGGAGCAGGTACATACCGAGGCGCTAAATAATCTAATTGAAGACATTCTAACAACGGATACTACATCTACTAATCTGGAAGTCGACGACCAAGACCCGATAAGTCTTTCGGTCTTCGAGCATATAGAGATCAGTATGGTCCATGTCCTACCGGCTGAATTTCAACTGAGAACCCATTAGTCAAATTTTTTGGATGGGGACATGGTTGCCGAAGAAGCAACACAAGTGGATTTCATCGCTACTGAAGAAGATGGGGAAATTAGTAAAGACGACAAACTTAAGGCAACCCTAGTCGAATTGTTTCCCCACTCTTCTTCTGTTAATCTCCAACATCTAAAGCTGTTATACGTCACGGCTCATATTGAAGGATATCCCATTTCCAAGGTGTTTGTCGACTGTGGATCCATAGTCAACATCATGCCGATCTCCATCATGAAGGCATTACATCGCTCCAATGACGAGCTCATACCGTTAAGGATTACGATGAGCAGCTTCATCAGCGACAAGTCTCAAACCAAAGGAGTACTCCCATTAGAAGTCAGCGTTGCAGGTCGCAACCACATGACTGCATTCTTTATAATTGACTCAAAGACCGACTATAATGCATTGCTTGGCCGCGATTGGATCCATCAAACAAGTTGCATTCCTTCATCACTGTACCAGGTTCTCATCTTTTGGGACGGCAAATCGGTCGTAGTCCATCTAGCCGATAATCAGCCATTTGAAACCAACATGATTCAGGCTCGCTATTATGACTATCACGTCGGCTACATCACCCTACAGGGTTTTAATGAGGACGGACGGCTGACTCGAATTTTAGTTCAGAAGGCCATCGAGGTAAGCGCTGAGACTGCACAGCAGGATTTGGAGAGACTCGGGTTGGCTAATCTAATTACCAACGTTAATGACTGACACGCCAAACGAGAAAGGCGTCGGGCCGCAGTTTCATCCACTATGGAACGTCTGCTGGCTCATTGGTATGCCATTGCCAAGCAACCACACTCGGGCATAAACTTAATAAAATTTTTTGTCGAAGCGGATAATGACCCCGTTTTATCATTTGACAAAGTTCAGGCCACACTGGCCGAACTCGAAGACAATCGGCCCTAGGTCAATGACCTATTGGAAGAAATAATGTTGGCACAGCCAATGAGCCTCAACCGTTGTTTATCAATGCATTGTTACCGCTCCTCATGAAGGTCGAACTTTGTAAACTACTACATGAATTTTAAGATTGTTTCGCGTGGAATTATCATGAGATGCCAAGCCTTGACCGAAACCTCATTGAACATGAGTTACACATCAAAGAGAGGTGTAAGCCTTTCTGACAACCCCACGTCGGTTCTCGACAGAAGTACAACTCGGCATAAAGGACGAATTAGTTCGGCTTTTGAAAGCCGAGTTTATTCGGATTGCTTGGTAAGTCGAATGGTTGGCCAATATCGTCTAGGTGTTAAAAGAAAAATGGAGCGCTACGCATCTGCATTGATTTTCGTAATTTAAATCTGGCGACCCCCAAGGATGAATACACAATGCCAATCTCCGATTTACTAATTGATGCCGCAGCCAATCATGAAATGTTGTCCTTCATGGACGGCCATGCCGGTTACAACCAGATCTTTATCACTGAAGCTAACGTTCACAAGACCACATTCCGTTGCCTGGGGGCACTCGGCACCTATAAATGGGTCGTCATGCCATTCGGCCTCAAGAACGCCGGCGACACATACCAGCGAGCTATGAATACGATATTCCATGATTTGATCAATACGGTCGTAGAAGTTTATATCGATGATGTGGTTGTGAAATCGAAAAGTCGCCAAACGCACCTGGATAATCTTTGGCAAGCATTCCTTCGTATGCGTCAACATAATCTCAAAATGAACCCGGCGCCTTCGGTGTATCGGTTGGTAATTTTTTGGGCTTTCTAGTGCACCATCGTGGCATCGAAGTGGACGAAAATAAAGCTCGCGTAATCATTAGCGCTTCACCCCCGACGACCAAGAAGCAACTCCAATCGTTGCTCGGGAAGATAAATTTTCTCCGCCGTTTCATAACTAATTCGACAGGCAAAATGAAAGCATTCTCTACACTCCTAAAACTTAAGAACTTCGATAAGTTTGAGTGGTACAAAGAACATCAAACGGCTTTCATGCAAATCAAGATCTCCCTTACCAAGCCACCAGCACTAGTACCGCCTCGTCATGGTAAGCCTTTCGAACTGTAAATTTTGGCAGCCGACGAGTCCATCGGTTGCCTCCTCGTGTAAGATAACGATGCTAGGCGTGAACAAGCTATCTTTATCTTAGCCGGAATTTGAATCCACCTGAGGTCAATTATTCACCCGTCGAGAAACTTTGCTTAGCTTTGTTTTTTACCGTGACCAAACTTCGACATTACATGCTCCCATCAGTTGCCCAAGTCATCGCCCAAATAGATGTTATTCGTCACATGCTTAGGCGCCTATCGTCAAAGGCCAAATTGGGAAATGGACCACGGCATTCTCCGAGTTTAGTTTGCAGTACGTCCCCCAAAAAGCCGTCAAAGGTCAAGCCCTAGCCGATTTTTTGGCTTAGCACCCTTCTCCTTATGGTTTTGGGGGCAGCGAAGTAGACATCGGTTTAGTCCAAACACGCAACAACTACTGGACGATGCCCTTTGATGGATCTAACACCGCTACCTCAGCTGGTGTTGGTATTGTCATTTAATCCTCGACCACTACCGATGGTATTTCTCTCTCAAGTTAGATTTCAACTTTATGAATAATCTGGCCGAATAAGAAGCTCTCATCATTGGCTTTCACATCCTCCACGACTTAAGAGTAGCCCGTGTCTTTATCCTCGGTGATTTCGAACTCGTGATTAACCAATTAAATGGCATTTTTCGTTGCATGAGTTGTACTTTGGCACCCTATCACATGGTTGCCACCTATTTGGCCAAGTTCTTTGAGCGGATTACATTTGATCACATTTCGCGTGTTCAAAACACTGACGCAGACGAACTTGCCCAAATAGCCTTCGGAGCACAACTCACGGGGGGCAAGTTAGGCCGGGTAACACCCACAGAACTACGATCTTACCCAGCCATGGTCAATTAGTAAGTCCTCCAGCAATCACGTCTTACGCACGAGAGTGATGTCTTAACCATCACTATTAGAGCAAGGAGACCCTGCAAAAATATGTGTTGTCGAGACACTACTGAACGATTAGAGAAAGGCGATTTTATGATATCTGGACAACCCCAACGATAAACACGACTGGATGATGAAGGTCCACGCCACGAATTACGTGTCGTACCAAAATGAATTATATTGAAAGGGTAAGGATGGGTTACTATTATTGTGCCTCGGCCCACAGGATGCTGCCCTAGCAATGGCCGAGGTACACAAGGGGATCCGTGGAGCTCACTAATCTGGGCGTAAGATGCGTTGGCTGCTTCGTCGACACGGCTATTTCTGGCATACAGTGTCAAATTCATGGACCTACACAGAAAGTCGTAGCCGAATTGCTCCATTCGATTACCAAACCATGACCGTTCAGAAGATGGGCAATGGACGTAATTAGCAAAATCACACCATCTTCTAGAGCAGCAAAACACGCATGAATATTAGTGGCAACCAATTACTTCACAAAGTGGGTCGAAGCAAGATCATACATCGAATTAACGTCTAAAGATGTTTGCAGTTTTGTAGAAGAAAATATTGTGACTCGATTTGGCGTACTAGAAATGATCATAACTGACAACGGCACAATCTTTACGGCCGATAGGTTTAAAGAGTATATGGTGAACCTAAAAATTCGACTTGAGCAGTCTACGCCGTATTATCCGCAGGCGAATGGGCAGGCCGAAACAAGTAATAAAGTTTTGATTGGTATTCTTGAAAAAATTGTAAGAGAAAGACCGGGGATGTGGCTTTTGAAGCTAAATGAAGCATTATGGGCCTATCGAACTTCACTCCAATCAGCCACCGAAACAATGCCTTAACCTATGGACACGACGTAATTTTACCGATTGAGCTTAGTATAAATTCGTTTCGAGTAATTGAACAAAGTAGTTTGATCAGTGCCGAATACAGTTAGGCTATGAAGCAAGAGTTAGAAGAATTGGAAGAGGCGCGACTTGACGCTTATATCGTATTGGTGGCGCAGAAAAAGATCGCCGAGCGAGCCTATAATTAACAGGTCAGACAGAAAACGTTCGGCGAGGGAGAATTAGTTTGGTAAAATGTGGTGCCTGTAGGAATTAAAGACCCCAGGTTCGGCAAATGGTCGCCGAATTGGAAGGACCATTCGTAGTCCATAAAGTCCTCGGTAAAGGGGTTTACCATCTCAAGGATCAAACTGTTTTAACTCACAAATTGCCAATCAATGGGAAATTTTTGAAAAAATACTATCTAGTCACATGGGAGATGCGAGAATAAAGATCGGTTTATTAAATTCACAAAAGGCCATACAGGTATATTTATAAAAGCTTCTAGCAATCTAAGGGGTAGAGGGGAGGAAGGTCTCGAGAGCAGCCTTCAACTCCATCGACCTTACTTCGCTCAAAATGATCTTAGCTTGCCTCGTTTTCTTATTAAGTTGCAGTTGCTGGATATACTTTACGTCGGCAGCGAAAGTCGTCAGCCGAGCCTTATTCGCCTCGAAGTCCCTCTCAATCTCTGAAGCAGTAATTGACCTTTGTTGTTGAAGCTCAGCCATATGACACGGAAGCTCAGAAATCTGGCGATCAAACCCAGTCAGCTGCGCCTTCTTCGCTTTTATGGCCTCCACCTCTGACCGACTGGCTTTATGCGCAATCTTTGTCGTCTTTAGGTCATCCTCGACTCGTAGAGCTTGTTCAAAAATGGTGAAGTGTTGCCGAGTCCGCTCTAGAAGATCAGACAAATAGGCGATATTCTTCGTGCTCAAGAAACCGGTGTTTGCAAGGTCGTTCAAGCACTCCTCTACGGAGTCAAGACCCTTGCATTAGAGGACTTAAGAGGCAGAGAGGGACAGAAGCTGCTGCAGCTTGACAAAAGCTTGGCCTCGGCCACGGTCTCCACTGGTTCAGCAGAGGCAGCAGAAGAACCAGCCACGCTAGTGATGCTCTGAA
This sequence comes from Pyrus communis, assembly GCF_963583255.1. Taxonomy (NCBI): domain Eukaryota; kingdom Viridiplantae; phylum Streptophyta; class Magnoliopsida; order Rosales; family Rosaceae; genus Pyrus; species Pyrus communis. Next base: position 12,635,696 of record NC_084815.1, read on the forward strand.
GAAGAGAGTCGAGCTCGACCTCCCACGAAGGCTGCACAGAAAAAGAAAATTTGTAAGCAGAAGGAAAATTATATGGAATGCATAACAGAGGGAATTTGTTTCTAAACCTGCCGAGATGAGACTTCGGCCATATCTTCTGGTTTATTGCTCGAAACTAGAGAACTTAATGGCCGAGCCTAGTGTCTAAGACTGCTTCTCAACTCACGCAGCTGATGGAGTTTATGTACATTTGATGGCCACTAAGGTGGCCAGGAAATATAGATAACACCCTTCGGCGCATAGAATTGTCGGTTAAATGAACGTTCGGGCACCTGACGTTTAATATTTTCCTGGGTTCAGACGCGTCATAATAAAATTAATGAAGAAAAGGGGAGCGAGCTTTACAAAAGCTGAGGTAACTTCTTGTGGAAGAATGTCGAGGTTTTCATCTTGTGAATGGAGCGGCATTTCTGCTATCGCCTCAGGCTCGACCAAGGGTCTTTTCCCGCGATCGACCGTGGGAGGATGCTATTGAACAGCCGCCTCAACCATGGGGGAAGGATTTGTGGAATGAAGGTTGACTGGTCAAGGGCGATGCTCTAGTGAAATTTCGTCACCCTCGTCGCTCTCATCATCCTGAAATAAAAGCTGTTACGACGTGTAAATCTGATAAAATGAAGATGATCACTAGCAATAGAATCATACCCCTTCCAGAATGGTCGTCGGTTATTTAATGGGAGATGCCTCGACGAGTGTGGCCGTCTCCTCCAAAACACGCGCAACGGCCGGCTCTGAAGCTGCAGATGGAGCTGCAGCTGGTCCAGCCACGACCCCAGGGATCGGTGAGGCCGAATGGTGGGATGACATTGGCAATTGTTCCATCAAGGCTTGGACAACCGAAACGGGAGGAGAGACACTAGGATCGATCACTCCCGTGGTCTGGCTAGAGATGACGTGAATCTCCCGTTCCTCATTTTTCGCCAATTTCTTAATGCTTTTTGGAGGTCGAGGAGCGTCATTTCCCGTCTCGGTATTTTGACGAGGTCGTTTGATCAACGAGGTTTGCACAGCGGTTTTAGTTTTCTTAGAGGAGGGGGCCAATTTTTTCTTGGTCGCAGCCACGGCGACCATTGATGTGAGAATTATGTTGACACAAAAATTAAACCCTATTTGTGACAATTGTAGTAATGAAGTAAGTAGGGATCGTTCTAACCGGGGATTAACTAGGGGTGCTAATCTAATTTGAATTGACTCAAACAGAAACTAGAACTTAATTGGGACGAATTTGAAAGTGTTATGACTCCAAATGCTTCAAAACACAAAATAAAACAAATACGAATGACTAAGACTCAACAAAATATGGGGGGATTGTGGTTGGATGAATTTAAACTAAATGGGCAGATTGTAAAGAAAACAGATTTTAAGACAAAATTGTGATGAATCAATGGATGATGGGATAGCTAAGGGGTTCTTCTCCACACATGAAATATATGCAACGTAAATCAATTTCCAATTATCAATCCAATAAGTTATGAACCTCGACACTCCAAGTTAATTAGGTCCGCTTAAATTAACCTTCAGATTTCCCTAGAATCATTGAATTGGATGAATATGCATCGCAAACAAATTATTCCTAACAAATTCTCTATATGAACAGCATGATAAAGATATAAGTTAGAATCATTACGTTCTTTGGAAATCATAAGCATCGACAAGGCATTTGTAACTATGAAAAGCATGATACGCTTGCCAGGAATCTACTTAACATGATCGTGACTAGCAACCTTCACTACTTGTGAATATAAATTCATAACGATTAGGTGAAACAAACTTATATCCTAGCATCAAATTCAAGCATGCAAATTAAGCGTGCACTCTCAATCAACATACAAGAATAAGTTTTAAATCAAACGGTTAAGCAAATTGTATTCAAAACTTATGCAACGATAATTGGAAGTAATCAACTTATTTCACATATATAATCATGGTTTCGAATCACCCCCTAGCTAACTAGGGGGTTTAGCCTCTCATGTTCACAGAAAGAGAAATACAATTGAATTTAAACATAAAGAACAAAGGATTGATTACACCTAGAACGCCCAACGAATCCACTTGAATTTCTGCGCGTCCAAGCTCCTCTTTCTTCTTCTCCTTGCTGCGGCAGAGATGGTGTGGGTGGTTTTTGGATGATTTTCTGGTTTGGGAATGGGTTTAGGGAAGTGTGGTGGTGCGGCAAGGTGGTAGGAAGGTGTATGGAGGTGTGGAAGGTGGCTGGAGTGGAGGGGATGGCTGCGGCAAGGCTGGGAATTGGCTGGAGTTTGATGGGAAAAGGCACGGCTGGAAGAATAATGGAATGAGAAGCTACGGCCGAAAAGAATTGATCAATGGGTGGCTGCGTGAAGATGGGAAAAAAAACTGGAATTGAATGGTGGGATGCGGCTGTGGGTTTTTGGTTTATTAGGGTAAAAAAAATATAATGGAATGGTGGTGGCTGCGGATGGATCAATGGTGTGTTCCTAGGGTTTAATATAAATGGGGGACACGGTTTAGAAAAAAAAAGAATTGCATGCAATGGCTCAATAATTTATTATGGTCAATGGCTAATGGGGGGGCCACGGCTTATGGTGTTTTTTGGGTGATGTTGCTGCGGCAAAGGGTTGTGATTTAGGTTTTTAAGTGGCTGATGGGAGTCACGGCTTAGGGGAAATTAGGGTCCATGATTAATATGAATGAAAAGTTGCGGATTGAATGGAGAAAAATGGTATGGTGGCTGCGGCGTATTGGAAAAATGTGTGAATGTTAAAGTCCATGAATATGGTGCGGCAAGGCTAAGTTTATATATATGGTTTAGAAAAATTAAAACCCTAGCTTATTAAAACTAAATCAAAGGCTTGCAAACTTAGGAAATTAAATCAAAAATATAAAGGTGCGGCTAGGATTGAATTTGGGAGAGAAATAGGTTTAATTCAGAAATAAAAGGGCAAGGTGCGGCTAGGGTTTAGAAATTGGGCTAGGGCCTTGGTCTTGTGTACTAAAGTGTATACAAGGCTTACAAAGTGGCTAGAAAATACTGACGTTTAAGTTTAGGAAAGGTTACCGAAACGGGAAACTTAGGGTTAACTTTCCTACTTCAAGTAGGAAACCTTGTTTGAGTAGGATTCCTCGTTTTGGTAAGAATTCATCGTTGGAGTAGGAATTCGTCGTTTCTTCAAATCTTCAACTCATTCATTCCTCTTTCGCTCCAAAAGACTCCAATTTGCATCTTCTTGCACACTTTGGCCTTATAATTTGAAAATACACAAAAGTAGCCTTAAACACTAAAATAGCTAAGTAAACACAACATAAATGCACGAGAACAAGCTAATTAAGTCGCATGAATATGCTCCTATCAACCATGTGTGCTCGTTTCAATACGCAACCACCTATGAGAGCGAAATCAAGTTAGTAAAATTGAGCAAGTAGTTGAAATATAAATGGAGAAATGATAATACACCTTGGGTCATTTCTTTGGATTGGGCAGCAGGAGCTTTTTTGGGTCGGTCGTCGAGGATTTTATTGACCACATCTTTGGCCGAGACACCAAAGAAGTCGCGGGTATACTTTTCCCACCAATCTCCAAAGGTGTCAGTACCAAGAGATTCAGGAATGGTCGGTCGGAGTCGAAATTTTTTACACTTTTCCTAAAACTCTTTTTCTGTATCTCTACACTTCTTCTTGGAGGAACCAGAGAGGCGTTCTCGACTTAAGAGAGAGCGAGAAGTAAGTAGGGGTACTAGGCAACCTTGGAGGTAGCCAAGCTGCCGGGCAACAAAGTGGGGATGATAGATCTCCCAACTGGCTCGGCGAGCGTCGCAACCGAGGGGAAGGTCGCGTGTCAACACGAACGCCCCCCAGTGTTGATGAAGATCAGCATCTTCAGTCTCATCCCATGATGACTTCAGAAGCCTGATCGAGGCAGGGTATTCTTGACGTCGACATATTAAGAATTCGTCGTCAGAAATGACGTTTAGGTCGAAGAAGTGTTTAAAGACTTCATCGGCCCGATGAGGAGGCGCCGATCGAGAGGCCAATTGAGGGCCGAACGTTCTGGTAGATTGCAAGATGGGAACTTCTGGCCGAAGTGTGGAAAAATAAACCTGCAGCTAGATTTGGAATACCCAGTGGGGTCCGTTCTGGTGCGAGTCGATTTTGTTGATGGTTGTTTCGGCCAGACAACGAATGAGATTGACAAGTATAGTTGAACTAAGCGCCAAGGAGTGACCACTAGCCAGGTTTTGAGCCACCGACATATTTTCGACAAGCACTTATTCGACTTGGTATAACATATAAACTTGTTGTACCAGTAGAATAGGAAGGCTTCGTGCTCGCTTTTCCGCAAACTTGCCTCCCCACGACCAGCGAAGTGGAGGATGAGGGTGTTGTAATTGAAAAAGTTATTGTGCAACTTTTGAACTTCTTCTTTTGAAGGTTCCTGACCTTCTCGGCTGAGCATCTCGACGGCCCGGTCGTCGAATAGTGCTTTGAGGTCGAGATTCGACGGGCACCAAGGGCAGCATCTATTTCGAGGCCAGATGGGGAAGTCCTAAAGATAGCTGAGATATCAAGGATGGTGGGGCTGAAAGGGCCGAAAGGAAGGATCATGGTGTTGGTGGCCGAGCGCCACAAACTCAGAGTCGCCATAAGTAGCTCTTTATTCATAGCAATCTCTATAGTCGAGAGTTTGATGGCGTCGTAAATGCTAAGAACCTTCCATTCTTTGCTGAAGAATTTTTCCATTCGTTCGACCCAAGCTGCGCAGGTTGCAGTGGTCGAGGGCCAAGCTCCTTGGGGCCTTACTAAGCACCACTTCGACCAATCAAACCCTTGCAGCAAGGGTGTCAGACATTGTTCTTTGAGGAGGTTGGTGATGAACGATGGCACTGCATCTTTAAAAAATGGCCCCAGAATTGATGAGTGGTGTTTAAGTCACTCTCGAAGCGCAATGTTTTGATGGCAGTCCGGTCAATGAAATCCTTACATTTGTTGCACTCGTCAGAGAGCTTTGAGATGAAGGATGTCATTGATGAAGATTCGAAGATTCGTCTGGGTGTGAAGGAGGTTTGTGAGATGTGAGGTTGAGACTTTCTGGTTTGGAAAAAGCAGGAATGGCGAGAGGAGGTTCAAAGTTTCTGAAGGCGTAAAATGCAAATGAAGGAAATTCAGGTATTTATAGGCATTTCAGAAGGAAGATCAAACGTTTGAGCTTCAAAAACGCTAGATTTTCAAATTTGAGGGAAAAATCGACTGGGAAATGGCCAATCATTTCGGATATCTCAGGAATCTCCAAGGATAGGATCGAGGTTCTCGAGGTTTTAGGACGCATGATTGCGTGCGGCGGCGAATTTAATGTATTGATGAGGAAAAGACGCTTTGGCGGGCGCACGGTTTCAAGAGCCATGATTAAGGGCTGTTAGGTTTATTGGAGAATCGACACGTGGCAGGACATCAGGAAAAACAGAAATTGTGCAATCATATTTCATAAATGCACGTGGTGATGGTTATCGAGACAGTTAAGTCTAAAGGCAAAGGACGTTTTCGCTTCTTCAAGGTTGAGATTTGATCGAGGATTGGCGATCGACGACCTTAGAAGCGAGGGGGCAATGTTTGGACCTAAAATTATTAGGTTGGGCCAAGTATGGAATTATTCTCGGCCCAAAAGCTATGTTCGAGGATTTCTACAAATCAGCCGATTCATGGGCCGCCTAAATAAAAGTCGACCAAACCCTGTTTGGAAAAGAATTTTCCAGATGAATAGGAAGTAGGTGGGCCCTATTGTGAAGCAGACGAATAAAGTGGTTAAGTCCTAATGCAGTAAGGATTCTCGGCCAGATAAGGATACTGGAAAGTGGAAGTGAATGTGGCCTAGTAAGAGGTTGAATTCAAAATCCTAATAGACGTGGGATTGGCCGAGATAAGATGGATTGGGGTAAGGAGTCCTAGTTCGAGTATGGTTAGGATTGGGTTTTGCTGCTATAAATAGAGAAAAGAGGGTGCAATTTAGGGATCTCCAATTCAACACACAACTGCCCTGTGCAAAACCTCTCAAACATCTTGAGATTTTTTATTTTCTTTTTTCCGCCGACATATCTTCAGTTTGGATAAACAACATTATGAAGGCAACCGGTGAACACCTTCAGTTTGGATAAACAACACTGTTGCCGTAGAATCAGCCGACCAAGGAGCACCTTCAGTTTTGATAAACAGCACTGCGTCGAGGCTGACTGGTTACCTATCCAAGCCTCGGTCAAGAAGGGTTTCTGAATCCTTATTGGTAGAGGTTATCTTATTAGCCTTCTCGGCGAAGTAAGGTGTTATGAGTTACGACATTCGCCGCATTGAACACCGAGTGATTTTATGATTGGATACTCACAAGTGAGTTTCAGAGTTCGGCATTCTGACGGACGAACCACATTCACCATCAAGACATACATCATCTTTGAATACTTATGTCCGTATAGTCTGGTGTCGATTTGACGTGCTTATACTCTCACGAATATAATCACTGTGACTAAATCCGGTGCCGATGATTTGTGAACTTCGCAGAACTAACAGTCTTGTCTTCAGGCTTGAGAATCCAAAGGCCGGATTTGTTTCTTCCTCGGCCGCAGTCGCAAGATAAAGAATCAGCAACGCGCTCAACGCAACATCAACAAATTTTACTCCTCGGCCGAGCTCGGCCGACGAGTTGGCACGCCCCGCATTCAACCGAAAAACATAGTTAGCTTATTAGTTGCTCAGCCTACGCACCACGTAGGCTTTGTAATTTTTAGGACCAACACCTTCACAAGACAAAAATGTTTAGTTGCTCCTTATTCGAGGCAGGTTACAGACAAGAAAACTAACCCTATTTGCCTTTTTTGTAATAGTGATGAAGAAGATCAACAACATCTCTTTGTAATTGCAGCTTTTCTCAAGATGTTTGGAGGATCTCCAATGGTCCAGTGCCCGTGAATTTAAGTTCATTTTTTATTTATGGGCTATCCCAGCTAAATGTGAATATGAATTTGAACTTTCTGATCTAAGTAAGGCTCTTCTAATTTATTGGCAAACGTGGAATGATAGCAATAATCTTACTTTCCATGATTGCAAGGCTCATCCTGCTAAGGTCTATATGGTTCTTGCTATAGTTGACATGCAATATTACCTTGCCAATAAAAATTTAAGATCAATTTGTACCTAGAATGCAACTCATGTTCATGATTCATCTCAATTAATTTTGATGGCTTTATTGTGGGTTCTAAGGCTGCTACTAGTTTCATCATAAGAGATGCTAAACGGTTCGCCTATTGTGGCTGGCGCCCGCAATCTTGATGAAGGATAATTTCTGTTGCCGAAAATCTTGCTCTTCGTGATGCTTTGAGATATGCAAAAGTAAAAAGTTGTAAGAAGGTGTCTATTAAAGGAATGCCACCATTTCTTTGTTTCTTTGTTTCTTCTTTGTTGTTGTTGGCCTCAATTACTGGCGCCCCAACCTAACCCCACAATGAAATTCCCAATGCTCTTCCCAACCATAAAAACCAAGTCCATGTCCAACAACACCCACTCACAAATACACATCCCTATTAATATAAAATAACACTAGCAGAGAGCACACACTTTGTGTGTAAACAACCACTCACCTCCTCCCACTTTCTCCTCAAGAGCAACCGTTTGAGTTCATTCAAACTATCCAAAAAACATCATGATTTCACTTACCTGTATGGGAAATTGATGGTGGGATGATTTTTCTTAATAAGTGTATATTTTTATCTCATGTAAATATTTCGATATAAAATTACTATTTTGCCCTCCTTATGTAAATATTGTGTATCAAAGATGAGGGCAAAATAGAAAAAAAGGGGAAAAAGTTCAAAAGATAGAAAATTACTATTTTGCCCTCCTCATGTCAACATTGTGTATTCAAAAGTGAGGGCAAAATTGAAAGAAAAAGGGGCAAAAAGTTGACAAGCCCTCTTCTCTTAATAGAATAGAATAAATGACAAGCTCTCTTCTCTTAATAGAATAGACTAGATGCCTTAACCCACCAAAATCCTCCAAAAATATACTCACTTTTGCCTTGACAATGTCACATTTATGATATAAATAACGTTCATGCCTTCTTTTTCCTCATAAAAAAATAAGAATCATTTTTGGATCATAGAATCAAATACTACACCAAGTATACGTATTTTAGTGTCTTTAAGTTGTTCAACCGATATGCTTCACTTGTTCATATTTGTGGCCACATTCAATGGTTTAAGATTAAGCCTTCGAACTTTAATATAATACTTGTTTAGGAGTGCTAATGCATGCACTTTGGTTCTTCATTTAGGATACATGACATCTCGTTATTAATAATACTCATAATCACTTAAGTTTAAAAATATATAACGAGTAATTTTTCTCACATCAATTAAGTAAAGAATTCAAACTAAAAACCTTGTGTTCGGGACAAAAATACAATTAGATCAATAGCTAGTTAGTACATCGAGTAATTATGCGTAGAAAAAATAAATTAAATAAACATATTAGGTGAGCCTAATATAAAAAGGCCTAATTAGATAACTAGTTCATGTGATGATAGGGTACTCGGAAGATAGCTCATGTCATTCAAACCTTAGGATTTAAGCTATTGTGGTGAAAGTTTGTTAGGATTTAGACCAAAAATTAAAAAATTCGTCAACTCTTCGTTAATTGTTAGCACATGAGACTCACAAGTGAGGCTCACGTGTTAACAATTAACAAAGAATTATGTTTTAGCCTCATATGTGTGGCTCACTTGCTAATAATTAATGAAGAGTAGATAAAATTTTCAATTTTGAATATAAACCCTAAATCCTAATTAGTTTTACCACAAGAGCTATCATTCGACTATCCTATCCCACGGAAACTAACCGTCCGTTTAGGCTTTTATAATAAAGTACCAAAAATGGAAAGAATTTGGAGTATCCCCAAGCCATGTAGTATCCTGTTTCTTCACCTCGATTGGACCGATTAGTACTTGTAGCGGAGTCTTTTCGCCTTGAGCTTTGTCTCCCTTGTTATCCTCCGCGTTGCGGGCGCGGCTATATGTACGCAGGTGGTGGGTACGGTAAAAACCTACCCACTCCCTCCAACTCGAACCCCCAAACCCCCAATCGCTCAAACCCTCGTCCTCCTTCCTCTGTTTCTGTAGCTCAATCATTTCTGTTTGGTTCTGCGCTTCAGATTGATGTCAAGCTTCCACCTTGTTCGAGCTAAAGGGTGAGTTTTCCTCCTACTGTATGTATGTACAGAGTTGGTACCAATGTATATGCTTGTGTTGGTGTACTGTCGTTTGAATCTGTGAGGGCTGTTTGGTTGGTGAGAAAATGTTGGAATTCGGGTGTTTGGGACCCGGGAAAATATTAATTTCGTTACTTGATTTTTGGGTATTAATTTTGCTGATACGGGGGGGGGGGGGGGGGAATTGATTTTTCAGTTACTGTTTGTTTCCCTATTTTCAATTTCTTACCGAGCAACCAAATGAAGGGTTAGACCCAGAATTGTTGTATATTAGTGTTTGGGTTCAGCATTGAGCTAAGGTGGATTTTGGGATTTAGGGTTAATTCTATGAAATTCTGTGGTTTTTTGGCTCAAGAAATTGTGATTTTGTTTTGTGTTTAACAATATAATAAAGTTCAACTTCTTGTTTTGGGACAGGAAAGAGATCTACTGAGATTTCTGTTTTGGGTTAGTTTGCACTTTGCAGTGTATGTGCTTAAATGGGGAGTGAGATCGTGTGTGAGTCCTGGTTCGGTAGTTTGAGGTTCTCATGGAGTCATGTGGCTGAGGCTGACAAGCCGGTGATTGGCATTCTGGCGTTTGAAGTTGCTGGGTTGATGTTAAAGGTGGTTGATTTATGGAATAGTGGGAGTGAGAATGAGATGCTTAGGTTGAGGGAAGAGGTTGTTAACTCGATTGGGGTCAGAAGGCTTGTGTCTGATGACGACTATTACTTGATGGAAATTGCAGTGAATGAGACAGTTGAGAATTTGGGATATCTGGCAGTGTCTGTTGTCAGGCTTGGGAAGAAGTGCACCGACCCTGTGTATCACCGTTTTGAAGAATTTTTTGATGACCCTGTGGAGAATGGTTTTCAGTGGTTTGGGTGGCCATACAAGTGGAAGAAAATGGAGAGGAAAGTGAAGAAAATGAAGAGATTTGTTGAAGCAACAATGCAACTATCCCAGGAGCTGGAAGTGCTGGCAGAGCTTGAGCAAACTCTGAGCTGAGTAGAATGCGCGCTAATCCTGATGTAAATCGGGTAAAATTGCTCAAGTTTCAACAGAAGGTAATGTGGCGGCGTCAAGAAGTAAAAGGTTTACAAGAGATGTCTCCATGGAGTAGAACATATGATTACACTGTCCGACTTTTGGCAAGATCCCTTTTTACAATGTTAGATAGGATAAAGCTTGTCTTTGGATTTCATCAAATGGCTTTGGGACAGGGAATGGATAGCTCTGAAGTTATCAATTCCGTTTGTCTTTCTCGCAGTCATTCATTTTCTGCTCTTATGCACTCTTCTGTTCATCCATCTGATGGTAATCTATGTGGGTCTGGACCTCTTGGGAGGTCGCTTGCAAAGACGAGGCTTAATGCTTATAAGAATAGAACAAACAACCAGCGGCAACCTCATCACCAGTCATCCATCCAACATGGAAGTTACTCCCAATTAAAACCCAAACAGTTTGCTCATGTTGGTACGTTTGAAGGATGCATGACTGGTGGAAGTAATTCTCCTGTTTTTGAGAGCTGCAAGCCTGAAATGGGTGGTTCTATGAGGTTGAGAAGTACTGGTATCAAACATTTTGATAGCTTAAAGTACACACATATGGGATCCCAATCTTTCAGTCATGGCATCTATTCTAAACCATCCCTGTTCAGTTCAAAATGTACACTACTGAATGCTCCACCGTCTACCCTTGGCGATGCTGCTCAAGCGCTCCATTACGCACATGTGATTGTTTTGATTGAAAAGATAGCTTCATCACCTCACTTGATCAGCCCTGACGAAAGATCTAATCTTTACAATATGTTGACCAAAACTATAAGGACTGCCCTGAGAGCTAGACTGAAGTTCTATGCCAAAACTATGGGCTCATCTGTCTATAATCCCGACCTTGCAGGAGGGTGGAATCTGGCGATGGAGCAGATCTTGGAATGGCTTGCTCCACTAGCCCATAACATGATACGGTGGCATTCTGACCGCAAAATTATGAAGCAGCAGGAAGTTTCCAAGACGTATGTGCTTCTGGTCCAGACCCTCTACTTCGCAAGTCAGGCTAAAACTGAAGCTGCAATTACAGAGCTGCTCATAGGTCTGAACTACATGTGCATGGTTGACGAACTTAATAGGAAGGCTTTGCGGGACGCTGGTGGCAGCCGACCATACGATGATTATATGCTCAAACGGGATGAAATTTCCCAACAAATTCTGGAGACGGCAATAGCGTTTTGAACTTGCATTATAAGATGAAGATGTTCAATCAATGAAGTGATTTAGAGAAGCATGAGTTACATGACAACACTTCGAAGAGGTATTTCTAAGCGATCGGATATCGAATAACTCCACTATTGAGATGTTTAAAGCATCAAATTAACACGTTTCGCTTCTCTTTTTGTATTTTGTTTTTCTTCTTGGAACTCAAAAGAATCTTTCATTTGTTCATATGATGGATGAATTGGGGGCCAACGGTCACTTTCTTGTAAAGCATATCTTGTAATTCGAAACTCTGCGGCATCACGGAATGGTATATTTGCACTGCTCTTTTGACATATCCATATCTGTTTTTTGGAAGTTGAAATGATTGCCGCACTCCCTTTTGCCCTCCTCGACTCCTACGCCTCATTTTGTTCCTTGATTCTCATTCGATCTATTCAATCTGATGACTACAAGAAATGTCTAAAGAGGATTGCAAGATGTGAAAAGGCAAAAATCTCTCCTCTTTCGGAAGTAGTACAGGCTCGCATTAGGCAAAAAAACCAACAAACCGGGAAACCGAAGCAGACCAAGGGAAAACAATCGAAGATAACTGAGTTGACCAAAATTGAACTCAAACCGAACTGAACCAAGCATAGGCTGTATCTTGTAACACCACTAACCAGTCTTTAACTTGGAAATATCATATTTTGCTATGGTTAGTCCTTGTGGGCAAGTTTTGACTGTTGGTTAATTATGTTCTTCGTATGTATCAACGGTCAGAAATTGTCCATGTGTTGACTGCATTGTTCGTATTGTGATTCTGATTCAACTAAGACCAATCACTTAAGGACATTAGGTAGCCGGTTGGACCCTTATATACCAACTACAAGGCAAAATCCAGATGAGTAACTTTTTGTTATGTAATTTTTACTAATAAAAAACCATGCGTAATCACTCAATTGATCTCCTTTTCTACGCAATGATTCTTCAACAATGCCATACAACCTTCATTTTAAAACTTTTTTCACCCAACTTGTGGCTTTCACACATCTTATAATACAACGTTGTTGTAGCATATAAGTTGAGTAACAGTTTGACGTAATATTATTATTTATTAGCAATAATGTTTCAATCATCTAATTGTATAAAAATAAATAGAAGGGTTCGGTAAAAATTGTCTATTATTTGTTACAATTGATTGACTAGACAACTTATAAAATTAGTTTTTTATAGAGATGATTTTAACAGAGTAAATTATAATATGAACAGTTTTGACTAGAAATACGAATATATCTGAATCAGTCACTAAATGAATTGAGTAAGAATTCCTCCTTAATCTTGAGAAGCATTGTTTTTCAAAATAAATGAGCGTCAAAGTGGATTCTTATCATGGCCATTGGTAAAAGCATTAATAGAACATTGTCACGCCTTTCAGTGAATAAATTTAGTGTTGGCCACAATATTCCAATATTAAACAAGTCGATTAGAACCAAGCATTCAGGACACATGAACATCAATGGTGAAAGTCAACTATTCAAAAAGCATAACATGCACGTTATTTAGTACTATAGTCTAGTGTTATTCCTCTTTACTTGCAAGTGAGAGGTCTTCTTCACTTAGGTTTGATTATTGTCAAAGACGAATTTAAACCACATTATTGATAGCCTATTTTGAGGCTTAACCCACTCTCCCACCCCTTAGTGTAGATAATACCCTTTGTTAAAAAAAAAAAATAAATAACATGCAAGATCGTTGTCCAGAAGCAATCAGATGAGACATATCAAAAGTCTTGATCAAACCCTATAAGGAGCACTTCGTGGGCACCGCTAGCAATGGCTCAGATTTTCTCATTGTTATCCCCAAATTTTCCTTCCAATCCATGGTTTCTCTAGTAACATTTGCATCCAGTGACCAATCAAATTGGTGAAGCAACGTCCCCAATGTAAGATGCAGCATTCTATGAGCCAGAGGCACACCGGCACACATTCTTCTCCCAGCTCCAAACGGAATCAACTCATAATTCTGCCCCTTGTAATCAGTCTTTGAGCCTATGAACCTCTCGGGCTTAAACAACGTCGGCTCATCACACCACACATCTGGATCTCTTCCAATTGCATAAACATTCACAAACACCTGTGTGTCTTTGGGTACAAAGTACCCCATGAAACTGGTGTCATGCATTGCCTTTCTTGGTACTAGGAAAGGAATTGGTGGATGCAATCTGAGTGTTTCTTTGATTATGCCCTGCAAGTATGGAAGATTATCGATATCACTCTCTTCAATCTTTCTGCTTGGGCCTATTACTCGATTGAGCTCGGCTTTCGCCTCGACAAGCGTTGCCGGGTTGCATAACAGCTCGGTCAATGCCCATTCTGTGGTGCTGCTTGTTGTTTCGGAACCAGCCATAAATATTTCCTGCACCACTCCACACATTTTCAGTTTCTCACCATTCATTCCTTAAGTGAAACGTGAAGGGTAATTAATGTTCTCGTGCGAGATATATATGTTGTCAGATGTCAATCTCGAACGCAACGTTAAGGCAATAATCAAGCTAATGATAATCCAAATTCACAATTTCTCAAGCAGTATGACAATACAACATTTCAACAAATTTGAAGGTTAATTTAGAGCTAATAAAAAACTTACCAGTATGAAAATATTGAGATCGTGATCAGAGATTTTAGCTGGCTCGTCAATTCCGTTGCCTTCAAATTCAAGCAACACATCCAAGAAGTCCTTAGTTTTCTCTCCACCCAACTCCCTCTCTTGGAAGCGTTCTTTGACAAACTTAGAGGCAATTTGTATAGCTTTTCCAAGATCCCTTTTCATCTTCCTCTTCAAGCCTTGCGGATCAAGCCACCTCAGCCATGGAAAAAAATCTACCACGTTGCCACTCCCATTCCACTCCATCAGTCCATTCATTGCTTTAAAAAACTCCATCCCTTCTTCCGAATTCGGATCCACCAAGTCCCTAGACAGCATGAGGTTGCCAAGAAGGTTGAAAGTCATAAGGAACACGAAACGCGCCACATGAACCCCACGCCCTTCTTTGACTTTGGACGCTTCCTCTTCAATCCACAACTGCATGTTGTCTATGCACTTTCTTCTTATGAAAGCCGTCTCGTTGATGCGTTTGTTCACCACCATCTCCACTGTCACTAACCGCCTCATCACGCGCCAGTGTGTGCCGTACGGGGCCATTGCCAGGGAACCTTTGTGGTAGTCATGAACTCTAGCGTTTTCGTTGACTGTGCGCTCTACAAATGAGAGGTCATGGTTCTTGAAAAACTCTGCAGCTGCCTTGGCAGATTGAACTGACATAGTGTTTCTCACACCAAGTGTAAGCCAAATTACGGGGCCGAACTTGTGTCCTAGGTCAGTGAGAGTCCTGTGTGGCATTGTGCCAAGGTCGAACATGTTGCCGATTACAGGCCATCCTTTTGGTCCGGGAGGAAGCCTACGGTGACTCGAGTTTGATGAACTCCGGCGGATCAAGAAGATCAGAACTGGTAAAAAGAAGATTATCAAGCAGACAAGAAAATTCCACTCATTGAAGTTGAAGAAATGAAGCATTGTAAGGGTTTTGCTCTCTAAAATCAGTAGGATGTAAGCAAAGTTTTTGTTAATCTATAACTAGATTTCATAGGAAAGTCTCAATATATTAGCCTTTTGATTATTGTTTAGAAAAGGTAATAAAGAACATTATTGAATTAATTACGACCTTCGACAAAAAAAAAAAAATAAATAAAGAAGTTACGACCAGTTCTTAGGCAGTGATGTAAATATTTTAATCAATTTTTAGTGTTTATTTTGTTTTAAATTAGTTTATTTTTGAAACTAGAGAATCATTTTGAAAGAATCAACACAAGATTTGAAGGAATCATTTTGTCTCATATAACCAAAGTAAATTGAAAGAAATTAATTGGTATATTTGTGTGACGCATCTACCCACAGAAGACCTTGAAATGGCAACGTTTGATTGGATTAATCCCTTGGACTTTCGGAGGACAAGACAACCCACCTTAATCATTTTTATATTAATACTACTCTTCGTATAACAATAAACGTGTTTGACCATAAGGTAGGAAAAATGATACCACTTTATAATATAACAGTTTAGTAATATTCTTTTGCATTTTTAAATGAGATGTTTTAAGTAAGAATCTCGTTTGTGATGAATTTAATACCTTTAATTCTCTATTTTTTTAATGTAAATATATCGTCGTATAAAAAAATAAAAAAAAAAAAGTTCCAGACTTACGATTTCTAATTTTGCACTGTTTTTTATTTATTTATTTTTATTTTATTTTATTATTATCCTTAATTCTCATTGATTTATTTAATTCATTGGTGAGGAAAAAAGTGATTTAAATGCATGATTAGGGTTTTCAAGATAGTATGCATAATTCGACAACATTATCCAACAAAAATGCGATACATGTGAGATCACTTTGAACCTTATTGATTTTTGGCAAATAAGATGGTAACTTTTCGGCCACCAAGTTAGATTCATGAGAGTGACTGGTCAGTACATGCTATGTCTTCTTTACTAGGAGAGTGACTGGTCTTCAGTCATTGGTGTAAATGACACCAGGACAAGTATGTAGGTGCTCAATAGTAAGTGAGTCTATTGAACGCAATCAACAAGGAGTTCTCATATTCATGCGACTCGAGAACTCGTGGTTGGGATAATGCAAAATAATCATTTGACTTGAGACATCATAGTTGTCCTGTGGTTTGGTCTTAGTCTTTGACTGTGTTAAAGGCATTTTGTTTGAGGGCATCCTGGGAATAAGCTACTATTCATGTGAGCATGTGAATGTAAAACAAGGGATCTCTAACCTTCAAACCGTTGAGGGATAATACTCTATGTTATGATCAAGAATCCCTTGCCAGAGTACAAATGAGATTTAGGAAGTCGTTTCAAATCACATTCAAGGTAATCATATGGACAAGAGAATTATATTGGATAGTAGACATGAATAAGCTATCAACCAAACAATGTGATCAAGAGTATTAAATTAGAGAGAATCTGTATTGCATTGTAATCCTAAACTCAATAGGCTCTCCAACCTTTTTTGATTAGCTTATGTAGCCATGACATATTGCTAGGTGCCACTCATGGTTTGTGGAATCCCTGAAGATGTATAATTACTAAAGGAAAAGTAAGTTTCAATTCACAATTGATTAGTAAGATTTCTAATCACTCATTGCCTCACTAAAAGGAACATAATGGATTGCACACCGTGTAAGGCAATGATTGAAGGACATAATGAAGTTGAGTAAGGACAATTAAACAGTTTTATTGTATATGCAAAGATTAATTAATATGTTAATTAATCATACGAAAGGTTTTTTAGAATTTAAGTTCGTTTCGGATTTTAGGGCCCAAATAGATTTTCATCTACAAGGCCCATTGAGTTTCAGTTGTAGGACAACTAAAATTAAATGGGAATTATTTCAAAAACAACTTTATAGCTTTAACCATCCATGCTAGGGTGAGTGTGATGGTGGACTTACTACAAGTTTGCCATTCACTTGAAAAGAGGTATAAAAGCAACTTTAAAGCTTTAACCTCTTTGGGCTTTCTTTGAGGAAAGATGAGAGAACACAAGCTCTCTCTTTCTCTCTAGAGAGGCTGGCCATATGGGAGAAGGAAGCTAGCATTTCCTTCCTCCCATATAACTCATCTTTTTCCTTCCATCATCCGTGTGTTGAAACTTAGAGGCCTCCAACTTTAGTGGTTTTTGAAGAGTCTATTCTTCCATCCAAATCCAAGAAGACAAAGAACCAAGAAGCAAACTTCTTACATCCATATTCATGGAGCCAAGGAGTAAGGATGCAAAGGATTGAAGGCCTTTTCATGGGTGATTAACCTTTGTTAAGCAAAAAGGTGCTTCAAAGGTGTAACAAACCTTAACTCTCCTTTTGATTTTAGTTGAGTCTTGGTTAACACAACTACTAAGCTTCGAATTTCATGTTTTAAATTTTGTTTTAGAGTGCATACAAGCATGCTTCTACCATTGTTAAATGCATGTATTATGTTGTTCAATGAACTTAGTTTATAAAAAAATTTCGTACAAGTAGTATCAAGATCCTATGTCTAGTAGTTGGTTCACCCTTTTGAGTTTTGTTGTTCATAGCTTATGATTTGAATATTGTAATAGTTATGAGCTTTATTCTTGACTCTTGGAATGTAAATTTTGAGTGAAAATTTGTCATCTCAAAAGTTGTAGATGTAGCTCAAATGAGCATGAGTTTTGGAGCTAAAATTTAGAGCATTTTGTTGGGGGAAATTTGGCAAATTCATGGGTGGATTTTTGGGTTCATGTTTGTCCTGTTCAAAGAGTATTAAAGTGACATTAGGAACCCCTAAGTACCCAAGTATGTCAATATGTTAATCGTCTTTTGTTTGAGGGAGTTTTAGGTTTCTTTGGATGAAAAATGTTCATGAAACTCTTATGTGTTTTCATGAATGTTCTTCATTGTTCTTGTTGCGTTCTTCACGTTCATAACAAGAACAAAAAGTTTGGGAGTTTGATTCAAAATTACTTTGTGTTTAGTTTAGTTTTTGTTTGTCTTGGTTTGTGTGATTAGATTGGTAGTATTCCACTATTTTTTTGCCAAACAATAGATTTGTTAGATTAGATGTTAGATTAAGGAACTGACGGGGTTCGAACCTACACCGTGGTGCAAGGGCATCATTCCTTTCCATCACTATAGTAGAGGGCCACTTGTGGTACTTTTCCACTCATTATCTACACTAAGGGTGTGAGGGAGTAGACTAAGCCTCACAAGGCTAGCGATAGTGTGGTTCAAATTCGCCTTTGCCGAGAATCGAACCTAAAACCTCTAACTTACGAGTGAAGAGGAATACCACTAGACCGTAGTACTAAGCGGCCACTTTCCTCTCACCTTTTGAATTGTGAAACTCACCAAAAGTTTTTCACACTATCTCTCTCTTCAAATCTGGCCACCCCTACAAGTCGGGTATTTTTGGGGGTTTCTTGCAATTACATAAAGTTTGATACTTTTGTGTATTTCACTTTACCCAATAGTTTATGTTTTTACATAAAGACCCAAAATCACTAAATGACAAACTGTTTTGCTCCATCAATGAAGTTTTTGTAATTTTTTGGTTTTAATTGTAATAACATAAAGTTGTGAACATTTGTGCATTTACAAAGTGGCCCCAAAAGTTTTTGTTTTGCACAATGGGACAAAATATTTCCCCATCTTTAAATCTACGTGTCGCCTCCATGATTTATGGGATTATTTTTTGCTTCACAGCAGTAACACAAGGCGTCATTAATTATTAGGAAAACTAACCAAAAGGGCTTGGAAACTTTGACTTTAACCAAAAGTCATGTTAGAACTTTATTTAATAGTTAGTATAAAGCCCAATACTCAATCAGCCTAACTAAAATGGCCAAACCAAAATAACATGCTGATTTGTTGATTTTACCCCTAATATTTTAGGTTAACTTACCTTAGTTATTCAGTGAGTTTAGTTATTTTGAAATAAGAAGGCTTTGTTTGCAGAATAGAGTTCTTCGATCCTTTTTCTGCAACTGGTTGACGGTTTTGAGAGTCCATTTTGAAATCTTGATCATTGTTGTTCATCGTTTTACTGGAGTTCTGTAATCTAATCGTCTTTCTTCGTAGTTTCGTTAGAGTTTCATTTTTTGATTGGAGCTTATCATCATTATATTACAGGGTTGAAGAAGATTTTGTTGTTTTGTTTTGCAAATAATTTGTTTAGTTTTGTATTGACTGATACTGTCACATCTCGGCCCGGGGCGGATCACTTTCCGGGCCCACTCCATCACCGTAGCACGATATTGTCCGCTTTGGGCTTACCATTCTCTCACGGTTTTGTTTTTGGGAAATCACGAGCAACTTCCCAGTGGGTCACCCTTCATGGGATTGCTCTAGCCCCCTTCTCGCTTAACTTCGGAGTTCCTACGAAACCCGAAGCCAGTGAGCTCCCAAAAAGCCTCGTGCTAGGTAGGAATGGGAATATACATATAAGGATCACACCCCTGGGTGATGTGGGATGTCACAATCCACCCCCCTTAGGGGCCCGATGTCCTTGTCGGCACATTTCCAGCCAGGGATTGGCTCTGATACCAATTTGTCACATCCCGGCCCGGGGCGGATCATTTCCCGGGCCCGCTCCACCACCGTAGCACGATATTGTCTGCTTTGGGCTTACCATTCCCTCACGGTTTTGTTTTTGGGAACTCACGAGCAACTTCCCAGTGGGTCACCCATTATGGGATTGCTCTAGCCCCCTTCTTGCTTAACTTCGGAGTTCCTACGAAACCCAAAGCCAGTGAGCTCCCAAAAGGCCTCGTGCTAGGTAGGGATGAGAATATACATATAAGGATCACACCCCTGAGCGATGTGGGATGTCACAGATACTTTGTTGGTTAATTTGTGTTCAGATTACAATATTTCAGTTTCTGAATTTCTCCATTTGTAGCTATTTTGAAGAATTGCAGTAAATTTTATTTTAAATTTTTTATGTCTTGTTTATATTATATGTTTTGGGTAGATGTTTTAGTTTAATTTTCCCTTAGTTTTCATATTTTTTTAGGAATTTTCCCTTGTTCATCACATTGTTTGTGTTTAGCATTTTAGAAATAGTGAAAGTCTTATTATAGTTTATGAAACAGTGGTTATTATAATAATTTTTAGTTTTTTATTTGTTTTTTATTGTTTTGTTTTAAAAATAGTGTTGGTTTTTTGTTCTTTTATTTTTTTTTTATTTTTTTTTATGTATATGGTTTCAAAAACATTTATTGTTTTGTTTGAAAAATATTGAATTCAGTTTTGCAACAAATTCATAAACAATTGTGGTTATGTTTACATTTTGTTGTTGATTATTGTTATATGTGTTATTAATATTTGTTTATTGATTTGTAATTTTTTTTTTTTTTTTTTTGTTTTAAATAGTTATAGAGAATGGTAAACTAGCTCAGTTTACATATGGTGGTTTATTCGGTGTTAGTTTTATTTGATCAACTTCTACATTCGATCAAATTTGTATTGATCTTTGTTCTAGGTTTAAGGGTTTGAGACTTGGTTGTTTTGAGTTGCGATATGCTTTGAATGAAAATCCTACTTGTCTCTTAGATTATGGTGTAGATGCTATGAATATGTTGCTGGTTCTTGATGTTGTTGGAAAATCTGTCGTATAAATATTAGTTATCGATAAATGTGCTCATTCTATAGTTTATTACCAACGGATAACGTATCTTCTTTGTGATGTACAATAGGCTTTATGATTATTGTTAGTGAAAATGATTATTTAGGAAGTATGGTGTTCTTATGGTATCCATAATTATATGTCATGTGAATGAAATAGTTAGATAGAATCTGAGGGGCAAGTTTTTAAGGGAGATAGTGTTGATTTCTGAGATAAGTTGAAGAAGTTTTTTGTTGAATGGGGTTTCAATTTGAAGTATTTGAAGAATGATAAGAATTGCATTAGTGCTCAGTGTTCTAGGAAGGAATCTAATGTTGTCTTTGGTGTGTGTATGCGTCTAAGTGTGATATTAATGACTTTTTCATTATTCGGAAGTTGTATAATGTGCATACATGCAAGGGTATGATTAGAAAGAAGAAAAACAAAGTTGTTAGCCATCAGTTTGTTGCTTTTCTCATCAAGGATAATGTTCAATCAAATCCTCTTATTAAACCGAAAGAGATTATTTCAAGCTTAAAACAGTTTGTTGCCTTGCACATCATTGCTTTTGAGAGCTTCAGTGTCTACTTCTTGATCTGTTACTTTTGTCATTAATATAACACTTTTCTCTCGGAATGTTTCTTCCCCATCATTGTGTTCAATTGTTTGTTGTATTCCCTCATCATGGACTATGCCTTCTTCATTTTGCTCCTTGTTTGATTCGGAAACAGCTTAGGCTTTTTCTTTTTTCTTTCTCATAGTCATTGTCGACTGTTGCAGTGTTTGAAAGGTTTTCTTCTGCCTCTTTGATCCATCTTCATTCTTTTCTTTAACTGCTACCTTTTTTTCTCCTTTGTTGTGATTGTTTTTGTGCCCTTTTTTCTATGTGCTGTGCGTTGGTTTTGTAACAATGCCTTCTTCGGGAATGTTTTCAATCTGTAGATGAATAGTTTCCTTCCTTGTACGTGATATTTTTTTTTTGTAAATTATTTTTGAAACTGAAGATATTTTGCAAACTGTTTATGAAAGTGTACCAACATAAGAAATTGTTTATGAAACTGAGAAAAAAACAAAGTATTTTGTAGATCCACATAAATATTTTTATTTTGTTGAAGTGAGTAAAGCACAAAGATGAAATTACAATAGTAAGTGCAATTTAGGATGATATAAGTTTATACATTACAAGCTAAGTTAGTAAAAAGTGTTAGTTTCGTAGATCTGTGATGAAATGATGTTGGGTGAAGAGAAAAAGTTGATTTCATTAAAATGGTGTTTAAATTCTTACGTGTCATTGTTTTTGTGGTTGATTCGAGTTGATCTAATTTATGCAAGTAGTGAACTAAGTATAAAATTGTTAAATTTGTGGAGGAATTTTTTTTTGTATTATTGTTTGGAATTTTTTTTTTTTTTTACATTTTGTTTGTACCTTTTGGATCACTTGTTGATATCATTTAATTTTTAAAATATAAAGAATAAATATGTTTTATTTTTAGTTTCATAAATAGTGTAAACTCATTTTCATAAACAGTGTTCGTTGTCAACTTTCATTTACATGTCCGTTTTTTTTTTTTATTGTTGTGCATAAATGATTTTAATTTTAATGTTGAAATTATATATATTTGAATGATAATTTTGGATAATAATGTGGACAGTTTTTTGCAATAGACATAACTAAATTATTGTTCAAAAATGATAACAATTTATTTTTGTAAATTTTATCAAATGCACTATATTATATAATTTGAAATTCATGATGTAATATGTAGTAGAACTATTATAATTTTCACAATTGTTTTATATCTAGTCATATAATGCGATATGAAATTACATTCATTAATTAATTCACAGGCTAATAATGTCTTCTTCATCATAACCATCTAGTATTGTTGTTTTTTTTTTTTCCTAGAGTTGCATCTTTCTTCAAGCACCCCTTGTTGTCCATTTGAATAACTATTTGCATGATTCACCAATGTGGTTACAATTTTAGCACTTTTCTTGAATACTTCTTCCTTGTCGAAAGTAGGTTCTATCAATTTGCCCTCTTGTACTTGTTGTCGATAATGAATGACAAAGATCCCACAATCCAACCTACATTTTTTGGTGAAAAGATAAGTATGATAGGTGAGCAGATCACTAGATAGCATTAGATGATAGATAATGATATCATTTATATTTACACTTACAGTAACTCTAGAACTTGAATGCTTATGTACTATAAAGTTTGTACGTACGAGTCTTCTTGTTGTTGTGCACAAATCTTGTAACTTTCAATATCTATTGTGATGGTGTTGTCACTCTTGAAGTCTTTGTATATTGTTTGAATCTTGTCTCACTGCAAAAAAAAGAAAAAATAGAATGTTTTGTATGAAACAATTTGGTACATAGATTAGATTTTAGTTAAGGTTTTGTTCTTACCACTTGTAGAGCATGGTAAAAAAATATTGGTCTCTACCTCCTTCAAACCTTGGTAGTTTGGAATTCTAATGTGTCATTGTTCGTTTCTGAATGTCCCAAACTATCAAGGTGAAGTGGTAGTAGTGCTTCATCGGGATAAAGACTTTTCCAACATTGTCCACATTTTGTTCCAATATTTTCTTCAAACGTTGGTTAGTATATTACACATCACTCTTTGGTCATTCTTTCTCCATGTCATTTTGTTTGAATAAGAAGAAATATTATATTTATCAAATGGACAATGGTCATGTGAAGTCTAGATTTATTGTTTGGCTTCCCTTGTCAAATGTTGTAAATTGTACCCCATGCTCTAGTTAGTTTTAGGGTTAAAATGCTACTTTTGGGTTCATGCTGCTGAGAATATCATTTCAAGAGCTTAACTTCTCTCATCAAAGGTTTGTTTATACATATGCATTTCATACCATTGCTTCCAGTTCATTTTGTTTAGTGGTTATGTCTAGTCAAAACTTCTCGCTACTTTCACGTGAGCTGGGCTTACACTTTAAGACAACCCACATGGGCTTTCTGACAACTTTTTCCCCAATAGTGTTTTTCAACTCTAGATATTTCCAGATTGATTTTGCACATGAAACATGGTTTTTTTGGTCCCCTTTTTGTCTGAATATCAAGCCTTCTTTAAAAGATCAATCTAGGGTTCATTGTTTTTTGGGGTTTGAGATTGGAAAAGTTTTTGAGAGCTTCATTTTCATCTCCATCTCAGATCTCCTAGGAGCATCAAGCATATTTTATGGGTAATTTTCTTCATCGAATATTTCTAAATCTATCTTTGAAATTATGTGCTTAAATTCGTTTTAATGCTCATTTGTTATGGCTAGGAGTTTTACATTTTAAAAAGCTTTGAGCTACCTCTTGTGTTTCATTGAAACTGTAGCCACAAAATCATGTTCATGCATGAAACACCCAATCACTGCATATTAGGTAGCATTGTCTTCATGGTTTTGTTTTAATTTGGTGGTTAAGTTCTTCACGTTTTAAATCTTTAAACTGACCCCTTTCTGGATTCGCGTCAGTTCATCTTTCAAGTGTTTGATTGATGAAACTGACTAGACATCGAATCTAGATTTGCATCAACTTCATCATAACATCATTTGCATAAGTTGATTTGATTTCTATGCCACAAGGTGAAGAGCTCAGGAGGAGCTGCCACCTGGTGAAAACTAAAGGAGTTTATCTCATGCAAGGTAAGGTTGCACAAAGGTACAAGTTGCTCTGTGGATTAAGATCTAGGAACTGAGCTTGTGTGGTTACTTTGTAAGAATCTTGATTTCATTAGTGGATTGGACTCATTGGAGAGTCCCCAATTTTTTAACCCAGAGGTGGGGTTTTTAGGCCAAAAACTTCATGCGTTCTTTGTCTCTTAAGCTTGTCCACATATCTTAATTGTTTGCATATGTTTCATGCATCCTATGAATTGTTATTTGATATGTGTTAGAGACTAAGTTTACACTGCATATTATGAGTAATGAATTGATTTGTTGTTGACTAAGATAACTCTTAGTGAACTAAGTTTGGTTCATAGATTTGCATTTGATTAACTGAAAAATCTGTACTTAGTTGACTGGTGAGCATGATTAGTCAAACCACCATACTTTAATTCATAATTACCTTGTTATTACTGTTCGGTTAATGAACCGATATGTAAATGTGTTCAAGCTTAGGAATTATTGTTGTGAAACTAATCTGGGTAGACTCTGATTAGTTGAACATATTGGTCAGTTAGGTTTTGCTCTTTCAACCGCATGTTATATCACTGGCTAACTTGTGACTAGTTGACTAGCTCATTTGACTAGTCTACTGTACAAAGTTAATTTTCATTTGCAGGATATTCCTCCTAGTACCCAATTGCAAGTCACTAGTAGAAAAAAACCATTTGCATGACAGATCTTTGTGCGATGAAGCAAACAACGTCGTGCAAGGGTGTTTTGTCCGACGAAATTAAGACATCGTTGCGTAAATTCATCGCACATTGTGCGATGCAAGGTTTTGTCGCGCAAATGGGCCTTGCACAATGAAGAAACAACCCCATCACGCAAAGTTTGGCAGAAAACCGCAGGTAAGCCCTTTATTGGCGCCAAACAAATGTGCAACAAAATATTTCCCACAAAGTATTCAGCCCGATGCTTTTGAATTAAAGGAATCAATACTATATTTAGTGCAGGGTTATGCACGACGAAAGCTTCATCGCCCAAGGTCCCCAAACTTCCTTTAAATTTGTAGTTTTGCTTTCCCTGTTCTTCACAATTCATTTCAGAAATACTTTACTTTTTTCTGGATTACAATTCCAGTTGTTATTTGAATTTCAGTACAATAGCCGACTTTAGTGCTCGTTCATCATGATGTGAAAAATATGATTTTATTAAGTTCATTTGAGCAACATTTACACATGCAATTAATAATTAAAGACAGAATTGTGCTTGTATGTACTAAAACCAAAACTTTGCCCATTAAAATTCAAAGCCTAGTAGTTGTGAACCAAGACTAAACTCAAATCAAAGAGAAAGGAGTTGAGATTTCTTATACCTTTGTTGAATCCTCTTTGCATAAGCAAAGGTTAATCACCAAAGAGAGAGTGCCTTCATTCCTTGCTTCTGAGTTCTATGGATTTCTTGGAGGAGGATGGAAGAATGGATTCTCCAAGTTCCCCAGAAAGGGAACCTCTAAGTTTCCACACCAAGGAGAGACTTGAAGAAGAGAAAAGTGACTTGGGGAGGATTTGATGCTAGTGAAATCCTCCCTAAGAGCAGGCCTCCTAGAGAGAAAATGAGATTTTTTGTTCTCTCCAATTTCCTCTATAGAAAACCCTAAATAAATTTAGCTTATAAATTTCCTTTTATAGCCTCTCACATTTGAGTGGCATAGTTGAAATTAAACTAAACCCTATGTATGGTCGGCATTGGGGTTATTATTGAGCATTTAGGCCCTTTGTATTTTAAGTTGTCATACAACCTAAGTTATTGGGCTTGACTATTCGAAGCCCATTGGGCCTTGAGGCCCAAAACTAACCCGAGGCCTAAAACGAACTTATTTGTTTGATTAATTAATTTAATTAACATATTAAATAATTCTAACCATAAACAATTAAACTATTTAATTGTCCTTACTCAACTCCATTGTTTCTTTAATCTATATCGTACACAGTGTACGATCCATTAGGTCATTCTCTAAACCAATACTCTTGATCACATTGTTTGGATGATAGTTTATTCATGTCTATTATCCAATGTGATCCTCTCGTTTATATGATTACCATGAATGTGATTTGGAACATACTTCCTAAACCGTATTCATTTGCTATGGCTATATAATCTTAATCATATCATAGAGTATTCTCCTTCAATGGTTTGAAGGTTAGAGATCCCTAATTGCACACTCACATATGCCTCTACGATTAGGTAGCTTAACCGTAATGATGCCATGGACATTCTCAATAGAATGCCTTTAACATAATCAAAGATTAAGGACCTAACCATAAGACAACTATAGTGCCTCAGGTCAAATGACTACTTTACATTATCCCAACCACGAGTTCTTATGTGACATAAGTATGAGAACTCCTTGTTGATCGTATTCAATGGACTCATTCTCTATTAACCACCTACATACTTGTCTTGGTGTCAATCACACCAATGACTCAAGACTAGTCACTCTCTCGGAGAGAAGACATAGCATGTACTGGTCTTAACGGATCGTCAATGCCCAATTGGCAATCCTATGATCAGGAACATATAAGATATGTGCATGGAAGAGAATGGTCTCATGAATCTAACTTCTTTAGATCACATTCTCCTAATTACATATTCCTTGAACTTATTGTTTAAGCGTGTAACATTTATATGAGGCGGCTTCAAATAGTAATCTTTGTCCTTATATTAAGCTAGTTTAGTTTAACATGTGAAATGTCCATAAAGTATCATTATATGATTGGATTTAGGGCACATTTTCAACACATCAAAGAGAATCGAGGGCGAAGGTTCTGGAAAAGGTAATACGTACTAAATTTTGTGATTTGTATAAAGTATATTTTGCTTTACTATTTTAAATTAATATTTATTGGTAAACAAGAGAAATAAGAGAGCTGCGCCTCGGGTCTGATACACTTTAGGTGGGAGTCACTACCGAATCATGTATGAAGAATTAAAGGGATTTGGGGAGTCAGAGATGTGCTCCAAGTTTAGGTGCGACATTGGGTCATTAGTGTGACATCCCACATTGCCTAGGGGAGTGATCCTTGTATGTATATTCCCATCCCTACCTAGCACGAGGCCTTTTGGGAGCTCATTGGCTTCGGGTTCCATCAGAACTCCGAAGTTAAGCGAGTAGCGCGCGAGAGCATTCCCATGATGGGTGACCCACTGGGAAGTTCTCATTTGAGTTCCCAGAAACAAAATCGTGAGGGCGTGGTCAGGGCCCAAAGCGGACTATATCGTGCTACGGTGGTGGAGCGGGCTCGGGAAGTGGTCCCCCCCGGGCCAGGATGTGACAATTTGGTATCAGAGCAGAACCCTGGCTGTGGTTGATAGGATTAAAAGCACACCACAAAGTAGCACACAAATGTCCTATTAATTTTCCTTATTAACAGTAAGATTTATCAATTGTAGCATATGAAAATAAGGGTCTTTCCCACATAAGATTATTTTATCTAACTACTTAAAATGTCACAAAAACTGGGTTGTTATCCCTACTGACCAGCCACCGAAAAATAATTAATAGACCGAATTATACTTATCTAAAGTGTATGAAACAGAACAGATTTTGGGGATTTTTGGAGTTGATTTGCTATTTAAATTAAATCGAACAAAAACAGAACAAAAACAAATTTTAAGTAGTTCACAAATTAAGAAAAACGAGTTAGGAGAATTGCTATCCACCACCAAATAATCATGCAAACATGTTATGTTTCATTCAAATTCCTTCTATTTCCGGATGAAGATGCTTAAGTTGGCTCAATGTTAAAACTCAACCTATTACTGTTTCTTATGTAGTATGTTAAGAGAATGGCGTTTTCAACTTAACTTAGTCCTTAGCATGCAATCTAGAATGGTGTGTTCATAGATTTAACAAGTAGAAATCATTAAGGACAAAAAGAGTTTGAGTTATCACAAGGTATCGTAAGTACTGGCGTTGTCTTACTTATCCTAGAAATTGGTTCACATGTTAATCACAATTAACAAGTACTACTATAGAACATATGTAGGTCCTCATTTGACAAGGGGCTAGCACACACATATTCATAGCATTAGAATCCTAGATATGCTTACTAAGTATACATCCGTAGAAAACACACAAAGAATTCATCAATGAGACAAGTAGTGAATCAATTTTCATTCGTTCATAAAAGTAATTCAAACGAAATGTCATAACAAACTTGCAATCATATTCAGGGCTTCAAACAGCCCCTAACTACTAAAAATTTAATTACACAATCCTTAAGTTAAAACAAAAGATAGACAAGAGTTTGAGAAAATAGAACCGAAAGAAATCGACTAAGGCTCTTCCTTTTCCTTCCTTCCCTAACGCTACTTTTAAACCAATTCTTGCTGCATCATTTTCTTCTCCTTAACTCACCCACTAATAGCCATTCAGTGATGACAATAAATGAGAGGAAATGGTAAAACAATTGTAACTCCTTGGGTAGCCTTTATTCCAATTACTCCCTCTTAATCCTCATCTTTAATTCCATTTCCTCTGATATTTGAATAGGTGTCAGCTGGTTTGTTCTTGATTGCATCAGTTTTGGCTGCTAGATTTATTGGATTTATTGCTTTCAATGCTTTCTTGTTAGTTACAAACTGCTTAGTCTCTTGGGAACCTTTCATTATTAAAATGGCCATAACTTCTTCTAGAAAAATGATATTAGTAATCCGGGAAATGCTCCAGAAAATAGACATCCGTAGCTTTCCAAGCATAAAGGCTCATTCTCTAATTCATTCTGAGCTGTCCGAAACTTGCTTCAACATGCAGTTTTGACGAATTTGTTACTTAAAATCCCCCTTGTGCTATTTTTCTTTTCTTTGCTTGAAAAATCCTACAAAACATAAAAACAAAGTAAATAACTCAAAAATATAAGGAACTAACTAAGAAAAGACAAGTGAATTTGATATAAAATATATATAAATATAAGCTTATCAAATACCCCCACACTTAGCTTTTGCTAGTCCTCGAGCAAAACAAAGAAAACATGAAAAAGTAGCAACATGAAAAACATTAGCTCCCCACTATGTGACCCTCGTAGAATTTCATTCAAGGAAAAAAATCATCAAGAACCTTAGCTAGCACCAAACAAGCTAATCCAAGCTCATCTTCCTTATTCAAATGTTAACAGCGACCTTTTAATCATCCTTGAAGTGTAGTGTGTGTAATAGCCATGCTAATGCAATTTCAAGTTTTGTTTTAAAACACCACATGCAAACTAGTGACCTTCTCACGGGACATACACTCAATCACACATATGTTTAGTTTAACGTGTTTCGCTCAAAGAATCAAATGTGAAAGATCTACCATAAGCTTGCATAAAGATCACATCTCCACAATCATAATTGCAAAACTTAAATCAAGAGGACATTCATTGGATATAATGAGGCTTAGGGAGAGGGTTATAGAAATGAAAGGATAGGTAAACACAATTTCCAAGCTACATTGCAAGCAATTCCCTTGTTGAGATTTATAAGAGCTCAACCTCTCCAACCACTCTACTAATACCTTCAACCACATCCCTAAACTGAAACTTTAAAGACCTTTCTTTGTATACAATTTTTCTTTTTCTTCTTCTTCTTCTTCTTTTTTTTTCTTTTCTTTTCCTTCTTCTTCTTCTTCTTCTTTTTTATTATTTTATTATTTTATTATTATTTTATTTTTTTATTTTTGAACCAATTTTGCACATAACTAAATACAAACATGAAATACCCCCACACTTATTCTTTTGCCAAACTCCTTCAAAGTACTTCACAAACATTTCTCATAAGACAATCTCACATTGCTTACTAGCTAGCTTGGAAAGGGTAAGGAAAAATGTTTAAGATATAAGGGCAGACATATCTGGTGATAAGAAATAAAAGGCTCAACATATACGGCTCAAATTGGCAATCTAATGATATCGTTTTTCTTTAGGAAACATGCTTATTTGGGCCATGGTAATAAACCTAATGCCTCTATCCTTTTCAAGTTCATGCAATCAATGACAAACATTTCAAAAGATCGTTACGCAAGTTCTAGAGATGTAAGTCACATAAGTTCATCACACATGAATGAGTGTATGAAAAATGCACACACATTCAACAGGCTCAAAAAGTCACATAGGCTGTATATGGTCACTATATTCACATACGAAGCTTTAAGTCATGCTTTAGTTTCACATCAACAAGGCTATTTGCATTTGGTTTTTCAAAGATGATTAAACATGTAAAAGGCTAACAAGAGAATAAGGAATTTCACACAACACATGCTTACTAAGTTCTTGATCACCGTGGTTCAAATTCAATCCAGTTATATCATTTGTCACATCCCGGCCCGGGACGGATCACTTCCCAAGCCCGCTCCACCACCATAGCACGATATTGTCCACTTTCGGCTTACTTCACGGTTTTGTTTTTGGGAACTCACGAGCAACTTCTCAGTGGGTCACCCATCATGGGATTGCTCTAGCCCCCTTCTCGCTTAACTTTGGAGTTCTTATGGAACCCGAAGCCAGTGAGCTCCCAAAAGGCCTTGTGCTAGGTAGGTATGGGAATATATATTTAAGGATCACTCCCCTGGACGATGTGGGATGTTACAATCCACCCCCCTTAGGGGCCCGACGTAATCGTCGGCACGCACACGGCCAGGTTTAGGCTTTGATACCAATTGTCACATCCCGGCCCGGGACGGATCACTTTCTAGGCCCGCTCCACCACCGTAGCACGATATTGTCCACTTTGGGCTTACCATTCCCTCACGGTTTTGTTTTTGGGAACTCACGAGCAACTTCCCAGTGGGTCACTCATCATGGGATTGCTCTAGCCCCCTTCTCGCTTAACTTCGGAGTTCCTACGGAACCCGAAGCCAGTGAGCTCCCAAAATGCCTCGTACTAGGTAGGGATGGGAATATATATTTAAGGATCACTCCCCTGGGCGATGTGGGATGTTACATCATTGGGTCGGGAAACTAACAAAAATCTAATACAAAACAATAAATAAAACAAGACAATATTTTTGGATTTTCAAATCTTCCGGATTTTCTCTTTTTGGGTTTTTTTTTAGGGTAAACAAAACTAATTAAGAAAACAAAAAGCAACAACAAGGAAACAAATTAAACCAGTTCTTAGTCAAAGGGACGAAAATTTTCAATTTGGTCATTTTTTCAATCCTTACCCTCAAACTTAAACTGGACATTGTCCCTAACGTCAGAAAACACAATAATGCATAAAATAAAAATAAAATAAAATAGTAAGAAACAAAATAAAGCATTTGGACTAAAAACTTCCCTAATTTGCAGTAAAATCAAACGATGACCCCCAAACTTCAATTTTGCAATGAACTCCAAGGGTGGACACAACCAAATGTTCTTCAAAAGAACCGAAGGCGAGAATTAAATAGAAGAACTTTTTGTCCAATGACAAGGCTTTTCCTCAAGATCATGTTGTCATGAAATGCCTTTGATTTCTTGAAGCTTTCGAAGTGTTTGTTCAAGCTCAGGATTGTAGGAAGCTAGGTCAATGCTCTTGGACCTTCGAGTATGCATATACTACGAAGAGTACCTGAAAAAAAAAAAAAAAAACACTAATTAGACAAGAAAAGAAAACAATAGAAAAATAAGTAATTAGAAATAACAATCCCTGGCGACACGGCGCCAAAAATTTGATAGGATTAAAAGCACACCACAAAGTAGCACACAAATGTCCTATTAATTTTCCTTATTAACAAAAAGATTTGTCAATTGTAACATATGAAAATAAGGGCCTTTCCCGCAGAAGATTGTTTTATCTAACTACTTAAAATGTCACAAAAACTGGGCTGTTATCCCTACTGATCAGCCAATGAAAAAATAATTAATAGACCAAATTATACTTATCTAGAGTGTACGAAATTTTATATGCAAACACTAGACACATAAAACTACACTCACACAAATTTTGGGGACTTTGGAGTTGATTTGCTATTTAAATTAAATCGAACAAAAACAGAACAGAAACAAATTTTAAGTAGTTCACAAATTAAGAAAAACGAGTTAGGGGAATTGCTATCCACCACCAAATAATCATGCAAACATGTTATGTTTCATTCAAATTCCTTCTATTTCCGGATAAAGATGCTCAAGTTGGCTGTTAGAACTTAACCTATTACTCTTTCTTATGTAGTATGTTAAGAGAATGTTGTTTTCAACTTAACTTAGTCCCTAACATGCAATCTAGAATGGCGTGTTCATAGATTTAACAAGTGGAAATCATTAAGAACAAAAAGAGTTTGAGTCATCACAAGGCATCGTAAGTACTGGTGTTGTCTTACTTATCCTAGAAATTGGTTCACATGTTAATCGCAATTAACAAGTACTACTCTAGAACATATGTAGGTCCTCATTCGACAAGGGCTGGCACACACATATTCATAGCATTAGAATCCTAGATATACTTACTAAGTATGCATCCGTAGAAAGCACATAAAGAATTCATCAATGAGATAAGTAGTGAATCAATTTTCATCCGTTCATAAAAAGAATTCAAACGAAATGTCATAACAAACTTGCAATCATATTTGGGGCTTCAAACAGCCCCTAACTACTAAAAATTTAGTTACACAATCCTTAAGTTAAAACAAAAGATAGACATGAGTTTGAGAAAATAGAACCGAAAGAAATAGACTAAGGCTCTTCCTTTTCCTTCTTTCCCCAACGCTACTTTTAAACCAATTCTTGCTACATCATTTTCTTCTCCTTAACTCACCCACTAATAGCCATTCAGTGATGAAAATAAATGAGAGGAAATGGTAAAACAATTGTAACTCCCTGGGTAGCCTTTATTCCAATTACTCCCTCTTAATCCTCATCTTTAATTCCATTTCCTCTGATATTTGAATAGGTGTCAGCTGGTTTGTTCTTGATTGCATCAGTTTTGGCTGCTAGATTTATTGAATTTATTGCTTTCAATGCTTTCTTGTCAGTTACAAACTGCTCAGCCTCTTGGGAACCTTTCATTGTTAAAATGACCATAACTTCTTCTAGAAAAATGATATTAGTAATCCGTGAAATGGCCCAGAAAATAGACATCCGTAGCTTTCCAAGCATAAGGGCTCATTCTCTAATTCTTTCTGAGCTGTCCACAACTTGCTTCCAAAGTCAGCTGACCTGCACAAGCAGTTTTGGCGAATTTGTTACTTAAAATCCCACTTGTGCTATTTTTCTTTTCTTTGTTTGAAAAATCCTGCAAAACACAAAAATAAAGTAAATAACCAAAAATATAAGGAACTAACTAAGAAAAGACAAGTGAATTTCATATAAAATATATATAAATATAAGCTTATCAGTGGTGTGCCGACGAGGACGTCGGGTCCCTAAGGGGGGTGGATTGTGACATCCCACATCGCCTTGGGGAGTGATCCTTATATGTATATTCCCATCCCTACCTAGCACGAGGCCTTTTGGGAGCTCACTGGCTTTGGGTTCCATCTGAACTTCGAAGTTAAGTGAGTAGCGCGCGAAAGCATTCCGTGATGGGTGACCTACTGGGAAGTTCTCGTGTGAGTTCCCAAAAACAAAATCGTGAAGGCGTGGTCGGCGCCCAAAACAGACAATATCGTGCTATGGTGGTGGAGCGGGCCCGGAAAGTGGTCCCCCTCGGGTCGGGATATGACAATTAGTGCGTAACAAATGTTCTGATTAAGATATTGGCAAAACTAACCCAAATTTGAGGAAGTGGATCCACAACATACTGATAGGAGTTCTATTCAGCCATATTGGCAGCCATATGAGGAGTTCTATTCAACGCCTATACAGCCACCACAAAGGTTGGACCACTTGGATAAGCAAATTGGGCAGATCGCGGAGTTCGTAGGACAGTTTCGAGACCAAGGCGAACTCCCTAGTTCAACCATTGCAAATCAGAAGGGAGAATTTGAAAACACCAATGCTATCATGTTGAGAAGTGACAAGGAGGTTGGAACGGACCCTCAACCATCAAAATCAAATCACAAGGAAGAGGAATACACCCAACCCACGGAAAGGGTGGAAACACCTTTACCGGAGGCACCTATTGCTCCTATGCCATCTAATACAGGTATGGTTGTTCCAAATTTTATTATTTTTAACCCCGTTCCAACAAGTATCCCTATTCCTTGCAGATTCATGACTTCCAAGGAAGAAGAAGGTGAAAAAGACATCTTGGAAGCCCTTTCAAAGGTGACAAGTAGGGAATGTCATGAATTCATCAAAGAGGACGTTCTTGAAACCACAAAATCCAAAGAAGTTAAATTTGATGACATTGGACAAGTCATAACCATCACTTGCAATCTGGCCAAGTCCAATATCCCTGAAACTTTCAAAGGAGTGGTGTTTGTCATTGAGTTCTTGTCGGACAAAACAAGTAAGTTTTTTTCAAATTCCTTTACATTTTATATTAACTTGCTGTTTTTTATGAATCAAGCACCTACACTAGAATTCAAACCATTGCCGGTTCACTTCAAGTATCACCTTCCATTCAAGGACCAATTCCATGCCGTTTGATTTTATTTATGTTAATAAAAAAAAAAAAAAAAAAAAAAAGAAAGAAAGATACTAAACATGGAGAAAGGTGGAGCTTCACAAAGGTTGTTTGCGTGAAGCCCCACTACGAGGCGCAGAAGCGGAAGGCATAGAAGCGGGAGGCATAGAAGCGGGAGGCATCGGAGCGGAAGCCATCGGAGCGGGAGGCATCGGAGCTAGAGCATTCCAGGCCTCAATACTTGGCCAAGCGCTGGATGACCCAGGAAAAAGGTGCCTCTGGAGATAAGACGCAAGCCTTTGACGGTCACTGTGAATTCGACCCTCAGATTCTTGCAGCTCATCAAGCTTCCTCTTCATCCCCGACGAATAGTTATTTGCAAGCACATGCAAACTTCTATTCTCGTACTTAAGCTGCTGGATCTCTTGCTTAAGTCTTTCCACCTCGGCCATCAACGATTCCACTTGGCGGGACCGAGCAAGCAGGCGTTGGCCCATGTTGGACACAGAACTCGCACACTGAACACTAAGTGCGAGGGACTCTTGAACGGCCAACTCATCGGACCGTCCTGACAGCAGCCTACTATCTTTTGGAGTGAGGAGGTTTTTAGCTACTATTGTAGCTATTGTGGCGTCCTGCATCACAGAGTCTTCACCTGAAAGAGGACCGTTAGAAGATAAAAAAGAAGGGCGCCATACATTACCTTGACGGGGCGCAACCGGATCGCTGCTGAGACTCAAATCTAAGCTAAGGTTCGATGAGTTTGCCATTTTTTTTCAAAAGTGTTCAAAGAGAAGGGGTGGATGGAGTTAAAATTTCACAAAGGGCCGGAGTCGAGTTTCAGGAATGGGAAATCTTTAGAGTGTGTGTGTTGGGGTGATTGATAGCTCTATAAAAAGCCAAGACGACGCGTCCACCGATTCAAAGAGCCGGATTTTCCGGCGTAATTTAGGCGACGCTCCCTCGGCTTTTCAAGAAAACGCGTTCAACTTTGTCAAAAGATTTCTGACAAAGCTGAAAACACGTGGAGGCCATCATCGCATCTACACATCTTTAGCCGACAAGCGCAAAGTTCGGCGACGCTTTCTCTGCTTTTCAGAAGACGCGTGCAGCTTTGTCAAAAGGAGCCGCATCTGCACTACCACGTGTCGTTCAGAAAGCGAAGGGGCGTCGTTCAGAAATCAAAGGGGCGCCTGCTCAGAAATCGAAGAGGCGTATTCAAAGATCGAAGAGGCGCCACTATTTCAAAGAGCCGGATTTGCGGGATCAAAATGTTTATCGACAAGGGTAAAAAGTACCACCACTTGATATTATCTCTATATATGTCGACCTTCGTCTTTTATGGCAGGGCAAACCTGAAGAAAATGCCCAACTCTCCCTCACCTCTGAGGGCGCACTCCCAGCAAAGCCTTTCAAAATACTCAATTCTTTCTTCTTCCCCAAAGATGATACCAGATGCCTGGAGTACATATGACCCAAGAGGAAACGGCGGATTGAAGCATGTGCTGATTCATTCACCGTTTCTTGAAAGCAAAGGTATCTCATATCATCAAGGTCAAAAGCAAAAGTATCTCATATCATGCTCTTTCCCTGTCTTTTTCTTTGTCCTTGTTCTTACTTGCATGGCAAAGTAAAAGAAGCAATCAGCCGGCACTTGGAGTCAGTCTTCCGATCTGGAGCCAACTGCCTGGAATCTATTCCTGATTGCTTACCTAGCGTTGCTCTCGAGTAGTCATCTTCAACGGTTGATACACTTCCAGAGAAGGGACCACTCCTGCAAAGATTGAACAAAGAAACAGATAACAGGAGAAAGCTCAGACCTTCGGGGGAAACCAAAAGAACCATCCTGCTGCCCAGTTCAAGAAGTAGCACAAAGGAAAATCAACGATGGGCAGAAACCAGTTCAAGAGTAAGCCTGTGGAATCACAAAGATCAAAGCCTCAATGCAATCACCAAGGAGAAGAGGGAATTTACACTCCATAACCAGATTTGCGTCCCTAAACTCTTCTCTTTGTTAATTACATTCTGCCATGTTTAGTATGTTTAGTTGCTTTTTGTGTGTTTACTTATGTTTTGTGTGAACCATATGCTTAAAACATTGAGGACAATGTTTGATTTAAGTATGGGGGGGGGGGGTAACTAAGTATATTTAATGCAAATTCGTGGGATTTTATCACCCATAACTTCAAATGTTGTTCCTTGCTGTTTTAAGGTGTTTTTAAGTTGTTTTAGAGTATTTTAGTGTGTTTTGTTTTATAATTCGAAAATCCCATAAAAATTTGAAAAATTGTTTTGAAAAACCCAAAAAGAGTTGTTTTAAGAGTCGTTTTTGTGTGTTTGTGTCTTAGGGTACCTTCCAACACAATGATAAGGATTTGGTTTATAATTGCATGACGGTTAGGAAGAGTTATAAACATAGAGAAAAGTTTGATTTACTCTTGGTATATGCTTGGTTATGGTTATAATGTATGACTTCACATGCAATCATAAAAGAAAAAAAATTCGTTTTTGTAACATGCTTGAAGGAAGGAACTCAAACAAACGCTACAACCCTGAGAGACTTGAGCCTATAACGTTCTTTGGAGAGTATAATCTGTGATTTCTTGTTTTCTAAAGTCGTTGCATGATCTCATTATTCTTTGCTTGGTTACTACTTAGAAGGCGTTTCATCATATAGTTCCAAATGCTAGAACTCATGCCCATTTCATTCAAAGCATGTTATTGATTTGCATAACACATATTCAAGAAGAAGTTGTGTAGTGACCACCACCATAGCCAAATAGCCTTACTTCCCATACTTCGTATATGTTGTAAGTTTTAACCCCGTTGAGCCTCGTTTTGCCTTTATTCCTTGTTTACCCACATCACCCCTTACCTAGCTTAGAGTAGGACTTTCCTATACCCTTGTTCTTAAAGTTTAGTGAGCATGACTTAAATGAATTCCTTTTGAGTTACATTATGCAAGAAAATGAGTGTGGGGGAGTAAAAGTTTGTTCTTACGTTTATATGTATGTTTTGAGATTCAAAAGAAAAAGAAGAAAAGAAAAAAAAAAAAAAAAAAAAAAAAAAAGGAGTGAAAATAAGTAAGAATGAACTCACGAGCGTTGATGGTTGAAGAAAGGGTCCAAAAAGTTGAATATGGCCCTAAGTTTTGTGTGATTTTCCCTTGGGTGTTCAAAGTTGACTTCTGCGTTCTTAAGGGAATTCTAAGTGCCTAATTCAATACTTTGCTCACTATTGCTTTAAGAATGTTTGTTTATCCTTCACCTTTCATTGTTAGCCAATACCCTAGCCCCGTTACTACCCTTTGACTTCTATATTGAGTGTTATGTATTTCAATTGTGGAGTTTGAACTTGGTATGAGCTTATGGTGTCACTGGTTCTCGCGTCTAAGTAGTAGCATTCCATTCATGAGATCATATCTAAACATGCTTATTAACTCCAGAAAATGCTTTCCTTATTATAACATATGTGAGTGTTCGTCTACATGTTTACATCAATCTTCTCACATATACCTAGTGTAGGGTGTGTAGTCAGAAAATCTGTGTGAAAAACGAGAGTACATCTAGTAAGAAATTGAGGGAATTCTCTAAAGGCATGTTACTACATTTGAAATGTGTTTTAATTGCTTAATTGTGAACTAGTATGTGGTGACTATGATTAAGAATGTACTTAAGTGTAAAGATGGCTCAAATCTGTGAGAATAATGATTTTTAACTTGTCATGTGCATTGGAAGTCCCTGATACGATTGTTGGAAGGTGTAGGTTGTGTTTTGTTCTTTTTGTTTTGTTTTTCTGTTTTGCTTGAGGACTAGCAAAAGCTAAGTGTGGGGGTATTTGATAGGAGCATATTTATGCGACTTAAATGGCTTGTTCTCGTACATTTACGTTATGTTTCTTTAGTTATTTTAGTACTTTAAGCTATTTTCGTGTGTTTGTAGGTCCAAAGGGCTAAAGGAGCAAAAAGATGCATTTTGGAGACTTTTGGAGCACTTTTGGGCTAAGGACGGATAGCTTATGCTTGAAGCCAAAGTGTTGGATGAAATTGAAGACCTAATTGGAGCCAAAGTGTTGGAACCTTGTTCTCTTTAGTTTTAGGACATTTAAACCTTTCCTAATCCCAATCATGCCATGCATAACACACATCCATTCTAACACATTGTCATTGCACATGCATTTCCTTCATTAGTTAACCCACATGCACTTATCACTTATCATCACCACATATCATATCACTTAATCACTTATCACTTATCATCACCACTTAACCACTTATCATATCATAACCACATATCATATCACTTATCACTTATCACTTAACATAACATCCACCTACTTCACCTACAACATCCACTTCACCTACAACATCCACCCACTTCACCTACAACATCCACCTACTTCACCTACAACATCCACTTCACCTACAACATCCACCCACTTCACCTACAACATCCACCTACTTCACCTACAACATCCACCCACTTCACCTACAACATCCACCTACTTCACCTACAACATCCACCTACTTCACCTACAAATGACATAGCCATATGTTCCCTCCACTACTCCTATAAATACCCTTGCATTCATTCATTCATGGACATCTCATTTTCATACACAACACATTACAAACACATTCTCCCTTCCCTAGCCGTGAGCTTCCCATCTCTCCCCTTATAATCCAAACACCATTTTTCCATTCCCCTTCCACTTCTACACCACTCCTCATCCATTTCCATAATCCCCCAAACCTCACCTTAGACCTTGTGCTACAACGAAGAGGAAGAGAAGAGGGCCTAAACGTTCATACAATTCAAGTTTGAGTTGTTGGAATGTTTAGGTGATTCTTTGATTTCAATGTTTCATTTTAATTCTCTTTGTTTTGTGCGTATGAGGAATGGAAGAGAAGAGTGCCTAAACGTTCATACAATTCAAGTTTGAGTTGTTGGAATGTTTAGGCGTTTCTTTGATTTCAAAGATATGAGGAAATAAAACCCCCTTTAGCTAGGGGGTGATTCGAAACTATGTTTATATTTGCAATATGAATTGATTAACTTTCGTTGGAATTTCATAAGTTGTTGATTCAATTTGTTTAACCGTTTGATTGATAACTTATTTATGTATGTTTATTAAGAATGCGCGCTTAATTTTCATGCATGAATATGACGCTAGAATATAAGTGAATTTCACCTAATCGTTATGAACTTATATTCACAAGTAGTGGAGGTTGCTTATAAACAATCGCGTTAAACGAATTCTTGGCATAAGTTTTATGCGTATTCCATAGTAACGAATGCCTCGTCAACACTTATAGTTTTCATGTTGCTTAATGATCTTTGATTGTATCTTTATTGTGCTGTTCACGTAAAGGACTTTTGGAGAATGTTGTGAATTGTGTTGCGCTAACCCATCCAATTCATTAACTTAAGGAAAACTTGACGGTTAATTTAAGCGGACCTAATTAACCCGGAGTGTTGAGTTTCATAATTTATCGAAAGACCAACTGAGAATCAATCTTGTATGCAAGTGTAACATGTGTGGAGAAGAACCCCTTGGCTATTCCATCATCCATATTTTCATCACATTTATATTTACGTTTTGCCTTTAATTACAATTTGTGCAATTTAGCTAATTTCGTCAAATCAAACCCCCCCTTTACTTTCCTGTTCTTTAGTGCTTAGAATCTGTTTAGTTTATGTTTTAAAGTATTTTTTTGTTTTTTGGTTTGTCTTAGTGTTTTAAACTTTAATTTTGCATTCTTTGAGTCTAGTTTAGTGTTTTAAACTTTATTTTACGTTTTTGAGTCAGTTTCCAAGAGATTTGCAATCCCTCCTAATCCCCGGTCCAGAACGATCCCTACTTATACTTATACTACAAATCGACAAAAAGAGGGTTTAATTTGTGCGCGTATAAATCTCGCATCACATACCAAGTTTTCTTCTTGAGAGTGGAAGTTTGATGCTCAACGTGAAGTAGAACTGCAGCGAATACCCGAACCACCGGATACGGAGTAGAATTGGTTTTTCTTTATTTTATTTTATTATATTTATTATTATTATTATTATTTTATGGTTAATTAAATAATGACATTTGACTTTTAAGTTTTTATTTATAAACGGTACTTTTCAAAATGCCCATGATATTTTTGTTGAATGAAATGGTATTGTAATAAATGTTTATATTAATTAAATAATTTCTTGATTTATTTGGGTGTGATTTATTAATGGGTTCAAAATAAATAAATTAATGAATGAAAAATAAATATTTTTAAAATAAGAAAAATAAAATTAAATGTTGCGCGACAAAGCTTCGTCTCGCAAAGTTCTTTTGTGAGATGAGTTCTTATACTTCAAGCAACGAGGTTAAATCGGTCGCGTAAAATTGGTTTATGCGACAAACACGGGAACGGAAAAATCTGGCGCCAAAGTTTTGCACGATGAAGTTGTTTGTCGCACAAGGTGTGGGAGAAAACGCGGCAAATGATCATCTATTTGGTGCCAAAATGTGGAATGCATATGTTTTGCGCGACGACTTTTTTGTCACGCAAGTTTGGGCAAAAGACGTCGTAAATGAGCACAGATTTGGCGTTAAAGTTTCAAATGCATTGCACGACAAAAGCTTCACTGCGCAAGATGACTTTTTAATTTAGCTTCTCAGACGCAGAGAGGCGGAAACTGCAAATTCAGTGGAGCTTTGCCTTTCCTCTTCCTTAACTCACTACCTGTCGTTCTCTCGCTCTTCATCACCTATATCATTTCCTCGATCGATCGTTGAATTTGGTAAGTGATTTTGTTTTGAAATTTATTTTTTTGGGAAATTTTGAAATGAGACTAACAAAACTAAATTTTTTGTGTATAGGGTTTTTTTATATGACTATAGGTGAAGAACGAATTAGGATGTATATTTTCTTCAACGATTTCATTAACATTAATTGTAGTTAATTTATTTGTTTTTTAGCATTTATGTGATATAATTTATTTGTATGCAAACAATGTTTTTTGTTGTACAAAGTTAATATTACTTAAATTCATACATTTTTTTTTTCACAAAAACTTAGTTTCCCGTTTGAGAACTAGGATTTCACACATGGATGAGAAAGTATGACTGCGGTCCGATTAATTCTTGAATTGCCCCATTTTTTGGACAGTTTGGGAATGCAAATTTATGTGTCGTAATTTGCGATTCACAAATTAGATTTCAATTGTGAGAAATTTGGTAGCATGTCTTTGTGTTCTTTGAGTGTTGGTTACGTATTTAATACGTATGTGTTGCACTTAAAGAAGAACAGGGATATATTGTCGAATTTTTCCGACGTTGAAATCTAATCTAATAGAGTTGTAAAATACGGCACATAGGTGTGCATTCCTGAATGGGATAGGACCCTTACTGGAGGCATAAAGTGGCATTTTATAATTGAAATGTTTGTAACCATTGTGAATTTTTTTTTTTTTTCCACAAGCGATATAAACAGACAGTGGATACAGAATCCTAATAGATGTGCAAATGAATACCTGGATGGAATAAATTAGTTTATTGATTTTGCAATGGCACACAACTGGGGTTCACCTTTAATCTGATATCATTGTAGGAAATTTAACGACTCAAAGGTTGAGTATCATAAAAATGTTTCATAGCATTTAGTAAGACATGGTATGATAGAGATGTATACTACTTGGAACCATCATGGGGAACGATTAATTCATGCTTCATCTTCACACGTGACCCCATTCGTTGAGACTATTAAATCTTATGTGGATCCAAACGAACAAATTATGGATATCCTCGATGATGCTTTTCCAAACGCCTCGATGAATTTGCACTAGGAAGGGGGAGATGACATTGTAGACATCAAAATTCTGGTGGAATAAATGTTGACCAATCCATTAAAATTTCAACGTTCACATGTCACATAAATTTTACAAGTAGCATGTGACTCAACGAAAAATAAAAAAAAATCAGAAAAGTCATCAAATAGGACACATGTCAACACCTGGCAGAAATGATTTATTTCGTCTGAATATTATATTCAAATTTAGGCCTTGAAAAATTCTATAAATACAAGGCCATTTCATCCATTTCCAGGGACCAATTCACATATACATTTCTCTACTCCCAAATTGGAAGAGAATTCCCCAAATCCTTGAAGCTATGAAACTTTAAAGCTTTCAAGCATCCAACCTCCTAAATTCTCAAGAATCTCGAAGGATCAAGAAAGCTCTCTTCATTCTTCATCAAATCCTTGAAGAAATCCACACAACTGTTCATCAACATCAAGCCCTAAAGGCCCTTGAAGATCCGTTCATTGTTCATCAAGATTAAGCCACGAAGGCTCTTGAAGATCCGTTGATCCTCGTTCATTAAGATTAAGCCCAACGGCCCTTGAAGAAATCCACACAACTGTTTATCAAGATCAAGCCCAAAGGCCCTTAAAGATCTGTTCATCGTTCATCAAGATCAAGCTCAACAACCCTTGAAGAAATCCACACAACTGTTCATCAAGATCAAGCCCTAAAGGCCCTTGAAGATTCGCTCATCCTCGTTCATCCTAAGATCAAGCCCTGACAATCCTTTGGATCAACAACATCAACAAATCCGCACCACTATTCATCCCTATACTAAGCCTCGACTGCCCTTTAGATCAACAACCCATCCATAGATCTACACCTTACGAAGATAGAATCAGAGGATCAAATTGTAAAAGAGATTGTAACCCCAAAAATAATATAAAATATTATTTTGTACATGTGTTCTTGTCTCATTCATTGTAGGAATATTCGTGTTTACAAATTTGGCACACCGGTAGGACCATCTCTGCCTCTCACCTCTATCTTCAAATTCGCAAAAAAAGCACAAATGGCATCAAGAAAGGATTAAACTATTCTCGCAACCAAAGTGAAGAACAAAAACATCCTCATCGCAAGTGGTGACATTTCGGGCATGACAACCCGAAGCAAGGTAAGAGCTCTCTCTGTTGCGACTTCTACCCCTACATTAACTTTGGCGAAGGAACAAGAGCACCCGAGACACGGGAGTAGGACGCCCTCAAAAGGAACAAACACACCCGTCTTCTGATACATATCGATGTTAAGAAAAAAGAATGGTCAATCCTCATTTGAAGCTGGAGCAAGCAAAACCGACACACAATGGCACAAGGATAATGTGAAGTTGCTCAAGGTAAATGCAGTTTTGACTCTAACACAGCTAGGCGATGCTAAGGTTGCAAGACTACCACAAGGCTTCATAAAAGCTCTGCCAAAGGGGGTGGAACCAAGTTGTCTTCCAACCAAGA
This sequence comes from Pyrus communis, assembly GCF_963583255.1. Taxonomy (NCBI): domain Eukaryota; kingdom Viridiplantae; phylum Streptophyta; class Magnoliopsida; order Rosales; family Rosaceae; genus Pyrus; species Pyrus communis. Next base: position 12,679,756 of record NC_084815.1, read on the forward strand.
GGACCGAAGAAGGTTTTTATCCAAATGCTTACAAACTCATGTCGAAGGTTGGGTACGACTTCGTTTCCTCTTCCAATCTTACAAAGAAGGTCTCAAACACCATGAACGACAAAGAACGTGACCTTACCAAGACTCAAAAGAAGTTGAAAGAGCATGGTTATGGAGTTGACAACAACAAAGTTGGACTTGACTTCACACCAAATGCACCCGTGATGATTTCAAGCAAAGCGAAAAACGCCAGCACTCAACACATTAACGTGAGCATTGAACAAGATAAGGAGGAACCTAAACCCGCTCCTCAGACATCAGTCTTTGAAAAGATGAATCGTTCAAGACCCATAATTTTGGCGCTTAATCACATTGGTGGTCAAGACCGAACCTTCATCTTTAAGAGGTTTAACGCGCCAACATCCCAAAGTTTTGTTTTCGAAAGGTTGTCCAAACCTAAGAAACAAAGCAACATGGCTAGCTCTCTTCCACGACGGTCAGCTTTGGAAAGACTTGAAGACAATAAGAAGCCTTCCAGAAAGAGGGAGACAATGCCAAAGGAAGAAAAGCTTGATAGGCTAGCAGAAAAAGGCAACGTTCGAAGCTCGATTCCTTCAAGGATGAAGCGCCAAACAATTTTAGAGGTTAACACAAATGGACCACTGAAATTAAGAACGCACACCATCATCCACACTAGACAATCTTCATGCTAACAAGCTCGAGAGGACAACATTAAAGAGGAGGTCCAAGATGTCTTCCACATCACAATCCAATAAGGCAAATAAAACAAAATCCTCGAGGAAGATGTCACTGCTGCGCCACCATAACTCGAAGATGGGGGGCAAGACAAGGATTGATGATCTCAAGGAACTTAACTTAGGCATAATCGAAGAACGAAAGCCTATCTTTGTAAGTGAACTACTAAGTGCGAACGAGATAGAGGAGTATTACCAGCTTCTATTAGAGTACAAAGATGTCTTTGCTTGGACCTACAAAGAAATGCCCAGCCTTGACCCTATCAACATTATGCATTATCTCGTAGTCAAGCTTGGAACGCGACCGATAAAGCAAACTCAAAAACGTTATCGATCCGAGGTTATCCCACAAATTGAGGCCGAGATTGACAAGCTAATCGAAGCAGGCTTTAGTCGAGAGGTGCAATACCCTAAGTGGATTTCCAACATCGTCTTTGTCCTTAAGAAATCTGAACAAATACGTGTTTGCATAGGCTTCTGGGACCTCAATGATGATTGCCCGAATGACGACTTCCCCTTTGCCAATAATCAAAATCATGGTGGATGCAACCACTGGCCATGAGGCACTGCCATTCATAGACGGCCCTTTTGGATACAATCAAATTCGCATGGTTTTCGAAGACAAGGAACTAATAGCCTTTCGCAGTCTAAATAGTATCTACTGCTACAAGGTGATGCCTTATCAAGGCCATTCAAAGCATGCCTGAGCCAAGAAACCTTCACAAGCTAAAAAGTCTACAAGGACAACTAGCCTTCATTAAACGCTTTATCTCCAACCTTGCAGGGCGTTGTCAACTGTTCAGTCAACTCATGAAGAATGGTGTTCCGTTCATATAAGACGAAGCATGCCACGATGCTTTTGAAAGCATAAAAAGGTATTTATCAAGTCTACCTGTCCTGGGGGCACCTGTTCCTGGGAAGTCACTTATATTGTACATCGCTGCTCAGGAAAGTTCAGTTAAAGCACTTTTGGCACAAGAAAATGAATCCTAAAAAAAAACGCTTTAATACCTCAGTTGAACTCTCATTGGCGCTGAGTTGAACTACTTCCCGATAGAAAAAATGTGCCTTGCCTTGGTGTTTGCCATTCAAAAGCTCAGACATTACATGCACGCTTACCCCATCCACTTCGTTACTAAAGCTGACCTGGTCAAATACGTCATGTCCAAACCAGTCTTGATAGGGCGACTCGCTAAATGTGTGTTGTTTCTTAATCAGTATGAGATCATCTAAGTCTTAGCTAAAGCTAGCAAAGGACAAACGCTAGCAGACTTTCTTGCCGATCACCCAATCCCAATTGATTGGAAAATCTTAGATGACTTGCCGGACGATGAGGTGTTCTATATCGACATCTTCCCGACATGGACAATGTTCTTCGACGAATCCGCACGAGCAGACAGAGTAGGGGCAGGAGTAGTATTTATGTCGCCACAATGGCAAATACTACCTTATTTCTTCCAACTAAGTGAATTGTGCTCCAACAACGTTGCTGAATACCAAACACTGATCATGGGGGTCCAAATGGCGATCAACATGGAAATCACAGCCCTTGAGGTCTATGGCGACTCCAAGCTCATAATCAATCAACTCTTAACTGAATATGAGGTGAGGAAAGATGATCTCGTCCCATACTTTCGGCTAGCAAGTCAACTGCTACAAAAGTTCGAGGTCATGACACTAGAACATGTGCCAAGAAAAGAAAATGAAATGACAGATGCGCTTGCCAACTTAGCCTCGAGTAGGAGAAGACAAAGCTGCAGACGTGCTAGTTCTCCAAAGATGGGTAATCCGCTTGTCACCGAAATGCTACTAGATGATGCAAACGTCATCTCAGTATTTCTGGTCGACGCTGAAGAGTAGAGACGACCGTTGATCGACTACTTGGAGCATGGAAGGCTTCCAAATGATCCTAAACACCATTATGAACTACGTTGACGAGCACATCGCTTGCTTTATTACAAAGGAACACCCTCTCGACACTCATTTGAAGGAGTACTTCTGAGATGCTTAGGTGAGAAAGAAACCAAGCAAGCCATGGAAGAAGCACAATCAGGTATATACGGGACGTATCAGTCCGGATTGAAGCTACATTTCTAGCTCAAAAGAATGGGTTACTACTGGCCAAGCATAGTGAAGGACTGCCTAGAGCATGACAAAAGGTGCCAAGCTTACCAATTCCACGCCAACTTCATACATCAACCACCTGAACCATTACACCCTAGAGCTACTTCATGGCGGTTCGATGCATGGGGATTGGACGTCGTAGGACCAATTATGCCAAAGTCATCTGCAGGAGAAGCTTACATCCTAACTGTAACAGATTACTTCTCTAATTGGGCTGAAGCCATAACTTTAAGGGAAGTCAAGAAGGAAATTGTCGTTCGATTCATCAAGGAGCACATCATCCACCGATATGGTGTGCCTTGCTACATTATCACTGACAATGGAAAATAGTTCTCCAACTGACTCGTGGACGAGCTCTGTGAGAAATACAAGTTCAAGCAGCACAAGTCTTCCATGTATTATGCTCCGGCCAACGTTCTTGCAAAAGCATTCAACAAAATATTATGCAACCTCCTAAAGAAGGTGATCGGCCGAACAAAGAGAAACTGGCACGAATGAATAAGCAAAGCACTTTGGGCATATAGGACGACACATAGGACTCCTTCCCAAGCTATGCCTTATTTTCGCGTATATGGCGTGGAAGCTGTTTTACGGCTCGAAAGTCAAATGCCTTCATTAAGGATGGCTATACAAGAAGGCTTGATTGATGAAGAGAATGCAAGGTTGCGCCTTCAAGAGTTGGAAGCACTAAATGAGAGAAGGCTCAAAGCTTAGTAACACTTGGAGTGTTATCGAGCACGACTCTCCAAGGCTTTCAATAAGAAAGTTCACCCTCGTTTTTGTCAAGTGGGAGATCTTGTCCTTGTATTGTGTAGGCCTATCATCACAACTCACAAAACAAAAAGCAAGTTCACATCAAAGTGGGATGGACCTTACGTAATACAATAAGTTTACACTAATAGCGCATACTTAATTATAGCGGAATACAGCTTGGAGATCGGCCCTATCAATGGCAGATTCTTAAAGCGCTACTACCCTTAAAACAAACGCACCACGCTCCTGGCCCGTAAGAGCATAAACTGTGTACGGCAAAATCATCATCAAAATCACCATTAAAATAGTCAAAAGCAATTCATAACTCATTTGATCTACGTTATGGATTGATCTCTTCTTTGGAAGGGTACGTAGACAGCTCGAACATTCAACTTTGAGTTCAATCACATCAAAAATAAAAAATAAGAGGTTTTATTAAAGGCTCGACTCACTGACCTTCTCATCTAGTACTAGCTTTCTCCGTCTGCTTGGCATGGCTCGTCCTTGTCCCGTAGTCCGCCTAGCGAGCTTTGGACCTCATGCCCAGCCACTTGCATCGTCTTTCAAGCCCACAGAGGAACCCAGGAGGTGTCTTTGACCCACTTGGACTTGCTGATGATCTTGAAGCTTTTGCTGAACTGAAAGAGCGAAGATTGGTGTTGTTGATGGTGATGAAGAAGCTTCGGAAGAGCTGTCAATCTGTCTCTCCCCTTGCAGTGGTGTCTTTTTCATTCGATCTGACCCGTGAAATTTCTGATGGTAGAAGACGACGGTGGATGAGGACTGATGTATATTTAAACCAACCTAAATAATAGATTAATTTAAACCAAATTAAACTCGCAAGCGCACAAATCAATTGTAGTAATATATGCAAATATGAGGTCGATCCCACATGGATTGCTTTAACACCAATTTAACCAATTAATCACGCTAGACTTAATTAAGCAAACAAATGATAGATTGAATTGAATAATTGGGTAATTGATTAAGACTAAAATTAACAAGAAAAAGAAAAGACAATTAACTAAAACAAACACACGACATAAGAAAGGCTAAGGTTATGAATCCACCAATAACAATCCTATTTACTTTTCCTAGAGCCAGTTACTATCCAATTACCATGCCCATGTTAAATGTTGTTCTTTCTAAGGTATGAATTAATCCATGGCCAGGCATCAACTCTTGTATCTCTACATGATAATTATATCCTATTGGTTAGGCATACAATTAAACACATAAAAACCCATTAAGCGTAGAAGAATCATGTCAACCAAGTAGGACTAGCTTGATATTGGTCATCCTCACTAGTTTGTCTACTCTTCTTAATCTTAGTTCCAATATACCTAATTGATATTGGTCATCCCCATAGATTTATCTAAATATCTAGATGCAAAATTCCTAAAGGTGATAAGTCATTACAAACTCGAACCTAGAATAAAATACCCACAAAGATTAAGCATATAACATGGCATATAATGGGATAATAATCAACAAAGTACTTCGCAAATATTCATGTCATGGCTTCATCATAAACCTTAGAAAATAACTAAGTTACACATAGAAGTAAAAATAAAAGAAAGATAGAACCCAAAATCCATGGCAAAGCACGTCCCTAAGCTCTTCTTCACTAATTGCGGAGATGGTGAATGGTAGTATGGTGTGGAGGTGGATGGATGGATGATGGATGGATGATTATATGGATGTTTTAGAGAGAGCTTAGGGACCTTATTTAAACTAGAAAAACCCTAAAAGGTATGGGAGAAAGTCTCCTAAAATAAAACAAACTCCTAAACAATTAATGACACAAACTAGGAAAGAATCCTTTTTGGCTTGGGAAACACGTCATCTTTCTTGCACGCCAGTTTTGGGGTCAATTTATGTTTTGGAAAATTCTGTAAAAATATGGGAAACGTAGCTTTATTTCTTATCTTTCTAGGCATACGCATGCCACTAGGAAAAATCGGGAAAGCCTTCAAATCTTCATTCTCCTGCAGTTGCACAATTTTGATGGGAAAATTACTTCTGCGGGATTGATTTGTGAAACTGGAATGAATGGCTCCATGGAAAATTATGAAATTCGAACATAATGATATTCAGCCTCTTAGCTTTCTTCTCTAATTGGCCTTGCATCAAAACTTCTTCGGAAAGTCGAATTATCTCCAAAAACGTCCTAAGTGCACATAATGGTTGAAACTGAGAAAAGGAAAGTAATAAGGCTCTTTTATAATCAATTCCTTAACAAAACTTAGGGATAATTAATATGAAACTATGATAAATAATGCACCTATCAAGGACCAGATTTGTGTGATGACTGAAACTATAGTCCGAGTCAAGGAGTTCGACGAGTGGCTGAAGTTGTTTAAGATTGTGCGACTCAATCGAGTTGTTGAATGTGTTGAAATGGTCGGAGGAATGGTGTGCATGGTGTAGGCATGTTTCTTCTTTCTAAGGGCTGCAAAGGTCTACAGTGAGACTCTGTGGGTTCTCCAACTTTAGTGATCACTGTCAAACGACTAGCAGATCGTGAAGATAGACGCTCTACGCTACCTCAAGCTCGTCACGCTAGCGACCATGATCAAAGTTGACTAAGAACTTCAGTGACCGTTATCAAACGACTAGCCGGTCGTGAAGCTCGACGCTCTGCGCTACCTCAAGCTTGTCATTCTGGCCACTATGGTAGAAATCAGCAAAGAGCTTTAATGACCGCTGTCAAACGACTAGCCGGTCGTGAAGCTCGATGGTTTACACTCTGCCTCAAGCTTCAGCGGCTTCTACACCTCCGCCATGGCTGCTGTCTTTGAATGTGATTAACAAAACCAAAGTTTGTTAACTCACACCTACATGCCTCCTTGCTCCGTGCCTAGCCTCCCGCTGCTCAAAGCTCCTCCGCATTTCTCCCTGCACCATGTGGGGGATATATAGAAAGGAAGGTGTTAGCCGACCAAAAAAAAAAAAGAAAAAAAGAAAAAAATAAGAAGAAAATGCATGCTACTATTAGCAAGTCAAGAAGGAAAAAAGAAAAGGGGTGGTGGCAACAGAATAACTGAAAAGTTGAAAGTAGGGGGAGGATGGTGCATCAGGCATCGTCTAAAAATAATTTAAAGAAAAAAAGAAAACAAAAGAAAAAGGAGAAAGGTGATGGGAAGGTGCACGACACCATTTTAAAAAATATGATTAAAAAAAAAAAAAAAAAGGGAAGTAACACATATTAGTAAGATATATGTTTTATGGTATTTAGCACAATACACTAAATAAAATAAAGTCTGTCTATTGATATCTCTAAGAAATTACAAATATGTGCAACAACCAAAAAAAAAAAACAGAAAGAAAGAAAGAAAGAAAAAAGAGGGAGCCTTCATAAAGGTTGTTCACGTAAAGCCTCAGCACCTGGTAGAACCCCAGAAGAAGGAGGCACTGGCGATTGATCATGTGGCGCCTCAATACTTGGTCGAACTCCGGATGGCAAAGGCAAAAAGTGCCTCTGGATATAGCCACAAACCTCTAATGGTCGCTTTGAATCCGACCTTTAGATTCCTGCAGTTGATCAAGCTTTCTCTTTATGCTCGTTGAATAATTATTTACAAGCATGTACAACTCTATATTCTCGCACTTGAGCTGTTTGATCTTTTGTCTAAGATTTGCCACCTCGGCCATCAATGATTCAACTTGGCGCGTTCGAGCAAGTAGGCATTGGCCCATATTGGACACAGAGTCCGCACACTGAACAGTAAGAGCCAGGGAGTCTCGAACGGCCAACTCATCAGACCGTCTTGAAAGAAGCCTATTATCTCTAGGAGTAAGGAGGTTCCTAGCTATTACTGTAGCTGTTATTTCATCTCATCATAGAGTCACGAACTGTAAGAGGGCCACTAGAAGATAATAAGGATGGGCCCCATATATTATCCTGACACGGCTCGTCTGTATCACTCCTCAGACTCAAATCTAAGCAAATGTTAGATGGGTAAGCCATTTTTGGAAAGGATGAAAGAAAAGGGTTGGATAGAGTAAAATCTTAGAAATATAGCAAAAACAATTTTCACAAGCGGAAAATCTTCAAACTATGCATTTTGAATACAATTGATACATTTATAAAAGGAAAGGCAACACAACTACCCATTCAAAAAATCGAAGAAACACCACTCTTTGAATTTCAAAAGCCGAATTTTTCAGACTCAATCTTAGCTTTGCGGATATCATGTGCAACTTTGTCAAACATGTCTGCCAACGTTGTAAACACGTGAATTTTACTATTCGAACTACAACGCTATCACCGACAAGTGTGGGTAACAAGGCCACGTCCGCACCACTACCTGTTATTGGGAAATCCCTATATTTGTTAACTTTCATCCTCCATGGCAAGGCACACATCCAAAACGCCTGACTTTTCTTCCTTGCCAAGAATACATCTATAGCCAAACCTCTCAACATACTCAATTTTCTTCCTCTTTGAAAACACCTTTTCAACCAAGTCACACCAGAGCAAAAGTATCTTATATCATCAGGGTCGAAAGAAAGAGTATCTCATAGCATGCTTTCTCCCTGGTTTTTTCTTTGTTCTTGTTCTTCCCTGCAGGACAAGGAGAAAAAGAGTAATCAACTGGCACTTAGAATCAACCTTTTGATTTGGAACTGAGTGCCTTGGAATCTCATATCATCAGGATCGAAAGCAAAGGTATCTCATATCATGTTTTTTTCCTATCATTTCCTTTACCCTTACTCTTACCTACAAGACAAGGAGAAAGAAAACCATCAGTCAGAACTTGAAATCAAACTTCCAATTCAGAGCTAATTGTCCAGAACCTTTGCCTGGTTGCATACCTAGCATTGCTCTTGAGCGCTCGTCTTCAATTGTTGATAGGTCTCGAATTTCCTTAGCGAATACTTCAGGACAGTTGATATGATGTTAGCTCTTTACACTGAAGCTGCCAAAGATGGATAAGTTGCTGAGAAGTGATGTTCTGAAGGACCCTTCAAATGCAAAGGTTGCGCACCACTTTTGCTTTGCAAGAGATTGAAGCAGAATGATCAATGATGAGCCGGAATAGGTTACTATAACACGATGCCCTTCCCTGCAAAATCGCATAATCCAAACGGAGGAGTCTAAGTCAAATCCAAGCTTGACATCGTTACTCTAATCAAAGTGCTTGAGAAGCTTCAACAGCCTTTCGCTGACACCGTCATCGAAGATCAAAGCCTTGCCGTGTAACACCATCAAATTACCATTACTTATTCAAAAGCAAAAGTATCTCATATCATCGGGGTCTAAAGTAAAAGTATCCCATATCATCGGGGTCTAAACAGAAAGTATCTCATATCATGCTTTCTCCCTATCATTTTCTTTGTCCTTGTTCTTACCTATAGGACAATGAAAATGAGAGCAATCAGTCATCACTTGGGATCAAGCTTCCAATCAAGAATCGACTGCCTAGAACCCCTTCCCTTATTGCTTACCTAGCATCGCTGTCGAGTAATCATCTTCAACTGTTAGTGTACTTCCAGAGAAGATACCACATTTACCTAGAGAACAGATAAGACGAGTGACAATGAAACATCAAGCTTGTGGATAATCAACAAACAACACCTGCATGTGCTAGTTCTTACCCAACAAAGTTGAATCTCACTTGTCAGGTGATACCACTCGTGGTCCCGTTTAAATTCAAGATTAAGCATTAATGGTCCTTAAAGAAATCATAAATCCGATTCAAGATCAAGTGTCCACCACCCTTGAATCAAATTCAGCTCCAGATAAAAGGAGTAAGTTTAAGCCTGTGGAAAATCAACAAGTGGAGGAAACCAGAAAATCTTCCAACCGAATTCAAGATCAAGCCCTAACGGCCCTTGAAGAAATTTCCAGTCCAATTTAAGATCAAGCCTTGACGGCTCTTGGATCGGCATCTACATTAAAGGACTTCAAAATGCATCTTCTTCACGTGACAAGCACATGTATACGACACGCCTTAAAGTGGGGGCATTTGTAGACATCAAAATTTCGGTGAAATAAATGTTGACCAATGCATTAAAATTTCAACGTTCACATGTCATATAAATTTTACAAGTAGCGTGTGACTCAACGAAAAATTGAAAAAGTCATCAAATAGGACACGTGTCAACACCTGGCATAAATGATTTATTTCATCTGAATATTATATTCATATTTAGGCCTTGAAAACTTCTATAAATACAAGGCTATTTCATCCATTTCAAGGGACCAATTCACATATACATTTCTCGACTCCCAAATTGGAAGAGAATTCCCCAAATCCTTGAAGCTAAGAAACTCTAAAGCTTTCAAGCATCCAACCTCACAAATTCCCAAGAATCTCGAAGGATCAAGAAAGCTCTCTTCATTCTTCGTCAAATCCTTGAAGAAATCTACACAACTGTTCATCAAGATCAAGCCCCTAAGGCCCTTGAAGATCCGTTCATCATTGTTCATCAAGATCAACCCACGATGGCCCTTGAAGATTCGTTCATCCTCGTTCATCAAGATCAAACCCAACAGCCCTTGAAGAAATCTACATAACTATTCATCAAGATCAAGCCCAAAGGCTCTTGAAGATCTGTTCATCTTCATTGATCAAGATCAAGCTCAAAGGCCCTTGAAGATTCATTCATCGTTCATCAAGATCAAGCCCAATGACCCTTGAAGAAATCCACACAACTGTTTATCAAGATCAAACCCTAAAGGCCCTTGAAGATTCGCTCATCCTCGTTCATCCTAAGATCAAGCCCCGATAGCCCTTTGGATGAACAATATCAACAAATCCGCAACACTGTTCATCCCTAGACCAAGCCTCGACAACCCTTTGGATGAACAGCCACCCACAGATCTACACCTTACGAAGATAGAATCGGATGATCAAATGGTAAAAGAGATTGTAACCCCAAAATTAATACAAAATATTAATTTGTACACGTGTTTTTGTCTCATTCATCGCAGAAATATTCGTGTTTACAGACGTCCTTCCAATCATGGATAGTGGAGCATTTAAAATTATGAAAAACTATTAAAAAATGCCTTATACACCGGTTGTGAGAACTTTTCGATACTTACGGCTATTGTGGAGTTCAAAATAAGGTTTCGTATGTTGAACCAATGCTTTGATTATTTTTTGGGGCTTTTCAAGTGGAGGCTTCCAAAGGACAATTGCTTGCCTAAAGATCATAAAAGTGCAAAGAAGGTGTTGAATGGTCTAGGATTTGGGCTGTGCAAAAATTCACGTGTTCAAAAATAATTATATATTATTCTATACTGAGAATAAAGCGCTTGATAAATGCCCTATATACAAAGAATCAAGGCTTAAAATGACAGCTCAAAACAAAACAACGAAGATTCCATAAATAGTTATGTGTTATCTTAAACTAAAGGCCAGGCTTTAGCATTTGTATATGTTGATGCATACTGTTAGAGACATGAGATGGTATAAGGATAGAAGGGTGGATGATGACTTAATGAGGCATCCTGCTGATAAAGAGGCTTGGAAAGAGTTTGATCAGTTCTACCTTGATTTTGCGTGAGAGCCGCGAAATGTGAAATTGGGACTTACCATAGACGGATTTAATCTGTTCGGGGTTCTAAACAAAAACTACAACACTTGGTGAATCTTCGTAATTCCGTAGAATTGGTTGCTGGAATTGCATGAAGAAAGAATATATGATGATTACTATGTTAATAACCGAGGATTCAGGCAAGTCTATCGATGTTTATCTGCTGCCAGTGGTCTATGAGCTAAATGATTTATGGGAAAACAAAGTTCTGACATACAATAAAGCAACTGGGCAGATGTTTACCTTGCGAGCAACAATGATGTAGACTATAAACGATTTTTTCGTGTACGCTATGATGTCCGAGTGGAATACTAAGGGTTATTTGGCATGCCCAGTTTACAAGGAGGACGTAACGTCTTCATGGCACACGGGGAAAGTTGCTTACCTAGGGAATGGTCCATAGATAATATTTTGGCTCAGTTGAATAGTTTGGATTTTGGTCCGTTCGAAAAATCGGTAAATAAGACTAGAACAACCACCCATCTTAATTGGACACACAAGAGTATGTTGTTTGAGCTGCCGTACTGGTTGAAATTAAAACTGTGTCACAAAGTCGATGTTATGCAGGTTGAGAAGAATGTGTTTAATACACTAGTCGGAACTATATTAGACATCGAGGAAAAAACAAAGGGCACGACCAAAGCTCGCATCAATTTGGAGTCAATAGCCGTGTTTGTGGATGATGATAGAGGGTGAGATAGCTAGAAAGGGGCTTGCATCTTTTTCATTAAAACCAGAAAAAAGGAAAGAGTTTGTACAATTTCTATCCTTTGTAAAGTTTCCATATCAGTATACTTCAAATAATAGTCGATGCGTAAACGTGGATGGCGACAAATTTTCTAGGCTGAAGAGTCACGATTGTCATGTCATATTGCAACGCCTGCTCCTAGTTGGTATTCGACACATTTTGCCCGAAAATGTGGTGAAGCTGATTATGTTGTTGACGAGATTTTTTTTTTCTTTTCTCAATTATCTTCTAGGACATTGCAAAAGTCTGATGTTCAATAGTTATGTGCTGACATTATCGAAGTCCTATGCAAGTTTGAACAAATATTTCCTCCATCTTTCTTCACAAACATGATCTACGTGATGATTCACTTACTGGATGAGGCATTACTTGCCGGACCCATCAACTATCAATGGATGTATGCAATAGAAAGGTATAACATCCTCAGTAATTTATTAATTCTGGAGCCCAATCGAATGATCAATTATGGAGGCTTGGGTCTCATTTGAGATGAATACTTTTTATGCTATGTACTTACAAGATGTTGAGACGACGTTCAATCGACCCCAGTGCAATAATGACCACAACGCATTTGAGATGAATACTTTCTGTTTTTGCCCAATCACACGGCTCCTTGGTGAACCAGTACGAGGCAATTCATATACCGAAAGGGACATACAGGTAGCCCATTGGTTCATGTTTAACAATTGTGATGAGATAATAAAGTACCAGGACAAGTGTGAATAGTTGATGAAATAGGAACATCCTTCACATTGATATGTTGTGAAGCATCGTGAATTGTTTCCTCGTTGGTTTCGCGAACAAGTAAGTTGTTTGGGATTTTTTTAGGGTTATTTCCAAAAGTATAATTTCATGTCAGTTGTGTTAAATTTTGGTAAAACCAACATGTCAAATGTTTATTATAAATTAGGTGAAAAATTGAAAGAAACCAATTCCCTCGTGAACACTAAAGAATTATACAACTTGGCTATTGGACCCCTAAGCGCAGAATTGTACTCAGGATGTCATGTAAATGGCATAAAGTTCATAGAAGCTAATCATAATGACAAGCTGTGTACTCAAAATAGTGGGGTACATGTCCCAAGAATGGGGGGATATTGCAGACATTGATTTCTATGGCAAACTAACAAGTGTTGTGCAATTGCTTTACAAAAACCGTTGCCAAGTCATCCTTTTTAATTATAGTTGGTTCGATACAGACCCTTGCAAGAATGAGAGTGTTAAGCAGGATGCTGGTTTAATGTCGGTGAACATTAACTAATGTTGATACAGTGAAGACCTGCACATTTTTGCAACGATGGCCAAACAAATTTTCTACATCGATGGCCCAAAGGCCAGGAGGGGATGGAAAGTTGTTCAAAGGATTGATCACAGAGGGGTGCATGATATTCCGGACCGAGGTCCTGTTGACGATAACGATGACAATAACTTTGCCGGCCAACTCCTCGAAACTTCAACATAAATTAGTGCATACACACTTTGAAATACTGATATTGTCCAAGAATCGTTTCAGGTAGCTAGAGGTCCTCAAATCAAAATTCCTATAGACTTAATTACAATTGATCTAGAGAGTCTCCTAAGATACAATCCACCTAAGGCCGCGAACGACGATGTTGATGTACTAATGGACGAGGATAAATGGGAGACCAAAAGTGATGAAAGTGAGGATAATGATATTTATTGTACCGAGGATGAGGATTAATCATAACTTTGGACTCATATGCAATGAAGGATAAATTAAACTTGTAATAAAATTTAATTTAATATTAAATTTGTAATAAAATAAAGGATAAATTAAACATATTAAATTAAATTTTGCACGACAAAACATTACAATTTGTTGCGTAAAGACCCTTTACGCGACAAACAGCGGATATTCGTTGCACAAAACCTCTATAAGCGACAACATCTTTGTAGCGCAAAGGTTTTAATTTTGGCGGGGTGTAATTAAATTGTTGGACTTGCACAATGGAGTAATTGATCTTCATTGCATAAGTAAATTATACGCAACGGCTTGTGTTTTATTTGTCGCGCAATCTTCCTTAAATTTAAATTGGTACAAAAAGTTGGGCGCGCTGATAAATTTCAGTTTTCGAACATGCGCAACGAAATCGTCTTAGTTTGCAAGGACTTTGTGCGACGATTTAAGATGATTTCGTCACGCAAGGGTCTTCAATAGTAAAATAATTAAACGAAAAATTGGGCGGATTTTAAATTTTTCGACGGACACCTTAATTGCGCAAAGTGCATCGTATTAAAACTTACAGAGAACACCTCTTCTCTCATTCTTCCTCGCGAACCCAACTGCTCTCTCTCACCGTCCGTCTTCCCAAACCTTTACCTCTAATACAGGCTTTCTCTCGCCTTCTCTCTCGCCTCTGTCACCTCTCTCTCTCAGGCAAGTTTCTCGCCATTGCAACAACCAAAACCCTTAACCGTCATCTCTCACTTCATCGCAGGTAACCTTTCTCTTTCTCTATCACCTCTCACACTCACCATAGTTTAATTCATTGGTTAATTTCAATTTAACTGAATGTTGTAGGATTAGGGAATTTGGGAATTTCGGATTAGGGAAATTAGGGATTGGGAGAATTAGGGAATTAGGGGTTTATGGCGGGATGGGGATTTGTGGTTCTAGGGATTTCAGGGTTTAGGAATTTAGTTTAATTTTCTAATTTTATGATTAAGATTTTAGTTTTAGGTATAATTAATTTTATAATTTTAGGGTTAATTATATGATGTTAAGATTAATGTATTAGTGTTAGGTATTATTTTATATTTTGAGGACAATATATAATATTAGGGTTGACGGTTAATTTTATAAGTTTTGGATTAAGTATTACTTATTAGGATTAATTTTTTAAATTAGTTAAATTTGTTAACTTTTAAATCCTAGGTTTAGGATTCTAGTTTAATTTTGTAATTTTAGGATTAAGATTAAAGTTGTAGGTATAACTTTTAAATTTTAGTGTTAATTTTATAATTGTATGGTTGGTTTTATAATATAAGTTTTGACACATCCCGACCTAGAAAGTCCACTTGGACCCTGAATCGAGTTGTGCTGGCCTACACCTGGAAGGTGATGAAGCCATAAAATGTGATAGAGTGTAGAAAAATGTGAATAATTTGAACCTAAAAATTTTAAATACTAGAGTGTGATGTGAGTGGGAGTGAACCCATTTCACACATGATGTTAGAGCATAAGTAAGGTACAGAAGTGTGGGTAAAAATCATACCCTCAGAAGTATCCATCAATACTAAGATTCGCCAGAGATCCTTGTTGATACAAACTCAGCAGCTAAAACTTGGAGGGCACCAAACAGAGAGTGTGAGTGAGCAATAAAACCAAGCTTCCCAAAGTTATTACCTCTCTAAAAGCAATGCCCCTCAATGTAAAACCCGTATCGTTATACAACATATATACATATATCCAAACCATACTCAGAAATGGCCAAACCACGGTTTGCCATGTCCATCAACTCCACCATGCATTAATAAGTAGGCCAACTGAACTTAATCAATACAAAATGATATATCAGTTGGAGTCATCTAATATGACATGTACAACTTATCCATATCTCATCAATCATGGCTAGCATATAAGTCGGAGTCACCTCTTTTGACCTGTACAACTTATCCATATCTCATCAATCATGGCTAACATATAAGTCAGAGTCACCTATAATGACCTATACGACTTGTCCATATCTCATCAATCATGGCTAGAATATAAGTTGGAGTCACCTCTTGTGACCTGTACGACTTATCCATATCTCATCAATCATGGCTAGCATATAAGTCGAAGTCACCTATAGTGACCAGTACAACTTATCCATATCTCATCAATCATGGCTAGCATATAAGTCGGAGTCACCTCTTGTGACCTGTACGACTTATCCATATCTCATCAATCATGCTAGCCAATAGCTCAATAAGTATACCTGCACACGAGTCGGAACCACCTAAAGTGGTTTGTACGACAAGACTGAGTGTAAATAAATACGCTCAAGTGCTACGGTCACGTGAAAACTGTGCAAATAATCGCGGGTCATCTATGAGTCAGAACCACCTAAAGTGGTCTGTACAACAGGAATGTGCACCTACCTTGGATCCAAGGTGAGCGTAAGGTGCGAGAGGTGAACATCACGTGAAGGACTGTGCCCTAGCCACGGGCGGGAGCACTAACACCGGGGTGCAGGTTTATGAGCTATAATATATCTCAACACAAACATACTCACTACCATCACTAACATCAACATGTACTCACTTGAAGCTTACCTGGGCATCCGCGGCGTCATTTAGCACTTCAAAGCATTCACAATAGTTAGGTTCAGGTAATATCCATATGAATTTGCCATGATGCAATCTAAACCCAAACATTTCATGATATTCCCAAAATATATAATACAGCATAACATGTACAATCAATAACACCTTACTCCCAAACTATTTACTTTTGAGAGTAATCATCAATGATAAGCCCAATTAGACCCTACTTACATTAACTATCATTACTTATCTTTCCATACTTCAATTTCTTGATTCTTCACGCATTGATTTATGATTAACATTTAATCACCAAATCATAAAGCTAAATCTCACACTTTCCACCAATGTCCCTCACATTGCTCAATTCACTAAACAAGGTTATTGTCTCAATTATTTATTCTCATTTATTATATGGCTGCATCTAACGTCTTGTTAGACTGCCTACGTACCCTAAACAGGGGTTAAGCCATTCGTAGTTCGCAATGATTAATTGTAGGTAACAAGCATACATCACTATAGAAGTGCTTGTGGAACTATCAATTATATGCCTATGAAAGAAAAAGACCCACTCACCTGGAGTCCACGCTATGATTATCTTGCACGCACATCGAGGCATCACGATCTATCGTCGCCAATGACCAATTATCAAATCACGTCTCAAAGTTCTTACCGATAGAATACATAATTTACATAAAACACATCCTTAAGGACCTTCAAGAATAATTTGAGACGCATTGACCAAAAGTCAACCGTCGATCAAAGATCGACGGTAGGGTTTACAACCCTATATAACTCGATTCGGAAGATCCGCATATCAATTTTCCAATTTGTAACTTCCAAAGATCCACATTATGCTTCTAGAGTAACATATTAAAATTTTATTACGATCCAACGGTTGGATCTTCGTCAATTCCCAAAACTGATTAGCGGTTAACGTTTTATTTTATGAATTTACAAATCCAATTCGGAAAGATCTGTACGTCGGATTCCCAATCTATAAGTTCCTACATTCTTCAAATATTATGTACTACAATGTAACAATGTTTGGTGACGATCCAACGGTTGGACCGTTGATTCACATAAATACCTATTAACGTATCGTAGAGAATTTAGGTTCCAACGATCAACCTACATCATTCAAATATCAAGACTAAATTCAAGACATTCGACATAGCCTAAAAATAGCATTGGCGGCGCATTGGCCACGCGCCGCAGTGGGTGGCGGTCGGCCGCCCCAACTCGCTGGAAAATCCAACTATTTCCAAAAATTCTCAACCACAAAGCCGGCGGGTGCCTAAAACTTCCCGACGTCGATTCGTCGTCTACGGTGGTCCAACGGGGTCATGGTTGGTTGGGTTTTGCTCTTGCGATGATGGGCTACAAAGCCCAAGTGGTGGCATCGGCCATCGCTTTTCCGATTTGCCGGAAAATCGAAAAGAGTGGGCGGAGCACTATTGATTTTCGTCAACTTTCATGGCCTCCAACCGCCACATACCACGGTTAATCAAGGTGGTTCTTGGGTGAGTTTTATAGAGGGGAATGAGAGCTTCAAGATGGTGGTGGTGACATCGAAAAACTCCATCGGAGTTAGCCGGAATTGGCCTTGGAAGATGGGTGGTCGTGGAGGTGTACGGTGGGAGTTCAAATAATTTAACTACCTTTAAATAACCAACTTCAAACATCCATAATTATACCGTTATAATTCGGACTCGGAAACGGCTTTCGCCTATGCGTTCGAAGTCGCAAGTACTATAAGGATATGATAAAAGAATAAGTCATATGTCACTCTAACCGATGATCAATGGAAGTCAAAGTCTTTGCCTCTAGGGCATTTTCATAAATTCACGCTTCTAAAATTAATAAAAATGTAAAATTTGGTACGGGTTGTCACAAGTTTAGTGATAATTTTATAAATCTAGTATTAATTGTATAATTTTAGGGTTGAATTTTTAATTTACAATTTTTGGATTTTTTAATTATTATATAAATTTAGGATTAATAAAATAGTTTTAAATGTTTTTCGTAAAATTGGTTTTTGTAGATGTTGTAGTTGATTAGGCAACATCGGTTAGTGAGTAGGTCGTCTCCGACACTTCCCTCACCTAATACTATTGTCGCCACCTCTCCTTTGGCACTGGCTCCGACGTCAGGGTCTTTGGTACCTCTGCCCCAGCCCACGATGTCTGTAATGCCTGAGTCATCGACATATTCAGTGACTCATCCGTTAGTGTGAGCACTACTCGACAGTCTCATTGATGGCCCTGGAGTAGTGAGGAGCATGAAGAGTCTGCATCGGCTTCCATAGTTGAGGGAAAATGATCAGTGACAGGTAATACATCTTTCTATGCAAATATTAGATTTAATGATTTTTTATTGGTTTGCTGTGAGAATTGTTTCCTCTATGTGTTGGTTGTGCTGTTTTATTATTTGCAGGTTTTAGGAAATTTTATACTTTTAGGGGAGGTTCTACCTAATTTTCTGTAGATTATTTACTTTGTTCTTACACTAACTTATTTCATTTTGAAGTTCGTAAAAGGACTAAGGGCCCATGCAGATTCCTGGGCATAGCACAGATCACGCGCACCACCCAAGAGCTTATCAAGATTACGTGGGATGCTCGACATCGGGCGGCAGTAACAAAGGAGCAGCACAACCACTTGGTCCATGACGTTGGCTTTATTGTGCGTCACCACTGCCCCTGTAGTGGGAATCTTGGAGAGCTATCCCAACGGAGACCAAGGCCTCCGTTCTTCATGAGTTATCGGCTAGTATTGTCGACTTTTATGACTATTTTTTTAATAAAGAAGTGAACATTAATGAATTTTAACTTGATTAATAATTTTCCTATTTGCAGCATCAGTATGATCTCCAAGACCTCGATGCCAAGCAAACCAAGTACATACAAGAGCTTTTCACTGACCGGTTCACTTAGTGGAAGAGTGACTTTCACAAGAATTTCGAGAAATATGAGGATCTGGTTGTTGCTTTAGCACATGGGTGCCCCATGGGGTTGGTGAAGTACCCTGAAGATTGGATGTGGCTCTGCACCTATGTTTAGGATGAAATATACCTCGTAAGTGAATTATATATATATATATATATATATATGAATATATGTTAATAATATTGTATTAATATTTTAAATTTATTAATATTTTAATACGTTTATTAATTTATTGAATAATTTTTAATTAATATTGGCACTAATACGGTTTGTTTCTGTTTAACAGAAAAGAGTCAAGGCCAATGCGATATATAGGTCAAAGAAGAAACTTTTCCACCACTCCGACTCTCGACGCTTCTCATATAGGATAAACGAGCGACGTCAAGTAAACACATTTTTAGAAAAGAAATTTATTAGTTTTACTCTCTATTACACAACTAATAAAATATTTGTTATTATTTTTTTCATTCAGGCAGGGTCGAAGTTTCTTAAGATTGACATGTTCAATAACGTGTACGTGCCGCACAGGGATGAGTTGATGGAGGAGGTCCATGTAAGTTTTTGTAGTTCTTAGATTTATAATTATTATTCATTTTAAATAAACGTTATACAAATATTAATTAACTTTTTTTTTTTTATAATTACAGGCTACTATGGTGGAGAAGAGCCAGGCTATTGTTGAGGAGGTGGCTTCCCTGCTTCCCCCCGATCAAGGAGGTGCCCCCTCTCAAGGATGCGGAGTTTTGTATCATGACGGACACCCTCGACTAGAGACTTAGTTATAGGCCAAGGAAGGTGTATCGGGGCATGGGAAATGCTCGTCATCGTGAGATGGGAGCCTCCTATTCCATATCGGCCTTGGGACAGGTCACATCGTTGAAATAGCAAGTAGCCGAACTCCAGCGGCAGGTGGTGGCCTAAAATACCCACATTGCAGCCTAGACTGCCCCATATCACCACCCAAAATGCCCATATGGCTACCTAGGAGTCTAGGATGATCCAGATCATCTCTGTGCTTCAGGTTCGATTCAACATCCCCACCGTTACACCTCCTTCTCATACACCTTCTACCTCCAAGACCCCTAACCCAACACGGCCGACTAGCGGAGTTGATAGTAATGATTTCTTGTTGTAGTCTTTTTTTTTTTTAAACATTCGTACTTCTTAAGTTTTTTTCCCGTTTGTATGTACATTTTCATATTTATTTTAAATCAATATTTTTCCTTATCAATTAATGTTCCTAAATTAATTTAACCAAACAAAATTATTTTGGCTAAAATTCATTTTATAAACAATTTTTTTTTAAATTTAAAAATGGTTTGCACGACAAAATTTGATGCGAGAATTATACGCACACAAATTAAACCCTCTTTTTATCAATTGTAGTGAAGAATGTAAGTAGGGATCGTTCTGGACCGGGGATTAGGAGGGATTATTAATCACTTGGATTTGACTCAAAAACGTAAAAACACAATATAAAACACTATACTAGACTCAAGGAATGCAAAACTAAACTTTAAATCATCAAAACAAACCAAAAGACTCAAAACAGCACCAAAACACTCAAAACTGCCTTAAAAACACAATCTGGGCAGTTTTGAACACTAGACACAACTTTGGACGAAAATTGGTTTTAACTTGACCTAAGACACTTAAGAACACAAACTAAAGTGATTTCTAACTACTATGACTCAACAAAGTAAAGGGGGATTGGTTTTGGACGAATTTAAAAACAAAACAAACTTTTTAAATTAGAACAGATTGTAAAAACGAATTTGATGGAATTGAATGGATGGGAAGCTAGCTAAGGGGTTCATCTTCACACATGTTATACTTGCATATAAAACGATTTCCAATTTCTTTTCAATAACCCATGAATTCTCAACGCCCCAAGTTAATTAGGTTCGCTTAAATTAACCTTCAGATTTTCCTAACGTTATTGAATTGGATGATTGCATACGACAACCCAAAACATTCCCCACAAGTCCCCTACATGATTGCATAATAGAGATACAAGCAAGAATCATTAAGTTCTATGAAAACCATAAGCATTGACGAAGCACTTGTTACTATGATTGCATGAAACTTATGCCAAGAATTTACTTAACGCGATTGAGATCATCAACCTTTACTACTTGTGAATATAATTCCATAACGATTAGGTGAAATTTCCTTATATCCTAGCATCCAATTTATGCATGATAATTAAGCGTGCACTCTCAACCAACACACACAAATCAATGTAATTCACATAGATAAGTAAATTGAATTCACAACTTATGAAACGCAATTAGAAGTAATCAAATCATATCGCAAGCATAAACATGTATTTCGAATCCCCCCCTAGCCAAGGGGGGGTTTAGTTCCTCATACGCACAAAACAAAGAGAATTGAAATTAAACATTGAAATCAAAGGAAAAGAAACACCTAGAAATTCCAACCACGCGAACTCGAATTGCATGAACTCCTGAGCTTCCTTCTCCTCCTCCTTGGTGCGGCAAGGGTCTAGGGACAGGTTTAGGGCTTTAGGTGTATGGATGCATGGTTATGGAGGGATGTAGTAGTGTTTAGGGGAAGAGGATGGTGCGGCAAAGCTTAAAACTAAGGAGAAAGGTGTTTGGTGGCTGCGGCAAGGGTGTGGAGAGGGTTGGACGAATTTCTGGAATTAATGAATGTGTATGAGAGGTGGTGATCTGATCTAGGGGTTAATGTGAGTATATATAGGCACTTAAAACCCTAGGGTAATCAGATATGGACTTGAATAACCCAAATCCACAAGGAAATAGGCTTAGAAATCAGAAATAGAAAGGGATAACGCTTCCTAGGTGCGGCAGGTAAGGAGATAAGGTGATAAGGCTTCTAGAATGCCTTGCAAGGCAAGGGAAATCAGCTTTCTAGAAGGGATAGGTGCGGCACTAAAGGATAGGGCAGATTAGGGCTTCTAGAAACCCTCCAATGCAAGGAAAACTCATGGCAATGATGGATAAGGGTTCTAGAACAAGGATAAGGTTTCTAGAACAAGGATAAGGTTTCCTCATTGCACATGGAAACTTTTGCCTATTAGGATTAGGAAACCTTGTCTTTGTCATTCCTTCTTCATCTTGGACTCCTTTTCCTTCTTGGACTTGGAAAACTTCTTTGTTGCTTCACTTGAGACCATTTCGATTTTGACTTTCCTTCATCAAGTAGGAAACCTTATTTGAGTAGGAAACTTTGTTCTTCTAGGAATCCTAATTCAACTAGGAAACCCATTTTAACTAGGAATCCTAATTCAACTAGGAAACCATCTTCCATCAGGGACTTTCCTACTTCAACTAGGAAACCTTGCTCAAGTAGGAATCATCATCTTCAAGTCTTCAATTTCGTCCATCCTCTTGGCTCCAAGCATATGATGTCCATTCCAAGCTCTAATTTGCTCCAAAAGGTTCCAAAATGCATCCTTTTGCATACTTTGCCCTTAAAACCTGAAAACACATAGAACTAGCTTAAAAGACTACTTTACTAAGGAAAAACACTATAAATGCACAAAAACAAGCTAAACTAAGGTGCGTAAATATGCTTACAAGATATGCACTCTATTTTCACTCAGATTTTCTAACTCCACACCCTACACTTAATTATATGTGAGAAGATTGATGTAAATATAAAAACGAATGCTCACATATATGTATAACAAAGAACGCAATTTCCGAAGTTAATAACATGTTTAGATATGATCTCATGAATGGAACGTTACTACTTAGATGCGAGAACCAGTGACACCATATTCTCGTACCAATTTTAGACTCCACAAATTGAGACACATAACACTCAAGATTAAAGTCAAGGGTTGTAACGGGGCTAGGGGTATTGGTTAACAAAGAAAGGTAAAGGATAAAACAATAGTAAGCAAAGCAATGAACTTGATACTTAAATTCACTTTAGAGTGCAGAAAATAACTTTAAACACAAAGGGGAATACACGTGCATACTTAGGGTCAAATGCAACGTTTTGGACCCTTTCTTCAATAACCAACAACTTAGAGCTCATTTTATGCTCTTCCAACTCCTTTTCATACTATTCACAACTTTTTTTTTTTTTTTTCCTTTCTATTTTGCACGAATTTTTCTCTTTTTTTTTTTAACCCGTGCCTCAATATGAGTTTTGGCACATACCCATATCAAGAATCCTTCCCCCACACTTAGCTTTCTGCACTATCATGATCCACAGGAATTCATCATGAGTCATGCTTAACTACGTTCTAAGAACAAGGGTATGGATAATCCTAATCTAGGCTAGGTGAGGATAATGTGGGTTAACAAACAACATAGGCTAAACGAGGCTCAACGGGGTTAAACCTACAAAAACACATGCATGGAATGATGGCTTTTTGGCTATGGTGGTAACTACTAACTTCATCTTGAATATGTGTTATGCAATTCAATAACATGTTTTGAATGAAATTGGCATGAGTTCTAGTATTTGGAACTAAATGATGAAACGCCTTCTAAGTAGTAACCAAGCAAAGAATAATGAGATCATGCAACGACTTTAGAAAACAAGAATGCACAGATTTTAACTCTCCAAATAAACATTTAGGCTCAAGTCTCACAAGGTTGTAGCATTTGTTTGAGTTCCTTCCTTCAAGCATGTTACAAAAACTGATTTTTTTTTTTTTTTTTCTTTTTGATTACATGTGAAGTCATAAGTTATAACCACAACCAAGCATAACAAAGAGTAAATCAAACTTTCATCCATGTTAATCATTCTCTTTAATAGTCATGCAATTACAAACCGAATCCTCATCATTGTGTTGGAAGGTACCCTAAGACACAAACAAACACACAAAAACAACTTAAAAACAACTTAAAAACAACTCTTTTTGGGTTTTCAAAACAATTTTTTCAATTTTTTCTGGGATTTTCGGATTTTTAGAACAACAAATACTAAAACACACCAAAACAGCCTAAAAACACCTAAAAACAGCAAGAAACAACATTTAAAATTATGGGTGACAAAACCCTACGAATTTGCATCAAAACACTTTGGTTACCCCCCCCCCCCCCCCCCACACTTAAATCAAAAATTGTCCTCAATGTTTCAAGCATAGACTCACACAAATAACAAACAACAAACAAAACAACATCTAACAACCTAACATGGCAGAAACAAAATCAACAACAAAGAGAAGAGTTTAGGAACGCAAATCTGGAATTGGAGTGCTTTCTCGGTCTTTCTTTGTTGAATGCATGGGTTGCCTCCCAAGTAGCGCTTGCTTTAACGTCGTACAGCCGGACGAAGACCTCATTCACTCCTTACTAGGGCCCACGGTTTCCAAGGGTATGTCATCCACGGTAT
Source organism: Pyrus communis (assembly GCF_963583255.1). Lineage (NCBI taxonomy): Eukaryota > Viridiplantae > Streptophyta > Magnoliopsida > Rosales > Rosaceae > Pyrus > Pyrus communis. The sequence continues at coordinate 12,704,222 of NC_084815.1, forward strand.
GCTCCACAAAGGTGTCATAATAGGGCTTCAAACGATGCCCGTTCACCTTGAATTCTTGTCCCGTTTTCAAGCTTTGGATTTGGACTGCACCATGAACAAAAACATTAGTAATAACAAATGGTCCAATCCACTTAGAACGTAACTTACCGGGAAACAAACGTAAACGGGAATTGAACAATAGCACTTTCTGCCCAATTGAGAATGATTTCCCACGGATCATGTTGTCATGGAAAGCTTTGGTCTTTTGCTTGTAAATGCGTGCATTATCGTACGCCTCGTGCCGTTTTTCATCAAGCTAATTCAATTGGAATTTCCTAAGACTTCCCGCTTCATCTAAGTGCATGTTGAACTTCTTGACGGCCCAAAGAGCTTTATGCTCCAACTCCACGGGAAGATGGCACGCCTTGCCATAGACAAGTCTAAAAGGGGACATCCCAATGGGGGTTTTGTACGCCGTACGATACGCCCAAAGTGCATCATCTAACCATAAGCTCCAATCCTTCCTTGTTGGCCCAACGGTCTTCTCAAGTATTTGCTTGATCTCTCGGTTGGAAACCTCGGCTTGGCCATTCGTTTGAGGATGGTAAGGTGTAGAAACCTTATGGGTGACATGGTATTTCCTCAATAACGCTTCAATGGTCCGATTGCAAAAGTGTGACCCTCCATCACTAATGATCACTCGTGGCATGCCAAACCTTGCAAAAATGTTAGTTCTAATAAAATCTGCAACCACTTTAGAATCATTAGTCCGGGTGGCCTTGGCTTCCACCTATTTTGACACATAATCAACCGCAAGAAAAATATACATGAAACCATACGATGAAGGGAAGGGACCCATAAAATCAATACCCCAAACATCAAAAATTTCAACATTTAGGATAGAAACCTGCGGCATTTGGTCCCTTGCACTAATACCACCCATTCTTTGGCATTTATCACATGTTAAGCAAAACGTTCTAGCATCCTTAAAAATACTAGGCCAATAAAATCCACATTGTAACACTTTGAGGGCCGTGCGTTGTGTGCCAAAGTGCCCTCCACATGCATATGTATGACAAAAACTCAAAATTGAATGACATTCAGAATCATGCACACAACGACGTATAATCTGATCGGGACAAAATTTCCATAAGTATGGATCATCCCACACATAAAACCGTGCATCATGCCTAAGTTTGTCACGTTGGTGCCTATTGAACTCATTTGGAATACGTTTTGACACCAAAAAATTAACTATATCGGCATACCAAGGTGTACTAACCTTTATGGACAGCAATTGTTCATTGGGGAATGTCTCGGCAATGGGTAGGGCTTCTTCATTGTGCACCATTCGGCTTAGGTGGTCAGCCACCACGTTTTCACTTCCCTTCTTGTCCCGAATCTCTATGTCGAACTCTTGAAGTAGCAACATCCATCGAATTAGCCGTGGCTTGGCCTCATTTTTAGTGAGCAAGTACTTCAGAGCTGCATGATCAGTGAAAACAATTACTTTAGTACCAATTAGATATGATCGAAATTTATCTAAAGTAAAGACAACGGCAAGAAGTTCTTTTTCCGTAGTGGAGTAGTTTAATTGTGCATCGTTCAATGTCCGTGAGGCGTAGTAGATGACATGCGGCCTCTTGTCCTTTCTTTGTCCTAAAACAGCTCCTAAAGCATAGTCGGACGCATCACACATGAGCTCGAAAGGTAGACTCCAATCCGGTGGAACAATGATGGGTGCCGTGGTCAACAACTCCTTAAGTTGGTTGAATGATGCTGTGCACTCCTTGGTGAATTCAAACGTCACGTCTTTTTGTAGGAGACGGCAAAGAGGTTGTGCAACCTTCGAGAAATCCTTGATAAACCTACGATAAAATCCTGCATGGCCAAGAAAAGAACGAACCTCTCTAACCGAAGTTGGAGAGGGTAAGTGACGTACAAGATCTATTTTCGACTTATCAACCTCAATACCGTTTTCAGAGACTATATGACCTAAAACTATGCCTTGTTTAACCATGAAATGGCATTTTTCCCAATTAAGAACAAGGTTAGTTTCAACGCAACGTTTTAAGATTAAACTAAGATTATGCAAGCAACCATCAAAAGAATCACCAAACATGCTAAAATCATCCATAAACACTTCAATGATTTTCTCAACATAATCAGAAAATATGCTCATCATGCATCGTTGAAATGTAGCAGGTGCATTACATAAACCAAAAGGCATGCGACGATATGCAAAAGTACCGAAGGGGCATGTAAAAGTGGTTTTTTCTTGATCTTCGGGTGTTATGACAATTTGATTATAACCAGAATAACCATCAAGAAAACAATAGAAAGCATAACCGGCTAACCTCTCAAGCATTTGGTCGATGAACGGCAGTGGGAAGTGATCCTTCCTTGTTGCGGCATTTAGCTTCCTATAATCGATGCACACCCTCCAACCGGTTTGAATGCGTTGAGGAACAAGTTCATTCTCGGCATTTGCAACCACAGTCACTCCAGATTTCTTCGGAACACATTGCACGGGTGAGACCCACTTACTATCCGAGATTGGATAGATTACTCCACAATCCAAAAGCTTGATTACCTCCTTCTTCACAACTTCCATCATCGGAGGGTTGAGACGGCGTTGAGCCTCTCGGGATGTTTTGGACCCCTCCTCTAGAAGTATGCGATGCATGCATGTAGTAGGGCTAATTCCCTTGATGTCGGCCAAGGTCCATCCAATTGCTGTTTTGTACTCCTTAAGCACTCGTACCAATTTGCTCTCTTCTTGTGCCGTGAGTGAGAATGAAATAATGACGGGCAACGTGTCATCCTCGCCCAAGAAAACATACTTCAAATGACTAGGCAACGACTTAAGTTCAAGTGTAGGTGGCTGCACAACTGAGGGAAGCATTTTATTAGCCGAAACTGAACTTAAAATAGGGTCCGAATACTTACCCGATTGTAATGGCAATGACTCGAGGGCAGCCACCATCTCAATGACCTCACCATTAGGAGGCACGGCAAAAGAATGATCATGCATGCCGTGGGTTCCCATGGTTGTGGCTTCAATGTTTTGCTTGTCCATGCCTTGTGCAATGACCAATTCAAGTGCATCGTTGTTCAATTTGTCAAAATAGTCCTGTGACAAAGAGTCAATTACATCAATAGCAAAACATGAATGATTCTCACTAGGGTACTTCATAGAATTAGAAAGATTAAAATTAATAACTTCCCCATCAAATTCCATCGTCAACATGCCATTATAGACGTCAATCTTCGTCCGAGCAGTTTTCATGAATGGCCTTCCGAGGAGGATGGGCAATGAAGGGGCATGGTCAGAGTCATCCATCTCAAGTACGTAGAAGTCCGCTGGGAAGATCAAATGATTAACCTGCACTAACACATCTTCCAAAACTCCCTTTGGATAGGCATTAGATCTATCGGCTAATTGTATGATCACACCATCGTTTTTCAACGCTCCTAGGTTCATAGATGCATAAATTGAATATGGCATGACATTTATAGATGCACCTAGGTCTAACATGGCAGATTCAAACCTAGAATTACCAATAACACATGGAATTGTAAAACTACCCGGATCTTTGCATTTTGGGGGCAGCTTGCGTTGTAAGATGGCTGAGACGTTTTCACCTACTTTGACCACCTCCTTGGTCGAAATCCTCCTCCTATTGGTGCAAAGTTCCTTCAAGAACTTGGCGTACTTCGGGACTTGCTTGATTGCATCCAAAAGGGGGATATTAACTTGAACTTTCCGAAACGTCTCCAAAATGTCCTTTTCCGCTTCTTCTTTCTTTGTTTGCTTAAACCTACTAGGAAAAGGAACATTCGCAGGAAAATCATTAGTAGGAACCGAACTTGACACGTTCTTACCTTTATTGGATGAATTGGACGACTTGGGATCACTTAGAACTTGCGGCACATTTGGTTCCACCTTGGCCGTTGGTGGCCTTTGCTCCTCCTCTTCCATTCTCAACTCGTCCTCCTCGTTGGAACGTGATTTGGATGGGTTGAGGTCAGATCCGACTTGCTTTCCACTTCGCAAATGCATAGCTTTTGCAGATTCGAATCCACCTTTCGGATTGACCATCGTTGAGCTAGGCAACCTTCCTTGCTCACGAAATTGCCCTATGAACTTGGCAATTTGTCCCACTTGCTTTTCTAAGTTGTCCACCCTCTTGTCTTGGATTTGCCTCTCTTTGTTTTGAGTTTGGACTTCCTGCGTCAAAGTAGTAAGTAATTGAAAAATCTTATCATTATCACTTGAATTACCTACATTGCTTTGGGCAGGTTGTGCTTGGGCTTGTGGTGGTGCCAACGGCTTTTGATAGAATCCCTGGGTTTGTTGCCTAAATCCGCTTTGTTGTTGACCTTGTTGGGGGTCTCGCCATTTGAAATTCGGATGATCACGCCAACCAGGATTGTAAGTATTAGAAAACGGATCACCACGTGTTTGGTATTGGTTGCCATATCCCACGGCATTGAGTGTCTCCCACCCTCCATTCTCGATCAATTGTGGACACTTGTCCGTAGGGTGTCCTTGCATGGAGCATACGCCACAAGAAGCTACAGTTTTGACTTTTGGACCTTCCACCACCTGAGAAAGCAACGTAGTAAGGTTAGCCATTTGATTTTGAAGTTCGGTTATGGCACTTACCTCATTGACTTGGTGTTGCCGTGGGGTACTCCTCTGTCCAACGCCTTCGTATTGTTGAGCGTTCAACGCTCGATTAGCAATCAACATCTTTGCAGCCGTAGGGGTCTTGTCCACCAAGGCTCCTCCCGCTGAGGCATCTAGCATTTGACGTTCAATAGGTAGAAGTCCCTCGTAAAAGTATTGTAGAAGTAGTTCCTCCTTCATTTGATGCTGTGGACATGAAGCAACAAGAGATTTAAAACGTTCATAATAAGTAGGAAAGGATTCACCTTCATCTTGTTGAATTCCACTTATCCTTTTTCGTAGGAGGATGACTCGAGAAGTTGGGAAAAACTTCTCCAAGTAAGCTCGTTTCATGCTCTCCCATGATGTGACAGTTCCGAGAGCCAATTCGTACAACCAATCTTTCGCTTTCTCTTGGAGAGAAAAGGGAAAGGCCTTCATCTTCAAGATGCTCTCATCCACGTTCATCGGAGTCATGCTTGAGCAAACGACTTCAAACTCCTTCAAATGCTTGTTCGGATCTTCCATGGATAGCCCATGGTACTTCGGAATGTGATGTAACAGGCTTGACTTCAATTCGAACTCAGCAGTTTTGTCTTGAGCCGCCCTTGGGTATTGGATGCACAAGGGTGCGGCATTGGCCAATCCCGAAGCGGAAAACTCCTTGATTGTTCGGTTGTCCGCTGCCATGTCTTCCACTTCTTCTTCAAATTCAGAAACGGACTCGGAACTTGCACTTGATTCACTAGGTTCCGGGTTCTTCCTCTTACGTCTCAACTCACGCTCAAAATCGTCGTCAAAGTCTAAAATATGTTCGTGAACCGGATTAGAACTCCGAGTCATAAACAAGTACCTAAAACAAGAAACAAAATAACATAAGAATTTGATCTAATAAGAAAAACGAAAATAACAATCCAAGGGATTAGCAAAATTGCTAGTCCCCGGCAACGGCGCCAAAATTTGATGCGAGAATTATACGCACACAAATTAAACCCTCTTTTTATCAATTGTAGTGAAGAATGTAAGTAGGGATCGTTCTGGACCGGGGATTAGGAGGGATTATTAATCACTTGGATTTGACTCAAAAACGTAAAAACACAATATAAAACACTATACTAGACTCAAGGAATGCAAAACTAAACTTTAAATCATCAAAACAAACCAAAAGACTCAAAACAGCACCAAAACACTCAAAACTGCCTTAAAAACACAATCTGGGCAGTTTTGAACACTAGACACAACTTTGGACGAAAATTGGTTTTAACTTGATCTAAGACACTTAAGAACACAAACTAAAGTGATTTCTAACTACTATGACTCAACAAAGTAAAGGGGGATTGGTTTTGGACGAATTTAAAAACAAAACAAACTTTTTAAATTAGAACAGATTGTAAAAACGAATTTGATGGAATTGAATGGATGGGAAACTAGCTAAGGGGTTCATCTCCACACATGTTATACTTGCATATAAAACGATTTCCAATCGCTTTTAAATAACCGATGAATTCTCAACGCCCCAAATTAATTAGGTTCGCTTAAATTAACCTTCAGATTTTCCTAACGTTATTGAATTGGATGATTGCATACGACAACCCAAAACATTCCCCACAAGTCCCCTACATGATTGCATAATCGAGATACAAGCAAGAATCATTAAGTTCTATGAAAACCATAAGCATTGACGAAGCACTTGTTACTATGATTGCATGAAACTTATGCCAAGAATTTACTTAACGCGATTGAGATCATCAACCTTTCCTACTTGTGAATATAATTCCATAACGATTAGGTGAAATTTCCTTATATCCTAGCATCCAATTTATGCATGATAATTAAGCGTGCACTCTCAACCAACACACACAAATCAATGTAATTCACATAAATAAGTAAATTGAATTCACAACTTATGAAACGCAATTAGAAGTAATCAAATCATATCGCAAGCATAAACATGTATTTCGAATCCCCCCTAGCCAAGGGGGGTTTAGTTCCTCATACGCACAAAACAAAGAGAATTGAAATTAAACATTGAAATCAAAGGAAAAGAAACACCTAGAAATTCCAGCGACGCGAACTCGAATTGCATGAACTCCCGAGCTTCCTTCTCCTCCTCCTTGGTGCGGCAAGGGTCTAGGGACAGGTTTAGGGCTTTAGGTGTATGGATGCATGGTTATGGAGGGATGTAGTAGTGTTTAGGGGAAGGGGATGGTGCGGCAAAGCTTAAAACTAAGGAGAAAGGTGTTTGGTGGCTGCGGCAAGGGTGTGGAGAGGGTTGGACGAATTTCTGGAATTAATGAATGTGTATGAGAGGTGGTGATCTGATCTAGGGGTTAATGTGAGTATATATAGGCACTTAAAACCCTAGGGTAATCAGATATGGACTTGAATAACCCAAATCCACAAGGAAATAGGCTTAGAAATCAGAAATAGAAAGGGATAACGCTTCCTAGGTGCGGCAGGTAAGGAGATAAGGTGATAAGGCTTCTAGAATGCCTTGCAAGGCAAGGGAAATCAGCTTTCTAGAAGGGATAGGTGCGGCACTAAAGGATAGGGCAGATTAGGGCTTCTAGAAACCCTCCAATGCAAGGAAAACTCATGGCAATGATGGATAAGGGTTCTAGAACAAGGATAAGGTTTCCTCATTGCACATGGAAACTTTTGCCTATTAGGATTAGGAAACCTTGTCTTTGTCATTCCTTCTTCATCTTGGACTCCTTTTCCTTCTTGGACTTGGAAAACTTCTTTGTTGCTTCACTTGAGACCATTTCGATTTTGACTTTCCTTCATCAAGTAGGAAACCTTATTTGAGTAGGAAACTTTGTTCTTCTAGGAATCCTAATTCAACTAGGAAACCCATTTTAACTAGGAATCCTAATTCAACTAGGAAACCATCTTCCATCAGGGACTTTCCTACTTCAACTAGGAAACCTTGCTCAAGTAGGAATCATCATCTTCAAGTCTTCAATTTCGTCCATCCTCTTGGCTCCAAGCATATGATGTCCATTCCAAGCTCTAATTTGCTCCAAAAGGTTCCAAAATGCATCCTTTTGCATACTTTGCCCTTAAAACCTGAAAACACATAGAACTAGCTTAAAAGACTACTTTACTAAGGAAAAACACTATAAATGCACAAAAACAAGCTAAACTAAGGTGCGTAAATATGCTCCTATCACCGTCCCCATTAATACATTCAACAATAGTGATAAATCTTGTGATAAGAAATCATTTGTCCCTCTAAACTTTATGCAACAAAGAGACTCTTCGTCGTTCTGTCCTTGTAACACGAAAATTTTCGTCCTATTAAACTTCTTGTGACGAAAGTATGTTTGTCGCGTATGATAGTTTGTGCGACGAATCTGCTTCGCCCCTTTTAACTTAGTGCGACGAAACTTTAATTCGTCAAACAAACACTTTTGCATGACGATTGTTCTTCTCTTCATCGTGCAAGACCTTTCTTTACGAGCCTTGCTCGACAAAGTGATGGCGACAAAGTGTTCGTCGTGTATTTTTTTTATGTGACAAAAATCCTCTTTGCACAATGTTATTGTTTTGTCACAATAACTGTTAAATGTAGTAGTGAGTTGTTTAGCACTATTTATGAAATTGAACCACAAATGATACACTACTTATGAAATTGCAGGAATAACTAAACACTTATGAAACTGCACCAATAACTAAACTTTTTTCTAAAACTGAACCAATAACTAGACACTATTTATGAAAGTGGATCAAGAATTAGACACTATTTTTTAAACTAGACTAAGAAGTAGACACTACTTCTGAAACTAGACCAATAACTAGGCACTATTTCTGAAAGTAGACTAAGAAATAGGCACTATTTTTTTATGCTGAGCATAAGTGGACACTAATTATGAAATTGGAACAAGAATGAGACATTATTTATGAAACTGAACCAATTACTATACACTATTTATGAAATTGCACAACCACATATTTGTTGAAAAAGTATTTCGGCACTTAGAAAGATGAAGGAAGAAATGTAGAGATATTGTTCCTTGCTTTCTTTTGTTTCATTTTTGGACATGATGAAGAAAGAAGCATCAATTAAACTGGCGTCAATCACTCCATCCACAAAATATGTTATCAACTTAGTCTTTAGCACAAAAAACTCAGTCTTCATAGGTGATTCACCTTTAGGCATCTCCTTTTCTTTTTCAATGACGGGTTCCAAAGTTGTTTCTTATGATGGCATGATCGAAAGACTTTCACTGTCACTCACTGCAAACTTGTATTTTATTTTCTTTTTTTTTAGTAGGCCATAGTCGAATCCTGGATCAAGCATATGTTTCCAATCATCCTTAGTACGTACATTCCAAATCATTGTTCTCGTCGGTACCTTTTCCTCAATGACGTATTGTTTGCCTTTATTGTCATCCTTTTTACCATCTTCCGCAGTTGGTGTCTTCATCTTAACTTTCATTTAAGCCACATTTGGAATTGATGAGGGTTATTATTCAAGTCTTTTGGAAGTTATTGTCAAAAGCATTCAAATATGAAATTGGTGAGGATTCCATTTCAGCCACATTTGAATGACTTTCTTCTAAATCCTTCAGATAATCATTGATTTTCAGAGAATTTACGTTGTTCTTTGTCTGCATCTTTAACATTTCAGCATTCTGTGCATTGTTATTCTTCCACTGAATTCTACTTTCTGCAGAAGCTTTTCAATTTCATTGTTAAGCATTTTATTTGTTTGACCAAATATCAAGCACTCTCTGGTTGATGTGTTATCTGCATGTGTCAACATCTCCCTGAAGGTTAGGTACCTCTTCTCAGCAATGCTCCTAGCATTCTTGAACTCATCAAATAGCTTTTCACTTATAACTGTATCCATGCCGATTATGTGTTTTTGGATGGTGGCATCCAACTTGATCATTTCCTCACCGAACAGTTGGTCAAATTATGTTTGGGCTTCATTTATGTTGATTCCAAAGTTCATCAGTTTGCTGCCCGTTCTGGGTCAGATTTCGTTCAACCTCTGTTATGTCTTCTTTGTTTGGTTCGTCTTGCTTTTCGGAATGATCCTCCACTTTATCAGTTTTAGCATTATTTTGTTGCCCATTATTGTACACATTTTGATCAAGTTATGTTGTGTCTCCTCTGTTTTGTTCATGTTGCTTTTCAAAATCATCTTCCAATTTACCAGTTTTAACGTTAGTTTTCTTCTTTTTCTTTGCTTTTTATTTTTTTTTATTTTTTCTTATGGCCGTTTTCCCTTTGAAGATTGTTCTTGTGGTTGAGCATAAGGAACTTCATAACCAATCTGCACATAGTAACATTAGACATTGTCAATTTGCATAAAAATGTCCAACACTTTTTCTGAAAGTTGACCACACCATTTATGAAACTTAACTAAATTAAGCCACATTGTTTCTGGAACTACAGTAATATAACCCACTCTATTTCTGAAAAAAGGATCAAAATAATGCACACTTTTTATGAAACTAGATGAAATTAACCAACACAATTTATGAGACTGAACCAAAATTACTTAAACTATTTCTGAAATAGCCACACAATTTATGACATTAACCCACACTAGTTATGAAATAGCCACACTATTTCTAAAATTACAACAAAATTACTTAAACTATTTTTGAAACTGAAGCACAATAAGCCACAACATTTTAAGAAAGTGAACACAACACACGATTAATGAACAAATTTTTTTTTATCGAATTAGTTAACTGTTTATAGATGTTATTGGTCATATGTGATAGTTTTTTGTTTGGAGATTGTTTGGTACCTCTTGTGGTGTTCTTTGTTTGGTTCATCTTCCTCGTTCGATTCATCATCTTCAGTATCTGCTTGCTTCCTTTTATTGATTTTCTTTTTTTTTCATTGTTTCTTCAAAGTCTCTAGATGCAGTTGATGAGAAGGAATAACATCTTTAATCTGCACACAGTCATATTAGATAGTTGGCATTTCACATGCTAAATGTCATTACTTTTGTATTGGAAAACATGTTCAAAGTTTGATAAATATGGACTACTTCTAGAACTACAATATGAAACTATTTCTGGATTTCCAATATGATAATACTTCTAAAACTGTAAAGTCTAATTATTTGTGGAATGTAGAGTGAAATATCTTGATTATTGGTGATTTCCTTGATTTTTTTTTCACTTGGACATCCTTGATTGCTTTATGTATCATTCTCGTGTTTCATCTTGCGATCGCTAGAATCATGTTTTCTCGTTCTTCTATGATCTTCACCAGATTTGTGTGAAGACATATCCAGTACTGTATGAATTAAGGAAGTGAAGTTAGTTTTGTCAAGTTTGTAAGAAACAATTCATGTTCTTTCATACTACTATTTTGATTACTTACCAAAACAGAAGTCCAGCCACTTGTTGTCGGTTCTTCTCCTCCCTTCTTCTTTTTTGTTTGTGCTTTGTCAAGCAACTTGAATAGATAGTCTCTTACTCTTTTTTCCAAGTTGTAATTATTTATCTCCTCCAAGTTCCCACAGATTTTCAGAAAAACTCCATGTGATGTAATTTCCAAAGTTTGTAAATAGAAGTGACTGAATGCAGTGTGTGCGTATAAGTGCAGTGGTTTCTTTTGCACCCTCAGGTGTTTGGTCTTGGAGTGATTTCTCGTAGGCCTCTGTAAGATGTTTCTTCATTACGATCTTTGTATCTTTGAAGTATTTGGTGATGGGGTGGTTGTCCTTGCCAAATTTGGTGGATTTGTCACTATTCGACAAATCAACTCCTTCGTTGTTCAATCCGAATATTTGAATAACATCATCGCTGGAAATCCCCCTTGTTCATGGTGTCCAAATTTGAACTTTTGGTTTCTGGGGTTTTAGCATTAAATGATTTTGACCCATGTCCATGTTAGACCTCTTCTTCCTTTCTGACATCATCAAGGTCTTGTCCATGTATGTCGTCAGTCCACTCCAAAATGGCGTATTTGCTAGTTCGTCACCGAAATCTTGACGTTTTGTAGCATAGGCTTGTATACTTCTATTAAGAACTAGGTTTATTTTTTGGCTAGCCTTGTCAAAATTTGTAAATGCTACCTAATCACTGCATATTAATGTTGCATTGTATTCATGGTTTTGTATTAAGTTCTTGGTCTAAACCTTCATTTTCATATTCTTTATAGACCAATCGTCTTGGATTCATGTTAGGTTCTTCTAAAACCGTTTGACTGGAGAACGTGACTAGTCATATGAATCCATATCTCATAAGCGTATCATAACATCATATCTTTGATCGTATTGATCTCGATGCCACAAGGTGACGAGCTCAAGAGGAGCTGCCACTTCGTGAAGACCAAAGGAATCCATCTCGTGTAAGGCAAGGTTGCACAAAGGTAAAATTGCTCTATTGATAGGGATCTAGGAATTGAGCTTGTCTGGTATTTATCTGAACCTTTGTTTACACTAGGGGATTGGACTCAATGGAGAGTCCCTGGTTTTTTAACCCAGAGGTGGGTTTTTCCAGCCAAAAACTTCCTTATGTTCGATACCTTACAAAGCGCCCTTTATCACCTTTGTTGGAGTTAAATATTGTAGGGTTTGCTAGTATTGTCACTTTTTTAACCAAGTGAACTTAACTCAAGTACTAAGACTAAAACTTATTTGAAGTTCACTTCGTTAAGTTTTAACCTTTTAAGTTTGTTTGGTTTATATTCTTGTGGGCTTCTAACAATCTGTACTCAGTTAACTAGTACAGTTGACTAGTCATTACAGTTGGTTTTTAATTTTTTTTTTTTTTTTTTTTTTTTTTTTTTGTTGGGTATTCCACCTGGTACCAATTTCAACTTACATTGCACCTGTAAACCTTGTCATGTTGTATCTATACTAGAGGTATTCCTTATTCTTTTTATCTTCTTTTTTCTTAGTTGTACTCTTCTAAGTGTTTTTGTTTTTTGCATCTGCAACAATGAAAATTGTTAGGACACTATTTCTTGAAGTGTAACAAAATAACACATGTTATTTCTGGAACTACGCTAAATAAACTCACACTATTTATGAAATGAACCAAAATAACCCACAATGTGCCTGGAAGGTAAGAAAATAAACTCTATTTGTCAAATTATATCAAACTAACCAACACTATTTTTCTGAAAGTGAACCAAAGTCACTCACACTATTTTTGTAATGACTACGAAAAAACTCACAGTATTTATGAAAGGGAGCAAAATATTTAGGGAAGTGTTATTGGCACTCCAAAAAATCTCATTCTACACTGCTCATAAGTGTATTTTTCTTTCCTAATATAGAAAGTTTGGAGTGTAGAATGAGAGTTTTGGAGTGCTAATAACAATTCCCAATATTTAACCCACACCGTTTATGAAATATCCAACACTATTTATAAAGAAAGGGAGCAAAACCAAACCAAAACAACCCACATTGTTTATGAAAGGGAGCAAAATCAACATTAGTCCGTGAACTACAACAAAATATCCCACACTTTTTATGTAATGACCCGTCCCCAATTATTATGATTTTTATAATTTTTAAATGTGAATTTATGAAAATGCCCTTTGAGGCAAAGTGTTGACTTTTGTTGAGTACCGTGTCGTGTGATGTAAGCTTCAATTTCTTGGCATATCCTCAGAGTACTCGTCGCCACGAACGCGTGGGCGCAACCGGATCGTAATTTGGAATTATAACAAAGGAGATATTAATCTTTAAAGCTGGGTGCATTTTAGTAAATTTGTTATTTTCTGGAATGCTCCAGATTTCTGGAGCCAAATCAAGAAGGCCACGTTTGTGGCCCAGATTAAAAGGAAGAAAGTTGGGCAGTAGAGCTGAGGATAAAGGAGAGAAAGGAGGGAGAGGTGAGGCAAATCAGAAAAGGAAAGATGTGAGGGTGACCAATCAAGGAAGAGAGAAAAGAGAGAAAGGAGAGAAGAAGGGGAGAATGAGAACCGCCGGGTTCACCATGACCCGTACCCAACTCGGTGAAAATGCTTGAAATTCGATGCTTTCTCTGGTTAAATTCCGGTGAATTGCACTGGCCCATTACTTGGGAACTTCTCATCGATCATTCCCCTTCGATTTTCTGCACAAATTGGACAAGAATTGGTCTTGGCTTTGTGGCAAGAGCACCAGCGACACCGTGGTGTTCTTAGTGGCAATCCGCCATTTCTGCAATGATTTCTCTCAATTGCCACCACCAATATACTTCCCTTGAGCCTAGAAACAATGCCTAATCATTAGTTAGAGCGTCAAAGTCGATTTGAGGATGAATCAAGAATCACCCTTTATATGGTTTCTGACGGATCGAAGGGAATTTGAGGTGTTTCCCAGCCAAATTGGTGTTAGTCACATGTATGAAAGTTGATCCACTCACTGAGATCTTCATTTCTATGAAGTTTGAGAATTTTTAGAAATAGTTGAATTTTTCGGCGAGACGGGGCGGTGGCGCATGTGGCGGTGCATGGCCAATGGGCCACCGATGCTATTTTATACTAAATTGATATCCTGATCTCAGATTTGATATCCATATGATGTGGATTTGAGTATTGTGAATCTAGTTTGATTAAGGTGTGTTACTTGATTATTATAGCAATCGACGATTTGACCGTTGGATCGTCACCAAACTTTGATACATTATAATAAGTAATATTTAATGATATTAGAAACTTACGGATCGGGAATCCGACATGCGGACCTTCCCAATTTGGACATGTAAGTTATATGTTCTATTGATAAGAATTCTAAGACATGATTTGATAATTGTTCTAGGCGTTGATCGTTCGTGACGCCTTAATGTTGTGCTAGGGAGTTGTAGCACGGACTCCAGGTGAGTGGGCTTTTGGTTTTCTATATATATACGTATGTATACTTTATGTTTTTCCCAGAAATTGTTTTAAATGAAATGTGATTGAAATACCATGTCATACTTGCGTTATATTTTAGTATATGCATTGGTGTAGTCATGTATAATGTTGCATAATGTTGCGGAGCCCAGGTAAGCTACAGGTGAGTACATTATGATGTTAGTGGTTGTGATGTACATGGTTAGGCCTGGATGCATTTGGTACTCATTATCCTGTACCCCGGTGTTAGTGTTCCAACCAAGGTAAGGGCCAGCCTTCACGTGATCGTTCACCTCTTACACCATATGCTCACCTTGGCTCCAAGGTAGGTGCCAGCCTGTCGTATAGACCACATTAAGTGGTTCTGACTTGTAGGTGACTTGCGATACTTCACACAGCCTTCACGTGATCGTAGCACTTGAGCATATTTATTTACACTCAGCCTATCGTACAGACCAGATTAGGTGGTTCTAACTCGTGTGCAGGTTTAAAGCCATACAGGTCACGTTAGGTGACTTCGGCTGGCATATCATTTTACGTTGATTTATTTCACCTGGCTTACTTATTTCATTGCTGAGATACTTAACATGGCATATACTTGGTTTTCACTCTCGAGCATGATTTCTATATACGTATGTATTATTATTTTCTGTGAAATTATACGAGTTTTATGGCAAGGGGTTATAATGTTTTCGAAAGGTTTTTATTAAAAACTTTATTTTTAAGCCTACTAACCCTTGTTTTTGCACCCCTCCAGGTTTAGATGTTAGAAGTTCATATCGATGAGGATTTGTAGCGAATCTCAGTAGAGGTGGCTACCTCTGAGGGTATGATCCTTACCCACACTACTATACTTTACTTATGCTCTGACGTTGCGTGTGAAACGGGCTCATTCTCGCTCGCAGTGCATTCTGGTCCTTAGGCACTTTTAGTTTTAAAGTTATTCACATTGTCCACATCATTATATTTTATGGCTTCGTCACCTTTCCAGGTGTCAGCCAGCACAGCTCGATTCGGAGTCCTAGTGGATATTCCTGGTCCGGGTGTGTCAGTTTGGTATCAAAGCATAAATTGGGTAGTATTACGTTCAGCACATGCGTGATGTAGGCATTCTTGGTTTTTGAACCTAATTTCTGAATTTTGCCACCTCGTCAAATCCGAAAAATGTGTTAGCTTTTCCTAAGTTTTGGGTAGTTTTGTCGGCTTGTCGACATTTTAGAAGAGCACTTTGGTGAATACTCTTAGACTAAAGCGAAGAAATCCCCTGCCAAGGAAAGATGTAGATTTGAGGCAAGTTGATGACCTAAAGTTGGGCTAATGTATCAGTGACTATGTATCGTCGGAGACTTTACTAACCAATTTCATCCTTATCCTTCAGCCATCAGTATTAAACCCTTTCAAGATTAGAAATTCGAAATAGTTTTGATTCCTTGGCAGTATCCATTAAAATACCACCTATTAAAATTCTTGCGAAATCTACTTTTGTCAAGACTCTAGAAATGTCTCATGTGACGATGGTGCTAAAGTGGTAGCACTGGACGGAATAACATCTTAGGAAAATCACTTTGGGCTCTGATAACTCTAATACTTTTGTGATGTTACTTTTCAATCATCTAGAAACCTTGTTAGCTCATTCTTAAACTTTACCTTTCTACTTTTGACCTAAGACAACCACATAATTGTTTAGTCTTTTCGGCATAATTCATCATTTTGAAATGGTCCGACTCTTTGATATTTTAGTCCGCATCAGCTCTATTCGAACCCTTAGTTTTACCTCCTGGTATTAAAGGTATTTTAGTTGATTTTGAGTCACTTATCTATTCCCTATATCATCTTTGATGTTGATAGACTATCTAGAAGGATCACTTAGACGTTGAAACTTTCAGTTTAGACCATCAGTCCTTAAATCACCCAATCAGCATTCTATCGAGCAAATTGTCACCATTCGTGATTTATTATTCTCGGAGCTATCGTTGTAACAAACTATTGTGAATTTTGAGTCAAGGAAAAATCTAAGTTTCCGTCTGTTAACCCTCATTAAACTATTGTTCAAGTTTAGTTATCTGCCACCCCTTTCGTTGCTAGTGTGTGAGTAAGTTATATATTTAAATGTGTTCAGACATCAAAGTCGTATATTCAATCCAGCGTATGCCCTTGTATTTAAACATCAAATTTTTTTCTCCTCTCTTGTCTTCTTTTGAGTTGCCTTCTTTTGAGTTGCTTTCTTTTGAGGCTTCTTCTTGGGTTCTTCAACTATAGTCTTCACATGGGATTCCACCTTAGTCTTGGCAGCTAATTCACCTTTTGTTTCTTCAACTTTTGTTTCTACAACTTTATTCTACAAATGGGATTCCACCTCAGTCTTGGCAGGTAATTCAACTTGTGTGGCTTTAACTTTTTTTTCTGCAACAATAGTCTTCATAGGTGATTCACCTTTAGGCTTCTCCTATTCTTTTTCAATGATAGGGTCCAAAGTTGTTTCTTATGATGGCATGATCGAAGGACTTTCACTGTTACTCACTGCAAACTTGCATTTTATTTTCCTTTTTTTTAGTAGGCCATAGTCGAATCCTGGATCAAACATCTATTTCCTGTCATCCCTAGTACGTACATTCCAAATCATTGTTCTCGTCGGTACCTTTTCCTCAATGACATATTGTTTTCCTTTATTGTCATCCTTTTTATCATCCTCCGTAGTTGGTGTCTTCATCTTAACTTTAATTTCAGCCACATTGGAATTGATGAGGGTTCTTTCTTATCATTCAAGTCTTTTGGAAGTTATTGACAAAAGCATTCAAATATGAAATTGGTGAGGGTTCCATTTCAACCACATTTGAATGACTTTCTTCTAAATCATTCAGATAATCATTGATTTTCAAAGAATTTACGCTGTTCTTTGTCTGTATCTTTAACATTTCAGCATTCTATGCATTGTTATTCTTCCACTGAATCTTTACTTTTTGTAGAAGCTTTTCAATTTTGTTGTTAAGCATTTTATTTGTTTGACAAAATATCAAGCATTCTCTGTTTGATGTGTTATCTACATGTGTCATCATCTCACAAAAGGTTAGGTACCTCTTCTCAGCAATGCTCCTAGCATTCTTGAACTCATCAAATAGCTCTTCACTTATAATTGTATCCATGACGATTATGTGTTTTTAGATGATGGCATCCAGCTTGATCATTTCCTCACCGAACAGTTGGTCAAATTCTATTTTGGCTTCATTTATGTTGATTCTAAAGATAATCAATTTGCTGCCCGTTCTTGTTTAGATTTCATTCAACCTCTGTTGTGTCTTCTTTGTTTGGTTTGTCTTGCTTTTCGGAATAATCCTCCACTTATCAGTTTCAGCATTATTTTGTTGCCCATTATTGTTCACATTTTGACCAAGTTCTGTTGTGTCTCCTATGTTTTGTTCATGTTGCTCTTCAAAATCATCTTCCAATTTATCAGTTTTAGTGTTATTTTTCTTCTTTTCTTTGCTTTTTTTTTCTTTCTTTTTTGCCATTTTCCCTTTGAAGATTGTTCTTGTGGTTGAGCATAAGGAACTTCAAAACCAATCAGCACATAGTAACATTAGACATTGTCAATTTGCATAAAAATGTCCAACACTTTTTCTGAAAGTTGACCACACTATTTATGAAACTTAACTAAATTAAGCCACATTGTTTTTGGAACTACATTAATATAAACCCACTCAATTTATGAAAATGGATCAAAATAATGCACACTTTTTTATGAAAGTAGGTGAAATTAACCAACACTATTTCTGGAACAACAACAAAATTACTTAAACTATTTTTGAAACTGAAACACAATAAGCCACAACATTTTATGAAGGTGAACACAACACACAATTAATGAACAATTTTTTTTATAGAATTAGTTAACTATTTATAGATTTTATTGGTCATATGTGATAGTTTTTTGTTTGGAGATTGTTTGGTACCTCTTATGGTATGTGTACTTTGTTTGGTTCATCTTCCTTGTTTCATTCATCATCTTCAGTATCTGCCTGCATCCTTTTATTGGCTTTATTTTTTTGTCATTGTTTCTTCAAAGTCTTTAGATGCGGTTGATCAGAAGGAATAACATCTTTAATATGCACACGGTCATATTAGATAGTTGGCATTTCATATGCTAATTGTCATTATTTTTGTGTTGGAAAATAGGTTCAAAGTTTGATAAATATGGACTACTTCTAGAACTGCAATCTGAAACTATTTCTGGTTTTCCAGTATGATAATACTTCTAAAACTATAAAGTCTAATTAATTGTGGAATGTAGAGTGAAATATATTGATTTTTGGTGATTACCTTGATTTTTTTTTTTTCACTTGGACATCCTTGATTGCTTTATGTATCATCCTCGTGTTTCATCTTGTGATTGCTAGAATCATGTTTTCTCGTCCTTCTATTATCTTCACTAGATTTGTGCGAACACATATCCAGTACTGTATGAATTAAGGAAGTGAAGTTAGTTTTGTGAAGTTTGTAAGAAACAATTCATGTTCTTTCATACTACTATTTTGATTACTTACCAAAATAGAAGTCCAGCCACTTGTTGTCGATTCTTCTCTTCCCTTCTTCTTTTTTTCTTTGTACTTTGTCAAGCATCTTGAATAGATAGTCTCTTACTCCTTTTGCCATGTTGTAATTATTTATCTCCTTCAAGTTCCCACAAATGTTCAGAAAACTCCATGTGATGTAAGTTCCAAAGTTTGTAAACAGAAGTGACTGAATGCAGTATGCGCATATGAGTGTAGTGGTATCTTTTGCACCCTCAGGTGTTGGATCTTGGAGTGATTTCTCGTAGGCCTCTGTAAGATGTTTCTTTATTACGATCTTTGTATCTTTGAAGTATTTGGTGATGGGGTGGTTGTCCTTGCCAAATTTGGGGGATTTGTCAATATTCGACAAATCAACTCCTTTGTTGTTCAATCTAAAGATTTGAACAACATCATCGCTGGAAATCCCCCTTGTTCATGATGTCCAAATTTGAACTTTTGGTTTTTGGGGTTTTAGTATTAAATGATTTTGACCAAGTCCATGTCAGACTTCTTCTTCCTTTCTGACGTAATCAAGGTCCTGTCCATGTACGTCGTCAGTCGACTCCAAAATGGCGTCTTTGCTAGTTCGTCACCGACATCTTGACGTTTTTGTAGCATAGGCTTGTATACTTCTATTAACTACTAGGTTTATTGTTTGGCTTCCCTTGTCAAAATTTGTAAATCCTACCACACATGCTCATAATTTAGAGTTAGGGTACAATGCTGATCTGGAATTACTACTGGGATTGAACTTGTCAAAGCACTAGCCATCTTCACTACAAAAGGTTTGAATCATACATTTGCATATGCATGTTAAGCTTATTTTTCTAGTTTGCTTTTGTTTAGTGTAGTTGTCTAGTAAAAAATTCCTTATGTTGTCCAGTTGTCTAGGCACACATATTAAGACAGCCCACATAGGCCAATTGAATCCTTTTCTCGTGTGTGGATCTCTCACCCTTGATCTGGAAAGGTCTCTTTGCTTGTGACATGTGTCTCCTTGTTCTCCTTGTCTGAAACATCCATCTTTCCCATGAAAAGGGTTTTCAGGGATTCATTTGTTCTTGGCTAGATTATTCACATTTCAGAAAATGAGTGCATTTAGTTTAGAGCTACCTTAAGCTTCCAAACCGAAACCTTAGGCACAAAGGCATCTCATGCACAAATACCCAATCGCTGCATATTAGTGTTGCATTGTATTCATGGTTTTGTATTAAGTTCTTGGTCTACACCTTCTGTTTCATATCCTTCATAGATCAATCCTCTCGGATTCATGTTAGGTACCTGACTAGTCATATGAATCTAGATCTTATAAGCATATCATAACATCATATCACTGATTATGTTGATCTTAGTGCCACAAGGTGACGAGCTCATGAGAAGCTGCCACTTTGTGAAGACCAAAGGAATCCATCTCGTGTAAGGCAAGGTTGCACAAAGGTAAAGCTGCTCCCTTGATAAAGATCTAGGAATTGAGCTTGTGTGGTCTTTGTATGACCCTTTGTTTATACTAGGGGATTGGACTCAATTGAGAGTCCCTGGTTTTTTAACCCAGAGGTGGGTTTTTCCAGCCAAAAACTTCCTTATGTTCAATACTTTACAAAGCTTCCTTTGTCACCTTTGTTGGAGTTAATATTGTAGGGTTTGCTAGCATTGTCAATTTTTTAACCAAGTGAACTTAACTCAAGTACTAAGACTAAAACTTATTTGAAGTTCACTTCATTAAGTTTTAACCTTTTAAGTTTGTTTGGCTTATATGCTTGTGGGCTTTTAACAATCTGTACTCAGTTGACTAGTACCGTTGACTAGTTAGTACAGTTGGTTTTAAGCTTTTTTTTATTTATTTTTTTTTATTATTATTATTATTTTTTTTTTTTTATATTGTAAGGTATTTCACCTAGTACCAATTTCAACTTACATTGCACCTGCAAACCCAGTCATGTTGCATCTATACTAGAGGTATTCCTTCTTCTTTTTAACTTCTTTTTTCCTAGTTGTACTCTTCTAAGTGTTTTTGTTTTTTCCATCTGCAACAATGAAAATTGTTAGGACATTATTTCTTGAACTGTAACAAAATACACACATGTTATGTCTAGAACTACGCTAAATAAACTCACACTATTTATGAAATGAACCAAAATCAACTCTGTTTGTGGAATTATATCAAACTAACCCACACTATTTTTCTGAAAGTGAACCAAAGTCACTCACACTATTTTTGTAACGACTACGAAAAAACTCACAGTATTTATGAAAGGAGCAAAATATTTAGGGAAGTGTTATTGGCACTCCAAACATCTCATTCTACACTCCTCGCAAGTGTATTTTTCTTTCCTAATATAGAAAGTTTGGAGTGTAGAATGAGATTTTTGGAGTGCTAATAACAATTCCCAATATTTAACCCACACTGTTTATGAAATATCCAACACTATTTATAAGGAAAGGGATCAAAACCAAACCAAAACAACCCACATTGTTTATGAAAGGGAGCAAAATCAACATTAGTCCGTGAACTACAACAAAATATCCCACACTTTTTATGATCATGAATTAACATAATGTCCACTATTTCTCGAGTTAGAACAAAAAACCAATAGTATTTCTGGAATTACAGCATAATAACCCATATTATTTTGTGAAATTGATAAAAAACAACATCCTAATATTTATGATAGATAACAAAATAAACATTGTTTCTGGATCTAGAACAATATAACCCACACTGTTTATGAAATATCCCACACTACTTATATGGAAAGGGAGTAAAACTGAACCAAAACAACCCACATTGTTTATAAAAGGGAGCAAACTCAACATTAGTCCATGAACAATAACAAAATATTCCACGCTTTTAATGAACATGAATTAACATAAAGCATACTATTTCTCGATCTAGAACAAAAAACCTATTCCATGCTTTTAATATACATTTGCATATACATGTTAAGCTTATTTTTCCAGATTCCTTTTGTTTAGTGTAGTTGTCTAGTCAGAAATTCCTTATGTTGTCCAGTTGTCTAGGCACACAAATTAAGACAGCCCATATATGTAAGATCTCATATCGTCCATGGGAGTGATCCTTATATGTATATTCTCATCTCTAACTAGCATGAGGCCTTTTGGGAGCTCACTGGCTTCGGGTTCCATGAGAACTCCGAAGTTAAGCGAGTAGCGCGCGAGAGCACTCTCATGATGGGTGACCCATCGGGAAGTTCTCGTGTGAGTTCCCAAAAACAAAACTGTGAGGGCGTGGTCGGGGCCCAAAGCGGACAATATCGTGCTACAGTGGAGTCGGGCCCCGTAAGTGGTCCGTCCCGGGCTGGGATGTGACACTGGCTTCGGGTTCCGTAGGAACTCCGAAGTTAAGTGAGAAGGGGGCTAGAGCACTCCCATGATGGGTGACCCACTGGAAAGTTGCTCGTGAGCTCCCAAAAACAAAACCGTGGGGGAATGATAAGCCCAAAGCGGACAATATCGTGCTACAGTGGTGAAGCGAGCCTGGGATGTGACAATTTGGTATCAGAGCCTAACCCTGGTCGCTTGTGTGCCGACAAGGACGTCGGGCCCTTAAGAGGGGTGGATTGTAAGATCTCACATCGCTCAGGGGAGTGATCCTTATATATATTGTTGGAAGTATGCCCACAAAGCCACTCATTTGATGTAATAGCTTTTTGGAATACTTAATGTATTAAACTTTTATATGTTTAATGGAGGGCAAAGCTTATTGTTAATCACTATTTATTGTATCTTGTGTTTAAGCAATAAGGGAATCCAAGGAATGTATTTGATCTAAGAGATAAGTGATCTAAGTAAGTTAGTTTTTCGAGACCTTTCTCTTATGTTCATTCCTAAAACGTTCCTAGCCATAGGGTTGCCAATTGGGCATTGACAATCCGCTAAGGTTAGTATGTGTTATGTCGACTCAAGTATGGATATGACAAGTCTCAAGTCATTTAGTGTTGGACACTAAGACAAACACATAGGTGCTCGAAAGAGTAATCGAGTACACTGAACTATGATCAAAAGAGAGTTCAAACATACATGTCATGTAAGAACTCGATGGTTACAATATGCAAAGTAGTCCTTTGACCTGAGGCATCATAGATGTCTAATGGTTAGGTCCTTGATCTTTGATCGTGTCAAATGGCATTCCTTTGGAGTGTCCACGGCATGGTTGGGGTCAAGCTATCTAGTCATGTAGGCATATGAATGCACAACAAGGGATCTCTAACCTTTCATGGTGGAAGGAGAATACTCTAAGATATGATTCGAGAGTCTTTGGCCAAAGCATATGAATATGACTTAGGAAGTTTGTTCCAAATCTTATTCAAGCGAATCATATAGGGAAGTATCACATTGGATAGTAGACATGAAACAAACTATCACTTCAACAATGTGATTAAGAGTATTGTATTAGAGAAGGACCGTATTGCATTGTAGTTATAACTGGATAGGTTCTCCAACCACTTCTACTTAGCTTGGGTAACCATGACATGCTGCTAGGTGTCACTCATGGTTTGTGGATGCCCTAAACATTAGCAAACACTAATCTTAAGGGAGAATTGAAATATGGTTTCAATTCACAATCGATAGTTAAGAGTAACATCGCCCACTGCCTCGCTAATTGGAACCTAATGGATCGTACACCGAGTAAGGATGAAAGTGAAGTAATTAAATGAAATGGATAAGCAATTAAATGGTTAATTGAAGTATGGTCAAAGTTAATTAATTAGTTAATTAATTATACGAAACGTTCGTATTGGACTTCTAAGTTGGTTTTGGGTTTAGGGGCCCAAAATTGTTTTAGTCCACAAGGCCCATTATGTTTAAGTTGTATGACAACTAAAACAAAATGGGCAATTAGCCCAAACACTTAGAGAGGCCGGCCATGAATAGTCAGGGATACCAAACTTGTGTTAATTACAAGTTTGCCACTCACAAGAAATGAAGTATAAATTCAAAATTATAACTTTATTTCATTTAGGGTTTTTCTTGATGAAATTGGATGAAATTATTCTCTCTATTTCAACAACGGAGGCCGGCCACTTAGGGAGGGATATCTAGCAATTTCCTCTCCCCTAAGTCATCCATTTTTATCTTCACAATTAATCTTTGGTGTAGAGACTTGGAGAATCAAGCTTTTGGTGTTTTGGAGAACATATCCTCAAATCCTCAAGGAAGCAAAGGAGGTGACTTGAAGGCCCTCCACTTGGGTGAATCCCTTGTGTAATCAAGGATGAGCTACAAGGGTAATGATTCTCTAAATCATTTCTTCTCTTTAATGTTGTTAAAGAGTTATGGTTCACCATATACTAGGCTTTGAAAGTCATGGGTTTTATGACTTGTTTTTTGGATGCATGCCTACTTTAATTTGTTAATAGTTTGCCTATGTATTCAAATGTTCTTTACATGTTCTTAGCTAGGACATAAATTTTCCTTCATATATATATATTCTCATCCCTACCTAGCACGAGGCCTTTTGGGAGCTCACTGGCTTCGGGTTTCGTAAGAACTCTGAAGTTAAGTGAGAAGGGGGCTAGAGCACTCCCATGATGGGTGACCCACTAGGAAGTTGCTCGTGAGTTCCCAAAAACAAAACCGTGAGGGTGTGGTCGGGGCGCAAAGTGGACAATATTGTGCTACGGTGATGGAGTGGGCCCGAGAAGTGGTTCCCCCCAGGCCGAGATGTGACAATTTGGTATCAGAGCCTAACCCTGGTCGTGTATGTGCCGACGAAGACGTCAGGCCCCTAAGGGGGGTGGATTGTAAGATCTCACATCGCTCAGGGGAGTGATCCTTATATATATATTCCCATCCCTACCTAGCACGAGGCCTTTTGGTAGCTCACTGGTTTCGTGTTCCGTAGGAACTCCAAAGTTAAGCGAGAAGGGGGCTAGAGCACTCCCATGATGGATGACCCACTGGGAAGTTGCTCGTGAGCTCCCAAAAACAAAACCGTGGGGGAATGGTAAGCCCAAAGCGGATAATATCGTGCTACGATGGTAGAGCGGGCCCGGGAAATGATCCGTCCCGAGATGGGATGTGACAATTTGGTATCAGAGCCTAACCCTGGCCGTGATGTGCCGACGAGGACGTCAGGCCCCTAAGGGGGGTGGATTGTAAGATCCCACATCGCCCATGGGAATGATCCTTAAATGTATATTCTCATCCCTACCTAGCATGAGGCCTTTTGGGCGCTCACTGGTTTCAGGTTCCGTGGGAACTTCGAAGTTAAGCGAGTAGCGCGCAAGAACATTCCTAGGATGGGTGACCCATCGAGAAGTTCTCGTGTAAGTTTCCAAAAACAAAACCGTGAGGGCGTGGTTGGGGCCCAAAGAGGACAATATCGTCCTACGGTGGAGTCGGGCCTGGGAAGTAGTCCCACCCGGGCTGGGATGTGATAATATAGGCCAATTGAATCCTTTTCTCGTGCGTGGATCTCTCACCCTTAATCTGGAAAGGTCTCTTTACTTGTGACACATGTCTCCTTGTTCCCCTTGTGTTAAACATCCATCTCTCCCATTAAAAGGGTTTTCAAGGATTCATTTGTTCTTGGCTAGGTTATTCACATTTCAGAAGAAAAAAAGTGCATTTAGTTTAGAGCTGCCTTAAGGTTCCAAACCGAAACCCTAGGCACAAAGGCATCTCATGCATAATACCCAATCAATGCATATTAGTGTTGCATTGTATTCATGGTTTTGTATTAAGTTTTTGGTCTAAACCTTCAGTTTCATATCCTTCATAGACCAATCCTTTCAGATTCATGTTAGGTTCTTCTTCAACCGTTTAACTGGAGAACTTGACTAGTCATATGAATCCAGATCTCATAAGCATATCATAACATCATATCACTGATCGTGTTGATCTCGGTGCCACAAGGTGACGAGCTCAGGAGGAGTTGCCACTTTGTGAAGACCGAATGAATCCATCTCGTTTAAGGCAAGGTTGCACAAAGGTAAAGCTGCTCCATTGATAGAGATCTAGGAATTGAGCTTGTGTGGTCTTTGTATGAACCTTTGTTTACACTAGGGGATTGGACTCAATGGAGAGTCCCTGGTTTTTTATCTCAAAGTTGGGTTTTTCCAGCAAAAAACTTCCTTATGTTCAATACTTTACAAAGCTTCCTTTATCACCTTTGTTGGAGTTAAATATTTTAGGGTTTGCTAGTATTGTCACTTTTTTAACCAAGTGAACTTAACTCAAGTACTAAGACTAAAACTTATCTGAAGTTCACTTCGTTAAGTTTTAACCTTTTAAGTTTGTTTGGTTTATATGCTTGTGGGCTTCTAACAATCTATACTCAACTGACTAGTACGGTTGACTAGTCAACATTAGTCCATGAACAATAACAAAATATTCCACGCTTTTAATGAACATGAATTAACATAAAGCACACTATTTCTCGATCTAGAACAAAAAACCTATATTTCTAGAATTACAACATGATAACCCATACTATTTTGTGAAAAATAACACCCAATATTTTTTATAGCAAACAAAATAAAGACTGTTTCTAGATCTAGAACTATATAAACCACACTATTCATGAAATATCCCACACTATTTAAATGGAAAGGGAGCAAAATCGAACAATATTTATGGAATAAAGCATAATAACTCACACTATTTTGTGAAATTGATAAAAAAATAAATAAAAAAATAACCCCCAATGTTTATGAGATGTAACAAAATAAACACTTATCAATCTAGAACAATGTAACCAACACTAATTGTGGATTTGAACAAAAAATAAAACACAATATTGCTTGAACTATCCCAAAGTTAGACATGAAACTTAAGAAAAGTAGGAAACACACAAAATTTCAGTTTCGAAAAAAAATTAGTTATCAAACTGTAGTAAAAAAAAAAATTAATCGTTTTGTAGTGTTTTCTAAGGAAGAATTGAAGGGTTTATGGAATCATGAACATGCAAACACACATTACTGTATTTTCAAAGTGAGAATTTAACAAGGATGTGAGTTTGTTACCTCTTGTTCATCTAGAATTTGTTATTTTTCTAAGATTTTGATTGCGGATTCTTCTGCCATTGTGCGTAGATTCTTGTTTGAAAATTTGAATCGAAGTTGAAATTGGATTTAGTTAGATTAGGTTTTGCGGAATGGATTTGTGGTTTTGGAATTCGAATTTTCTACTTGCTGCTTGTAGAAAATGATTGGTGTTCTATCATTAATGGCAGTGGAGGGGCTGATTGAATTTTGTAATTGTCATTCTGGCTAACGGGCTTGGGTTAGCTTTGTTAGGGCAATTTTGGAATAACAATTTTTATGCGGGTTGGGCTTTTTATTGAACCCCATGTTTTTAGGTTTTGTAGGATCCAACATATTGATAATGTGTCCTTATGATTAAAACTTAATCCCTTTTACTAAATAAAAGTTTATGGTGGTTTTTTGTTAAATGAAAGTTAGTTCAAGCCTTTTTCATTAAAGCTCTCTTAGTAATTTGGAAGACTGACTCTTTGGCAGCAACTAAGAGATCGTTATCGCTAATGCAGGAGCAATAAGGTGCGGTGTAAATTTATGTTTTTGACATTTTGGTTTTGGGGTAGAGAATAAACCGATAGGTATTTTTGGGTCCTTTGTTAGGCAGCGGCCGTATGAAATGAGCGTATAGAGTTGGAAAATCAAAGACTGAGATGAGATGTGTTGGAATATGCAAGAAAATCCACAAACGCTTTATCATTTGTGATCATTCAGACTAAGTAACAACTTAGAAAGAAAAATCGCCATCACATTATATACAAGCACTGCATACATTTTTGTCACACTACCAAATAGATCGACGTCATCGCATTACATTTGATACACGCCTACTTATTGCATTAATTATAATGCTCATGTAATAATAAACTTATTTAACAAACAAACTTATTCCAAATGACCTATTTGGCTTTCTAAATGAAAAGTGCATTAGAATCCCACATGCCCATTGTAAGGTATAGGTATAACCTTCAAGGGGACAGATTTTCTCAGTGTTATTCCCATCCTTTCAGTCATATCAATATTCTCTGGTTTAAGCCCGCTCGGCAAAACCCAATCAAACGAGTGTAAGAGCGACCCTAGAGCCAAAGGGAGTACCCTAGAGACTAGTGGCACTGCAGGGCATATCCGACGACCAGAACCAAACGGTATGAACTCAAAATTGTGTCCTTTATAATCGACCATGTCGGGCTTCAAGAACCTCTCCGGCTTGTAAAGCAAAGGGTCTTCCCATGTCTTTGGGTCACGTCCAATGGCCCAAGCATTCACTAGAATTTGAGTGTCTTTCGGAATGTGGTGCCCTAGCATTTTGCAGGACTCCATGGCCATGTGTGGAACTAAGAAAGGGAGAGGTGGGTGGAGTCTTAGGGTTTCTTTGATGACTGCTTTGAGGTATGGGAGATTTTCAATGTCTTTCTCTTGAAGCTTGTTGCCTGGAGATATGGTGCTTCTTAGCTCGGCTTGAGCTTTCTTTAGGGCTTTGGGGCTGGTTAGAAGCTCAGCCATTGCCCACTCTAAGGTGCTTGTAGTTGTGTCAGTTCCAGCAGTGAACATCTCCTGAAATAATATCAAATTATTTTCACAGAAATTGAGCCTCAAAATAAGAGATTCAGAATTGGAATCATCCTTCCTCATTAATTAACACAATTATTGTTAAGGCACATGAGCGCATACTTGTGTAGGACAAATTATAGTGCCGAAACACCGTCACGCAATGTACATAACTAATTTATTTCATACACGTAACATGCATGAACAACGTAATGTACTCTTATTTTATTTTATTTTTATTAAAAAAAAAATAACTAGTAGCAAGCCATGGTTATCCACACCTTCCAAATTGCAATACACACATAGAAAGGGACTTACAAAGACAATGACGTTGATGGTTCTTGGAGAAGTGAACCCAGAGGCCTCATCAACTCCATCACCACGGTACTCCAAAAGCACATCCAAAAAGTCCTTCGCTTTCTCTATGCCATCACATCCACCATTCTCCGTGCTCTCCATTCTTTCTTTGATAAACTCACCTGCAATTTCAAAGGCCTTTTCCACGTGGAATTGGGTGTTTCTCCTAATGCCTTGCGGGTCAAGCCACCGCAAAATTGGAAAGAAATCTGCCATATTAGGTTTCCCAGCCAACTCCATAACTTTACCTGCATGGTAAAAAAACATAGCCCCTCTCTCCGACTTTGGGTCCAATAGATCTTTGGAAAAGATGAGATTCCCGATCAGATTAAAGGCCATCAAGAATATGAACCTGCCCAGATCAATGCCATCAGTACTGGCACTAATTTCTGACGACGTCCTACTAGAGGCGTCCATTATGAATTGGAGCATTCCATCGATACACTGTTTACGAACACCGCGCATGGCATCGAGACGACTTGTCACGAAAAACTCTGTCGTGCACAACCGCCTCAACATGCGCCAGTGCGGGCCATACTGGGCCGTGATCAGTGAACCCTCGTTGCCATAGTCGCCCTTCATTGCCTCGTAAATTTTTCGACCGGCTAGGGCCACATCGTGGTTCTTGAACATTTCACGGGCCACTTGGCTCGACGAGATCACCACAGTGCTCATGGATCCTAGCCAGAGTGTCATAATAGGGCCGTGGTTGCGAGCCAACACAGCTAATGACTCGTGGGGTGGACCCAGACCCAGTTGAAAAATGTTGCCCACCACAGGCCACCGTCTCGGCCCAGGTGGAAGCTGTCCGGCAACATCCTCTGAACGCCACCGTCGGAGCTGGCTTACCAATAATAATATTGTAGTTGTAATCCATATCAAAACCACCCATGTGGTTAAACCCACCACCTCGATGTGCTCCATCTTTTTGTTTATCTTTTTCAATTGTGTGTTGGTCAGTGGGAGAATTTATATTTCAATTTTTTTGTTTTCTTTTCTTTTCCTTGCACGTTATCCCAGTGAGACAGTGTTTCTGTTATGTAGTTTCTGCTTTGGTTACGTGACAAATCCAAGCAACCTACTAGCATATGAGAAAACTTGTCCTTTTTCATGAGAAGAATCTTAAATAATTTTCTATAAAACCTAATGTAATTGGATAATATATAATACTGTACGTATCTTGAAGTAATATCTCCCTTTCACTGAACAAGTTGTTCAAAATTCATCCAATTAAAGCTAAACCGGTTAATCATATAAGCATTTTACTGCGAGCACCAACAAATTTCTTCATTAGAATATTACATTTGTTAGATTTTTGTTGTAACCTAATATCTTTTGGCAGAAACTACACGGCTAATTAAGAAGTTGATTAACATCAGAATAATGAACAAGAAACATGCATGTGTGTTCTTGTACTCAGTGGCAAAGTCAAGACTTGTAGGGTGGAGGGGCGTAAGTTTGTGAGTCTTGGAGTTTAACATTTTGAATTTTTGGGTGCGAAATGCCTCTATTGGACTAAGTGGAATCCTACGTAGACATTTGAGCTCACTTCATATTTGGTCTCCTTTCTTGCCATAATCTTATAGTATTCGTCACCACAAACGTATGAATGCAAGCAAAACATAATTTAGAATTAAAACAAAAAATTTATAAAAAAGAATGTTAAGGAGATCAACTCGCTCAAAAAGCTAGAGAGTCCTAACGACTCACTTGGCACTTGTGTTCCTTGATTCTTAATTAACATTGTAGTTTTGGGCCCACAAAAACTATAAAATATATTAACTATTTTTATGTCTCTCCCTCCCTCATCCTCTCCACTACCAAAAGTTGAAAGAACCCAGAAGCCAAAGAAAGAACCTTTAAACCATGAGAAAATTTTAGGAATGGTCCCTCAAGTAAAATTTCATGACCAATGGTCCCTTAACTCATCAAAATGTGTAGCTATAGTTCTTTTCATTAACTCTATCTCCATCAAAATGAGTTATGTTGAGGGAGGGACCAATGGTCATGGATTTTTAGTTGAGAGACCATTACTTCAATTGGGTTAAAATTGAAGGATTATTGCTACAATTTCCTCTTAAACTACCATTCATAGCCTCACTTCTTACCTAGATGCTTTATCTGTCTTCACCATCTCATTTTAATTTTTTTTTTTTGTTACAAATTCTACAATAAAAAGGGATTTTAACTGTTAAACTATAAAATGAGAGTCACATCTAGAGCAACAAGACCAGAGGAGAGGGGCAGAAACCTAAGTTGTAGGAACGATCTCGAGTAGAGGGCAGTCACCCTTCCTTGCCCCTATGTGGCTTCGCCACTGCATGTACTTCTATGGAATGGTATTGGCTATGCATGTTTATATATACATATAGATTATGCGTATACATTGATTTTCAATTACAAAGTACCATTATGATCTTTTAACAAACGATATTAGGGACGGAATAATCAAACACAAGAACTCTGATATAATGATGCATGATTTTCACACTTGAACTTCAAACTCTTTATGCAAATCATTATGAATTTATGATTGTATCACAACACATCAATGTCAATAGAAATTAAAATGATAGATTTCTTTGTTAATACAAGCGATATTATTTACATAATCTAAACTATATATTAATGAAACTCTTTTTGTCAACCAAAAGAAGGTGAAAAGATTTTTTCGTCTTCTACCATAACAAAAAAGTTAAGGACAATAACGTAATTTTACAAAACAAAATTTTGCTGTATTTTGTTTAAACCTCACCTACTTGTGATTGTATCCTATCTAATTTTAAAAAATAAAAAATAAACGTCTGCCCCTCTCTCCCCACTCCCACTTTGTCACATCCCGGCCCGGGGCGGGACCACTTCCCGGGCCCGACTCCACTACCGTAGCACGATATTGTCCGCTTTGGGCTTACCATTCCCTCACGGTTTTGTTTTTGGGAACTCACGAGCAACTTCCCAGTGGGTCACCCATCATGGGATTGCTCTATCCCCCTTCTCGCTTAACTTCGGAGTTCCTACGGAACCCGAAGCCAGTGAGCTCCCAAAAGGCCTCGTGCTAAGTAGAGATGTGAATATACATTTAAGGATCACTCCCCTGGGCGATGTGGGATGTTACACACTTCTCTCTCACTCTATTTATTTTTTTTAGCCAACTCCCACCTATTAGTGTAAATATCGTTTGCTCAAAAAAAAAAATGTAAAATATTTCACACATGCTTGTGTGTGGACATGTACTAGTGTGCACTAAGGAAAGGAAAAGGGTTTAAACTTGTGACACCATGGGTAACTTTAACCACTGAGACAATTCACACATAAAAGAAATTCAACGTTAATAAAGATTGTTGTCATTGAATAGTGATTATATGGTAATTGTGTTACGTAACTAGCATAAGTCAAACAAATTGCGAGTGGGGTTTGGGACCACTGGACAATTAATGTACTATGCTATATACAGTAAAGCCTTTTCATTTTGCCAATATTGAAAAAGTGCATCGTCTTAGTTTGTAAATAAAAATAACTATTTGATTTAAGATCCTTTTTGTTTTTTTTTTGTCACTTAATATTACGGTCTAATAGTATTTATCTTTATTTATAAGTGAGGGATCTTAAGTTTGATTATTATCAAAGACGAATTTGAATCACATTCATGCTAACACATTATGAGGCTAAATTCACTATTTTTCCTAAGTGCATATAATATCGTTTGTCAAAAAAATTATCGCATTCTTTTGCTTAGTATAAATGAGTTGATCTTATGCTTATGTCCCTCTTCTTTTGCTTTGCCAATTTTTTTTTTTCTTTTAGATATGAATTTGACAAAGCCATGAAGGAAACAGCCTTCACAGCTCAGCTGGTCCCCTCCCTTAATTCACCTAATCTTTTCTTTTTTGCTAAACTTAATTCACCTAACCTTTTGTTTTTTCCATTAATCTTCAACCATATGCTTACTTCATTTCTTATGTATCATATTACATAGTCCAGCATAGAGAATAGCTTTATTGGATTATTGGGTTAAATTATTAGTTGTTAAGAAAAAAGGAGAAACAGAGAGGATTAAACCCACATCAGGGTGCATTATTTTACACTAATTGTAACCCATAAATCCAATTCAGTACATTTTTTTATAAAAATATTTCAGTACTTTGTCCTTAAATATTACGGATGTCTTAATCATACTTAAGTCACGGATGATGATAATATTTTTCCTTTCATAAAAGTCTCCATAACACTGTCACTTAGTACTATGGTCTAGTAATATTTCTCTTCACATGTAAGTAAGAGGTCTTAGGTTCGTTCTCGCCAAGACAAATTTAAACCGCATTATTGCTAGCCCATTGTGAGACCAAGTCCATCACCTTTTAGTGTAACGAAAATTGTTTGTTAAAAAAAAAAAAAAAAAAAAAAAAAAAAAAAAAAAAAGCACTATTAGAAAAACTATAATCATCCTTACTTTCACATCCACACGATACACGCGTGAGGGGAAAACATGAATTTTAGGCTTTATCTATATTACTATGTCATCATCCTTACTTTCACTTTCACATCCACACGATACACGCGTGAGGGGAAAACATGAATTTTAGGCTTTATCTATATTACTATGTCATCATCCTTACTTTCACATCCACACGACACACGCTTGAGAAGAAAACATGACTTTGAGGTTTATGATAAAGTATAGAATAAGAAGTGTATTAATATATATTTATCTTTCCCTACCTGCTCACGCACAAGCCATAATTAGATTTTTTTTGTTTTTTTAATAAACGATATTATCTATACTAAAATGGTGAGTGTCACATCCCGGCCCGGGACGGATCACTTCCCGGGCCCGCTCTACCACCGTAGCACGATATTGTCCGCTTTGAGCTTACCATTCCCTCACGGTTTTGTTTTTGGGAACTCACAAGCAACTTCCCAGTGGGTCACCCATCATGGGATTGCTCTAGCCCCCTTCTCGCTTAACTTCAGAGTTCCTACAGAACTCGAAGCCAGTGAGCTCCCAAAAGGCCTCGTGCTAGGTAGAGATGGGAATATACATATAAGGATCACTCTCCTGGGCGATGTGGGATGTCACAATCCACCCCCCTTTAGGGGCCCGACGTCCTCGTCGGCACACCACGGCCAGGGTTAGGCTCTGATACCAAATTGTCACATCCCGGCCCGAGACGAATCACTTCCCAGGCCCGCTCCACCACCGTAGCATGATATTGTCCGCTTTAGGCTTACCATTCCCTCACGGTTTTGTTTTTGGGAACTCACGAGCAATTTCCCAGTGGGTCACCCATCATGGGATTACTCTAGCCCCCTTCTCGCTTAACTTCGGAGTTCCTACGGAACCCGAAGCCAGTGAGCTCCCAAAAGGCCTCATGCTAGGTAGAGATGGGAATATACATATAAGGATCACTCCCCTGGGCGATGTGGGATGTCACAGTGAGGGACTAGGTTAAGCCTCAAAATAGACTAGTAATAATGTGTTTCAAATTAGCCTTTGGCGAGAATCGAACCTAAGATCTCTCACTTACAAGTGAAGAGAAATATCAGTAGATCGTAAGACTAAATGGCATCATTAATTAGATCTCGAATAGGACAGAAGGCGTCTCCATTGCGCAATAATTTCAAGTGCGGATTTTTACTGAATTGTCTAGAAATATGACTCCTTAGAGCTGATGTGGCAATGTCTAACTTTTATTGAATTGTTTGGAAATATGACTCCTTAGAGCTGATGTGGCAATGTCAAAATAAATTTAAAAGCAGATGTGGTAATGTTAAATTTTCTTTTACTTCAACCCATATGTTTTTTCTTATTCAATTAATATTTGTAGAACCCACTCTTCAAAATAAAAACTAATTTTAATGATTTATGATTGGTGCATTATTAGGACCCACACAACGAAAATTTGAAAAAATAATTAGACATCAGATTTTTTTTCATATGTTAAAATTGGCAGCATACAATAGATATGTCAATCCACATAGGATTGGCATATCGGTTTGAGATGGTCTTAGAGGCTTTATCCAAAGGAGGACTAGTTGTGGGGCTTGTTGGACCTAAATTTGTGAACCGAAATGTGTGGATGAAGTGCTTGAACTAAACTGCCTGTAAAACAGTAAATAATCGTGAGCAAGTGCTCCCAAAAGTCTCCAAAATGCATCTTTTTGCTCCTTTAGCCCTTTGGACCTACAAACACACGAAAATAGCTTAAAGTACTAAAATAACTAAAGAAACATAACGTAAATGTACGAGAACAAGCCATTTAAGTCGCATAAATATGCTCCTATCACTGTTTTAAGGTGTTTTTAAGTTGTTTTAGAGTGTTTTAGTGTGTTTTGTTTTATAATTCGAAAATCCCATAAAAATTTGAAAAATTGTTTTGAAAAACCCAAAAAGAGTTGTTTTAAAAGTCGTTTTTGTGTGTTTGTGTCTTAGGGTACCTTCCAACACAATGATAAGGATTTGGTTTATAATTGCATGACGGTTAGAAAGAGTTATAAACATAGAGAAAAGTTTGATTTACTCTTGGTATATGCTTGGTTATGGTTATAATGTATGACTTCACATGCAATCATAAAAGAAAAAAATTCGTTTTTGTAACATGCTTGAAGGAAGGAACTCAAACAAATGCTACAACCCTGAGAGACTTGAGCCTATAACGTTCTTTGGAGAGTATAATCTGTGATTTCTTATTTTCTAAAGTCGTTGCATGATCTCATTATTCTTTGCTTGGTTACTACTTAGAAGGCGTTTCATCATATAGTTCCAAATGCTAGAACTCATGCCCATTTCATTCAAAGCATGTTATTGATTTGCATAACACATATTCAAGAAGAAGTTGTGTAGTGACCACCACCATAGCCAAATAGCCTTACTTCCCATACTTCGTATATGTTGTAAGTTTTAACCCCGTTGAGCCTCGTTTTGCCTTTATTCCTTGTTTACCCACATCACCCCTTACCTAGCTTAGAGTAGGACTTTCCTATACCCTTGTTCTTAAAGTTTAGTGAGCATGACTTAAATGAATTCCTTTTGAGTTACATTATGCAAGAAAATGAGTGTGGGGGAGTAAAAGTTTGTTCTTACGTTTATATGTATGTTTTGAGATTCAAAAGAAAAAGAAGAAGAAAAGAAAAAAAAAAAAAAAAAAGGAGTGAAAATAAGTAAGAATGAACTCACGAGCGTTGATGGTTGAAGAAAGGGTCCAAAAAGTTGAATATGGCCCTAAGTTTTGTGTGATTTTCCCTTGGGTGTTCAAAGTTGACTTCTGCGTTCTTAAGGGAATTCTAAGTGCCTAATTCAATACTTTGCTCACTATTGCTTTAAGAATGTTTGTTTATCCTTCACCTTTCATTGTTAGCCAATACCCTAGCCCCGTTACTACCCTTTGACTTCTATCTTGAGTGTTATGTGTTTCAAAATGTGGAGTTTGGAATTGATATGAGCTTATGGTGTCACTGGTTCTCGCGTCTAAGTAGTAGCATTCCATTCATGAGATCATATCTAAACATGCTTATTAACTCCAGAAATTGCTTCCTTTGAAATACATATATGTGAGTGTTCGTTTTTATGTTTACATCAATCTTCTCACATATAACTAGTTTAGGGTGTGTAGTCAGAAAATCTGAGTGAAAATTGAGTACATATCTTGTAAGGAATTGAGCAAATTCTCTAAAGGCATGTTACTACATTTGAAATGTGTTTTAATTGCTTAATTGTGAACTAGTATGTGGTGACTATGATTAAGAATGTACTTAAGTGTAAAGATGGCTAAAATCTGTGAGAATAATGATTTTTAACTTGTCATGTGCATTGGAAATCCCTAAGACGGTTGTTGGAAGGTTTAGGTTGTGTTTTACTTGTTTAGTGTCGTTTTGTTTATTTGTTATTATTTTGTTTTGCTCGAGGACTAGCAAAAGCTAAGTGTGGGGGAATTTGATAGGAGCATATTTAGGCGACTTACTTAGCTTGTTTTCGTGCATCTATGTTGTTAATTCATAATTGTTTTAGTAGTTTAAGCCATTTTCGTGTGTTTTTAGGTTCATATGGCTAAGGAAGCAAAAAGATGCATTTTGGAGCATTTTGGAGCAAAATTGGGCTTGGAATGGATAGCATATGCTTGGAGCCAAAGTGTTGGACGAATTTGAAAGCCTTCTATGCACTTTGGACATAAAACAAAGGGCCTAGCCCAATCAAACAATCCTTTGAGCCATGCAAAACCTCTAGCCCAATCAACAACCCTTAGCCACATGCATTCACATGCATCATACCACCATTCACACACACATGCACTTATTCTTTCATCATTGCGCCACCATTCACACACACATGCACTTATTCTTTCATCATTGCACCACCATTCACACACACTTATTCTTTCATCATTGCACCACCATTCACACACACATGCACTTACTCTTTCATCATTGCACCACCATTCACACACACATGCACTTACTCCTTCATCATTACACCACCTTCTCCATCTTTATTCCACATGCATTCATCATAATTCACCCTAGCTACCACCATTCACACATGCACTTACTCTTTCATCATTGCACCACCATTCACACACACATGCACTTACTCTTTCATCATTGCACCACCAATTCAACACATGCATTCACACACCAACAACCTAGCTCTTTTTCCATCATTATTTCATCCACATGCACTCTCAATCATAACAACCACATTCACTCTTAAACAATCACCCACATATTCTCCCATTCCCCCTATAAAAACCCATGCATTCATACACAAAAATGACATCTCATTTCATACACAACACACCACAAACACTTCCATTCCTTCTCTTTGCCGTGAGTTCCCTTGTAATCCAAACACCATTTTTCCATTTCCCTATTAATCCAAACACCACTCCCCAAACCATTCACACCATCAAACTATCCTTAGACCTTGTGCTACAACAACGAGGAAGAGAAGAGTGCCTAAACGTTCATACAATTCAAGTTTGAGTTGTTGGAATGTTTAGGTGTTTCTTTGATTTCAATGTTTAAATTCAATTCTCTTTGTTTGTACGTATGAGGAATGGAAGAGAAGAGTGCCTAAACGTTCATACAATTCAAGTTTGAGTTGTTGGAATGTTTAGGTATTTCTTTGATTTCAAAGTTATAATAAACTAAACCCCCTTTAGCTAGGGGGTGATTCGAAATATATGTTTATGCTTGCATTTTGATTTGATTAATTCTAATTGCGTTTCATAAGTTGTGGTCCAATTTGTTTAACCGTTTGATTGATAACTTATTTATGAATGTTTATTAAGAATGCGCGCTTAATTTTCATGCATCAATATGACGCTAGAATATAAGTGAGTTTCACCTAATAGTTACGAACTTATATTCACAAGTAGTGGAGGTTGCTTATAAACAATCGCGTTAAATAAATTCTTGGCATAAGTTTCATGCGTAGTCCATAGTAACGAATGCCTCGTCAACACTTAAAGTTTTCATGATGCTTAATGATCTTTGATTGTATCTTTATTGTGCTTTTCACGTAAAGGACTTTTGGAGAATGTTGTGAATTGCGTTGTGCTAACCCATCCAATTCATTAACTTAAGGAAAACTTGACGGTTAATTTAAGCGGACCTAATTGACCCGGGGCGTTGAGAATTAATGATTTATTGAAATGCAATTGGAAATCTTTTTATTATGTAAGTGTAACATGTGTGGAGAAGAACCCCTTAGCTATTCTATCATCCATTCATTCCATTTCGTCAATTTCGTTTTTGTAATCTGTTTTAATTAGAATCTGTCCATTTAGTTTATTTTCGTCCAAACCTCAATCCCCATTTAATTTAAAGTGTTAGATTAGTTAGAAATACTTTTAGTTTGTGTTTATAAGTGTTTTGATTCAATTTGTTTAACAAATTCGTCCAAATTTGTGTTTGTGCTCAAATCTGCCCAGAAAGTGGTTTTTAGGCAGATTTGAGTGTGTTTGTGTTGTTTTGAATCTTTTGGTTTGTTTGAGTGTTTTAAGCATTTAGTTTTGCATTCTTTGAGTCTAGTATAGTGTTTTATATTGTGTTTTTACGTTTTTGAGTCAAATCCAAGTGATTAACAATCCCTCCTAATCCCCGGTCCAAAACGATCCCTACTTATACATATACTACAATTTGACGAAAAGAGGGTTTAATTTGTGCGCGTATAAATCACGCATCAATTCCTCGCTTGGTGACCAGGTACCCTATGAATTTGCCTGATACTACTCCGAAAGTACATTTTTCCAGATTCAACTTCATGTTATATTTTCAGAGTAAATCGAATGACACTTGGAAGTGACTATGTGACCCTTCTTTTCTCTGCTCTTGACAGCCATTTATCTACATAGACTTCTATAGTGTCTCCGATCTTTTCGTTGAAGGTTCGATTGACAAGCCTTTGATATGTTGCCCATGAATTCTTAAGTTCGAAAGGCATGCCTTTGTAATAGTACATGCCTTGATCAACGACGAATGACGTCGCTTCCATATATGGCTTATCTATTTTTATATGGTTGTATTTGAAGGAAGCATTCATGGTGCTTAGCAGTTCATGCCCCGTGGTTGAGTCCACCAACAAGTTGATCCGTGGAAATGGATACAGATCATTTGGGCAAGCTTTGTTTAAGTCTATGACATCCACACACATTCTCCACTTACCATTCTTTTTCTGTACCAGTACCACGTTCGTTAATAAAATTTTTTTTCTCGTGATCAGTTAACTTTAATCTGATCCTAATTTTTTGCTATGGTCTATCGTGGTTGAGACTGATGTATACGGTGTCTTCATCCACCTTTGAGTCTGGGGTATTGTTGTCTTGGGGTTAAGATCTAGGTCGAATTCCTTGTAGCTTGTTTGTTGACCCCCTGACTTTGATTGATATGCTGGTTCTCCCATGGAGGTGCTAGAACTTCACTTCCCTTTTCAGATCATATTTATGCTTTCAATGGCATAGTAGCATGTTGCCGATTAATCTCCTTTTATTTCTTTTACCCCACTCGGAGTAGGGTAATAGAGTAGCTGATGTAGCTGGATATGACATCTTTCATCCTATGTAACTGATTATGGTGGAGGATGGTGTTGTGAGAAGTTGGGCATTTTATCACGTGGAAGGTAACCAAGTAGTTGTAGGGCTCGGCTCTGCCTGGACTGCCTATTTTACTATTCCCAAGGATTTGATCAATGCCCCATTGAAGGTATGCATGGTCGTATTTCCCTAATTAATGTTATCAAGAATCCCCACCTTTTCATCAACATCCTTGAAGAAAATGCTAACTCCTCACTTGTTGTCGACCAGAACCCAACTTACTAGAGAGTTAGAGATTTTCACTTTGACAACAAGGGCATCATCATGGGGCAAGGATGTTGGAATCAATGGTTAGTAGTTTATTGATAGAGGCCACCATTCTTGGTTTCTTGCAAGCCCCATTTCTTTCTTTTTAGGTGTTCCTCGGATATTTTGCTCACCATTATGTAGTTCACTATTGTAAAATGCTTATTTTCCTAAGCATTGGGCAGGGTAGAGACTTTGAAGTCTTCTGGACTTCCTATGATGCTTCTCAAGGGTAGGGCGCTGAGGCAATTATTCAGAGGTCAAATCGATTATTTTTATCATTTAGATTGCCAATTCTCCGAAGTAGGAAACGACTTCTTTCATGTCGGCAAGTCTTCCAAGTTATCTGACCAACGGGCTTTGCTGGACACTTTTTAGAGATAGACAGATTTCCATGACGTCTTCCTAAATCTCATCAATGACGGTGGTCTCGTCATATCTTTAGTTTGTGTCATCTTGGAGGGTGATGAAGCTGTCGTCGTTAACCGAGTTTTCAGACATGTGAGTTGGTATAATGGTTTGGCCGAGAGGAATAAAAGTTCACTCTCAATGAAAGCACCAATTTTTGGAACCAAATCCACTCACTGTCGTCTGTGGTGGAAGTGCTCGAACTCAACTACCTACAAAATAATAAACAACCGTGAGCAAGCCTAGAACCTCGGGAGGGGGATTGAACCAGCTAAAGGCTTTTCGACCGTCAAATAAATGAATAATATAGGCTCAAGCGGTGGGCAAGAGAATCCAAGTGTTTAGATTGCATTACCAGAGATGAACCCTAGACAGGTGTATTTATACTCTATGAGAGAGACCTTTTTGGGATAGAATCCTCGTTCTAAGCCAGGAGAATCCTAAAAGGTATCTAGAAGTAGATATTGCATCCTTTAAGGAGTTATGATTACTTGCAGCACACGCCAATTCCTAGATCAGATTATGTGTGTTACAGAACAAGCATGGTTATCCAATGGAGTCGTTAGGACTCTATTTATTGCCCCGGAATAGAGTAATGGTGGCACCCGCTACATGATCTGATTTAGATATGAACACAATCAGATCTTTAAGTCTTGGAGTTCGGATCAATCTTATTCCAAGCTGGTGAGTCCATGACCGGATCAATCTTATTCCGACCCTCAAAAATCATGGTCTCATAAGGCTCATTATACATTGAACTTCTACAATTCGAACCATTTATTTTTTTTAAGTCTTCATTCATAGATCATCTTTGCAAAAAAATGAATTCAAAAGAAACCATTTACTCATTTTGTTGTAATAATGAAATTTCAATGTTTCTTAGAACATAGTGTTTGTCAATTTCTTTGAACTCAACTAGATGCCTCAAACATTTTTTATTTGGCTAATATTTTGGAACAATGATCTACGAAATGCAACTTGAATAATAGATGGTTCAGATCATTGAAGTTTGATGTCGGGTGGGCCCCACAACTAATCCCTAAAAATGGGGATCTCTCTAGATAAAGGGCTTCTAACTCCTTACACTGATGTGTGAAAATAGTACAATATATTTAGGGTTGTACCAATCCCTATTTAAGTAGGAATTCTAAACTAATACAATTAAAAATTACATTCCTATAATACATATGATAACTACTGAGATGATTTTGGATATATTACCAGGCGTGTCAGGTGTTACAATGGCGACATTTGCTTGTACCACAAACTACCTTTGTGGTAGAAAAGTTGACTTGCATTATGGAACCCTTTATTCAAAGATATAAGATTGTCCCTCTCCCCCGACCCGACAACGACACACCGCAAATAACACCAGTGTTCAATTTAGTCTCAAGTATGATACTTCAAGTGATGACTTTAAAGTTAACGTTTTTGTTGAACATGTTAATCCTTTGGATAGGCCAGATAAGGATGCCATTATTGACACTAAATATTTTGAATAACCTATCAGTTTTTGTATGCGAGTTGAGGTTGCAAGTTTTATTGATTTAATTGCTCCAGACCCTTAATTATAATATAAAGTTTGGGTTAGTGGCTTGCTTAAGACTATTCAGCTAGTTATAATTTTGAAACCCACCATTGCAACTATTGCAATCAAGGTCCTAAAAGATGCTAGGCCCTAGTCGAGCGGTGGGCTAGGGCCTAGCGCCTAGGTAACTACGTGGATTGCCGCACCCTAACCTAGATATCTAAATGATACATGGATGGCACATGCTGGCCGACACTCAAGAGTGACGAAAGCTATGAATATACCAATTTGCGAAGACATGAGGGGACAAGTAATCCAAAAGTCATGCAACAAACAATAATCACAAGGAATATACAAACACTAAAAGGCAATAGTAATAATCCAAATTAAACATGAACGAAACAGAAGGTCCAATGGCCACAAATTCGAAATAAAAGATGTAAGAATATGTCCAGAGCATACCACTAAATGGAAGTAGTAGTGAAAGGTAAGACATTAAGTTACAATTATTCATAAAGAAGCCATACGCAAGTGGAAGAATGCAAGATCACTTGTAAGGAAAAGCCTCGAAGCTTAAGTCATAATCCTCGTCACTAGGTCCTGAGAGGGCGCAAAAACAAAAGGTGATGTTGGAAATGTGCCCTCAAACCAATCATATGATGATACTTTACGGACGTTTCACAAAGTTAAACTAATGTAGTTTAAATGTAAAGGGCAAAGATTATTGTTTGAGCCGTCTCATATAAATGTTATATGCTTAAACGATAAGTCCAAGGAATATGTGATTAGAAGAATGCGATCTAAAGAAGTTAGATTCATGAGACCATTCTTTCGTTGACACATCCTAAATGTTCCTGATCATAGGATTGTCAATTGGGCATTGACAGTCCGTTAAGATCAGTACGTGCTATGTCTTCTCTCAGGGAGAGTGACTAGTCTCGAGTCATTGGTGTGTGTGACATCAAGACAAGTACGTAGGTGCTCAATAGAGAATGAGTTCACTGAACACGATCAACGAAGAGTTCTCATATTCATGTCACATGAGAACTCATGGTTGGGATAATGCAAATTAGTCTTTTGACCTGAGGCATCACAGTTGTCTTGTGGTTAGGTCCTTAATCTTTGATTATGTCAAAGTCACTCCATCAGGAGGGTGTCCACGGCATCATTGGGGTTAAGCACAAGACTCACATTGGATAGTAGACATGAATAAACTATCAAACCAAACAATGTGGTCAAGAGTATTGTATTAGAGAAAGACCGTATTGCATTTGTAATCCTAAAACCGAATAGGTTCTCCACCTCTTCTGATTAGCTTAGGTAACCATGACATGCTGCTAGGCGTCAACCATGGTTTGTGGAAGCCCTAAAAGTGTATTATCACTAACGGGAGAATTGAAAGTAAGTTTCAAGTCACAATCGATTAGAAAGAGTTTTAATCGCCCACTGCCTCGCTAAAAGGAACCTAATGGATCGTTCACCGAGTAAGGTAGAGTTTGAAGAAACAACGGAGATGAGTAAGAATAATTAAATGGTTTAA
Source organism: Pyrus communis (assembly GCF_963583255.1). Lineage (NCBI taxonomy): Eukaryota > Viridiplantae > Streptophyta > Magnoliopsida > Rosales > Rosaceae > Pyrus > Pyrus communis. Next base: position 12,747,935 of record NC_084815.1, read on the forward strand.
TTATTTATCTAAGGCTAGGATTAATTAATATGTTAATTAATCAAACGAATAAGTTCGTTAAAGACCTCGGGTTAGTTTTGGGCCGCAAGGCCCAATGGGATTTGAATGTCAAGCCCATTAACTCAAGTTGTATGACAACTTGAATAAACAAAGGGCTTGAAAGCCCAATAAACCCTATAGGCCAGCCATGTTAGAAGAATAGGGTTTTTGGTCCATTAGGTCACTTATTTGAAAGGACTATATAAAGGACTTTATAGCCTAAAATTCAATAAGGGTTGTTTTTGGGGAAAGGATGAGAACACAAGCTCTCCTTTCTCTCTAAAATTTCGGCCACCTTGGAGGGATCATCTAGCAATCAAACTCCTCCAAGGTCACTCATTTCTTCTTCATTATGCCTTGGTGATGAATCATTAGAGGTTCTCAATTTTGGGAACTTTGGAGAAACCTTTTTCATCCATCCAAATCCATAGATCTAAGATGCAAGGAATGAAGGCCCTCTCTTTGGGTGATTAGCCTTTGTTTAAATACAAAGAGGAATCTACAAAGGTATATATATTTCAACTCACTTTGTTTTGAGTTGATTATTGGTTCACCATTTTACTAGGCTTTGAACATTCATGGGTAATGTTTTGTTTTTAAGTGCATGCTAGCATGATTCCGCCTTTAATTTGTTAATTGCATGCTAATGATGTTGCTTAAATGAACATGTCATCTTCCAAATTAATCCTTCAAGTGGTATCAGAGCCTAGGCCTAGTTTATGGTGGATCCTTTTGGGTTTTGTGATTTTTCATATTTTGTGATTTAAGTGTTGTAAATGTTACAAGCTTTGTTCTTGCTTTGAATATAAATTTTGCTTGAAAATTTAGCATCTCAAATGTTGTAGATGTATTTCATTAAAGCATGAATATTGGAACTAAAAGTTGGTGCCAAGTGTTTTGGGATTTTCGGCCAAATCCAAAGGGTGATTTTTTGGGTTCTTGTTAGTCTTGTTAAAATGGTTTTAAAGTGCTTTTTGGAACCCCTAAGTACCCTAGGATATTAACCCTCTTTTGAGTTGTGAAAATTTGAGTTTTTGGTGAAAGAAAACATCCATGGAGCTATTATGAGTTTTCATGTATGTTCTTCATATTTCTTGAAGTTCTTGCCAAGAACAAAAAGGTTTTGAAGTTTTGATTCAAAAGTTTTATGTTTTTCATAAAGTTTTGTTTTTCAAATGGTGGGTGATAGTTATTGGTGAGATGTGACTAAAAGAATTTTAAAGTTTTATAAAAAAAAACATTTTCTTACAAACCATCAAAGTCACCTTTGTCTCACCTACCAAAAACCACTTTCAAAACTTTAGATTTTTCCAAATTTTCAACAATATGGCCGGCCACCTTTGGAAAAGGTGCTGGAGGGACTTTTGTGCAATTATATAAAGTTTTGATACTTTTGTGTATTTGCATTTTGACCCCAAAAGTTTTTTTTTTTTGTTTTAACAAAGTGACCCAAATTGTTGTGGTCATTGTTTTTGGCCCAAAACAAAATGAGAACAAAATGGTTTTGTCTCTTTAATGAGAATTTGATTTTCATTATATTTAGTTCCATTTAAATCAATTATATGGATCCAAAAACCAAATGATAATTGTTGCATTCAATTTAATTAGTTAAAGTGTTAATTAATTAAAGGGTGATTATGAACCTTAGCCTACGATAATTGAGCTATGTGAATGGCTGTTTCAAATTTGTTTGAATCATGGGAATGAGTAGATTAGATTTTGGTTGTAATTTGATTTGATCAAATGTTGTAAAAGGGCATAAGCTCTTCTTTACTTTAAAGTAATTAGTTATATTCAATTGTTGTAAAGAGCATAAGCTCATATTTACTTTGAAGTACTTCTTTCTTGCTTTATTTGATATGCATGAAATGAAGTAGTTGGGTCCAACGCCCTAAGACAACACGCCTTAATGTGATTAAACGCGTAACTAAAATCAATCTCCATCCCTAGTCCGAGATTCAACACAAGGCTCGTGTTGGATCTAATCAAAGGTTCATAGTCATCCTAAGGCCCTAAGGCAACTATATAGTCCATCAATGAATGCAAACCTTATGTTAGTAGTATCATATACTCTTGCTTTAAAAACCGTTTTAAAAGCTTAGTGGGAGTATTATATACAACTAAATCAATCATATGGACCAATAGTTGTAATAGGACCAAAATTGTTTTAATTATGATTAAAATGAATATATATATATATATATATATATATATATATGTGATGAGACCTAAATCCCTCAACAAACGAATATTAAGTTGATAAACGAGAGATGTTTTGAACATTTCTTCGTAGGCCTTCCACCGTGGTGGGCTCCAATCGTTTGTGACTTGTACACCGGCTTCACCCTATCATGGGGGAGTACAAAGTGCATGCTTACACTCAGGAGGAGTCCATAAACATATGATGAGGTAAGTGTAGGCAACGAGGATGGCCGATATCATATCATTGTGAGGCTATTCTTGAACCCCTTCATGAACTAAGCATGGTGGGAATAACTTAACTAAGTGCAATGGTGCCGATATCGTATCATCGTGAGGCCACATTCTCTAGAGGCCAAACTAGATGGGTAATTACAAGAGTTGTAAATGAGTAAAGTGTTATTCTCTCATCATTATTTTTGCTAACCGATATCGTATCATCGTGAGGTGGGCTTGGTAATGGTGAGTCTCCCATACCCCGCTAAGAGTTCAACAAAACTCTCGAATTCCGATGAGGGATATGGAATTTGCCAAAAATAGTGGGTGGTGCTATTTGATTTAAAGACCCGAATCAAATGGCTTAAAATCAATCAATTTATATTCGTTATGTATTTGTTTACCAATATATTTGCAAATGCTATCCAAAACTTGACAAAGAAAAGCCGAATGCTTTAATTTCCGGACTTAGTTCTACAATCCCATAGATTGTCTTTAATGGCTTGTAGATGTAACTAAGTAGTCTCATCCTCACAATCTTCCTATTGATAATGTATCATTGGACGAATATGTTAGATAAGTCTAACATGAGAAGGACAACACTTTTAATGTCATAATTCTTCAAATACAAATTGTTGTATGAAGAAATAAGAGTTGCTTTGAACAACCCTTAATCAACACAAACTTTAGTGCTTGTTTCTTTGTTACATAAACAAGGAACTTTTGAAGTAAGCACAAGGGCATGGACGCTTTATGTGCCATGATTCTTCACTTACAAATTGTTGTATGAAGAAATGAGAGTTGCCTTGAACAACTCTTGAAAGTTTGTAATTATGTTTAGAACATAATGGTTGGTTGACAAAAATAGTCCATCAACATGGACTTATGATGATTTTGAATCATTGAGTGTTGAAGTGTTAAACCACTTAACGAGACGGAAATTAGGCAAGGACTTCACCTTTGTGTCCCTATCCTAATGGTTCACTAAGTTTATTGTAAACTATATAGTGAACAATAACCACACACTCTCCAAATTGTTTGATGTGTATAACACAATTGAAATAAGTTTCAAGAGAGATAGTGGGAGTTTAGGGACCATGACTATTGTAGTCAAAGGAGAAGTCAAATGAAGAAGGCAAAATAACTCCAAGGGAACAAACTTTCTTTATGAAAGGATGCACATTGGAAGGGGTATTTGCAAGAAATGTCTTGCAAGTGTCAAGAACACACCTTTCGAATGTGTTGTAATATGTTCTTGAAATAGTTCAAAACAGTTGGTTCTTCTACTTGAATGCTTGATTCCGTATTAGTAACTATGTTTTACAATTGTTGTAAAAGTGTGCTAATAAAAAGTAGAAGATTAATGAGAGAAGAGAAAGTACTTCACTTCGGAAAGTGAATAAAATATAGATCTCTGCGAAAACGGATTGTACTTACTTCCTCATATGAACTACCAAAGAAATTGGAAAATACTCAAGATTGTCTTTACATTCCAATTTTAAGGAACTTAAATCCGTCACTATAGTAGAGATGGATAAATGTTTTGTTGACAAAACATTGTTCTTTATTAATCAATAATTAGATTATTGTAATTTAATTGGTTGTCTCTATAGTAGAGATGATGTGGTAGTTTAACTGTTTAGAATACGATGATGCTTAAAACCCAAAAGGTTGCAAGGTAGTGACTAATCCCAACTGAGTTGTGATACCTCTAAAACATAAGTTACGAGTTGGTCATAGATGGATGCTTTGGATCGTTAGATCCGGATCCAATACCTTCTTGTTAAAAAATTGTATAGAGGCGAAATGTTCGAATCTTTATTCTTCTGGAAAGAAGAAAGAATCACAAAGTTGTTGAAGTTAATTCACTTAGATGTTAGTGGCACTTGTCCACAACATAATACTACTCATGTTGTATGACATTCACCGAAGATCACTCTCGGTTGGACTATAGTTTATTTTGAATAAACACAAGTCCGAATACTTTGCAAAAGGTTTCAAAGAATTCAAGAAATGTAAGTAGATGAGTAAGACGTCTAAAGTATTTACCTCCTTAGATTTGATCCAAGGAAAAAGTAACACTTTAGATTAATTTCCTTGAAAAATATCAAGGAAAGTAGCATCGTAACATAATGAATTTCTCCATTAGGAGAAGAATGAACATGAATAAGATTTAGTTCGTTGGACATTATCAATTACCCATATATATATATGATATATACTTCTAAGACAACCTAGTTCCTATACCACAAGCTCCAAGGTAGTCCAGAAGGATTTATAAACCGTCTCAGTTGAATGGTTTGAACTTTATGACTATGTCATAGAGTTGCACCTCTTAATTCGAAAGAAATAAGAATGAAAATCCTTATGACTACATTGAGTGTATATACGATATATACTCAAGGAAATGGTAAAGTACCATTTGACCCGAAATAATGAAACCTTCACAGCTAATTGGCAGCTTAAGGTGACTACACTCAAAGAGAATGGTTGACTTTGAAGAAATCATCTTTGACGTAGTCTTGGTTTCAATTAATTCGAAGATTGCTAGCTACAACTAAATGGTGATTTAATGTTTGGACATAATATGGGTTTCCGAAACCATTATTAAGATAGTCTTGATAATATATGTCTAAAACTATAAATCACAAGACAGGTTAGTTGTAGAGATCCATCCATCATGGATCTTAGCAAGCTAGTGGGAGCTATAAGCGTCTTATGAGAAAAGATCAATTGTTTGATTTCTCATAAAGATGTAAATGAATCTTTTGTTTACTAGGTTTACAAAAGATTAGTGGGAGTTAATCGTATTCCTAAATTTAAATATATATATATATATATGATATATTAATTTTTTGGAAATGAAAAGAGTACTTCTTCGTTAAAGTTATTCTATAACGATAGAATGTATATGGGAGATATAGTCTATATAATGGAATGGAAATCTATAATGATATATTTCAAGATATAATTGGATTATATCAATCCCTAAAATAGACAAGAGATGCTAGGAAGTTTCTCATTTGATGATAAACTTCAATTAGAATGACAATTCTAGTGAGACTAGGAAGTTGTTCTTCTCAAAGGGAATGTACCCTTTGACTCCCAAAGAAATAATGCGTAAATAGAATCCTTTATGCATAAGCAGAAAGGTGATTTATGTATTTCATATTGTATGAAAAACATTGATATAAGATGTACCTAGAAAGGTACAAGACAATATCAGTGCAAGCCCAGGATCAGAACCATGGCAACTGTCAAGTGAGTCCTTAAGTATTTGAGAAATACTAAAGGATATATTACTCAATAATTGAGAAAGAATTAGAGTAACGTAATGGAAGCGTAAATGTATTAGATTATGAATCTAATCCATCATTGGATATTTCTTCATTATGAATGAAGAGATAAACAGATATATCTTTATTATGACTAAAAAGATATTTGGATGGAAACATTAAAGTAATGACTTTAGTGTGTTCCATTATGAATGCAAAATATATTGCCATATAGAAGTTGACAACAATGTTGTTTGGATGGGAAAGTTCATTTATGAACTCTCTATTCGATTCCAACCAGAAAGTGTATGACACTAATGGGGCGATAGCTCAAGCCAGGGAATCAAGGTCTCATCAAGGTCCGAACTCAAATGAGAGACTGAACCACATGATTAGGAATCATGAATAATGGTGACGTCGTTATTCTCAAGGTTGCTTCTATGGATAACATATAGATATCCATCTTGTTTAGGCCTACTACTCAGCCATTTATGAAATGAATTACAGAAGAGGTATCATCACAGATAACCAAGCTGATTGGCTCTAGTGCAAGTGGGAGATTGTTGGAAATGTGCCCTAAAACCAATCATATGATGATACTTTACGGACATTTCACAAAGTTAAACTAATGTAGTTTAAATGTAAAGGGCAAAGATTATTGTTTGAGCCATCTCATATAAATGTTATATGCTTAAACGATAAGTCCAAGGAATATGTGATTAGAAGAATGCGATCTAAAGAAGTTAGATTCATGAGACCATTCTTTCGTTGACACATCCTAAACATTCCTGATCATAGGATTGTCAATTGGGCATTGACAGTCCGTCAAGATCAATACGTGCTATGTCTTCTCTCAGGGAGAGTGACTAGTCTCGAGTCATTGGTGTGTGTGACATCAAGAAAAGTACGTAGGTGCTCAATAGAGAATGAGTTCACTGAACACGATCAACGAAGAGTTCTCATATTCATGTCACATTAGAACTCATGGTTGGGATAATGCAAATTAGTCTTTTGACCTGAGGCATCACAGTTGTCTTGTGGTTAGGTCCTTAATCTTTGATTATGTCAAAGTCACTCTATCAGGAGGGTGTCCACGGCATCGTTGGGGTTAAGCCACTTAGCCATGGAGGCAAGTGAATGCGCAACAAGGGATCTCTAACCTTCAAACTGTTTGAGGGAGAATACTCTATGATATGATTAAGAATCTTTGGCCAAAGTATGAATGAGATTTAGGAATGTGTTCCAAATCACATTCAAGGTAATCATATAAGCACAAGACTCACATTGGATAGTAGACATGAATAAACTATCAAACCAAACAATGTGGTCAAGAGTATTGTATTAGAGAAAGACCGTATTGCATTTGTAATCCTAAAACTGAATAGGTTCTCCACCTCATCTGATTAGCTTGGGTAACCATGACATGCTGCTAGGCGTCAACCATGGTTTGTGGAAGCCCTAAAAGTGTATTATCACTAACGGGAGAATTGAAAGTAAGTTTCAATTCACAATCGATTAGAAAGAGTTTTAATCGCCCATTGCCTCGCTAAAAGGAACCTAATGGATCGTTCACCGAGTAAGGTAGAGTTTGAAGAAACAACGGAGATAAGTAAGAATAATTAAATGGTTTAATTATTTATCTAAGGCTAGGATTAATTAATATGTTAATTAATCAAATGAATAAGTTCGTTAAAGACCTCGGGTTAGTTTTGGGCCGCAAGGCCCAATGGGATTTGAATGTCAAGCCCATTAACTCAAGTTGTATGACAACTTGAATAAACAAAGGGCTTGAAAGCCCAATAAACCCTATAGGCTGGCCATGTTAGAAGAATAGGGCTTTTGGTCCATTAGGTCACTTATTTGAAGGGACTATATAAAGGACTTTATAGCCTAAAATTCAATAAGGGTTGTTTTTGGGGAAAGGATGAGAACACAAGCTCTCCTTTCTCTCTAAAATTTCGGCCACCTTGGAGGGATCATCTAGCAATCAAACTCCTCCAAGGTCACTCATTTCTTCTTCATTATGCCTTGGTGATGAATCATTAGAGGTTCTCAATTTTGGGAACTTTGGAGAAACCTTTTTCATCCATCCAAATCCATAGATCTAAGATGCAAGGAATGAAGGCCCTCTCTTTGGGTGATTAGCCTTTGTTTAAATACAAAGAGGAATCTACAAAGGTATATATATTTCAACTCACTTTGTTTTGAGTTGATTATTGGTTCACCATTTTACTAGGCTTTGAACATTCATGGGTAATGTTTTGTTTTTAAGTGCATGCTAGCATGATTCCGCCTTTAATTTGTTAATTGCATGCTAATGATGTTGCTTAAATGAACATGTCATCTTCCAAATTATTCCTTCAGGTGAGTGGACCATAATTTATACTAATACTAATAATAATAAAACCAATTTCTTTCTGAACATACTAACCCTCTGTTTTGAAAACGTATATAATACTATATAATAGGTTTTTCTAAAAATTCTACATGCTATAAAAACTTTCATACGATAAAATCATCTCTAAAAGTGATAATGAAACGCTCGAAGGCAAAGCCAATAAGTTTCAAAAATTAACACGACGATGTACTCAACTAGGGGTATCATAGTCGCCCAAGGGCATAACCATCACTCGAAGGCGAAGCTGTACGACATTGGGTTACGCTAGTGAAGAAATATGGTAGGTCCTACCACCAGAAGGTGAAGCTGTATGACTCTGGGTTACACCAGATAAGGAATACACACACACATAACACACCGACACTAGCCGTGGCTAGTGAAGCTATCTGACACTGGTTTCACCAATGAAGCTGGGAGTATGTCATAAATATCCTCAACTATGTCCCATGGCCATAGATGTCTATGTGTTGTATGATTAGCCACTAGATATGCACAAGCCATGAACAAGTCATGCACATCATGCACAAAACTAAAATGACGAAAATACCCACATATAAATTGTAAAAACTCACAGTGACGATGTCATTTTTTTGGGTTGGAAAAGAAGGATGTCGAGAGAGAGGTCTGAACTATAGGTTTTTTGGTTGAGCTCAAATGTGTGAACCTTGATTTCGAAGAGAGGGAAGTGCATAGAGAGGTTAAAAGAGTGAGCTGGGTGCTGGGTTGAACCCATACCTCTGGTTTTGAACACAGGGATGTCAAGAGAAAGGTGAGAAGAGTGAGGTTGGGTTTTTGGGGTTTAAGCTCATATTTGTGAGCTATGTGTGTTATTCTTCCATAACCAAACACAACAAATTGTTTCATCCTTAAAGATAGGAGGTTTGTACCATATTTTCTGTTTTGGCTGGAAAGTTTCATTTTTTTCCTGTGACTGAAGCTTCTGTAGGCATATTAAGTTAGGGTGTTTAGTTCCAAGTTTCTACATCAATGATTTATGGAAAAAATGGGTTGTTTGTAATGTGAATCAATACTTATAAGCTAGGGTTTGTGTTTCAATTTGGGGCCTATGGGTTGTGGAATGAACTTTACTTTTTGACATGCTACAAAACTGGGATGGAACACCTTATGGTTCAAGTGTTGAATTGCAAAAAATTCTGAATTTTTTTTAGTAATTTACATGTGGTGTGCATATGGTGTGCATGGTTATTAACGACAACGAGTATTATGTTTTCCACATGCACGGTTAAGCAGTAGTTGATATACGTAACAAGACTTTAAAAATTGTCACTATAACCTTATGTACGTAATAGTTATATTTTAGTTGTATCACTATACCAATAGGTTGCCGTTAAAGTTTCTTATTAATGCAAAAAATTGGCCATTGCTCGATCACCAGTTATGTGCATACCATGTGCATGAAATGAATATATGATGTGTATTATGTGTGCATATCGTGTATATGATGCTTATTTACATATTTGATACTCTTCACATTATCATAGTTTAGGACATAATAGGTTTTGAAGATAACAAGGATACATAGATCTATATTTTTCGACGACTTCTTCGAGTCAACAGAGCTAAACAATGACGTAGGATTTGCCTTGGGTGACCCCGAAAATAAGGAGGTTCCATGTTGTACCACCCATGGAACTCGGTGGTTAAAACCCTTAGTTTCATGTCTGAACTTGGACATATTGGTGTTGTGAATTGTTTTAGCTATCTGAGAATTGTAATGGCTTTTTTGGTATAGAGATAATGGTTATGGAAAACAAGTGTGAGAAGCCTATTTATACAAGTGTATCATTGATGTGGAAGAAAACCGATCGGGTAAAAAAGGGATTGTGTTGAAAGTGTTAGTGTGGTGAGGATTTGTTGCACGTGACCTACAAAAGTTGTAGGAATCCCAGCACTCCTTTTTTGTCCCTTCTACTACTTGATTTCCAACATATGGGTTAGTGTTTTGTCAAATCTCACACCCCCTCCTTCATTTCCAACATATAGCTATTAACTCCTACTACTTCATTTTCAACATTTATGGCGCGTTTACGTAACTGTAATCAAAATAGAGGAATTGGATTGAGGAAGAATTGAATTGAGGAGGAGTTAGAATCGAATTCCTGTTAAAGCTGTTTACTTAAATGTTTTGGAATTAGAGTAAAAATGAAACAAAATTCATATAAGTTGTTTACTAGTTCACCTGAATCGGAATGAAAATTAATATGATTACTAAAATACCCTTAATCTAAATAATAGAAAAATTCATAAGTTTTTAATACAATTTCACACACACACACACACACACACACACACACACACACACACACACACACACACACACACACACATATATATATGTATAGTTTTATTAAAATGTTAACCATTCTCGTTGGAAAATATTGGAATATATTGGTTGGCACACCATCGGAGTACATCATCATTTTTTTTTTAGTCCCTTTTCGCTTCGTTCTCTCTATCCGTTCTCTTTAGCTCTCTCTCTCAATCTCTCTAGCTATTTCTCATTCTCTCCATCTAAGCAGCAAACCTTCCATAAACACAGCAGCATACCCAGAAGCATACCCAGCTTCCTGCAGTTCGAAAGATCTGAGGGGCGGCCGCCGCTCCTTGTTCCTCTGTAGCTTCGCCAGTGGGTGATAGGTCTTGGTAGTCTGGGAGGTAGTGCGGTAGTCTGCGTTGGTTAAGGGTGGGATGGTTGTGTGCTTTGGGTGGTTGAATCGTGCGAGGCAAATGGGAGGGGAGGGCAATTTTGGTAGAGAAGTTTGATTCCAGATGCTGGCTTTCTTCCGGAATTCAATTACCACCTTCAATTCGCTTGGATAGGAATTCAATTCCCTTTCTTCTACCTCCATTCTGGTTTGGTAAACACGCCATTAATGTAATAATATAGGTTAGGGAAATTGACTAGTGGCAGAGCCACTTCGATGGTAGGGTTGGTCGGTCCATCCTACAATTTTTGTAATATATATTAATTGTGTGCAATTATAAACAATAGTAAGTGTCATGTTAGTTGGTGAGTATACTTTTGTAGTTTCAACAAGGCAGGGATTCAAAACTTGATGGTTTTTACATCTTTTTTGTCTTTTCCTAAACCCAACCTTATGTTTTACCATATAAATTTCAATTCCTTTTTGGTTCTATACAATTTAGAGGAAGATGTAATGGATCCGTAGATCTAACTGTGTTCAAAGAAAATGTCATAGTTATATAGTTTTGAGTCATGATTTTAATTTTTTTTATATTTATTTAATACAATAATTTTTTTGTTAGAGCTAGTAAATAAGTTTTGAGTCATGACTTTAATTTCATATATACTTTAAAGCTCCATCTCTCCTATTTCAGTAAAATTGACCATCCTAATGTGTCTTAGAAATCCCATAAGCAGCTCCCTAGTCAAGGAGGCTTTTACATATCATGTGCATATAGTGTGCATATCATGTGCATATAGTATGGATATAATGTGCATATCATGTACATATAATTGATGTATTTGTGTTGGACTATGATTATGATAACATGGTTTTGTATGTATAACTAACATGGATTTGTATATATACCTAACAATGGGCCATTATTCTAGAATTACTGACCTTATAATTCATGTATTTGTGTTTGAATAAGATTATGAAAACATGGTTTTCATAATATGTGTAATCATGTGTGAAGATACACCGTAACTTTGCTGTATTAGGAGACATAATATTGTAGTGAAATAGATTAATTAATCAATAAAGAAAAAAAAAACTTTTTATTTTATAAATAAATAAATTAATTGTAAAGGATATGATTGTTGGGTATTTGATGGGTTAGTTAATTAACTTGACCGACAAAGTAAAATTTCCTTTTCTTTTTCAACTAGTGCTTCATACTTACGCTTTCGGCTATGTATTAGGTGTTTGTGCTTTGCTGATTTGCACAACGCCTCGTTCAGCTATTGTTGTAATGCAACCAATGTGGACTCCTTTCTGAGACACTTTTGATGCCACACATTAATAAAGCATGAGTTGGCAGAAAATTTCGTCTTTGATTAAGCAATTTGATTGGTCGGATCATCGGAATCACCGTCACTCACCGAAAGAGCCATGATATGTGTGCCTAAACCATGGCTACAAAATTGTTCTTACTTGCATTTATAGATAATCGATTTAGATGTCATTAAATGGCATAGCAGGCCATAAAGGGATGGAAACAGATTGTCTGTTTACAATTAGTTTGTCTGCAATACTCCTTCCAATTGCTTAACTTTATTTTTTGTATAACTACATTAAGAATGTATCGTGGACAAACTAAGTGTTGTCTAATGACTTGTTCTTGCTTTCCATTTATAGATGATCAATTTAGATGTCATTGAATGTGAGACCAACAAATATTGGATGAAATTGATTGATTCATGACTGCCTATTGTAGGTATATGATGGCTTGTGAGCAGTGGTGTTCAGCTATCAAGAACTAAGTTTCCAACTTCTTGTTCATAAAAAATCCTTCCAAATCCCAAACATTTTACTGTAACAACATTAAGAATGTGTCGTAATGGCAACAAAATGTTTAGTTCGTATACTTTCACATTTAATAGGGCAAAAAAATTGACAGTTTTGTATACTTGTGTGTTTATGAGCACTTATGAAGACCATTGTCTACCCTCACACAGTCTTGTCACTTTGGTCCTTCAAGTAGCAGAAAATAACTTTTCAAACACATAAATGAGACAAAAAATTAGTACTACACAGAAATATGTGACCACTCCCACATCCAATGTTCAAGAAAGTGTACAAACATTTATGTTCCCAAAAAACATGTACTCATCCCACTCCCACATCCATTATTGAAGACATACTACAAACATTTGTGTTCCAAAAAACATGTAATCATCCCACTCCCACTCCCACTCCCACATCCAATTTGGAAGACATTCTACAAACATTAGTACTACACAGAAATATGTGACCACTCCCACATCCAATGTTCAAGAAAGTGTACAAACATTTATGTTCCAAAAAAACATGTACTCATCCCACTCCCACATCCATTATTGAAGACATACTACAAACATTTGCGTTCCAAAAAACGTGTAATCATCCCACTCCCACATCCAATTTGGAAGACATTCTACAAACATTTGTGTTCCAAAAAACATGTACTCATCCCATTCCTACATCTAATTATGAAGACATTGTACAAACATTTATGTTCCAAAAAAACATGTACTCATCACAGTCCCATGAACTTCAATAGGTGTTTAGGAATCCCGAGAATGCCGAGGTCATACACTCTGAACTAACTCTGTTGTTTAGTGAAGCTGTTAAAAACCTCTTCTTTGTCGACAATTTTGGCAATGGTTGGTTTGAGTTAGAGTTCATCAACGAGGATGAACTGGAAAACATGGTGGAAGGACGTCCGTGGTTTGTGAGGGGCCAAATCTTCCACTTAAAAAGGTGGACATAAGACTTTAGGGAATCAGACTCTATATCTTACTTGAGGGTATGAGTTAAAATCCCTTAAATGCAATATAGGGAGCTGAACATCTTAAAGACTATCACTAAACTCATCGGGGACCTTATTAGGCTTAATGACCCTTGTATTAATTCCCTGAATTGAATGGCCATAAGGGTGTTAATGAAAGTGGTTGTTCGTCTCCCTTTCAAGTGGGTCGTGGTGGTGAACGAGGACAAAGACTTGCCAACTTTCCACAGTTATGAGGTTTGTTTGAGGTTTGCTCATACTATGGATGAGAACAGTACTCAAATGCTATTGTGAAGTTAATGTGTTGGATGCCAGTTGATTTATGGTTAACAAGGTGTTTGGAGACAAGCCAAACATGCTGCCTCCAAGGAAAAAAAAAGGAGAATGAAGGTGACGGTGAAGATGAAAGTGAGGGTAAAGGTGAGGCTGCAGGTCAAGTGCATGTGGTGGTGATGGCATGGGTACAAATAATTGATGACGCTGGATGAAGTGATCAAGTGGTCAAGTAGGTTTAAGTAGTTTAGATTTAATTTTACCATATTTTAATTAATGTTTTAGTTTTAGTGTGTTATATTGAACGTTTTTTTTATGTATTATTGTGTTATGTCAAACGATTAAATTTCATTTTAGCATGTTTTAATTTATGTTTTTGTTTAAGCAGGTTGGTTTTAGGTTTGTAATGTTTATGTTTAAGAAGGTTAGTTTTAGTGTGTTATGTGGGATGTTTCCATCGCTGTGTACTTTACAATTTATTTTGACAGTTTCAGTTTCATTATCTCGTATTATTTGTGCATCACCATTTCCTACTACTCCATCACAAAAATTCATAACAGATAAGGATAGTTTCATCGACTGTCACCTAGTTTCATAACACATAAATAGTGGTTTTAAAAATTGTCTTTCAAATTCATTCAACTTGACTTATCCATAACAACAAATCATCTGGAAGGATATAATGAAAGCATCACCATACCCATTACATTCTTCCACACCAAGTACAAAATTGGACAAATAATTGAAATTTATTTCAAATTTACTTTGTCTGAATCTGTTTCACTGTCTAACTAATTTGAGGAAGACCCTTTCATGGTACACCAACTTGCTCTAGGTACACATTATGGTTCACAAATATTCATATCGCATAATGAAGGTTTGATAAATTGTCACACACTTTCACAACACATAAGGGATGGTTTGAAAAAGTGACTTTCAAATTCATTCCACTTAACTGACCCATAACAACAAATAATCTGGAATGAGATAATCAAAGCATCCCCAAACCCATTAAATTCATCCACACCAAGTAAATAAATGGACAAATAATGTAACATCATCCACAATGAAAGACTTGCACCTCAATTAATATTCATCCCAACTAATGGAACTTGTCTTAACAAAATAAAAATATATACATCACCACATATTCACAATATAATACTTGTTTTATCGGCTACAAGATTACATCGACAACCATTGAGTCATCCAGCACCACCTAGACATTATGCACCTCATGCAACATGTAACTGCTTTCCTCAATTGGAATGCAGGGACATTTTGCGGTTTAATAACATCGAGAGGAAGACCAATAAACAAGAACTCTATCACTTTTAAAGTGAAAATCCCACAGTCTCCCCATGCCATCAACAAGTTTCAGAAATAATTTACACACAATTCAATCATTTAACTTAACTAACGATTCAATAAATTTTTAACTGACTCGTTGTTTTGTTGTGGACCTCTTCGACTTACAACAATGGGGCCAAAGTCCCTCCTTCACCTCCATCGACACGCTTCGAAGGACATCAGGTAACACATAAGAAATTGGAGCCAATTTCATCGTCGCTTTCTCGAAGTGAGTAGTTGATCTCAAGAAGTCATGCACAATGATTCTTAAAGCTTTCAAGTTCATCTTGATAGCAACCATGGTTATCAATGTTGAGGGGCATGACATGATTCGACCAACAAAGATGTAGATAATAGCTTCTCATCCCCCTTCACAGTTTTCAAAATGACAAGTAAGAATGGAGTGCACGATTCGCGCTAACAGTATATCTGTAAACAGTCAAAGTATAAAGTAAAAGACATGTACAACACTTTTACTGCTCAAAATCATACTCAACATCATAATTGCACATATTTACATAATTAGCATAGATTAGCTTGGATAGTTTACTAGAAACCAATCATTTGTGTTGGTGCTCAACATTGTCCCTACCCTCTGAGCCTCTTCGCCATGCTTCTGGAGAAGATACAATTGAAAATGATTGAGCTAAAATGCACAATTTTTACTTAAACTTTCACACCAACACAATCCCAACAGTATGGAAACACACCATCAAGAACAGGGTTTATGGACTTACATCGATTGACAACCACTGTTCCTTGTCAATGAGCAGTCTCCAAAAGTTTGTCTCCTGCCGTCATATTCTCAAACGGGCAATCAGAGTAACAATGTAACAAAAAAACATTGATCATCATCATTATAGTCGTTTACTGAATATAAATTCTAATGCACCAAAAGCAGAACACAATGATCACTTACTTGTTCCCAGCATTCTTCAAACTATGGAATTGATAGAAATACTAAAGTGCCTCAACCACATAGCCTGAGTCTATTGCTTTAAATGCCGCTCCCCTTTGCAAAACATGTTCCCTCAACTCACCGTCTTGGATTTTTTTTGCACTTTGTCACGTCAAATATCAATGTTGTGTAATGCACCACTTTGGTCTTCTTCTTGGCTCCTCCTTTGGTGACCCAATCTTTGCCGCCGCCCCAGTGTAGTGAACTTTCCTCTTCGTTCCAATGTGCTCACCCTCAAGTGTGTAAATAACATCATCATCGAAACTCTAAACTTTTGCGTGCTTGTGCGTTATCCTTTCTCCGACCAGTGCAAGCATCATATGGCACACATCTGCGAGACTTTCCAAATGAGCAATCCCTACAAGTTCCTGGAAACCTACTTCCTCCACACATTTCCTTCCCTCTTGATCCTTCGGTTTCCTCCTATTTGCCTTTTTCACCCCCGTTTTGACCACCCTCTAATTCTTCTTTGGTTTCCTGGAGACCATTTCATGCACTGCCGCAACTTGCACCACCATTTTCTTCTTCTTTTTCCTATTTTTTACCTACTTTTTTCCCCTCTTCTTCTTCTTCTTCTTCTTCTTCTTCTTCTTCTTTTACTACTTCCTATTCCTCCTAAACTTCCCTCATCAATGCTTTCACCTCCTCCATCAACTCTTCCACCTTCTTCAACACATTCCTCTGAAAAATATCCTTTCATGGGCCAAATGCCCCCACAACCATCTTCAACTTCTTATTCTTCCTCCATCAAATCTTCCACCTTCTTCAACACATTCCTCTGAAAAATATCCTTTCATGGGCCAAACACCCCACAACCACCTTCTTCTTCTTCTTCTTCTTCTTCCCCACCGCTTGTCATTTATTGCCAGTCATCACAATTACATTTCTCAAAACAAGCATTCATAAACATTCAAAAACATTCTCCAAAATTCACTTAGATATTCAAATATTTTCACAATCCTTCATAAAAGTTCATAACTTTTGAAATAAGGCCATACCTCTCAACTCTTAGTTATGTACATCTAGACCTGTTCATTAATCAGCTACTTATTCTTTGTTGACCACCGAGGAATTCTTGGGATGGCTACAGGATCAGTCATCTTGCAATAACGAAGTGGCTTCTCCAGTTGCGCAATTATTTTGTATGCCTACATTTGCACGTACACTGAATTAGTGCTTATCACAATCACAACAACTTGACCCTTATTAGTACTCAATCAAACCAACAAATTGTACCTAAAAGGAATAACTAAACTCTTAGTAGCACCATTTGAATCTTTGCCTCCTTTTACTTCCCCTCGGTTGTTCCTCTTCATCCTCCTCATCTCATTCCACATCACCATCCCATCTTCCTCTCCCTCTTCTAACAGCAACAAAACAGAGTTTGTCATGTAGTTATTCAAATGATACCTCACCCCATGTATAAGTGTTGAACCTATCTATGTCCTCCACGAGGTCCAAGTACTCTAGGTTCACACCCACATTACTCTTCATCCCTCTCAACACACCTTCGGTGAAGCAAACCAGCCTCATCTTCAACGCATCATCCTCATTCTTTAAACACCATTTCAAGCTTGGCACATGTCACTAAAACCTTTTTGGTAGCTTTCTTGGGGGTAGTTTTCACTTCACCTTTGCCCTTCACACCCTTACCCTTACCTTTGCTACTATCTCCAACAAAACCAAACTTTTGAGGAAAATACTTAGGCAACAGCCTAATTTTGGAAGGCTTAACCTATAAGGTTCATCACAATGGAGCCCTGTAATGAGGCAAAAGTCCTTTGTGAACCGGGTGACCTCATAGCCTATTAAATATGTGAGTCCCTTTAGGTATTTCACCCCCTAATTTGCCACTCTACGGATCCACAATTCATGCACCAGCTACCCACTAAAGGTTAATCTATCGACACTCTCCAAGTGTCCAAAGTATAAGGACCTAAAATCAGCAAGATGTGCATCATTAAACTTGTGACACAAGACTCCTAGGACATGACTAGCTTAAGAAAGGTTGTTAACCCTTCCCCTATAAGATTCTTTCTCTTTTGTTGCGAGTTCAACCACCTGATTTGCCATCTCCTGTACACATAACAATACAACCATTCATGACAACCAAATTGAACAACATATACCCTGAGAACAACCAAATACGACAATGTTTATCATTGACACAACATACATCTACTATGAACATACTTTCAAGAGTTAAGAAATACCAAATCAATTCATAAAATTAACAAAGATTCATCGACAAAAATCATTCACAACTCAACAATATAAATTCAACAAAACAAATTGAAGCACATATATCGTGTACACAACCTGTCAACCACAGTTCATAAACCTACATCTCACCAAATATATACTTCGACATCAACTAATTTCATCAACCCACTAGCATAATTAACCATAAACACTAAAAAAAAGTACATAATTTTACATGTATAATGAAATTATTTTCTAGGGTTCCAAATTTCAAATTTAGTTTCTGGAATCAAGTTTGTCATCGACTTTTGCGGAAACAATGACTCTAAACCCACTCCAATCAAGGAACCACCGAAACTTTTTCCATGTAAGCAACTGCTAACCCTTAAACCAAAGATGTTTGAATGTCGAAGTGCACTGAGCCTGGAGACAGGAATCACAACAATACTCCAACTGGGTTTCAAACGGCAACGAACTTTTCGAACACTACCAAGGTTTTGAATGAGCACGATGTTGGGATGAGAAGGAGATTTTTGCGAGGAGAAGAAAATTTTAAGGTTTCAACTGTTGCTTCTGGTTTCAACTGTTGTTGTCGTGGGGAGGGAGGGGGAGAGTTTAGTTCCCTAATTTTTTGAATTCTTGCAGATACCGTTTTCATTAACTCACAGATCTTTTTTAACCCGGTTTTACACTAAGCCCTTTCTGATGGATTCATTTTCAACCGTTCAAATTTAATCCTACAGTCCACATTCTATCCGCACGCAATGTCCGCAAATCTCTGTCCTCACCTTAGAAATCGCGTTCTTGACAATGTAATGGTGTTCGGCAAGCTTTGTGCAGAAGATTTTATACGGGCCCAATCACAAAGTGCTGCCCCAAAACGAAAAACTTCTGGGTCTGGCCCACGAACCAAGTCCGTATGTACTCTGCAATTCTGCTCAGTGAAAGAAAATTACAGAAGAGAAATGGCGGCAACGAAGAGCAAGGCAGTCTACAATGTTTACAGAGCGCTGACCCATGGTCTATCACCATTGCTGTACCTTCACCTCCACTGGCGGAAACTCCGAGGCCTCGAGCACCCACTCCGATGGCGTGAGCGTCTGGGCCGACCTTCCCTCCCTCGCCCCGAAGGCCCACTCATCTGGTTCCACGCCGTCTCATTAGGTTTCCTCCCATCCTATCCTATCCAATCTATGTCATTCCTTCAGCTAATTTCATCTCCGTTCCCCCTGTTTGATTACCGGGAAAGTGGAGGGAAAAGAATATAGAGATATTGAGCTTAATCAATCTTTAATTGTGATTAATTATTGTGGCGTAATTAAAAACTGGACCCAGGTGAAGGAATGGCTGCGATTCCGGTGATCAAGCAATGCATTGAGCGGAGGCCTGATTTAACTATTCTGATGACCACTACGACGTCATCTGCGTTGTAAGAACAAAACTCATCTCCCCATTTAACGTGTAATTCTGAATTTATTTATAATTTTTCATTTCGCTACATTTGCAGTGGAGTAATAGAGAAACGTCTTCCAACTGGCGTCTTACATCAGGTACTCTTTTAATAAATATATGTTTGTATTTTGCGAAATTCGTGACTTTCGCAGCATTCAAAAATTCGATAGATTTTTCTGATCAATTCAATCATTAGATGTAACGCTACATTCGGGGTCATAACGCCTAATTTCTACCTACAATTTTAATACAATGCAGCTGGAATTGTTAACAAATTGAATACATTTATATTTTGTATAGAGTATAGAGATAGATATGTTACTAGCTTATGTAATAGATGGGAATTTGGAAACAATGCTTGGTTTCATCTATCGGTGTCCTTATGGTGACGATGAATATTACTATTGTTCTCTATGTCTTAACTGAAAGTACCGATAGCATATTTCTGATTGTGACACACTCAACTTTCAATTGATCAAGTTTGCGCCGGTCGATACACCTTCTGCTGTGGACTCATTCCTTGGTTACTGGAAGCCAAATGCGATTGTGCTTTTGGAGAGTGAACTATGGCCAAATTTAATTATGTCTGCTTCAGAAAAGGGTGTAAGTTATCTTATCCTGTTGTGAATATACTAAATTATGTGAGTGTATTTTTTGAATGATAATGATGGTAATAACACCCAATTAGTACTTAGAAGTGTAGCTCAGTTATTTTTTTAGGTTTACTCTAAATGAGAAAATATTTTCCATCGTTTAATTTTATTTGCATCCAAATTATTGCTTAGCTTGGCTACCTATAACTTGAATACGTAAAGTGCAGTTGGTTTTAGATCATTTATATGATTCATATTTTTTCAGATCATGCTGGCATTGTTAAATGCTCGAGTATCTACTAAATCCTTTAAACGTTGGTCAGGACCAGCGCTTCTTCCTCTTATTTCATTGATGCTATCAAAGTTTTCATTGATCTCCCCATTGGTAAGTGCCGCTACAGATTGCATTGAGTAATCTGTGTCTTCAATTGTCTTCTCACTCTTTTTCTTGCACGCCAAAGAGCAATATGCAGGCCATCCACTTTCAGCTGCTGCATGCCCCGCCTTTTGTGATCAACTTTTCTGGTGACCTGAAGTATGGTATGTCTCACAATGAAAACTTGTATATATCCTTTTGGAAGTCAATTGGAAAGTCTAAATGTTGTGTTTTGAATCTGGTATCGTTTCATAACTATAAATTATAGAAACTCTTGAAGAAGGTGATAATCTATCGTAATGCTAGAATTTATTTATTTTTTCTTGTAATGTTCAGTGGTTGGAGAATTTGACATTTCTGAGGGAGAGATCAAAAGCATGGAAGATTTAAAAGTACACTGTGCCCACAGGAAGGTTTGGATGGCTTCTTCCATACATAAGGGGGAAGAAGAAGGTTACTTCTTGCTACTTACTTATCCTTAAGTTCTGGACTGCATATATTGTGTCATGTACATGTAGAGTTTTATTAGAGACCTGACCTGAATCATACAATGTCATGCTGCCTCATTACTGGCAGTCGTTGGTTTCTGAAAGTTTCATACAAGTGCTCGATGATTTTATTACGTGAATGCTAGTGCTATACTGGTGTTTCGTCCTAGTTTGGCGCTTCTTTGGCTTGCAATGTCATTTTCAACTAGAAACTAGTGTTTTTTTATTTTCTTTTTGTTTTGCTTTGTTCATTTCACCTTCCATTTCTTAACCCATTATTTTTTCTTAAAGTAGCGACATTCATCTAAAGAATTGTCAAAAATGTTTTTGCATTCATTTATCAGAATATTCTTTTGCTAGATTATTTCTGTCTGTTGAAAAGCTCACAAATACTATATGCAGTAATACTTGGCATTCACAAAGTGCTGCGACAAGAGTACCCTGACTTGTTAACTATTATTGTGCCTCGACATCCACATCATGGAAAAGAGATTGCTCAAGTATGCCATGCATTCAATTTTATTGATGTTTAACAGAAAAAAATGGTATCTATATGATTGATTTTTCTAAAGGCACAAAACTATATTGAGATTTACTACCTGAAAAAAGAGAATGATTGAACATTACATTTATTAGTTTCATTTCATGACATTGCCTTAAATAGTGCAGAAATTGTGGAAAGAAGGGCATGGTGTAGGGTTGAGGTCTCAACGTGATAAACTCTTAGGAGACACAAGTATATATGTGGTGGACACATTAGGTTAGCATATTTTGAAATCTTTTCCCTACATGATTCTTAGACAAATCTTGCGCAGAAATCATACTCTCATAGTTTACCCCTTGTACAGTGGCTCCACAAAAGCATTCTCCCTAACTTCATTATATCTTTTTTCTCTTTGCTTGAATTATAGGTGAATTGAAACACCTTTATAAGTTATCCCCTGTAGCTGTAATTGGAGGTTCCTTCTTTCCTAGCCTTTCTGGCCATAACATATCAGAAGCTGCTGCAGCAGGCTGTGCAACTTTGACTGGTGAGTAGCTGCTACCAGATCAGAGTTTCTTGGTTCTTAACATACCATTGATAGCTGCTTTTTTATTTTCATTTCTCAGGTCCTTACATAGGGCATTTTTCAATCATGGTACTGGAAATGCAACGGTTAAATCCTCTGTCAGTTCTGCAGGTGTGAAGAACCTCTATCCTCTGTCCTTCAAAGTATCACTTGTTGAGACTCTTCATACCTCCAAATTATGTTGCTTTTTCAGAAATTTGACTCAATATATAGTGATTTATATAGGGTGGTGCTATCCACACACCTATTCTTACCTCTCACACACCCCTCCTCAATTTCCGGCCGTTGGATCGACTGAACTGAAGAAGATCAATTGACCAAAATTAACAAGATGTGAGAAGTAAAAAGGGGTGTGTGATTCGTGAATAGCATTACTCTTTATTTATCCTTTTCTGGTTTTAATTTTCTTTTACATCAGAAATCTGCCTTTTTATTCAGTAGACTTGAATTGAAATATCGGATGTAGATAGGAAATTCATTAAATGTTATGTGTAACCTGTACTCTCTGTTCAGCTGTTTGGGCAAAGCTTTTAGGCTTCGTTCAGTTTAATCATATGTATGTACACGTGTTAGCTTCATTTGTTGCTTTAGTTGCTACTTTTAGTCTCTGTAAATAAGTCATAACATCTGCACCGAGCCTGCTTTTTGGGTGGGAAGACGGCCTTTGCACGGTAGTACTGGCTGTCTGGATTGTGGATAATTTCTACTTAGGAATAACTACCTGAACCTGTGATTTCATTAATATTTGTTCTGTCTGCTTATAAGAAAATAAAAAATAAAAATCTGTGTAATTTCTGCAGCTTTTTATGTTAATGGTCTTGCAGGTTGGGGGAAAATTAGAACTTGAAGAAGCTCTTAGAAAGCTGTTTGGTGATGTCAAAGTTCTAGAAGCACATTGTGCTGCAGCAAAACAAGTGTATCATACCCTATCAAGTGGTGTGGTTCAAAACGTTTGGAATCTATTAGATATTCAGATTCTCCAACGAGCTTTGAGCTAAAAAGTAAAAGATCATCATACAACAACAGAAATGTAGGGTAAAGTTACCACTCCCCTTAGCATCAGAGTATTTTATGCTTATAGTCAATTAGCATGTCCTAGATTAGTAATTTAGTTAACCTGGGTTTGAGCGTTGTGTTGTTTGTAAAATGTATTCTTCCAAACGACAGCTGATTTTGAGCGTCATGTTGTTTGTAATTACTATCATCGGGTATAGTATTTAAAATAACTTTTACCCTTCGAGAAAGGTGAAAAAGCGCTTTGGCAACAATATGTTTTCTTTTATTAAATCCTATGATGTGCCTTGATGTCTAATTTCTGTACAAGATACAGATACTTTGCAAGGATAAATGTTAAACCTCATACTGCTTATTCCCTATA
Organism: Pyrus communis; assembly: GCF_963583255.1. Lineage (NCBI taxonomy): Eukaryota > Viridiplantae > Streptophyta > Magnoliopsida > Rosales > Rosaceae > Pyrus > Pyrus communis. The sequence continues at coordinate 12,771,680 of NC_084815.1, forward strand.
CACAAGAGATTGCATCTTCACCTGTAACTAAATGAAAACACCAGTATAATGTATATATTTTCAGCAAGAGTCTTTTAAAATGCTTAATGCACTTCTTTGATTCAGCACCTTTGTGTCTACTGCTAGCTTGACATAATGGTATTTCTAGGAAAATAGAAATAATAGCAATCGCAGATAACTGTTGCTGCTGCTTCCACCACTGCTACAATAATCTCTATGCAGCGTGATGAACTTCTCAGAAAGCCATGAAGGGGGCAAGAGAATTGATGGCTGCTCGTTCCAACTCCAAGAGAGTGAAGTTTATTTTCAAACAGAAACTCGTCACATGGCATAGCTGAAGGGCCAGAGCTACCATGACCGTACTCTTCGTATTCTTGGTCTAGCAGCTGCTGTAGAACCGGGTGATTCAGGAAATCCACTCTTTCAACAAACCTTCATCTAGCTTCCCCTACTACTACAGCCAAGTGACCAGGAGGGGCATCCCAGGGTGGCTTCTTTTCACCAACTCCGGCAAGCCTCAGCTTCACATGCAACCATTCTTTTTCAGCTTCCAATGTTGCAGATCATGCCTTGTCTAGATTATTGCTACATGGGAGGACCCATATCATTGTGAAGTGACAACTCAGACATTCTTGGTAAGGGTTGTTCAAGGTGGACATGGGTATTTATTCTTGGGGCTCCCCGGTTTTCGCTTCAACAATTTATTCATTTACCGTGCAAAGGCCTAAGGGAAAACACAATAAGGTAAAGTATCTTATAACTGCTAATTGCATGATATAAAGATAATATCGAGTGAAACATGTCAAGTGATTTGGGTTTTCTGTTGTTAGATTTCCTGCATTACCACCTTTGCTTAGTTTTTTACTGGGACAAAAGTGAAACCCTGATAACTTGATATGATTGACGTTATCACATCCTAACTTCTTTGTCCATAACACTTTTTGCTAATATGGCAAGCAGTTGGCAGAATTGTAGTACTTCTTTACCTTTTTTTGGTGACTCAATTGTAGAGAACTTGAAATGCAAGGGATCTCTGCATTTGGATGAAATTGAATCCTTAAGATAGGACAGAATTCTGGCTAGCATGTGTCGGTTGGGGAGTCCTTGGGACCATGATCTTATTTTCATGGGCTCTCACGGAGGAGGATTCTCTCCTCTCCTATTCCCATGCACGCATCACATGCATTGGTGGGTGGACATATTCTTCACACCACATACGTATGTAGGAGTCTCTGTTGTATTGTCAAATTTTTCATGCTTTTGCGTATGTGACATGTCCTCTTTTGGGGTGGCAACCCGGGGGTTTGGGTGCCGGTGTTTTATAGTAGAACAATGTATGACAAGTTGTAAAGAATTTAAAGAGTTACATATTTTTCTTTCATGAATTCATGCTGTTTGCTCTAGGTTATTTAGGCTTTGTTATGGTTATTTAGAAACAAACTAGCAAAGGGGATATTCTCTAAACCCTATGTTTGGACAAGGAACTTTCAAGGTCTCAAGAAACTTTAAACTCGATTGTTAAAAATGCATTAGGAGAACAATACCAGTGAACTATTCAAACCCTACAATGTTATTACTAAAACACTATAAATGCACTACAAAACACTAAACAAGTACTTTTAAATAACACATTGCACTCAAATGTGTCACAGTTAGTTATTTTCGAATTCTCTATCTAATTTCTGTGGTGCATTCCGAATAAAGTTGGGCTAAGTTCCATGGATTTTAAAGTCCCGCGTTCAAACACACCATAACGGCAACGTTGGTGTTCAGGATTGGATTTAATAGCTCACTAGATTCAAAATATGTTGGAAATAAGAAATGAAAGTCAACTTCTACATTATGTCTAGTTAAAGAAGCTAGATGGATTAATCACTGTATCACCATCTTATAACTAATACATAGTCTCCCTTCAATTTGGACAAATTTAGAGTAGGCCTTCATTTCTTACTTCAACATACTTTGAATTTGGCATGTTATCCAATCAATTCTAGGAACTGAAGGTGGCCTAAATTTGATGCTCTTGAACAATTATTTTTTTTGCTTCCATGTTACGTGACAGGTTGAGAGATAAGTAACATTCATTTAAAAATTTGTGTTGCATACAAAATTCTAGTTATAACTAAAAGATTGTCGTACATGATATGTTTTAACTGAACAACGGTTCTCATACTCAACTTACTACTTGGCAGGAAAGTCTTAACAAATTTCTTTTCCTTCCATTAGAGATCCAAACATGTGCAAAGCATAAATAGTTTGGAAAGTTAAAAGGTGGATATAATAAGTACTAATTTATTTTTTATCAAATGATAGATTTTGTCAGATTAGATATTAGATTAGCCACTGATAGGGTTCGATCCATACCGTCATGCAAGGGCTCAACTCCTTTTTACCACTGTGGTAAATGGCCACTTGTAATATAATGAGTACTTGATTTCATGGATCAACAACTTGTAGGCAGCTTTTCATCAAGAAGAACCTGAAAGAATTACAGATTAGTCCTTAATTTAGTACCTTTATCTAATCTGCTTTTTGATTACCATATCCAGGTTAGTCTAAATTTAATTTGTTGGTTTGGTCCAAACTCTTAATGCTTCAAAACTAAGGGCAATAAACAAGCAAGCAACAATTAAACTGATAATGTCCCTACCAACCCTGAGACAGTTGACAAAGAACACATTCTGTATTTTGGAAGAGCAACTTGTATGCTACAGGTACATCGTCATGGTCGCGTCGTATCAATGATACAAGAATACGTGAAGAAAAATTAATACATAACATTGTATTATTAGCATGGGACGCTATTGTGACGGTATATCATTGCCATATAAATCCTTGTCCTTATTTGTACCAAATAGAAAGGAACATGGTCATTATGCAAACTTATAGAGAGTAATGTCTTTTCTTTGTTCCCTCTAGTTTTCCATCAATTGGGACATGGAAGCTTGACTTCTCTAGTTTTCCATCAATAGGTCATTTGGAATAAGATAAAGTAATATTTTAACATAAAAGATGAAATTTGAAGAGTTGGTTGAAGAGTGGATTGAAATGACAAATTTTAAAGGGACAATACTTGGTAATCACCAAGGAGTACCCAATATACTAACTTTGTTATGTGGAACAATTATAAAATGACATGTGTCCTTTTAACTCACAAACAACTTAACTTAAACTAGTTGCCAAAGATTCACTACTCTAATATATATCCAAACACCCTTCCTCTCCCTCATTGCCCAACCTTCCATCTCTAGCGAACTACACTCACTATTCTAATATCCAAACACCATTCACTATTGGATACTCGAAGAGTGAAGGTTTGGCTACCAATTTTAGGGCTAGTTTGATATTGTGGGAACATGATTTTCTAGGCCTATGCACGGGGAAAGAATGATCGGAATGCCCGAAGCCCATGGAATGTAGTCTCGTGGGATAAGCTTAGGCCTACTAAAGATATTATTTGTCTTCCAAGTAAGAAAACCCTAATTAAAGTCAAATTAGGATATCTTTGAGATTAGACAATGTAATCATAATTCTAGGAAGATTGGGTATCTTATCCTAGATTTCCTCCTAGATAGTCTCCCAATTTGATAAAGATCACTTTTCCTACAAGAACTCTCAAGATCCCTATAAATATACTAGCCTGAGTATTTATTAGGAGGACATCGACATCCATCTCTATCTCTAGGGCCAATCAATCTATCTCTTTCCTTTTTTCTGACTTATCTCTAAGTCTATTATTCTCTACAAGACACATATTCTCTTTGTGCTTAACAAAGGCCCTTACACCACCATCAATGCATAGACACATCCATAGAGAACTCATCTCCCTAACGCCCCATCATAGGCTATTCGTCAAGGATGGTTCATACCATTCTTTCTTAGAACTACACCGGTGGTTTGATTTTCAAAAGAAGGCACAGCCCGCAACTTTCCTAGATTGACGTTTTTTTACGTTTTGGATATTTTGAAGGTCAAGATGGCATATTTCAAGCGGACCAACACGAAAGCAAAGGCAGGTTTTGTTCCATGCGCATCAGGAAGTAAAGGCAGGTTTGGTTTCGTGCGGACCAACACCTCTTCATAAGTTTGACTCATAAACTTCTCATCTAAAGTCTACATGTAACTCAGTTCGAGTCCATCAGCACTCGTACTGGGGCAAGTCATCACGCAAAACTCTAGACGCAATGTAATCGTGCCTAAAGCCCAATTTGCACACTTAAATGATTTTCAACGAAAAATTGACTTCCTAGATGAATTTTGATACAAGTTAAGTTGGATATGAAAGCTAAGATGCCTAAGATCACTGTACCAAAATTTTTGCAAATCCAATATTTTCATTTTTGGGTACGAAGATACTCGAAGCTTCATTCCCGTCAGAACTAAGCAGCTATGGGAAAATGAAGATTTCAAGGCCTTACCAATTTTTCCAAGTCACATGTCATATATTCCTGGAAGTATAGGAAGCGGAGCTACAATGTTCTTATTTTTCTCAAATTTTTCCAGAAGAAAGAATGATCTCAAATCTAGCACACAAAAAGCTGAATAGAAAGCTAGCACAAGCAATGTGTCTCAGCAGCACAAGCAACTTCCTAGATTAATCTGTACCTGTTTGGAGCAAACTGGGTTTCGTGCCATACATCATGGCAAAGATACGGAAGTTAGCTTTTTGAAGAATTTTGTGAAACTAAATCTTGTATTATGTGGAAGACATTATTCCCGTTTTACCACTCATAGCACAGGCTTGACTTTTCTTTGAATTTTGAAGTTCTTCCCATGAACTCATATAAAATGACATACAACATGCCGCAATGACCAACGACTTCAGGATGCAAACAGTCATGATCAAGTCAACAGTTAACCTAAGGGTTTCAACAAGTTCAGGATGCAAACAGTCATGATCAAGTCCGCTGTGATGAGCTAAAACCAAAGATCAACAGCAAAGCATTGTGTGACAACTCCACACTTGTCCTCCTCCACCACTAGCTTGTATTGAAGGCCCATCCGACGGGTGAACGATCTTGGTCCAAACCATGGTTGCGCTCCAAGATATAAGTACTTTTGTTTCTGCAACTATATTCTTCAAATGGGATTCCACCTCAGTCTTGGCAGGTAATTCAGCTTGTGTGGCTTCAACTTTTGTTTCTGTAATAATAGCCTTCATAGGTGATTCACCTTTAGGCTTCTCCTTTTCTTTTTCAATGACGGGGTCCAAAGTTGTTTCTTATGATGGCATGATCGAAGGACTTTCACTATCACTCACTACAAACTTGTTTTTTATTTTCTTTTTTTTAGTAGGCCATAGTCGAATCCTGGATCAAGCATCTGTTTCCAGTCATCCCTTGCATGTACATTCCAAATGATTGTTCTCGTCGGTACCTTTTCCTCAATGACATATTGTTTTCCTTTATTGTCATCCTTTTTATCATCCTCCGCAGTTGCTGTCTTCATCTTAACTTTCATTTCAACCACATTTGGAATTGATGAGGGTTCTTTCCTATCATTCAAGTCTTTTGGAAGTTATTGCCAAAAGCATTCAAATATGAAATTGGTGAGGGTTCCATTTTAGCCACATTTGAATGACTTTATTCTAAATCATTCAGATAATCATTGGTTTTTAGAGAATTTACGCTGTTCTTTGTTTGCATCTTTAACATTTCAACATTCTGTGCATTGTTATCCTTCCACTGAATCTCTACTTTTTGTAGAAGCTTTTCAATTTCATTGTTAAGCATTTTATTTGTTTGACCAAATATCAAGCACTCTCTGTTTAATGTGTTATCATCTCACTGAAGGTTAGGTACCTCTTCTTAGCAATGCTCCTAGCATTCTTGAACTCATCAAATAGCTCTTCACTTATAATTGTATCCATGCTGATTATGTGTTTTTGGATGGTGGCATCCAGCTTGATCATTTCCTCACTGAACAGTTGGTCAAATCCTGTTTGGGCTTCATTTATGTTGATTCTAAAGTTCATCAATTTGCTGCCCGTTCTTGTTCAGATTTCGTTCAACCTCTGTTGTGTCTTCTTAGTTTGGTTCATCTTGCTTTTCGAAATAATCCTCCACTTATCAGTTTCAGCATTATTTTGTTGCCCATTATTATTCACATTTTGATCAATTTATGTTGTGTCTCCTCTGTTTTGTTCATGTTGCTCTTCAAAATCATCTTCCAATTTATCAGTTTTTGTGACATCCCACATCACCCAAGGGAGTGATCCTTAAATGTATATTCTCATCCCTACCTAGCACGAGGCCTTTTGGGAGCTCACTGGCTTCGGGTTCCGTAGGAACTCCGAAGTTAAGCGAGAAGGGGGCTATAGCAATCCCATGATGGGTGACCCACTGGGAAGTTGCTCGTGAGTTCCCAAAAACAAAACCGTGAGGGAATGGTAAGCCCAAAGCGGACAATATCGTGCTACGGTGGTGGAGCGGGCCCGGGAAGTGGTCCGTCCCGGGCCGGGATGTGACAGTTTTAGTGTTAGTTTTCTTCTTTTTGTTTGCATTTTTTTTTTTGCCATCTTCCCTTTGATGATTGTTCTTGTTGCTGAGCATAAGGAACTTCAGAACCAATCTGCACATAGTAACATTAGACATTGTCAATTTGCATAAAAATGTCCAACACTTTTTCTGAAAGTTGACCACACTATTTATGAAACTTAACTAAATTAAGCCACATTGTTTCTGGAACTACATTAATATAACCCACTCTATTTCTGAAAATGGATCAAAATAATGCACACTTTTTATGAAACTAGATGAAATTAACCAACACTATTTATGAGACTGAACCAAAATTACTTAAACTATTTCTGAAATAGCCACACAATTTATGACATTAACCAACACTATTTATGAAATAGCCACACTATTTCTGGAACTACAACAAAATTACTTAAACTATTTTTGAAACTGAAACACAATAAGCCGCAACATTTTACGAAAGTGAACACAACACACAATTAATGAACAATTTTTTTTATAGAATTAGTTAACTGCTTATAGATGTTATTGGTCATATGTGATAGTTTTTTGTTTGGAAATTGTTTGGTACCTCTTGTGGTATGTGTTCTTTGTTTGGTTCATCTTCCTTGTTTGATTCATCATCTTTAGTATCTGCTTGCTTCCTTTTATTGGCTTTATTTTTTTGTCATTGGTTCTTCAAAGGCTCTAGATGCGGTTGATCAGAAGGAATAACATCTTTAATCTGGACACAGTCATATTAGATAGTTGGCATTTCATATGCTAAATGTCATTATTTTTGTGTTGGAAAATAGGTTCAAAGTTTGATAAATATGGACTACTTCTAGAACTGCAATTTGAAACTATTTCTGGATTTCCAGTACGATAATACTTCTAAAACTGTAAAGTCTAATTATTGTGCAATGTAGAGTGAAATATATTGATTATTGGTGATTACCTTAATTTTTTTTTTCACTTGGACATCCTTGATTGCTTTATATATCATCCTCGTGTTTCAGCTTGTGATTGCTAGAATCATGTTTTCTCGTCCTTCTATTATCTTCACTAGATTTGGGCGAAGTCATATCCAGTACAGTATGAATTAAGGAAGTGAAGTTAGTTTTGTGAAGTTTGTAAGAAACAATTCATGTTCTTTCATACTACTATTTTGATTACTTACCAAAACAGAAGTCCAGCCACTTATTGTCGGTTCTTCTCCTCCCTTCTTCTTTTTTTGTTTGTGCTTTGTCAAGCAGCTTGAATAGATAGTCTCTTACTCCTTTTGCCAAGTTGTAATTATTTATCTCCTCCATGTTCCCACAGATTTTCAAAAAACTCCGTGTGATGTAAGTTCCAGAGTTTGTAAATAGGAGTGACTGAATACAGTGTGCGCATATAAGTGCAGTGGTATCTTTTGCACCCTTAGGTGTTCGGTCTTGGAGTGATTTCTCGTAGGCCTCCGTAAGATGTTTCTTTATTACGATCTTTGTATCTTTGAAGTATTTGGTGATGGGGTGGTTGTCCTTGCCAAATTTGGTGGATTTGTCAATATTCGGCAAATCAACTCCTTCGTTGTTCGATCCGAAGATTTGAACAACATCATCGCTGGAAATCCCTCTTGTTCATGATGTCCAAATTTGAACTTTGGGTTTTTGGGGTTTTAGCATTAAATGATTTTGACCAAGTCCATGTCAGACTTCTTCTTCCTTTCTGACGTAATCAAGGTCATGTCCATGTACGTCGTCAGTCCACTCCAAAATGGTGTCTTTGCTAGTTCGTCACCAACATCTTGACGTTTTTGTAGCATAGGCTTGTATACTTCTATTAAGTACTAGGTTTATTGTTTGGCTTCCCTTGTCAAAATTTGTAAATGCTACCACACATGCTCATAATTTAGAGTTAAGGTACAATGCTGATCTGGAATTACTACTGGGATTGAACTTGTCAAAGAATCAGCCATCTTCACTACAAAAGGTTTGAATTATACATTTGCATATACATGTTAAGCTTATTTTTCCAGATTCCTTTTGTTTAGTGTAGTTGTCTAGTTAGAAATTCCTTATGTTGTCTAGTTGTGTAGGCAAACAAATCAAGACAACCCATATAGGCCAATTGAATCCTTTTCTCGTGCGTGGATCTCTCACCCTTGATTTGGAAAGGTCTCTTTGCTTGTGACATGTGTCTCCTTGTTCCCCTTGTTTGAAACATCCATCTCTCCCATTAAAAGGGTTTTCAAGGATTCATTTGTTCTTGGCTAGGTTATTCACATTTCAGAAAAAAAAGTGCATTTAGTTTAGAGCTACCCAATCACTACATATTAGTGTTGCATTGTATTCATGGTTTTGTATTAAGTTCTTGGTCTAAACCTTTAGTTTCATATCCTTCATAGACCAATCCTCTCGGATTCATGTTAGGTTCTTCTTCAACCATTTGACTGGAGTACTTGACTAGTCATATGAATCCAGATCTCATAAGCATATCATAACATCATATTACTGATCATGTTGATCTCGGTGTCACAAGGTGACGAGCTCAGAAGGAGTTGCCACTTTGTGAAGACCGAATGAATCCATCTTGTGTAAGGCAAGGTTGCACAAAGGTAAAGCTGCTCCATTGATAGGGATCTAGGAATTGAGCTTGTGTGGTCTTTGTATGAACCTTTGTTTACACTCGGGGATTGGACTAAATGGGAGTCCTTGGTTTTTTAACCCAAATGTGGGTTTTTCCAGCAAAAAACTTCCTTATGTTCAATACTTTACAAAGCTCCCTTTATCACCTTTGTTGGAGTTAAATATTTTAGGGTTTGCTATTATTGTCACTTTTTTAACCAAGTGAATTTAACTTAAGTACTAAGACTAAAACTTATCTGAAGTTCACTTTGTTAAGTTTTAACCTTTTAAGTTTGTTTGGTTTATATACTTGTGGGCTTCTAACAATTTATACTCAGTTGACTAGTATGGTTGACTAGTCAATACAGTTGGTTTTAAGTTTTTTTTTTTTTTTTTTTAAGAGGGCATTCCACCTAGTACCAATTTCAACTTACATTGCACCTGCAAACCCGATCATGTTGCATCTATACTAGAGGTATTCCTTCTTCTTTTTAACTTCTTTTTTCTTAGTTGTACTCTTCTAAGTGTTTTTGTTTTTTCCATCTGCAACAATGAAAATTTGTTAGGACACTATTTCTTGAACTGTAACAAAATAACACATGTTATTTCTGGAACTACGCTAAATAAACTCACACTATTTATGAAATGAACCAAAATAACCCACAATGTGCCTGGAATGTAAGAAAATAAACTCTATTTGTCGAATTATATCAAACTAACCAACAATATTTTTCTGAAAGTGAACCAAAGTCACTCACACTATTTTAGTAACGACTACAAAAAAACTCACAGTATTTATGAAAGGGAGCAAAATATTTAGGGAAGTGTTATTGGCACTCTAAAAATCTCATTCTACACTCCTCAAAAGTGTATTTTTCTTTCCTAATATAGAAAGTTTGGAGTGTAGAATGAGATTTTTGAAGTGCTAATAACAATTCTCAATATTTAACCCACACTGTTTATGAAATATCCAACACTATTTATAAGGAAAGGGAGCAAAACCAAACCAAAACAACCCACATTGTTTATGAAGGGGAGGAAAATCAACATTAGTCTGTGAACTACAACAAAATATCCCACACTTTTTATGATCATGAATTAACATAATGCCCACTATTTCTCGAGCTAGAACAAAAAACCAATAGTATTTATGGAATTACAGCATAATAACCCGTATTATTTTGTGAACTTGATAAAAAACAACATCCTAATATTTATGATACATAACAAAATAAACATTGTTTCTGGATCTAGAACAATATAACCCACACTTATTATGAAATATCCCACACTACTTATATGGAAAGGGAGTAAAACTGAACCAAAACAACCCACATTGTTTATAAAAGGGAGCTAACTCAACATTAGTCCATGAACAATAACAAAATATTCCACGCTTTTAATGAACATGAATTAACATAAAGCACACTATTTCTCGATCTAGAACATAAAACCTATATTTCTAGAATTACAACATGATAACCCGTACTATTTTGTGAAAAATAACACCTAATATTTTTAATAGCTAACAAAATAAAGACTGTTTCTAGATCTAGAACAATATAAACCACACTATTCATGAAATATCCCACACTATTTATATGGAAAGGGAGAAAAATCGAACAATATTTATGGAATAAAGCATAATAACTCGCACTATTTTGTGAAATTGATAAAAATAAAAAAATAAAAAAATAACCCCCAATGTTTATGAGATGCACCAAAATAAACACTTATCGATCTAGAACAATGTAACCGACATTAATTGTGGATTTGAACCAAAAATAAAACACAATATTGCTTGAACGATCCCAAAGTTATAAATGAAACTTAAGAAAAGTAGGAAACATACAGAATTTCAGTTTCGAAAAAAAATTAGTTATCAAACTGTAGTAAAAAGAAAATTAATCGTTTTGTAGTGTTTTCCAAGGAAGAATTGAAAGGTTTATGGAATCACGAACATGCAATTACTGTATTTTCAAAGTGAGAATTTAACAAGGATGTGAGTTTAGTACCTGTTGTTCGTCTAGAATTTGTTATTTTTCTAAGATTTTGATTGCAGATTCTTCTGCCATTGTGCGTAGATTCTTGTTTGAAAATTTGAATCGAAGTTGAAATTGGATTTAGTTAGATTAGGTTTGGCGGAATGGATTTGTGGTTTTGGAATTCGAATTTTCTACTTGCTGCTTGTAGAAAATGGTTGGTGTTCTATCATTAATGGCGGTGGAGCGGCTAATTGAATTTTGTAATTGTCATTCTGGCTAACGGGCTTGGGTTAGCTTTGTTAGGGCAATTTTGGAATAACAATTTTTATGCGTGTTGGGCTTTTTATTGAACCCCGTGTTTTTAGGTTTTGTAGGGTCCAACATATTGATAATGTGTCCTTATGATTAAAACTTAATCCCTTTTACTAAATAGAAGTTTTTGGTGGTTTTTTGTTAAATGAAAGTTAGTTTAAGCCTTTTTCATTAAAGCTCTCTTAGTAATTTGGAAGACTGACTCTTTGGCAGCAACTAAGAGATCGTTATCGCTAATGCAGGAGCAATAAGGTGCGGTGTAAATTTCTGTTTTTGACATTCTGGTTTTGGGGTACGGAATAAACCGATAGGTATTTTTGGGTCCTTTGTTAGGCAGCGGCCGTATCAAATGAGCGTACAGAGTTGGAAAATCAAAGACTGAGATGAGATGTGTTGGAATATGCATGAAAATCCACAAACGCTTTATCATTTGTGATCATTCAGACTAAGTAACAACTTAGAAAGAAAAATCGCCATCACATTATATACAAGCACTGCATACATTTTTGTCACACTACCAAATAGATCGACATCATCGCATTACATTTGATACACACCTACTTATTGCATTAATTATAATGCTCATGTAATAATAAACTTATTTAACAAACAAACTTATTCCAAATGACCTATTTGGCTTTCTAAATGAAAAGTGCATTAGAATCCCACATGCCCATTGTAAGGTATAGGTATAACCTTCAAAGGGACAGATTTTCTCAGTGTTATTCCCATCCTTTCAGTCATATCAATGTTCTCTGGTTTAAGCCCGCTCGGCAAAACCCAATCAAACGAGTGTAAGAGCGACCCTAGAGCCAAAGGGAGTACCCTAGAGACTAGTGGCACTGCAGGGCATATCCGACGACCAGAACCAAACGGTATGAACTCAAAATTGTGTCCTTTATAATCGATCATGTCGGGCTTCAAGAACCTCTCCGGCTTGTAAAGCAAAGGGTCTTCCCATGTCTTTGGGTCACGTCCAATGGCCCAAGCATTCACTAGAATTTGAGTGTCTTTCGGAATGTGGTGCCCTAGCATTTTGCAGGACTCCATGGCCATGTGTGGAACTAAGAAAGGGAGAGGTGGGTGGAGTCTTAGGGTTTCTTTGATGACTGCTTTGAGGTATGGGAGATTTTCAATGTCTTTCTCTTGAAGCTTGTTGCCTGGAGATATGGTGCTTCTTAGCTCGGCTTGAGCTTTCTTTAGGGCTTTGGGGCTGGTTAGAAGCTCAGCCATTGCCCACTCTAAGGTGCTTGTAGTTGTGTCAGTTCCAGCAGTGAACATCTCCTGAAATAATATCAAATTATTTTCACTGAAATTGAGCCTCAAAATAAGAGATTCAGAATTGGAATCATCCTTCCTCATTAATTAAAACAACTATTGTTAAGGCACATGAGCACATACCTGTGTAGGACAAATTATAGTGCCGAAACACCGTCACGCAATGTACATAACTAATTTATTTCATACACGTAACATGCATGAACAACGTAATGTACTCTTATTTTATTTTTTTTATTAAAAAAAAAGATAACTAGTAACAAGCCATGGTTATCCACACCTTCCAAATTGCAATACACACATAGAAAGGGACTTACAAAGACAATGACGTTGATGGTTCTTGGAGAAGTGAACCCAGAGGCCTCATCAACTCCATCACCACGGTACTCCAAAAGCACATCCAAAAAGTCCTTCGCTTTCTCTATGCCATCACATCCACCATTCTCCGTGCTCTCCATTCTTTCTTTGATAAACTCACCTGCAATTTCAAAGGCCTTTTCCACGTGGAATTGGGTGTTTCTCCTAATGCCTTGCGGGTCAAGCCACCGCAAAATTGGAAAGAAATCTGCCATATTAGGTTTCCCAGCCAACTCCTTAACTTTACCTGCATGGTAAAAAAACATAGCCCCTCTCTCCGACTTTGGGTCCAATAGATCTTTGGAAAAGATGAGGTTCCCGATCAGATTAAAGGCCATCAAGAATATGAACCTGCCCAGATCAATGCCATGAGTACTGGCACTAATTTCTGACGACGTCCTACTAGAGGCGTCCATTATGAATTGGAGCATTCCATCGATACACTTTTTACGAACACCGCGCATGGCATCGAGACGACTTGTCACGAAAAACTCTGTCGTGCACAAGCGCCTCAACATGCGCCAGTGCGGGCCATACTGGGCCGTGATCAGTGAACCCTCGTTGCCATAGTCGCCCTTCATTGCCTCGTAAATTTTTCGACCGGCTAGGGCCACATCGTGGTTCTTGAACATTTCACGGGCCACTTGGCTCGACGAGATCACCACAGTGCTCATGGATCCTAGCCAGAGTGTCATAATAGGGCCGTGGTTGCGAGCCAACACAGCATTACTCGTGGGGTGGACCCAGACCCAGTTGAAATATGTTGCCCACCACAGGCCACCGTCTCGGCCCAGGTGGAAGCTGTCCGGCAACATCCTCTGAACGCCACCGCCGGAGCTGGCTTACCAATAATAATATTGCAGTTGTAACCCATATCAAAACCACCCATGTGGTTAAACCCACCACCTCGATGTGCTCCATCTTTTTGTTTATCTTTTTCAATTGTTTGTTGGTCAGTGGGAGAATTTATATTTCAATTTTTTTGTTTTCTTTTCTTTTCCTTGCACGTTATCCCAGTGAGACAGTGTTTCTGTTATGTAGTTTCTGCTTTGGTTACGTGACAAATCCAAGCAACCTACTAGCATATGAGAAAACTTGTCCTTTTTCATGAGAAGAATCTTAAATAATTTTCTATAAAACCTAATGTAATTGGATAATATATAATACTGTACGTATCTTGAAGTAATATCTCCATTTCACTGAACAAGTTGTTCAAAATTCATCCAATTAAAGCTAAACCGGTTAATCATATAAGCATTTTACTGCGAGCACCAACAAATTTCTTCATTAGAATATTACATTTGTTAGATTTTTGTTGTAACCTAATATCTTTTGGCAGAAACTACACAGCTAATTAAGAAGTTGATTAACATCAGAATAATGAACAAGAAAGATGCATGTGTGTTCTTGTACTTAGTGGCAAAGTCAAGACTTGTCGGGTGGAGGGCGTAAGTTTGTGAGTCTTGGAGCTTTACATTTTGAATTTTTGGGTGCGAAATGCCTCTATTGGACTAAGTGGAATCCTACATAGACATTTGAGCTCACTTCATATTTGGTCTCCTTTCTTGCCATAATCTTATAGTATTTGTCACCACAAACGTATGAGTGCAAGCAAAACATAATTTAGAGTTAAAACAAAAAATTTATGAAAAAAAATGTTAAGGAGATCAACTCGCTCAAAAAGCTAGAGAGTCCTAACGACTCACTTGGCACTTGTGTTCCTTCATTCTTAATTAACATTGTAGTTTTGGGCCCACAAAAACTATAAAATATATTAACTAATTTTATGTCTCTCCCTCCCTCCCTCATCCTCTCCACTACCAAAAGTTGAAAGAACCCAGAAGCCAAAGAAAGAACCTTTAAACCATGAGAAAATTTTAGGAATGGTCCCTCAAGTAAAATTTCATGACCAGTGGTCCCTTAACTCATCAAAACGTGTAGCCATAGTCTTTTTCGTTAACTCTATCTCCATCGAAATGAGTTATGTTGAGGGAGGGACCAATGGTCATGGATTTTTAGTTGAGAGACCATAACTTCAATTGGGTTAAAGTTGAGGGATTATTGCTACAATTTCCTCTTAAACTACCATTCATAGCCTCACTTCTTACCTAGATGCTTTATCTATCTTGACCATCTCATTTTAATTTTTTTTTTGTTAGAAATTCTACAATAAAAAGGGATTTTAACTGTTAAACTATAAAATGAGAGTCACATCTAGAGCAACAAGACCAGAGGAGAGGGGCAGAAACCTAAGTTGTAGGAACGATCTCCGCGAGCAGAGGGCAGTCACCCTTCCTTGCCCCTCTGTGGCTTCGCCAGTGCATGTACTTCTATAGAATGGTATTGGCTATGCATGTTTATATATACATATAGATTATGCGTACACATTGATTTTCAATTACAAAGTACCATTATGATCTTTTAACAAACGATATTAGGGACGGAATAATCAAACACAAGAACTCGGATATAATGATACATAATTTTCACACTTGAACTTAAAACTCTTTATGCAAATCATTATGAATTTATGATTGTATCACAACACATCAATGTCAATAGAAATTAAAATGATAGATTTCTTTGTTAATACAAGCGATATTATTTACATAATCTAAACTATATATTAATGAAACTCTTTTTGTCAACCAAAAGAAGGTGAAAAGATTTTTTTGTCTTCTACCATAACAAAAAAGTTAAGGACAATAACGTAATTTTACAAAATAAAATTTTGTTGTATTTTGTTTAAACCTCACCTACTTGTGATTGTATCCTGTCTAATTTTAAAAAATAAAAAATAAACGTCTGCCCCTCTCTCCCCACTCCCACTTCTCTCTCACTCTATTTATTTTTTTTAGCCAACTCCCACCTATTAGTGTAAATATCGTTTGCTCAAAAAAAAATGTAAAATATTTCACACATGCTTTGCGTGTGGACATGTACTAGTGTGCACTAAGGAAAGGAAAAGGGTTTAAACTTGTGACACCATGGGTAACTTTAACCACTTAGACAATTCACACATAAAAAAAATTCAACGTTAATAAAGATTGTTGTCATTGAATACTGATTATATGGTAATTGTGTTACGTAACTAGCATAAGTCAAACAAATTGCGAGTGGGGTTTGGGACCACTGGACAATTAATGTACTATGCTATATACAATAAAGCCTTTTCATTTTGCCAATATTGAAAAAGTGCGTCGTCTTAGTTTGTAAATAAAAATAACTATTTGATTTAAGATTTTTTTTTTTTGTCACTTAATATTACGATCTAGTAGTATTTATCTTTATTTATAAGCGAGGGATCTTAAGTTTGATTATTACCAAAGACAAATTTGAATCACATTCATGCTAACACATTATGATGCTAAATTCACTATTTTTCCTAAGTGCATATAATATCATTTGTCAAAAAAATATTGCATTCTTTTGCTTAGTATAAATGAGTTGATCTTATGCTTATGTCCCTCTTCTTTTGCTTTGCCAATATTTTTTTTTCTTTTAGATATGAATTTGACAAAGCCATGAAGGAAACAGCCTTCACAGCTCAGCTGGTCCCCTCCCTTAATTCACCTAATCTTTTCTTTTTTGCTAAACTTAATTCACCTAACCTTGGCGTGTGTAATGAACCTTTTGTTTTTTCCATTAATCTTCAACCATATGCTTACTTCATTTCTTATGTATCATATTACATAGTCCAGCATAGAGAATAGCTTTATTGGATTATTGGGTTAAATTATTAGTTGTTAAGAAAAAAGGAGAAACAGAGAGGATTAAACCCACACCAGGGTGCATTATTTTACACTAATTGTTCCCCATAAATCCAGTTCAGTACATTTTTTTTATAAAAATATTTCAGTACTTTGTCCTTAAATATTACGGATGTCTTAATCATACTTAAGTCACGGATGATGATAATATTTTTCCTTTCATAAAAGTCTCCATAACACTGTCACTTAGTACTATAGTCTAGTAGTATTTCTCTTCACATGTAAGTAAGAGGTCTTAGGTTCGTTCTCGCCAAGACAAATTTAAACCGCATTATTGCTAGCTCATTGTGAGACTAAGTCCATCACCTTTTAGTGTAACGAAAATTGTTTGTTCAAAAAAAAAAAAAAAAAAAAGCACTATTAGAAAAACTATAATCATCCTTACTTTCACATCCACACGATACACGTGTGAGGGGAAAACATGAATTTTAGGCTTTATCTATATTACTATGTCATCATCCTTACTTTCACATCTACACGATACACGCCTGAGAGGAAAACATGACTTTGAGGTTTATGATAAAGTATAGAATAAGAAGTGTATTAATATATATTTATCTTTCCCTACCTGCTCACGCACAAGCCTTAATTAGATTTTTTTTTTTTTAATAAACGATATTATCTATACTAAAATGGTGAGTGTCACATCCCCGCCCGGGACGGATCACTTCCCGGGCCCGCTCTACCACCGTAGCACAATATTGTCCGCTTTGGGCTTACCATTCCCTCACGGTTTTGTTTTTGGGAACTCACGAGCAACTTCCTAGTGGGTCACCCATCATGGGATTACTCTAGCCCCCTTCTCGCTTAACTTCGAAGTTCCTACAGAACCCGAAGCCAGTAAGCTCCCAAAAGGCATCGTGCTAGGTAGAGATAGGAATATACATATAAGGATCACTCCCCTGGGCGATGTGGGATGTCACAATCCACCCCCCTTAGGGGCCCGACATCCTCGTCGGCACACCACGGCCAGGGTTAGGCTCTGATACCAAATTGTCACATCCCGACCCGGGACGGATCACTTCCCGGGCCCGCTCCACCACCGTAGCACAATATTGTCCGCTTTAGGCTTACCATTCCCTCACGGTTTTGTTTTTGGGAACTCACGAGCAACTTCCTAGTGGGTCACCTATCATGGGATTGCTTTAGCCCCCTTCTCGCTTAACTTCGGAGTTCCTGCGGAACCCGAAGCCAGTGAGCTCCCAAAAGGCCTTGTGCTAGGTAGAGATGGGAATATACAAATAAGGATCACTCCCTTGGGCGATGTGGGATGTCACAGTGAGGGACTGGGTTAAGCCTCAAAATAGACTAGTAATAATGTGGTTCAAATTAGCCTTTGGTGAAAATCGAACCTAAGATCTCTCACTTACAAGTGAAGAGAAATATCAGTAGATCATAAGACTAAGTGGCATCATATTTTAGATCTCGAATAGGACAGAAGGCGTCTCCATTGCGCAATAATTTCAAGTGTGGATTTTTACCGAATTGTTTAGAAATATGACTCTTTAGAGCTGATGTGGCAATGTCTAACTTTTATTGAATTGTTTGGAAATATGACTCTTTAGAGCTGATGTGGCAATGTCAAAATAAATTTAAAAGCTGATGTGGTAATGTCAAATTTTCTTTTACTTCAACCCATATGTTTTTTCTTATTCAATTAATATTTGTAGAACCCTCTCTTCAAAATAAAAACTAATTTTAATGATTTATGATTGGTGCATTATTAGGACCCACACAACGAAAAACTGAAAAAATAATTAGACATCAGATTTTCTCATATGTTAAAATTGGCAGCACACAATAGATATGTCAATCCACATAAGATTGGCATATCGGTTTGAGATGGTCTTAGAGGCTTTATCCAAAGGAGGACTGGTTGTGGGGCTTGTTGGACCTAAATTTGTACACCGAAATGTGTGGATGAAGTGCTTGAACTAAACTGCCTGTAAAACAGTAAACAATCATGAGCAAGCCTAGGATCGCGGGAAGGGGTGTGTGTCGGCCAAAGGCTCTCCGATGGTCAAGTTAGAGAATTAGACTCAAGCAGTGGATAAAAGAATTCAAGTGTTTAAATTGTGTTAACAAAGATGAACCCTAGACGGGTGTACTTTTACAGTGGGGCGATAGACCTTTTTAGGATAGAATCTTCGTTTTAAGCTGAGAGAATCCTAGATTGTAGGAATTCTAAGACTTGAAGGATATGTCTATATCTAGGTCAAATTACATGTCTTGCGAACAAGTATGGTCATTCAACAGAGTCGGTAGGACTCCATCTATTACCTCAGAATAGGATGATGGTGGCACCGGTACTTCGTCTGATCCCGCTCCACCCAGAGCTGGTGAGTCCATGAATAGACTTCTAAGGTAGTAGTACTCGGATCAACCTTACTCCGGCCCTAGAAAATCATTATCCCATAATTACTCCCTAACTATGCACCTGAGAGGCAACTCGGTCCCCTTGAGGATGGATAGTTATCCAAAGGCAATTCATTTCGGAGTAAGCTGGAATACGTACCTTTTAGTCTTCTATCTCCGTGTGTTGATCCAATTCTTGGCATTAACATAGGACAGTTGAGTCGCTTCGATTTATGTCATGCAACCTCTAACATCATGCGAAATCAACCGTAATTGATGACAGATGCCTCCATTTCATGTGCATGCTTCACAAAAATTAATCGTACGTTTCTTCAAGTGGCTTTGAATTTTGTACGCGTCAATATCAAGATAGAAAATTTTTCACTTTCAATGGCAAGATCCTCTAGTGACTTGTCTTTAAATAGTTGTTCCCATTTTGAGTTTCTATAGCCATTGTCACTTTCACAACATGGAACCTCTGCGTTCCAACAAAAGCTTTCTTTCCACACCTAGTTTCGTCTATGATCTTTTGATGTTTGGAATCCTTAAACCAAAAATATCTTTTTTTTTTCCTCAACAATCTCTACCAATTAAAGCTAAGTAATTCTCAATTTAGCCATATTTCCATGCTAATATCCCTCAATTTTTGTGATTTGTTCCATAACATTCATCCCCTTACAACACCTTCACGCAATCCTTGCATATGGGTGGAATCTCAGCAAAGTGTTAAGATTATTTAGAGGGTTATTTGTCATCGCTTTCTTCCTCATCCTATGCTTGTGGACAACGGAAGTGACGAATCTCCATTAAGATATTCGACATCGATGTAGTATCTTGCTCCGAACATAGCAAGATGGGCATTGTACGCAATCACTCGTATAATAATATCTCTATCAACACCAAGGATTCTTGCCAAGTAGCTTTCAAAATTTTCCTTATGTCAGGGGTGATGGCTTATCTCCCCCAAACTATTGTACCTATCTGACACCTTTTACTGGGACTTTGATAATAAACATGTGCTTGTGTGAACTTATTACTTTGTCTTGCGTCTATTTTCCTAATTCCGATGAATCCTTCCAAATTAAACGAGCTTGTAGAAATAAAATAAGCAACATAGCAGGATACGAGTAAGTTTCTTGGCCTGAGACAGAGCTCAAAAGCCTCCTTGGTAACGTTGATTCAGAGAAACATTACCTCCCAAACTTAGCATCCATAAAGTATTCTCATCACAATATCTAGTACACCACCTTACTCTAGTACGAGGAATTCAACATTAAACCGATGAAGAATCTTTCACTCCGTGCTTATCTATGCATATATCGAACTTAAGAATTACAAACCATATCTAGAACAACCTGCAAGAAACAAATGAATAACAACTTTTTACCTTGCCCCAGTTTTAGATCAAGGATTTCAATACTTGCATTTTTGCCCATCCGAGTCTTCTCGAATCAGAGTTGCACTCAACGTGTAGTTCAATACTTCTAGGTACAGATATAGATCTTCTCCGTCGATTGGCTTGGATAGCAACGGGGGTTTAGAGATGTATTCTTTGAGCTTCGCATTTGTCAGTTCAGAGCAAGCCTTTACTTTTCTTTATCGCAGTGAAAAATGGTTACACTTGTTAGTGTACCACGAAAGAAACCTATTGAGGGTCGATGCTCTTCCTATTAAGCTCTGTATTTCTTTCATGGTTCTGGTCGACTTCGTTTCCATGATTGCCTTAATTTGATTGGAATTGGCCTCGATTCCTCGCTTGGTGACCAAGTACCCTAAGAATTTGCCTGATGCTACTCCGAAAGTACATTTTTCCAGATTCAACTTCATGTTATATTTTCAGAGTAAATCGAATGACTCTTGGAAGTGACTATGTGACCTTTCTTTTCTCTGCTCTTGACAGCCATTCATCTACATACACTTCTATAATGTCTCCGATCTTTTCGTTGAAGGTTCGATTGACAAGCCTTTGATATGTTGCCCCTGAATTCTTAAGTTCGAAAGGCATGCCTTTGTAATAGTACATGCCTTGATCAACGACGAATGATGTCGCTTCCATATATGGCTTATACATTTTTATATGGTTGTATCTGAAGGAAGCATCCATGGTGCTTAGCAGTTCATGCCCCGTGGTTGAGTCCACCAACAAGTCGATCCGTGGAAATGGATACAGATCATTTGGGCAAGCTTTGTTTAAGTCTATGACATCCACGCACATTCTCCACTTACCATTCTTTTTCTGTACCAGTACCACGTTCGTTAGCTAGTCTAGGTGGTCCACTTCGATGATGAACATGGAATCCTTAAGTTTGTCGATCTTTGCTTATATCATCTTACTTCCCTCTATTTCGTGATTTCGCTTGCATTGGATAACTGGTCTGGTAGTTGAGTCCATATGGAGCTGGTGGCAAATCACCGAGGGGTCAATCCTTGGCATGTCTTCAGCCGACCAAGGGAATATATCTTTGTTGGCCTGCAAGAAGTTAATAAACAACTTTTTCTCGTGATCAGTTAGCTTTGATCTGATCCTGATTTTTCGCTCTGGTCTGTCGTGGTTGAGACTGATGTATACAGTGTCTTCATCCACCTTCGAGTCTGGGGTACTGTTGTCTTGGTGGTTGAGATCTAGGTCGAATTCCTTGTAGCTCATTTGTTGACCCCCTGACTTTGATTGATATGCTGGTTCTCCCATGGAGGTGCTAGAACTTCGCTTCCCTTTTCAGATCATATTTATGCTTTCGATGGCATAGTAGCATGTTGCCGATTAATCTCCTTTTATTTCTTTTACCCCACTCGGAGTGGGGTAATAGAGTAGCTGATGTAGCTGGATAAGACATCTTTCATCCTATGTAATTGATTATGGTGGAGGATGGTGTTGTGAGAAGTTGGGCAATTTATCACGTGGAAGGTAACCAAGTAGTTGTAGGGCTCGGCTCTGCCTGGACTGCCTATTTTACTATTTCCCTAATTAATGTTATCAAGAATCCCCACCTTTTCATCAACATCCTTGAAGAAAATGTTAACTCCTCACTCGTTGTCGACCAGAACCCAGCTTACTAGAGAGTTAGAGATTTTCACTTGGACAACAAGGGCATCATCATGGGGCAAGGATGTTGGAATCGATGGTTAGTAGTTTATTGATAGAAGCCACCATTCTTGGTTTCTTGCAAGCCCCATTTCTTTCTTTTTAGGTGTTCCCCAGATATTTTGCTCACCATATATGTAGTTCACTCTTGTAAAATGCTTCTTTTCCTAAGCATTGGGCAGGGTAGAGACTTTGAAGTCTTCTGGACTTCCTATGATGCTTCTCAGGGGTAGGGCGCTGAGGCAATTCTTCAGAGGTCAAATCGATTATTTTTATCATTTAGATTGCCAATTCTCCGAAGCGGGAAACGACTTCTTTCATGTCGGCAAGTCTTCCAAGTTATCTGACCAATGGGCTTTGCTGGACACTTTTTAGAGATAGACAGATTTCCATGACGTCTTCCTATATCTCATCACTGACGGTGGTATCATCATATCTTTAGTTTGTGTCATCTTGGAGGGTGATGAAGCTGTCGTCGTTAACCGAGTTTTCAGACATGTGAGTTGGTGTAATGGTTTGGCCGAGAGGAATAAAAGTTCACTCTCAATGAAAGCACCAATTTTTGGAACCAAATCCACTCACTGTCGTCTGTGGTGGAAGTGCTCGAACATAACTACCTACAAAATAATAAACAACCGTGAGCAAGCCTAGAATCCCGGGAGGGGGATTGAACCAGCTAAAGGCTTTTTGACCATCAAATAAATGAATAATTCAGGCTCAAGTGGTGGGCAAGAGAATCCAAGTGTTTAGATTACGTTACCACAGATGAACCCTAGACAGGTGTATTTATACTCTGGAAGAGAGACCTTTTCGGGATAGAATCCTCGTTCTAAGCCAGGAGAATCCTAAAAGGTATCTAGAAGTAGATATTGCATCCTTTAAGGAGTTATGATTACTTGCAGCACACGCCAATTCCTAGATCAGATTATGTGTGTTACAGAACAAGCATGGTTATCCAATGGAGTCGTTAGGACTCCATTTATTGCCCCGAAATAGAGTAATGGTGGCACCTGCTACATGATCTGATTTAGATATGAACACAATCAGATCTTTAAGTCTTAGAGTTCGGATCAATCTTATTCCAAGCTAGTGAGTCCATGACCGGATCAATCTTATTCCGACCCTCAAAAATCATGGTCTCATAAGGCTCATTATACATCGAACTTCTACAATTCGAACCATTTATTTTTTTTAAGTCTTCATTCATAGATCATCTTTGCAAAAAAATGAATTTAAAAGAAACCATTTACTCATTTTGTTGTAATAATGAAATTTCAATGTTTCTTAGAATATAGTGTTTGTCAATTTCATTGAACTCAACTAGATGCCTCAAACATTTTTTATTTGGCTAATATTTTGCAACGATGATCTACGAAATGCAACTTGAATAATAGATGGTTCAGATCATTGAAGTTTGATGTCGGGTGGGCCCCACAACTAATCCCTAAAAATGGGGATCTTTCTAGATAAAGGGCTTCTAACTCCTTACACTGATGTGTGAAAATAGTACAATATATTTAGGGTTGTACCAATCCCTATTTAAGTAGGAATTCTAAACTAATACAATTAAAAATTACATTCCTATAATACATATGATAACTACTGAGATGATTTTGGATATATTACCAGACGTGTCAGGTGTTACAATGGCGACATTTGCTTGTACCACAAACTACCTTTGTGGTAGAAAAGTTGACTTGCATTATGGAACCCTTTATTCAAAGATATAAGATTGTCCCTCTCCCCCGACCCGACAACGACACACCGCAAATAACACCAGTGTTCAATTTAGTCTCGAGTATGATACTTCAAGTGATGACTTTAAAGTTAACGTTTTTGTTGAACATGTTAATCCTCTGGATAGGCCAGATAAGGATGCCATTACTGACACTAAATATTTTGAATAACCTATCAGTTTTTGTATGCGAGTTGAGGTTGCAAGTTTTATTGATTTAATTGCTCCAGACCCTTAATTATAATATAAAGTTTGGGTTAGTGGCTTGTTTAAGACTATTCAGCTAGTTATAATTTTGAAACCCATTATTGCAACTATTGCAATCAAGGTCCTAAAATACGCAAGGCCCTAGTCGAGCGGTGGGCTGGGGCCTAGCGCCTAGGCAACTACGTGGATTGCCACACCCTAACCTAGATATCTAAATGATACATGGATGGCACATGCTGGCCGACACTCAAGAGTGATGAAAGCTATGAATATACGAATTTGCGAAGACATGAGGGGACAAGTAATCCAAAAGTCATGCAACAAACAATAATCACAAGGAATATACAAACACTAAGAGGCAATAATAATAATCCAAATTAAACATGAACGAAACAGAAGGTCCAATGGCCACAAATTCGAAATAAAAGATGTAAGAATATGTCCAGAGTATACCGCTAAATGGAAGTACTAGTGAAAGGTAAGACATTAAGTTACAATTATTCATAAAGAAGCCATACGCAAGTGGAAGAACGCAAGATCACTTGTAAGGAAAAGCCTCGAAGCTTAAGTCGTAATCCTCGTCACTAGGTCTTGAGGGGGCACAAAAACAAAAGGCGAGTGGACCATAATTTATACTAATACTAATAATAATAAAACCAATTTCTTTCTGAACATACTAACCCTCTGTTTTGAAAACGTATATAATACTATATAATAGGTTTTTCTAAAAATTCTACATGCTATAAAAACTTTCATACGATAAAATCATCTCTAAAAGTGATAATGAAACGCTCGAAGGCAAAGCCAATAAGTCTCAAAAATTAACACGACGATGTACTCAACTAGGGGTATCATAGTCGCCCAAAGGCATAACCATCACCCGAAAGCGAAGCTGTACGACATTGGGTTACGCTAGTGAAGAAATATGGTAGGTCCTATCACCTGAAGGTGAAGCTGTATGACTCTGGGTTACACCAGATAAGGAATATATATATATACACACACACACACACACATAACACACCGACACTAGCCGTGGCTAGTGAAGCTGTCCGACACTGGGAGTATGTCATAAAGATCCTCAACTATGTCCTATGGCCATAGACGTCTATGTGTTGTATGATTACCCACTAGATATGCACAAGCCATGAACAAGCCATGCACACCATGCACAAAACTAAAATGACGAAAATACCCACATATAAATTGTAAAAACTCACAGTGACGACCATTTTTTTTGGTTGGAAAAGAAGGATGTCGAGAGAGAGGTCTGAACTATAGGTTTTTTGGTTGAGCTCAAGTGTGTGAGCCTTGATTTCGAAGAGAGAGAAGTGCATAGAGAGGTTAGAAGAGTGAGCTGGGTGTTGGGTTGAACCCATACCTCTAGTTTTGAACACAGGGATGTCAAGAGAAAGGTGAGAAGAGTGAGGTTGGGTTTTTGGGGTTTAAGCTCATATTTGTGAGCTATGTCTGTTATTCTTCTATAACCAAACACAACAAATTGTTCCATCCTTAAAGATAGGAGGTTTGTACCATATTTTCTGTTTTGGCTGGAAAGTTTCATTTTTTCCTGCAACTGAAGCTTCGTAGGCATATTAAGTTAGGGTGTTTAGTTCCAAGTTTCTACATCAATGATTTATGGAATAAATGGGTTGTTTGTAATGTGAATCAATACTTATAAGCTAGGGTTTGTGTTTCATTTTGGGGCCTATGGGTTGTGGAATGAACTTTACTTTTTGACATGCTACAAAACTGGGATGGAACACCTTATGGTTCAAGTGTTGAATTGCAAAAAATTCTGAAATTTTTTTTAGTAATTTGCATGTGGTGTGCATATGGTGTGCATGGTTATTAACGACAACAAGTATTATGTTTTCCACGTGCACGGTTAAGCAGTAGTTGATATTCGTAACAAGACTTTAAAAATTGTCACTGTAACCTTATGTACGTAACAGTTATATTTTAGTTGTATCACTATACCAATAGGTTGCTGTTAAAGTTTCTTATTAATGCAAAAAATAGGCCATTACTCGATCACCAGTTATGTGCATACCATGTGCATGAAATGAATATATGATGTGTATTCTGTGTGCATATCGTGTATATGATGCTTATTTACATATTTGATACTCTTCACATTAACATAGTTTAGGACATAATAGGTTTTGAAGATAACAAGGATACATAGATCTATATTTTTCAACGACTTCTTCGAGTCAACAGAGCTAAACAATGACATAGGATTTGCCTTGGGTGACCCCGAAAATAAGGAGGTTCCATGTTGTACCACCCATGGAACTCGGTGGTTAAAACCCTTAGTTTCATGTCTGAACTTGGACATATTGGTGTTGTGAATTGTTTTAGCTATCTAAGAATTGTAATGGCTTTTTTGGTATAGAGATAATGGTTATGGAAAACAAGTGTGAGAAGCCTATTTATACAAGTGTATCATTGATGTGGAAGAAAACCGATCGGGTAAAAAAGGGATTGTGTTGAAAGTGTTAGTGTGGTGAGGATTTGTTGCACGTGACCTACAAAAGTTGTAGGAATCCCAGCACTCCTTTTTTGTCCCTTCTACTACTTGATTTCCAACATATGGGTTAGTGTTTTGTCAAATCTCACACCCCCTACTTCATTTCCAACATATAGCTATTAACTCCTACTACTTCATTTTCAACATTTATGGCGTGTTTACGTAACTGTAATCAAAATAGAGGAATTGGATTGAGGAAGAATTGAATTGAGGAGGAGTCAGAATCGAATTCCTGTTAAAGCTGTTTACTTAAATGTTCTGGAATTAGAGTAAAAATAAAACAAAATTCATATAAGTTGTTTACTAGTTCACCTAAATTGGAATGAAAATTAATATGATTACTAAAATACCCTTAATCTAAATAATAGAAAAAATCATAAGTTTTTAATACAATTTCACTCACACACACACACACACACACACACACATATATATATATATATATATATGTATAGTTTTATTAAAATATTAACCATTCTCGTTGGAAAATATTGGAATATATTGGTTGGCACACCATCAGAGTACATCATCATTTTTTTTTAGTCCCTTTTCGCTTCGTTCTCTCTATCCGTTCTCTTTAGCTCTCTCTCTCAATCTCTTTAGCTATTTCTCATTCTCTCCATCTAAGCAGCAAACCTTCCATAAACACAGCAGCATACCCAGAAGCATACCCAGCTTCCTGCAGTTCAAAAGTGTTGGAAATGTGCCCTAAAACCAATCATATGATGATACTTTACAGACATTTCACAAAGTTAAACTAATGTAGTTTAAATGTAAAGGGCAAAGATTATTGTTTGAGCCGTCTCATATAAATGTTATATGCTTAAACGATAAGTCCAAGGAATATGTGATTGGAAGAATACGATCTAAAGAAGTTAGATTCATGAGACCATTCTTTCGTTGACACATCCTAAACGTTCCTGATCATAGGATTGTCAATTGGGCATTGACAGTCCGTTAAGATCAGTACGTGCTATGTCTTCTCTCAGGGAGAGTGAC
This sequence comes from Pyrus communis, assembly GCF_963583255.1. Classification (NCBI taxonomy): domain Eukaryota; kingdom Viridiplantae; phylum Streptophyta; class Magnoliopsida; order Rosales; family Rosaceae; genus Pyrus; species Pyrus communis. The sequence goes on from NC_084815.1 coordinate 12,799,360, forward strand.
TAGTCTCGAGTCATTGGTGTGTGTGACATCAAGACAAGTACGTAGGTGCTCAATAGAGAATGAGTTCACTGAACACGATCAACGAAGAGTTCTCATATTCATGTCACATGAGAACTCATGGTTGGGATAATGCAAATTAGTCTTTTGACCTGAGGCATCACAGTTGTCTTGTGGTTAGGTCCTTAATCTTTGATTATGTCAAAGTCACTCCATCAGGAGGGTGTCCACGGCATCGTTGGGGTTAAGCCACTTAGCCATGGAGGCAAGTGAATGCGCAACAAGGGATCTCTAACCTTCAAACTGTTTGAGGGAGAATACTCTATGATATGATTAAGAATCTTTGGCCAAAGTATGAATGAGATTTAGGAATGTGTTCCAAATCACATTCAAGGTAATCATATAAGCACAAGACTCACATTGGATAGTAGACATGAATAAACTATCAAACCAAACAATGTGGTTAAGAGTATTGTATTAGAGAAAGACCGTATTGCATTTGTAATCCTAAAACTGAATAGGTTCTCCACCTCTTCTGATTAGCTTGGGTAACCATGACATGCTGCTAGGCGTCAACTATGGTTTGTGGAAGCCCTAAAAGTGTATTATCACTAACGGGAGAATTGAAAGTAAGTTTCAATTCACAATCGATTAGAAAGAGTTTTAATCGCCCACTGCCTCGCTAAAAGGAACCTAATGGATCGTTCACCGAGTAAGGTAGAGTTTGAAGAAACAACGGAGATGAGTAAGAATAATTAAATGGTTTAATTATTTATCTAAGGCTAGGATTAATTAATATGTTAATTAATCAAACGAATAAGTTCGTTAAAGATCTCGGGTTAGTTTTGGGCCGCAAGACCCAATGGGATTTGAATGTCAAGCCCATTAACTCAAGTTGTATGACAACTTGAATAAACAAAGGGCTTGAAAGCCCAATAAACCCTATAGGCCGGCCATGTTAGAAGAATAGGGCTTTTGGTCCATTAGGTCACTTATTTGAAGGGACTATATAAAGGACTTTATAGCCTAAAATTCATTAAGGGTTGTTTTTGGGGAAAGGATGAGAACACAAGCTCTCCTTTCTCTCTAAAATTTCGGCCACCTTGGAGGGATCATCTAGCAATCAAACTCCTCCAAGGTCACTCATTTCTTCTTCATTATGCCTTGGTGATGAATCATTAGAGGTTCTCAATTTTGGGAACTTTGGAGAAACCTTTTTCATCCATCCAAATCCATAGATCTAAGATGCAAGGAATGAAGGCCCTCTCTTTGGGTGATTAGCCTTTGTTTAAATACAAAGAGGAATCTACAAAGGTATATATTTCAACTCACTTTGTTTTGAGTTGATTACTGGTTCACCATTTTACTAGGCTTTGAACATTCATGGGTAATGTTTTGTTTTTAAGTGCATGCTAGCATGATTCCGCCTTTAATTTGTTAATTGCATGCTAATGATGTTGCTTAAATGAACATGTCGTCTTCCAAAATAATCCTTCAGAAAGATTTGAGGGGCGGTCGCCGCTCCTTGTTCCTCTGTAGCTTCGCCAGTGGGTGATAGGTCTTGGTAGTCTCGGAGGTAATGCGGTAGTCTGCATTGGTTAAGGGTGGGATGGGTGTGTGCTTTGGGTGGTTGAATCGTGGGAGGCAGATGGGAGGGGAGGGCAATTTTGGTAGAGAAGTTTGATTCCAGATGCTGGCTTTCTTCCGGAATTCAATTACCACCTTCAAGTCAGTATCTGGATTCTGGGAATATCAGGAATCCGATTATTGATTTTGGGTGGAGCCCACTAATTTTTTCATTCCCAAAATTTGGTAAACGCCGGAATCGCTTGGATAGGAATTCAATTCCCTTTCTTCTACCTCCATTCTGGTTTGGTAAACACGTCATTAATGTAATAATATAGGTTAGGGAAATTGATCAGTGGCAGAGCCACTTCGATGGTAGGGTTGGTCGGCCCATCCTACAATTTTTGTAATATATATTAATTGTGTGCAATTATAAACAATAGTAAGTGTCATGTTAGTTGGTGAGTATACTTTTGTAGTTTCAACAAGGCAGGGATTCAAAACTTGATGGTTTTTACATCTTTTTTGTCTTTTCCTAAACCCAACCTTATGTTTTACCATATAAATTTCAATTCCTTTTTGGTTCTATACAATTTAGAGGAAGATGTAATGGATCCGTAGATCTAACTGTGTTCAAAGAAAATGTCATAGTTATATAGTTTTGAGTCATGATTTTAATTTTTTTTTATATTTATTTAATACAATAATTTTTTTGTTAAAGCTAGTAAACAAGTTTTGAGTCATGACTTTAATTTCATATATACTTTAAAGCTCCATCTCTCCTATTTCAGTAAAATTGACCATCCTCATGTGTCTTAGAAATCCCATAAGCAGCTCCCTAGCCAAGGAGGCTTTTACATATCATGTGCATATAGTGTGCATATCATGTGCATATAGTATGCATATAATGTGCATATCATGTACATATAATTGATGTATTTGTGTTGGACTATGATTATGATAACATGGTTTTGTATGTATAACTAACATGGATTTGTATATATACCTAACAATGGGCCATTATTCTAGAATTATTGACCTTATAATTCATGTATTTGTGTTTGAATAAGATTATGAAAACATGGTTTTCATAATATGTGTAATCATGTGTGAAGATACACCGTAACTTTGCTGTATTAGTAGACATAATATTGTAGTGAAATAGATTAATTAATCAATAAAGAAGAAAAAAACTTTTTATTTTATAAATAAATTAATTAATTGTAAAGGATATGATTGTTGGGTATTTGATGGGTTAGTTAATTAACTTGACTAACGAAGTAAATTTTCCTTTTCTTTTTCAACTAGTGCTTCATACTTACGCTTTCAGCTATGCATTAGGTGTTTGTGCTTTGCTGATTTGCACAACGCCTCGTTCAGCTGTTGTTGTAATGCAACCAATGTGGACTCCTTTCTGAGACACTTTTGATGCCACACATTAATAAAGCGTGAGTTGGCAGAAAATTTCGTCTTTGATTAAGCAATTTGATTGGTCGGATCATCGGAATCACCGTCACTCCCCGAAAGAGCCATGACATGTGTGCCTAAACCATGGCTACAAAATTGTTCTTACTTGCATTTATAGATAATCGATTTAGATGTCATTAAATGGCATAGCAGGCCATAAAGGGATGGAAACAGACTGTCTGTTTACAACTAGTTTGTCTGCAATACTCTTTCCAATTGCTTACCTTTTTTTTTGTATAACTACATTAAGAATGTATCGCGGACAAACCAAGTGTTGTCTAATGACTTGTTCTTGCTTTCCATTTATAGATGATCAATTTAGATGTCATTGAATGTGAGACCAACAAATATTGGATGAAATTGATTGATTCATGGTTGCCTATTGTAGGTATATGATGGCTTGTGAACAGTGGTGTTCAGCTATCAAGAACTAAGTTTCCAACTTCTTGTTCATAAAAAATCCTTCCAAATCCCAAACATTTTACTGTAACAACATTAAGAATGTGTCGTAATGGCAACAAAATGTTTAGTTCGTATACTGTCACATTTAATAGGGCAAAAAAATTGACAGTTTTGTATACTTGTGTGTTTATGAGCACTTATGAAGACCATTGTCTGCCCTCACGCAGTCTTGTCACTTTGGTCCTTCAAGTAGCAGAAAATAACTTTTCAAACACAGAAATGAGACAAAAAATTAGTACTACACAGAAATATGTGACCACTCCCACATCCAATGTTCAAGAAAGTGTACAAACATTTGTGTTCCAAAAAAACATGTACTCATCCCACTCCCACATCCATTATTGAAGACATACTACAAACATTTGTGTTCCAATAAACATGTAATCGTCCCACTCCCACTCCCACATCCAATTTGGAAGACATTCTACAAACATTTGTGTTCCAAAAAACATGTACTCATCCCATTCCTACATCTAATTATGAAGACATTGTACAAACATTTATGTTCCAAAAAAACATGTACTCATCACAGTCCCATGAACTTCAATAGGTGTTTAGGAATCCCGAGAATGCTGAGGTCATACACTCTGAACTAACTCTGTTGTTTGGTGAAGCTGTTAAAAACCTCTTCTTTGTCGACAGTTTTGGCAATGGTTGGTTTGAGTTAGAGTTCATCGACGAGGATGAACTGGAAAACATGGTGGAGGGACGTCCGTGGTTTGTGAGGGGCCAAATCTTCCACTTAAAAAGGTGGACATAAGACTTTAGGGAATCAGACTCTATATCTTACTTGAGGGTATGAGTTAAAATCCCTTAAATGCAATGTAGGGAGCTGAACATCTTAAAGACTATCACTAAACTCATCGGGGACCTTATTAGGCTTAATGACCCTTGTATTAATTCCCTGAATTGAATGGCCATAAGGGTGTTAATGAAAGTGGTTGTTCGTCTCCCTTTCAAGTGGGTCGTGGTGGTGAACGAGGACAAAGACTTGCCAACTTTCCACAGTTATGAGGGTTTGTTTGAGGTTTGCTCATACTATGGATGAGAACAATACTCAAATGCGATTGTGAAGTTAATGTGTTGGATGCCAGTTGATTTATGGTTAACAAGGTGTTTGGAGATGAGCCAAACATACTACCTCCAAGGTAAAAAAAAAAAAAAAAAAAAAAAAAAAAAAAAAGGGATAATGAAGGTGACTGTGAAGATGAAAGTGAGGGTAAAGGTGAGGCTGCAGGTCCAAGTGATGGCATGGGTACAAATAATTGATGACGCTGGATGAAGTGATCAAGTGGTCAAGTAGGTTTAAGCAGTTTAGATTTAATTTTACCATATTTTAATTAATGTTTTAGTTTTAGTGTGTTATGTTGAACTTTTTTTATGTATTATTGTGTTATGTCAAACGATTAAATTTCATTTTAGCATGTTTTAATTTATGTTTATGTTTAAGCAGGTTGGTTTTAGGTTTGTAATGTTTATGTTTAAGAAGGTTAGTTTTAGTGTGTTATGTGGGATGTTTCCATCGCTGTGTACTTTACAATTTATTTTGACAGTTTCAGTTTCATTGTCTCGTATTATTTGTGCATGACCATTTCCTACTACTCCATCACAAAAATTCATAACAGATAAGGATAGTTTCATCGACTTTCACCTAGTTTCATAACACATAAATAGTGGTTTTAAAAATTGTCTTTCAAATTCATTCAACTTGACTTATCCATAACAACAAATCATCTGGAAGGATATAATGAAAGCATCACCATACCCATTACATTCTTTCACACCAAGTACAAAATTGGACAAATAATTGAAATTTATTTCAAATTTACTTTGTCTGAATCTGTTTCACTGTCTAACTTATTTGAGGAAGACCCTTTCATGGTACACCAACTTGCTCTAGGTACACATTATGGTTCACAAATATTCATATCGCATAATGAAGGTTTGATAAATTGTCACACACTTTCACAACACATAAGGGATGGTTTGAAAAAGTGACTTTCAAATTCATTCCACTTAACTGACCCATAACAACAAATAATCTGGAATGAGATAATCAAAGCATCCCCAAACCCATTAAATTCATCCACACCAAGTAAATAAATGGACAAATAATGTAACATCATCCACAATGAAAGACTTGCACCTCAATTAATATTCATCCCAACTAATGGAACTTGTCTTAACAAAATAAAAATATATACATCACCACATATTCACAATATAATACTTGTTTTATCGGCTACAAGATTACATTGACAACCATTGAGTCATCCAGCACCACCTAGACATTATGCACTCATGCAACATGCAACTGCCTTCCTCAATCGGAATGCAGGGACATTTTGCGGTTTAATAACATCGAGAGGAAGACCAGTAGACAAGAACTCTATCACTTTTAAAGTGAAAATCCCACAGTCTCCCCATGCCACCAACAAGTTTCAGAAATAATTTACACACAATTCAATCATTTAACTTAACTAACAATTCAATAAATTTTTAACTGACTCGTTGTTTTGTTGTGGACCTCTTCGACTTACAACGATGGGGCCAAAGTCCCTCCTTCACCTCCTTTGACACGCTTCGAAGGACATCAGGTAACACATAAGAAATTGGAGCCAATTTCATCGTCGCTTTCTCGGAGTGCGTTGTTGATCTTAAGAAGTCATGCACAATGATTCTTAAAGCTTTCAAGTTCATCTTGATAGCAACCATGGTTATCAATGTAGAGGGGCATGACATGATTCGACCAACAAAGATGTAGATAATAGCTTCTCATCCCCCTTCACCGTTTTCAAAATGACAAGTAAGAATGGAGTGCACGATTCACGCTAACAGTATATCTGTAAACAGTCAAAGTATAAAGTAAAAGACATGTACAACACTTTTACTGCCCAAAATCATACTCAACATCAGAATTGCACATATTTACATAATTAGCATAGATTATCTTGGATAGTTTACCAGAAACCAATCGTTTGTGTTGGTGCTCAACATTGTCCCTACCCTCCGAGCCTCTTCGCCATGCTTCTGGAGAAGATACAATTGAAAATGATTGAGCTAAAATGCACAATTTTTACTTAAACTTTCACACCAACACAATCCCAACAGTATGGAAACACACAATCAAGAACAGGGTTTATGGACTTACATCGATTGACAACCACCGTTCCTTGTCAATGAGCAGTCTCCAAAAGTTTGTCTCCTGCCATCATATTCTCAAACGGGCAATCGGAGTAACAATGTCACAAAAAAACATTGATCGTCATCATTATAGTCGTTTACTGAATATAAATTCTAATGCACCAAAAGCAGAACACAATGATCACTTACTTGTTCCCAGCATTCTTCAAACTATGGAATTGATAGAAATACTAAAGTGCCTCAACCACATAGCCTGAGTCTATTGCTTTAAATGCCGCTCCTCTTTGCAAAACATGTTCCCTCAACTCACCGTCTTGGATTTTTTTGCACTTTGTCACGTCAAATATCAATGTCGTGTAATGCACCACTTTGGTCTTCTTTTTGGCTCCTCCTTTGGTGACCCAATCTTTGCTGCCGCCCCAGTGTAGTGAACTTTCCTCTTCGTTCCAATGTGCTCACCCTCAAGTGTGTAAATAACAACATCATCATCGGAACTCTAAACTTTTGCGTGCTTGTGCGTTATCCTTTCTCCGACCAGTGCAAGCACCATATGGCACACATCTGCGAGACTTTCCAAATGAGCAGTCCCTACAAGTTCCTGGAAACCTACTTCCTCCACACATTTCCTTCCCTCTTGATCCCTCGGTTTCCTCCTATTTGCCTTTTTCACCCCTGTTTTGACCACCCTCTAATTCTTCTTTGGTTTCCTGGAGACCATTTCATGCACTGCCGCAAATTTCACCACCATCTTCTTCTTCTTTTTCCTGTTTTTTACCTACTTTTTTCCCCTCTTCTTCTTCTTCTTCTTCTTCTTCTTCTACTACTTCCTATTCCTCCTTAACTTCCCTCATCAATGCTTTCACCTCCTCCATCAACTCTTCCACCTTCTTCAACACATTCCTTTGAAAAATATCCTTTTGTGGGCCAAATGCCCTACAACCACCTTCAACTTCTTCTTCTTCTTCTTCCTCCATCAAATCTTCCACCTTCTTCAACACATTCCTCTAAAAAATATCCTTTCATGGGCCAAACACCCCACAACCACCTTCTTCTTCTTCTTCTTCTTCTTCTTCTTCTTCTTCTTCTTCTTCTTATTCTTCCCCACCGCTTGTCATTTATTGCCAGTCATCACAATTACATTTCTCAAAACAAGCATTCATAAACATTCAAAAACATTCACATAGATATTCAAATATTTTCACAATCCTTCATAAAAGTTCATAACTTTTGAAATAAGGCCATACCTCTCAGCTCTTAGTTATGTACATCTAGACCTGTTCATTAATCGGCTACTTATTCTTTGTTGACCACCGAGGAATTCTTGGGATGGCTGCAGGATTAGTCATCTTGCAATAGCGAAGTGGCTTCTCCAGTTGCGCAATTATTTTGTATGCCTACATTTGCACGTACACTGAATTAGTGCTTATCACAATCACAACAACTTGACCCTTATGAGTACTCAATCAAACCAACAAATTGTACCTAAAAGGAATAACTAAACTCTTAGTAGCACCATTTGAATCTTTGCCTCCTTTTACTTCCCCTCGGTTGTTCCTCTTCATCCTCCTCATCTCATTCCACATCACCATCCCATCTTCCTCTCCTCTCCTAACAGCAGCAAAACAGAGGTTGTCATGTAGTTATTCGAATGATACCTCACCCCATGTATAAGTGTTGAACCTATCTATGTCCTCCACGAGGTCCAAGTACTCTAGGTTCACACCCACATTACTCTTTACCCCTCTCAACACACCTTCGGTGAAGCAAACCAGCCTCATCTTCAACGCATCATCCTCATTCTTTAAACACCATTTAAAGCTTGACACATATCAGTAAAACCTTTTTGGTAGCTTTCTTGGGGGCAGTCTTCACTTCACCTTTGCCATTCACACCTTTACCCTTACCCTTGCTACTATCTCCAACAAAACCAAATTTTTGAGGAAAATACTTAGGCAACAACCTAATGTTGGAAGGCTTAACCTATAAGGTTCGTCACAATAGAGCCCTGTAATGAGGCAAAAGTCCTTTTTTGTGAACCGGGTGACCTCATAGCCTATTAAATATGTGAGTCCCTCTAGGTCTTTCACCCCCTAATTTGCCACTCTACAGATCCATAATTCATGCACCAACTACCCACTAAAGGTTAATCTATCAACACTCTCCAAGTGTCCAAAGTATAAGGACCTAAAATCAGCAAGATGTGCATCATTAAACTTGTGACACAAGACTCCTAGGACATGACTAGCTTAAGAAAGGTTGTTAACCCTTCCCCTATAAGATTCTTTCTCTTTTGTTGCGAGTTCAACCACCTGATTTGCCATCTCCTGTACACATAATAATACAAGCATTCATGACAACCAAATTGAACAACATATACCCTGAGAACAACCAAATACGACAATGCTTATCATTGACACAACAAGTTCTCATAGCTATACATCTACTATGAAAATACTTTCATGAGTTAAGAAATACCAAATCAATTCATAAAATTAACAAAGATTCATCGACAAAAATCATTCACAACTCAACAATATAAATTCAACAAAACAAATTGAAGCACATATATCGTGTACACAACCTGTCAACCACAGTTCATAAACCTACATCTCACCAAATATATACTTCCACATCAACTAATTTCATCAACCCACTAGCATAATTAACCATAAACACTAAAAAAAGTACATAATTTTACATATATAATGAAATTATTTTCTAGGGTTCCAAATTTCAAATTTAGTTTCTGGAATCAAGTTTGTCATCGACTTTTGCGGAAACAATGACTCTGAACCCACTCCAATCAAGGAACCACCGAAATTTTTTCCATGTAAGTAACTGCTAACCCTCAAACCAAAGATGTTTGAATGTCGAAGTGCACTGAGTCTGGAGACAGGAATCACAACAATACTCCAACTGGGTTTCAAACGGCAACGAACTTTTCGAACACTACCAAGGTTTTGAATGAGCACGATGTTGGGATGAGAAGGAGATTTTTGCGAGGAGAAGAAAATTTTAAGGTTTCAACTGTTGCTTCTGGTTTCAACTGTTGTTGTCGTGGGGAGGGAGGGGGAGAGTTTAGTTCCCTAATTTTTTGAATTCTTGCAGATACCGTTTTCATTAACTCACAGATCTTTTTTAACCCGGTTTTACACTAAGCCCTTTCTGATGGATTCATTTTCAACCGTTCAAATTTAATCCTACAGTCCACATTCTATCCGCACGCAATGTCCGCAAATCTCTGTCCTCACCTTAGAAATCGCGTTCTTGACAATGTAATGGTGTTCGGCAAGCTTTGTGCAGAAGATTTTATACGGGCCCAATCACAAAGTGCTGCCCCAAAACGAAAAACTTCTGGGTCTGGCCCACGAACCAAGTCCGTATGTACTCTGCAATTCTGCTCAGTGAAAGAAAATTACAGAAGAGAAATGGCGGCAACGAAGAGCAAGGCAGTCTACAATGTTTACAGAGCGCTGACCCATGGTCTATCACCATTGCTGTACCTTCACCTCCACTGGCGGAAACTCCGAGGCCTCGAGCACCCACTCCGATGGCGTGAGCGTCTGGGCCGACCTTCCCTCCCTCGCCCCGAAGGCCCACTCATCTGGTTCCACGCCGTCTCATTAGGTTTCCTCCCATCCTATCCTATCCAATCTATGTCATTCCTTCAGCTAATTTCATCTCCGTTCCCCCTGTTTGATTACCGGGAAAGTGGAGGGAAAAGAATATAGAGATATTGAGCTTAATCAATCTTTAATTGTGATTAATTATTGTGGCGTAATTAAAAACTGGACCCAGGTGAAGGAATGGCTGCGATTCCGGTGATCAAGCAATGCATTGAGCGGAGGCCTGATTTAACTATTCTGATGACCACTACGACGTCATCTGCGTTGTAAGAACAAAACTCATCTCCCCATTTAACGTGTAATTCTGAATTTATTTATAATTTTTCATTTCGCTACATTTGCAGTGGAGTAATAGAGAAACGTCTTCCAACTGGCGTCTTACATCAGGTACTCTTTTAATAAATATATGTTTGTATTTTGCGAAATTCGTGACTTTCGCAGCATTCAAAAATTCGATAGATTTTTCTGATCAATTCAATCATTAGATGTAACGCTACATTCGGGGTCATAACGCCTAATTTCTACCTACAATTTTAATACAATGCAGCTGGAATTGTTAACAAATTGAATACATTTATATGTTGTATAGAGTATAGAGATAGATATGTTACTAGCTTATGTAATAGATGGGAATTTGGAAACAATGCTTGGTTTCATCTATCGGTGTCCTTATGGTGACGATGAATATTACTATTGTTCTCTATGTCTTAACTGAAAGTACCGATAGCATATTTCTGATTGTGACACACTCAACTTTCAATTGATCAAGTTTGCGCCGGTCGATACACCTTCTGCTGTGGACTCATTCCTTGGTTACTGGAAGCCAAATGCGATTGTGCTTTTGGAGAGTGAACTATGGCCAAATTTAATTATGTCTGCTTCAGAAAAGGGTGTAAGTTATCTTATCCTGTTGTGAATATACTAAATTATGTGAGTGTATTTTTTGAATGATAATGATGGTAATAACACCCAATTAGTACTTAGAAGTGTAGCTCAGTTATTTTTTTAGGTTTACTCTAAATGAGAAAATATTTTCCATCGTTTAATTTTATTTGCATCCAAATTATTGCTTAGCTTGGCTACCTATAACTTGAATACGTAAAGTGCAGTTGGTTTTAGATCATTTATATGATTCATATTTTTTCAGATCATGCTGGCATTGTTAAATGCTTGAGTATCTACTAAATCCTTTAAACGTTGGTCAGGACCAGCGCTTCTTCCTCTTATTTCATTGATGCTATCAAAGTTTTCATTGATCTCCCCATTGGTAAGTGCTGCTACAGATTGCATTGAGTAATCTGTGTCTTCAATTGTCTTCTCACTCTTTTTCTTGCACGCCATAGAGCAATATGCAGGCCATCCACTTTCAGCTGCTGCATGCCCCGCCTTTTGTGATCAACTTTTCTGGTGACCTGAAGTATGGTATGTCTCACAATGAAAACTTGTATATATCCTTTTGGAAGTCAATTGGAAAGTCTAAATGTTGTGTTTTGAATCTGGTATCGTTTCATAACTATAAATTATAGAAACTCTTGAAGAAGGTGATAATCTATCGTAATGCTAGAATTTATTTATTTTTTCTTGTAATGTTCAGTGGTTGGAGAATTTGACATTTCTGAGGGAGAGATCAAAAGCATGGAAGATTTAAAAGTACACTGTGCCCACAGGAAGGTTTGGATGGCTTCTTCCATACATAAGGGGGAAGAAGAAGGTTACTTCTTGCTACTTACTTATCCTTAAGTTCTGGACTGCATATATTGTGTCATGTACATGTAGAGTTTTATTAGAGACCTGACCTGAATCATACAATGTCATGCTGCCTCATTACTGGCAGTCGTTGGTTTCTGAAAGTTTCATACAAGTGCTCGATGATTTTATTACGTGAATGCTAGTGCTATACTGGTGTTTCGTCCTAGTTTGGCGCTTCTTTGGCTTGCAATGTCATTTTCAACTAGAAACTAGTGTTTTTTTATTTTCTTTTTGTTTTGCTTTGTTCATTTCACCTTCCATTTCTTAACCCATTATTTTTTCTTAAAGTAGCGACATTCATCTAAAGAATTGTCAAAAATGTTTTTGCATTCATTTATCAGAATATTCTTTTGCTAGATTATTTCTGTCTGTTGAAAAGCTCACAAATACTATATGCAGTAATACTTGGCATTCACAAAGTGCTGCGACAAGAGTACCCTGACTTGTTAACTATTATTGTGCCTCGACATCCACATCATGGAAAAGAGATTGCTCAAGTATGCCATGCATTCAATTTTATTGATGTTTAACGGAAAAAAATGGTATCTATATGATTGATTTTTCTAAAGGCACAAAACTATATTGAGATTTACTACCTGAAAAAGAGAATGATTGAACATTACATTTATTAGTTTCATTTCATGACATTGCCTTAAATAGTGCAGAAATTGTGGAAAGAAGGGCATGGTGTAGGGTTGAGGTCTCAACGTGATAAACTCTTAGGAGACACAAGTATATATGTGGTGGACACATTAGGTTAGCATATTTTGAAATCTTTTCCCTACATGATTCTTAGACAAATCTTGCGCAGAAATCATACTCTCATAGTTTACCCCTTGTACAGTGGCTCCACAAAAGCATTCTCCCTAACTTCATTATATGTTTTTTCTCTTTGCTTGATTTATAGGTGAATTGAAACACCTTTATAAGTTATCCCCTGTAGCTGTAATTGGAGGTTCCTTCTTTCCTAGCCTTTCTGGCCATAACATATCAGAAGCTGCTGCAGCAGGCTGTGCAACTTTGACTGGTGAGTAGCTGCTACCAGATCAGAGTTTATTGGTTCTTAACATACCATTGATAGCTGCTTTTTCATTTTCATTTCTCAGGTCCTTACATCGGGCATTTTTCAATCATGGTACTGGAAATGCAACGGTTAAATCCTCTGTCAGTTCTGCAGGTGTGAAGAACCTCTATCCTCTGTCCTTCAAAGTATCACTTGTTGAGACTCTTCATACCTCCAAATTATGTTGGCTTTTCAGAAATTTGACTCAATATATAGTGATTTGTATAGGGTGGTGCTATCCACACACCTATTCTTACCTCTCACACACCCCTCCTCAATTTCCGGCCGTTGGATCAAATGAACTGAAGAAGATCAATGGACCAAAATTAACAAGATGTGAGAAGTAAAATGGGGTGTGTGATTCGTGAATAGCATTACTCTTTATTTATCCTTTTCTGGTTTTAATTTTCTTTTACATCAGAAATCTACCTTTTTATTCAGTAGACTTGAATTGAAATATCGGATGTAGATAGGAAATTCATTAAATGTTACGTGTAACCTGTACTCTCTGTTCAGCTGTTTGGGCGAAGCTTTTAGGCAGACATGTCGAATAGGTGATCTTGTACTGCGTGGGTAGAATGGGCTTCGTTCAGTTTAATCATATGTATGTACACGTGTTAGCTTCATTTGTTGCTTTAGTTGCTACTTTTAGTCTCTGTAAATAAGTCATAACATCTGCACCGAGCCTGCTTTTGGGTGGGAAGACGGCCTTTGCACGGTAGTACTGGCTGTCTGGATTGTGGATAATTTCTACTTAGGAATAACTACCTGAACCTGTGATTTCATTAATATTTGTTCTGTCTGCTTATAAGAAAATAAAAAATAAAAATCTGTGTAATTTCTGCAGCTTTTTATGTTAATGGTCTTGCAGGTTGGGGGAAAATTAGAACTTGAAGAAGCTCTTAGAAAGCTGTTTGGTGATGTCAAAGTTCTAGAAGCACATTGTGCTGCAGCAAAACAAGTGTATCATACCCTATCAAGTGGTGTGGTTCAAAACGTTTGGAATCTATTAGATATTCAGATTCTCCAACGAGCTTTGAGCTAAAAAGTAAAAGATCATCATACAACAACAGAAAGGTAGGGTAAAGTTACCACTCCCCTTAGCATCCGAGTGTTTTATGCTTATAGTCAATTAGCATGTCCTAGATTAGTAATTTAGTTAACCTGGGTTTGAGCGTCGTGTTGTTTGTTAAATGTATTCTTCCAAACGACAGCTGATTTTGAGCGTCGTGTTGTTTGTAATTACTATCATCGGGTACAGTATTTAAAATAACTTTTACCCTTCGAGAAAGGTGAAAAAGCGCTTTGGCAACAATATGTTTTCTTTTATTAAATCCTATGATGTGCCTTGATGTCTAATTTCTGTACAAGATACAGATACTTTGCAAGGATAAATGTTAATCCTCATACTGCTTATTCCCTATACACAAGAGATTGCATCTTCACCTGTAAATAAATGAAAACACCAGTATAATGTATATATTTTCAGCAACAGTCTTTTAAAATGCTTAATGCACTTCTTTGATTCAGCACCTTTGTGTCTACTGCTAGCTTGGCATAATGGTATTTCTAGGAAAATAGAAATAATAGCAATCGCAGATAACTGTTGCTGCTGCTTCCACCACTGCTACAATAATCTCTATGCAGCGTGATGAACTTCTCAGAAAGCCATGAAGGGGGCAAGAGAATTGATGGCTGCTCATTCCAACTCCAAGAGAGTGAAGTTTATTTTCAAACAGAAACTCGTCACATGGCATAGCTGAAGGGCCAGAGCTACCATGACCGTACTCTTCGTATTCTTGGTCTAGCAGCTGCTGTAGAACCGGGTGATTCAGGAAATCCACTCTTTCAACAAACCTTCATCTAGCTTCCCCTACTACTACAGCCAAGTGACCAGGAGGGGCATCCCGGGGTGGCTTCTTTTGACCAACTCCGGCAACCCTCAGCTTCACTTGCAACCATTCTTTTTCAGCTTCCAATGTTGCAGATCATGCCTTGTCTAGAATATTGCTACATGGGAGGAGCCATATCAATGTGAAGTGACAACTCAGACATTCTTGATAAGGGTTGTTCAAGGTGGACATGGGTATTTATTCTTGGGGCTCCCCGGTTTTCACTTCAACAATTTATTCATTTACCGTGCAAAGGCCTAAGGGAAAACACAATAAGGTAAAGTATCTTATAACTGCTAATTGCATGATATAAAGATAATATCGAGTGAAACATGTCGAGTGATTTGGGTTTTCTGTTAGATTTCCTGCATTACCACCTTTGCTTAGTTTTTTACTGGGATAAAAGTGAAACCCTGATAACTTGATATGATTGACGTTATCACATCCTAACTTCTTTGTCCATTACACTTTTTGCTAATATGGCAAGCAGTTGGCAGAATTGTAGTACTTCTTTACCTTTTTTTGGTGACTCAATTGTAGAGAACTTGAAATGCAAGGGATCTCTGCATTTGGATGAAATTGAATCCTTAAGATAGGACAGAATTCTGGCTAGCATGTGTCGGTTGGGGAGTCCTTGGGACCATGATCTTATTTTCATGGGCTCTCACAGAGGAGGATTCTCTCCTCTCCTATTCCCATGCACGCATCACATGCATTGGTGGGTGGACATATTCTTCATACCACATACGTATGTAGGAGTCTCTGTTGTATTGTCAAATTTTTCATGCTTTTGCGTATGTGACATGTCCTCTTTTGGGGTGGCAACCCGGGGGTTTGGGTGCCGGTGTTTTATAGTAGAACAATGTATGACAAGTTGTAAAGAATTTAAAGAGTTACATATTTTTCTTTCATGAATTCATGCTGTTTGCTCTAGATTATTTAGGCTTTGTTATGGTTATTTAGAAACAAACTAGCAAAGGGGATATTCTCTAAACCCTATGTTTGGACGAGGAACTTTCAAGGTCTCAAGAAACTTTAAACTCGATTGTTAAAAATGCATTAGGAGAACAATACCAGTGAACTATTCAAACCCTACAATGTTATTACAAAAACACTATAAATGCACTACAAAACACTAAACAAGTACTTTTAAATAACACATTGCACTCAAATGTGTCACAGTTAGTTATTTTCGAATTCTCTATCTAATTTCTGTGGTGCATTCCGAATAAAGTTGGGCTAAGTTCCATGGATTTTAAAGTCCCGCGTTCAAACACACCATAACGGCAACGTTGGTGTTTAGGATTGGATTTAATAGCTCACTAGATTCAAAATATGTTGGAAATAAGAAATGAAAGTCAACTTCTACATTATGTCTAGTTAGAGAAGATAGATGGATTAATCACTGTATCAACATCTTATAACTAATACATAGTCTCCCTTCAATTTGGACAAATTTAGAGTAGGCCTTCATTTCTTACTTCAACATACTTTGAATTTGGCATGTTATCCAATCAATTCTAGGAACTGAAGGTGGCCTAAATTTGATGCTCTTGAACAATTATTTTTTTCGCTTCCATGTTACGTGACAGGTTGAGAGATAAGTAACATTCATTTAAAAATTTGTGTTACATACAAAATTCTAGTTATAACTAAAAGATTGTCGTACATGATATGTTTTAACTGAACAACGGTTCTCATACTCAACTTACTACTTGGCAGGAAAGTCTTAACAAATTTCTTTTCCTTCCATTAGAGATCCAAACATGTGCAAAGCATAAATAGTTTGGAAAGTTAAAAGGTGGATATAATAAGTACTAATTTATTTTTTATCAAATGATAGATTTTGTCAGATTAGATATTAGATTAGCCACTGATAGGGTTCGATCCATACCGTCATGCAAGGGCTCAACTCCTTTTTACCACTGTGGTAAATGGCCACTTGTAATATAATGAGTACTTGATTTCATGGATCAACAACTTGTAGGCAGCTTTTCATCAAGAAGAACCTGAAAGAATTACAGATTAGTCCTTAATTTAGTACCTTTATCTAATCTGCTTTTTGATTACCATATCCAGGTTAGTCTAAATTTAATTTGTTGGTTTGGTCCAAACTCTTAATGCTTCAAAACTAAGGGCAATAAACAAGCAAGCAACAATTAAACTGATAATGTCCCTACCAACCCTGAGACAGTTGACAAAGAACACATTCTGTATTTTGGAAGAGCAACTTGTATGCTACAGGTACATCGTCATGGTCGCATCTTGTGTCAATGATACAAGAATACGTGAAGAAAAATTAATACATAACAGTGTATTATTAGCATGGGATGCTATTGTGACGGTATATCATTGCCATATAAATCCTTGTCCTTATTTGTACCAAATAGAAAGGAACATGGTCATTATGCAAACTTACAGAGAGTAATGTCTTTTCTTTGTTCCCTCTAGTTTTCCATCAATTGGGACATGGAAGCTTGACTTCTCTAGTTTTCCATCAATAGGTCATTTGGAATAAGATAAAGTAATATTTTAACATAAAAGATGAAATTTGAAGAGTTGGTTGAAGAGTGGATTGAAATGACAAATTTTAAAGGGACAATACTTGGTAATCACCAAGGAGTACCCAATATACTAACTTTGTTATGTGGAACAATTATAAAATGACATGTGTCCTTTTAACTCACAAACAACTTAACTTAAACTAGTTGCCAAAGATTCACTACTCTAATATATATCCAAACACCCTTCCTCTCCCTCATTGCCCAACCTTCCATCTCTAGCGAACTACACTCACTATTCTAATATCCAAACACCATTCACTATTGGATACTCGAAGAGTGAAGGTTTGGCTACCAATTTTAGGGCTAGTTTGATATTGTGGGAACATGATTTTCTAGGCCTGTGCACGGGGAAAGAATGATCGGAATGCCCGAAGCCCATGGAATGTAGTCTCGTGGGATAAGCTTAGGCCTACTAAAGATATTATTTCTCTTCCAAGTAAGAAAACCCTAATTAAAGTCAAATTAGGATATCTTTGAGATTAGACAATGTAATCATAATTCTAGGAAGATTGGGTATCTTATCCTAGATTTCCTCCTAGATAGTCTCCCAATTTGATAAAGATCACTTTTCCTACAAGAACTCTCAAGATCCCTATAAATATACTAGCCTGAGTATTTATTAGGAGGACATCGACATCCATCTCTATCTCTAGGGCCAATCAATCTATCTCTTTCCTTTTTTCTGACTTATCTCTAAGTCTATTATTCTCTACAAGACACATATTCTCTTTGTGCTTAACAAAGGCCCTTACACCACCATCAATGCGTAGACACATCCATAGAGAACTCATCTCCCTAACGCCCCATCATAGGCTATTCGTCAAGGATGGTTCATACCATTCTTTCTTAGAACTACACCCGTGGTTTGATTTTCAAAAGAAGGCACAGCCCGCAACTTTCCTAGATTGACGTTTTTTTACGTTTTGGATATTTTGAAGGTCAAGATGGCATATTTCAAGCGGACCAACACGAAAGCAAAGGCAGGTTTTGTTCCATGCGCATCAGGAAGTAAAGGCAGGTTTGGTTTCGTGCGGACCAACACCTCTTCATAAGTTTGACTCATAAACTTCTCATCTAAAGTCTACATGTAACTCAGTTCGAGTCCATCAGCACTCATACTGGGGCAAGTCATCACGCAAAACTCTAGACGCAATGTAATCGTGCCTAAAGCCCAATTTGCACACTTAAATGATTTTCAACGAAAAATTGACTTCCTAGATGAATTTTGATACAAGTTAAGTTGGATATGAAAGCTAAGATGCCTAAGATCACTGTACCAAAATTTTTGCAAATCCAATATTTTCATTTTTGCGTACGAAGATACTCGAAGCTTCATTCCCGTCAGAACTGAGCAACTATGGGAAAATGAAGATTTCAAGGCCTTACCAATTTTTCCAAGTCACATGTCATATATTCCTAGAAGTATAGGAAGCGGAGCTACAATGTTCTTATTTTTCTCAAATTTTTCCAGAAGAAAGAATGATCTCAAATCTAGCACACAAAAAACTGAATAGAAAGCTAGCACAAGCAATGTGTCTCAGCAGCACAAGCAACTTCCCAGATTAATCTGTACCTGTTCGGAGCAAACTGGGTTTCGTGCCATACATCATGGCAAAGATACGGAAGTTAGCTTTTTGAAGAATTTTGTGAAACTAAATCCTGTATTATGTGGAAGACATTATTCCCGTTTTACCACTCATAGCACATGCTTGACTTTTCTTTGAATTTTGAAGTTCTTCCCATGAACTCATATAAAATGACATACAACATGCCGCAATGACCAACGACTTCAGGATGCAAACAGTCATGATCAAGTCAACAGTTAACCTAAGGGTTTCAACAAGTTCAGGATGCAAACAGTCATGATCAAGTCCGCTCTGATGAGCTAAAACCAAAGATCACCAGCAAAGCATTGTGTGACAACTCCACACTTGTCCTCCTCCACCACTAGCTTGTATTGAAGGCCCATCCGACGGGTGAACGATCTTGGTCCAAACCATGGTTGCACTCCAAGATATAAGTACTTTTGTTTCTGCAACTATATTCTTCAAATGGGATTCCACCTCAGTCTTGGCAGGTAATTCAGCTTGTGTGGCTTCAACTTTTGTTTCTGTAATAATAGCCTTCATAGGTGATTCACCTTTAGGCTTCTCCTTTTCTTTTTCAATGACGGGGTCCAAAGTTGTTTCTTATGATGGCATGATCGAAGGACTTTCACTATCACTCACTACAAACTTGTATTTTATTTTCTTTTTTTTAGTAGGCCATAGTCGAATCCTGGATCAAGCATCTGTTTCTAGTCATCCCTTGCATGTACATTCCAAATGATTGTTCTCATCGGTACCTTTTCCTCAATGACATATTGTTTTCCTTTATTGTCATCCTTTTTATCATCCTCCGCAGTTGTTGTCTTCATCTTAACTTTCATTTCAACCACATTTGGAATTGATGAGGGTTCTTTCCTATCATTCAAGTCTTTTGGAAGTTATTGCCAAAAGCATTCAAATATGAAATTGGTGAGGGTTCCATTTTAGCCACATTTGAATGACTTTATTCTAAATCATTCAGATAATCATTGGTTTTTAGAGAATTTACGCTGTTCTTTGTTTGCATCTTTAACATTTCAACATTCTGTGCATTGTTATCCTTCCACTGAATCTCTACTTTTTGTAGAAGTTTTTCAATTTCATTGTTAAGCATTTTATTTGTTTGACCAAATATCAAGCACTCTCTATTTAATGTGTTATCATCTCACTGAAGGTTAGGTACCTCTTCTTAGCAATGCTCCTAGCATTCTTGAACTCATCAAATAGCTCTTCACTTATAATTGTATCCATGCTGATTATGTGTTTTTGGATGGTGGCATCCAGCTTGATCATTTCCTCACTGAACAGTTGGTCAAATCTTGTTTGGGCTTCATTTATGTTGATTCTAAAGTTCATCAATTTGCTGCCCGTTCTTGTTCAGATTTCGTTCAACCTCTGTTGTGTCTTCTTAGTTTGGTTCGTCTTGCTTTTCGAAATAATCCTCCACTTATCAGTTTCAGCATTATTTTGTTGCCCATTATTATTCACATTTTGATCAATTTCTGTTGTGTCTCCTCTGTTTTGTTCATGTTGCTCTTCAAAATCATCTTCCAATTTATCAGTTTTAGTGTTAGTTTTCTTCTTTTTGTTTGCATTTTTTTGTTTTTTTTTTGCCATCTTCCCTTTGATGATTGTTCTTGTTGCTGAGCATAAGGAACTTCAGAACCAATCTGCACATAGTAACATTAGACATTGTCAATTTGCATAAAAATGTCCAACACTTTTTTTGAAAGTTGACCACACTATTTATGAAACTTAACTAAATTAAGCCACATTGTTTCTGGAACTACATTAATATAACCCACTCTATTTCTGAAAATGGATCAAAATAATGCACACTTTTTATGAAACTAGATGAAATTAACCAACACTATTTATGAGACTGAACCTAAATTACTTAAACTATTTCTGAAATAGCCACACAATTTATGACATTAACCAACACTATTTATGAAATAGCCACACTATTTCTGGAACTACAACAAAATTACTTAAACTATTTTTGAAACTGAAACACAATAAGCCGCAACATTTTATGAAAGTGAACACAACACACAATTAATGAACAATTTTTTTTATAGAATTAGTTAACTGTTTATAGATGTTATTGGTCATATGTGATAGTTTTTTGTTTGGAAATTGTTTGGTACCTCTTGTGGTATGTGTTCTTTGTTTGGTTCATCTTCCTTGTTTGATTCATCATCTTCAGTATCTGCTTGCTTCCTTTTATTGGCTTTATTTTTTTGTCATTGGTTCTTCAAAGGCTCTAGATGCGGTTGATCAGAAGGAATAACATCTTTAATCTGGACACAG
Source organism: Pyrus communis (assembly GCF_963583255.1). Classification (NCBI taxonomy): domain Eukaryota; kingdom Viridiplantae; phylum Streptophyta; class Magnoliopsida; order Rosales; family Rosaceae; genus Pyrus; species Pyrus communis. The sequence continues at coordinate 12,820,789 of NC_084815.1, forward strand.
TCATATTAGATAGTTGGCATTTCATATGCTAAATGTCATTATTTTTGTGTTGGAAAATAGGTTCAAAGTTTGATAAATATGGACTACTTCTAGAACTGCAATTTGAAACTATTTCTGGATTTCCAGTACGATAATACTTCTAAAACTGTAAAATCTAATTATTGTGCAATGTAGAGTGAAATATATTGATTGTTGGTGATTACCTTAATTTTTTTTTTCACTTGGACATCCTTGATTGCTTTATATATCATCCTCGTGTTTCAGCTTGTGATTGCTAGAATCATGTTTTCTCGTCCTTCTATTATCTTCACTAGATTTGGGCGAAGTCATATCCAGTACAGTATGAATTAAGGAAGTGAAGTTAGTTTTGTGAAGTTTGTAAGAAACAATTCATGTTCTTTCATACTACTATTTTGATTACTTACCAAAACAGAAGTCCAGCCACTTATTGTCGGTTCTTCTCCTCCCTTCTTCTTTTTTTGTTTGTGCTTTGTCAAGCAGCTTGAATAGATAGTCTCTTACTCCTTTTGCCAAGTTGTAATTATTTATCTCCTCCATGTTCCCACAGATTTTCAAAAAACTCCATGTGATGTAAGTTCCAGAGTTTGTAAATAGGAGTGACTGAATACAGTGTGCGCATATAAGTGCAGTGGTATCTTTTGCACCCTTAGGTGTTCGGTCTTGGAGTGATTTCTCGTAGGCCTCCGTAAGATGTTTCTTTATTACGATCTTTGTATCTTTGAAGTATTTGGTGATGGGGTGGTTGTCCTTGCCAAATTTGGTGGATTTGTCAATATTCGGCAAATCAACTCCTTCGTTGTTCGATCCGAAGATTTGAACAACATCATCGCTGGAAATCCCCCTTGTTCATGATGTCCAAATTTGAACTTTGGGTTTTTGGGGTTTTAGCATTAAATGATTTTGACCAAGTCCATGTCAGACTTCTTCTTCCTTTCTGACGTAATCAAGGTCATGTCCATGTACGTCGTCAGTCCACTCCAAAATGGTGTCTTTGCTAGTTCGTCACCAACATCTTGACGTTTTTGTAGCATAGGCTTGTATACTTCTATTAAGTACTAGGTTTATTGTTTGGCTTCCCTTGTCAAAATTTGTAAATGCTACCACACATGCTCATAATTTAGAGTTAAGGTACAATGCTGATCTGGAATTACTACTGGGATTGAACTTGTCAAAGAATCAGCCATCTTCACTACAAAAGGTTTGAATTATACATTTGCATATACATGTTAAGCTTATTTTTCCAGATTCCTTTTGTTTAGTGTAGTTGTCTAGTTAGAAATTCCTTATGTTGTCTAGTTGTGTAGGCAAACAAATCAAGACAGCCCATATAGGCCAATTGAATCCTTTTCTCGTGCGTGGATCTCTCACCCTTGATTTGGAAAGGTCTCTTTGCTTGTGACATGTGTCTCCTTGTTCCCCTTGTTTGAAACATCCATCTCTCCCATTAAAAGGGTTTTCAAGGATTCATTTGTTCTTGGCTAGGTTATTCACATTTCAGAAAAAAAGTGCATTTAGTTTAGAGCTACCCAATCACTGCATATTAGTGTTGCATTGTATTCATGGTTTTGTATTAAGATCTTGGTCTAAACCTTTAGTTTCATATCCTTCATAGACCAATCCTCTCGGATTCATGTTAGGTTCTTCTTCAACCATTTGACTGGAGTACTTGACTAGTCATATGAATCCAGATCTCATAAGCATATCATAACATCATATTACTGATCATGTTGATCTCGGTGTCACAAGGTGACGAGCTCAGGAGGAGTTGCCACTTTGTGAAGACCGAATGAATCCATCTTGTGTAAGGCAAGGTTGCACAAAGGTAAAGCTGCTCCATTGATAGGGATCTAGGAATTGAGCTTGTGTGGTCTTTGTATGAACCTTTGTTTACACTCGGGGATTGGACTAAATGGGAGTCCCTGGTTTTTTAACCCAAATGTGGGTTTTTCCAGCAAAAAACTTCCTTATGTTCAATACTTTACAAAGCTCCCTTTATCACCTTTGTTGGAGTTAAATATTTTAGGGTTTGCTATTATTGTCACTTTTTTAACCAAGTGAATTTAACTCAAGTACTAAGACTAAAACTTATCTGAAGTTCACTTCGTTAAGTTTTAACCTTTTAAGTTTGTTTGGTTTATATACTTGTGGGCTTCTAACAATTTATACTCAGTTGACTAGTCAATACAGTTGGTTTTAAGTTTTTTTTTTTTTTTTTTTAAGAGGGTATTCCACCTAGTACCAATTTCAACTTACATTGCACCTGCAAACCCGATCATGTTGCATCTATACTAGAGGTATTCCTTCTTCTTTTTAACTTCTTTTTTCTTAGTTGTACTCTTCTAAGTGTTTTTGTTTTTTCCATCAACAATGAAAATTTGTTAGGACACTATTTCTTGAACTGTAACAAAATAACACATGTTATTTCTGGAACTACGCTAAATAAACTCACACTATTTATGAAATGAACCAAAATAACCCACAATGTGCCTGGAATGTAAGAAAATAAACTCTATTTGTCGAATTATATCAAACTAACCAACAATATTTTTCTGAAAGTGAACCAAAGTCACTCACACTATTTTAGTAACGACTACAAAAAAACTCACAGTATTTATGAAAGGGAGCAAAATATTTAGGGAAGTGTTATTGGCACTCCAAAAATCTCATTCTACACTCCTCAAAAGTGTATTTTTCTTTCCTAATATAGAAAGTTTAGAGTGTAGAATGAGATTTTTGAAGTGCTAATAACAATTCTCAATATTTAACCCACACTGTTTATGAAATATCCAACACTATTTATAAGGAAAGGGAGCAAAACCAAACCAAAACAACCCACATTGTTTATGAAGGGGAGCAAAATCAACATTAGTCTGTGAACTACAACAAAATATCCCACACTTTTTATGATCATGAATTAACATAATGCCCACTATTTCTCGAGCTAGAACAAAAAACCAATAGTATTTATGGAATTACAGCATAATAACCCGTATTATTTTGTGAACTTGATAAAAAACAACATCCTAATATTTATGATACATAACAAAATAAACATTGTTTCTGGATCTAGAACAATATAACCCACACTTATTATGAAATATCCCACACTACTTATATGGAAAGGGAGTAAAACTGAACCAAAACAACCCACATTGTTTATAAAAGGGAGCTAACTCAACATTAGTCCATGAACAATAACAAAATATTCCACGCTTTTAATGAACATGAATTAACATAAAGCACACTATTTCTCGATCTAGAACATAAAACCTATATTTCTAGAATTACAACATGATAACCCGTACTATTTTGTGAAAAATAACACCTAATATTTTTTATAGCTAACAAAATAAAGACTGTTTCTAAATCTAGAACAATATAAACCACACTATTCATGAAATATCCCACACTATTTATATGGAAAGGGAGAAAAATCGAACAATATTTATGGAATAAAGCATAATAACTCGCACTATTTTGTGAAATTGATAAAAATAAAAAAATAAAAAAATAAAAAAATAACCCCCAATGTTTATGAGATGCAACAAAATAAACACTTATTGATCTAGAACAATGTAACCGACACTAATTGTGGATTTGAACCAAAAATAAAACACAATATTGCTTGAACGATCCCAAAGTTATAAATGAAACTTAAGAAAAGTAGGAAACATACAGAATTTCAGTTTCGAAAAAAAATTAGTTATCAAACTGTAGTAAAAAGAAAATTAATCGTTTTGTAGTGTTTTCCAAGGAAGAATTGAAAGGTTTATGGAATCACGAACATGCAATTACTGTATTTTCAAAGTGAGAATTTAACAAGGATGTGAGTTTAGTACCTGTTGTTCGTCTAGAATTTGTTATTTTTCTAAGATTTTGATTGCAGATTCTTCTGCCATTGTGCGTAGATTTTTGTTTGAAAATTTGAATCGAAGTTGAAATTGGATTTAGTTAGATTAGGTTTGGCGGAATGGATTTGTGGTTTTGGAATTCGAATTTTCTACTTGCTGCTTGTAGAAAATGGTTGGTGTTCTATCATTAATGGCGGTGGAGCGGCTAATTGAATTTTGTAATTGTCATTCTGGCTAACGGGCTTGGGTTAGCTTTGTTAGGGCAATTTTGGAATAACAATTTTTATGCGTGTTGGGCTTTTTATTGAACCCCTTGTTTTTAGGTTTTGTAGGGTCCAACATATTGATAATGTGTCCTTATGATTAAAACTTAATCCCTTTTACTAAATAGAAGTTTCTGGTGGTTTTTTGTTAAATGAAAGTTAGTTTAAGCCTTTTTCATTAAAGCTCTCTTAGTAATTTGGAAGACTGACTCTTTGGCAGCAACTAAGAGATCGTTATCGCTAATGCAGGAGCAATAAGGTGCGGTGTAAATTTCTGTTTTTGACATTCTGGTTTTGGGGTACGGAATAAACCGATAGGTATTTTTGGGTCCTTTGTTAGGCAGCGGCCGTATCAAATGAGCGTACAGAGTTGGAAAATCAAAGACTGAGATGAGATGTGTTGGAATATGCATGAAAATCCACAAACGCTTTATCATTTGTGATCATTCAGACTAAGTAACAACTTAGAAAGAAAAATCGCCATCACATTATATACAAGCACTGCATACATTTTTGTCACACTACCAAATAGATCGACATCATCGCATTACATTTGATACACACCTACTTATTGCATTAATTATAATGCTCATGTAATAATAAACTTATTTAACAAACAAACTTATTCCAAATGACCTATTTGGCTTTCTAAATGAAAAGTGCATTAGAATCCCACATGCCCATTGTAAGGTATAGGTATAACCTTCAAGGGGACAGATTTTCTCAGTGTTATTCCCATCCTTTCAGTCATATCAATGTTCTCTGGTTTAAGCCCGCTCGGCAAAACCCAATCAAACGAGTGTAAGAGCGACCCTAGAGCCAAAGGGAGTACCCTAGAGACTAGTGGCACTGCAGGGCATATCCGACGACCAGAACCAAACGGTATGAACTCAAAATTGTGTCCTTTATAATCGACCATGTCGGGCTTCAAGAACCTCTCCGGCTTGTAAAGCAAAGGGTCTTCCCATGTCTTTGGGTCACGTCCAATGGCCCAAGCATTCACTAGAATTTGAGTGTCTTTCGGAATGTGGTGCCCTAGCATTTTGCAGGACTCCATGGCCATGTGTGGAACTAAGAAAGGGAGAGGTGGGTGGAGTCTTAGGGTTTCTTTGATGACTGCTTTGAGGTATGGGAGATTTTCAATGTCTTTCTCTTGAAGCTTGTTGCCTGGAGATATGGTGCTTCTTAGCTCGGCTTGAGCTTTCTTTAGGGCTTTGGGGCTGGTTAGAAGCTCAGCCATTGCCCACTCTAAGGTGCTTGTAGTTGTGTCAGTTCCAGCAGTGAACATCTCCTGAAATAATATCAAATTATTTTCACAGAAATTGAGCCTCAAAATAAGAGATTCAGAATTGGAATCATCCTTCCTCATTAATTAAAACAACTATTGTTAAGGCACATGAGCGCATACCTGTGTAGGACAAATTATAGTGCTGAAACACCATCACGCAATGTACATAACTAATTTATTTCATACACGTAGCATGCATGAACAACGTAATGTACTCTTATTTTATTTTTTTATTAAAAAAAAAAGATAACTAGTAGCAAGCCATGGTTATCCACACCTTCCAAATTGCAATACACACATAGAAAGGGACTTACAAAGACAATGACGTTGATGGTTCTTGGAGAAGTGAACCCAGAGGCCTCATCAACTCCATCACCACGGTACTCCAAAAGCACATCCAAAAAGTCCTTCGCTTTCTCTATGCCATCACATCCACCATTCTCCGTGCTCTCCATTCTTTCTTTGATAAACTCACCTGCAATTTCAAAGGCCTTTTCCACGTGGAATTGGGTGTTTCTCCTAATGCCTTGCGGGTCAAGCCACCGCAAAATTGGAAAGAAATCTGCCATATTAGGTTTCCCAGCCAACTCCATAACTTTACCTGCATGGTAAAAAAACATAGCCCCTCTCTCCGACTTTGGGTCCAATAGATCTTTGGAAAAGATGAGGTTCCCGATCAGATTAAAGGCCATCAAGAATATGAACCTGCCCAGATCAATGCCATCAGTACTGGCACTAATTTCTGACGACGTCCTACTAGAGGCGTCCATTATGAATTGGAGCATTCCATCGATACACTTTTTACGAACACCGCGCATGGCATCGAGACGACTTGTCACGAAAAACTCTGTCGTGCACAAGCGCCTCAACATGCGCCAGTGCGGGCCATACTGGGCCGTGATCAGTGAACCCTCGTTGCCATAGTCGCCCTTCATTGCCTCGTAAATTTTTCGACCGGCTAGGGCCACATCGTGGTTCTTGAACATTTCACGGGCCACTTGGCTCGACGAGATCACCACAGTGCTCATGGATCCTAGCCAGAGTGTCATAATAGGGCCGTGGTTGCGAGCCAACACAGCTAATGACTCGTGGGGTGGACCCAGACCCAGTTGAAATATGTTGCCCACCACAGGCCACCGTCTCGGCCCAGGTGGAAGCTGTCCGGCAACATCCTCTGAACGCCACCGTCGGATCTGGTTTACCAATAATAATATTGCAGTTGTAACCCATATCAAAACCACCCATGTGGTTAAACCCACCACCTCGATGTGCTCCATCTTTTTGTTTATCTTTTTCAATTGTGTGTTGGTCAGTGAGAGAATTTATATTTCAATTTTTTTGTTTTCTTTTCTTTTCCTTGCACGTTATCCCAGTGAGACAGTGTTTCTGTTATGTAGTTTCTGCTTTGGTTACGTGACAAATCCAAGCAACCTACTAGCATATGAGAAAACTTGTCCTTTTTCATGAGAAGAATCTTAAATAATTTTCTATAAAACCTAATGTAATTGGATAATATATAATACTGTACGTATCTTGAAGTAATATCTCCATTTCACTGAACAAGTTGTTCAAAATTCATCCAATTAAAGCTAAACCGGTTAATCATATAAGCATTTTACTGCGAGCACCAACAAATTTCTTCATTAGAATATTACATTTGTTAGATTTTTGTTGTAACCTAATATCTTTTGGCAGAAACTACACAGCTAATTAAGAAGTTGATTAACATCAGAATAATGAACAAGAAAGATGCATGTGTGTTCTTGTACTCAGTGGCAAAGTCAAGACTTGTCGGGTGGAGGGGCGTAAGTTTGTGAGTCTTGGAGCTTTACATTTTGAATTTTTGGGTGCGAAATGCCTCTATTGGACTAAGTGGAATCCTACGTAGACATTTGAGCTCACTTCATATTTGGTCTCCTTTCTTGCCAAAATCTTATAGTATTCATCACCACAAATGTATGAGTGCAAGCAAAACATAATTTAGAGTTAAAACAAAAAATTTATGAAAAAGAATGTTAAGGAGATCAACTCGCTCAAAAAGCTAGAGAGTCCTAACTACTCACTTGGCACTTGTGTTCCTTGATTCTTAATTAACATTGTAGTTTTGGGCCCACAAAAACTATAAAATATATTAACTATTTTTATGTGTCTCCCTCCCTCATCCTCTCCGCTACCAAAAGTTGAAAGAACCCAGAAGCCAAAGAAATAACCTTTAAACCATGAGAAAATTTTAGCAATGGTCCATCAACTAAAATTTCATGACCAATGGTCCATTAACTCATCAAAACGTGTAGATATGGTCCTTTTCGTTAACTCTATTTCCATCAAAATGAGTTATGTTGAGGGAGGGACCAATGATCATAGATTTTTAGTTGAGAGATCATTACTTCAATTGGGTTAAAGTTGAGGGATTATTGCTACAATTTCCTCTTAAACTACCATTCATAGCCTCACTTATTACCTAGATGCTTTATCTTTCTTGACCATCTCATTTTAATTTTTTCTTTTTTAGAAATTCTACAATAAAAAGGGATTTTAACTGTTAAATTATAAAATGAGAGTCGCATAAACAAAATTTGCAGAAGTTGGTCCTCCCATGGCATTCCATTCCCCATTCGATATCTCCTTAATCAAGGGGGTGGATTCAATTCGTCTAGTTGTGTGTATACTGGGGGATGAGTCTTCCCCTGCTATTTAGTTTTTTAATTTATTCTCTTTGAAATAAAACAACTCCGTTTACCTGTTTCATTTAAATTTTCCTTTTTCCCCATCTAAACAATGTCGTTTGGCTTGGGCTTAAAAAATAAAAAATAAAAAAACAAAAAAAACGCAGTAGTGTCGCTGCAGAAAGCCAATGCAACACCAAAGCAACAAGACTAGAGGAGAGGGGCAAAAACCTAAGTTGTAGGAATGATCTCCGCGAGCGGAGGGCAGTCACCCTTCCTTGCCCCTCTGTGGCTTCGCCATTGCATGTACTTCTATAAAATGGTATTGACTATGCATGTTTATATATACATATAGATTATGCGTATACACTAATTTTCAATTACAAAGTACCATTATGATCTTTTAACAAACGATATTAGGGATGGAATAATCAAACACAAGAACTCGGATATAATGATACATCATTTTTACACTTGAACTTAAAACTCTTAATGCAAATCATTATGAATTTATGATTGTATCACAGCACATCAATGTCAATAGAAATTAAAATGGTAGATTTTTTTGTTAATACAAGCGATATTATTTTCATAATCTAAACTATATATTAATGAAACTCTTTTTGTCTATTAAAAGAGGAAGAAAAGATTTTTTTGTCTTCTACCATAACAAAAATGGTAAGGACAATAATGTAATTTTACAAAATAAAATTTTGTTGTATTTTTTTTAAACCTCACTTACATGTGATTATATCCTGTCTAATTTTAAAAAATAAAAAATAAACGTTTGCCCCTCTCTCCCCACTCCCACTTCTCTCTCACTCTATTTATTTTTTTTAGCCAACTCCCACCTATTAGTGTAAATATCGTTTGTTAAAAAAAAATGTAGAATATTTCACACATGCTTTGTGTGTGGACATGTACTAATGTACACTAAGGAAAGGAAAAGGGTTTAAACTTGTGACACAATGAATAACTTTAACCATTGAGACAATTCACACATAAAAAAAATTCAACGTTAATAAAGATTGTTGTCATTAAATAGTGATTATATGGTAATTGTGTTACGTAACTAGCATAAGTCAAACAAATTGCGAGTGGGGTTTGGGACCACTGGACAATTAATGTACTATGCTATATACAATAAAGCCTTTTCATTTTGCCAATATTGAAAAAGAGTGCATCGTCTTAGTTTGTAAATAAAAATAACTATTTGATTTAAGATCGTTTTTTTTTTCTTTTTTTGTCACTTAATATTACGGTCTAGTAGTATTCATCTTTATTTGTAAGTGAGGGATATTAAGTTTGATTATTGCCAAAGACGAATTTGAATCACATTAATGCTAACGCATTATGAGGTTAAATTCACTGTTTTTCCTAAGTGCAGATAATATCGTTTGTCAAAAAAATATCTCATTCTTTTGCTTAGTATAAATGAATTGATCTTATGCTTGTGTCCCTCTTCTTTTGCTTTGCCAATATTTTTTTTTCTTTTAGATATGAATTTGACAAAGCCATGAAGGAAACGGCCTTCACAGCTCAGCTGGTCCCCTCCCTTAATTCAGCTAATCTTTTCTTTTTTGCTAAACTTAATTCACCTAACCTTGGCGTGTGTAATGAACCTTTTGTTTTTTTCCATTAATCTTCAACCACATGCTTACTTCATTTCTTATGTATCATATTACATAGTCCAGCATAGAGAATAGCATTATTGGATTATTGGGTTAAATTATTAGTTGTTAAGAAAAAAGGAGAACGAGAGAGGATTAAACCCACACCAGGGTGCATTATTTTACACTAATTGTTCCCCATAAATCCATTTCAGTACTTTTTTTATATAAAAATATTTCAGTACTTTGTCCTTAAATATTACGGATGTCTTAATCATACTTAAGTCACGGACGATGATAATATTTTTCCTTTCATAAAAGTCTCCATAACAATGTACTTAGTATTATGGTCTAATAGTATTTCTCTTCACATGTAAGTAAGAGGTCTTAGATTCGTTCTCACCAAGACAAATTTAAACCACATTATTGCTAACTCATTGTGAGACTAAGTCCATCACCTTTTAGTGTAACGAAAATCGTTTGTTCAAAAAAAAAAAAAAAAAAAAAAAAAAAAAAAAAAAGCACTATTAGAAAAACTATAATCATCCTTACTTTCACATCCACACGATATACGCGTGAGGGGAAAACATGAGTTTTAGGCTTTATCTATATTACTATGTCATCATCCTTACTTTCACATCCACACGACACACGCCTGAGAGGAAAACATGACTTAGAGGTTTATGATAAAGTATCGAATAAGAAGTGTATTAATATATATATTTATCTTTCCCTACCTGCTCACGCACAGGCTTTAATTAGATTTTTTATTTTTTTTAATAAACGATATTATCTATACTAAAATGGTGAGGGACTGGGTTAAGCTTCAAAATATACTAGTAATAATGTGGTTCAAATTCAGCTTTGGCGAGAATCGAACCTAAGACCTCTTACTTACAAGTGAAGAGAAATATCAGTAGATCATAAGACTAAGTGGCATCATTAATTAGATTTCAAATAGGACAAAAGGCGTCTCCATCGCGCAATAATTTCAAGTGTGGATTTTTATTGAATTGTTTAGAAATATGACTCCTTAGAGCTGATGTGGCAATGTCAAATTTTTTTTTACTTCAACCCATATGTTTTTTCTTATTCAATTAATATTTGTATAGCGCACTCTTCAAAACAAATAAATAAAAACTAATTTTAATGATTTATGATTGGTGCATTATTAGTACCCACACAACAAAACACTGAAAAAATAATAGGACATCAGATTTTTTTCATATTTTAAAATTGGCAACACACAATAGATATGTCAATCCACATAGGATTGGCATATCGGTTGGAGATGGTCTTAGAGGCTTTATCCAATGGAGGACTAGTTGTGGGGCTTGTTGGACCCAAATTTGTGCACCGACATGTGTGGATGAAGTGCTTGAACTAAACTGCCTGTAAAACAGTAAACAATCGTGAGCAAGCCTAGGATCCCCGGGGGGTGGGGGGGGTGTGTGTGTGCCGGCCAAAGGCTCTCCGACGATCAAGTTAGTGAATTAGACTCAAGCAGTGGATAAAAGAATTCAAGTGTTTAAATTGTGTTACCAAAGATGACCCTAGACGGGTGTATTTATACAGTGGGGAGATAGACCTTTTTAGGATAGAATCCTCGTTTTAAGCTGAGAGAATCCTAGATTGTAGGAATTCCAAGACTTAAAGGATGTGTCTATATCTAGGTCAAATCACATGTCTTGCGAACAAGAAAGGTCATCCAGCAGAGTCGGTAGGACTCCACCAATTACCTCGGAATAGGATGATGGTGGCAGCGGTACTTCATCTGATCCAGCTCCGCCCAGAGCTAGTGAGTCTATGAATGGACTTCTAAGGTAACTGTATTCGGATCAACCTTACTCCGGCCCTAGAAAATCATTGTCCCATAATTACCCCCTAACTATGCATCTGAGAGGCAACCCGTTCCCCTTGAGGATGGATAGTTATCCAAAGACAATTCATTTCGGAGTAAGCTGGAATACGTACCTTTTAGTCTTCTATCTCTGTGTGTTGATCCAATTCTTGGCATTAACATAGGACAGTTGAGTCGCTTCGATTTCTGTCATGCAACCTCTAACATCATGCGAAATCAACCATAATTGATGACAGATGCCTCCATTTCGTGTGCATGCTTCACAAAAATTAATTGTACGTTTCTTCAAGTGGCTTTGATCCTTGTACGCGTCAATATCAAGATAGAAACCTTTTCACTTTCAATGGCAAGATCCTCTAGTGACTTACCTTTAAATAGTTGTTCCCACTTTGAGATTTCTATAGCCATTGTCACTTTCACATCTTGGAACCTCTACGTTCCAACAAAAGCTTTCTTTCCACACCTAGTTTCGTCTGTGATCTTTTTTTTTCCTCAACAATCTCTGCCAAACAAAGCTAAGTAATTCTCAATTTAGCCATAATTTCATGCTAATATCCCTCGCTTTTTGTGATTTGTTCCATAACATTCATCCCCTTACAACACCTTCATGCAATCCTTGCATATGGGTGGAATCTCAGCAGGGTTTTAAGATTATTTAGAGGGTTCTTTGTCATCGCTTTCTTCCTCATCCTTCGCTTGTGGATAACGGAAGTGACGAATCTCCATCAAGATACTTGCCATCGATGTAGTATCTTGCTCCGAACATAGCAAGATGGGCATTGTACGCAATCACTCCTATAATAATATCTCTATTAGCACCAAGGATTCTTACCAAGTAGCTTTCAAAATTTTCCTTTTTTCAGGGGTGATGGCTTGTCTCTCCCAAACTATTGTACCCATTTGACACCTTTTACTGGGACTTTGATAATAAACATGTGCTTGTGTGAACTTATTACTTTGTCTTGCATCTTTTTTCCTAAGTCCGATGAATCCTTCCAAATTAAACGAACTTGTAGAAATAAAATAAGCAATGGAGCAGGATACGAGTAAGTTTCTTGGCCTGAGATAGAGCTCAAAAGCCTCCTCGGTAACGTTGATTCAGAGAAACCTTACCTCCCAAACTTAGCATCCATAAAGTATTCTCATCACAATATCTAGTATACCACCTTACCTCTAGTACGAGGAATTCAACATTAAACCAATCAAGAATCTTTCGCTCCGTGTTTATCTATGCATCTATAGGACTTAAGAATTACAAACCATATCTCGAACAACCTGTAAGAAACAAATCAATAACAACTTTTTCCCTTGCCCCAATTTTAGATCAAGGATTTCAATACTTGCATTTCTGCTCATCTGAGTCTTCTCGAATCAAAGCTGCACTCAACGTGTAGTTCGACACTTCTAGGTACATATATAGATCTTCTCCATCGATTGGCTTGGATAGCAACGGGGGTTTAGAGATGTATTCTTTGAGCTTCGCATTTGTCAATCCAGAGCAAGCCTTTACTTTTCTTTATCGCAGTGAAAAATGGTTACACTTGTTAGTGGACCACAAAATAAACCTGTTGAGGGCCAATGCTCTTCCTGTTAAGCTCTGTATTTCTTTCATTGTTCTGGTCGACTTCATTTCTATGATTGCCTTAATTTGATTGGGATTGGCCTCGATTCCTCGCTTGGTGACCGGGTACCCCAAGAATTTGCTTGATGCTACTCCGAAAGTACATTTTTCCAGATTCAACTCTATGTTATATTTTCAGAGTAAATTGAATGACTCTTGGAAGTGACTATATAATCCTTCTTTTCTCTGCTCTTGACAACCATTCATATACATAGACTTTTATAGTGTCTCCGATCTTTTCGTTGAAGGTTCGATTGATAAGCCTTTGATATGTTGCCCCTGCATTCTTAAGTTCAAAAGGCATGACTTTGTAATAGTACGTGCCTTGATCAATGACGAATGACGTCGCTCCCATATATGGCTCATACATTTTTATATGGTTGTATTCGAAGTAAAGCATCCATGGTACTTAGCAGTTTATGCCCAATGGTTGAGTCCACCAACAAGTCGATCCGTGGAAATGGATACAAATCATTTGGGCAAGCTTTGTTTAAGTCCATGAAATCCACGCACATTCTCCACTTACCATTGTTTTTCTGTACCAGTACCACGTTTGTTAGCCAGTCTGGGTGGTCCACTTCAATGATGAACATGGAATCCTTGAGTTTGTCGATCTTTGCTTATATGATCTTACTCCGCTCTGTTTCGTGATTTCGCTTACATTAGATAACTGGTCTGGCAGTTAAGTCCATATAAAGCCGGTGGCAAATCACCAAGGGGATATATCTTTGTTGGCCTGCAAGAAGTTAGTAAACAACTCTTTCTCATGATCAGTTAACTTTGATCTGATCCTAGTTTTTCGCTCTGGTCTATCGAGGTTAAGACTGATGTATATAGTGTCTTCATCCACCTTCGAGTCTGGGGTACTGTCGTCTTGGGGATTAAGATCTAGGTCGAATTCCTTGTAGCTCATTTGTTGACCCCCTGACTTTGATTGATATGTTGGTTCTCCCATAGAGGTGCTAGAACTTCACTTCCCTTTTCAGATCATATTTATGCTTTCGCAAGCACAACAACATGTTGCCGATTAATCTCCTTTTATTTCTTTTACCCCACTCGGAGTGGGGTAACAAAGTAGCTGATGTAGCTGGATAAGACATCTTTCATCCTAAGTAACTGATTATAGTGCAGGATGGTGTTATGAAGAGTTGGGCAATTTATCACTTGGAAGGTAACCAAGTAGTTGTAAGGTTCTGCCTGGACTGCCTATTTTACTATTCCCAAGGATTTGATCGATGCCCCGTTGAAGGTATGAAGGGTCGTATTTCCCTAATTAATGATATCAAGAATCCCCATCTTTTCATCAACATCCTTGAAGAGAACACTAACTCCTCATTCGTTGTCGACCAGAATCTAGCTTACTAGAGAGTTAGAGAGTTTCACTTTGACAACAAGGGCATCATCGTGGGGCGATTGAACATCCTCTAGATCTCAATCGGAGAATATAAGGATGTTGGAATCAATGGTTAGTAGTTTATTGATAGAGGCCACCATTCTTGGTTTCTTGCAAGCCCTACTTCTTTCTTTTTAGGTGTTCCCCAGATATATTTGCTCATCATATATGTAGTTCACTCTTGTAGAATGCTTCTTTTCTTAAGCATTGGACAGGGTAGAGACTCTGAAATCTTCTGGACTTCCTATGATGCTTTTCAGGGGTAAGGCGTTGAGGCAATTCTTCGAAGGTCAAATCTATTACTTCTATCATTTAGATTGCCAATTCTTCGAAGTGAGAAACGACTTCTTTCATGTCGGCAAGTCTTGCAAGTTATTTGACCAACGGGCTTTGTTGGACACTTTTTAGAGATAGACAGATTTCCATGACGTCTTCCTATATCTCATCAATGACGGTGGTCCCATCATATCTTTAGTTTGTGTCATCTTAGAGGGTGATGAAGTTGTCGTCGTTAACCGAGCTTTCAAACATGCCAATTGGTATAATGGTTTGGCCGAGAGGAATAAAAGTTCACTCTCAATAAAAGCACCAATTTTCGAAACCAAAACTCACTGTCTTATGTGGTGGAAGTGCTCAAACTCGACTATCTACAAAATAATAAACAACCGTAAACAAACCTAGAACCCCGGGAAGGGGATTAAGCCAACTAAAGGCTTTTCGACAGTCAAATTAGTGAATAATTTAGGCTCAAGCGGTGGGCAAGAGAATCTAAGTGTTTAGATTACGTTACCAGAGATGAACCCTAGACAGGTGTATTTATACTCTAGAAGAGACCTTTTTAGGATAGAATCCTCGTTCTAAGCCAGGAGAATCCTAAAAGGTATCTAGAAGTAGATATTGCATTTTCTAAGGAGTTATGATTACCTGCAGCACACGCCAATTCCTAGATCAGATCATGTGTGTTACAGAACAAGCATGGTTATCCAATGAAGTCGTTAGGACTCCATTTATTGCCCCGGAATAGGGTAATAGTGGCACCCGCTACATGATCTGATTTAGATATGAACACAATCAGATCTTTAAGTCTTGGAGTTCGGATCAATCTTATTCTGAGCTGGTGAGTCCATGACCGGATCAGTCTTATTCCGACCCTCAAAAATCATGATTTCATAAGGCTCATTATACATCGAACTTCAACAATCCAAACCATTTATTTATTTTTTTAAGTCTTCATTCATAGATCATCTTTGCAAAAATAAAAAAATAAATTCAAAAGAAACCATTTACTCATTTTGTTGGAATAATGAAATTTCAATGTTTCTTAGAACAAAGTGTTTGTGAATTTCTTTGAACTCAATTAGATGCCTCAAACATTTTTTATTTGGCTAATATTTTGCAAGGATGATCTACGAAGTGCAACTTGAAAAATAGACGGTTCAAATCATTGAATTTCGATGTCAAGTAGGCCCCACAACTAGTCCCTAAAAATGGGGATCCCTCTAGATAAGGGCCTCTGACTCCTTACACTGATGTGTGAAAATATTACAATATATTTAGGGTTGTACCAATCCCTATTTAAGTAGGAATTCTAAACTAATACAATTAAAAAATTACATTCTTATAATACATGTGATAACTATTGAGATGATTTTAGATTAATTACCCCTCCCCCCAGTTCAAATTGGACAACAAATTGGAAAATTTTGGAGTAGAGCGGCTTATGACGAGGTCAATGAAGAGCTTTGGAGGAGATGAGCATATTGATATGCGTATCAGATGGGCACACAATCGGATGCGCCAAGCGCAAGGCTGGATAGTGACACATCCAAAAATTCCTCTAGCATTGGTAGTCTTCCACTATTTTCATTACTTCTTCCTCAGCCTGATCATAAGGAAGATACGGTCACTCCATCACTTGTAAATCAACTGTGTATTTCAAAACAATCTTTTGCTTCTGCCAGAGATATATCTATTCGATTAACTAACACAACAGGGTCTGGTGATTTAGAGCTACTGTTTGAATATTATGAATCAGAACAACCTTAGGTTAAACAACCCCTTTTATATTTTTTACTGAAGTTGTCATTTAAAACGATGTAGTATTTACTTTGTAGCTCGTCAAAGATCCTAAGGAACTTTATGTATTTGTTGAAGATCTTATATCTGTTGCCCTTCATTTCAGGATAAAATAAATGGTACGAGGTGATGGACTGTCACATTCTAAAGCTTATGGAGATCCAACAAAAAACTCTATAAATCTAAATGTTCTGCATCCCAGATCCTAGTTAGTAATAAAATTGGCTTCAATCTCTTTAAAATGTAAACTATGTGTTTGTAATCGACCATTGTTAGTTTCATCAAACGAAGCAAAATTATTAGTAATACAACTGATGCCAAGCGAATTCTAACTGGCACATAACTTTCAAGTGCCATCTGAATTTTCAAGTACTCAGTGGCATGGTATCCAATTTACCGGATACCTGATGGTGACTTACGTGCAGCATTTCTGACTTACCATTCACTCGGTCATTTAGTCCATAGAAGTACCAAATTTTAGTCTCATAACTTGGATACTTGTATTGTATCTCCAGTTGTGGGTCTACAAAGCTACAATTCTCAAGTAGTCATGGCTAATAGTGTATAGATGCACAAATATTACACAGTTGTGGCATATAGTTAAGGCATATTGTAAAAGTTGTTGCACTTATTAATTAATATATATTGTGTCGCGAGTGTACAGGCTGAATGCTGGTTCAAGTTAAGGCCCTCAGCACAGAGGCAGACAATAGTAATACCACGAGGCTTAAACCCTTATGGAGTACTAGAGGAGCGTTTGAGGACACTTGAGGAGGCAGCATCACTTATGGCAAGAGCTGTTGTGAGCAAAGGAACATATGTAAACAGGCATCCGGACTATGAGTTCTTCCTCTCTCGGCGATGCTGGAGGACTTTGTAAAGTCTTAACTAATTCATTTTAACAACTGGTACAACTTGTTGAGTAGTTTTCCAAATTAAGCATATTTAACATTAGTTAGGGAGAAAGAGTTACCTTACCAACCTTTTCTTGACCTTGTGTTTTTTGCTTACACTGGTTTGACCCCCCATAAATATGTATTGTGTATATATAGCTTTCCTCTCTGTTTTTGTGTTTCAGGTTACGCAAATGTGTGTATATAATTTTCCTCATAGCAATAATCTGTAAATAGTGCTGAGTTTGAAGATTGGATGCAGTTACTAATACAACTATTCTTTGATGTAACCTTTCATTTCATGATGCTTATATATTTGAGCGGTTCACCTATAATTGGGCTATAGATTTGTATTATATTTGAGTATGTACATATATACATACACCTTTCTACAAAAGGTTGGGGGGGGGGGGTAGAAAGAGAGAGTGTTGGAGAAAAGCCCTTAGCCGAGCAGAAGATCCGAGCAACCACCAGACTCGAGGATCTATGCCTCGAGATGATGATTGACGCCTAAAGACAACACCCACAAATCCAGGGCACCTCTATTAAAATTGACCATGAAAACACAAATTTATACAACTTGCCGACTTGATCACGATTGATAACCCCTTAGATTCTCAGATCCTTCCTATATTCTGCTCTGTCCAAAGTTGCAAACTAGAATATATAGCTGCGATAATGAGAACCGACTACCAAAAACAACACTCACAACTTGGTAGTTTCAGCTGTCGAATCCAACATCTGCTTGGCACATACCAACCATGCTCCTCCCCCATCGCCATTTTTGACAATGCCTATCAAATATAAGGCGGAGCAAAATGATTAAGCCTAGTTAGGGTGAAGTGGCTGGTTTGTTGATGAGTCAATATTATATTATATATTTTACCCTATTCTTAGTATAATTTGGTAATTATTTTGGTAGAATTTTAATACTTTGCTTTATATTTTCAATATAGGAGATTTCAATTCCTCTGGAGCAAAATGTAATCAAACAGATGAATTTTGGAGTAATTAAAATTGGGGGATATTCGTGTTCTTTGGGTTTGTTCATGTCAAAATTTGGGATTTTTCTACTAATCGGTTATTTTCTGGCGATTTATTAAGGAAGCAGTGCGTGTTGCTAGAAAGTGACGTTTCTGGGCTTAAACTGCGTTTTTCGAGCCCAAGATGACCTCGGATGGGTTCGTGGCCTTTTATAGAAGTGTTCAGAATAGTCCAAACTTAAAATCTAGCTATTTTGGGCTAGTTTTGTAGCTGATTTGGGTCCAAAACGTGGCTGTGCAGAATTTTGGACGAATTTACCAAGTCAATTTAGAATTATGTTTCCTATTTTATTTCAATTTATTAGGTTTCCTAGTCTTACCCTTAGTTTGATACTGAGGTAATTCTGAAATAAAAAATGGCTATCAAAAAAAGTTGGGAGCTTTTTTATATTTGGTAAACATTCAACTTCAGCTTTTTTTCACAAATTTGGGTGAAAAAAAGCCAAAAACACAAAGTTGCAAAACCCAGCTTTGAAAAACCAGCTTTTTTCACATCTGTTTTACATAAAAGTTTATCAAATACTATAATACTGCTTTTTTTTTTTTTTTTCAAAAGCACTTTTACAAAAAAGTTTACCAAACACTCTGCTGCTTTATTTCACAGCTACGTATTCTCACTGCAGAAGCAGTTTTTTTCAAAGCACAACAATTCCAAACCAACCCTTATTCTAAGACCTTTTACTAGGAAGATTTTAATTAGAGTAGTATAAATAAGCCTTTGGGCAGACCTAGGGTTTCTCTCATACGTATGCAATTTTTGGGAGAAGACTTTGGGCAAAGCTTAGAGATTTCAAGACTTATACTTTCAAGGTGTTTTCATTCTTTTTCTAGTTTAATAAAACTCTTTCGATTTTAATTATGAATATACGTAACTAATTTTCTTTTGCTAGGGCGATGCCTTGAGTCTTAGCATGAATATTTAGTTTTTATTTAATTACTTATGATATTATTCATGCATTCTTTGAATTATTAATCATTGTGCTTTAAACTGTTTTTGTGTCTTAATGATTCACGACCATTAGGATGTTTAGATAAGTAATTGAATGCAATTCGGTCAGAATGCCATCGGAGAATTCAGTATTGTTTCCTGTGATTGATAGTCATAATTTCACCTAGGGCGTATGCCACGTCTTAGGGGTTGCATGGTTTTTCAAGGGGTTTTCACAAAGCATAATGAGTCATGCATGTTTATATTTGATCTTAATGTCACGGACAGATTGCATGTTTGATATACGTTCCAGCTTGAATGCCACAAGTAGAATATATTTTAGAAAAACCTAATATTCAAAGTTGCATGGATAATTCATAAGTAATTAGTAAATCTATATAGGATTGTTAAGGGGATGGTGGAACCCTAGTGCTTTTCCAAATTTGTTTCTCAAAACCTTTTCTCTTTGATTTGTTTCCTTTCTAATTGGTTATTAGTTGTTTTTTCCTAAATTACTTTTATTAAAATTCGTTTTTATTACTTTTAAATTCAAAATCAACCTTTTCCAATATTTATTTTCAAATAATTAACTTAGATTAGGGTTTTTCATTAATTTTTTTAAATAATCCTTGCGAAAAACGACATTACTTAAGCTGTTTATACTACAACTACCTTGTTCTCTTGCAAGTATTTCGTGTGATTTTAACCTCTTTGCGCAGGTAACTAAAAATCCCATCAAGAAATTGGCGCCGTCGTCGAGGATTGTTTTTAAACAATTTGTGTTAATCATAATTCTTCGTTAATTATTGCTGTCAATAATTATATATTAAAAATTTATTAATTTAAATTTCGATTTTTTACAGATCACACAATCTAGGCAGATCCGGTACATGGTATGCAACAGATCTCAAAATCAGCAGCTCGTAGAATTCAATCCAGAACTGGAATGCACTTTATGACAAAGGTGCAAGGAGTAGTTTTTAGTGTGGGAACCGTCATTGGAGGGAACTTTTATGAAAAATCTGTTTTCTGGGGTTTTGGACAGCAAAGATACCATGACTTTCGCCATACCAACTGCTGCATGACCATTGAGGGATACATTAGCAACCCATGCTAATGAATTACAAAGCTGCATTGTATATCCAGACGAGGAAGGCGACGTGTTCGAAATAAGACATCACATGTTGGAGACTTTGCCTACTTTTCATGGATTAGCTCATGAGGACCCTAATATGCATATCACAGAGTTTAATGGGGTGCATAAATATTATAGTGAAGGGGTTTACTGAAGAGTCACTCAAACTTCGTATTTTTCTTTATTCTTTGAAGGACAAGGCAAGAACATGGTTGCTTACCCTACCATCTGCTAGTATCACTTCTTAGGCACAAATGAGTGACAAATTTCTTAACAAATATTATCTTGCTTCTAAAACTCTTGATATGAGGACTCAAATTTTATCTTTTGCACAAAAGCCTAATGAAGAGTTTCACGAGGCACAGAAGCGTTTTAAGGAGTTATTCAGAAAGTGTCCCCACGCAGGCATTGATGGAGACACACGGATGGGCATATTTTTTAGAGGATTAAATTCAAACACCAAGAATCATGTTCATGCTTCTTCAGGAGGTTCTTATTCAACTAAATATGCCCAGGAGGCTGATCAATTGTTTGACAACATGGCATTTGAATCTCAACAATAGGCAGGGGATCAACCACAAAATAAGGGCATTTTTTAAATGTCCATAGGTCTCCACATGTATTTGCTCAAATTGAAAAGATTGAGAAAAAAATAGAAATTTTTGATGCAAAATTTAACATGATCCTATAGAAAATTGCAGCACCAGTTCAGCAGGTTGCTATCTAGCAACCTACAGCAGCATGTTGTGCAATTTGCAACCAACCCACACATGATTTATAGGTTGTCCACAAAAAAATGCATAACCACATTTTGTGGCAGAGCAAGTTAATGCATTCAGCAATTATCCAAGGCAAAGAAATGATGTTTATTCAAATTTTTATAATTCGGGTTGGAGAGAACACCCAAATTTAAAATGGGGTGGTGAGCAGCAAGTTAAACCACCATTCCCACCACTAGTCCAACAACTTGCCACACTAGCCAAAGCTTTGTGGGAAATTGCAATTGACAAGTTAGCAGATGTCACTCCCATCAGTTTTGAGCAAAGCAACCAGAACCTGCAAAAGATATAGCAAACAATGAATCAAAACATGTAGAATATGCAAGCTTCCATAACTAATTTGGAGAGACAATTTGGGCAGCTAGCAGGTAATATTACAGAAAGGGAAAAAGGGAAGTTTCCTAGTCAAACAGTGCCTAATCCAAGGGGTACAGCATGCAGTGAGAACTTTACACAGTGGAAAAAGTTACGACAATCGTGACAAAGGAAATTTTGAAAATAGGGACAAAGCTATAGAAATTGCAGAAAAAGATGCAGAAACTGTCTCTAGACAGATTTCAAACAACTCAGAATCTGCCTTTGCCCAAAAATCAGACGTGTTTATGATCCTCCTCTTCCCTATCCCGAAAGGTTACAACCAAAGCTCAAAGATCAACAATTAAGAGATTTCATGCAAACATTAGCCAATGTTCAGATTAATTTACCATTGTTGGATGCTATTAAGAAGATTCCATCTTATGCCAAATTTTTGAAAGACGTATGCACACAGAAGAAAAAGCTCGTGGACTTCGAAAAAGTGATTCTCACTGAACAATGTAGTGCTGCTTTACTGCACAAACTGCCCCCTAAAAAGAAAGATCTAGGGAGTTTCATTATTTCTTGCACTATTGGAAATTCTGATTTTAAGCGTGCTTTAATTGATTTAGGTGCTAGTATTAATTTAATGCCCTATTCTGTTTTTTAGCAACTAGGTCAAGGAGAGCTAAATCCTACTTCAATTATCCTACAATTAGCTAATCGATCAGTTGCATATCCAAGGGGCATCATTGAAGATTTGATCATCAAAGTTGACAATCTCTATTTGCCAGCAGATTTTGTTGTTTTGGACATGGATAAAGATTTACAAACGCCAATTAATTTGGGCTGACCGTTTATGGCAACAATAAGAACATTAATTGATGTGGAAGTGGGGACTTTAACACTAAGGGTCCAAGATCAATTAGTGGGTTTTAATTTGTTTGAAGTAGCCAAACAGCCAGCAGAAAAGCTTGACTGTATGCATGTTTATATGTTGGATGGGTTTGTTCATGCAAATTATGTGGTTTATTCAATACAGGAACATTTGCATCAGGTTTTATATAGGAACTTTGATGCAGAAACACATGATGAAGACATCCTCGAAGTTGTTCAAGCTCTAGATAGCGTGTTGCCTAAATGGAGACATGTTTATGAAAGTTTGGGGAAGCTAAAACAACCATTAAAAGCGTCCAAATTATAGCCACCAAAATTGGAGCTGAAACCTTTGCCTCAACACTTGAAATATATGTATTTAGGGGCTGCCCAGACGTTGCCAGTTATTATTGCAGCAGACTTGACACATTACGAGGAGGAAAAATTGCTTAGAATGTTGCGTAAATATCATAATACATTGGGGTGGACTATTGTAGATGTTAAGGGAATCAGCCCATCTATTTGTATGCACAGAATTATAATGGAAGAAGGTGTTAAACCCACAGTTGATGCTCAAATGCGCCTTAATCCAATCATGAAGAAAGTGGTTCGAACTGAAGTAATGAAACTTCTTGACACAGGTATAATTTATCCAATTTCAGATAGCCAATGGGTAAGTCCTACACAGGTTGTGCCAATTCATACTAGAATTACGATAGTCAGGAATGATAACAATGAGCTGGTTCCTACACATTTAACTACTGGCTGACGCATGTGTGTTGATTATAGGAAGCCTAATTCAGCTACCAAAAAATATCACTTTCCTTTACCTTTTATTGATCAAATGTTGGAGAGATTGGCTGGTCGGGCATTTTATTCTTTCTTATATGGCTACTCCGAGTACAATCAGATTCCAATTGCACCAGAAGATCAGGAGAAAAAAACTTTTACTTGTCCTTTTGGAACATTTGCTTACAGACGGATGCCATTTAGGTTATGTAATGCACCAGCTACTTTTCAACGTTGTATGATGAGTATTTTCTCTGGTTTAGTTGAGCAGATTGTGGAAATATTTATGGATGATTTTTCAGTATTTGGGGATTCATTTGATAAATGCTTGCAGAATTTGTCTTTGGTCCTACAACAGTGTTAAGAGACAAACTTGGTGTTAAATTGGGGAAAATGCCACTTCATGGTTAAGCAAGGTATTGTTCTAGGCCACTTAGTTTCCAACAAGGGAATTGAAGTTGATAAGACCAAGATTGACATTATTGACAAATTGCCACCTCCTACTACAGTGAAGATTGTGAGATCATTTCTTGGGCATGCATGTTTTTATTGACAGTTCATCAAGGATTTCTCCAAGATTAGCCAACCTTTGTGTAATTTATTGGCTAAGGATGTAATTTTTAATTTTAACGCAGATTGTTTGGAGGCATTTAACAAGTTAAAGACACTCCTAACTTCAGCCTCTATTATTGCAGCCCGGATTTGAGCTTACTATTTGAGTTGATGTGTGATGCTTCAGATTATGTAATTGGGGCAGTTTTAGGGCTGCGTAAGGAAAAGTTTCCCCATGTCATTTATTATGCAAGTTGTACTCTAAATGATGCACAGCTCAACTGTGCAACCACAAAGAAGGAATTATTGGCAGTAGTATTTGCTTTAGAGAAGTTTTGGTCTTATTTGGTTGAAGCTAAGGTCATTGTTTATATTGATCATGTTGCCCTTAAATATTTGTTGTCTAAGAAAGATACTAAGCCAAGATTAATTCGTTAGGTTCTTTTGCTTCAAGAATTTGATTTGGAGATTAAAGATAAAATGGGTAGTGAAAATGTGATGGCTGACCATTTATCCAGATTAATTCTTCCAACTACTGCTGAAGAAGATTCTCTCCCACTGAGTGAAAGCTTCCCAAATGAACAACTTTACGCTGTCCACAACAATACCCTGTAGTTTGTTGATTTTGTGAATTATTTGGCAAAATGAGTGTTACTTCTTGATTTTTCTTTTCAACAGAAAAAGAAGTATTTAGCGGATGTTAAACATTATTTTTGGGATGAGCCATATTTATACAAATATTGTCCATATCAGATTATAAGGCGTTGTATTCCTGAAAGTGAGCAGGAAAGTGTGTTGAAATTCGCCCATCACTATGCATGTGCTGGACACTTTGGACCCAAACGGACCACAGAAAAAATATTGCAAAGTGGGTTGTTTTGGCCATAAATTTTCAAAGATGCAAACAATTGGTGCAAGGCTTGTGATAAGTGTCAATGAGTGGTAAATCAATCCAAGAGGAATGAAATGCCACAACAGGGTATTTTGGTTGTTGAATTATTCAATGTTTGGGGCATTGATTTTATGGGACCATTCCCATCATCACATGGCAATCAATATATTTTAGTGGCTATTGAGTATGTTTCTAAGTGGGTCGAGGCAATTTCAACGCCAACAAATCAAGGATCAGTGGTTCTAAAATTCCTCCAAGGGGCTATTTTTCCACGGTTTGGAATCCCTCGAGTTATACTTAGTGATGGGGGAAAGCATTTTATTAATAAACAGTTTGCTACATTGCTTGCAAAATATGGGATAACTCATCATGTTGCCACTCCTTATCATCCACAAACATCAGGGCAGGTTGAAGTTTCAAATAGGGAAATAAAGCATATTTTGGAGAAAACGGTTGGCTCCACTCACAAAGACTGGAGTTTGAAATTAAATGATGCACTTTGGGCCTACGGAACAGCGTTTAAAACACTGATTGGGATGTCCCCGTTTCGGCTCGTGTATGGCAAGGCTTGTCATTTACCTATGGAGCTAGAACATAAGGCATTTTGGGCTATTAAAGAGTTGAATTTTGCTTATGATTCAGCAGCGGAAAAACGTAAGCTGCAGTTCAATGAGCTTGAGGAGCTTATGACAATGCACGCATATACAAAGACGTACAAAATCAAAGCATTTCATGATAGTCAAATTCTCAGAAAATAGTTTCTGCCAGGGCAGAAAATGTTATTATTTAATTCCAGGCTATGGTTATTTCCAGGAAAACTCAAGTCTCGTTGGAACTAGCCATATCGGGTTTCAAAGATCTATCCTTATGGAGTTGTTGACATTACTAATGAGCACAGTGGTAACACATTCAAAGTTAATGGTCATAGGTTAAAACCATGTTTGGAATCACCCTATGATATCGCATGCGAGTTGATGACTTTGAAGGATCTAGCAACTTAATCACTGGGCTTATGTTCTGTCTAGCTACAGATGTTAAATAAAGCGCTTATTGGGAGGCAACCCAATTTTCTAACTTTTTCATTACTTTCTGTCTCTTTTATTTCATCATTTTCAGTCTAGATGCATTTAAATTCCTAGGCTGTCTTTTAGGGTCAACAATAATAATCTTAAAAAAAATAAATATACAAATACAAATACATTAAAAAAAATAAAATAAAATAAAAATTAAAAAAAAGGGTTTTTACTTGTTTAATTTTTAGTTTACAGTTAGTATTTTCTATATTCTATCTTTAATTTCATAACGTGGGTTTTTGCATACAACAAACAAAGCAAACAAGAATTTATGCACAGAGAGATTATTTTAGGTTGGAATCATGCACCCAGCAGCAAGTCTACATTACCATCAACCACATTCCTACATAATGCCGAAATTACATAACTTTTGCAGAAGCATGTATCTAGCCACAAAAGTGTACATCTGACCATGTGTTTTCTGGGATTCAGTTCTATGATATGTGGATGCAGAATAATGAGAACTCACAGATCCACATATCGCAACACTGAACTCCATCATAGTAGCAGATCTACATTTTTGTAACCCAATCTTTGATCCAGATTTGGGGGATATAATGTATACCTCTTTATTTTGCTAAGCGGCCAATTGTTTTGTCCATCAAGCTGCCCTTGATGATCTGGGGTATTTTGCTGCAACAGAACAATTAGGCGTATGAGTTACAGTGGAAATGGTTCGTATATCAACCATTTTTTTGGGATCTATCTCTTTTACATTCAAGGATGCCATTATTTAAGTTTGGGGGTAGTTCTTTCTCTGTCCTTAGTACGATTCAAGTCCAAATGGCCCATACATATGTTCAGGGGTGATCCAAGTTATCATTAACTTTTATTATTGGGACAAGTCATGTTCAAGGTCCATCTTCTTCATCAACATCCCAAATCCAAGTTTTATTTATTTTTCTTAGCATTTACCCGGTCTTCGTTATCCGTTTTGGGTACTATCACAGCATATCACAAGAAAAATGTGTACATACATGCTAAGTAAAATAAGAACCGAGGGATCAGTTTTATACCTGTTGCAGTTACAGGAGCTTGACTGTTAATTTTTCCCTTGTGACTCACTGGATCTGCAGCTTGAGTGTTCATTTCTCTCGGTTATCAACTCCATCCGAGCTACCTACACACAGAGAGCCATACAGTGAGATTTAAACTGACATTGCACAACCACTACTGTTATTGAAAAATGAAAAAAAAAATCGAAAAAAAAAAAAAAAAAGTCTTATTTAAATGTAGTATGTGTGAAATAAAAGGACGAGGAGTAAGGGTCTTTAGTCGAGTCTCCTTAGCTGTGTTGGTTCACTTTACACCAAAGGAAGTTTGTGAATTCTTTTCTAATTGATTATAAATGGCTTAGACTCTATAGTGGGATGAGCTGGAACTTTTGAAAAGATGTTCTGATTTTTAACGTATTTTATGGATTGCAACTTTGAAGGTGAAATTTTTTGTCATTTAGTTTTAGTTAAGTTTATACTTTGTTAGCTTTTATTTTTGTTTTGCTTGAGGACAAGCAAAAAGCTAAGTTTGGGGGTATTTTGACGAGTCAATATTATATTATATATTTTGCCCTATTCTTAGTATAATTTAGTAATTATTTTGGTAGAATTTTCATACTTTGCTTTATATTCTCAATAGGGAAGTGTTATTGGCACTCCAAAAATCTCATTCTACACTCCTCACAAGTGTATTTTTCTTTCCAAATATAGAAAGTTTGGAGTGTAGAACGAGATTTTTGGAGTGCTAATAACAATTCCCTTTCAATATAGGACATTCGACTTCCTCTGGAGCAAAATGTAATCAAACGGACGAAATTTGGAGTGATTCAAATTGGAAGACATTCATGTGTCTCTAGGTTTGTTCGTGTCAAAATTTGGGATTTTTTTACCAAGCGGTTATTTTCTGATGATTTATTAAATAAGCAATGCACGTTTATGGAAAGTGATGTTTCTGGGCTTAAATTGCGTTTTTGGAGCCCAAGATCTTGGATAGGTTTGTGGCCTTCTGGAGAAGTGTTCAAAATAGTCCAAGCTTTAAATCTAGCTATTTTGGGCTAGTTTTGGAGCTCATTTGGGTCAAAACGTGGCTGCGCAGAATTTTGGACGAATTTACCAAGTCAATTTAGGATTATGTTTCCTATTTTATTTCAATTTATTAGGTTTCCTAGTCTTATTCTAAGACCTTTTACTAGGAGGATTTTAATTAGAGTAGTATAAGTAAGCCTTTGGGCAGACCTAGGGTTTCTCTCGTACGTATGCAATTTTTAGGAGAAGACTTTGGGCAAAGCTTAGAGATTTCAAGACTTATACTTTCAAGGTGTTTTCATTCTTTTTTTAGTTTAATAAAACTCTTTTGATTTTAATTATGAATATGCGTAACTAATTTTCTTTTGCTAAGGCGAGGCCTTGAGCCTTAGCATAAATATGTAGTTTTTATTTAATTGCTTATGATATTATTCATGCATGCTTTGAATTATTAATCACTGTGCTTTAAACTATCTTTGTGTCTTAAAATTCGCGACCATTAGGATGTTTAGATAAGTAAGTGGATGCAATTCGATCGGAATGCCACCGGAGAATTGAGTATTGCTTTTTGTGATTGATAGTTGTAATTTCACCTAGGGCGAATGCCACGTCTTAGGGGTTGCATGGTTTTTCAAGGGGTTTTCACAAAGCATAATGAGTCATGCATGTTTATATTTAATCTGAATGCCACAGACGGATTGCATGTTTGATATATGTTCTAGCTTGAATGCCACAAGTAGAATATATTTTAGGAAAACCTAACCTTCAAAGTTGCATGGATAATTCATATGTAATTAGTAAGGGGATGGCAGAACCCTAGTGCTTTTCCAAATTTGTTTCTCAAAACCTTTTCTCTTTGTTTTGTTTCCTTTCTAATTGGTTTGTAAACACGAAAAGTTCCTGAAAACAAGAAACAAGAATACGTGCACAAAATATATTTTGTGTTTAATGATTTTTGGGGTTACAATCTCTTTGTAATTTGATCCTCTGATTCTATCTTCGTAGGGTGTAGGTTTGTGGATGAGTTGTTGATCCAAAGGGTCGTCGGGGCTTGATCTAGGGATGAACAGTTGATGAACGGATCTTCGAGGGCTTTTGGGCTTGATCTTGAAGGTTGATGGATGAGCGGATCTTCAAGGGCTTTTGGGCCTAATCTTGAAAACTGGGTGTATGGATTTCTTCAAGGGGCCGTCGGGGCTTGATCTTGAGGGTTGATGGATGAGCGGATCTTCAAGGGCTTTTGGGCCTAATCTTGAAGACTGATTGGATGTGTGGATTTGTTGAGGTTGTTGATCCAAAGGGTCGTTGGGGCTTGATCTTAGGACGAACGGATGATGAACACTTTCTTCAAGGGGCCGTCGGGGCTTGATCTTGAGTCGGCGGAAGTTCTTCAAGGGCCGTTGGGGCTTGACCTTGAGGGTTGATGGATGAGCGGATCTTCAAGGGCTTTTGGGCCTAATCTTGAAGACTGATTGGATGTGTGGATTTGTTGAGGTTGTTGATCCAAAGGGCCGTTGGGGCTTGATCTTAGGACGAACGGATGATGAACACTTTCTTCAAGGGGCCGTCGGGGCTTGATCTTGAGTCGGTGGAAGTTCTTCAAGGGCCGTCGGGGCTTGACCTTGAAGGAGGATTTGATGAAGAACGAAGAGTGTTTTCTTGATCCTTCAGGATTTGCTTGAGAGCTTTAGAGTTTCAAGGCTTCAAGGTTTTAGTGTGATGTAAATTCCCTTCTTTCTTTCTTCTTCTTCCTTTCCCCCTCCAAAATGAATGCCTTGGCTTCCTATTTATATAATTCCAAAACTTGATTTTTGGATTTAAATAAACAGATGAAATAAATCATTTCTGCCAGGTAATGACACGTGTCCTATTTGATGACTTTTCCAATTTATTTCGATTTTTCGTTGAGTCACACGCTACATGTAAAATTTATGTGACACGTGAGCGTTGAAATTTTAATTATTGGTCAACATTCATTTCACCGAAATTTTGATGTCTACAAATGCCCCCACTTCAAGGCGCGTCGTAGACATGTGCTTGTCACGTGTAGAAGATGCGTTTTGAAGTCCCTTAATGTAGATGTCAACCCAAGGGCCGTCGAGGCTTGATCTTGAGTTCGACTGGAAATTTCTTCAAGGGCCATCGAGGCTTGATCTTGAGTTCGACTGGAAGATTTTCTGGTTTCCTCCAATCGTTGATTTTCCACAAGCTTAATCTTGAACTGGGCTGGAGATTTCTTCAAGGGCCATCGAGGCTTGATCTTGAGTTCGACTGGAAGATTTTCTGGTTTCCCCCAATCGTTGATTTTCCACAGGCTTAGCCTTGAACTTGGCTGGAGATTTCTTCAAGGGCCATCGAGGCTTGATCTTGAGTTCGACTGGAAGATTTTCTGGTTTCCTCCAATCATTGATTTTCCTTTGTGCTACTCTTGAACTGGGCAGCAGGATTCTTTTGGTCTCCCCCGAAGGTCTGAGCTTACTCCTTTTATCTGTTTCTTTGTTCAATCTCTCCAATTCGTATTGAAGAGGGTTAGAGGATAGCTCAGCATATGCAGTTGTTGCTTGTCTCCACATGCTTCAATGCATCATTTTCACTTGCCTTACTTGCTCCCCTTTGCAGAAGTGGTCCCTTCTCTGGAAGTGTATCAACCGTTGAAGATGACTACTCGAGAGCAACGCTAAGTAAGCAACCAAGGAATAGCTTCCAGGCAGTCGGCTCCAGATCGGAAGACTGACTCCAAGTGCCGGCTGATTGCTTCTTTCACTTTGCCATGCAAGTAAGAACAAGGACAAAGGAAAAGACAGGGAAAAAGCATGATATGAGATACCTTTGCTTTCAAAGAAGCAGCGAATGAATCAGCACATATATTTGTTGTGCTTGTCTCCACATGCTTCGATGTATCATTTTCACTTGCCTTACTTGCTCCCTTTGCAGAAGTGGTATTTCCTTATGCAGGTTTGACATCTTCTCTTGTAGTCTTTGTCCTCTGATGCAGGAGTTGAATGCAACCTTTGCATTTAAATGGTGCTTCACTTCTTGGTGGCAACTGGTTTGAGTGGAGGTTCCGACATATTGCTTTCTCTGTCCTTGTCTTGGCAGGTGAGAACAAGGGCAAAGGAAAAGATAGGGAAAAAGCATGATATGAGATACCTTTGCTTTCGCCCTTGATGATATGAGATACCTTTGCTTTTGAAGAAGCGGTGAATGAATCAGCACATGCTTCAATCTATCGTTTCCTCCTGGGTCATCTGTACTCCAGGCATCTGGTATCTTCAAAGGTTGAATAGGTTTTCTCAAAGGAAGAAGAAGAATTGTGTATTTCGAGAGGCTTTGCTGGGAGTGCGCCCTCAGAGGTGAGGAAGAGTTGGGCATTTTCTTCAGGTCTGCCTTGCCATAAGAGACGAAGGTCGACACATATAGGGATTTCTTAATAGCAAATGGTGGTACCGTTCTTTTACCATTGTCGACAAACGTCTCTTCGATATCTGAACAACGCCTCTTCGATTTTTGAACGACGCCTCTTCGATTTCTGAACGAGCGCCACTTTTGACAAAGTTGCACGCATTTTCTGAAAAGCAGAGAAAGCGTCGCCGAACTTTGCGCTTGTCGGCTAAAGACGTGTAGTTGCGATGATGGCCTCCACGTGTTCTCGACTTTGTCAGATATCTTTTGACAAAGTTGAACGCGTTTTCTGAAAAGCCACGAACGCGTCGCCGAACTTCACGCAGGAAAATCCGGATTTTTGAATCGGTGGTCGTGTCGCTTGGCTTTTTACAGAGGTATCGATCACTCCAACCTACACACTCTGAAAATTGCCCATTCTTGAAAATCGTCTCCGGCCTTTTGAGAATTATCTTCATCCACCCATTCTCTCTGAACACCTTTGAAAAAATGACTAACTCATCGAACCTTTGCTTAGATTTGAGTCTCAGCAGCGATCCGGTTGCACCCGGTCAAGGTAATGTATGGCGCCCTTCTTTTTTATCTTCTAACGGTCCTCTTACAGGTGAAGACTCCGTGATGCAGGACGCCACAACAGCTACAATAGTAGCTAGGAACCTCCTCACTCCAAAAGATAGTAGGCTGCTGTCAGGACAGTCCGATGAGTTGGCCGTTCAAGAGTCCCTCGCTCTCAGCATTCAGTGTGCAGGCTCTGTGTCCAACATGGGCCAACGCCTACTTGCTCGCTCCCATCAGGTTGAATCGTTGATGGCAGAGGTGGAAAGTCTCAAGCAAGAGATCAAGCAGCTGAAGTATGAGAATAGAAGTTTGCACGTGCTTGCAAACAACTATTCGACGGGCATGAAGAGGAAGCTTGATGAGCTGCAAGAGTCTGAAGGTCGGATTCAAAGTGACCGTCAAAGGTTTTCATCTTTCCTCCAGAGGCACATTTTTCCTGGGTCTTCCAGCGTTTGGCCAAGTATTGAGGCCTCGAATGCTCTATCTTCGATGCCTCCCGCTCCTGGAGTTTTGCCACGTAGTGGGGCTTCACGTGAACAACCTTTGTGAAAGCTCCATCTTTTTTTTTTTTTTTTTTTTTTTTTGTACACACTTGTAATTTCTTGGAGATTAATGGACATGCTTTATTTTATTCAGTGTATTGTGCTAAATACAGATAAAACATATACATCACCGTCCATCATCATTCCTTTTTTTATTTTATTTTATTTTATTTTTTATATTTTTTTTTTTACTTTTCTTTGCTTTCGGTGGCACTGATCCACCATTCATTTATATATATATATATATATATATATATGTATTTCAGATGGTGCCAGAAGCGTCATCATTGTTTTTTTCTTTCTTTTTATTATATATATATATATATATATATTTTTTTTTTTTCTTTTTGCACATGGTTCCAGAAGCACCATCATTGTTTTTATTATATATATATATATATATATATATATATATATATATATATATATATATTTTTTTTTTTTTTTTTTTGGGATGGTGCTGTCCAGCCAGATTCCATCAATTTTTTTTTTTTCTTTATATGGTGATCTGCAAGGCTGAGTTTGTGAGTGAAAACCCAGGCCGAGTCCGAGAGAAGACGGAGGAGATCTTTGGGTGTGAGTTGACAAACTTTGATTTTGTCAATCACATTCAAAGGCAGCAGCAGAGGCAAGCAGACGGATGAGATCTTTGGGTGTGAGTTGACAAACTTTGATTTTGTTGATCACATTCAAAGGCAGCAGCCATGGCGGAGGTGCAGAAACAACCAGAGCTCGAGGCAGAGTGTAAGGCGTCGAGTTTGAAGACCGGCTAGTCGTTTGACAGCGGTCAATGAAGCTCTTCGTTGATTTTGATCATGGTGGCCGGAGTGAGGAGCTTGAGGTTTGTTGGCAGCGTGAGGAGACAGAGGAAGAAGCTCCACCATCACCATTGAGCACAGCCTCACAGACCACCGATTTTCCACGACCTTCGATCCAGTTCACCGCAGCGGGCTTCCTGTCAGAGGGAAAGGAGAAGCTGGAGGAATTTCAGCGGCGCTAGGTGATGAGCTGTTGTTGGCGAGAGGAGAAGGTGACTTGAGAAGCGAAAGGTGACGGGATCCATGCTGTGGACAATGAAGGACTTGAAGTAGATGTCGAAGATGCTGAGCATGTAAACGGCATAGAGAACTACGTCAAGCACTACCAGCCATTTCTCTTTCCTCTTTAACCATGTCCGTCGTCCTCTCTGCTTTCCTCAAATTCTCGGCTTTCTTCGGTCTCTTCTAGCTTTGTGCGACACTGCATCACCAAATCCATCTCCTTCAAGTCACAGAGTGCATGGGCTCTTTCTGCAAGACAATCGGAGACGACGGCTGGAGACATGGCACGGCTTCTACCTCCGTTTGGGCTTCTATCTGACGTCGGCGATTGTTGCAGCAATATGAGAGGAAGGAAGGGCTGCAGTGTGCGTTGAAGGAGAGTCCAAGAGAAGTAGAGAGAGAACTGTGGTCTCCGAATGTCACCACTTTGCTACTGCCTTTCCGTTGTTATCGGCCGAGACGAGGGTGCACGTTGTGGTCTCTGGGCTCACGGATGGCAGTCTCGCTGGGCAGAGAGGAACAAGGAGCAGCCGTCTGGACCTTGGGGAGTCGACAGCGGCAGGGAGCGGAGAGCGTCTCTCTTTCTTCTCTGCGTTTTCCTTCTCTGCTCGCCAACCGCACCTTTGGCTTCGTGTTCCGCTGCCTTCTCCCCTTCTGCAACTGTTTCTTTGGCATCGTCCTCGTTGTCCCTTACTGCATGCTTGATACCCAATGTTGCTTCGCCGCGGTTGCAAGTGTGGATTGTTGCATTGTCCCTGGGGAGGTTAACACTGGCGGTAGTGATTGCTGCAGTAGCCGTGTCTTCTGATGGCTGCGATGGTGGAACTTTCACCTTTTTCTTTGCTTTTGTGAAAATAAGAAGAGCCAAGTCTTCTTTCTCTTCCTCTGCAAAAAGCTGAAGCAACACCAAGACAAAGAACAAATTATAAACAATAAATTTATACCTAGTACTTTTGCTCGCTTTGCCGTGAACCCCCCTTTTACCGTGTTTCGATTTTTTTTTTTTTTTTTTTTTTTTTTTTTTTTTTTTTTTTTGAGCTACTGTTGTGAGAAAGAATTCTGCATCATTACTGGCTGTCCATTCTGAGACACCGCAGATAGCTGAGGGTTCATAAATGCCAGTGAAGACGTTCTTGGCAAGCTCTGAACCTGTGCAGAGGTGAGTGAATTTTGTTGGGCCGATTGTTGCCTAAGTTGGCCCTGCCCCTGATTCACTCTCTTGATGAAATTGGGAACCTTGGACCAGACAGCCTTTTTGTCTCGGCGAGCCCAACAGCTGCGGCTGCAGATTGAATTGCGCAGCTGCAACAGCAGCAGTGCCTGACAACATGGGCAGGTGACCACTCTGCCCAATCAAGCCTGATCTCGACAAATTCCCACCGCCAATTTGCTGCGTCTGCTGTGCGGCTGCGATTGGTTTGATGGCAACTCCAGATGCCACAAATGTTGACATACTTTGGGTCAAATGCCTCGACGCCTTTTCGTAATTAATAAAACCCATAAACCAGAAATCATGGCCGTCGATCGTCACAATCTGGATGTACTTCTCCGTTGGATTTTCCCTCATCACCACTGGATTGATGGTTGCAATATTTCCCAATGGTACCATTATTTTGTAGTAGCTCCAGGTGACCTGGCCGGAGGAGGGAGATCGGGAGTAGACAGTGAGTGAGATCTTCGAAGCTTTGATGTTCCCCTGATTGGCGAAGGGGAATCATGCTGAATAGGAGATGAACTTCGATCATGCGGAGATGGAGACCTATGCAGAGGAGTTGGTGACCTCCTGCTACGAACTGGTGACCTATGCTGCAAGGGAGACATATACCGATCCCGTGTATTCAATGGGGATCTTCGATAAGACCGTCGTACAGGTGAGGGTGATCTGCGATGCACAGGTGAGCGAGATCTGCAACGTCGCAAAGGAGAGGGCGACCTGCGACGTCGCACAGGTGAGGGCGATCTGCGGCGACGGACAGGGGAGGGTGATAGGTGACTGCGAAGAGAGAGAGAGAGAGGGAGAGAGAGGAAGCTGGAGTTTTTTTTAGATCTGTCGAATTGCAATACTGCAGTTAAAGATCCGAGCTTTTCTCTGAATATTTTATTTTGGGGGTCATTGGAGCATTGGGTAATTGGGAAGCTCATCCTTCTGCTTTTTTTTTTTTTTTTTTTTTTTTTTTTTTTTAAGGATAGAGAATATGTATATATTTTTTCTAATACATAGTAACATATGTATTTTTTTTTTCTTTTCTTTTCTTTTGTAATAAAATTGACTTTCTTTAATGAAACATTTATTTATTTATTTTGATGTGACTGTACTTGAAGTTTTGAAGTTTCAAGTTGCCTACGTACTCTTCCAAAGAAGAGATCAAGTCATAACGTAGTTCAAATGAGTGATGGTTTTGATGATGATTTTGCCGTACACAGTTTATGCTCTTGCGGGCCAGGAGCGTTTGGTTATCGCCTTTTAAGCTCGTGCGAACGAGGAGCTTTTGGTGTCATTTGCAGTTTTAACTCGTGCAGGCAAGGAGCTTTTGGTGCCGTTTGCAGTTTTAGCTCATGCAGGCAAGGAGCTTTTGGTGTCGCCTTTTATGCTCGTGTAGACCAGGAGCTTTTGATTGTCGCCTTTTAGGCTCGTGCGAATGAGGAGCGTTTGAATTTGTCAAACGATCCTAGAGAGGCATTCCTTGCAATCTTCATAGCAAGGAGTCTTGACTGAGTGATTGAAGAAGTCTTTGGGGAAGAAATCGCGCATCGTGATGGCAACGGGCGATCTTTGTGTCATAATTTCATCATCCTCAACATTTTCATGTAGCTTTGAAGGTTGACGGTAGCTGCTTTGCCCCCTTTCCGATTGGTGAACTTGTGGAGGAGACCTATGTTTCTTGTGCATTTTCTTTGGAGTGACATAAGTCCATCCTTTAACTTCACTTGACTTGACTGGCATGGTTTTGGAGCATGCCCCCAGCGGTTGAGGTGAAGATTTTGAGTTCAAAGAGCCAGAAGTGGCGGTGATATAGTTTGACTTCACCACATCATTAAGATCTAGCTCGATGATCCCTTTCTGAGCCAACTTCATGATGAGATCTTTTAGCACAAAGCACTTTTCCG
Source organism: Pyrus communis (assembly GCF_963583255.1). Lineage (NCBI taxonomy): Eukaryota > Viridiplantae > Streptophyta > Magnoliopsida > Rosales > Rosaceae > Pyrus > Pyrus communis. The sequence goes on from NC_084815.1 coordinate 12,857,364, forward strand.
TCGGATGACCAATGAAGCGGTGGAATTTACAGTACCTTGGACTGTCAGTACGATTCATCTCTTCTGGCCGTTTACACTCAGGTAGGTCGATCACCTTTTGTTCCAGCAAGTCATCTAACATGGCAGCCACGTCAGAGTCGGGGAATGGATAAGTCTTCTCCTCAAGCTCTTTCAAAGTGCGTCTACGTATCTCTTGATCACGAAAAGCTTCGGTTTGAATCGCCTTGCCTCGTGTATGGGTTTTGACTAGAGTTGTGTTGAGCGTCATTGCTTCCTTGGTGGGTTTCCACGCAGCCTTATCCACCTTGGGCCCCAAAACTTTATCATTCTTGTAGTCGGCGATCTGTTCTTTCTTCCCATGACAGGTGATGCTTAACTCCATATCATGGGCGCGGGTGGCTAACTCCTCAAATGTTCGTGGTTTGATGCCTTGAAGGATGTAGTGTAATCCCCATTGCATGCCTTGAACGCACATCTCAATGGCAGAGGTTTCAGAAAGCCGATCTTTGCAATCCAGACTTAAAGAACGCCATCTATTTATGTAGTCGATGACAGGTTCATCTTTCCACTGTTTCGTACTGGTCAGCTCTAGCATGCTTACAGTACGACGAGTGCTGTAGAAACGGTTGAGGAATTCCCTTTCTAGCTGGTCCCAACTGTTGATAGACTCAGGTTCGAGGTCAGTGTACCAGTCAAAAGCGTTACTTTTCAGCGAACGCACGAACTGTTTGACGAGGTAGTCTCCCTCTGTCCCAGCATTGTTGCAAGTTTCAATGAAATGGGCGACATGTTGCTTTGGGTTGCCTTTTCCATCGAACTGCATGAATTTTGGGGGCTGATAACCCCTTGGCATCTTCAAAGCATCAATCTTCTTGGAGTAAGGCTTTGAGTACAGTGCGGAGTCATGCGAGCTTCCTTCGTACTGTGTCTTGACAGTGCTTGCGATCATCTCCTGTAGCTGCTGGATAGAGAGAGATCCCATGAATGCCGTTGCTTGGTCTAGCTTCGGCTTCTCTTCCACTTTCTCCACTGGTGGCTCCTCTTCTTCGTCGCCTTCTTTCTTTAATAGGCCAATATTTGGGTCGACTTTTACGTCGGGCAGCGCATCTAGTTGGTTGACAAGTGCGGCAATCTGCAAGTCCTTCTCTTCCACAGTCCGTGTGAGCTTTGCGATTGCTTCATTCATCCGAGCTAGCTGCTCCTCGATTGAAGTTGCTCCAGTGGTCATGACTTGCATGGTTGTACTGCCGCTTGGATCAGGGTCGGAGAGTAGGGACTCTGAGTATTTCCTCGGGCTTTCGTCTTCTTTACCTTCTTGAACCGTGATGTAGAAAACATCTTGGATCTCTTCTTCAGTGCCGTTCTCTTGGGTTTGTTGGCATGAAGATTTGCCAGTGTGGACGATGATGCGCCTCCTTACCTTCAGTGGTCCTTTTGTGTCGACCTCTAGGATTGCTTGGTGCTCCATCCATGAAGGAATCAAGCTTCGAGCGTCGTCTTTTTCTCCTAACCCATCGAGCTTTTCTTCCTTTGGTGTTGTCTTCCTCTTTCCAAATCTTTCTGAAGCTGATCGTTGCAGAGGAGAGATAGCTGTGTTGCTTTGTTTCTTAGGCTTTAACAACCTTTCAAAAACAGAGCTTTGGAATGTCGGCGCGTTAAGCCTCTTGAAGACAGAGGTTCGGTCTTGACCACCAATGCGATTAAGCACTGAAGTTCTGGAGCTTGAATGGCTCATCCTATTGAAGACCGACGTCCGAGGGGAGGGTTTAGGCTCTTCTTGGTCTTGTTCAATGCTCACGCTGATGTGTTGAGCGCTAGCTTTCTTCACTTTGCTTGAAATCTTCACGGGTGCATTTGGTGTGAAGCCAAGTCCAGCCTTGTTGTTGTCAACTCCATAATCATGCTCCTTCAACTTCTTTTGAGTCTCGGTGAGGTCGCGATCTTTGTTGTTGACGGTTTTTGAAACCTTCTTTCCAAGATTTGAAGAGGAAGCAAAGTCATGCCTAGCCTTTGACATGAGTTCGTAGGCATTTGGGTTGAAGCCTTCTTCGGTCCTCTTAGTTGGAAGAGAGCTTGGTTTCACTATGACACCATGTTGCGCCTCCAGACGGTTGATGAGTCCGGCGGTTTGCAAGTTTTTCTCCTCTGCAGTCTTTATCAGCCTTGCAATTGTTTCCTTCATCTGAACCAGCTGTTTTTCAATGGAGGTAGTGCCGATAGTCATGACTTGTTCTTTGTTTGAAGCCATGGACTGTGCTTGAATATCTTGAACGGAGACAGAGATGAGAGGTAGAGATAGTCCCACTGGGCGTGCCAAGTTTGTAAACACGAAAAGTTCCTGAAAACAAGAAACAAGAATACGTGCACAAAATATATTTTGTGTTTAATGATTTTTGGGGTTACAATCTCTTTGTAATTTGATCCTCTGATTCTATCTTCGTAGGGTGTAGGTTTGTGGATGAGCTGTTGATCTAAAGGGTCGTCGGGGCTTGATCTAGGGATGAACAGTTGATGAACGGATCTTCGAGGGCTTTTGGGCTTGATCTTGAAGGTTGATGGATGAGCGGATCTTCAAGAGCTTTTGGGCCTAATCTTGAAGACTGGGTGTATGGATTTCTTCAAGGGGCCGTCGGGGCTTGATCTTGAGGGTTGATGGATGAGCGGATCTTCAAGGGCTTTTGGGCCTAATCTTGAAGACTGATTGGATGTGTGGATTTGTTGAGGTTGTTGATCCAAAGGGTCGTTGGGGCTTGATCTTAGGACGAACGGATGATGAACACTTTCTTCAAGGGGCCGTCGGGGCTTGATCTTGAGTCGGCGGAAGTTCTTCAAGGGCCGTTGGGGCTTGACCTTGAGGGTTGATGGATGAGCGGATCTTCAAGGGCTTTTGGGCCTAATCTTGAAGACTGATTGGATGTGTGGATTTGTTGAGGTTGTTGATCCAAAGGGCCGTTGGGGCTTGATCTTAGGACGAACGGATGATGAACACTTTCTTCAAGGGGCCGTCGGGGCTTGATCTTGAGTCGGTGGAAGTTCTTCAAGGGCCGTCGGGGCTTGACCTTGAAGGAGGATTTGATGAAGAACGAAGAGTGTTTTCTTGATCCTTCAGGATTTGCTTGAGAGCTTTAGAGTTTCAAGGCTTCAAGGTTTTGGTGTGATGTAAATTCCCTTCTTTCTTTCTTCTTCTTCCTTTCCCCCTCCAAAATGAATGCCTTGGCTTCCTATTTATATAATTCCAAAACTTGATTTTTGGATTTAAATAAACAGATGAAATAAATCATTTCTGCCAGGTAATGACACGTGTCCTATTTGATGACTTTTCCAATTTATTTCGATTTTTCGTTGAGTCACACGCTACATGTAAAATTTATGTGACACGTGAGCGTTGAAATTTTAATTATTGGTCAACATTCATTTCACCGAAATTTTGATGTCTACATGGTTATTAGTTGTTTTTCCTAAATTACTTTTATTAAAATTCTTTGGCTTTTTAGCAAAAATAGTCCCTGAGATTTGCATAACTCCTCACTGTGGTCCCTGAGATTTCAAATCAATAGAAGTGGTCCCTGAGATAGTCCACCATCCACCACTTTGGTCATTCCGTTAAAAACTCCGTTGGCCAGAAGTTTGGGCAATTTTCAAAGCTTCGTAACTCAATCGTTTCTTAACCAACTTCGACCCATAATATATCAAAATGAAGATAGAAAAGTGTAGAATAAGATTATTTGGAAGCCCAATGGTTGCCAGAGATGGTCGGAAAATAGCCTCAAAGTTGACTGGTCCGAGGGAAAACTGGAAAACTCGCGGGAAACTGGGCAAACATTAAATATTCATAACTTCTTCAATACGCAACAAATTATGTGATTCAAAAACGAAAATCATACTTCTAGACAAGACGAAGAGAATGGTACCTTTTTCAGGGGCTAACTCGTCGTGGTTTGGCCTGAAAACGGCTCGAAAGTGGCTAACTCGAGACCAAGATAGCTACTTTCGAGCCGTTTTTCGGCCAAACCAAGGAGAGTTAGCCATTGAAAAAGATACCATTCTCTTTGTCTCGTCGAGAAGTATCATTTTCGTTTTTGAATCACTTGATTACGTTGAGTATTGAAGAAGTTATGAACGTTTAAAGTTTGCCCCGTTTCCGGCGAGTTATCCTGTTTTCCCTCAGAGTAGTCAACTTTGAGACTATTTTCCGACCATCTCTGGAAACCATTGGGTTTCCAAATAGGTATAATCTTATTCTGCACTTTCCTATCTTCATTTTGATATATTATGGGTCGAATTTGGTTAAGAAACGATTGAGTTACAAAGCTTTGAAAATTGCCCAAACTTCTGGCCAATAGCTCCGGGACACTTAACGGAGTTTTTAACAGAAGGACCAAAATGATGGATGGTGGACAATCTCAGGGACCACTTCTATTGATTTGAAATCTCAAGGACCAAAGTGAGGAGTTATGCAAATCTCAGGGACCATTTTGGCTAAAAAGCCAATTCATTTTTATTACTTTTAAATTCAAAATCAACCTTTTCCAATCTTTATTTCCAAATAATTAACTAGGATTAGGGTTTTTCATTAATTGTTTTAAATAATCCCTGGAGAAAACGACATTGCTTGAGCCGTTTATACTACAACTACCTTGTTCTCTTGCAAGTATTTTGTGTGATTTTAACCTCTCTGCACAGGTACCTAAATATCCCATCATGTGTTACAACTGAACCACCTAAAATGTTCGCCTAGCTTGAGCTCGAAAAATGATCGAGGTCGACCTCATCATGGATGGCCTCGTTTTGGTTGACATGGTAGTATGAAGATCCAAGTTTAAGTGTATTTGTAAGACTTGGTCCGCTTCAATTTCATGTAATTGGTTAATATACTTTGTTATTAGCTAGGAGGCACATTTGACTTATTCTGCTATTCTACTTGAACCTAAAGAGAAAAAACTTGTTCTTAGCTAGGAGAAACTTCTTCTATGCATGAACAAGGAGAGTAGTGGCGTGACCCGGTCCATTATTTTAAGGGAAAATTGGAGAATAAGAGGCCCAAGTCTCAATGGTGGTGTCTCTGGTCTGAGCTGAGATGGTTAGTAGCCGGCTACATTAATAGTGCTGCATGCTTCGTCGTCCTCCTTTTTGTATTTTCTGATCAGACCCAAATGAGTGGATCAGACGACATACTAATAAGGTGGTGATGGTGGGAATTGGTAGTATAAATGCTGACCCAAAGAGAAATTTAGGTGCCCTGATCAATTTTGGAGCGAGGTGGTTTGGAGGAACGCATTTGCTTGTTTGAAGTGGGTTGAAGAAGCAGATTGTTTGTTGTTTTGGACGAATCGAGCAGATCATTTTGTTTGAGTTGTCGAATGATTTTATCATGATCTCTGTGTTACAATAAGTTTAAACTCTCCTTTGTATTTGATGGTTGGTAGGAAGAGCAGATGTGGTTTGACAGAGCATAAATTTTCTAGGCCCAGCAGATTTAGTTTTCGGTAAGACTTGTGGCTGCAACTTTTGGTGGTCGGGTTCGGCTCCGATATGCTACTGGAACCAATTTTTTCTTCTCTTTTGGTTGATACGGTGTTCTTATGGCAATAAGGTTAGGTTCGCTCTTTTGTTGCCTTTTTGCTCTTATCGAAGGTGGTCATGATAATTTTGTTGAATCGAATGATATATTATATTTATTTATGTTCATTTTTCGATTGTTCAAACTGCAAGTGAGAGCTCGACCCACAAAAAAAACAACCTTCCAAGTAAGAGATTTAGGGATAAATAACACATATCACTGTTGTATTAAAATTATGCTCAAAACATCCCTCAGAGTCCGAAGGAGACTGGCTGTATAGGAAGATTGGTACATCATTACATAAGCAAATCAAACCATGATCTTCTTATTTATTTAATATTAGATTTCATTTAATTTGTGAGTCGATTTGATTAACTGTTATTGTACCAAAACTGTTTCTGAAGATAATCAACCACATTATCGTCCACCTGGAATGCCTTGGCCAAAACATCAGGGTTGATGGGAGGGTTGGATCCGAAGACTGCATTCGCAATGGTGATCACTCCTGGGTTCTGGCTGCTGAGGCCGGCTATGGCCAAAGCATTGGTTTTTCCGACATTAAGTTGGAAGTGAATGAGACCGATTGGGAATACAAACACATCTCCCTTGTACAACACTTTGGTGAACAGCCGATTGCCGTCGCCATTGGATGTGACAAATCCGACGTAGAGTGAGCCTTCCACGACTATGAGGATCTCCGTGGCACGAGGGTGAGTGTGAGGAGGATTGAGGCCATTTGGTGCAAAGTCTACGCGAGCAAAGGATATGCCGAGAGTGTTGAGTCCGGGTATATTATCCACGTTCGCTGCCGTAACAATTGAACCGACCGGATTCAATGTGTTTCCGGGGTACCGGAGCTTGTCAGAGAAGAAATCGTTTGCTGATGCAAGTTTTGGGTCCTTGCAGAACTTCCCGTTCACAAACACTGCTCGCAATGATACACACAAGCAAATTAAATCTTTTTTATGTACGTAGGTGTTGTACATGCATGGATGATGAGCCATCAGCCATGCAAAATCATATAGTTAGGGTTTAGGCCTTGCTATTTCCTACGTACTCTCTGTACTGAATGGAATCTTAATTAAGGATATTGCTTTAACATAATTAAAACATATAAGTATACGTACCAGCAGAATCGGTGTTATTAATTGCTACACAAAAGTCCTGAAGAGGATCGGGATCAGAGGCAGAGGCAAGGAGGGTGGCGAATGCTAATACTGACAGGGCAGCAGCAGTTACAGGGAAATGAACTCCTTTCATCGCTAGCTATAGTCTATAGGGGATTAGCAAGGACGTGGAACTTGTATTTAACTAGATGATCTGATGATGAGTTGGTTCGAGATGGATGAAAATTATGCATGGGGACACTTCTGTATTTATAGATTAGCAAGAGAGACTGATGATGAACTGGTCTTGGATTTTCCCTGTGGGTAATCGAAGCAGGTAAAGACTTGGATTAATTTTTAGAAGCAGGTAAAGACTTGGATACTTTTAGAAGCAGCTAGCGACTTGGTTGTAGTTACTCCTTATTGAATTGGTCTTGGATTAAATTTAATATTAATTTGTACCAATTCCTTTCGCAATAAGCCACTGACCATATATACCACATTTTTGCAGGTGATCCATTATCGTAATAATAAAATCTGCGTTACACTTAGGTTCGAACTCTCCATCCTCTTAGTGTAATTTAAATATTATTTTAAAATTGAAAATTTGTATAGCATTTCTTTTGTTCGTTAGAAATTTTGATGAAAATTAAATTTGTTACACTAAAACATGCATGCATGTAGTGTTTTCAGTAACTAATTAAATCGATCTCGAGAGCTGGAAATTATATATATACTAAAAGAGAAAAAAAGCCTAAAACATTGTTCCTTCGCCAGTGTTATGCCTTTTTTGCCCTCGAGTTGCTCTGTAAATTTAGGTTTTTGTGTGTTTTATACAGCGAAATGGCATTTTTGACCCTAGGTATCCAATAGAAGTCTCCCGACTTCTTCCTCAGAAATCGCAGAGATCAAAAAGGAAAAAATTGTGCTTTGCAAATATATACAAACAAAGTATCATGTGGTAGAGAGTGAGGCTAAGGAGTATGTAAAATACCCAACACTTGGCCTCGATAGAGATCCAACATGCCTAGGATGCCGATTGGGGGAGGGGAATTGAGGGAGGGTAGTAGATTTGGCATCCAATTCTGATCAGAGCCTGTTTATCCAAGTGCCTGGTGGAATGGGGATGGAGTATCACAGCTAAGAGGAGGGAGGAAGGAAAATTAAAAGACAAAAAGCAGTAAAAGTAGGTAAAAGACACCAGATAAGGGGCATGAAGCTCATATTTGATACAAACTCAGGGGATAGTTAAGACTCGACTTAGGAAAATTGTGATAAACTCAAGGAGAATCAGGAATAAACGAAAAGAGCCTGAGAAGGGGAGAGGAAAAAGGGGGAGGGGGATGGGGCATAGGAAGTAAGAGAGGAGGAAGAAGATGGAAAAGGCAAAGGAGGGAAGGGGTAGCGGGCTGTCGCCTACCCCAAGCAAGAGCAAGTGGCGGCGGCTGAAACTTGAAGCTGGAGATGAGGCTGTGGATTTGGGCTTCTAGAGAGAGAAAAAATGTCATTTTTCTTACTTTTCTTATTTGCATTTTTTCCAACTTGTAAATAATGTATCTTCGTTGTAGAAATTTCATAATCAGAGCTGTCCAATATCTTAATCTTCATTTGAAGATCATCTTTACAAAAAAAAACATTCGAATTCGAATTGTTTAGTTGTCCTAATATATCAAATAGTTGGACGATTTAATATTACAAATATGTTGCTTAGTACCTACACTATGAACTTATTTGGTACATCAAGACAACTAAATGATTTTGAATATGAATGATTTTTTGCATAGTTATCTTCAAGTAAAGATTAAGATATTAGATGGTTTTGGTTACAAACTTTTTACGACGATGATACATTATTTGCAAGTAAAAAAATGAGTTCATTCCTCCAAATAGGAATGCAAGTATCAAAATAGGTATCGGTAGCTAAGCCAATTGGAGCATTCCAACGTAATCCTCTCTCTACGGAGAGTGGAATTGGTTTTCTCAAACACACTAATTAATATTCATGTTGACAACGGAAGGGAACTCTCGTTGACAATACATAATTATATATAAACATTCCGCAAATTTTGATCTTGTCAAATTTCCACTTGCACCGTAGAAAGAAAGTTTTTTTTTTTTTTTTTTTTTTTTTGGTCCACCGATATATGTTAGATTAGATAATATTATGAAGCTGAAAGGGTTCGAATCCACGCAGTGGTGCAAATGCATTACAAAAGCAAAGCTCATTTGGTTAAATCTCAACTGCTTACTCGTGAAAAACAATGTGTAAAGGAGAATTTCCCTTGTAGTATTCTTGTAGTTGGAGTTACTTATGTTTCATTAATTGGGCAACGAATATGGTTGTCGTTAAACGTGATAGAATACTTTATGAAATGAGCGGAGTAGTAGAAAATATAGCTAGACAGAAGTTTGGCCCAAATCTAAGCGGGTATAGGCCCAAATAAGTGTCCAATGCAGATGAGATTTATCATGTAAGTCCAAGGAAATCATAAGTGAACACTAAGAAAGTTCTTGCTACAATTTATTCTTAATAGTGCTGCATGCTTCGTCGTCCTTCTTTTTGTATTTTCTGATCAGACCCAAATGAATGGCTCAGACGACATACTAATAAGGTGGTGGTGGTGGGTATTGGTAGTATGCTGACCCAAAGAGAAATTTAGGTGCCCTGATCAATTTTGGGGCGAGGTGGTTTGGAGGAACACATTTGCTTGCTTGAAGTGGATTGGAGAAGCAGATTGTTAGTTGTTTTGGACGAGTCGAGCAGATCATTTTGGGGTGTGGAATGATTTTATCATGATATCGTTGTTACAATAAGTTTAAAATCTCTTTTGTATTTGGTGGTTGGTAGGAAGAGCAGAATAGCAGATGTGGTTTGACAAAGCATACATTTTCTAGGCCGAGCAGATCTACTGATTTAGTTTTCGATAAGACTTGTGGCTGCTACTCTTGTTGGTCGGGTTCGGCTCGGATAGGCTGCTGGAACCAATTTTTTCTTCTCTTTTGGTTGATACGGTGTTCTTATGGCAATAAGGTGAGGTTCGTTCTTTTGTTGCCCTTTTGCTCTTATCGAAGGTGGTTATGATAATTTTGTTGAATCGAATGATATATTATATTTATTTATGTTCATTTTTCGATTGTTCAAACTGCAAGTGAGAGCTCGACCCACGAAAAAAAAACCTTCCAAGTAAGAGATTTAGGGATAAATAACACACATCACTGTTGTATTAAAATTATGCTCAAAACATCCCTCGGAGTCGGAAGGAGACTGGCTGTATAGGAAGATTGGTACATCATTACATAAGCAAATCAAACCATGATCTTCTTATTTATTTAATATTAGATTTCATTTAATTTGTGAGTCGATTTGATTAACTGTTATTGTACCAAAACTGTTTCTGAAGATAATCAACCACATTATCGTCCACCTGGAATGCCTTGGCCAAAACATCAGGGTTGATGGGAGGGTTGGATCCGAAGACTGCATTCGCAATGGTGATCACTCCTGGGTTCTGGCTGCTGAGACCGGCTATGGCCAAAGCATTGGTTTTTCCGACATTAAGTTGGAAGTGAATGAGACCGATTGGGAATACAAACACATCTCCCTTGTACAACACTTTGGTGAACAGCCGATTGCCGTCGCCATTGGATGTGACAAATCCGACGTAGAGTGAGCCTTCCACGACTATGAGGATCTCCGTGGCACGAGGGTGAGTGTGAGGAGGATTGAGGCCATTTGGTGCAAAGTCTACGCGAGCAAAGGATATGCCGAGAGTGTTGAGTCCGGGTATATTATCCACGTTCGCTGCCGTAACAATTGAACCGACCGGATTCAATGTGTTTCCGGGGTACCGGAGCTTGTCAGAGAAGAAATCGTTTGCTGATGCAAGTTTTGGGTCCTTGCAGAACTTCCCGTTCACAAACACTGCTCGCAATGATACACACAAGCAAATTAAATCTTTTTTATGTACGTAGGTGTGTTGTACATGCATGGATGATGAGCCATCAGCCATGCAAAATCATATAGTTAGGGTTTAGGCCTTGCTATTTCCTACGTACTCTCTGTACTGAATGGAATCTTAATTAAGGATATTGTTTTTACATAATTAAAACATATAAGTATACGTACCAGCAGAATCGGTGTTATTAATTGCTACACAAAAGTCCTGAAGAGGATCGGGATTAGAGGCAGAGGCAAGGAGGGTGGCGAATGCTAATACTGACAGGGCAGCAGCAGTTACAGGGAAATGAACTCCTTTCATCGCTAGCTATAGTCTATAGGGTATTAGCAAGGACGTGGAACTTGTATTTAACTAGATGATCTGATGATGAGTTGGTTCGAGATGGATGAAAATTATGCATGGGGACACTTCTGTATTTATAGATTAGCAAGAGAGACTGATGATGAACTGGTTTTGGATTTTCCCTGTGGGTAATTGAAGCAGGTAAAGACTTGGATTAATTTTTAGAAGCAGGTAAAGACTTGGATACTTTTAGAAGCAGCTAGCGACTTGGTTGTAGTTACTCCTTATTGAATTGGTCTTGGATTAAATTTAATATTAATTTGTACCAATTCCTTTCGCAATAAGCCACTGACCATATATACCACATTTTTGCAGGTAATCCATTATCGTAATAATAAAATCTGCGTTACACTTAGGTTCGAACTCTCGATCCTCTTAGTGTAATTTAAATATTATTTTAAAATTGAAAATTTGTATAGTATTTCTTTTGTTCGTTAGAAATTTTGATGAAAATTAAATTTGTTACACTAAAACATGCATGCATGTAGTGTTTTCAGTAACTAATTAAATCGATCTCGAGAGCCGGAAATTATATATATACTAAAAGCGAAAAAAAAGCCTAAAACATTGTTCCTTCGCCAGTGTTATGCCTTTTTTGCCCTCGAGTTGCTCTGTAAATTTAGGTTTTTGTGTGTTTTATACAGCGAAATGGCATTTTTGACCCTGGGTGTCCCAACTTCTTCCTCAGAAATTGCAGAGATCAAAAAGGAAAAAAGTGTGCTTTGCAAATATATACAAACAAAGTATCATGTGGTAAAGAGTGAGGCTAAGGAGTATGTAAAATACCCAATACTTGGCCTCGATAGAGATCCAACATGCCTAGGATGCCGATTGGGGGAGGGGAATTGAGGGAGGGTAGTAGATTTGGCATCCAATTCTGATCAGAGCCCGTCTATCCGAGTGCCTGGTGGAATGGGGATGGACTATCACATCTAAGAGGAGGGAGGAAGGAAAATTAAAAGACAAAAAGCAATAAAAGTAGGTAAAAGACACCAGATAAGGGGCATGAAGCCCATATTTGATACAAACTCAGGGGATAGTTAAGACTCGACTTAGGAAAATTGTGATAAACTCAAGGAGAATCAGGAATAAACGAAAAGAGCCTGAGAAGGGGAGAGGGAAAAGGGGGAGGGGGATGGGGCATAGGAAGTAAGAGAGGAGGAAGAAGATGGAAAAGGCAAAGGAGGGAAGGAGTAGTGGGTTGTCGCCTACCCCAAGCAAGAGCAAGTGGTGGCGGCTGAAACTTGAAGCTGGAGATGAGGTTGTGGATTTGGGCTTCTAGAGAGAGAGAAAATGTCCTTTTTCTTACTTTTCTTATTTGCATTTTTTCCAACTTGCAAATAATGTATCTTCATTGTAGAAATTTCATAATCAGAGTTGTCCAATATCTTAATCTTCATTTGAAGATCATCTTTACAAAAAAACATTCGAATTCGAATTGTTTAGTTGTCCTAATATATCAAATAGTTGGACGATTTAATATTACGAATATGCTGCTTAGTACCTACACTATGAACTTATTTGGTACATCAAGACAACTAAATGATTTTGAATATGAATGATTTTTTGCATAGTTATCTTCAAGTAAAGATCAAGATATTAGACGGTTTTGGTTACAAACTTTTTACGACGATGATACATTATTTGCAAGTAAAAAGATGAGTTCATTCCTCCAAATAGGAATGCAAGTATCAAAATAGGTATCGGTAGCTAAGCCAATTGAAGCATTCCAACGTAATCCTCTCTCTCTACGGAGAGTGGAATTGGTTTTCTCAAACACACTAATTAATATTCATGTTGACAACGGAAGGGAACTCTCGTTGACAATACATAATTATATATAAACATTCCGCAAATTTTGATCTTGTCAAATTTCCACTTGCACCGTAGAAAGAAAGTTTTTTTTTTTTTTTTTTTTTTGTGTTTTTGTCAACCGATATATTTGTTAGATGAGATAATATTATGAAGATGACAGGGTTCGAATCCACGCAGTGGTGCAAATGCATTACAAAAGCAAAGCTCATTTGGTTAAATCTCAACTGCTTACTCATGAAAAACAATGTGTAAAGGAGAATTTCCCTTGTAGTATTCTTGTAGTTGGAGTTACTTATGTTTCATTAATTGGGCAACGAATATGGTTGTCGTTAAACGTGGTAGAATACTTTATGAAATGAGCGGAGTAGTAGAAAATATAGCTAGACAGAAGTTTGGCCCAAATCTAAGCGGGTATAGGCCCAAATAAGTGTCCAATGCAGATGAGATTTATCATGTAAGTCCAAGTAAATCACAAGTGAACACTAAGAAAGTTCTTGCTACAATTTATTCTTAATAGTGCTGCATGCTTCGTCGTCCTTCTTTTTGTATTTTCTGATCAGACCCAAATGAATAGCTCAGACGACATACTAATAAGGTGGTGGTGGTGGGTATTGGTAGTATGCTGACCCAAAGAGAAATTTAGGTGCCCTGATCAATTTTGGGGCGAGGTGGTTTGGAGGAACACATTTGCTTGCTTGAAGTGGATTGGAGAAGCAGATTGTTTGTTGTTTTGGACGAGTCGGGCAGATCATTTTGGGGTGTGGAATGATTTTATCATGATATCGTTGTTACAATAAGTTTAAAATCTCTTTTGTATTTGGTGGTTGGTAGGAAGAGCAGAATAGCAGATGTGGTTTGACAAAGCATACATTTTCTAGGCCGAGCAGATCTACTGATTTAGTTTTCGATAAGACTTGTGGCTGCTACTCTTGTTGGTCGGGTTCGGCTCGGTTAGGCTGCTGGAACCCATTTTTTCTTCTCTTTTGGTTGATACGGTGTTCTTATGGCAATAAGGTGAGGTTCGTTCTTTTGTTGCCCTTTTGCTATTATCGAAGGTGGTTATGATAATTTTGTTGAATCGAATGATAAATTATATTTATTTATGTTCATTCTTCGATTGTTCAAACTGCAAGTGAGAGCTCGACCCACGAAAAAAAAACCTTCCAAGTAAGAGATTTAGGGATAAATAACACATATCACTGTTGTATTAAAATTATGCTCAAAACATCCCTCGGAGTCGGAAGGAGACTGGCTGTATAGGAAGATTGGTACATCATTACATAAGCAAATCAAACCATGATCTTCTTATTTATTTAATATTAGACTTCACATAATTTGTGGGTCGTTTTGATTAACTGTTATTGTACCAAAACTGTTTCTGAAGATAAGCAACCACATTATCGTCCACCTGGAATGCCTTGGCCAAAACATCAGGGTTGATGGGAGGGTTGGATCCGAAGACTGCGTTCGCAATGGTGATCACTCCTGGGTTCTGGCTGCTGAGACCGGCGATGGCCAAAGCGTTGGTTTTTCCGACATTAAGTTGGAAGTGAATGAGACCGATTGGGAATACAAACACATCTCCCTTGTACAACACTTTAGTGAACAGCCGATTGCCGTCGCCATTGGATGTGACAAATCCGACGTAGAGTGAACCTTCCAAGACTATGAGGATCTCCGTGGCTCGAGGGTGAGTGTGAGGAGGGTTGAGGCCATTTGGTGCAAAGTCTACGCGAGCAAAGGATATGCCGAGAGTGTTGAGTCCGGGAATATCATCCACGTTTGCCGCCGTGACAATTGAACCGACCGGATTCGATGTGTTTCCGGGGTACCGGAGCTTGTCAGAGAAGAAATCGTTTGCTGATGCAAGTTTTGGGTTCTTGCAGAACTTCCCGTTCACGAACACTGCTCGCAATGGAACACACAAACAAATTAATTAATCTTTTTATGTACGTCCGCGTTGTACATGCATGGATGATGAACCATCAGCCATGCAAAATCATATAGTTAGGCTTCTAGCTATTACCTACGTACTCTCTGTATTTACTGAATGAAATTTTACTTTGACACAAAATAACTTATAATTAATTTATACAACAGAAGAACAATCTTAATTAATGAATTGTATTTACATAATTGAAACATAAAATTATACGTACCAGCAGAATCGGTGTTATTAATTGCTACGCAAAAGTCCTGAAGAGGACTGGGATCAGAGGCGGAGGCAAGGAGGGTGGCGACTGCTAATACTAAAAGGGCAACAGCAGTTACAGGGAAATGAACTCCTTTCATCGCTAGCTATGTATAGTCTATAGGGGATTATCGTATAGATTAGCAAGGACTTGGAACTTGTACTTAACTAGATGATCAGTTGCTTTGAGAAGGATGAAAATTATGTATGGGGACACTTATCTATTTATAGATTAGCAAGAGAGACTGATGATGAACTGGTCTTGGATTTTCCCTGTAGACAATTGAAGCACGTAAAGGCTTGGATTAATTTTTAGAAGCAGGTAAAGACTTGGATCATTTTAGAAGCAGCTAAAGACTTGGTTGTAATTACAACTTAATTGAACTGGTCCTGCCGTCTTGGATTAAAATTTAATATTAATTTGTACCCTTTCTTTTCGCAATAAGCCACTGACCATATCGCATTTTTTCATATGGTCGATTATCCTAATATTGCATTTTTTGCATTTCTTTTGTTTGTTAGAAATTTTGATAAAAATTAAGCTTGTACACTAACACATGCATGCACGAGGATGGGGGCCTAGTTGCAGTGGCACTAGAGCCAAAGAAACTCCCACCTCACCCAAGTTCGATTCCCCCACCCCACGCTTAACTAATGACCAAAAAAAAAAAAAAAAAAAAAAAAAACCAAACAAACATGCATGCACGTATAGATGTTTTCAGTAGGTTAATTATAGTAACACTCGGCAGATTTATTGTGTTTTCATAAAACTTTCTTACATTTGAAATACTACACTAATACTCCGTTAAGTTTTAATTTAGTTTCACATAACCCCTTTTGGTCAAAAAATCATCTTAGTAGGACAAATCTACCCTTATAATTACTTACAAACAAAATGAAAATAAAAAACCTTTATAAATAAAAAGAAAAAGAAATCAAATTAAAAATTAATAAAACATTACAACAAACTAATTTTTTTGACAGAATCTCACATCTTCTCCTCCCTTGAATCCAAACATCTAACTTCCCTTAGTTTTTTTCACTGCGGACCCACAGACAATCACCATCTACCCTTTCCCCAACTTATTCCCAGCAACAACCTTGGTTCGCATGTTCTAATTTAGGGTTTTGGAATGCTTCGTAAATATATGATACAAGGAAAGAATAAAACCAATAACCCCTATCCTGATTACAAGTTATAAGAAAGGTGTCAAATCCTACTATAATGAGGAGTCAACTGACGCCAACCTCAAGGAGTTTTGTAAAAACACTGTAAAACTTAAAGATGTTTATTCAATTAACCCAAACAGTAACTAAGTAAATCGATCCTAACTAAGATAGCCGGAAATAAAAACTACAAAACAAGAATAAAAAAAGGCCGATCGACCATGCATTTAACGGTTGAAATTAGAAGCTACTTATGTTAGAATTTTCAAGCACATAAATAATTTGACTGAGTTCCATTATTTGGTGTTTCAATATACAATATATAATTTTACTTGAAAAAGAAGAAGCGAAGAATATCCGCTTAAGGGTACCTTTAATAAGGAAGCCCTTAAGGGTAGGGATCTTTATATTTATATAAAAATATGAATTAGTTATGGGGTCCACACCACATCGAACTTTAACTATCTAAACCGTCTATTTTTCAAGTTGCATCTCATAGATCATCCTTACAAAATATTAGCCGAATTGGAAATATTTAAGACATCTAATTGGGATCAAAAGAATTAACGAATACTTTGTTATATAAGAAACAATGAGATTTTATCTTGATAATTAAATAAGCAAATGATTTTGGATTGAATTGAATTTTTGCAGAGCAAATCTATGAATCGAGACTTACAAAATAAACGGTTCGAATCATTGAAGTTCTATATTGAGTAAGCCATACACCTAATCCTCATTTTTTTTTTTTTTAAATGGAGATTCCTTTGCATTAGGGGTCTGCCTTTAGTAAAGGTCTATCTATTAGGTATATAGAATATACTTATTTATAAAACGAGGAAGATGTAGAGGAAATGAGTTAAACTAGTACCAAAAAGAACAAGAGTTGTTAGAAGGAGGGAAAATCTGGTCAAACGACGTACACAATATTAAAAGAATAATACTTGTCTTTTTTTTCAACTTGCAAATAATGTATTTTTGTTGTAGATATTTTATAATCCTTTCTTTCTAATCCATCAAATTAAGAAATTCGTGCTATTAAAATTAAATCTAACGGTTACAAACAGGGGTTCATTTTAAAAGTTATAATAACTTTAGCCGTTGGATCAATTTTCAATAGCACGGATTCCTTGATTTTGTGGATTAGGAGAAAGTGATTTGGAGAGGATCCCTTTCCTTTATTGAGTACAGCTTGTGTCTGTTTGTTTTAGTGTTTATCCCTTTATATAATGATATATGTCATGTATATCGTGTTTCAAACATATTGAAAAATTTTACGACAAACGAGTGAGGCAAATTGGAACGCCAATCACGCCCTCAGTATCTCCTTTTTTTTTTTTTTTCCCTCTCTCTTTATGCATGTTTCATAATTAAAAGAACGAACAGCAAGAAAAGTAAAAAAATAAGAGAGAGACAGAGGGTGCATGGTATAGCCTGTGAACATTTCCTTCACTGTTTGAGACAGCATTACACTATACTAAAGATGCATGATTGTTGACAACTGGGAAACTGGGTAACCATGCGTAAAGAGACTCATGCCATACTCTCAAAGTTTCGATAAAGAGTAATATTATTTATACCATGTTTTTGTACCACATTTCTATACCACTTTAGGTGGCATCTGATGTGGACAGCCACATCATTTGAAAATTTTGCAAAACCCAAGGAAATGAAGGAGAAAGACTCCTCATACCACAATCATCATTTAATTAACTAGTTTTTCTTAATTATTAGTTTATTAAATAATAAACTAAATTTAAAAATATAATTAATTCAAATGATGTGGCTGTCCACATCAAATGTCACCTAAGATAATATGATAATGTGGTACAAAAACATAGTATGAATAACATTACTCTTCGATAAAACCTCGAATGACAAAATTTTTTTTAGTTTTACAACTTTACGTAAATTTCTTTACCAACTTTGAGGCCACGGTGTTAGCTGCAATGTCTGATAATTACTTCATTCTTGGGGTAGTGTTATACATGTCAAACTCGTTACTCATTTTGCTAGCGGATTGTATGCAGTATCCCTCAGCATTCGGCACTCCTATACTTGTATGCATGCAGGTTCTACAAAGAAACTGATTGATCACTTCAATAACCTGATTATATATATGACAGCAATCTGGTCATGTTTGTGTTTTAGGTGTGCTTTTTGTGATGGTAAATTTAGGGTTTGGTAGGTAGAGCAACTTTGCTTTCTTAAGACTCAAACTCGTACTGAGCTTCTGCTTTGTGATATGGAAAAATGAATACGGAGCTATCATCTATATATGAGACTATCAGCAACAACAGGCAGAACTGAGTTTGGACATTCTTCTTTATATAAAAGCCTCAAAAGGTAGTCCAAGGTCAAGAGATGATTATAAATCGTGCATGCATGTTTAATGTTTTGTGTTCAATATAATTGCTTAGAGCCAAACATGGGTTAATTAGTTAAAGAAAGTTGAGGTTCCATTGTATATAAAACTAATTGGCAATATGAAGAGTAACACAACTTACTTATAAACTCATTCAAGATTCCTCCTTCCATCAATGTGAGACTCATTCTCAACACGCCTCCTCATGTGTGACGAATTTTCATGCCTAATATGTGGACAACACAACAGCATGACGTGGAGCATGAAGAAAGTTGAGATTCCACCATAAAATCAATTGGCAATATGGGGAATAGTCCAATTTACTTATAATTAAGCTCATATCATATCCCTTCTCCCATTAATGTGGGACTCATTCTCAACATTAGTTGTACATAGTGCAAATATCAAATGCTTAATGCTTACTTATAAAGGGTCTGTTTGATAAGCAATTAATTGTTAGTTTTCATTTTGTGTGCATTTCTTCCATCTTCACCACCATCCTTCATCTATCTTCTTCATAGATATTTTTTTCCATGCTAAGTCACCTCTATCACTAGCACAAAAAATAAAATAAAAAACAAAGAACAAAATAATTATCAAATATTTTTAAACAAATCATTTTGTATATTTAAAGGGTAAAATTTTATAATATAAAAGTGATGTCAGTAATATCCCCTCTCCCATTCTCGCTCGCTATCACCCCACTTATAGAGAGAGAAAATGATAGAAAATGAGAAGGGAATGTACATCTCCTGGCCATTAGCCATTCCATTAAAGTTCTACTTTGACATCACAGAGATGAGATTTTTGTATTAAAAAATTAATAACATAAAAAAATAAAATTTATCACCACTTATATAATAACAAGTGATGTATTACTTATGTTACGAACACAAGAAAAAAAATCTCCACAAAGAGAAGTAGACATTTGAGAGAGAAAAAAAACTTGAGGCAGAAGATATTCTCCATTTATAGATGGCTTAAGCCAAGATTTTTTACGATGCTCTGGAATATGAGATATTTTTGAGTTTTTTAATTGTTAGAACGATTTAACAATTTGAATGTCCGGAATATTCTGTGCTCCTAAAGCACCACGGAAGGTTTAGACTCAACTAACTTAAAAGTTCTGACAGAGTTCGGTCGAAGGTTTGACATGATAATTAGATTGATGCAATATATATATTAGTCAATCTAACTAGCTATTTGAAAGTAAATTGCGATGTCGCGTGGTGTGGGAAGAGGAAGAAGGGGGCTGGAGGTTGGGTAGTTCTCAATTTTGGTTGCAGTTGGGGTGGGTGGGGGCGATTGGGGATTTTCAGGTTGCTAATGCCATGATGGCAGAATTCGAGAAGCGATGGAGGCGTGCGGACGAGCGGGACTACGAAATATCATTATCGAGTCCGACGCTTGCGGGGTAATTAGGATGCTACGAAAGAAGATCAGTGTGGATGCGAAGTTGGAAAGTATAGTTCATGATCTTTGGCTATTGCTAAGGATGTGGGAATTGTTTCGTTCGAATTTGTTTGTCATGAAGGCAATCGAGCGGCACATTTCGTTGTGATTTTAATTCAGAAAATGGAGGGTCGTATTAATAAAACTTATTTAGTAGAAAAGGATAAAACTTAGTGTGTTGAATTGTTGAGATATTTTTTGTCCTTTCTGTTTTGGTTGTTATAGCTTGTTAAAGTGTGGAGTCCACACATGTGCAGTGATCAAAGCTTGTATATAAATATTCTTGTAATCTTATCATTTGAGTTAATGAAAATACTACTCTTTTATGGTATCCTTTGCGTCTGTCTACCGACTTAACCCATCCTAATCCTCGCTTCTTTCCTTTGTGATTTCTTACCCAAACCCTAATTCGTTAATCATGGTGACCTCTGATTCTCCCTTAGATTCTTCCTCGCAGCTTGATCCTCCTGCTTCATCAGCTGCAAATCATTCTCCCATCTCTTTGATCACAATCCAAAACATCGGATCCATGGTTCCTATCAAGCTCACCACCACAAATTATCTCACCTGGAATGCTTTTTCGCTCCGATTTTTCGAAGATATAATCTCACAGCTGGAATTGTTGATGGCTTCATGGTGGCTTCACCCAAATTTCTCTGTGATTCTGTTGAAAATCGCACCGCCACACTTAATCCCGAGTATGTAGCCTGGTTTGAGAATGATCAAAACATTTTGATCTGGATTAATTCTACTCTCTCTGATTCCTTGATTCCTTACATCGTTAGTGTAAATTCTTCTTGTGAGCTTTGGTCAAAACTTGAATCGCACCTTGCAGCGGCATCTCAATCGCACATTCATAAACTCCGATCGCGTCTCCGTTAAATTACAAAAGGTGACACCACTGCTGCTATTTATCTTCAACAAATTGAAGAAATTGCTGACGTTCTTACCAGCGCTGGTGCTCCAATTGAGGATTCTGAATTGATCTCAGTCACACGTCATGGCCTTCCGCCAAAATATGAATCGTTTGTGGATACGATTCAATTTCGCCTTGGATCTACTACAATTGATGAGCTTCATGGTCTCCTTCTCAGCAAGGAACTTCAGTTGACTAACAGGAAGAAGTTGTCATCCTCTTTAACATTTCAAGCCTATAATTCATCAATTTGATCATCTGCTTCTGGTTTACTACCTACTTCAGGCGCAAACCTTAATTCTCAGGCCTTGTTGCTCAGAATTCCTTAAATTTCAACTCCTCCCAAGGTCGCGGTCAAGATCGTTTTTCCTCAAATTCTAGGGGTTCACAGGGTCGAAATCACTCCAATTATCGTTCTAATAATCAGCACCAGAACTTCAATCGCCAGAATAATCAACGATTCAATCGAGGAGGACGATCTGACTATAATTTTGGTTACAATTCTGGTCGTCATCTCTCTTGTCAGATCTGTCGCCAATTTGATCATGAAGTTGTGGATTGTCCACACCGTCTGAATCCATCATACGGCAACAAGTCCACTCCAACTGCAATGTGTGCTAACACCTCCTCTACTCCACAGTCTTGGATTCTTGACTCTGGCGCCACATCTTACATGACCAATTCTCTATCACAATTACAAAATCCAGAAGCATATCATGGACCTGAACAAGTCTAAATTGGAGACGGCAAAGGTTTGCAAATTCATGACTCTGGTTCCTCTAGCGCTTTTGTTCCCAATCATAATTTTTCCCTAAAGAATATTCTTTATGTGCCTGATTTTCAAGAAAATTTGCTATCTGCAAATCAATTCATACTTGATAATTGGTGTTCTATTCATCTATATCCGTTTCACTTTATTGTGAATGATCTTTCTTCGGAGATGACATTTTTTAAAGGTCCAGTAAGGAATGGGTTTTATCCCTTTCATGCATATCCTTCTTCTAGAAATCATCTGTTTGCTGCAGCAAATAAAGTCTCTCATGAAGTTTGGCATCAAAGGCTGGGTCATCTTTCATTCAAAGTTCATAATATAGTCTCTAAGTCTTGTAATTATGTTGCTTCTAGTACAAATAAGTGTTTTTGTTCAAACTGTGCTTTAGGAAAATGTTCTAAGCTTTCCTTTATATCCTCTCATAGCACTACATGTAAACCAGTAGAACTTCTACATACTAATGTTTGGGGGCCAGCATTAGTATCTTCTGTAAGTGGCTATAGACACTATGTCATCTTTGTTGATGACTATACCAAGTACACTTGGTTCTATCCTCTCAAATACAAGTCTGAGGTGTTTTCAACATTTTTTAAGTTCAAGAATCTTGTTGAAAATATGTTGAGTTCAAGAATTATAGCTCTTAGATCATATTCTGGAGGAGAATTCCTAAATTATGCATTTTCTCAGTATTTACAAGTTCAGAGAATTCAACATCAGTTAAGTTCATGGAATTGTATTGGTCCAGAATTTCTTTTTAATATTTGTATTGGCTCAGAATTTCTTTTTAATATTTTGGCTGAAGATGTAAACATTTCAATTAGAATTTAATAGAGTCTATCTTCTGGAAGGAAAGAAAAAATAAATAAATAAAAATAAAACACACCTAGCAACTATTCGTCTCTTGCTTAACCCCCTAATGGCAGCTCATTTGGTGGACTAAATGGAATTGGGCCTTAGAGATTGATAGAGATTTGTAAAATGAGATTTGAAACCTATGTATTAGAATAGGTTAAATAACTCATTCTATTGTAAATTTATCATCATGCCTAGCCTTGTCCATTTCACATTTTTGACACAACAAATAATAGATGACAACATATTCCAATCAACCCACCAAACAGACTCTCAAAGACTTTAATGGCACGTTTACGTACCTGTAATCGGAATCAATTTACGGAATTGGATTCCAATTACGGCATACACCTTTGTTTACATAATCTTGGGGATCAAAATACATGTGGGGTCCACACGCATTAAGGAATCCAACTCCTAATTTTGGAGGAATTGGACTCCTTACATAAGGGAGGTATTTCAATTCCTTGTGACTTGAGGAATCCGGAATGGATTTTATTTACCAATTATGCCCTCACTTGTTTTTTATTATCTCAACATTGCCCTTCATTTGACACTCATTATCATGTCCCAGCTCGGGCCCCTACCACATCCCGCACCCGACTCCACCGTAGCACGATATTGTCCGCTTTAGGCCCCGACTACGCCCTCAAGGTTTTGTTTCTGGGAACTCACACGAGAACTCCCATGATGGGTCTCTGATACCAAAACTGACACACCCCAACCTAGATCGAGGCATACTAGTCGTCACGTGAGAGTGACGTAACCATGTGCACAGTGTGGAAGCAATATTGATATAGAGAAATATGAATAAATAAAAACCAAGTTACCAGCAATACTAGCTAAGAAAAGGTGCTAGTGCGAGATTAAGTGTGAAATACACAACCAGAGCATAAGTAGCCTAAGTGCAGTCCGACAGGACAAGTACTAATTATACA
The DNA here is from genome assembly GCF_963583255.1 of Pyrus communis. NCBI lineage: Eukaryota > Viridiplantae > Streptophyta > Magnoliopsida > Rosales > Rosaceae > Pyrus > Pyrus communis. The sequence goes on from NC_084815.1 coordinate 12,880,799, forward strand.
ATACCCAAAGATGATCCTACATTTGTGAAATCTGTCAGAACCTCCGGCAATCCTCGTAAGCCACCAACGATAACTCCTACCTAGAACCTGGAGGGGTGCAAAACAGAAAGTGTGAGTGGGCAAAAACAAAGCTTTTCAAAACCATTTCATTTCTCAAATATTCTAACCCCTCGTCGTAAAACCTATATAATTTCCCAAAAAATAGAATATATTCGTATTTCAAAACCATGCTCAACAAGCTTTAATCATAAATATGTCATGCATATTGATTTATACGTAGATCATTGAATTAATATAGTATGCATAAATGTGATTTGATGCTATGGACGCTCAGGTATGTACCAAGTGAGTTGTAGATGTTTATGTAAATTGATGATTATGTGAGATGTGTTGGGAGTTCATAAACCTGCACCCCGGTGTTAGTGCTCCCGCCATGGTTAGGGCACAGTCTTTCACGTGATGTTTACCTCCCGCACCATACGCTTACCTTGGATCCAAGTTAGGTGCACATGCTTGTTGTACAGACCACTATAGGTGGTTCCGACTCGTAGGTGACCCGCGATTATTCGTACAGTCTTCACGTAATCGTAGCACTACAACGTATTTATTTACACTCAGTCCTGTCATACAGACCACTATAGGTGGTTCTGACTCGTGTGCAGGCATGATTTATGAGCTAGGAGTTCAATCGTACAGGCCACCTTAGGTGGATCCGGCATCCCAAGCTCGACTCCACGGTAGCACGATATTATCCGCTTTGGGCCCCGACCACGCCCTCACAGTTTTGTTTCTGGGAACTCACACAAGAACTCCCATTATGGGTTAATTCAATTAATTAGTATGAAAATAATTTATTTATGTAAGGGCAATTTAGTAATCAACATAGTTTTCCGATTGAAGTAAATTAGTAAACAATTTATATGGATTCAACATCATTCATGCCATCTTTTAATAAATAAATAAAACCTATTTATATATTTTTATATAGATGAATTTTATTATAAGAATTTAATTGAATTAATTAGTGTGAAAATAATTTATTTATGTAAGGGCAATATAGTAATCAACCGAGTTTTCATTCCGATTGAAGTGAATTAGTAAACTTATATGAACTCAACATCATTCCTACTCCGATTTCAGACAGTTTTAGTAAACAACTTCAACAGGAATCTGATTCTGATTCCACCTCATTTCAATTCCTCCTCAATCCAATTCATCTTCAATTCAATTCCTCTCAATTTAATTACGGATTAGTAAATGATCTATAAGTGGCACGTAGTAAATGAGTGTTGCCTGCTTCTTTGTGTACAAAAAATAACTTAGGATACATAGAAATATTCTCCATACTTGTCAAATTGATATTCACCTAAATGAATGTCAGATATTATCTCCTAATAAATTTGGTTGATTTGCCGAGCCATGCCATGCCCATGGCGGTGCTTTTGAGTCCTCCTCATTCAACTTTGGTCTATTTGGTCTAGAAAAAGTGAAAAAGAAAAAGCCACCCTGCTTTCAAAACCCTTTACTCATTCCATATGGAAGGAGTGGAGAACAGCAATCATTCGTACAACCACGCCCCTTCTCTCTTTGCCCTCTTTAATCATACTACTCCTATTCCCATCTCTCTCTCTCTCTCTCTCTCTCTCTAGAAAGAACCCATTTTCCCTAATCATATCACTCCCAATTATCAAATAACCAAAGTAACAAAATAAAAAAGAAAACAAGTTCATATCTTTTCCCCACCCCACTTAATCTCTCTAGATCTCCATGTCTCTATTCAAATTTAAGGAGTCACTCAGTATTATGATCTAGTGGTATTCTTCTTCACTTATAAATAAGAAGTCTTAAGTTCGATCATTGCAAAAAATGAATTTGTTTGTTAGCCTATGGTGAGATTAAGTTCACCTCATTTCCCTTAATGTAGATAATATGGTTGTTAAAAAAAAAAAAAAAGTCATAGAAAGAGGAGGGTCTCAATCTCACTCTCTTAAGTCTTTAGGCATACTTTATTTTTTTCAAAAATACAAAATAAACTTCTTATTGTATGCCTGCCTACTCTTCCCGCCTAAGCAAAAACTCATGAAGAAGAACGAGGCGCTGCCTTTCCTCACTCTCTCTCTTCTTCTCTTCGCCTCCAGCCACCCGTCACTCTCTTCTCCGCCACCTAATGACACCTGGGCCCTCACCCAATTCCGCCTACAGACCGACACCCACGCCCACCTCCGCTCAAACTGGACCGGCTTCGATGCATGCACCCTCTGCTGGACTGGAGTCCGATGCTCCACCAACAAAGCCCGCGTCGTCGCTCTCTCCCTCCCCTCCCTCAACCTCCGGGGCCCACTTGATTCCCTCGCTTCCCTTGACCAGCTCCGCCTCCTCGACCTCCACAACAACCGCCTCAACGGCACCGTTTCTCCTCTCGTCAACTGCACTAAGCTCAAGCTCCTCTACCTCGCCGGCAACGACCTCTCTGGCGAAATTCCATCGGAGATATCCTCCCTCCGGCAACTCCTCCGTCTCGACCTCGCCGACAACAACCTCCGGGGACCGTTTCCGGACAATCTCACCCGCCTCACCCGGCTCCTCACGCTCAGGCTCCAGAACAACGCCATCTCCGGTGTAGTCCCCGACCTCTGCGCCTCCCTTGCCGACCTCAAGGAGCTCAATTTCACTAACAACGAATTGTACGGACGGCTGCCGGAGGGTCTGTTGAAGAAGTTCGGCGACAAAAGCTTTTCCGGGAACGAAGGGCTGTGCGGACTGAGCCCCTTGCCGGCTTGTTCTTTCACCGGCACTAGCGATCCGCCCTCGGCGGCTTCATCCGAAACGGTGCCGTCTAATCCCAGCCAATTGCCTCAGACGACGAGCCCAAACGAGCCGACCAAAAAGCAACCGAGGAAGGGGCTGAGCGCCGGCGTGATCATCGCGATCGTGATCGTGATTTGCGTGGCGATGCTGGTGGTTGTGTCGTTCCTTGTGGCCCACTACTGCGCGAGAGACCGCTGCGGCTCTAGCTCGATGGCGGGGAGCGAGAGCGGGAAGAGAAGGAGCGGGAGCAGCTACGGAGCCGATCAGAAGAGGGTGTACGCCAACAGTGGGGGCGGCGGGGACAGCGACGGGACAAACGCGACCGACAGAAGCAAACTGGTGTTTTTTGACCCGAGGAAGCAGTTTGAGCTGGAGGATTTGCTGCGGGCGTCGGCGGAGATGTTGGGCAAAGGAAGCCTGGGGACGGTGTACAAGGCAGTGCTGGACGACGGGAGCACCATGGCGGTGAAGCGGCTCAAGGACGCGAACCCGTGCGAGAGAAAGGAGTTTGAGCAGTACATGGATGTGATTGGGAAGGTGAAGCATCCCAATGTGGTGAGGCTGAGTGCTTATTACTATACCAAGGAGGAGAAGCTTCTGGTCTATGATTATCTCCCTAATGGAAGCTTGCACTCACTTCTGCATGGTAATATTATTATTGCTTTTTTCATATTTTCAATACTTTGTTGCATTTTTAGGGCTTAATTTGGTACAAAATTCTGAAAAAAAGACTATTTCGGAAATTGCTACAATTTTCATAAATCAAATATTAATTGATAAACTAATCAAGATTAAATATCGACCACGACATAACGATCCTAGATTGATGACATAGCGATCATATATTAACATCATACTTAAAAACTAATAATCTTAATTGAGATTTAAAAAAGGAAAACCTTGGTTCTGGTTCCTGGTTGACAAAAATTTTTGACTGAAACTTTATTAATTTGAATACTTTGATTGTAGGACGAAATGTTAAATTTTAGTATTAATTAAAAATTTTAATGGTAAAATGAATAATTTCTCTTTAAAATCATGCAAAGAGTATTACAAAATAGGGATTTTAATTTTTTTTTTCCTCAAATTTAACGAAACTTGCCACTTAGTACTACTAGTGGTATTCCTTTTCACTTATAACTGAGATGTTTTTTATTTTTGCCAAAGGTGAATTTGAACCACATTGTTGCTAGTCCATTGTGAAGCTTAGCCCACTCCCCCACTCCCTTAGTGTAGATAATATCGTTTGTTAAAAAAACTAAACTTTATTAGTTTGACTACTTTGATCAGATTTTTTATTTTTTATTTTTTAATAAAATGTTTTGTTCTTATTTTTAAATATGGATGTATTGTAAATTAAGAAAGAGTACATTTTATTACAAACCGTAGGTACATTATAGAGAATAAAAGTGAATAGATTTTACACTAGAAAATGGCGTACATTTTACAGACAAAAAAAGGGTACATTTAACCTATAGCAATGTGGTACATTTGAAAAATGTACATTATGACAAATAAAAGATTAAAAAAATTATGGATACAAATAAAAGTTAAAAAGGAAATTGGTATAGACTAACAAATATAGTTACAAATTAAACAAGATGGTTACAAATGAAAAAATGGGTACAAAATAATTAAATATACTAAATATAATGTTTTAAACACTAAATAGATATAATGAAAAAGGTTAAATAATTTTTAATTATATAATTTTAAAATGTTACATGTAAATATTTATCATTGAAATAATGACGTGGAAAACCCAAATAACTTTGATCAAAAATTGAAAAAGAACAATCAATAACATAAAAAAGTTAGGGAGAAGAACCTAATTTTTCTTTAAAAGTGATCATATTGTCAAATTCCTCAAACTATTTTGAATATAATTTGCAGACATTAAAACCGTTCATAAACTTTCAACTAATAGTAGAACTTGATGCCAACTAAACAGAAAATAAAATGAGTACTAAATCGTGGTATGTGTATATATAACTTATTGTTTGTTTAATATTCCGTAGTTTAATGTCTTACTAGAAGTTCACAACCAGTTTTATTTGTGCATATTTATTTATTTTATTTAAACACACTAAATCCTCTTTACATCCCTAAATATTGATTCTCGACCACTGCGCAAATTCCACTTGAGAATGACTTACATAAGACGAATACGTCATCATGATGGCATTCTATGTCAAATGAAATAAAGACGTGTGTAAATTTTTATCCACGTGTCATTATTTCATACACATGACGTCATAAAAAAGGGCATCTGTGTTTGATTGTTGATGATTTTATTTTTTTGGATGTAATTTAGGGAATCGGGGTCCGGGTAGAATTCCATTGGATTGGACTACAAGGATCAGCTTGGTGTTGGGTGCGGCTCGTGGGCTTGCCAGGATTCATGAGGTGTTCAGCTCCGCAAAAGTACCCCATGGCAATGTCAAATCTTCCAACGTCCTTCTGGACAAGAATGGCGTCGCTTGCATTTCCGACTTCGGCCTGTCTCTGCTTCTCAACCCGGTTCACGCCATCGCAAGATTGGGAGGATACCGAGCTCCCGAGCAGGCGGAGGTCAAGAGACTATCTCAGATGGCGGACGTGTACAGCTTTGGAGTCTTGCTGCTGGAGGTTCTAACGGGGAGAGCTCCATCCCAGTACCCTTCTCCCGCCCGTCCCCGTGTGGAAGAGGAGGAGGAGGCGGTGGACCTTCCGAAATGGGTGAGGTCAGTGGTGAAGGAGGAGTGGACTGGGGAGGTGTTTGATCAAGAACTTCTGAGGTACAAGAACATTGAGGAGGAGCTTGTGGCAATGCTCCATGTGGGATTGGCTTGTGCGGTGCCTCAGCCTGAAAAGAGGCCTACAATGGTTGAAGTAACTAAGATGATTGAGGACATCCGAGTCGAGAGATCTCCTCTCGGAGAAGACTACGATGATTCCCGCAATTCACTTTCGCCTTCTCTCGCCACCACTGAAGACGGGCTGGTCTGATCGACAACACCGTTCCCTTGTTTCTGCATCATCATCATCCTCGATTTTCATTATCTCGCTGCAAATCTCTGCTGCTACTTTGCTTATTCTCAACCCTTATTTTTGTGTAGTTATGGTCTCGGGAATGCTTTCGATCTGTAGACGTGCACCTGTGCCTTGGGACGTGAATGATCGATCACATTAACTAGCATTACTCAATTTTAACTCTACAAGTGAACACAGAATCTCACAACTAAGATTTTCATGCATTCAAAAGTTGATAGAATGTGATTATTTAGCAATATAAAGCAAATGCAGGAAGTTCCGAGATGCATTCAAAAGATTCAATACGGCTTTTGACAGAAATGCAACAACAATTTCAGTCTGTCGTGACTCCAAACCATATTTTTCTATTCACACCTCTATTAATACAAACTAACCAGTAAAAATGTTAATAGTCGTCTGCATCAACAATCTTCGTCCAAGTAATGATACCATTTACAAAACAACACAAAAGACACTGGCACCGCCATTAACATGCATAACTTAGACACGACAGTTATAATCTTTACTCTACCTTCTCATGAATCAGGGTGGCAAATGATATATGCGTGGATATGCAGCCAAGTCTCAGCCATCAGAGCTGTAAAAGCCACCGATTTTTCTAAATGGGGTCTGTTGAAATTAACTTGACAGTTATCTGAGGTAAGTAGACCTAGTAATACAACAGCTCAGAGTTCTGTAAATATTAGCTAATCCTTCCAGTTTGATCTATCAGGGTACCAACTTGTTCTCCGCATAGCGCTTTCGATATATTTCCAGGCTCTAACAGATTAAAGACCACAACTGCACATAAAAATGCAAATTGATTACTATTAAAGTTCAATCCCATGTACAGAATAGAAGGCACCATCCAATTCATTTGATGAGACAGATTCCGAGAACAAGTTTTGTTACATGTTGACCAAAATATAATGACTCAATTTCCCGACTATTGTTCACAACCTAACAGAAATGCAAGAACACCAAAATACACTTACCAGGAAACCTGTGTTCTTCGCAGAAGTTCAGGGCCATCGAGTCCATGGAGGTGGCGCCTCTTGTGACCAACTCCCTAAAAGAGATGTGCTCAAATGTAAAATTATTGTCTTGAGAGTTGCAATCATAGACACCATCTACATTGGTACCCTTAAGTACTGCCTCTGCATTAACTGAGAACTTACGAGTGTCACAAAATTTTGTATAAAGTCCAAAAGATGCGGGTGGAGACCATGCATGTATTGTGTGTGTGTGTGAGCAAAAGTAGAACAGTTCTGGGTGATTTCACAGAATGTAAAATGTTTAAAGGAAGTGTGAATTATCACAGAACCATAACCATACTCTCCAAAGCTTGTAATGCTGCAGCTGTGTCAGTGGAAAAGATGGGATTTCCCGTGCCAGCACCAATCCCAGCAAAAATTACAACTCTGCCTTTTTCAAGATGCCGGATGGCCCGCTGCCTGTTGTATGGTTCAGCAACCTCATGCATTGAAAATGCAGTTTGAACACGTGTCTGGACTCCCATCTTCTCCAATGCTGACTGGAGCAATACGGAATTCATTACAGTGGCCATCATTCTGGTAAACATCACAGTCACCTCGTATGAGTATTGTAAATACATTATCGGATTAGCCAGCAATTTATAATTAACAAAACCATCAGAAAGTGGAGATAGAGCAGAGAGGCCCAAGCTTCACCGTTCACATAATACAGTTGAGATTAATGGGTCTTCACTAAGAGATCACTCATCTTATTCATTATAACAATGAATTGGGCTCTAAACTAAAACAAAAAAATGGTCATTTGATATTGCATTTTCAGTTGCTCTTATCTTATGGATCAAAAGATATATTCTAGTCCTTTATGAACAAGAAAACGAGGAAGCAGATCCCATCAAACAATTTCAGGAAATTTAGTACTGTTTCAAAGGATCGCTATTTTGTACATCTAGTTTACAGCCCCGAACAAGGCCGACAAACAAAAAAAAAAAATATCAGAATATAATAAACATAAGATGAGGGCCAATCTATGTTGGACATGCTTCCACCGGAAATGCAATGATCACGTCAGTATTCAAGGCATATTTACCCAGTTTGTAGTTGTATCTGGTAGTTCTATTTAAGCTGTTGCAGATACCACAAATCCTATGTAAAAGGCGGTATGATTCAGGAATGCAAAGATGAGGTTATATAGCAAGATCAGCAATGATATTTACCCAATCTGGTACGCAGTACTTCTATCTAACCCTGTCGCCGTCACCCATGCATCTCCACAAAAGAAGTTGCGACCTCCAACAACAATTGCCAACTTTTACACCCAGCAAGAAACAAAACCAAACATTGCAGATTAAACTAAAACCGACAGCTAAAAACACATTACTACAGTCAACAGACGACCATATAAATATCAATGCATACCTCCACGCCATTGCGACAAGCCAACGCAACCTCCCTCGCAATCAGCATTGCCAGCTGCCCAACCACAAAACACGCAATGAAACTTGCTCGCAAGAAGCAAACACATTCAGACAAATACTATTCACAGGCTAAGATGATCAGAAATTGAATGATATAAATCAATGGATTTGCATAGATGGCCGAACCTTTGAGTCGACATTGTTTGGAGCAGCACCAGCAAGAGCAGCACCACTGATTTTGAAGACCACTCTCCGCCATTTGATAGTCGGAGCTGATTTCACCTTGTTCATCTGACCTACAGGACTCGACACCACCATTCCATATCTGCTCAAAAACAACACAACACTAGCAATTGAGCAACCAATTGCAGCAATAATCTAACAAAAATGCAGCAAATGAATCCAAACCTCTTCGATTGCCGTGGTGTGTTACCCGAAGAAGAAACTCCTTTATCGTCATCGGAGGTGGCCTTTGCCGCCACTGAATTGCCGACGATCAGCTCCATCTTCTGGAACCAAGGCCAGTGACTCGCCGAAACGCCGCCGCTGCTCATCCTGTGCCTCTCAAGCTTGTACCTCTTCTTCAAGTTATCGACCTTGTTCTTGCACTGCTCGATGCTCTTTCTCTGCCTCTCACACTTCTCGCTCACGATCGCCGCCACCTCCTCCCAATCTCTGCCTCTCAGATTTCCCCGATTCAGCTGCGTGAGCTTGTCCAGGTAGGCGTCCAGAAGGCACAATATCGCCGTGTCGCTCCACTCCTCTCGGTCCTTCCTGTAATCTCCGCTCGCAGACGCCAAGGCTTTCGATTTCTTGTAACTGCACGGAGCTCCTCCCCCGCCGCCGCCGTCTCTGTGCTCATCGGAGTGGTCCTTTCTCTTCTCGCCCGCGCCGGTGACGATGTCGGTCTGATCGGTGCCTCTATCGAAGGGATTCGAGCAGAACGCGGTAGCGGCTGCATTTTCGTAGTCATCTCCGTCGTCAGCGTGGTCTTCTCCGTCGTTGACCTTATCCTTGAGTGTAGGCTGCGATGGTGGCGCGTGGACTGGGGGAGTTCGCGTCGGGAAGCGGTGAGGAGGCTCGTAGGGCTGGTGGATGTGGTGGGAGGTTGGCGCGTGAGGGAGGTGATGGTTAGGGTTAGAGTCGTCACCGAGGAGAGAGAAGTCGTCGTCACAGGAGGCCATTAGAGGAGCGACGTTAGGGTTAGAGGGGTTGGCGGAACGACGACGTTAGAGAAGGCGGGGTGGGACGTTGGGGCAGAGTGAGAGAGAAACACAAGGTTGCTTAACGGAACGGCTGAGCCGTGATGAGTTGTAGGATGGGGCCGTGACGGCTTTGTGACGGTCCCGTTAAATCATAAGGGCTAAATAGTTCGTCGAATTGAATTGGAACGTGGGTGGGACCCGGACTGATGTGGATGGCTAATTGGCTATTGGTTCGTTTCATCTTTTGCTTTTGCGTTTCGCAAATGGCTCGTCACGGTTTTGGACGGTCACGAACGTCAGCTGGAAGTATTGAGAAGCCGCTACTTTTTATGCTACAGTCTTTCCGCACGCGTTAATGCGTATAATGCTTATTTTAATACAGATATTGTGTGAGTACGTGCAAAGAGACTAATTTTTTTAATTTTCAAGTTTTATAACTGCAAGTCTGCATAACTTCGGGCTGGTTTAGTTGCTTTGAAACAAAAATTGTTTCTACTGTGTTGTGAGAATAAACAGTTGTGAAATAAAGCAGCAGAGTGTTTGGTAAAATTTTTTGTAAAAGTGCTTTTGAAAAAAAAAAAACAGTATTATAGTGTTTGATAAACTTTTATATAAAACATATGTGAAAAAAAATTGGTTTTTCAAAGCTGGGTTTTGCAGCTTTGTGTTTTTGGCTTTTTTTCACCCAAAACTGTGAAAAAAAACTGAAGCTGAATGTTTACCAAACATAAAAAGCTCCCATATTTTTTTTATAACTATTTTTTTCAAAATCACTTCAGTAGCAAACTAGGAATTCACCACGCCTCCTTATTTTCTTTTTCTTTATTAGTTTATTTTGTTTTCCAACCTAATTTTTTTTTTTTTTTGTTAATACTTTTTTACGAGTTTGTCCTCCTTTTTTGAATTTTTTGGGTTTTGATTGTGAAAAAACAAGGGACATTTTTGGCATCTCCGAAAGCTTCACTTATGAAATTACCAGTTTAACCCTCTAATTAAAACAGAACATGAATAAGAGATATGGGGCAAAAATGTAATTTCATACAACCAAATTTTGTTGTTTTTTTTTCAAAGCCGCACCTACATGTGATCCTAACATATCTCTAATTATAAAAATAAAAAATAAAACTTCTCACTCTCACATTCTCTATCACTCTCTTCCTCTCACCTTCTATTTCAAAAACAAAAATAAAAAAATTTCTCACACACTTTGTGTGTGCCCATATGCTAGTCTACTAATTAATAAAACACTCATTGTCAACCAAAACCCTATGAAATTACCAATTTAACCTTCTAATTAAAACAAAACATGAATAAGAAATATGGGGCAGAAATGTAATTTCACACAACCAAATTTTACTGGTTTTTTTTCTTCAAAGCTTCACTTACATGTAATATCTCTAATTAAAATAAAAATAAATAATAATAAAAACTTCCCACTCCCACATTCTCACACTCTCTTCCTCTCCTTCTATTTCAAAAATAAAAATAAAAAAATTTCCCACACACTTTGTGTATGCCCATATGTTAGTATAGATAATGAAAATGGTAAAGTGCCGATTTAATCCATGAACTATAATCTAAGTGAAAAATTGATCCCTGAATTGTTTTTTGGGTAAAATAAGTCCCTCAATTCATTAAAAATTGCTAATTTCACTCATACTATTATATTTAAAGTTATTTTATCCAATTTTTCGTCAACTTAAATCACTTGACACACTTTAAAGTGTAATGCCGTCATTTTCTCGCCTATAAGCCCTTAATATTTCATATAGGTTGTAAATTTAACATCTAATTTACCCTCCAAAATTAACTTCATACACTATTTCTTTATGAAAAATTACCAATTTACCATCTAATGTGTATCACATGCAACGTGAGTTATGTGGATGCAAATTTCTTCCTCCTTATTCTTGGACAAAATTGCACCTACAAAACAAATAATACCTTAAGTCAAAGCCAAGAGTCTCACGCGCCCACGATGAATGGGGGGGCTTTGGCCGAAGAATCTCCAATGCCAAAGTTAGAATTTAGAGAGAAAAGTGTTTGGAGAGTTTTTGGGAGTTTTGCAAGAGTGTAGAACTAGGTTTTTAGAGAAAAATGGGGTTCAATATATAGAGCATGGCCGGTCCCCTTTGGAGAAAAGGTGGCCAACCCTTTGGGGTATTTTTGGTGTGTAATGGGTGATTAATTGGTATAATGAGTGATTAATTGGGTGATTAATGGATTAATTAGGAATTAATCCATTAATTAGCCTAATTAATTTAATTTATATGGAAGGTTTTGAAGGTTATGGAATGATTTCCTTGTAGAGGATATGGAGTAAAGATGGATGAGATGAATTTGAACTTGTTACCTATTTTGGGCACTCTTGACTCAGTTAATCGATGATTCTCCACTGCTTGCGTGTAGGAAACCCGGTGTGTCTCGAGGGTAATTTTGTCCCCTTCACCTAAAAATCCACGTGTTGCCTCTTGATTATTTTTGGCTCCACAAATGCCCCCACACTTGTTGGGCTACTCGTAGAAAAGGGTAACAGGTGCAAAGATTTTCTTGCTTTTAGGAAACTTTGAATTGCTTCCTTTTAGGAAAGGGAAATAAATTTCTCTCAAAGCCTATTTAAGTTCACCTTAATCGGTTATTAAGAGCTTAGAGGATATTTGGAGAGCGATTTATTCTACCCTACAAGAGAGAGAGAGAGAGCTTAGAGGATATTTGTTCCCCCTCTTCTAGCAATCTTCTACATCTTGCCTATCGAGAGCTATGTCCGGTTCTCATTCGGAAATGCTTGCTATTATGAAGAGCAACAAGGTGGACTTTGCCGCTAAAGTGGCGCTAAAGCCCACTCTCTCTGCTGTTGAGACTGAGTCGCCTGCTGGGAAAGAGGAGACTGCTCGCGTGGGCAGCTATGAGAAATCCACTAAGCCTGCTTTTGGGGAGGCTGTTGAGATCTGTGTGCTCTTGAAACCAAATATGCTTGAAGACATGAACGCTTGTGCCAAGTTTGTTGATGGCGTTAGAAAGGTTTGTTTGCCCAAGTTCCTTTGTGAAGCATACGACCTAATATAGAAGGACTGCTCTGCTTGCTATGAAGCATATATAGCAAAGCTGCCAAGGAAGTGGTGAAGATTATGGCAGCTGAAGCTTATTCCTTGGCAGAAGAGATCAAGAGGTTAGATTCTGAGCTCATCTAGCGTGGCTTTACTGCTTGAAGGGCAAGCCGTATGCATTCTTCTAGAAACCGTAACCTACCGTAATGCACTCGATAGTAGTTTTAAGGTTCCAGGACTGCCGTCCATCGGATGTACTGCGTAATGTGCCCCCTCCATCTCTAGGGCTCGATTCCCCACAGATTAGGCCAAGAGACCCAAAATCTTTCAGTTAGCTAAGCCTTGAAAAAGACCATTGTGGCTACTTCTAGGAATCTCGGCGTAAACCATCGTGCATCTAGTTATACTAGGGTAGCCAGGCTCATCCACGTCTGGATATTCAGAGTGTAGAGTTTATCCTCCCGTCTTGGAGAGCTGACCCATGTGGGTGTCAGGGAATTGGTTTACCCTCTTGTACTAGAGAGCATAGTTAGTCCCTCGAGGGGCACAATTCCTGTGATGAATCCCTAAGAAGGGCGCGGTCTTCTTTTGAAGTGTAGGAGTGATCAGCTGTTGTAAGCATAACCGAGCCAAGTTGTGATTACTTTTGAATTCCTCATTGGAAAATGAGTGAAACGAACGAGAACTTAGCTGTAAGGTAGGAACTGCATAACAACTGGATAGTCCTCAGCTTGTGAGGTGGTCCTCGTCGAGCTGCTTGAGTCTTCGGGCTTTGATGTAATAGGAGGTCACATATGGTACTTCCTCAGATTGTAGGCACTCTGCTGCTTTTCGATATTTTTGTCGTTTCATGGTGGCGAGGGTGTAATTACTCTTGCCGCCTACTATGATGATCTTGTACGGACCTTCCCAGATGGGATCCATCTTTTTGGAGCCTTCTCTATGGGCAATGATGAAAGCTTTTCTTAGGACTAGATCTTCGAGCTGGAATTACCGGATCTTGGCCCTTTTGTTGTAGTTGGAAATGAGCTGCTGCTGGTAGGCTGCAATGCGGGTGATGGTCTACTCGCGCTTCTCCTCTACCAGATCTAAGCTTGTGGTCATCTCCTTGTTGTTCTGCTTAATGATTGGTTGTAGAGCGGTATTACTTGACTTGATGACATTGGAATGAATGATTACTTCTGAGCTAAATGCCAAAAATAAAGGAGTCTCACCGGTTGCTCGTCTTTTGGTGGTGCGATATACTCATAGACATCCGAGGAATTTGTCTGGCCATTTTCCCTTCTTGTTGGTGACGGATTTTTTGAGGCAGTCGAAGATTATCTTGTTGGATGCTTCGCCCCGCTTATTGCCTTGAGGATATCTCGGTGTGGACATGTACTGCTTGATGCCATACTTTTGCAAGAACTTCGCCATACTTTTGCCCACAAATTGCAGGCCATTGTCAGTGACGATGGATTGTAGGATGCCAAACCGACAAATGATGTTCCTCCATATGAAGTGTTTTATGTCTGTTTGAGTCGTGGTTGTCTTGGGCTCTGCTTTTACCCATTTTGTGAAGTAGTTGATTGCCACGATCATTATGCATCTGCCTCCAGTAGCAAACGGCATAAGTCCTACCAGGTCGATTGCCCACTGCATGAATGGCTAAAGACTCGTATGCGGGTGTAGCTCGTTGGCAGGCAATGCTGGTATTGGCTTGTAGTGCTGGCAGCGGTCGCACTTTTGTACTAACTTCTTAGCATCTTGGTGCATGGTAGAGAGTCGAAGAGCTGGGGCCATGTTACACGTAACAGGAGATGCTCAACTGCTAGTATTAGACCATTCTAAAACTAAATTATGGAGCAAGGGTCGGCTAAGGTCGTGTGACGCCCAGTAGGAGGTAGTGCTTAACTGCCGGTATATGTTACTCCTATGTAAAATCTTTTGGGGTGACGAAGACAAAACTTACTTCTGAGTATGTCCTTCTAGTGTTCGTCTACCATTGGCGTGTCTTTTAGGCCGAGTTGCTGCGTTCATCAGAAAACTTTACATTTGTCAGGGTCTACGTTTTTATCGTCGCGCATTTGGATTGGGCAGAATAATGCGTCATGAGGATAACTACGTGAGTTTGAAGGTAAAACTTAAGCTTTCCGGTTGCAACAACTATCGCCAAAGTTAGCTTTTGAATTTCTGATAGCATCGATGAGAGCTTTTGAACTGTGCAATACAGGTAGTCTGGCCCCCAACTCTTCTCGTATAATGGTAGAGCTTATTGTTGCTTCAGATACTATCAAACATGTGAATCAGTCCTCCTCTACTTCCTGTTTAGATAGTATGAAGGTGATGTCGGGTACTTCTTCAAGTCCTCGAATGTGCATTGGCGTGCCTCATCCTAAAGTGCATGTTTCTCAGCCAAAGCGAAAGAGTCTGCTAGAGTTAAATCTTCCTTTATGATCAATTTTCCGAATAGCGGATGGTCTGTTAGAAGTCATTTCTAGAAGGTTGCTCCAACTATCAAGTCGTTGCATCCGACTATCCTTGCCTTCTTTGCTTTGAACCTCTTCACATAGTCACGAAGCGACTCTTTTGGGTTCTTCTTAACGTTGAACAAATGATCGGACTTTTTTTTGATCGAGCGATAGGTTGAATATTATTTGGTAAAAACCAAAGAAAGTTTGTCGAAACTTCAGATAGATTGTGGTGACAGGGTGTAGAACTAATCATGCGTCTCGCCTTATAGAGTAGTGGCGAATATCTTGCACATGAGACCGTCGTTGTTTCAATAGAGGATCATTATGCTTCGGTAGTGCTTTAAATGTCTCTCTGGGTCTTCATCCCCTTTGAAAGATGTGAAATGTGGCATGTTGAACTCGCATAGAGGCTTTACCTGCTTGATCTCGTCCGTGAAGGGTGACTTGCTTATGTTGGTCATGTTTCGTAGTAATGCCTTGTCGGTGACCTCGTTGCGTTGGAAATCACACAATCACTTGGTCAAGAGTCTATCTACTTCTTCTTGAATTTGTCTTTGTTGGGGTAACAAAGCTCTCGACTGCCCCCAATCATGACTTGCTGTTCTAGGCTGCTCTTCCATGTGTTTGGCTCGTCTATGCAGCAGATGTGGTGCGTGTAGTGCGTTCCTAGCAAGCGAGTGAGTTTTTCGCAGGCTACCGATTTAACTTGAGCCAAATTAAGTGACTGTTTTTCTCTGTCTATCGTGCTGCCTACTCCGATGTGAGGTGGATGATGCTAATTGCAGGCTTAGCAGCGAATGAACATTTCGCTTGAAAGGTTGCTTATGTTGACTATCGAAGTGTGACCTCAACCGTGAATGTATGCTCGTCCTTTGGCCTAGCCGAGAGTGCACGCTCATCCGGGCGCTAAAATGGGAGTACACGTTATCTCGGAGGCCTAATCGAGAGTGTACACTGCCCAAACGCTCAGTTCGTGCCTGGTCGAGTAGCTGCTTGTCAGGACGCTGCTGGAGATGTTCTTCATTTGCCCTTGTCTTTCTTCGGGACACCTCGTTTGGAACATGTTGCATCTTGATGCGCTGCAAGAGCTGGTTCACTAAGGTCGTCTACTATGCTAAAGGCGCTCGTCAACTCTATAACTTGTCGAGACAAGTGTTGTTTGCCATTTGGATTAGAAGAGCTTGGAAATAATGTTTCTCCTTGAGCAGTGGAAGTGTGGTAGACTCCGGGTGCGAGATTTGAGTTGGGAAATGTCAAATCCGCAGAAAAATATGGTGAAAATCTCCCGGTTTGATCATCGGTCCGGAAATTTAGAGCTAGGACGATTGAACTGGCCTTGGACCGATTTGGGCCGTTTGGAAGGCCACGGGAGCAAGCCGGGCCACGAGAGCAGATTGCTCGGTGGGAGCAAGCTGGGCCACGAGAACAGGTTGCTCGGTGAGATCAGGTTGGGGCATGGGAGTGGGCTACGACGCTAGGGCTCAGCTTGGCAACGTTTTGGGCTCGCTCTAGGATCACATTTAGTCTCGTGGATCGCCACGGTCCCATTTCTTGAATATTGGAATTTTCACTCATGGAGTTTTCTAAATTTCTAGCCATCGTATTTCTCTTTTTCGTTTTATCAAATAATTTTTGCAAATAAAAAATTCTAATAATAAGAACGTACGAAAAATACAAGTGGACTAGAAAATAGAGAAAAAAACCTTTTTATGCGAGAGTCTTCTACGAGTGTGAATTTCGACTCTCAATGAAAGCACCAATTTGTGGATGCAAATTTTTTCCTCCTTGTTCTTGGACAAAATTGCACCTACAAAACAAATAACACCTTAGGTCAAGGCCAAGAGCCTCACGCGCACACGATGAATGGGGGGCTTTGCCCGAAGAACCTCTAATGCCAAAGTTAGAATTTAGAGAGAAAAGTGTTTGGAGAGTTTTGCAAGAGTGTGAAACTAGTTTTTAGAGAAAAATAGGGTTCAATATATAGAGCATGGCCGGTCCCCTTTGGAGAAAAGGTGGCCGGCCCTTTGGGGTATTTTTGGTGCGCAACGGGTGATAATTTGTGTAATGGGTGATTAATTGGTATATTGGGTGATTAATTGGGTGATTAATGGATTAATTAGAAATTAATCCATTAATTAGCCTAATTAATTTAATTTATATGGAAGGTTTTGAAGGTTATGAAATGATTTCCTTGTAAAGAATATGGAGTAAAGATGAATGAGATAAATTTGAACTTGTTACCTATTTTGGGCACTCTTGACTAGGTTAATGAATGATTCTCTACTGCTTGCGTGTAGGAAACCCGGTGTGTCTCAAGAGTAATTTTGTCCTCTTCACCTAAAAATCTACGTGTCACCTCTTGATTATTTTTGGCTCCACAAGTTAAATTGACAGAAAAAGTAGTTTCGAATATAATATTAGGGATGTAATTGGTAAATTTTTATAATTCAATAATTGATTTTTCTAAAAAAAAAAAAAAAAAAAAAAACAAAACATTTTAGAGACCTAATTTTTATTCAGGGACTAAATTGGCAGTTCACACTAATGGATAACAAAACAAATATTATTTTGTATCTTGCACTTATATTATGACATGTGAAGTACCGGCTTAAAACTTAAATACCAATTGTGTGTTTACTTGGTTTGGTAGAAATAAGATGATTTTCATTGGACCAATTTTGTAAGTTATTATGTAATCAGGTGATCAAAGGTTCAATAATTACAAGGGTATCAAATTAGGTGTGGCACAGTTTGGTTTGACCCATTCATTCGTAAAATTGTGAGCCAAACCGAGTAGGTTCAATTTGATTCTAAAACAAAAATTTTAAGAGAAAATCAATCCAAACTAGACCTACTCGATTTTGAGCTGGTTCAATCTTTTAACTAAAGGATAAAATTTGCTAAACTAAGATCAGTTGAGCAACATACATTGAGCAATTAATAGTTAAAAGATCGAATATGCATCTCCAAGTTCTCAAAATAGGGAACCTCTAATTTCTCGACACCAACGAGAGATGTGAAAAGGAGATGAGTGACCAAAGGAGAGGAAGATGCTAGAATCCTTCCTTGGTGACCGGTCTCTTAGAAAGATCAAACAAAGTTCTATTTCTTTCATTTTCCCTCATAAAACCCTATAAGAGCCTAAGCTATAACTTCCCTTTATATTCCCTTGTATTGAACTAACAAAATGGAAAATCCTAAGGCTCTCTCTCTCTCTCTCTCTCTCTCTCTCTAGCAGGCCATGTAGAGTTATTGGGCCTTTGGGCCCTTTAAGTTTTAAGTTATCATACAACTCAACTTAATGAGCTTAACATATCAAAGCATATTGAGCCTTGAAGCCCAAAACTAACTCAATGTCTTATACGAACTTATTTGTTTGGTTAATTAACTTATTAGTTAATCCTAGCCATAAAAAATTAAACCATTTACTTGTACACACTCAACTATGTTGTATTCTTCAATCTCTACCTTACATGGTGTACGATCTATTAGGTTCTAATTAGCAAACCGGTGGTCGATTAGAACTCTTACTAATTAATTGTGAATTGAAACTTTCTTTCAATTTTCTCTGTAATGAAGCTTAGTTATTACTAACCATAGAAGCTTCTACAGGTTATGAGTGACCCCTAGCAGTTTGTCATCCACAAGTCATGAGTGGTACCGAGCAGTATGTCATTGCTACCCAATAAGGTATAGTACTTGTTGGAAACAAATAGGTCTTTATGAGGAAGATAGGCTTTGATGGGAATATGGAAGGCTAGATTAATAGCCAAGGGTTATAGACAATGAAAAAGGATTGACCATGAAGAAACCTCCTATCCTGGAGCCATGATTAAGTTTATTCAGATTTTGCTTGCAATAGCTGTATACCATGATTATGAGATATGGTAGATAAACATGAAGACAACCTTTATGAATAGCTACTTAGAGGAAGAACACTAAGCATCTATCAAGACTATCTTTAAGTACTTAAGAAAAGCTAAAGACATGTTCCTCATTTATGGAGGAGGATTATATTTGAGAGTGGTATATAGACACATATTTCCAATCTGACGTCGACGATTGAAGTTCCAACTCCAGATATGTGTTCACTTTGAATGATAGGGCTATTAGTTAGAAGAGCAAGAAACAAGATGTAATTGATGATTCCACGATAGAGGCATAATAAGTCGCTGCTACTAAAACAGGCAAAAAGACATTTTGGATGAAGAAACTCATTACTGAACTTGGAATGGTACCAACCATTACATCACCAGTAACTTTGTAGTACAATAACAGTGAAGCAATAACTCAAGCCAGAGAACTCATAGCTCGTCAAAAGAACAAACATTTCGACAGACGCTTCATTATCATTAGAATATATGTTATCAAGGGAAAGTAACATCCTTAAGGTTGCCTCAATAGATAATGTAACAGATCCATTGACAAATCCAATGTCTCAAGTCCAGCCTAACCTCTATATGGAAAAATATGGGTATTAAATACATGGGAATGTGACTTTGAGTGCAAGTGAGAGATTGTTGGAACTATGTACATAAATCCACTCTAGTAGCTTTTGAAATACTTATTATGTCAAACTCTTATTTGTTTAATGGAAAAGTAAATCTTATTGTTAATCACTCGTTATTGTATCATGTGTTTAAGCAATAACACTTAGATTGTACTCAACACTAAGAGAGGGCTAGTCTAAGTAAGTTAGATCAACGAGACCTTTCTCTTATGTTCATTCCTAAAACATTCACAACCAAAGGATTATCGATCAGACATTGACAATCCTCTAAGGTTAGTATGTGTTATGTTAACTCAAATGAGAGTATGACTAGTCTCAAGTCATTAAGTGTTAGACACTAAGACACACACATAGGTTCTCTAAAGGGTATTGAGTACACCAAACAATGATCAACAGAGAATTCTAACATACATGTCATGTAAGAACTAATAAGTTGTAATCATGTAAAGTAGTCTTTTGACTTGAGACACCACAGTTGTCTAGTGGTTAGGTTATTGATCTTTGACTATGTTAAAGGCATTCCGTTAAGGATGTCCATGACATTGTTGGGGTTAAGCTACCTAATCATGTAGGCATATGAATGTACAACAAGGGATCTTTACCCTTCCATGGTGGAATGAGAACGTGAGTATTTGGCCAAAGCATATGAATAAGATTTAAGAAGATGTTTTTCCTACTATTATGCCAAATTATGAATTTAAATATAGAGTGGTTCATATTCTTCCTATTTTTCATGGTTTGGAGAATGGAGATCCTTATATGCATGTTAGGGAATATGAATATGCTATTAGAACTTTTTATAATATTGAACTTGATCGATTAGATCACGTGAGATTAAAAAAAATTTCCCGTCTCTTTGAAAGACAAAGTAGAAAGTTGGTTTTATGCATTAGGGACTAGGTTTATTCATTCATGGTTTGAAATGACTATGAATTTTTTCATAACTTTTTTCTGGATAATAAGAGCCTCTCCAAAGGAAATGTCAAATTTTAAACATCAAAATGATAGTTGATAGCTTATGTGGCAATTTGACATTTTGTACAATATTTTGCTCCACCAGATATGTTAAATAATGGTGTCATTTAATAAATTTTTAATGTTTTTGTGGAGTCCAATGATTAAGGCAACCAATCAAATATTTCAAAAATATAACAACATTTATTATATAGTTACAATGTTGGATCGCCAAGTGTCAGAAAGACTCAAAAAGATATGTATTCCTATTTGCTTATAAAGGTGCAGTCTTTGATAACTATCCATCCTCAAGGGGAACATCCATTTCATATGCATAGTTAAGGCAATTGTGGGACCATGATTTTTCTAGGCTGGAGTAAGTTGGATAGGAATATGGATACCTCAGAAGTCCGGTCACATACCCAACATCTTCCACAACAGAGTTGCACAAACGGGGCAACGATGCCACCATTATCTTGTTCTAGAGCACAAGGTGAAGTCCAACGACTTCGTTGAGATTGATCATGCTTGTTCCACAAAATACGGAAACCTGATCTAGTAAGGAATCAACCAGGTTTCCTATATTCTTGGAGTTCCTATAATCTAGGGATTGGTGTGCCCCGTATGTCGTAGACATGTTCTAGGATTCTCCTAGTTTAATAGGGATTTATATCCTAAAAGGTCTCTATCTTGGCTAGTATAAATATATCATTCTAGGGTTCATCTCTGTTAACACATTTATCGCACATTTATTTTCTTGCCTACTACTTGAGTCTCATATATTTTCTTACTAACTTGACCGTCAAAGTGCCTTTGGCGGATACCCTTGGTCATTGGCTGCTTACGATTGTTTATTGTTTTATAGGTAAACGAGTTTGTACATCTCCACTCTCAACAGTTGTGTGTGAATTTGGTTCCAACACTATCTTTAATACCTTTGACTTTTCTACTTGTTATGGGAAGTGGAGTTTGGAGAGATCATAGTCAGTAGCTCAGGTTTTCAAATAAGTTGAAATGTGGGCCTCAGTAATTTAATAAGGGTAGTCTCGTTAGCTGTAAATGACACACCCCGACCGAGATCGGAGCGTGCTGGCCGTCACACGAAGGTGACGTAGCCATGTGCACGTGCGGAAGCTAATAAAGTAGTAATAAAAGGTATGAATAATTAAAAACTAGCATACAAAGTACTAAAACAAGTGCTAGTAAGTGAGATACAATTTCAGAGCAGGTCTATAGCAGCCCAAACGAAAACGATAACAGTAGTACGCCCGAAGGCGACCCTATAATGGGGAGTGTCTGTCAGAAACGCCGGAAAGCCCTCAAAGGAAACCACCGCAACTGCTAAGTAACTAGAACCTGGAGGGGCGCAAAACAAAAGCGTGAGTGGGCAAAAACAAAGCTCTTTGAAAACCATTTAGCAAAATACATTATAACCCCTCGCCGTAAAACCTGTATACTTCCCAGAAAATAAACATATAAACGTATGTATAAACATGCCAAACATGCTCAAGGGTATGCCAATCATGCTCAAGATATGCCATGTTGAAACCTCATAATGAATGTAAGTGCCCAGGTATAAATCATATCAACATCATAACATCTGGCAGCCGGAGTCACCTAACGTGACCTGTACGGCTGCATCTAGAGCTCAAATCTCAACTCTATAACTGAACCTGCCCACGAGTCGGAACCACTCTAGGTGGTCTGTACGACAGGCCTGGGTGTAACATATATATACGCTCTAGTGCTACAATCACGTGAAGGCTATGCGAATAATCGCGAGTCACCTACGAGTCGGAACCACCTAATGTGGTCTGTACGACAGGCCTATGCACCTAACTTGGATCCAAGCTGAGCGTGTGGTGCAGGAGGTGAACATCACGTGAAGGACTGTGCCCTACTCTGGGCGGGAGCACTAACACCGGGGGTGCAGGTTATGAGCTCTCTAAGTCTCTCAAACTACTGCTGAAAGTAAATATGAATACCACTTACCTGGCACTTACCTGTGCGTCCACAACACCCAATATGCATATATATGTATGCCACTACTAATGCGTGCAATGATGCATAAACGATAATAATAACATGCATGGCATAAGGCAAATAACCCTTTTTAATTCAATTTCTGGGAATATAAATGTATATAGGTATATACGGAAAACAAAAGCCCACTCACTGGTATGTAGAAGGGTCGTAACCCCCCTGCCTCGCGTGTGCATGCTCGTCCTCAGGGTACGTGTCACCTAGATGCGAAACAACTATAAAAACGTTAACTTTAAAGCACATAACTAACTTCTCGTAATAACTTCTCATACATTGCTCAAAATGGACAAATGAATATACCAACGTGCTCTACACAACCTCAGGATCACAACCATATTTTTAGAATAATTTTCCTCCGCCGCACGCGCCCCCACGCGCCGGCCAAGGCACGGACCTACGCGCCCCCCACGCGCGGCCACGTGCCATGCACACTGACGGTGTCAACAGACGCCGTCAAGAATATTCCGTTAAAACCCCGGAATATTCCGTTAAAACTAACAGGTTCCGTTAACGGCGCCAGGAATATTCCGTCAGAATTGACGGAATATTCCGTCGCCTTCTTCATTCAATCGCCGGCGACGACGCCGGCGCCGGAAACTGGGAAAACCTGCAACTTGGGTTTTCTCGCTCGTTTCTCAACCGTTTTTCGTGATTCTTGGACCAAATGAAAGCCCTAGACTAGAAGAACATGTCCCAACAAGTTTTAAGGGCTAAAACTTACGCGATCTTACCTGTGCAAACAACCAAAACCGGCCAACTTCGAGCAGGACGATCCCGACGTCCAAATTCGTCCAAGAAGCACTCCGAGGCTCCTTGGGACACCACCAAGCTACCTACGAGCTTAGAAATCCCAAAAACTCAATAAATAAACTTTGCATGAATAGTACTCAAATCGGCCATTGACAAAACGACGTGAAAACGTTAGAGTTCCTACATGAAAATGGTATGGCTGTGCTCGCCTCGACCACACGAGTTCAATGGTATCCTTAGTTTCTTCGATCTGTGAGGATTTGGTGGGTTGTGGGTTTGTCCGTACGTATTAAGGTGAACGGGAAGGGTGAGAGAGACGAGAGACAGAGACAGAGAAAGGGTAGAGAGAGACAGTGAATGTGCAAGTGTGTGTGTGGCCCAACCTATGCCACAACACACAAAACAACCAATAAACGTGACGAAAACGAACTAGGGGCAATTATGTAATTTCACACGTGTGTTCTAATAATCCCGGGACAGGATGTCACAGTAAAAGTCCAAGTGTTAACTCTAAAACTTTTCAAATTATATTTTCCTACACAAAGCACACGTTAAGTGCTTCTTGCAAAAATACTTCAAAACACTTTTTTTTTTTTTTGCCAAACAAAATCTAAATTCTAAAGCGAGTTTGTTGTCCTAAAAATGCTTTTAGCTATTTTAATAGCACTTTTATAAAAAGTTTATAATATAGTATTCGTTTAATAAATATTTGTCACCTAGTGTCGGAAATTTTGGGAGAACTTTCATCTAGACATGGCATTCTTGTTGTGTTTTCTATGTTCGTATCATTTTCATGACACACCTGATATCTTAACAGGTCGTTTCGTGTTAAAGTTGTTAGGATTCTAGCCGTTAGCAGATAAGTCTTGTTGCTAGGGTTCCTAGTTGTTAGGGTTTCTAACCACGTAGGAGTCTAATAAAGTCCTAGTCTTAAGGGACACGCTGCATGTTTGTTTTCAAGTAGTCGTTACCACGATTGTAGGACCTGTAAAATCGTGGGCAGTTTCATTTTACTTTCTGTTCAGTTGTAAGGCTATTTAATAGCCGGTGTTGATGCTTTGAGTTTAATAAGAATACTCCCTGGTTTCCATGCAAGCTTTCGAACTTGGTTTTACTGTGATTCATTGCTAGGTTCTAGTTTTTAACATCTGGTATCAGAGCCCCACTACGGGGCCTGATCGAAAGCTTGTAACCCAGGTGTTCGAGTGAAAAGAAACAAAACATGGCATCTGAAAACAGTTTCGTACAACTAGCCATTCCAAGGTTTGACGGACACTATGATCATTGGAGTATGCTTATGGAGAACTTTCTCCGTTCCAAAGAATACTGGAACTTGGTGGAGCTTGGGATCAATGCTGCAGCAGGAGGATCGGATTCCAGTGAAGTACAGAAGAAGAACTTAGATGAACTGAAGCTGAAGGATCTGAAGGCCAAAAACTATTTGTTTCAAGCCATAGATAGGTCAATATTGGAGACCATTCTAAAGAAGGACACAGCAAAAGACATATGGGACTCCTTGAAATAGAAATATCAAGGAACTGCACGTGTGAAACGGGCTCAACTGCAGGCTTTTCGCAAGGAATTCGAGGTGCTGCACATGAAGAATGGAGAAACAGTTAATGACTATTTCGGGAGAACACTTGCCATAGCCAACAAGATGAGAACCCACGGAGAGAAGATGGATGATGTAGTAATCATCGAGAAAATTTTGAGGTCCATGACCTCGAAATATGACTATGTCGTTTGCTCAATTGAGGAATCAAATGACCTAGACACTATGTCTATAGATGAACTCCAGAGTAGCCTTCTGGTGCATGAACAAAGGATAAGCCGTCATGTGGAGGAAGAACAGGCGCTTCAAGTCACTCATGGAGTCCAGCAAGGAGGACGTGGTCATGGAACTTATCGTGGGAGAGGAAGAGGACGAGGAAGGCTAGGGTTCGACAAATCAACCCTAGAGTGCTATCACTGCCATGAACTAGGGCATTTTCAGTGGGAGTGCCCTAAGAAACCTAAGGAGGAAAAGGCAAACTATGCAGAAACAAAGGAAGAAATGCTGTTAATGGCACTTGTGGAATTCAAGAGGATGAAGCACACATGGTTTCTTGACTCAGGATGTAGCAATCATATGTGTGGAAGGATGGACTTGTTCAGCGAGTTTGACAGTAGCTTCAAAGAATCAGTGAAACTTGGAAATGATTCAAGCCTGACCGTGCAAGGCAAAGGAAGTGTACGAATGGAGATAGATGGATGTATACATGTGATCACAGGTGTGTTCTATGTACCAGACTTGAAGAATAATTTACTAAGTATTGGTCAGCTGCAGGAGAAGGGGCTCACAGTTTTCATTCAACAAGGAAGGTGCAAGATCTTTCATTTTGAAAAAGGTTTAGTCATGGAGACCAAGATGAGCACCAACAGAATGTTTGCAGTGGTGGCTCGAAGTCCTGAAGAGCAAAAGTGTCTCTCCTCACAAACAACTGATCAAGCACAGTTGTGGCATCATCGCTATGGGCACCTTAGTTGGACTGGACTCAAGGTGCTTCAGCAGAAGCAAATGGTGAAGGGACTACCTCAGATCGCAACATCTCAGCAGGTGTGTGAAGATTGCTTGGTAGGCAGGCAGCAACGAGATCCATTTCCCAAAGAAAGCCAGTGGAGAGCCTCTGAGACACTTCAACTAGTGCATGCTGACATATGTGGACCAATCAATCCAACCTCAAACAGCAACAAAAGGTATCTTATCACCTTCATAGATGATTTCAGCAGGAAAACATGGGTCTACTTCTTGGTAGAGAAGTCAGAAGCATTTGGCATGTTCAAGGCTTACAAAGCATGGGTAGAAAAAGAAACTGGGGCATTCATCAGAAGTTTGAGGACAGATCGAGGAGGTGAGTTCACCTCGCATGAATTTGCAAATTTCTGTCGAGAGAATGGGATACATAGGCAGTTAACTACGGCCTACACCCCTCAACAGAACGGAGTGGCAGAAAGGAAGAATCGCACCATTATGAACATGGTGCGAAACATGTTATCTGCAAAACAAATTCCAAAAACCTTCTGGCCTGAAGCAACAAATTGGGCTGTACATGTGTTAAATCGATGCCCTACCCTTGCAGTGAAGAATAAGACACCTGAGGAAGCATGGAATGGACGCAAACCTTCTGTGGATCACTTCAGAATTTTTGGGTGCATTGCTCATGCTTATATACCTGATCACAAGAGGGTGAAGCTCGATGCCAAGAGCTGTAAATGCATTTTGCTTGGGGTAAGTGAAGAATCTAAGGCTTATCGACTGTATGAACCTGTTTCTCAGAAAATTGTTATAAGTCGAGATGTGGTGTTCGAAGAGGATCAGCAATGGAGTTGGGGTGACAGCTACAAGGATGTGATAGTGGCAGACCTAGAATGGAATGCTGATGAGGAAATTAGCAGCCCAAGAGCGACGAGTGATCCAGGGCTTGAAAGCAACGACGTTGCAGATGAACCAGAACCTGAGACTGAGTACGGGGGCACAATGGTTGGAGAAGGGAGTCAAAGTGACAAAACCTCACCTCATGGGGGACGAACTCGAAGACCACCAATATGGATGAGGGATTATGAGACAGGTCAAGGACTATCTGATGAAGAGACTGATGAAATGGCTTATTTGGCCTTATTCATTGATCGAGATCCCACAACCTACGAAGATGCGATGAAGTCAGAGAAATGGAGACATGCTATGGATCAGGAGATACAATCTATTGAGAAGAACGATACGTGGGAACTGGTAAAGTTGCCACCAGGAGGAAAAACTATTGGGGTGAAGTGGGTGTTTAAG
Organism: Pyrus communis; assembly: GCF_963583255.1. NCBI lineage: Eukaryota > Viridiplantae > Streptophyta > Magnoliopsida > Rosales > Rosaceae > Pyrus > Pyrus communis. The sequence goes on from NC_084815.1 coordinate 12,907,811, forward strand.
ACAAAACTCAAGGAGAATGGAGAAGTAGATAAGTACAAGGCTCGATTGGTTGCTAAGGGTTACTGTCAACAATATGGGATTGACTATGCAGAGGTGTTCGCACCAGTGGCTCGTTTAGACACCATTCGAGTGGTAATCTCTCTTGCTGCACAAAAGAACTGGAGGATCTATCAACTCGATGTTAAGTCCGCATTTTTGCATGGGGAAATAGAAGAAGAAGTGTTCGTCGATCAGCCACCTGGATATGAGCAGAAGGGGCAGGAATCAAAGGTATATCGATTAAAAAAGGCGTTGTATGGACTTAAGCAGGCCCCTCGAGCCTGGTATAGTCGCATAGAGTCATATTTCATTGAAGAAGGCTTCAATAAATGCCCTCACGAGCATACCTTGTTCATCAAGACAGCAGGAGGAGGTAAGATCTTGATAGCATGCCTTTATGTTGATGACCTTATTTTCACAGGTAATGATGAAACAATGTTTGAGAAATTTAAGAAGTCTATGACTGTTGAGTTTGACATGTCTGATCTCGGAAAAATGAGATACTTCCTTGGTATCAAAGTTATACAAAGATCTGATGGAGTTTTTATCGGACAAAGGAAGTATGCTCAAGAGGTCCTGGAGAAATTTAACATGGAACAGTGTAATCCAGTACAGAATCCAGTGGTGCCTGGTTTAAAACTCACAAAGAATGAAGGAGAAGAGGTTGACAGCACTGTCTATAGACAGATGGTGGGAAGTCTCATGTATCTAACAGCTACGCGACCTGATTTAATGTTTGTTGTGAGCTTGATCAGCCGATACATGGAGCGTCCAACTGAGGAACACTTACAAGTAGCAAAAAAGGTTCTTAGATACGTTAAAGGGACGGTTGACCTGGGGATATTCTACAAGAAATGAGGAACTGAAGAACTCACTGGATACACCGATAGTGACTACGTAGGTGATCAAGATGACAGAAAGAGCACCTCAGGTTATGTATTTATGTTGAGTTCGGGAGCTGTCTCGTGGTCTTCAAAGAAACAGCCAGTTGTTACTCTATCCACTACTGAGGCAGAGTTCATAGCTGCAGCATCGAGTGCATGCCAAGTTGTTTGGTTAAGAAGAATCATGGAGAGTCTTAATCAGGAACAAAATGGTCCAACCTTAGTATATTGTGATAATGTTTCGGCTACCAAACTGTCAAAGAATCCTGTGATGCACGGTCGAAGCAAGCACATTGACATAAGGTTTCATTTCCTTCGTGACCTGGTCAAGGATGGAGTGTTAGAGCTAGCGCAATGTTCATCTCAAGAACAAGTTGCAGACGTGTTAACTAAACCTCTGAAGGTTGACACTTTTCTGAAGATGCGAGAACTGATGGGTGTCTGCAAGTTTCCAGGGATAAACTGAACATCTGTAGTGTTTAGTTTAAGGGAGGATGTTAAAGTTGTTAGGATTCTAGCCTTTAGCAGATAAGTCTTGTTGCTAGGGTTCCTAGTTGTTAGGGTTTCTAACCACGTAGGAGTCTAATAAAGTCCTAGTCTTAAGGGACACGCTGCATGTTTGTTTTCAAGTAGTCGTTACCACGATTGTAGGACCTGTAAAATCGTGGGCAGTTTCATTTTACTTTCTGTTCAGTTGTAAGGCTATTTAATAGCCGGTGTTGATGCTTTGAGTTTAATAAGAATACTCCCTGGTTTCCATGCAAGCTTTCGAATTTGGTTTTACTGTGATTCATTGCTAGGTTCTAGTTTCTAACATTTCGTGTAACACCTATTAAAATAAATATGTAATATGACCCGACCTGAAATCGACATGTTAATATTAACGGGTAATATGACCCGATCCGTTACCCGTTAAAGAAAATATATGTTAAATCAATCAAAATCAAATGAAAAACATAATGCTAAATTAGTATGTACATACCAATGCTTGTAATGACAATTACTGTAGAAGTTTGAAAAATATATAAAAAAGATCCTATGGCTATTATTGTAGTAAGGTTTTTTCATAGTTTTGTAATTAATGTGGAAGCGTGAAAAATATATAATAAAAAAAAATACACATTCGTAATGACAAGTTCTACAACTTTTGTGAAGAGATCAACCATGAAATTCGCCATTGTAATCCCATAAACCATAGATTTAAATTTAACCATTGATTGTCATTTACGTTTACGCTCCATTTTTCTCATCAAATTTCCCTTTTTTCAAATTTTCTTTTTTGAAAACATGATCTTTGGTGGATGCAGAAAGATGAGCGGTCCGGATCATTGATATCACGTTTAGATTTTCATTGTAGTGAAAATATTGTTAAGAGTTTATAAAGTCTTTAGAAAGTGAAACTATATAACATTGACTCATATTTCAATTAATCGAACTGTTCATTTTTCTGTATCTGCCAAAAGATCATGTTTTCAAAAAAGAAAATTTGAAAAATGAAATCTGGTGAGAAGAATAGAGGGTGAACGACAATCGACAGTTAAATATAAATCTAGGGGTGTATGGATTATGATTGTTAGATTTCCGAGTTGAGCCATTTATGAAAGTTGTAAAACTTATGATTACGAGTGATTGTATTTTTTTTACATTTTTAACACTTCTACATTAATTATTATGAACTTGTATTACTTTTGCAATCAAACAAAAAACTATTCATGAGAGTTTGAAGGGTTTTAAAAATGTAAACGACGATGTAACCATTATCTAAGCGTAGAAGATGAATCATAAGCGTTTATATTTTCTTTCACATATTTCAACTTGTTCATTAATTATTATAAATTTTTATTTATTCTGAACTCCCCTAAAAACACTATTTGTGAGGGTTAGTATAGTTTTAAAAATTCAAACGACGGTACCCATTATCAACATAGAGGATGCGATCACGAGAGTTTACATATTTTTTTTTCATATTTTTTACACTTATAAATGATTGTTTTTTAATATGCTTTGGTATTTTTAAATTGCTTTGTATTTTTAATGTGCTTTGGAAATATTTAATACAATGGCTATCACAAGCGTTTACATATTTTTCCACATTTTTTACACTTATAAATGAATTATTATGAATTTTTAAATACGCTTTGGTGTTTTTTAAATTGCTATGTAGTTTTAATGTGCTTTGGAAATTTTTAATACTATGGCTATTGTAGTAATCAGTAAGTGTTTTTAGTAATTTAAAATGATCAAACTAAATTTTTTTTAATGGGTTGAAATGGATTATTTCCATGTAAATTCTTTAAAGTTTATTAACTAATGACTCGATAAATAGTTATGATATTAACCTCAAATCTGTTATTTTTGTATATAAAAATACAAAAAATTGGTAGGTCTACTTTCCTCCAAATGCTACGCCGGAAGTCAGAAGCTTTGATGCAATATAAAAAACTTTTCGCACAACCATAGGGTGTGTCGGCCTTCGACGACCGCACGCAACAGCACATAAGAAGACAGCCCCTAGTATTTGACCCATCGACCCCATAAAATATTTAAAAAAAGCACAAGCAGATAAAACATGGCGCGAGGCCCATGGTTTATAAGTTATGAAGTTTTAACGAAAATTCGCGATATAAGGTCAAATAAAATTTATTAAATAAAAATATATAGTTGTATTTGTTTTGTATTTAAATAGGGCAACATACCAAAGCGAAGTGCGAAAGCAAGGATTCCATATTTCATTGTCATCGCTGAGAATTTAGGGGAGGATTTTAAAAATGATAGATTTTATAGAATTTAAGATAATTAAAAACTCCTACAAAATGGATTGTGGTGAAAGGATTTGAAATTCTAAAAGGTGAGATTGGATTCTTTTTAGTTTGGTTATAGCTCTTAAATCTCATAAAATCCGCAATATATTGAAATACTCCAAAATCTTAATTTTTTAAATATATTTAGATTTAAATAGATTTTAAAATCCTTTAAAATCTTCTAATTAGATTCTAAAATTCTTTAAAATATTTTAATTAACTACACCTAAATTTAAATAAATTCTTTAAAATCTTTTAATTTACTACACTAAAATTTTAAATTCTTTTAAAATTCTCTCGTATCCGAGTTTGAGTAAACCCCTGAAAACAAGCACTCAGAAAAAAGGCTTATTCTTCCAGAGAGTCAAGTTTCGGCGCCTCCGTTTCGTTTCGTTCGTTTCGCTTCTTCTTCATCGTCTTCTCCACGCAAAAAAGCAGAGAGCAATCAGCAGAAGCAGCGCCAAGAAGCAGCACCAAGAAGCAGCGAAGATGCATTCGAATCACCTTCTTCTGGAAGAGCCAATCCGGATGGCTTCGATTCTCGAGCCGTCCAAGGCTGTATGCAAACTCAAATCCCTAATCTCTTTTTTTCTCTTTTTGGTTCAGATTTGATTTCTGAATCGCTTTTTTTTTGTTTTTTAATGTAATAGTTTGGGTAATTTTTTGCAGACTTTTTTCCCCGCAATGACGAAGATTGTGGGTACGCTCGGCCCCAAATCGCGATCCGTGGAGGTTATCGCTTCCTGCCTCAATGCTGGAATGTCTGGTACGCGATTCTAAACTTTTGAATAGATTTTTTTGTCTTTTTGTTGGGTTTTGTTTGATGGATTTGAATGGGTTGGGTTGGCAGTGGCCCGATTCGACTTCTCGTGGGGCAACCGGGAATATCACCAGGAGACTCTGGAGAATCTCAAGGCCGCTGTTAAGAGTACTAAGAAGCTTTGCGCTGTATGTTTGTCTAGTTTTTAAAGGAATTTTGATTTGTTGAATTCTTTTGCTTGTCTGTTTGTATGCTAATTGACATGCATGCATGCCTTTGATTTTCAGTTGTAAACAGTTTAATAAATGAAATCTGAGAATCAAGGCATTCATTTTTTGTCTATGTATCTTTGTTTTCCACCGAAACCCGATTTCGGGTAATCTTTTGCTTGTTTAGTTTTTGATTTTTGGACTATTTGAGTGTTCCTCAAGTGTATTTTGGACATCATTTTTTGAAACAAATGGAAAAATTGCGTGTGAAATGCTAGCGGGACAAATCTTCGTTGTTTAACGTGTGAGTTTGCCATTAAAATGTTTTTTTGGACAGCATTTTTTGAAACAAATGGAAAAATTGCATATCAAATGCTAGCGGGACAAATCTTCGCTGTTTAACGTGTGAGTTTGCCATTAAAATGTTTTTTTGGACAGCATTTTCTGAAACAAATGGAAAAATTGCATATCAAATGCTAGCGGGACAAATCTTCGTTGTTTAACGTCCGAGATTGCCATCAAAATGTTTACTAACTGTATTTTTAACAACTATGATTTTCTCCTTTTTGTGGCATGAGTTAAAGAAGAATAAGGAAGTGACTGCATGCTAATGTTTGGCTATTTTCAGGTTATGTTGGACACTGTGGGTCCTGAGTTGCAAGTCGCCAACAAAACTGGGAATCCTATTGCCCTCCTCGGAGATGGACTCGTTGTTCTGACGCCAGATCGCGGACAAGAACCATCCTCAGAGCTGTTGCCCATCAACTTCGATGGATTGGCAAAGGTTTGCCAGCACCTATCATTTTATCATGGCATGCATGACTGGTTGAATATATAGACAAAATTGATGGATAGGTTGAAAACCTAGTCAATGTTAGGTTTAGGTCGTTTACTACTTATAATGCTGAAATCCTGTGGAGACATCTATAGCTTTAGACATTGCGTTTCACCAATAATGTGAGCTTGTAGTAACAATGACTAAAATTGATGAACTTAAACCTTGATTATGGGCTCAATGATGGCCCATGGTTTGGAGAACATTTCCCACTACCGTTTTCTCTTTCTTGTACATTCCCAGTAGATTTCAATGGGCTCAATAATGCTTGAAATTATGGATCTCCTACGACAAAAAGTAATTTGAGTGGCACCATCACAGTTTGAATTACGTGTTCATTATATGTGGAAAACGGAACCACTGACCTACTTGTGCTCATGGTGACAGTAGAGATATGAAGCTGCAACTTGTCCAGTTATGTTTATGACCTGTTGATGTGTATTATCTCAAAATGTCTCCCTTTAAGATATTAGAAACTTTGCTCTTTTTGTCTTAATGAGTTGAATACTGCAAGTTTATGTTATTATTTTGTTTTAGCTTATATTATTTATTCATTTTTTAGTAGTAGTCCAGACTGAGATAAAATCTCCATAATATCACAAATCAATCTTTAAATTGTTTTTGCAGGCGGTGAAGACGGGAGATACCATTTTTGTTGGTCAGTACCTGTTCACGGGAAGTGAAACGACTTCTGTATGGTTGGAGGTAAAACAAATATAATTGGAGAACTTCCCTGAAGTTCCTCCACCCCTTAAACTGAAAGTTTCCACCGAAGAAAATTTTCACTATGGTCCAATTTTTCTGAGTAAATTAGTATATGGAGAAAACAAAAAGAACTTTACATAATCATGAAGGGAAGTTCAGAGGTCATGCATGGCTGATAGGTTTTATTTTCAATTGATCAGGTTTCTGAAATAAAAGGAGAAGATGTCGTTTGTTCCGTAAAGAATTCTGCAACATTGGCAGGTTCATTGTTCACTTTGCATGCATCTCAAATTCACATTGACCTGCCTACTCTCTCTGATCAAGATAATGAGGTAAGTTATTTGAACTTGCTACCCTGACTACTTTTATATAGAATGAATCAAGTCTCTTTTAGTTCATTTTGGATGCCTTTACCGATTTATTGAGTGCTTGAATTCAATGCTTAATTCAGGTTATAAGTAGTTGGGGGCTTCAAAACAAAATCGACTTTCTCTCATTGTCTTATACGAGGCATGCAGAAGATGTCCGCCATGTAAGTGTTATTCTAAGTTCCTTGTCCTTGTATCAAGTCTCAACATCCGAATACTTTTATATTATTTCGTCATTTTTGAAGTTGGTTGTGTGAATAACTTGAGTATTGTTAATGGTGTAATGCAGGCTCGTAAGTTCCTTAATAAGTTGGGCGACCTTGGTCAGACACAAATTTTTGCTAAGATTGAGAATATGGAGGTGAGATTCATCTATTTTCAGTTCAGAATCTCAACTTTCTATGACGGTGCTGAGTAATGAATATTTATGTTTTTTTGTTTGTTTGTATGCATTAGGGTTTAACCCATTTTGATGAGATTCTGCAAGAAGCTGATGGCATCATCCTATCCCGTGGGAACCTGGGCATTGATCTCCCACCAGAGAAGGTCGTTTTTCTTAACTTTGAAGTTAGAAAATGTCACATTATTTATTTGTTTTAGAAGAGGTGAATAAACATTTTTTTTTTCTTCTACAGGTCTTTTTATTTCAAAAGGCTGCCCTTTACAAGTGTAACATGGCTGGAAAGCCTGCTGTGGTTACTCGTGTTGTGGATAGTATGACTGACAACTTGAGGCCAACCCGTGCTGAAGCAACAGATGTTGCAAATGCTGTATTGGATGGTGCGTCCCTTTTTGACTCAACGCGTGCTTTAGAGACTACTTGTTAAGGCCCATTGAATGGGTTACCTTATTATCTGGTTGCATCTTCTATTTTCTTTGATGTTCTCCTGTATTGTTTGTTACTGTTTGCCATTGTTTGCAAGTGTTCTGTTGACTGGAAAAATTTGTTCTTTGTTTCCCAACTTAATTGTCTTGTGGGTGCAGGAAGTGATGCAATTCTTCTGGGTGCCGAGACTCTTCGTGGTTTGTACCCTGTTGATACAATCTCCACTGTTGGTAGAATTTGTGCTGAGGTAATCTTTCACTTGTAATTTTATTCATTCTTTGTTTAGTAACTTTTTATATCAATGCTTATCATTTTAGTATTGAGGGCGATTACCTGCTGGACATGTCATTAAATTGGCTTATCGCAAATGCTCTAAGTATCAAAACCACATTTTATGTTTCGTTTGCTTTACAAGGATAGTCTTTCCTAATTTTAATCCGTGCAGGCAGAGAAGGTTTTCAACCAAGACTTGTATTTTAAGAGGACTGTCAAATATGTTGGAGAGCCAATGACACACTTGGAATCTATTGCGTCCTCTGCGGTATGATGTTAATATCTTGCTATTTTACGTTGCTTCCTATTGTAGTTAGCATTCTGGTTGGCATTATTGCACGATTTTGTTTGGTACTTGAATTGCCAATGTCATCACTGTCCAGGTACGAGCAGCGATTAAGGTGAAGGCATCTGTTATTATTTGCTTCACTTCTTCAGGAAGGGCTGCGAGGTGTGTATTTGGTATCCTTAGAAATGCAAAGTTATCTGTTTGTAATTAATTTATTGTGATGGGCCCATTTGGCATCAATAAGATGATCAATTTATGCTTCTTTTTACGGGCGAATGTCCTCAATTTTTACAAGTCATTCATATCTGCAGATTGATTGCAAAGTATCGACCCACAATGCCAGTTCTTTCAGTTGTCATTCCCCGGCTCAAGACAAATCAGCTGAAGTGGAGCTTTACTGGAGCCTTCGAGGTGTGTCCTTGACTCCGAGTCGTTGATTAACTTCTAGCTCAATTACTGTTGTGGAGTTTATAACAATTCATGCTAATTTCTGGTTCTTTTTCCTAAACTTATTTGGAAGTGCATTTACATATGCAAGGTTTGATGGATAGAAGATTGTTATCCGTTCTTGTGAGATTGAAATGTCTTGATGCTATGCAAAAGTTAAAGAAAAATGAGGATGTGTACCGGTTTAATCACAACGTTGCTAAACTTGAGTCATAAAAAGCTTTTAGATCTAATACAGAATTTAAACTTCATGTCAAAATCCAGGTCTATACTTCAGTTATCTCGTTGTGAATTAACTCTATTATGCTTTATGGGAACGCCATTGTTAAGAATTCAATAAATTGTAGCTGTAATATGGCTAATTAATATCGCGCATGATCAGATTTAGTCCTAATGCGGGGTATGCTCAATTTAAAGCTCGTTAAGAAGTCTGCATCTTAAAAGATGCATATTGCTTTTACTTGTTCTTGTATTGTTTGTTCTCTTATCGTTTTAATCTGTGACGTATTTTTCTGACTTCTTTTTATCAACGACATACCAATTTGCAGGCAAGGCAATCGCTTTTAGTCAGGGGTCTGTACCCTATGCTTGCTGATCCTCGACATCCTGTAAGTATCTTATTCCAGTAAATTGTGGAGGTCGAATGTAAATTTGAGGTGCACGTAAGCTTCGAACGATTTTCTTTCACTCAATATGTTGTCCCATCTATGATTTTGCAGGCCGAGTCTACCAGTGCAACAAACGAGTCAGTTCTGAAGGTTGCCCTTGATCATGGAAAGGCATCCGGAGTGGTGAAGTCACACGATCGAGTAGTCGTTTGCCAGAAAGTTGGTGATACCTCTGTGGTCAAGATTATAGAGCTTGAAGATTAGAATTCTTGTTTGACCCTCATTTTGAAGCATAATTTCCTCGTTTTTCTTTTCTTGTCGGGAAATGGACGAATCCCATATCGCCGGCGAGGTTTATATCCCGCCGGTTTTGGTTTTGGAGGCTTGGTAGTTGTTTTGACTTTGTACAAAGTCGATCAAGTCTCCAATAAAGATGGTTTTTTGTTTGTGATATTTATTTCGTTAATTTCAGCTGAGAGATTGCTTAAATTGAATGTTTCAAACGTAACACGACACGGATAAAAAAGTAAGACTGATCTTTGGCACGGCTAGTGATCAAGGTTTTAAAAAACGCTAGCAGGGGTCTATGGACTAATCTAAGGCAGTAGTCAGCGCTTTGACGAAATTTTGCCGCATCCTTTCCTTTGGCTGCGTATCGAAATTGTCTGAGCCGTGGGAGATTTTTGTCTACTCGTACATATCGAAATTGTCTGAGCCGTCAGCCTATATAATATATGTATCAGCGCCACACATTCCCTTTGCTACAAGTAAATCGCCCTGTATCCAAAACACACGGGAAACACTTTAAAATACAAGTGGGAATCTCATCTTTCTCATCTCAACCTACATATCTGTATCTTACAACTATCCCGTCAGCGAAGATGGATCGCTTCTCTTGTTTGAAGAATTCTGCTGCTGCTGCTGCTGGTGATGAAGCTCCAGCTCCTTGCGGCGCACGAGCAACAGCATCCTCTCGTTCTCCAGCCGCCTTCTCTCGTTCTCAAGCTTGGCCCTCTCCATATCCCTTTCCTTCTTCCCACTGTACTTGATCCACTTTAGCCTCTGCTTCTCGAGCTCGAAAGCTTGGTATTGGTAGCTCACTTGCTGTTCCTCCAATTGTATCAGCCTCGTTTTCAACCACTGCTGCTTCTCCCACGGGGTCTTCGTGACATCTTGCATCACAACCCTCATCTCGCAGCTCA